>NW_025423852.1:0-1200000 GCF_020740605.2 Lemur catta | reverse complement strand
AGTCCTAAGATAGTGTTAGAGTTAGGGTTAGGGTTCGCATCAGCCCTAGGATAGTGTTAGGGTTAGGGTTAGCATCAGCCCTAGGATAGTGTTAGGGTTAGGGTTAGGGTTAGCATCAGCCCTAAGATAGTGTTAGTGTTAGGGTTAGGGTTAGCACCAGGCCTACGATAGTGTTAGGGTTAGGGTTAGCATCAGCCCTAGGATAGTGTTAGGGTTAGGGTTAGGGTTAGCATCAGCCCTAGGATAGTGTTACGGTTAGGGTTAGCATCAGCCCTAGGATAGTGTTAGGGTTAGGGTTAGGGTTATCATCAGGCCTAGGATAGTGTTAGGGTTAGGGTTAGCATCAGCCCTAGGATAGTGTTAGGGTTAGGGTTAGGGTTAGCATCAGCCCTAGGATAGTGTTAGGGTTAGGGTTAGTGTTAGCGTCAGCCCTAGGATATTATTAGGGTTAGGGTTAGCATCAGCCCTAGGATAGTGTTAGGGTTAGAGTTAGGGTTAGCACCAGGCTTAGGATAGTGTTAGTGTTAGGGTTACCATCAGCCTTAGGATAGTGTTAGGGTTAGGGTTAGGGTTAGCATCAGCCGTAGGATAGTATTAGGGTTAGGGTTAGCCTCAGCCCTAGGATAGTGTTAGCGTTAGGGTTAAGGTTAGCATCAGCCCTAGGATAGTGTTAGGGGTAGGGTTAGGGTTAGCATCAGCCCTAGGATAGTGTTAGTGTTAGGGTTAGCATCAGCCCTAGGATAGTGTTAGGGTTAGGGTTAGGGTTAGCATCATCCCTAGGATAGTATTAGGGTTAGGGTTAGGGTTAGGGTTAGGGTTAGCATCAGCTCTAGGATAGTGTTAGGGTTAGGGTTAGGGTTAGCATCAGCCCTAGGATAGTGTTAGGGTAGGGTTAGGGTTAGCATCAGCCCTAGGATACTGTTAGGGTTAGGGTTACCATCAGCCCTGGGATAATGTTACGGTTAGGGTTAGGGTTACCATCAGCCCTAGGATAGTGTTAGGGTTAGGGTTAGGGTTAGCATCAGCCCTAGGATAGTGTTAGGGTTAGGGTTAGCATCAGCCCTAGGATAGTGTTAGGGTTAGGGTTAGTTTTAGCATCAGCCCTAGGATAGTGTTAGGGTTAGGGTTAGCATCAGACCTAGGATAGTGTTAGGGTTAGGGTTAGGGTTATCATCAGGCCTAGGATAGTGTTAGGGTTAGCATCAGCCCTAGGATAGTGTTAGGGTTAGGGTTAGGGTTAGCATCAGCCCTAGGATAGTGTTAGGGTTAGGGTTAGCATCAGCCCTAGGATAGTGTTAGGGTTAGGGTTAGGGTTAGCATCAGGCCTAGGATAGTGTTAGGGTTAGGGTTAGCATCAGCCCTAGGATAGTGTTAGGGTTAAGGTTAGGGTTAGCATCAGCCGTAGGATAGTGTTAGGGTTATTGTTAGCCTCAACCCTAAGATAGTGTTAGAGTTAGGGTTAGGGTTAGCATCAGCCCTAGGATAGTGTTAGGGTTAGGGTTAGGGTTAGCATCAGCCGTAGGATAGTTTTAGTGTTATGTTTAGCATCAGCCCTAGGATAGTGTTAGGGTTAGGGTTAGGGTTAGCATCCGCCCTAGGATAGTGTTAGGGTTAGGGTTAGGGTTAGCATCAGCCCTAGGATAGTGTTAGGGTTAGGGTTAACATAAACCCCAGGATAGTGTTAGGGTTAGGGTTAGGGTTATCATCAGGCCTAGGATAGTGTTAGGGTTAGGGTTAGGGTTAGCATTAGTTCAAGGATAGTGTTAGAGTTAGCGTTAGGGTTAGCATCAGCCCTAGGATAGTGTTAGGGTTAGGGTTAGGGTTAGCATCCGGCCTAGGATAGTGTTAGGGTTAGGGTTAGCATCAGCCCTAGGATAGTGTTAGGGATAGGGTTAGGGTTAGCATCAGCCCTAGGATACTGTTAGGGTTAGGGTTAGCATCAGCCCTAGGATAGTGTTAGTGTTAGAGTTAGGGTTAGCACCAGGCTTAGGATAGTGTTAGTGTTAGGGTTAGCATCAGCCTTAGGATAGTGCTAGGGTTAGGGTTAGGGTTAGCATCAGCCCTAGGATAGTGTTAGGGTTAGGGTTAGGGTTATCATCAGGCCTAGGATAGTGTTAGGGTTAGGGTTAGGGTTAGCACCAGGCCCAGGATAGTGTTAGTGTTAGGGTTAGCATCAGCCTTAGGATAGTGCTAGGGTTAGGGTTAGGGTTAGCATCAGCCCTAGGATAGTGTTAGGGTTAGGGTTAGGGTTATCATCAGGCCTAGGATAGTGTTAGGGTTAGGGTTAGCATCAGCCCTAGGATAGTGTTAGGGTTAGGGTTAGGGTTAGCATCAGCCCTAGGATACTGTTAGGGTTAGGGTTAGCATCAGCCCTAGGATAGTGTTAGGGTTAGAGTTAGGGTTAGCACCAGGCTTAGGATAGTGTTAGTGTTAGGGTTACCATCAGCCTTAGGATAGTGTTAGGGTTAGGGTTAGGGTTAGCATCAGCCGTAGGATACTGTTAGGGTTAGGGTTAGCCTCAGCCCTAGGATAGTGTTAGCGTTAGGTTTAGGGTTAGCATCAGCCCTAGGATAGTGTTAGGGGTAGTGTTAGGGTTAGCATCAGCCTAGGATAGTGTTAGTGTTAGGGTTAGCATCAGCCCTAGGATAGTGTTAGGATTAGGGTTAGGGTTAGCATCAGCCCTAGGATAGTATTAGGGTTAGGGTTAGGGTTAGGGTTAGGGTTAGCATCAGCTCTAGGATAGTGTTAGGGTTAGGGTTAGGGTTAGCATCAGCCCTAGGATAGTGTTAGGGTTAGGGTTAGGGTTAGCATCTGCCCTAGGATAGTGTTAGGGTTAGGGTTACCATCAGCCCTGGGATAATGTTAGGGTTAGGGTTAGGGTTACCATCAGCCCTAGGATAGTGTTAGGGTTAGGGTTAGCATCAGCCCTAGGATAGTGTTAGGGTTAGGGTTAGGGTTAGCATCAGCCCTAGGCTAGTGTTAGGGTTAGGGTTAGCATCAGCCCTAGGATAGTGTTAGGGTTAGGGTTAGGGTTAGCATCAGCCCTAGGATAGTGTTAGGGTTAGGGTTAGCATCAGCCCTAGGATAGTGTAAGGGTTAGGGTTAGGGTTAGCATCAGCCCTAGGATAGTGTTAGGGTTAGGGTTAGCATCAGCCCTAGGATAGTGTTAGGGTTAGGGTTAGCATTAGCCCTAGGATAGTGTTATGGTTAGGGTTAGCATCAGACCTAGGATAGTGTTAGGGTTAGGGTTAGGGTTAGCATCAGCCCTAGGATAGTGTTAGGTTTAGGGTTAGCATCAGCCCTAGGATAGTGTTAGGGTTAGGGTTAGGGTTAGCATCAGCCCTAGGATAGTGTTAGGGTTAGGGTTAGCATCAGACCTAGGATAGTGTCAGGGTTAGGGTTAGGGTTAGCACCAGGCCCAGGATAGTGTTAGTGTTAGGGTTAGCATCAGCCTTAGGATAGTGCTAGGGTTAGGGTTAGGGTTAGCATCAGCCGTAGGATAGTGTTTGGGTTAGGGTTAGCCTCAGTCCTAAGATAGTGTTAGAGTTAGGGTTAGGGTTCGCATCAGCCCTAGGATAGTGTTAGGGTTAGGATTAGGGTTAGCATCAGCCCTAGGATAGTGTTAGTGTTAGGGTTAGCATCAGCCCTAGGATAGTGTTAGTGTTAGGGTTAGGGTTAGCATCAGCCCTAAGATAGTGTTAGGGTTAGGGTTAGGGTTAGCATCAGGCCTACGATAGTGTTAGGGTTAGGGTTAGCATCAGCCCTAGGATAGTGTTAGGGTTAGGGTTAGGGTTAGCATCAGCCCTAGGATAGTGTTAGGGTTAGGGTTAGGGTTAGCATCAGCCCTAGGATAGTGTTACGGTTAGGGTTAGCATCAGCCCTAGGATAGTGTTAGGGTTAGGGTTAGTGTTAGCGTCAGCCCTAGGATATTATTAGGGTTAGGGTTAGCATCAGCCCTAGGATAGTGTTAGGGTTAGAGTTAGGGTTAGCACCAGGCTTAGGATAGTGTTAGTGTTAGGGTTACCATCAGCCTTAGGATAGTGTTAGGGTTAGGGTTAGGGTTAGCATCAGCCGTAGGATAGTATTAGGGTTAGGGTTAGCCTCAGCCCTAGGATAGTGTTAGCGTTAGGGTTAGGGTTAGCATCAGCCCTAGGATAGTGTTAGGGGTAGGGTTAGGGTTAGCATCAGCCCTAGGATAGTGTTAGTGTTAGGGTTAGCATCAGCCCTAGGATAGTGTTAGGGTTAGGGTTAGGGTTAGCATCATCCCTAGGATAGTATTAGGGTTAGGGTTAGGGTTAGGGTTACGGTTAGCATCAGCTCTAGGATAGTGTTAGGGTTAGGGTTAGGGTTAGCATCAGCCCTTGGATAGTGTTAGGGTTAGGGTTAGGGTTAGCATCAGCCCTAGGATACTGTTAGGGTTAGGGTTACCATCAGCCCTGGGATAATGTTACGGTTAGGGTTAGGGTTACCATCAGCCCTAGGATAGTGTTAGGGTTAGGGTTAGGGTTATCATCAGGCCTACGATAGTGTTAGGGTTAGGGTTAGCATCAGCCCTAGGATAGTGTTAGGGTTAGGGTTAGGGTTAGCATCAGCCCTAGGATAGTGTTAGGGTTAGGGTTAGCATCAGCCCTAGGATAGTGTTAGGGTTAGGGTTAGGGTTAGCATCAGGACTAGGATAGTGTTAGGGTTAGGGTTAGCATCAGCCCTAGGATAGTGTTAGGGTTAAGGTTAGGGTTAGCATCAGCCGTAGGATAGTGTTAGGGTTATTGTTAGCCTCAACCCTAAGATAGTGTTAGAGTTAGGGTTAGGGTTAGCATCAGCCCTAGGATAGTGTTAGGGTTAGGGTTAGGGTTAGCATCAGCCGTAGGATAGTTTTAGTGTTATGTTTAGCATCAGCCCTAGGATAGTGTTTGGGTTAGGGTTAGGGTTAGCATCCGCCCTAGGATAGTGTTAGGGTTAGGGTTAGGGTTAGCATCAGCCATAGGATAGTGTTAGGGTTAGGGTTAACATAAACCCCAGGATAGTGTTAGGGTTAGGGTTAGGGTTATCATCAGGCCTAGGATAGTGTTAGGGTTAGGGTTAGGGTTAGCATTAGTTCAAGGATAGTGTTAGAGTTAGCGTTAGGGTTAGCATCAGCCCTTGGATAGTGTTAGGGTTAGGGTTAGGGTTAGCATCAGCCCTAGGATACTGTTAGGGTTAGGGTTACCATCAGCCCTGGGATAATGTTACGGTTAGGGTTAGGGTTACCATCAGCCCTAGGATAGTGTTAGGGTTAGGGTTAGGGTTATCATCAGGCCTACGATAGTGTTAGGGTTAGGGTTAGCATCAGCCCTAGGATAGTGTTAGGGTTAGGGTTAGGGTTAGCATCAGCCCTAGGATAGTGTTAGGGTTAGGGTTAACATCAGCCCTAGGATAGTGTTAGGGTTAGGGTTAGGGTTAGCATCAGGACTAGGATAGTGTTAGGGTTAGGGTTAGCATCAGCCCTAGGATAGTGTTAGGGTTAAGGTTAGGGTTAGCATCAGCCGTAGGATAGTGTTAGGGTTATTGTTAGCCTCAACCCTAAGATAGTGTTAGAGTTAGGGTTAGGGTTAGCATCAGCCCTAGGATAGTGTTAGGGTTAGGGTTAGGGTTAGCATCAGCCGTAGGATAGTTTTAGTGTTATGTTTAGCATCAGCCCTAGGATAGTGTTTGGGTTAGGGTTAGGGTTAGCATCCGCCCTAGGATAGTGTTAGGGTTAGGGTTAGGGTTAGCATCAGCCATAGGATAGTGTTAGGGTTAGGGTTAACATAAACCCCAGGATAGTGTTAGGGTTAGGGTTAGGGTTATCATCAGGCCTAGGATAGTGTTAGGGTTAGGGTTAGGGTTAGCATTAGTTCAAGGATAGTGTTAGAGTTAGCGTTAGGGTTAGCATCAGTCCTAGGATAGTGTTAGGGTTAGGGTTAGGGTTAGCATCAGGCCTAGGATAGTGTTAGGGTTAGGGTCAGCATCAGCCCTAGGATAGTGTTAGGGTTAGGGTTAGGGTTAGCATGAGCCCTAGGATACTGTTAGGGTTAGGGTTAGCATCAGCCCTAGGATAGTGTTAGGGTTAGAGTTAGGGTTAGCACCAGGCTTAGGATAGTGTTAGTGTTAGGGTTAGCATCAGCCTTAGGATAGTGCTACGGTTAGGGTTAGGGTTAGCATCAGCCCTAGGATAGTGTTAGGGTTAGGGTTAGGGTTATCATCAGGCCTAGGATAGTGTTAGGGTTAGGGTTAGGGTTAGCACCAGGCCCAGGATAGTGTTAGTGTTAGGGTTAGCATCAGCATTAGGATAGTGCTAGGGTTAGGGTTAGGGTTAGCATCAGCCCTAGGATAGTGTTAGGGTTAGGGTTAGGGTTATCATCAGGCCTAGGATAGTGTTAGGGTTAGGGTTACCATCAGCCCTAGGATAGTGTTAGGGTTAGGGTTAGGGTTAGCATCAGCCCTAGGATACTGTTAGGGTTAGGGTTAGCATCAGCCCTAGGATAGTGTTAGGGTTAGAGTTAGGGTTAGCACCAGGCTTAGGATAGTGTTAGTGTTAGGGTTACCATCAGCCTTAGGATAGTGTTACGGTTAGGGTTAGGGTTAGCATCAGCCGTAGGATAGTGTTAGGGTTAGGGTTAGCCTCAGCCCTAGGATAGTGTTAGCGTTAGGTTTAGGGTTAGCATCAGCCCTAGGATAGTGTTAGGGGTAGTGTTAGGGTTAGCATCAGCCTAGGATAGTGTTAGTGTTAGGGTTAGCATCAGCCCTAGGATAGTGTTAGGGTTAGGGTTAGGGTTAGCATCAGCCCTAGGATAGTATTAGGTTTAGGGTTAGGGTTAGGGTTAGGGTTAGCATCAGCTCTAGGATAGTGTTAGTGTTAGGGTTAGGGTTAGCATCAGCCCTAGGATAGTGTTAGGGTTAGGGTTAGGGTTAGCATCTGCCCTAGGATAGTGTTAGGGTTAGGGTTACCATCAGCCCTGGGATAATGTTAGGGTTACGGTTAGGGTTACCATCAGCCCTAGGATAGTGTTAGGGTTAGGGTTAGCATCAGCCCTAGGATAGTGTTAGGGTTAGGGTTAGGGTTAGCATCAGCCCTAGGATAGTGTTAGGGTTAGGGTTAGCATCAGCCCTAGGATAGTGTTAGGGTTAGGGTTAGGGTAGCATCAGCCCTAGGATAGTGTTAGGGTTAGGGTTAGCATCAGCCCTAGGATAGTGTTAGGGTTAGGGTTAGGGTTAGCATCAGCCCTAGGATAGTGTTAGGGTTAGGGTTAGCATCAGCCCTAGTATAGTGTTAGGGTTAGGGTTAGGGTTAGCATCAGCCCTAGGATAGTGTTAGGGTTAGGGTTAGGGTTAGCATCAGCCCTAGGATAGTGTTAGGGTTAGGGTTAGCATCAGCCCTAGGATAGTGTTAGGGTTAGGGTTAGGGTTAGCATCAGCCCTAGGATAGTGTTAGGGTTAGGGTTCGCATCAGCGCTAGGATAGTGTTAGGGTTAGGGTTAGGGTTAGCATCAGCCCTAGGATAGTGTTAGTGTTAGGGTTAGCATCAGCCCTAGGATAGTGTTAGGGTTAGGGTTAGGGTTAGCATCAGCCCTAAGATAGTGTTAGGGTTAGGGTTAGGGTTAGCATCAGGCCTAGGATAGTGTTAGGGTTAGGGTTAGCATCAGCCCTAGGATAGTGTTAGGGTTAGGGTTAGGGTTAGCATCAGCCCTAGGATAGTGTTAGGGTTAGGGTTAGGGTTAGCATCAGCCCTAGGATAGTGTTACGGTTAGGGTTAGCATCAGCCCTAGGATAGTGTTAGGGTTAGGGTTAGTGTTAGCGTCAGCCCTAGGATATTATTAGGGTTAGGGTTAGCATCAGCCCTAGGATAGTGTTAGGGTTAGAGTTAGGGTTAGCACCAGGCTTAGGATAGTGTTAGTGTTAGGGTTACCATCAGCCTTAGGATAGTGTTAGGGTTAGGGTTAGGGTTAGCATCAGCCGTAGGATAGTATTAGGGTTAGGGTTAGCCTCAGCCCTAGGATAGTGTTAGCGTTAGGGTTAGGGTTAGCATCAGCCCTAGGATAGTGTTAGGGGTAGGGTTAGTGTTAGCATCAGCCCTAGGATAGTGTTAGTGTTAGGGTTAGCATCAGCCCTAGGATAGTGTTAGGGTTAGAGTTAGGGTTAGCACCAGGCTTAGGATAGTGTTAGTGTTACGGTTACCTTCAGCCTTAGGATAGTGTTAGGGTTAGGGTTAGGGTTAGCATCAGCCCTAGGATAGTGTTAGGGTTAGGGTTAACATAAACCCCAGGATAGTGTTAGGGTTAGGGTTAGGGTTATCATCAGGCCTAGGATAGTGTTAGGGTTAGGGTTAGGGTTAGCATTAATTCAAGGATAGTGTTAGAGTTAGCGTTAGGGTTAGCATCAGCCCTAGGATAGTGTTAGGGTTAGGGTTAGGGTTAGCATCAGGCCTAGGATAGTGTTAGGGTTAGGGTTAGCATCAGCCCTAGGATAGTGTTAGGGTTAGGGTTAGGGTTAGCATCAGCCCTAGGATACTGTTAGGGTTAGGGTTAGCATCAGCCCTAGGATAGTGTTAGGGTTAGAGTTAGGGTTAGCACCAGGCTTAGGATAGTGTTAGTGTTAGGGTTAGCATCAGCCTTAGGATAGTGCTAGGGTTAGGGTTAGGGTTAGCATCAGCCCTAGGATAGTGTTAGGGTTAGGGTTAGGGTTATCATCAGGCCTAGGATAGTGTTAGGGTTAGGGTTACCATCAGCCCTAGGATAGTGTTAGGGTTAGGGTTAGGGTTAGCATCAGCCCTAGGATACTGTTAGGGTTAGGGTTAGCATCAGCCCTAGGATAGTGTTAGGGTTAGAGTTAGGGTTAGCACCAGGCTTAGGATAGTGTTAGTGTTAGGGTTACCATCAGCCTTAGGATAGTGTTACGGTTAGGGTTAGGGTTAGCATCAGCCGTAGGATAGTGTTAGGGTTAGGGTTAGCCTCAGCCCTAGGATAGTGTTAGCGTTAGGTTTAGGGTTAGCATCAGCCCTAGGATAGTGTTAGGGGTAGTGTTAGGGTTAGCATCAGCCTAGGATAGTGTTAGTGTTAGGGTTAGCACAAGCCCTAGGATAGTGTTAGGGTTAGGGTTAGGGTTAGCATCAGCCCTAGGATAGTATTAGGGTTAGGGTTAGGGTTAGGGTTAGGGTTAGCATCAGCTCTAGGATAGTGTTAGGGTTAGGGTTAGGGTTAGCATCATCCCTAGGATACTGTTAGGGTTAAGGTTAGGGTTAGCATCTGCCCTAGGATAGTGTTAGGGTTAGGGTTACCATCAGCCCTGGGATAATGTTAGGGTTAGGGTTAGGGTTACCATCAGCCATAGGATAGTGTTAGGGTTAGGGTTAGCATCAGCCCTAGGATAGTGTTAGGGTTAGGGTTAGGGTTAGCATCAGCCCTAGGATAGTGTTAGGGTTAGTGTTAGCATCAGCCCTAGGATAGTGTTAGGGTTAGGGTTAGGGTTAGCATCAGCCCTAGGATAGTGTTAGGGTTAGGGTTAGCATCAGCCGTAGGATAGTGTTAGGGTTAGGGTTAGGGTTAGCATCAGCCCTAGGATAGTGTTAGGGTTAGGGTTAGCATCAGCCCTAGGATAGTGTTAGGGTTAGGGTTAGGGTTAGCATCAGCCCTAGGATAGTGTTAGGGTTAGGGTTAGCATCAGACCTAGGATAGTGTTAGGGTTAGGGTTAGGGTTAGCATCAGCCCTAGGATAGTGTTAGGGTTAGGGTTAGCATCAGCCCTAGGATAGTGTTAGGGTTAGGGTTAGGGTTAGCATCAGCCCTAGGATAGTGTTAGGGTTAGGGTTCGCATCAGCCCTAGGATAGTGTTAGGGTTAGGGTTAGGGTTAGCATCAGCCCTAGGATAGTGTTAGTGTTAGGGTTAGCATCAGCCCTAGGATAGTGTTAGGGTTAGGGTTAGGGTTAGCATCAGCCCTAAGATAGTGTTAGGGTTAGGGTTAGGGTTAGCATCAGGCCTACGATAGTGTTAGGGTTAGGGTTAGCATCAGCCCTAGGATAGTGTTAGGGTTAGGGTTAGGGTTAGCATCAGCCCTAGGATAGTGTTAGGGTTAGGGTTAGGGTTAGCATCAGCCCTAGGATAGTGTTATGGTTAGGGTTAGCATCAGCCCTAGGATAGTGTTAGGGTTAGGGTTAGGGTTATCATCAGCCCTAGGATAGTGTTAGGGTTAGGGTTATCATCAGCCCTAGGATAGTGTTAGGGTTAGGGTTAGCATCAGCCCTAGGATAGTGTTAGGGTTAGGGTTAGGGTTATCATCAGGCCTAGGATAGTGTTAGGGTTAGGGTTAGCATCAGCCCTAGGATAGTGTTAGGGTTAGGGTTAGGGTTAGCATCAGCCCTAGGATAGTGTTAGGGTTAGGGTTAGCCTCAGCCCTAGGATAGTGTTAGCGTTAGGTTTAGGGTTAGCATCAGCCCTAGGATAGTGTTAGGGTTAGAGTTAGGGTTAGCACCAGGCTTAGGATAGTGTTAGTGTTAGGGTTGCCATCAGCCTTAGGATAGTGTTAGGGTTAGGGTTAGGGTTAGCATCAGCCGTAGGATAGTATTAGGGTTAGGGTTAGCCTCAGCCCTAGGATAGTGTTAGCGTTAGGGTTAAGGTTAGCATCAGCCCTAGGATAGTGTTAGGGGTAGGGTTAGGGTTAGCATCAGCCCTAGGATAGTGTTAGTGTTAGGGTTAGCATCAGCCCTAGGATAGTGTTAGGGTTAGGGTTAGGGTTAGCATCATCCCTAGGATAGTATTAGGGTTAGGGTTAGGGTTAGGGTTAGGGTTAGCATCAGCTCTAGGATAGTGTTAGGGTTAGGGTTAGGGTTAGCATCAGCCCTAGGATAGTGTTAGGGTAGGGTTAGGGTTAGCATCAGCCCTAGGATACTGTTAGGGTTAGGGTTACCATCAGCCCTGGGATAATGTTACGGTTAGGGTTAGGGTTACCATCAGCCCTAGGATAGTGTTAGGGTTAGGGTTAGGGTTAGCATCAGCCCTAGGATAGTGTTAGGGTTAGGGTTAGCATCAGCCCTAGGATAGTGTTAGGGTTAGGGTTAGTTTTAGCATCAGCCCTAGGATAGTGTTAGGGTTAGGGTTAGCATCAGACCTAGGATAGTGTTAGGGTTAGGGTTAGGGTTATCATCAGGCCTAGGATAGTGTTAGGGTTAGCATCAGCCCTAGGATAGTGTTAGGGTTAGGGTTAGGGTTAGCATCAGCCCTAGGATAGTGTTAGGGTTAGGGTTAGCATCAGCCCTAGGATAGTGTTAGGGTTAGGGTTAGGGTTAGCATCAGGCCTAGGATAGTGTTAGGGTTAGGGTTAGCATCAGCCCTAGGATAGTGTTAGGGTTAAGGTTAGGGTTAGCATCAGCCGTAGGATAGTGTTAGGGTTATTGTTAGCCTCAACCCTAAGATAGTGTTAGAGTTAGGGTTAGGGTTAGCATCAGCCCTAGGATAGTGTTAGCGTTAGGGTTAGGGTTAGCATCAGCCGTAGGATAGTTTTAGTGTTATGTTTAGCATCAGCCCTAGGATAGTGTTAGGGTTAGCGTTAGGGTTAGCATCCGCCCTAGGATAGTGTTAGGGTTAGGGTTAGGGTTAGCATCAGCCCTAGGATAGTGTTAGGGTTAGGGTTAACATAAACCCCAGGATAGTGTTAGGGTTAGGGTTAGGGTTATCATCAGGCCTAGGATAGTGTTAGGGTTAGGGTTAGGGTTAGCATTAGTTCAAGGATAGTGTTAGAGTTAGCGTTAGGGTTAGCATCAGCCCTAGGATAGTGTTAGGGTTAGGGTTAGGGTTAGCATCCGGCCTAGGATAGTGTTAGGGTTAGGGTTAGCATCAGCCCTAGGATAGTGTTAGGGATAGGGTTAGGGTTAGCATCAGCCCTAGGATACTGTTAGGGTTAGGGTTAGCATCAGCCCTAGGATAGTGTTAGTGTTAGAGTTAGGGTTAGCACCAGGCTTAGGATAGTGTTAGTGTTAGGGTTAGCATCAGCCTTAGGATAGTGCTAGGGTTAGGGTTAGGGTTAGCATCAGCCCTAGGATAGTGTTAGGGTTAGGGTTAGGGTTATCATCAGGCCTAGGATAGTGTTAGGGTTAGGGTTAGGGTTAGCACCAGGCCCAGGATAGTGTTAGTGTTAGGGTTAGCATCAGCCTTAGGATAGTGCTAGGGTTAGGGTTAGGGTTAGCATCAGCCCTAGGATAGTGTTAGGGTTAGGGTTAGGGTTATCATCAGGCCTAGGATAGTGTTAGGGTTAGGGTTAGCATCAGCCCTAGGATAGTGTTAGGGTTAGGGTTAGGGTTAGCATCAGCCCTAGGATACTGTTAGGGTTAGGGTTAGCATCAGCCCTAGGATAGTGTTAGGGTTAGAGTTAGGGTTAGCACCAGGCTTAGGATAGTGTTAGTGTTAGGGTTACCATCAGCCTTAGGATAGTGTTAGGGTTAGGGTTAGGGTTAGCATCAGCCGTAGGATACTGTTAGGGTTAGGGTTAGCCTCAGCCCTAGGATAGTGTTAGCGTTAGGTTTAGGGTTAGCATCAGCCCTAGGATAGTGTTAGGGGTAGTGTTAGGGTTAGCATCAGCCTAGGATAGTATTAGTGTTAGGGTTAGCATCAGCCCTAGGATAGTGTTAGGATTAGGGTTAGGGTTAGCATCAGCCCTAGGATAGTATTAGGGTTAGGGTTAGGGTTAGGGTTAGGGTTAGCATCAGCTCTAGGATAGTGTTAGGGTTAGGGTTAGGGTTAGCATCAGTCCTAGGATAGTGTTAGGGTTAGGGTTAGGGTTAGCATCTGCCCTAGGATAGTGTTAGGGTTAGGGTTACCATCAGCCCTGGGATAATGTTAGGGTTAGGGTTAGGGTTACCATCAGCCCTAGGATAGTGTTAGGGTTAGGGTTAGCATCAGCCCTAGGATAGTGTTAGGGTTAGGGTTAGGGTTAGCATCAGCCCTAGGCTAGTGTTAGGGTTAGGGTTAGCATCAGCCCTAGGATAGTGTTAGGGTTAGGGTTAGGGTTAGCATCAGCCCTAGGATAGTGTTAGGGTTAGGGTTAGCATCAGCCCTAGGATAGTGTAAGGGTTAGGGTTAGGGTTAGCATCAGCCCTAGGATAGTGTTAGGGTTAGGGTTAGCATCAGCCCTAGGATAGTGTTAGGGTTAGGGTTAGCATTAGCCCTAGGATAGTGTTAGGGTTAGGGTTAGCATCAGACCTAGGATAGTGTTAGGGTTAGGGTTAGGGTTAGCATCAGCCCTAGGATAGTGTTAGGTTTAGGGTTAGCATCAGCCCTAGGATAGTGTTAGGGTTAGGGTTAGGGTTAGCACCAGGCCCAGGATAGTGTTAGTGTTAGGGTTAGCATCAGCCTTAGGATAGTGCTAGGGTTAGGGTTAGGGTTAGCATCAGCCGTAGGATAGTGTTTGGGTTAGGGTTAGCCTCAGTCCTAAGATAGTGTTAGAGTTAGGGTTAGGGTTCGCATCAGCCCTAGGATAGTGTTAGGGTTAGGATTAGGGTTAGCATCAGCCCTAGGATAGTGTTAGTGTTAGGGTTAGCATCAGCCCTAGGATAGTGTTAGTGTTAGGGTTAGGGTTAGCATCAGCCCTAAGATAGTGTTAGGGTTAGGGTTAGGGTTAGCATCAGGCCTACGATAGTGTTAGGGTTAGGTTAGCATCAGCCCTAGGATAGTGTTAGGGTTAGGGTTAGGGTTAGCATCAGCCCTAGGATAGTGTTAGGGTTAGGGTTAGGGTTAGCATCAGCCCTAGGATAGTGTTACGGTTAGGGTTAGCATCAGCCCTAGGATAGTGTTAGGGTTAGGGTTAGTGTTAGCGTCAGCCCTAGGATATTATTAGGGTTAGGGTTAGCATCAGCCCTAGGATAGTGTTAGGGTTAGAGTTAGGGTTAGCACCAGGCTTAGGATAGTGTTAGTGTTAGGGTTACCATCAGCCTTAGGATAGTGTTAGGGTTAGGGTTAGGGTTAGCATCAGCCGTAGGATAGTATTAGGGTTAGGGTTAGCCTCAGCCCTAGGATAGTGTTAGCGTTAGGGTTAAGGTTAGCATCAGCCCTAGGATAGTGTTAGGGGTAGGGTTAGGGTTAGCATCAGCCCTAGGATAGTGTTAGTGTTAGGGTTAGCATCAGCCCTAGGATAGTGTTAGGGTTAGGGTTAGGGTTAGCATCATCCCTAGGATAGTATTAGGGTTAGGGTTAGGGTTAGGGTTAGGGTTAGCATCAGCTCTAGGATAGTGTTAGGGTTAGGGTTAGGGTTAGCATCAGCCCTAGGATAGTGTTAGGGTAGGGTTAGGGTTAGCATCAGCCCTAGGATACTGTTAGGGTTAGGGTTACCATCAGCCCTGGGATAATGTTACGGTTAGGGTTAGGGTTACCATCAGCCCTAGGATAGTGTTAGGGTTAGGGTTAGGGTTAGCATCAGCCCTAGGATAGTGTTAGGGTTAGGGTTAGCATCAGCCCTAGGATAGTGTTAGGGTTAGGGTTAGTTTTAGCATCAGCCCTAGGATAGTGTTAGGGTTAGGGTTAGCATCAGACCTAGGATAGTGTTAGGGTTAGGGTTAGGGTTATCATCAGGCCTAGGATAGTGTTAGGGTTAGCATCAGCCCTAGGATAGTGTTAGGGTTAGGGTTAGGGTTAGCATCAGCCCTAGGATAGTGTTAGGGTTAGGGTTAGCATCAGCCCTAGGATAGTGTTAGGGTTAGGGTTAGGGTTAGCATCAGGCCTAGGATAGTGTTAGGGTTAGGGTTAGCATCAGCCCTAGGATAGTGTTAGGGTTAAGGTTAGGGTTAGCATCAGCCGTAGGATAGTGTTAGGGTTATTGTTAGCCTCAACCCTAAGATAGTGTTAGAGTTAGGGTTAGGGTTAGCATCAGCCCTAGGATAGTGTTAGCGTTAGGGTTAGGGTTAGCATCAGCCGTAGGATAGTTTTAGTGTTATGTTTAGCATCAGCCCTAGGATAGTGTTAGGGTTAGCGTTAGGGTTAGCATCCGCCCTAGGATAGTGTTAGGGTTAGGGTTAGGGTTAGCATCAGCCCTAGGATAGTGTTAGGGTTAGGGTTAACATAAACCCCAGGATAGTGTTAGGGTTAGGGTTAGGGTTATCATCAGGCCTAGGATAGTGTTAGGGTTAGGGTTAGGGTTAGCATTAGTTCAAGGATAGTGTTAGAGTTAGCGTTAGGGTTAGCATCAGCCCTAGGATAGTGTTAGGGTTAGGGTTAGGGTTAGCATCCGGCCTAGGATAGTGTTAGGGTTAGGGTTAGCATCAGCCCTAGGATAGTGTTAGGGATAGGGTTAGGGTTAGCATCAGCCCTAGGATACTGTTAGGGTTAGGGTTAGCATCAGCCCTAGGATAGTGTTAGTGTTAGAGTTAGGGTTAGCACCAGGCTTAGGATAGTGTTAGTGTTAGGGTTAGCATCAGCCTTAGGATAGTGCTAGGGTTAGGGTTAGGGTTAGCATCAGCCCTAGGATAGTGTTAGGGTTAGGGTTAGGGTTATCATCAGGCCTAGGATAGTGTTAGGGTTAGGGTTAGGGTTAGCACCAGGCCCAGGATAGTGTTAGTGTTAGGGTTAGCATCAGCCTTAGGATAGTGCTAGGGTTAGGGTTAGGGTTAGCATCAGCCCTAGGATAGTGTTAGGGTTAGGGTTAGGGTTATCATCAGGCCTAGGATAGTGTTAGGGTTAGGGTTAGCATCAGCCCTAGGATAGTGTTAGGGTTAGGGTTAGGGTTAGCATCAGCCCTAGGATACTGTTAGGGTTAGGGTTAGCATCAGCCCTAGGATAGTGTTAGGGTTAGAGTTAGGGTTAGCACCAGGCTTAGGATAGTGTTAGTGTTAGGGTTACCATCAGCCTTAGGATAGTGTTAGGGTTAGGGTTAGGGTTAGCATCAGCCGTAGGATACTGTTAGGGTTAGGGTTAGCCTCAGCCCTAGGATAGTGTTAGCGTTAGGTTTAGGGTTAGCATCAGCCCTAGGATAGTGTTAGGGGTAGTGTTAGGGTTAGCATCAGCCTAGGATAGTATTAGTGTTAGGGTTAGCATCAGCCCTAGGATAGTGTTAGGATTAGGGTTAGGGTTAGCATCAGCCCTAGGATAGTATTAGGGTTAGGGTTAGGGTTAGGGTTAGGGTTAGCATCAGCTCTAGGATAGTGTTAGGGTTAGGGTTAGGGTTAGCATCAGTCCTAGGATAGTGTTAGGGTTAGGGTTAGGGTTAGCATCTGCCCTAGGATAGTGTTAGGGTTAGGGTTACCATCAGCCCTGGGATAATGTTAGGGTTAGGGTTAGGGTTACCATCAGCCCTAGGATAGTGTTAGGGTTAGGGTTAGCATCAGCCCTAGGATAGTGTTAGGGTTAGGGTTAGGGTTAGCATCAGCCCTAGGCTAGTGTTAGGGTTAGGGTTAGCATCAGCCCTAGGATAGTGTTAGGGTTAGGGTTAGGGTTAGCATCAGCCCTAGGATAGTGTTAGGGTTAGGGTTAGCATCAGCCCTAGGATAGTGTAAGGGTTAGGGTTAGGGTTAGCATCAGCCCTAGGATAGTGTTAGGGTTAGGGTTAGCATCAGCCCTAGGATAGTGTTAGGGTTAGGGTTAGCATTAGCCCTAGGATAGTGTTAGGGTTAGGGTTAGCATCAGACCTAGGATAGTGTTAGGGTTAGGGTTAGGGTTAGCATCAGCCCTAGGATAGTGTTAGGTTTAGGGTTAGCATCAGCCCTAGGATAGTGTTAGGGTTAGGGTTAGGGTTAGCACCAGGCCCAGGATAGTGTTAGTGTTAGGGTTAGCATCAGCCTTAGGATAGTGCTAGGGTTAGGGTTAGGGTTAGCATCAGCCGTAGGATAGTGTTTGGGTTAGGGTTAGCCTCAGTCCTAAGATAGTGTTAGAGTTAGGGTTAGGGTTCGCATCAGCCCTAGGATAGTGTTAGGGTTAGGATTAGGGTTAGCATCAGCCCTAGGATAGTGTTAGTGTTAGGGTTAGCATCAGCCCTAGGATAGTGTTAGTGTTAGGGTTAGGGTTAGCATCAGCCCTAAGATAGTGTTAGGGTTAGGGTTAGGGTTAGCATCAGGCCTACGATAGTGTTAGGGTTAGGTTAGCATCAGCCCTAGGATAGTGTTAGGGTTAGGGTTAGGGTTAGCATCAGCCCTAGGATAGTGTTAGGGTTAGGGTTAGGGTTAGCATCAGCCCTAGGATAGTGTTACGGTTAGGGTTAGCATCAGCCCTAGGATAGTGTTAGGGTTAGGGTTAGTGTTAGCGTCAGCCCTAGGATATTATTAGGGTTAGGGTTAGCATCAGCCCTAGGATAGTGTTAGGGTTAGAGTTAGGGTTAGCACCAGGCTTAGGATAGTGTTAGTGTTAGGGTTACCATCAGCCTTAGGATAGTGTTAGGGTTAGGGTTAGGGTTAGCATCAGCCGTAGGATAGTATTAGGGTTAGGGTTAGCCTCAGCCCTAGGATAGTGTTAGCGTTAGGGTTAGGGTTAGCATCAGCCCTAGGATAGTGTTAGGGGTAGGGTTAGGGTTAGCATCAGCCCTAGGATAGTGTTAGTGTTAGGGTTAGCATCAGCCCTAGGATAGTGTTAGAGTTAGGGTTAGGGTTAGCATCAGCCCTAGGATAGTGTTAGGGTTAGGGTTAGGGTTAGCATCAGCCGTAGGATAGTTTTAGTGTTATGTTTAGCATCAGCCCTAGGACAGTGTTTGGGTTAGGGTTAGGGTTAGCATCCGCCCTAGGATAGTGTTAGGGTTAGGGTTAGGGTTAGCATCAGCCATAGGATAGTGTTAGGGTTAGGGTTAACATAAACCCCAGGATAGTGTTAGGGTTAGGGTTAGGGTTATCATCAGGCCTAGGATAGTGTTAGGGTTAGGGTTAGGGTTAGCATTAGTTCAAGGATAGTGTTAGAGTTAGCGTTAGGGTTAGCATCAGCCCTTGGATAGTGTTAGGGTTAGGGTTAGGGTTAGCATCAGCCCTAGGATACTGTTAGGGTTAGGGTTACCATCAGCCCTGGGATAATGTTACGGTTAGGGTTAGGGTTACCATCAGCCCTAGGATAGTGTTAGGGTTAGGGTTAGGGTTATCATCAGGCCTACGATAGTGTTAGGGTTAGGGTTAGCATCAGCCCTAGGATAGTGTTAGGGTTAGGGTTAGGGTTAGCATCAGCCCTAGGATAGTGTTAGGGTTAGGGTTAACATCAGCCCTAGGATAGTGTTAGGGTTAGGGTTAGGGTTAGCATCAGGACTAGGATAGTGTTAGGGTTAGGGTTAGCATCAGCCCTAGGATAGTGTTAGGGTTAAGGTTAGGGTTAGCATCAGCCGTAGGATAGTGTTAGGGTTATTGTTAGCCTCAACCCTAAGATAGTGTTAGAGTTAGGGTTAGGGTTAGCATCAGCCCTAGGATAGTGTTAGGGTTAGGGTTAGGGTTAGCATCAGCCGTAGGATAGTTTTAGTGTTATGTTTAGCATCAGCCCTAGGATAGTGTTTGGGTTAGGGTTAGGGTTAGCATCCGCCCTAGGATAGTGTTAGGGTTAGGGTTAGGGTTAGCATCAGCCATAGGATAGTGTTAGGGTTAGGGTTAACATAAACCCCAGGATAGTGTTAGGGTTAGGGTTAGGGTTATCATCAGGCCTAGGATAGTGTTAGGGTTAGGGTTAGGGTTAGCATTAGTTCAAGGATAGTGTTAGAGTTAGCGTTAGGGTTAGCATCAGTCCTAGGATAGTGTTAGGGTTAGGGTTAGGGTTAGCATCAGGCCTAGGATAGTGTTAGGGTTAGGGTCAGCATCAGCCCTAGGATAGTGTTAGGGTTAGGGTTAGGGTTAGCATGAGCCCTAGGATACTGTTAGGGTTAGGGTTAGCATCAGCCCTAGGATAGTGTTAGGGTTAGAGTTAGGGTTAGCACCAGGCTTAGGATAGTGGTAGTGTTAGGGTTAGCATCAGCCTTAGGATAGTGCTACGGTTAGGGTTAGGGTTAGCATCAGCCCTAGGATAGTGTTAGGGTTAGGGTTAGGGTTATCATCAGGCCTAGGATAGTGTTAGGGTTAGGGTTAGGGTTAGCACCAGGCCCAGGATAGTGTTAGTGTTAGGGTTAGCATCAGCATTAGGATAGTGCTAGGGTTAGGGTTAGGGTTAGCATCAGCCCTAGGATAGTGTTAGGGTTAGGGTTAGGGTTATCATCAGGCCTAGGATAGTGTTAGGGTTAGGGTTACCATCAGCCCTAGGATAGTGTTAGGGTTAGGGTTAGGGTTAGCATCAGCCCTAGGATACTGTTAGGGTTAGGGTTAGCATCAGCCCTAGGATAGTGTTAGGGTTAGAGTTAGGGTTAGCACCAGGCTTAGGATAGTGTTAGTGTTAGGGTTACCATCAGCCTTAGGATAGTGTTACGGTTAGGGTTAGGGTTAGCATCAGCCGTAGGATAGTGTTAGGGTTAGGGTTAGCCTCAGCCCTAGGATAGTGTTAGCGTTAGGTTTAGGGTTAGCATCAGCCCTAGGATAGTGTTAGGGGTAGTGTTAGGGTTAGCATCAGCCTAGGATAGTGTTAGTGTTAGGGTTAGCATCAGCCCTAGGATAGTGTTAGGGTTAGGGTTAGGGTTAGCATCAGCCCTAGGATAGTATTAGGTTTAGGGTTAGGGTTAGGGTTAGGGTTAGCATCAGCTCTAGGATAGTGTTAGTGTTAGGGTTAGGGTTAGCATCAGCCCTAGGATAGTGTTAGGGTTAGGGTTAGGGTTAGCATCTGCCCTAGGATAGTGTTAGGGTTAGGGTTACCATCAGCCCTGGGATAATGTTAGGGTTACGGTTAGGGTTACCATCAGCCCTAGGATAGTGTTAGGGTTAGGGTTAGCATCAGCCCTAGGATAGTGTTAGGGTTAGGGTTAGGGTTAGCATCAGCCCTAGGATAGTGTTAGGGTTAGGGTTAGCATCAGCCCTAGGATAGTGTTAGGGTTAGGGTTAGGGTAGCATCAGCCCTAGGATAGTGTTAGGGTTAGGGTTAGCATCAGCCCTAGGATAGTGTTAGGGTTAGGGTTAGGGTTAGCATCAGCCCTAGGATAGTGTTAGGGTTAGGGTTAGCATCAGCCCTAGTATAGTGTTAGGGTTAGGGTTAGGGTTAGCATCAGCCCTAGGATAGTGTTAGGGTTAGGGTTAGGGTTAGCATCAGCCCTAGGATAGTGTTAGGGTTAGGGTTAGCATCAGCCCTAGGATAGTGTTAGGGTTAGGGTTAGGGTTAGCATCAGCCCTAGGATAGTGTTAGGGTTAGGGTTCGCATCAGCCCTAGGATAGTGTTAGGGTTAGGGTTAGGGTTAGCATCAGCCCTAGGATAGTGTTAGTGTTAGGGTTAGCATCAGCCCTAGGATAGTGTTAGGGTTAGGGTTAGGGTTAGCATCAGCCCTAAGATAGTGTTAGGGTTAGGGTTAGGGTTAGCATCAGGCGTACGATAGTGTTAGGGTTAGGGTTAGCATCAGCCCTAGGATAGTGTTAGGGTTAGGGTTAGGGTTAGCATCAGCCCTAGGATAGTGTTAGGGTTAGGGTTAGGGTTAGCATCAGCCCTAGGATAGTGTTACGGTTAGGGTTAGCATCAGCCCTAGGATAGTGTTAGGGTTAGGGTTAGTGTTAGCGTCAGCCCTAGGATATTATTAGGGTTAGGGTTAGCATCAGCCCTAGGATAGTGTTAGGGTTAGAGTTAGGGTTAGCACCAGGCTTAGGATAGTGTTAGTGTTAGGGTTACCATCAGCCTTAGGATAGTGTTAGGGTTAGGGTTAGGGTTAGCATCAGCCGTAGGATAGTATTAGGGTTAGGGTTAGCCTCAGCCCTAGGATAGTGTTAGCGTTAGGGTTAGGGTTAGCATCAGCCCTAGGATACTGTTAGGGGTAGGGTTAGGGTTAGCATCAGCCCTAGGATAGTGTTAGTGTTAGGGTTAGCATCAGCCCTAGGATAGTGTTAGGGTTAGAGTTAGGGTTAGCACCAGGCTTAGGATAGTGTTAGTGTTACGGTTACCATCAGCCTTAGGATAGTGTTAGGGTTAGGGTTAGGGTTAGCATCAGCCCTAGGATAGTGTTACGGTTAGGGTTAGCATCAGCCCTAGGATAGTGTTAGGGTTAGGGTTAACATAAACCCCAGGATAGTGTTAGGGTTAGGGTTAGGGTTATCATCAGGCCTAGGATAGTGTTAGGGTTAGGGTTAGGGTTAGCATTAATTCAAGGATAGTGTTAGAGTTAGCGTTAGGGTTAGCATCAGCCCTAGGATAGTGTTAGGGTTAGGGTTAGGGTTAGCATCAGGCCTAGGATAGTGTTAGGGTTAGGGTTAGCATCAGCCCTAGGATAGTGTTAGGGTTAGGGTTAGGGTTAGCATCAGCCCTAGGATACTGTTAGGGTTAGGGTTAGCATCAGCCCTAGGATAGTGTTAGGGTTAGAGTTAGGGTTAGCACCAGGCTTAGGATAGTGTTAGTGTTAGGGTTAGCATCAGCCTTAGGATAGTGCTAGGGTTAGGGTTAGGGTTAGCATCAGCCCTAGGATAGTGTTAGGGTTAGGGTTAGGGTTATCATCAGGCCTAGGATAGTGTTAGGGTTAGGGTTACCATCAGCCCTAGGATAGTGTTAGGGTTAGGGTTAGGGTTAGCATCAGCCCTAGGATACTGTTAGGGTTAGGGTTAGCATCAGCCCTAGGATAGTGTTAGGGTTAGAGTTAGGGTTAGCACCAGGCTTAGGATAGTGTTAGTGTTAGGGTTACCATCAGCCTTAGGATAGTGTTACGGTTAGGGTTAGGGTTAGCATCAGCCGTAGGATAGTGTTAGGGTTAGGGTTAGCCTCAGCCCTAGGATAGTGTTAGCGTTAGGTTTAGGGTTAGCATCAGCCCTAGGATAGTGTTAGGGGTAGTGTTAGGGTTAGCATCAGCCTAGGATAGTGTTAGTGTTAGGGTTAGCACAAGCCCTAGGATAGTGTTAGGGTTAGGGTTAGGGTTAGCATCAGCCCTAGGATAGTATTAGGGTTAGGGTTAGGGTTAGGGTTAGGGTTAGCATCAGCTCTAGGATAGTGTTAGGGTTAGGGTTAGGGTTAGCATCAGCCCTAGGATACTGTTAGGGTTAAGGTTAGGGTTAGCATCTGCCCTAGGATAGTGTTAGGGTTAGGGTTACCATCAGCCCTGGGATAATGTTAGGGTTAGGGTTAGGGTTACCATCAGCCATAGGATAGTGTTAGGGTTAGGGTTAGCATCAGCCCTAGGATAGTGTTAGGGTTAGGGTTAGGGTTAGCATCAGGCCTACGATAGTGTTAGGGTTAGGGTTAGCATCAGCCCTAGGATAGTGTTAGGGTTAGGGTTAGGGTTAGCATCAGCCCTAGGATAGTGTTAGGGTTAGGGTTAGGGTTAGCATCAGCCCTAGGATAGTGTTACGGTTAGGGTTAGCATCAGCCCTAGGATAGTGTTAGGGTTAGGGTTAGGGTTATCATCAGCCCTAGGATAGTGTTAGGGTTAGGGTTATCATCAGCCCTAGGATAGTGTTAGGGTTAGGGTTAGCATCAGCCCTAGGATAGTGTTAGGGTTAGGGTTAGGGTTATCATCAGGCCTAGGATAGTGTTAGGGTTAGGGTTAGCATCAGCCCTAGGATAGTGTTAGGGTTAGGGTTAGGGTTAGCATCAGCCCTAGGATAGTGTTAGGGTTAGGGTTAGCCTCAGCCCTAGGATAGTGTTAGCGTTAGGTTTAGGGTTAGCATCAGCCCTAGGATAGTGTTAGGGGTAGTGTTAGGGTTAGCATCAGCCTAGGATAGTGTTAGTGTTAGGGTTAGCACAAGCCCTAGGATAGTGTTAGGGTTAGGGTTAGGGTTAGCATCAGCCCTAGGATAGTATTAGGGTTAGGGTTAGGGTTAGGGTTAGGGTTAGCATCAGCTCTAGGATAGTGTTAGGGTTAGGGTTAGGGTTAGCATCAGCCCTAGGATAGTGTTAGGGTTAGGGTTAGGGTTAGCATCTGCCCTAGGATAGTGTTAGGGTTAGGGTTACCATCAGCCCTGGGATAATGTTAGGGTTAGGGTTAGGGTTACCATCAGCCATAGGATTGTGTTAGGGTTAGGGTTAGCATCAGCCCTAGGATAGTGTTAGGGTTAGGGTTAGCATCAGCCCTAGGATAGTGTTAGGGTTAGGGTTAGGGTTAGCATCAGCCCTAGGATAGTGTTAGGGTTAGGGTTAGCATCAGCCCTAGGATAGTGTTAGGGTTAGGGTTAGGGTTAGCATCAGCCCTAGGATAGTGTTAGGGTTAGGGTTAGCATCAGCCCTAGGATAGTGTTAGGGTTAGGGTTAGGGTTAGCATCAGCCCTAGGATAGTGTTAGGGTTAGGGTTAGCATCAGACCTAGGATAGTGTTAGGGTTAGGGTTAGGGTTAGCATCAGCCCTAGGATAGTGTTAGGGTTAGGGTTAGCATCAGCCCTAGGATAGTGTTAGGGTTAGGGTTAGGGTTAGCATCAGCCCTAGGATAGTGTTAGGGTTAGGGTTCGCATCAGCCCTAGGATAGTGTTAGGGTTAGGGTTAGGGTTAGCATCAGCCCTAGGATAGTGTTAGTGTTAGGGTTAGCATCAGCCCTAGGATAGTGTTAGGGTTAGGGTTAGGGTTAGCATCAGCCCTAAGATAGTGTTAGGGTTAGGGTTAGGGTTAGCATCAGGCCTAGGATAGTGTTAGGGTTAGGGTTAGCATCAGCCCTAGGATAGTGTTAGGGTTAGGGTTAGGGTTAGCATCAGCCCTAGGATAGTGTTAGGGTTAGGGTTAGGGTTAGCATCAGCCCTAGGATAGTGTTACGGTTAGGGTTAGCATCAGCCCTAGGATAGTGTTAGGGTTAGGGTTAGGGTTATCATCAGCCCTAGGATAGTGTTAGGGTTAGGGTTATCATCAGCCCTAGGATAGTGTTAGGGTTAGGGTTAGCATCAGCCCTAGGATAGTGTTAGGGTTAGGGTTAGGGTTAGCATCAGGCCTAGGATAGTGTTAGGGTTAGGGTTAGCATCAGCCCTAGGATAGTGTTAGGGTTAGGGTTAGGGTTAGCATCAGCCCTAGGATAGTGTTAGGGTTAGGGTTAGTGTTAGCGTCAGCCCTAGGATATTATTAGGGTTAGGGTTAGCATCAGCCCTAGGATAGTGTTAGGGTTAGAGTTAGGTTTAGCACCAGCCTTAGGATAGTGTTAGTGTTAGGGTTACCATCAGCCTTAGGATAGTGTTAGGGTTAGGGTTAGGGTTAGCATCAGCCGTAGGATAGTATTAGGGTTAGGGTTAGCCTCAGCCCTAGGATAGTGTTAGCGTTAGGGTTAGGGTTATCATCAGCCCTAGGATAGTGATAGAGGTAGGGTTAGGGTTAGCATCAGCCCTAGGATAGTGTTAGTGTTAGGGTTAGCATCAGCCCTAGGATAGTGTTAGGGTTAGGGTTAGGGTTAGCATCATCCCTAGGATAGTATTAGGGTTAGGGTTAGGGTTAGGGTTAGGGTTAGCATCAGCTCTAGGATAGTGTTAGGGTTAGGGTTAGGGTTAGCATAAGCCCTAGGATAGTGTTAGGGTTAGGTTTAGGGTTAGCATCAGCCCTAGGATACTGTTAGGGTTAGGGTTACCATCAGCCCTGGGATAATGTTACGGTTAGGGTTAGGGTTACCATCAGCCCTAGGATAGTGTTAGGGTTAGGGTTAGGGTTAGCATCAGCCCTAGGATAGTGTTAGGGTTAGGGTTAGCATCAGCCCTAGGATAGTGTTAGGGTTAGGGTTAGTTTTAGCATCAGCCCTAGGATAGTGTTAGGGTTAGGGTTAGCATCAGACCTAGGATAGTGTTAGGGTTAGGGTTAGGGTTATCATCAGGCCTAGGATAGTGTTAGGGTTAGGGTTAGCATCAGCCCTAGGATAGTGTTAGGGTTAGGGTTAGGGTTAGCATCAGCCCTAGGATAGTGTTAGTGTTAGCGTTAGCATCAGCCCTAGGATAGTGTTAGGGTTAGGGTTAGGGTTAGCATCAGCCCTAAGATAGTGTTAGGGTTAGGGTTAGGGTTAGCATCAGGCCTAGGATAGTGTTAGGGTTAGGGTTAGCATCAGCCCTAGGATAGTGTTAGGGTTAGGGTTAGGGTTAGCATCAGCCCTAGGATAGTGTTAGGGTTAGGGTTAGGGTTAGCATCAGCCCTAGGATAGTGTTACGGTTAGGGTTAGCATCAGCCCTAGGATAGTGTTAGGGTTAGAGTTAGGGTTATCATCAGCCCTAGGATAGTGTTAGGGTTAGGGTTATCATCAGCCCTAGGATAGTGTTAGGGTTAGGGTTAGCATCAGCCCTAGGATAGTGTTAGGGTTAGGGTTAGGGTTAGCATCAGGCCTAGGATAGTGTTAGGGTTAGGGTTAGCATCAGCCCTAGGATAGTGTTAGGGTTAGGGTTAGGGTTAGCATCAGCCCTAGGATAGTGTTAGGGTTAGGGTTAGTGTTAGCGTCAGCCCTAGGATATTATTAGGGTTAGGGTTAGCATCAGCCCTAGGATAGTGTTAGGGTTAGAGTTAGGGTTAGCACCAGCCTTAGGATAGTGTTAGTGTTAGGGTTACCATCAGCCTTAGGATAGTGTTAGGGTTAGGGTTAGGGTTAGCATCAGCCGTAGGATAGTATTAGGGTTAGGGTTAGCCTCAGCCCTAGGATAGTGTTAGCGTTAGGGTTAGGGTTATCATCAGCCCTAGGATAGTGATAGAGGTAGGGTTAGGGTTAGCATCAGCCCTAGGATAGTGTTAGTGTTAGGGTTAGCATCAGCCCTAGGATAGTGTTAGGGTTAGGGTTAGGGTTAGCATCATCCCTAGGATAGTATTAGGGTTAGGGTTAGGGTTAGGGTTAGGGTTAGCATCAGCTCTAGGATAGTGTTAGGGTTAGGGTTAGGGTTAGCATAAGCCCTAGGATAGTGTTAGGGTTAGGTTTAGGGTTAGCATCAGCCCTAGGATACTGTTAGGGTTAGGGTTACCATCAGCCCTGGGATAATGTTACGGTTAGGGTTAGGGTTACCATCAGCCCTAGGATAGTGTTAGGGTTAGGGTTAGGGTTAGCATCAGCCCTAGGATAGTGTTAGGGTTAGGGTTAGCATCAGCCCTAGGATAGTGTTAGGGTTAGGGTTAGTTTTAGCATCAGCCCTAGGATAGTGTTAGGGTTAGGGTTAGCATCAGACCTAGGATAGTGTTAGGGTTAGGGTTAGGGTTATCATCAGGCCTAGGATAGTGTTAGGGTTAGGGTTAGCATCAGCCCTAGGATAGTGTTAGGGTTAGGGTTAGGGTTAGCATCAGCCCTAGGATAGTGTTAGTGTTAGCGTTAGCATCAGCCCTAGGATAGTGTTAGGGTTAGGGTTAGGGTTAGCATCAGGCCTAGGATAGTGTTAGGGTTAGGGTTAGCATCAGCCCTAGGATAGTGTTAGGGTTAAGGTTAGGGTTAGCATCAGCCGTAGGATAGTGTTAGGGTTATTGTTAGCCTCAACCCTAAGATAGTGTTAGAGTTAGGGTTAGGGTTAGCATCAGCCCTAGGATAGTGTTAGGGTTAGGGTTAGGGTTAGCATCAGCCCTAGGATAGTTTTAGTGTTATGTTTAGCATCAGCCCTAGGATAGTGTTAGGGTTAGTGTTAGGGTTAGCATCCTCCCTAGGATAGTGTTAGGGTTAGGGTTAGGGTTAGCATCAGCCCTAGGATAGTGTTAGGGTTAGGGTTAACATAAACCCCAGGATAGTGTTAGGGTTAGGGTTAGGGTTATCATCAGGTCTAGGATAGTGTTAGGGTTAGGGTTAGGGTTAGCATTAGTTCAAGGATATTGTTAGAGTTAGCGTTAGGGTTAGCATCAGCCCTAGGATAGTGTTAGGGTTAGGGTTAGGGTTAGCATCAGCCCTAGGATAGTGTTAGGGTTAGGGTTAGCATCAGCCCTAGGATAGTGTTAGTGTTAGGGTTAGGGTTAGCATCAGGCCCAAGATAGTGGTAGGGTTAGGGTTACCATCAGCCCTAGGATAGTGTTAGGGTTAGGGTTAGCATCAGCCCTAGGATAGTGTTAGGGTTAGGGTTAGGGTTAGCATCAGCCCTAGGATAGTGTTAGGGTTAGGGTTAGCATGAGCCCTAGGATAGTGTTAGGGTTAGGGTTAGGGTTAGCATCAGCCCTAGGATAGTGTTAGGGTTAGGGTTAGCATCAGCCCTAGGATAGTGTTAGGGTTAGGGTTAGGGTTAGCATCAGGCCTAGGATAGTGTTAGGGTTAGGGTTAGCATCAGCCCTAGGATAGTGTTAGGGATAAGGTTAGGGTTAGCATCAGCCGTAGGATAGTGTTAGGGTTATTGTTAGCCTGAACCCTAAGATAGTGTTAGAGTTAAGGTTAGGGTTAGCATCAGCCCTAGGATAGTGTTAGGGTTAGGGTTAGGGTTAGCATCAGCCCTAGGATAGTTTTAGTGTTATGTTTAGCATCAGCCCTAGGATAGTGTTATGGTTAGGGTTAGGGTTAGCATCCGCCCTAGGATAGTGTTAGGTTTAGGGTTAGGGTTAGCATCAGCCCTAGGATAGTGTTAGGGTTAGGGTTAACATAAACCCCAGGATAGTGTTAGGGTTAGGGTTAGGGTTATCATCAGGCCTAGGATAGTGTTAGGGTTAGGGTTAGGGTTAGCATTAGTTCAAGGATAGTGTTAGAGTTAGCGTTAGGGTTAGCATCAGCCCTAGGATAGTGTTAGGGTTAGGGTTAGGGTTAGCATCAGCCCTAGGATAGTGTTAGGGTTAGGGTTAGCATCAGCCCTAGGATAGTGTTAGGGTTAGGGTTAGGGTTAGCATCAGCCCTAGGATACTGTTAGGGTTAGGGTTAGCGTCAGCCCTAGGATAGTGTTAGGGTTAGAGTTAGGGTTAGCACCAGGCTTAGGATAGTGTTAGTGTTAGGGTTAGCATCAGCCTTAGGATAGTGCTAGGGTTAGGGTTAGGGTTAGCATCAGCCCTAGGATAGTGTTAGGGTTAGGGTTAGGGTTATCATCAGGCCTAGGATAGTGTTAGGGTTAGGGTTAGGGTTAGCACCAGGCCCAGGATAGTGTTAGTGTTAGGGTTAGCATCAGCCTTAGGATAGTGCTAGGGTTAGGGTTAGGGTTATCATCAGGCCTAGGATAGTGTTAGTGTTAGGGTTAGCATCAGCCCTAGGATAGTGTTAGGGTTAGGGTTAGGGTTAGCATCAGCCCTAGGATAGTGTTAGGGTTAGGGTTAGTGTTAGCGTCAG
Source organism: Lemur catta (assembly GCF_020740605.2). Lineage (NCBI taxonomy): Eukaryota > Metazoa > Chordata > Mammalia > Primates > Lemuridae > Lemur > Lemur catta. Next base: position 1,171,854 of record NW_025423852.1, on the reverse strand, counting down.
CCCTAGGATATTATTAGGGTTAGGGTTAGCATCAGCCCTAGGATAGTGTTAGGGTTAGAGTTAGGGTTAGCACCAGGCTTAGGATAGTGTTAGTGTTAGGGTTACCATCAGCCTTAGGATAGTGTTAGGGATAGGGTTAGGGTTAGCATCAGCCCTAGGATAGTGTTAGGGTTAGGGTTAGGGTTAGCATCAGCCCTAGGATAGTGTTAGTGTTAGGGTTAGCATCAGCCCTAGGATAGTGTTAGGGTTAGGGTTAGGGTTAGCATCAGCCCTAGGATAGTGTTAGGGTTAGGGTTAGGGTTAGCATCAGCCCTAGGATAGTGTTAGGGTTAGGGTTAGCATCAGCCCTAGGATAGTGTTAGGGTTAGGGTTAGGGTTATCATCAGCCCTAGGATAGTGTTAGGGTTAGGGTTAGCATCAGCCCTAGGATAGTGTTAGGGTTAGGGTTAGGGTTAGCATCAGGCCTAGGATAGTGTTAGGGTTAGGGTTAGCATCAGCCCTAGGATAGTGTTAGGGTTAGGGTTAGGGTTATCATCAGGCCTAGGATAGTGTTAGTGTTAGGGTTAGCATCAGCCCTAGGATAGTGTTAGGGTTAGGGTTAGGGTTAGCATCAGCCCTAGGATAGTGTTAGGGTTAGGGTTAGTGTTAGCGTCAGCCCTAGGATATTATTAGGGTTAGGGTTAGCATCAGCCCTAGGATAGTGTTAGGGTTAGGGTTAGCATCAGCCCTAGGATAGTGTTAGGGTTAGGGTTAAGGTTAGCATCAGCCCTAGGATAGTGTTAGGGTTAGGGTTAGCATCAGCCCTAGGATAGTGTTAGGGTTAGGGTTAGCATCAGCCCTAGGATAGTGTTAAGGTTAGGGTTAGGGTTAGCATCAGCCCTAGGATAGTGTTAGGGTTAGGGTTAGCATCAGCTGTAGGATAGTTTTAGGGTTAGGGTTAGGGTTAGCATCAGCCCTAGGATAGTGTTAGGGTTAGGGTTAGCATCAGACCTAGGATAGTGTCAGTGTTAGGGTTAGGGTTAGCACCAGACCCAGGATAGTGTTAGTGTTAGGGTTAGCATCAGCCTTAGGATAGTGCTAGGGTTAGGGTTAGGGTTAGCATCAGCCGTAGGATAGTGTTTGGGTTAGGGTTAGCCTCAGTCCTAAGATAGTGTTAGAGTTAGGGTTAGGGTTCGCATCAGCCCTAGGATAGTGTTAGGGTTAGGGTTAGGGTTAGCATCAGCCCTAGGATAGTGTTAGGGTTAGGGTTAGTGTTAGCATCAGACCTAAGATAGTGTTAGGGTTAGGGTTAGGGTTAGCATCAGGCCTTCGATAGTGTTAGGGTTAGGGTTAGCATCAGCCCTAGGATAGTGTTAGGGTTAGGGTTAGGGTTAGCATCAGCCCTAGGATAGTGTTAGGGTTAGGGTTAGCATCAACCCTAGGATAGTGTTTGGGTTAGGGTTAGGGTTAGCATCAGGCCTAGGATAGTGTTAGCGTTAGGGTTAGGGTTAGCATCAGCCCTAGGATAGTGTTAGGGTTAGGGTTAGGGTTAGCATCAGCCCTAGGATAGTTTTAGTGTTATGTTTAGCATCAGCCCTAGGATAGTGTTAGGGTTAGTGTTAGGGTTAGCATCCTCCCTAGGATAGTGTTAGGGTTAGGGTTAGGGTTAGCATCAGCCCTAGGATAGTGTTAGGGTTAGGGTTAACATAAACCCCAGGATAGTGTTAGGGTTAGGGTTAGGGTTATCATCAGGTCTAGGATAGTGTTAGGGTTAGGGTTAGGGTTAGCATTAGTTCAAGGATATTGTTAGAGTTAGCGTTAGGGTTAGCATCAGCCCTAGGATAGTGTTAGGGTTAGGGTTAGGGTTAGCATCAGCCCTAGGATAGTGTTAGGGTTAGGGTTAGCATCAGCCCTAGGATAGTGTTAGTGTTAGGGTTAGGGTTAGCATCAGGCCCAAGATAGTGGTAGGGTTAGGGTTACCATCAGCCCTAGGATAGTGTTAGGGTTAGGGTTAGCATCAGCCCTAGGATAGTGTTAGGGTTAGGGTTAGGGTTAGCATCAGCCCTAGGATAGTGTTAGGGTTAGGGTTAGCATGAGCCCTAGGATAGTGTTAGGGTTAGGGTTAGGGTTAGCATCAGCCCTAGGATAGTGTTAGGGTTAGGGTTAGCATCAGCCCTAGGATAGTGTTAGGGTTAGGGTTAGGGTTAGCATCAGGCCTAGGATAGTGTTAGGGTTAGGGTTAGCATCAGCCCTAGGATAGTGTTAGGGATAAGGTTAGGGTTAGCATCAGCCGTAGGATAGTGTTAGGGTTATTGTTAGCCTGAACCCTAAGATAGTGTTAGAGTTAAGGTTAGGGTTAGCATCAGCCCTAGGATAGTGTTAGGGTTAGGGTTAGGGTTAGCATCAGCCCTAGGATAGTTTTAGTGTTATGTTTAGCATCAGCCCTAGGATAGTGTTATGGTTAGGGTTAGGGTTAGCATCCGCCCTAGGATAGTGTTAGGTTTAGGGTTAGGGTTAGCATCAGCCCTAGGATAGTGTTAGGGTTAGGGTTAACATAAACCCCAGGATAGTGTTAGGGTTAGGGTTAGGGTTATCATCAGGCCTAGGATAGTGTTAGGGTTAGGGTTAGGGTTAGCATTAGTTCAAGGATAGTGTTAGAGTTAGCGTTAGGGTTAGCATCAGCCCTAGGATAGTGTTAGGGTTAGGGTTAGGGTTAGCATCAGCCCTAGGATAGTGTTAGGGTTAGGGTTAGCATCAGCCCTAGGATAGTGTTAGGGTTAGGGTTAGGGTTAGCATCAGCCCTAGGATACTGTTAGGGTTAGGGTTAGCGTCAGCCCTAGGATAGTGTTAGGGTTAGAGTTAGGGTTAGCACCAGGCTTAGGATAGTGTTAGTGTTAGGGTTAGCATCAGCCTTAGGATAGTGCTAGGGTTAGGGTTAGGGTTAGCATCAGCCCTAGGATAGTGTTAGGGTTAGGGTTAGGGTTATCATCAGGCCTAGGATAGTGTTAGGGTTAGGGTTAGGGTTAGCACCAGGCCCAGGATAGTGTTAGTGTTAGGGTTAGCATCAGCCTTAGGATAGTGCTAGGGTTAGGGTTAGGGTTATCATCAGGCCTAGGATAGTGTTAGTGTTAGGGTTAGCATCAGCCCTAGGATAGTGTTAGGGTTAGGGTTAGGGTTAGCATCAGCCCTAGGATAGTGTTAGGGTTAGGGTTAGTGTTAGCGTCAGCCCTAGGATATTATTAGGGTTAGGGTTAGCATCAGCCCTAGGATAGTGTTAGGGTTAGAGTTAGGGTTAGCACCAGGCTTAGGATAGTGTTAGTGTTAGGGTTACCATCAGCCTTAGGATAGTGTTAGGGATAGGGTTAGGGTTAGCATCAGCCCTAGGATAGTGTTAGGGTTAGGGTTAGGGTTAGCATCAGCCCTAGGATAGTGTTAGTGTTAGGGTTAGCATCAGCCCTAGGATAGTGTTAGGGTTAGGGTTAGGGTTAGCATCAGCCCTAGGATAGTGTTAGGGTTAGGGTTAGGGTTAGCATCAGCCCTAGGATAGTGTTAGGGTTAGGGTTAGCATCAGCCCTAGGATAGTGTTAGGGTTAGGGTTAGGGTTATCATCAGCCCTAGGATAGTGTTAGGGTTAGGGTTAGCATCAGCCCTAGGATAGTGTTAGGGTTAGGGTTAGGGTTAGCATCAGGCCTAGGATAGTGTTAGGGTTAGGGTTAGCATCAGCCCTAGGATAGTGTTAGGGTTAGGGTTAGGGTTATCATCAGGCCTAGGATAGTGTTAGTGTTAGGGTTAGCATCAGCCCTAGGATAGTGTTAGGGTTAGGGTTAGGGTTAGCATCAGCCCTAGGATAGTGTTAGGGTTAGGGTTAGTGTTAGCGTCAGCCCTAGGATATTATTAGGGTTAGGGTTAGCATCAGCCCTAGGATAGTGTTAGGGTTAGGGTTAGCATCAGCCCTAGGATAGTGTTAGGGTTAGGGTTAAGGTTAGCATCAGCCCTAGGATAGTGTTAGGGTTAGGGTTAGCATCAGCCCTAGGATAGTGTTAGGGTTAGGGTTAGCATCAGCCCTAGGATAGTGTTAAGGTTAGGGTTAGGGTTAGCATCAGCCCTAGGATAGTGTTAGGGTTAGGGTTAGCATCAGCTGTAGGATAGTTTTAGGGTTAGGGTTAGGGTTAGCATCAGCCCTAGGATAGTGTTAGGGTTAGGGTTAGCATCAGACCTAGGATAGTGTCAGTGTTAGGGTTAGGGTTAGCACCAGACCCAGGATAGTGTTAGTGTTAGGGTTAGCATCAGCCTTAGGATAGTGCTAGGGTTAGGGTTAGGGTTATCATCAGGCCTAGGATAGTGTTAGTGTTAGGGTTAGCATCAGCCCTAGGATAGTGTTAGGGTTAGGGTTAGGGTTAGCATCAGCCCTAGGATAGTGTTAGGGTTAGGGTTAGTGTTAGCGTCAGCCCTAGGATATTATTAGGGTTAGGGTTAGCATCAGCCCTAGGATAGTGTTAGGGTTAGAGTTAGGGTTAGCACCAGGCTTAGGATAGTGTTAGTGTTAGGGTTACCATCAGCCTTAGGATAGTGTTAGGGATAGGGTTAGGGTTAGCATCAGCCCTAGGATAGTGTTAGGGTTAGGGTTAGGGTTAGCATCAGCCCTAGGATAGTGTTAGTGTTAGGGTTAGCATCAGCCCTAGGATAGTGTTAGGGTTAGGGTTAGGGTTAGCATCAGCCCTAGGATAGTGTTAGGGTTAGGGTTAGGGTTAGCATCAGCCCTAGGATAGTGTTAGGGTTAGGGTTAGCATCAGCCCTAGGATAGTGTTAGGGTTAGGGTTAGGGTTATCATCAGCCCTAGGATAGTGTTAGGGTTAGGGTTAGCATCAGCCCTAGGATAGTGTTAGGGTTAGGGTTAGGGTTAGCATCAGGCCTAGGATAGTGTTAGGGTTAGGGTTAGCATCAGCCCTAGGATAGTGTTAGGGTTAGGGTTAGGGTTATCATCAGGCCTAGGATAGTGTTAGTGTTAGGGTTAGCATCAGCCCTAGGATAGTGTTAGGGTTAGGGTTAGGGTTAGCATCAGCCCTAGGATAGTGTTAGGGTTAGGGTTAGTGTTAGCGTCAGCCCTAGGATATTATTAGGGTTAGGGTTAGCATCAGCCCTAGGATAGTGTTAGGGTTAGGGTTAGCATCAGCCCTAGGATAGTGTTAGGGTTAGGGTTAAGGTTAGCATCAGCCCTAGGATAGTGTTAGGGTTAGGGTTAGCATCAGCCCTAGGATAGTGTTAGGGTTAGGGTTAGCATCAGCCCTAGGATAGTGTTAAGGTTAGGGTTAGGGTTAGCATCAGCCCTAGGATAGTGTTAGGGTTAGGGTTAGCATCAGCTGTAGGATAGTTTTAGGGTTAGGGTTAGGGTTAGCATCAGCCCTAGGATAGTGTTAGGGTTAGGGTTAGCATCAGACCTAGGATAGTGTCAGTGTTAGGGTTAGGGTTAGCACCAGACCCAGGATAGTGTTAGTGTTAGGGTTAGCATCAGCCTTAGGATAGTGCTAGGGTTAGGGTTAGGGTTAGCATCAGCCGTAGGATAGTGTTTGGGTTAGGGTTAGCCTCAGTCCTAAGATAGTGTTAGAGTTAGGGTTAGGGTTCGCATCAGCCCTAGGATAGTGTTAGGGTTAGGGTTAGGGTTAGCATCAGCCCTAGGATAGTGTTAGGGTTAGGGTTAGTGTTAGCATCAGACCTAAGATAGTGTTAGGGTTAGGGTTAGGGTTAGCATCAGGCCTTCGATAGTGTTAGGGTTAGGGTTAGCATCAGCCCTAGGATAGTGTTAGGGTTAGGGTTAGGGTTAGCATCAGCCCTAGGATAGTGTTAGGGTTAGGGTTAGCATCAACCCTAGGATAGTGTTTGGGTTAGGGTTAGGGTTAGCATCAGGCCTAGGATAGTGTTAGCGTTAGGGTTAGGGTTAGCATCAGCCCTAGGATAGTGTTAGGGTTAGGGTTAGCCTCAGCCCTAAGATACTGTTAGAGTTAGGGTTAGGGTTAGCATCAGCCCTAGGATAGTGTTAGGGTTAGGGTTAGGGTTAGCATCAGCCCTAGGATAGTGTTAGTGTTAGGGTTAGCATCAGCCCTAGGATAGTGTTAGGGTTAGGGTTAGGGTTAGCATCAGCCCTAGGATAGTGTTAGGGTTAGGGTTAGGGTTAGCATCAGCCCTGGGATAGTGTTAGGGTTAGGGTTAGCATCAGCCCTAGGATAGTGTTAGGGTTAGGGTTAGGGTTATCATCAGCCCTAGGATAGTGTTAGGGTTAGGGTTAGCATCAGCCCTAGGATAGTGTTAGGGTTAGGGTTAGGGTTAGCATCAGGCCTAGGATAGTGTTAGGGTTAGGGTTAGCATCAGCCCTAGGATAGTGTTAGGGTTAGGGTTAGGGTTATCATCAGGCCTAGGATAGTGTTAGTGTTAGGGTTAGCATCAGCCCTAGGATAGTGTTAGGGTTAGGGTTAGGGTTAGCATCAGCCCTAGGATAGTGATAGGGTTAGAGTTAGGGTTAGCACCAGGCTTAGGATAGTGTTAGTGTTAGGGTTACCATCAGCCTTAGGATAGTGTTAGGGTTAGGGTTAGGGTTAGCATCAGCCGTAGGATAGTGTTAGGGTTAGGGTTAGCCTCAGGCCTAGGATAGTGTTAGCGTTAGGTTTAGGGTTAGCATCAGCCCTAGGATAGTGTTAGGGGTAGGGTTAGGGTTAGCATCAGCCTAGTATAGTGTTAGTGTTAGGGTTAGCATCAGCCCTAGGATAGTGTTAGGGTTAGGGTTAGGGTTAGCATCAGCCCTAGGATAGTATTAGGGTTAGGGTTAGGGTTAGGGTTAGGGTTAGCATCAGCTCTAGGATACTGTTAGGGTTAGGGTTAGGGTTAGCATCAGCCCTAGGATAGTGTTAGGGTTAGGGTTAGGGTTAGCATCTGCCCTAGGATAGTGTTAGTGTTAGGGTTACCATCAGCCCTGGGATAATGTTAGGGTTAGGGTTAGGGTTACCATCAGCCCTAGGATAGTGTTAGGGTTAGGGTTAGCATCAGCCCTAGGATAGTGTTAGGGTTAGGGTTAGGGTTAGCATCAGCCCTAGGATAGTGTTAGGGTTAGGGTTAGCATCAGCCCTAGGATAGTGTTAGGGTTAGGGTTAGCATCAGCCCTAGGATAGTGTTAGGGTTAGGGTTAGGGTTAGCATCAGCCCTAGGATAGTGTTAGGGTTAGGGTTAGCATCAGCCCTAGGATAGTGTTAGGGTTAGGGTTAGGGTTAGCATCAGCCCTAGGATAGTGTTAGGGTTAGGGTTAGCATCAGACCTAGGATAGTGTTAGGGTTAGGGTTAGGGTTAGCATCAGCCCTAGGATAGTGTTAGGGTTAGGGTTAGCATCAGCCCTAGGATAGTGTTAGGGTTAGGGTTAGGGTTAGCATCAGCACTAGGATAGTGTTAGGGTTAGGGTTAGCATCAGACATAGGATACTGTCAGGGTTAGGGTTAGGGTTAGCACCAGGCCCAGGATAGTGTTAGTGTTAGGGTTAGCATCAGCCTTAGGATAGTGCTAGGGTTAGGGTTAGGGTTATCATCAGCCGTAGGATAGTGTTTGGGTTAGGGTTAGCCTCAGTCCTAAGATAGTGTTAGAGTTAGGGTTAGGGTTTGCATCAGCCCTAGGATAGTGTTAGGGTTAGGGTTAGGGTTAGCATCAGCCCTTGGATAGTGTTAGTGTTAGGGTTAGCATCAGCCCTAGGATAGTGTTAGGGTTAGGGTTAGGGTTAGCATCAGCCCTAAGATAGTGTTAGGGTTAGGGTTAGGGTTATCATCAGCCCTAGGATAGTCTTAGGGTTAGGGTTAGCATCAGCCCTAGGATAGTGTTAGGGTTAGGGTTAGCATCAGCCCTAGGATAGTGTTAGGGTTAGGGTTAGGGTTAGGGTTAGGGTTAGCATCAGCCCTAGGATAGTGTTAGGGTTAGGGTTAGGGTTAGCATCAGCCCTAGGATAGTGTTAGGGTTAGGGTTAGGGTTAGCATCAGCCCTAGGATAGTGTTACGGTTAGGGTTAGCATCATCCCTAGGATAGTGTTAGGGTTAGGGTTAGGGTTATCATCAGCCCTAGGATAGTGTTAGGGTTAGGGTTAGCATCAGCCCTAGGATAGTGTTAGGGTTAGGGTTAGGGTTAGCATCAGCCCTAGGATAGTGTTAGGGTTAGGGTTAGCATCAGCCCTAGGATAGTGTTAGGGTTAGGGTTAGGGTTAGCATCAGCCCTAGGATAGTGTTAGGGTTAGGGTTAGCATCAGCCCTAGGATAGTGTTAGGGTTAGGGTTAGGGTTAGCATCAGCCCTAGGATAGTGTTAGGGTTAGGGTTAGCATCAGCCCTAGGATAGTGTTAGGGTTAGGGTTAGGGTTAGCATCAGCCCTAGGATAGTGTTAGGGTTAGGGTTAGCATCAGACCTAGGATAGTGTTAGGGTTAGGGTTAGGGTTAGCATCAGCCCTAGGATAGTGTTAGGGTTAGGGTTAGGGTTAGCATCAGCCCTAGGATAGTGTTAGTGTTAGGGTTAGCGTTAGCATCAGCCCTAGGATAGTGTTAGGGTTAGGGTTAGGGTTAGCATCAGCCCTAAGATAGTGTTAGGGTTAGGGTTAGGGTTAGCATCAGCCCTAGGATAGTGTTAGGGTTAGGGTTAGGGTTAGCATCAGCCCTAGGATAGTGTTAGGGTTAGGGTTAGCATCAACCCTAGGATAGTGTTTGGGTTAGGGTTAGGGTTAGCATCAGCCCTAGGATAGTGTTAGGGTTAGGGTTAGCCTCAGCCCTAGGAGAGTGTTAGGGTAAGGGATAGGGTTAGCATCAGGCCTAGGATAGTGTTAGCGTTAGGGTTAGGGTTAGCATAAGCCCTAGGATAGTGTTAGGGTTAAGGTTAGCATCAGGCATAGGATAGTGTTAGGGTTAGGGTTAGGGTTAGCATCAGCCCTAGGATAGTGTTAGGGTTAGGGTTAGCCTCAGCCCTAAGATAGTGTTAGAGTTAGGGTTAGGGTTAGCATCAGCCCTAGGAGAGTGTTAGGGTTAGGGTTAGGGTTAGCATCAGCCCTAGGATAGTGTTAGTGTTAGGGTTAGCATCAGCCCTAGGATAGTGTTAGGGTTAGGGTTAGGGTTACCATCAGCCCTAGGATAGTGTTAGGGTTAGGGTTAGGGTTAGCAACAGCCCTAGGATAGTGTTAGGGTTAGGGTTAGCATCAGCCCTAGGATAGTGTTAGGGTTAGGGTTAGGGTTAGCATCAGGCCTAGGATAGTGTTAGGGTTGGGGTTAGCATCAGCGCTAGGATAGTGTTAGGGTTAGGGTTAGGGTTATCATCAGGCCTAGGATAGTGTTAGGGTTAGGGTTAGCATCATCCCTAGGATAGTGTTAGGGTTAGGGTTAGGGTTAGCATCAGCCCTAGGATAGTGTTAGTGTTAGGGTTAGCATCAGCCCTAGGATAGTGTTAGGGTTAGGGTTAGGGTTATCATCAGGCCTAGGATAGTGTTAGGGTTAGGGTTAGCATCAGCCCTAGGATAGTGTTAGGGTTAGGGTTAGGGTTAGCATCAGCCCTAGGATACTGTTAGGGTTAGGGTTAGCATCAGCACTAGGATAGTGTTAGGGTTAGAGTTAGGGTTAGCACCAGGCTTAGGATAGTGTTAGCGTTAGGGTTACCATCAGCCTTAGGATAGTGTTAGGGTTAGGGTTAGGGTTAGCATCAGCCGTAGGATAGTGTTAGGGTTAGGGTTAGCCTCAGCCCTAGGATACTGTTAGCGTTAGGTTTAGGGTTAGCATCAGCCCTAGGATAGTGTTAGGGGTAGTGTTAGGGTTAGCATCAGCCTAGGATAGTGTTAGTGTTAGGGTTAGCATCAGCCCTAGGATAGTGTTAGGGTTAGGGTTATTGTTAGCATCAGCCCTAGGATAGTATTAGGGTTAGGGTTAGGGTTAGGGTTAGGGTTAGCATCAGCTCTAGGATAGTGTTAGGGTTAGGGTTAGGGTTACCATCAGCCCTAGGATAGTGTTAGGGTTAGGGTTAGCATCAGCCCTAGGATAGTGTTAGGGTTAGGGTTAGGGTTAGCATCAGCCCTAGGATAGTATTAGGGTTAGGGTTAGGGTTAGGGTTAGGGTTAGCATCAGCTCTAGGATACTGTTAGGGTTAGGGTTAGGGTTAGCATCAGCCCTAGGATAGTGTTAGGGTTAGGGTTAGGGTTAGCATCTGCCCTAGGATAGTGTTAGTGTTAGGGTTACCATCAGCCCTGGGATAATGTTAGGGTTAGGGTTAGGGTTACCATCAGCCCTAGGATAGTGTTAGGGTTAGGGTTAGCATCAGCCCTAGGATAGTGTTAGGGTTAGGGTTAGGGTTAGCATCAGCCCTAGGATAGTGTTAGGGTTAGGGTTAGCATCAGCCCTAGGATAGTGTTAGGGTTAGGGTTAGCATCAGCCCTAGGATAGTGTTAGGGTTAGGGTTAGGGTTAGCATCAGCCCTAGGATAGTGTTAGGGTTAGGGTTAGCATCAGCCCTAGGATAGTGTTAGGGTTAGGGTTAGGGTTAGCATCAGCCCTAGGATAGTGTTAGGGTTAGGGTTAGCATCAGACCTAGGATAGTGTTAGGGTTAGGGTTAGGGTTAGCATCAGCCCTAGGATAGTGTTAGGGTTAGGGTTAGCATCAGCCCTAGGATAGTGTTAGGGTTAGGGTTAGGGTTAGCATCAGCACTAGGATAGTGTTAGGGTTAGGGTTAGCATCAGACATAGGATACTGTCAGGGTTAGGGTTAGGGTTAGCACCAGGCCCAGGATAGTGTTAGTGTTAGGGTTAGCATCAGCCTTAGGATAGTGCTAGGGTTAGGGTTAGGGTTATCATCAGCCGTAGGATAGTGTTTGGGTTAGGGTTAGCCTCAGTCCTAAGATAGTGTTAGAGTTAGGGTTAGGGTTTGCATCAGCCCTAGGATAGTGTTAGGGTTAGGGTTAGGGTTAGCATCAGCCCTTGGATAGTGTTAGTGTTAGGGTTAGCATCAGCCCTAGGATAGTGTTAGGGTTAGGGTTAGGGTTAGCATCAGCCCTAAGATAGTGTTAGGGTTAGGGTTAGGGTTATCATCAGCCCTAGGATAGTGTTAGGGTTAGGGTTAGCATCAGCCCTAGGATAGTGTTAGGGTTAGGGTTAGCATCAGCCCTAGGATAGTGTTAGGGTTAGGGTTAGGGTTAGGGTTAGGGTTAGCATCAGCCCTAGGATAGTGTTAGGGTTAGGGTTAGGGTTAGCATCAGCCCTAGGATAGTGTTAGGGTTAGGGTTAGGGTTAGCATCAGCCCTAGGATAGTGTTACGGTTAGGGTTAGCATCATCCCTAGGATAGTGTTAGGGTTAGGGTTAGGGTTATCATCAGCCCTAGGATAGTGTTAGGGTTAGGGTTAGCATCAGCCCTAGGATAGTGTTAGGGTTAGGGTTAGCATCAGCCCTAGGATAGTGTTAGGGTTAGGGTTAGGGTTAGGGTTAGGGTTAGCATCAGCTCTAGGATAGTGTTAGGGTTAGGGTTAGGGTTAGCATCAGCCCTAGGATAGTGTTAGGGTTAGGGTTAGGGTTAACATCTGCCCTAGGATAGTGTTAGGGTTAGGATTACCATCAGCCCTGGGATAATGTTAGGGTTAGGGTTAGGGTTACCATCAGCCCTAGGATAGTGTTAGGGTTAGGGTTAGCATCAGCCCTAGGATAGTGTTAGGGTTAGGGTTAGGGTTAGCATCAGCCCTAGGATAGTGTTAGGGTTAGGGTTAGCATCAGCCCTAGGATAGTGTTAGGGTTAGGGTTAGGGTTAGCATCAGCCCTAGGATAGTGTTAGGGTTAGGGTTAGCATCAGCCCTAGGATAGTGTTAGGGTTAGGGTTAGGGTTAGCATCAGCCCTAGGATAGTGTTAGGGTTAGGGTTAGCATCAGCCCTAGGATAGTGTTAGGGTTAGGGTTAGGGTTAGCATCAGCCCTAGGATAGTGTTAGGGTTAGGGTTAGCATCAGACCTAGGATAGTGTTAGGGTTAGGGTTAGGGTTAGCATCAGCCCTAGGATAGTGTTAGGGTTAGGGTTAGGGTTAGCATCAGCCCTAGGATAGTGTTAGTGTTAGGGTTAGCGTTAGCATCAGCCCTAGGATAGTGTTAGGGTTAGGGTTAGGGTTAGCATCAGCCCTAAGATAGTGTTAGGGTTAGGGTTAGGGTTAGCATCAGCCCTAGGATAGTGTTAGGGTTAGGGTTAGGGTTAGCATCAGCCCTAGGATAGTGTTAGGGTTAGGGTTAGCATCAACCCTAGGATAGTGTTTGGGTTAGGGTTAGGGTTAGCATCAGCCCTAGGATAGTGTTAGGGTTAGGGTTAGCCTCAGCCCTAGGAGAGTGTTAGGGTAAGGGATAGGGTTAGCATCAGGCCTAGGATAGTGTTAGCGTTAGGGTTAGGGTTAGCATAAGCCCTAGGATAGTGTTAGGGTTAAGGTTAGCATCAGGCATAGGATAGTGTTAGGGTTAGGGTTAGGGTTAGCATCAGCCCTAGCATAGTGTTAGGGTTAGGGTTAGCCTCAGCCCTAAGATAGTGTTAGAGTTAGGGTTAGGGTTAGCATCAGCCCTAGGATAGTGTTAGGGTTAGGGTTAGGGTTAGCATCAGCCCTAGGATAGTGTTAGTGTTAGGGTTAGCATCAGCCCTAGGATAGTGTTAGGGTTAGGGTTAGGGTTACCATCAGCCCTAGGATAGTGTTAGGGTTAGGGTTAGGGTTAGCAACAGCCCTAGGATAGTGTTAGGGTTAGGGTTAGCATCAGCCCTACAATAGTGTTAGGGTTAGGGTTAGGGTTAGCATCAGGCCTAGGATAGTGTTAGGGTTGGGGTTAGCATCAGCGCTAGGATAGTGTTAGGGTTAGGGTTAGGGTTATCATCAGGCCTAGGATAGTGTTAGGGTTAGGGTTAGCATCATCCCTAGGATAGTGTTAGGGTTAGGGTTAGGGTTAGCATCAGCCCTAGGATAGTGTTAGTGTTAGGGTTAGCATCAGCCCTAGGATAGTGTTAGGGTTAGGGTTAGGGTTATCATCAGGCCTAGGATAGTGTTAGGGTTAGGTTTAGCATCAGCCCTAGGATAGTGTTAGGGTTAGGGTTAGGGTTAGCATCAGCCCTAGGATACTGTTAGGGTTAGGGTTAGCATCAGCACTAGGATAGTGTTAGGGTTAGAGTTAGGGTTAGCACCAGGCTTAGGATAGTGTTAGCGTTAGGGTTACCATCAGCCTTAGGATAGTGTTAGGGTTAGGGTTAGCATCAGCCGTAGGATAGTGTTAGGGTTAGGGTTAGCCTCAGCCCTAGGATACTGTTAGCGTTAGGTTTAGGGTTAGCATCAGCCCTAGGATAGTGTTAGGGGTAGTGTTAGGGTTAGCATCAGCCTAGGATAGTGTTAGTGTTAGGGTTAGCATCAGCCCTAGGATAGTGTTAGGGTTAGGGTTATTGTTAGCATCAGCCCTAGGATAGTATTAGGGTTAGGGTTAGGGTTAGGGTTAGGGTTAGCATCAGCTCTAGGATAGTGTTAGGGTTAGGGTTAGGGTTAGCATCAGCCCTAGGATAGTGTTAGGGTTAGGGTTAGGGTTAGCATCTGCCCTAGGATAGTGTTAGGGTTAGGGTTACCATCAGCCCTGGGATAGTGTTAGGGTTAGGGTTAGGTTTACCATCAGCCCTAGGATAGTGTTAGGGTTAGGGTTAGCATCAGCCCTAGGAAAGTGTTAGGGTTAGGGTTAGGGTTAGCATCAGCCCTAGGATAGTGTTAGGGTTAGGGTTAGCATCAGCCCTAGGATAGTGTTAGGGTTAGGGTTAGGGTCAGCATCAGCCCTAGGATAGTGTTAGGGATAGGGTTAGCATCAGCCCTAGGATAGTGTTAGGGTTAGGGTTAGGGTTAGCATCAGCCCTAGGATAGTGTTAGGGTTAGGGTTAGCATCAGCACTAGGATAGTGTTAGGGTTAGGGTTAGGGTTAGCATCATCCCTAGGATAGTGTTAGGGTTAGGGTTAGCATCAGACCTAGGATAGTGTTAGGGTTAGGGTTAGGGTTAGCATCAGCCCTAGGATAGTGTTAGGGTTAGGGTTAGCATCAGCCCCAGGATAGTGTTAGGGTTAGGGTTAGGGTTAGCATCAGCCCTAGGATAGTGTTAGGGTTAGGGTTAGCATCAGACCTAGGATAGTGTCAGGGTTAGGGTTAGGGTTAGCACCAGGCCCAGGATAGTGTTAGTGTTAGGGTTAGCATCAGCCTTAGGATAGTGCTAGGGTTAGGGTTAGGGTTAGCATCAGCCGTAGGATAGTGTTTGGGTTAGGGTTAGCCTCAGTCCTAAGATAGTGTTAGAGTTAGGGTTAGGGTTCGCATCAGCCCTAGGATAGTGTTAGGGTTAGGGTTAGGGTTAGCATCAGCCCTAGGATAGTGTTAGTGTTAGGGTTAGCATCAGCCCTAGGATAGTGTTAGGGTTAGGGTTAGGGTTAGCATCAGCCCTAAGATAGTGTTAGTGTTAGGGTTAGGGTTAGCATCAGGCCTACGATAGTGTTAGGGTTAGGGTTAGCATCAGCCCTAGGATAGTGTTAGGGTTAGGGTTAGGGTTAGCATCAGCCCTAGGATAGTGTTACGGTTAGGGTTAGCATCAGCCTTAGGATGGTGTTAGGGTTAGGGTTAGGGTTATCATCAGGCCTAGGATAGTGTTAGGGTTAGGGTTAGCATCAGCCCTAGGATAGTGTTAGGGTTAGGGTTAGGGTTAGCATCAGCCCTAGGATAGTGTTAGGGTTAGGGTTAGTGTTAGCGTCAGCCCTAGGATATTATTAGGGTTAGGGTTAGCATCAGCCCTAGGATAGTGTTAGGGTTAGAGTTAGGGTTAGCACCAGGCTTAGGATAGTGTTAGTGTTAGGGTTACCATCAGCCTTAGGATAGTGTTAGGGTTAGGGTTAGGGTTAGCATCAGCCGTAGGATAGTATTAGGGTTAGGGTTAGCCTCAGCCCTAGGATAGTGTTAGCGTTAGGGTTAAGGTTAGCATCAGCCCTAGGATAGTGTTAGGGGTAGGGTTAGGGTTAGCATCAGCCCTAGGATAGTGTTAGTGTTAGGGTTAGCATCAGCCCTAGGATAGTGTTAGGGTTAGGGTTAGGGTTAGCATCATCCCTAGGATAGTATTAGGGTTAGGGTTAGGGTTAGGGTTAGGGTTAGCATCAGCTCTAGGATAGTGTTAGGGTTAGGGTTAGGGTTAGCATCAGCCCTAGGATAGTGTTAGGGTAGGGTTAGGGTTAGCATCAGCCCTAGGATACTGTTAGGGTTAGGGTTACCATCAGCCCTGGGATAATGTTACGGTTAGGGTTAGGGTTACCATCAGCCCTAGGATAGTGTTAGGGTTAGGGTTAGGGTTAGCATCAGCCCTAGGATAGTGTTAGGGTTAGGGTTAGCATCAGCCCTAGGATAGTGTTAGGGTTAGGGTTAGTTTTAGCATCAGCCCTAGGATAGTGTTAGGGTTAGGGTTAGCATCAGACCTAGGATAGTGTTAGGGTTAGGGTTATGGTTATCATCAGGCCTAGGATAGTGTTAGGGTTAGCATCAGCCCTAGGATAGTGTTAGGGTTAGGGTTAGGGTTAGCATCAGCCCTAGGATAGTGTTAGGGTTAGGGTTAGCATCAGCCCTAGGATAGTGTTAGGGTTAGGGTTAGGGTTAGCATCAGGCCTAGGATAGTGTTAGGGTTAGGGTTAGCATCAGCCCTAGGATAGTGTTAGGGTTAAGGTTAGGGTTAGCATCAGCCGTAGGATAGTGTTAGGGTTATTGTTAGCCTCAACCCTAAGATAGTGTTAGAGTTAGGGTTAGGGTTAGCATCAGCCCTAGGATAGTGTTAGGGTTAGGGTTAGGGTTAGCATCAGCCGTAGGATAGTTTTAGTGTTATGTTTAGCATCAGCCCTAGGATAGTGTTAGGGTTAGGGTTAGGGTTAGCATCCGCCCTAGGATAGTGTTAGGGTTAGGGTTAGGGTTAGCATCAGCCCTAGGATAGTGTTAGGGTTAGGGTTAACATAAACCCCAGGATAGTGTTAGGGTTAGGGTTAGGGTTATCATCAGGCCTAGGATAGTGTTAGGGTTAGGGTTAGGGTTAGCATTAGTTCAAGGATAGTGTTAGAGTTAGCGTTAGGGTTAGCATCAGCCCTAGGATAGTGTTAGGGTTAGGGTTAGGGTTAGCATCCGGCCTAGGATAGTGTTAGGGTTAGGGTTAGCATCAGCCCTAGGATAGTGTTAGGGATAGGGTTAGGGTTAGCATCAGCCCTAGGATACTGTTAGGGTTAGGGTTAGCATCAGCCCTAGGATAGTGTTAGTGTTAGAGTTAGGGTTAGCACCAGGCTTAGGATAGTGTTAGTGTTAGGGTTAGCATCAGCCTTAGGATAGTGCTAGGGTTAGGGTTAGGGTTAGCATCAGCCCTAGGATAGTGTTAGGGTTAGGGTTAGGGTTATCATCAGGCCTAGGATAGTGTTAGGGTTAGGGTTAGGGTTAGCACCAGGCCCAGGATAGTGTTAGTGTTAGGGTTAGCATCAGCCTTAGGATAGTGCTAGGGTTAGGGTTAGGGTTAGCATCAGCCCTAGGATAGTGTTAGGGTTAGGGTTAGGGTTATCATCAGGCCTAGGATAGTGTTAGGGTTAGGGTTAGCATCAGCCCTAGGATAGTGTTAGGGTTAGGGTTAGGGTTAGCATCAGCCCTAGGATACTGTTAGGGTTAGGGTTAGCATCAGCCCTAGGATAGTGTTAGGGTTAGAGTTAGGGTTAGCACCAGGCTTAGGATAGTGTTAGTGTTAGGGTTACCATCAGCCTTAGGATAGTGTTAGGGTTAGGGTTAGGGTTAGCATCAGCCGTAGGATACTGTTAGGGTTAGGGTTAGCCTCAGCCCTAGGATAGTGTTAGCGTTAGGTTTAGGGTTAGCATCAGCCCTAGGATAGTGTTAGGGGTAGTGTTAGGGTTAGCATCAGCCTAGGATAGTGTTAGTGTTAGGGTTAGCATCAGCCCTAGGATAGTGTTAGGATTAGGGTTAGGGTTAGCATCAGCCCTAGGATAGTATTAGGGTTAGGGTTAGGGTTAGGGTTAGGGTTAGCATCAGCTCTAGGATAGTGTTAGGGTTAGGGTTAGGGTTAGCATCAGCCCTAGGATAGTGTTAGGGTTAGGGTTAGGGTTAGCATCTGCCCTAGGATAGTGTTAGGGTTAGGGTTACCATCAGCCCTGGGATAATGTTAGGGTTAGGGTTAGGGTTACCATCAGCCCTAGGATAGTGTTAGGGTTAGGGTTAGCATCAGCCCTAGGATAGTGTTAGGGTTAGGGTTAGGGTTAGCATCAGCCCTAGGCTAGTGTTAGGGTTAGGGTTAGCATCAGCCCTAGGATAGTGTTAGGGTTAGGGTTAGGGTTAGCATCAGCCCTAGGATAGTGTTAGGGTTAGGGTTAGCATCAGCCCTAGGATAGTGTAAGGGTTAGGGTTAGGGTTAGCATCAGCCCTAGGATAGTGTTAGGGTTAGGGTTAGCATCAGCCCTAGGATAGTGTTAGGGTTAGGGTTAGCATTAGCCCTAGGATAGTGTTAGGGTTAGGGTTAGCATCAGACCTAGGATAGTGTTAGGGTTAGGGTTAGGGTTAGCATCAGCCCTAGGATAGTGTTAGGTTTAGGGTTAGCATCAGCCCTAGGATAGTGTTAGGGTTAGGGTTAGGGTTAGCATCAGCCCTAGGATAGTGTTAGGGTTAGGGTTAGCATCAGACCTAGCATAGTGTCAGGGTTAGGGTTAGGGTTAGCACCAGGCCCAGGATAGTGTTAGTGTTAGGGTTAGCATCAGCCTTAGGATAGTGCTAGGGTTAGGGTTAGGGTTAGCATCAGCCGTAGGATAGTGTTTGGGTTAGGGTTAGCCTCAGTCCTAAGATAGTGTTAGAGTTAGGGTTAGGGTTCGCATCAGCCCTAGGATAGTGTTAGGGTTAGGATTAGGGTTAGCATCAGCCCTAGGATAGTGTTAGTGTTAGGGTTAGCATCAGCCCTAGGATAGTGTTAGTGTTAGGGTTAGGGTTAGCATCAGCCCTAAGATAGTGTTAGGGTTAGGGTTAGGGTTAGCATCAGGCCTACGATAGTGTTAGGGTTAGGGTTAGCATCAGCCCTAGGATAGTGTTAGGGTTAGGGTTAGGGTTAGCATCAGCCCTAGGATAGTGTTAGGGTTAGGGTTAGGGTTAGCATCAGCCCTAGGATAGTGTTACGGTTAGGGTTAGCATCAGCCCTAGGATAGTGTTAGGGTTAGGGTTAGTGTTAGCGTCAGCCCTAGGATATTATTAGGGTTAGGGTTAGCATCAGCCCTAGGATAGTGTTAGGGTTAGAGTTAGGGTTAGCACCAGGCTTAGGATAGTGTTAGTGTTAGGGTTACCATCAGCCTTAGGATAGTGTTAGGGTTAGGGTTAGGGTTAGCATCAGCCGTAGGATAGTATTAGGGTTAGGGTTAGCCTCAGCCCTAGGATAGTGTTAGCGTTAGGGTTAGGGTTAGCATCAGCCCTAGGATAGTGTTAGGGGTAGGGTTAGGGTTAGCATCAGCCCTAGGATAGTGTTAGTGTTAGGGTTAGCATCAGCCCTAGGATAGTGTTAGGGTTAGGGTTAGGGTTAGCATCATCCCTAGGATAGTATTAGGGTTAGGGTTAGGGTTAGGGTTAGGGTTAGCATCAGCTCTAGGATAGTGTTAGGGTTAGGGTTAGGGTTAGCATCAGCCCTTGGATAGTGTTAGGGTTAGGGTTAGGGTTAGCATCAGCCCTAGGATACTGTTAGGGTTAGGGTTACCATCAGCCCTGGGATAATGTTACGGTTAGGGTTAGGGTTACCATCAGCCCTAGGATAGTGTTAGGGTTAGGGTTAGGGTTATCATCAGGCCTACGATAGTGTTAGGGTTAGGGTTAGCATCAGCCCTAGGATAGTGTTAGGGTTAGGGTTAGGGTTAGCATCAGCCCTAGGATAGTGTTAGGGTTAGGGTTAGCATCAGCCCTAGGATAGTGTTAGGGTTAGGGTTAGGGTTAGCATCAGGACTAGGATAGTGTTAGGGTTAGGGTTAGCATCAGCCCTAGGATAGTGTTAGGGTTAAGGTTAGGGTTAGCATCAGCCGTAGGATAGTGTTAGGGTTATTGTTAGCCTCAACCCTAAGATAGTGTTAGAGTTAGGGTTAGGGTTAGCATCAACCCTAGGATAGTGTTAGGGTTAGGGTTAGGGTTAGCATCAGCCGTAGGATAGTTTTAGTGTTATGTTTAGCATCAGCCCTAGGATAGTGTTTGGGTTAGGGTTAGGGTTAGCATCCGCCCTAGGATAGTGTTAGGGTTAGGGTTAGGGTTAGCATCAGCCATAGGATAGTGTTAGGGTTAGGGTTAACATAAACCCCAGGATAGTGTTAGGGTTAGGGTTAGGGTTATCATCAGGCCTAGGATAGTGTTAGGGTTAGGGTTAGGGTTAGCATTAGTTCAAGGATAGTGTTAGAGTTAGCGTTAGGGTTAGCATCAGCCCTTGGATAGTGTTAGGGTTAGGGTTAGGGTTAGCATCAGCCCTAGGATACTGTTAGGGTTAGGGTTACCATCAGCCCTGGGATAATGTTACGGTTAGGGTTAGGGTTACCATCAGCCCTAGGATAGTGTTAGGGTTAGGGTTAGGGTTATCATCAGGCCTACGATAGTGTTAGGGTTAGGGTTAGCATCAGCCCTAGGATAGTGTTAGGGTTAGGGTTAGGGTTAGCATCAGCCCTAGGATAGTGTTAGGGTTAGGGTTAACATCAGCCCTAGGATAGTGTTAGGGTTAGGGTTAGGGTTAGCATCAGGACTAGGATAGTGTTAGGGTTAGGGTTCGCATCAGCCCTAGGATAGTGTTAGGGTTAAGGTTAGGGTTAGCATCAGCCGTAGGATAGTGTTAGGGTTATTGTTAGCCTCAACCCTAAGATAGTGTTAGAGTTAGGGTTAGGGTTAGCATCAGCCCTAGGATAGTGTTAGGGTTAGGGTTAGGGTTAGCATCAGCCGTAGGATAGTTTTAGTGTTATGTTTAGCATCAGCCCTAGGATAGTGTTTGGGTTAGGGTTAGGGTTAGCATCCGCCCTAGGATAGTGTTAGGGTTAGGGTTAGGGTTAGCATCAGCCATAGGATAGTGTTAGGGTTAGGGTTAACATAAACCCCAGGATAGTGTTAGGGTTAGGGTTAGGGTTATCATCAGGCCTAGGATAGTGTTAGGGTTAGGGTTAGGGTTAGCATTAGTTCAAGGATAGTGTTAGAGTTAGCGTTAGGGTTAGCATCAGTCCTAGGATAGTGTTAGGGTTAGGGTTAGGGTTAGCATCAGGCCTAGGATAGTGTTAGGGTTAGGGTCAGCATCAGCCCTAGGATAGTGTTAGGGTTAGGGTTAGGGTTAGCATGAGCCCTAGGATACTGTTAGGGTTAGGGTTAGCATCAGCCCTAGGATAGTGTTAGGGTTAGAGTTAGGGTTAGCACCAGGCTTAGGATAGTGTTAGTGTTAGGGTTAGCATCAGCCTTAGGATAGTGCTACGGTTAGGGTTAGGGTTAGCATCAGCCCTAGGATAGTGTTAGGGTTAGGGTTAGGGTTATCATCAGGCCTAGGATAGTGTTAGTGTTAGGGTTAGGGTTAGCACCAGGCCCAGGATAGTGTTAGTGTTAGGGTTAGCATCAGCATTAGGATAGTGCTAGGGTTAGGGTTAGGGTTAGCATCAGCCCTAGGATAGTGTTAGGGTTAGGGTTAGGGTTATCATCAGGCCTAGGATAGTGTTAGGGTTAGGGTTACCATCAGCCCTAGGATAGTGTTAGGGTTAGGGTTAGGGTTAGCATCAGCCCTAGGATACTGTTAGGGTTAGGGTTAGCATCAGCCCTAGGATAGTGTTAGGGTTAGAGTTAGGGTTAGCACCAGGCTTAGGATAGTGTTAGTGTTAGGGTTACCATCAGCCTTAGGATAGTGTTACGGTTAGGGTTAGGGTTAGCATCAGCCGTAGGATAGTGTTAGGGTTAGGGTTAGCCTCAGCCCTAGGATAGTGTTAGCGTTAGGTTTAGGGTTAGCATCAGCCCTAGGATAGTGTTAGGGGTAGTGTTAGGGTTAGCATCAGCCTAGGATAGTGTTAGTGTTAGGGTTAGCATCAGCCCTAGGATAGTGTTAGGGTTAGGGTTAGGGTTAGCATCAGCCCTAGGATAGTATTAGGTTTAGGGTTAGGGTTAGGGTTAGGGTTAGCATCAGCTCTAGGATAGTGTTAGTGTTAGGGTTAGGGTTAGCATCAGCCCTAGGATAGTGTTAGGGTTAGGGTTAGGGTTAGCATCTGCCCTAGGATAGTGTTAGGGTTAGGGTTACCATCAGCCCTGGGATAATGTTAGGGTTACGGTTAGGGTTACCATCAGCCCTAGGATAGTGTTAGGGTTAGGGTTAGCATCAGCCCTAGGATAGTGTTAGGGTTAGGGTTAGGGTTAGCATCAGCCCTAGGATAGTGTTAGGGTTAGGGTTAGCATCAGCCCTAGGATAGTGTTAGGGTTAGGGTTAGGGTAGCATCAGCCCTAGGATAGTGTTAGGGTTAGGGTTAGCATCAGCCCTAGGATAGTGTTAGGGTTAGGGTTAGGGTTAGCATCAGCCCTAGGATAGTGTTAGGGTTAGGGTTAGCATCAGCCCTAGTATAGTGTTAGGGTTAGGGTTAGGGTTAGCATCAGCCCTAGGATAGTGTTAGGGTTAGGGTTAGGGTTAGCATCAGCCCTAGGATAGTGTTAGGGTTAGGGTTAGCATCAGCCCTAGGATAGTGTTAGGGTTAGGGTTAGGGTTAGCATCAGCCCTAGGATAGTGTTAGGGTTAGGGTTCGCATCAGCCCTAGGATAGTGTTAGGGTTAGGGTTAGGGTTAGCATCAGCCCTAGGATAGTGTTAGTGTTAGGGTTAGCATCAGCCCTAGGATAGTGTTAGGGTTAGGGTTAGGGTTAGCATCAGCCCTAAGATAGTGTTAGGGTTAGGGTTAGGGTTAGCATCAGGCCTACGATAGTGTTAGGGTTAGGGTTAGCATCAGCCCTAGGATAGTGTTAGGGTTAGGGTTAGGGTTAGCATCAGCCCTAGGATAGTGTTAGGGTTAGGGTTAGGGTTAGCATCAGCCCTAGGATAGTGTTACGGTTAGGGTTAGCATCAGCCCTAGGATAGTGTTAGGGTTAGGGTTAGTGTTAGCGTCAGCCCTAGGATATTATTAGGGTTAGGGTTAGCATCAGCCCTAGGATAGTGTTAGGGTTAGAGTTAGGGTTAGCACCAGGCTTAGGATAGTGTTAGTGTTAGGGTTACCATCAGCCTTAGGATAGTGTTAGGGTTAGGGTTAGGGTTAGCATCAGCCGTAGGATAGTATTAGGGTTAGGGTTAGCCTCAGCCCTAGGATAGTGTTAGCGTTAGGGTTAGGGTTAGCATCAGCCCTAGGATAGTGTTAGGGGTAGGGTTAGGGTTAGCATCAGCCCTAGGATAGTGTTAGTGTTAGGGTTAGCATCAGCCCTAGGATAGTGTTAGGGTTAGAGTTAGGGTTAGCACCAGGCTTAGGATAGTGTTAGTGTTACGGTTACCATCAGCCTTAGGATAGTGTTAGGGTTAGGGTTAGGGTTAGCATCAGCCCTAGGATAGTGTTAGGGTTAGGGTTAACATAAACCCCAGGATAGTGTTAGGGTTAGGGTTAGGGTTATCATCAGGCCTAGGATAGTGTTAGGGTTAGGGTTAGGGTTAGCATTAATTCAAGGATAGTGTTAGAGTTAGCGTTAGGGTTAGCATCAGCCCTAGGATAGTGTTAGGGTTAGGGTTAGGGTTAGCATCAGGCCTAGGATAGTGTTAGGGTTAGGGTTAGCATCAGCCCTAGGATAGTGTTAGGGTTAGGGTTAGGGTTAGCATCAGCCCTAGGATACTGTTAGAGTTAGGGTTAGCATCAGCCCTAGGATAGTGTTAGGGTTAGAGTTAGGGTTAGCACCAGGCTTAGGATAGTGTTAGTGTTAGGGTTAGCATCAGCCTTAGGATAGTGCTAGGGTTAGGGTTAGGGTTAGCATCAGCCCTAGGATAGTGTTAGGGTTAGGGTTAGGGTTATCATCAGGCCTAGGATAGTGTTAGGGTTAGGGTTACCATCAGCCCTAGGATAGTGTTAGGGTTAGGGTTAGGGTTAGCATCAGCCCTAGGATACTGTTAGGGTTAGGGTTAGCATCAGCCCTAGGATAGTGTTAGGGTTAGAGTTAGGGTTAGCACCAGGCTTAGGATAGTGTTAGTGTTAGGGTTACCATCAGCCTTAGGATAGTGTTACGGTTAGGGTTAGGGTTAGCATCAGCCGTAGGATAGTGTTAGGGTTAGGGTTAGCCTCAGCCCTAGGATAGTGTTAGCGTTAGGTTTAGGGTTAGCATCAGCCCTAGGATAGTGTTAGGGGTAGTGTTAGGGTTAGCATCAGCCTAGGATAGTGTTAGTGTTAGGGTTAGCACAAGCCCTAGGATAGTGTTAGGGTTAGGGTTAGGGTTAGCATCAGCCCTAGGATAGTATTAGGGTTAGGGTTAGGGTTAGGGTTAGGGTTAGCATCAGCTCTAGGATAGTGTTAGGGTTAGGGTTAGGGTTAGCATCAGCCCTAGGATACTGTTAGGGTTAAGGTTAGGGTTAGCATCTGCCCTAGGATAGTGTTAGGGTTAGGGTTACCATCAGCCCTGGGATAATGTTAGGGTTAGGGTTAGGGTTACCATCAGCCATAGGATAGTGTTAGGGTTAGGGTTAGCATCAGCCCTAGGATAGTGTTAGGGTTAGGGTTAGGGTTAGCATCAGCCCTAGGATAGTGTTAGGGTTAGTGTTAGCATCAGCCCTAGGATAGTGTTAGGGTTAGGGTTAGGGTTAGCATCAGCCCTAGGATAGTGTTAGGGTTAGGGTTAGCATCAGCCGTAGGATAGTGTTAGGGTTAGGGTTAGGGTTAGCATCAGCCCTAGGATAGTGTTAGGGTTAGGGTTAGCATCAGCCCTAGGATAGTGTTAGGGTTAGGGTTAGGGTTAGCATCAGCCCTAGGATAGTGTTAGGGTTAGGGTTAGCATCAGACCTAGGATAGTGTTAGGGTTAGGGTTAGGGTTAGCATCAGCCCTAGGATAGTGTTAGGGTTAGGGTTAGCATCAGCCCTAGGATAGTGTTAGGGTTAGGGTTAGGGTTAGCATCAGCCCTAGGATAGTGTTAGGGTTAGGGTTCGCATCAGCCCTAGGATAGTGTTAGGGTTAGGGTTAGGGTTAGCATCAGCCCTAGGATAGTGTTAGTGTTAGGGTTAGCATCAGCCCTAGGATAGTGTTAGGGTTAGGGTTAGGGTTAGCATCAGCCCTAAGATAGTGTTAGGGTTAGGGTTAGGGTTAGCATCAGGCCTACGATAGTGTTAGGGTTAGGGTTAGCATCAGCCCTAGGATAGTGTTAGGGTTAGGGTTAGGGTTAGCATCAGCCCTAGGATAGTGTTAGGGTTAGGGTTAGGGTTAGCATCAGCCCTAGGATAGTGTTACGGTTAGGGTTAGCATCAGCCCTAGGATAGTGTTAGGGTTAGGGTTAGGGTTATCATCAGCCCTAGGATAGTGTTAGGGTTAGGGTTATCATCAGCCCTAGGATAGTGTTAGGGTTAGGGTTAGCATCAGCCCTAGGATAGTGTTAGGGTTAGGGTTAGGGTTATCATCAGGCCTAGGATAGTGTTAGGGTTAGGGTTAGCATCAGCCCTAGGATAGTGTTAGGGTTAGGGTTAGGGTTAGCATCAGCCCTAGGATAGTGTTAGGGTTAGGGTTAGCCTCAGCCCTAGGATAGTGTGAGCGTTAGGTTTAGGGTTAGCATCAGCCCTAGGATAGTGTTAGGGTTAGAGTTAGGGTTAGCACCAGGCTTAGGATAGTGTTAGTGTTAGGGTTACCATCAGCCTTAGGATAGTGTTAGGGTTAGGGTTAGGGTTAGCATCAGCCGTAGGATAGTATTAGGGTTAGGGTTAGCCTCAGCCCTAGGATAGTGTTAGCGTTAGGGTTAAGGTTAGCATCAGCCCTAGGATAGTGTTAGGGGTAGGGTTAGGGTTAGCATCAGCCCTAGGATAGTGTTAGTGTTAGGGTTAGCATCAGCCCTAGGATAGTGTTAGGGTTAGGGTTAGGGTTAGCATCATCCCTAGGATAGTATTAGGGTTAGGGTTAGGGTTAGGGTTAGGGTTAGCATCAGCTCTAGGATAGTGTTAGGGTTAGGGTTAGGGTTAGCATCAGCCCTAGGATAGTGTTAGGGTAGGGTTAGGGTTAGCATCAGCCCTAGGATACTGTTAGGGTTAGGGTTACCATCAGCCCTGGGATAATGTTACGGTTAGGGTTAGGGTTACCATCAGCCCTAGGATAGTGTTAGGGTTAGGGTTAGGGTTAGCATCAGCCCTAGGATAGTGTTAGGGTTAGGGTTAGCATCAGCCCTAGGATAGTGTTAGGGTTAGGGTTAGTTTTAGCATCAGCCCTAGGATAGTGTTAGGGTTAGGGTTAGCATCAGACCTAGGATAGTGTTAGGGTTAGGGTTAGGGTTATCATCAGGCCTAGGATAGTGTTAGGGTTAGCATCAGCCCTAGGATAGTGTTAGGGTTAGGGTTAGGGTTAGCATCAGCCCTAGGATAGTGTTAGGGTTAGGGTTAGCATCAGCCCTAGGATAGTGTTAGGGTTAGGGTTAGGGTTAGCATCAGGCCTAGGATAGTGTTAGGGTTAGGGTTAGCATCAGCCCTAGGATAGTGTTAGGGTTAAGGTTAGGGTTAGCATCAGCCGTAGGATAGTGTTAGGGTTATTGTTAGCCTCAACCCTAAGATAGTGTTAGAGTTAGGGTTAGGGTTAGCATCAGCCCTAGGATAGTGTTAGGGTTAGGGTTAGGGTTAGCATCAGCCGTAGGATAGTTTTAGTGTTATGTTTAGCATCAGCCCTAGGATAGTGTTAGGGTTAGGGTTAGGGTTAGCATCCGCCCTAGGATAGTGTTAGGGTTAGGGTTAGGGTTAGCATCAGCCCTAGGATAGTGTTAGGGTTAGGGTTAACATAAACCCCAGGATAGTGTTAGGGTTAGGGTTAGGGTTATCATCAGGCCTAGGATAGTGTTAGGGTTAGGGTTAGGGTTAGCATTAGTTCAAGGATAGTGTTAGAGTTAGCGTTAGGGTTAGCATCAGCCCTAGGATAGTGTTAGGGTTAGGGTTAGGGTTAGCATCCGGCCTAGGATAGTGTTAGGGTTAGGGTTAGCATCAGCCCTAGGATAGTGTTAGGGATAGCGTTAGGGTTAGCATCAGCCCTAGGATACTGTTAGGGTTAGGGTTAGCATCAGCCCTAGGATAGTGTTAGTGTTAGAGTTAGGGTTAGCACCAGGCTTAGGATAGTGTTAGTGTTAGGGTTAGCATCAGCCTTAGGATAGTGCTAGGGTTAGGGTTAGGGTTAGCATCAGCCCTAGGATAGTGTTAGGGTTAGGGTTAGGGTTATCATCAGGCCTAGGATAGTGTTAGGGTTAGGGTTAGGGTTAGCACCAGGCCCAGGATAGTGTTAGTGTTAGGGTTAGCATCAGCCTTAGGATAGTGCTAGGGTTAGGGTTAGGGTTAGCATCAGCCCTAGGATAGTGTTAGGGTTAGGGTTAGGGTTATCATCAGGCCTAGGATAGTGTTAGGGTTAGGGTTAGCATCAGCCCTAGGATAGTGTTAGGGTTAGGGTTAGGGTTAGCATCAGCCCTAGGATACTGTTAGGGTTAGGGTTAGCATCAGCCCTAGGATAGTGTTAGGGTTAGAGTTAGGGTTAGCACCAGGCTTAGGATAGTGTTAGTGTTAGGGTTACCATCAGCCTTAGGATAGTGTTAGGGTTAGGGTTAGGGTTAGCATCAGCCGTAGGATACTGTTAGGGTTAGGGTTAGCCTCAGCCCTAGGATAGTGTTAGCGTTAGGTTTAGGGTTAGCATCAGCCCTAGGATAGTGTTAGGGGTAGTGTTAGGGTTAACATCAGCCTAGGATAGTGTTAGTGTTAGGGTTAGCATCAGCCCTAGGATAGTGTTAGGATTAGGGTTAGGGTTAGCATCAGCCCTAGGATAGTATTAGGGTTAGGGTTAGGGTTAGGGTTAGGGTTAGCATCAGCTCTAGGATAGTGTTAGGGTTAGGGTTAGGGTTAGCATCAGCCCTAGGATAGTGTTAGGGTTAGGGTTAGGGTTAGCATCTGCCCTAGGATAGTGTTAGGGTTAGGGTTACCATCAGCCCTGGGATAATGTTAGGGTTAGGGTTAGGGTTACCATCAGCCCTAGGATAGTGTTAGGGTTAGGGTTAGCATCAGCCCTAGGATAGTGTTAGGGTTAGGGTTAGGGTTAGCATCAGCCCTAGGATAGTGTTAGGGTTAGGGTTAGCATCAGCCCTAGGATAGTGTAAGGGTTAGGGTTAGGGTTAGCATCAGCCCTAGGATAGTGTTAGGGTTAGGGTTAGCATCAGCCCTAGGATAGTGTTAGGGTTAGGGTTAGCATTAGCCCTAGGATAGTGTTAGGGTTAGGGTTAGCATCAGACCTAGGATAGTGTTAGGGTTAGGGTTAGGGTTAGCATCAGCCCTAGGATAGTGTTAGGTTTAGGGTTAGCATCAGCCCTAGGATAGTGTTAGGGTTAGGGTTAGGGTTAGCATCAGCCCTAGGATAGTGTTAGGGTTAGGGTTAGCATCAGACCTAGGATAGTGTCAGGGTTAGGGTTAGGGTTAGCACCAGGCCCAGGATAGTGTTAGTGTTAGGGTTAGCATCAGCCTTAGGATAGTGCTAGGGTTAGGGTTAGGGTTAGCATCAGCCGTAGGATAGTGTTTGGGTTAGGGTTAGCCTCAGTCCTAAGATAGTGTTAGAGTTAGGGTTAGGGTTCGCATCAGCCCTAGGATAGTGTTAGGGTTAGGATTAGGGTTAGCATCAGCCCTAGGATAGTGTTAGTGTTAGGGTTAGCATCAGCCCTAGGATAGTGTTAGTGTTAGGGTTAGGGTTAGCATCAGCCCTAAGATAGTGTTAGGGTTAGGGTTAGGGTTAGCATCAGGCCTACGATAGTGTTAGGGTTAGGGTTAGCATCAGCCCTAGGATAGTGTTAGGGTTAGGGTTAGGGTTAGCATCAGCCCTAGGATAGTGTTAGGGTTAGGGTTAGGGTTAGCATCAGCCCTAGGATAGTGTTACGGTTAGGGTTAGCATCAGCCCTAGGATAGTGTTAGGGTTAGGGTTAGTGTTAGCGTCAGCCCTAGGATATTATTAGGGTTAGGGTTAGCATCAGCCCTAGGATAGTGTTAGGGTTAGAGTTAGGGTTAGCACCAGGCTTAGGATAGTGTTAGTGTTAGGGTTACCATCAGCCTTAGGATAGTGTTATGGTTAGGGTTAGGGTTAGCATCAGCCGTAGGATAGTATTAGGGTTAGGGTTAGCCTCAGCCCTAGGATAGTGTTAGCGTTAGGGTTAGGGTTAGCATCAGCCCTAGGATAGTGTTAGGGGTAGGGTTAGGGTTAGCATCAGCCCTAGGATAGTGTTAGTGTTAGGGTTAGCATCAGCCCTAGGATAGTGTTAGGGTTAGGGTTAGGGTTAGCATCATCCCTAGGATAGTATTAGGGTTAGGGTTAGGGTTAGGGTTAGGGTTAGCATCAGCTCTAGGATAGTGTTAGGGTTAGGGTTAGGGTTAGCATCTGCCCTTGGATAGTGTTAGGGTTAGGGTTAGGGTTAGCATCAGCCCTAGGATACTGTTAGGGTTAGGGTTACCATCAGCCCTGGGATAATGTTACGGTTAGGGTTAGGGTTACCATCAGCCCTAGGATAGTGTTAGGGTTAGGGTTAGGGTTATCATCAGGCCTACGATAGTGTTAGGGTTAGGGTTAGCATCAGCCCTAGGATAGTGTTAGGGTTAGGGTTAGGGTTAGCATCAGCCCTAGGATAGTGTTAGGGTTAGGGTTAGCATCAGCCCTAGGATAGTGTTAGGGTTAGGGTTAGGGTTAGCATCAGGACTAGGATAGTGTTAGGGTTAGGGTTAGCATCAGCCCTAGGATAGTGTTAGGGTTAAGGTTAGGGTTAGCATCAGCCGTAGGATAGTGTTAGGGTTATTGTTAGCCTCAACCCTAAGATAGTGTTAGAGTTAGGGTTAGGGTTAGCATCAGCCCTAGGATAGTGTTAGGGTTAGGGTTAGGGTTAGCATCAGCCGTAGGATAGTTTTAGTGTTATGTTTAGCATCAGCCCTAGGATAGTGTTTGGGTTAGGGTTAGGGTTAGCATCCGCCCTAGGATAGTGTTAGGGTTAGGGTTAGGGTTAGCATCAGCCATAGGATAGTGTTAGGGTTAGGGTTAACATAAACCCCAGGATAGTGTTAGGGTTAGGGTTAGGGTTATCATCAGGCCTAGGATAGTGTTAGGGTTAGGGTTAGGGTTAGCATTAGTTCAAGGATAGTGTTAGAGTTAGCGTTAGGGTTAGCATCAGCCCTTGGATAGTGTTAGGGTTAGGGTTAGGGTTAGCATCAGCCCTAGGATACTGTTAGGGTTAGGGTTACCATCAGCCCTGGGATAATGTTACGGTTAGGGTTAGGGTTACCATCAGCCCTAGGATAGTGTTAGGGTTAGGGTTAGGGTTATCATCAGGCCTACGATAGTGTTAGGGTTAGGGTTAGCATCAGCCCTAGGATAGTGTTAGGGTTAGGGTTAGGGTTAGCATCAGCCCTAGGATAGTGTTAGGGTTAGGGTTAACATCAGCCCTAGGATAGTGTTAGGGTTAGGGTTAGGGTTAGCATCAGGACTAGGATAGTGTTAGGGTTAGGGTTAGCATCAGCCCTAGGATAGTGTTAGGGTTAAGGTTAGGGTTAGCATCAGCCGTAGGATAGTGTTAGGGTTATTGTTAGCCTCAACCCTAAGATAGTGTTAGAGTTAGGGTTAGGGTTAGCATCAGCCCTAGGATAGTGTTAGGGTTAGGGTTAGGGTTAGCATCAGCCGTAGGATAGTTTTAGTGTTATGTTTAGCATCAGCCCTAGGATAGTGTTTGGGTTAGGGTTAGGGTTAGCATCCGCCCTAGGATAGTGTTAGGGTTAGGGTTAGGGTTAGCATCAGCCATAGGATAGTGTTAGGGTTAGGGTTAACATAAACCCCAGGATAGTGTTAGGGTTAGGGTTAGGGTTATCATCAGGCCTAGGATAGTGTTAGGGTTAGGGTTAGGGTTAGCATTAGTTCAAGGATAGTGTTAGAGTTAGCGTTAGGGTTAGCATCAGTCCTAGGATAGTGTTAGGGTTAGGGTTAGGGTTAGCATCAGGCCTAGGATAGTGTTAGGGTTAGGGTCAGCATCAGCCCTAGGATAGTGTTAGGGTTAGGGTTAGGGTTAGCATGAGCCCTAGGATACTGTTAGGGTTAGGGTTAGCATCAGCCCTAGGATAGTGTTAGGGTTAGAGTTAGGGTTAGCACCAGGCTTAGGATAGTGTTAGTGTTAGGGTTAGCATCAGCCTTAGGATAGTGCTACGGTTAGGGTTAGGGTTAGCATCAGCCCTAGGATAGTGTTAGGGTTAGGGTTAGGGTTATCATCAGGCCTAGGATAGTGTTAGGGTTAGGGTTAGGGTTAGCACCAGGCCCAGGATAGTGTTAGTGTTAGGGTTAGCATCAGCATTAGGATAGTGCTAGGGTTAGGGTTAGGGTTAGCATCAACCCTAGGATAGTGTTAGGGTTAGGGTTAGGGTTATCATCAGGCCTAGGATAGTGTTAGGGTTAGGGTTACCATCAGCCCTAGGATAGTGTTAGGGTTAGGGTTAGGGTTAGCATCAGCCCTAGGATACTGTTAGGGTTAGGGTTAGCATCAGCCCTAGGATAGTGTTAGGGTTAGAGTTAGGGTTAGCACCAGGCTTAGGATAGTGTTAGTGTTAGGGTTACCATCAGCCTTAGGATAGTGTTACGGTTAGGGTTAGGGTTAGCATCAGCCGTAGGATAGTGTTAGGGTTAGGGTTAGCCTCAGCCCTAGGATAGTGTTAGCGTTAGGTTTAGGGTTAGCATCAGCCCTAGGATAGTGTTAGGGGTAGTGTTAGGGTTAGCATCAGCCTAGGATAGTGTTAGTGTTAGGGTTAGCATCAGCCCTAGGATAGTGTTAGGGTTAGGGTTAGGGTTAGCATCAGCCCTAGGATAGTATTAGGTTTAGGGTTAGGGTTAGGGTTAGGGTTAGCATCAGCTCTAGGATAGTGTTAGTGTTAGGGTTAGGGTTAGCATCAGCCCTAGGATAGTGTTAGGGTTAGGGTTAGGGTTAGCATCTGCCCTAGGATAGTGTTAGGGTTAGGGTTACCATCAGCCCTGGGATAATGTTAGGGTTACGGTTAGGGTTACCATCAGCCCTAGGATAGTGTTAGGGTTAGGGTTAGCATCAGCCCTAGGATAGTGTTAGGGTTAGGGTTAGGGTTAGCATCAGCCCTAGGATAGTGTTAGGGTTAGGGTTAGCATCAGCCCTAGGATAGTGTTAGGGTTAGGGTTAGGGTAGCATCAGCCCTAGGATAGTGTTAGGGTTAGGGTTAGCATCAGCCCTAGGATAGTGTTAGGGTTAGGGTTAGGGTTAGCATCAGCCCTAGGATAGTGTTAGGGTTAGGGTTAGCATCAGCCCTAGTATAGTGTTAGGGTTAGGGTTAGGGTTAGCATCAGCCCTAGGATAGTGTTAGGGTTAGGGTTAGGGTTAGCATCAGCCCTAGGATTGTGTTAGGGTTAGGGTTAGCATCAGCCCTAGGATAGTGTTAGGGTTAGGGTTAGGGTTAGCATCAGCCCTAGGATAGTGTTAGGGTTAGGGTTCGCATCAGCCCTAGGATAGTGTTAGGGTTAGGGTTAGGGTTAGCATCAGCCCTAGGATAGTGTTAGTGTTAGGGTTAGCATCAGCCCTAGGATAGTGTTAGGGTTAGGGTTAGGGTTAGCATCAGCCCTAAGATAGTGTTAGGGTTAGGGTTAGGGTTAGCATCAGGCCTACGATAGTGTTAGGGTTAGGGTTAGCATCAGCCCTAGGATAGTGTTAGGGTTAGGGTTAGGGTTAGCATCAGCCCTAGGATAGTGTTAGGGTTAGGGTTAGGGTTAGCATCAGCCCTAGGATAGTGTTACGGTTAGGGTTAGCATCAGCCCTAGGATAGTGTTAGGGTTAGGGTTAGTGTTAGCGTCAGCCCTAGGATATTATTAGGGTTAGGGTTAGCATCAGCCCTAGGATAGTGTTAGGGTTAGAGTTAGGGTTAGCACCAGGCTTAGGATAGTGTTAGTGTTAGGGTTACCATCAGCCTTAGGATAGTGTTAGGGTTAGGGTTAGGGTTAGCATCAGCCGTAGGATAGTATTAGGGTTAGGGTTAGCCTCAGCCCTAGGATAGTGTTAGCGTTAGGGTTAGGGTTAGCATCAGCCCTAGGATACTGTTAGGGGTAGGGTTAGGGTTAGCATCAGCCCTAGGATAGTGTTAGTGTTAGGGTTAGCATCAGCCCTAGGATAGTGTTAGGGTTAGAGTTAGGGTTAGCACCAGGCTTAGGATAGTGTTAGTGTTACGGTTACCATCAGCCTTAGGATAGTGTTAGGGTTAGGGTTAGGGTTAGCATCAGCCCTAGGATAGTGTTAGGGTTAGGGTTAACATAAACCCCAGGATAGTGTTAGGGTTAGGGTTAGGGTTATCATCAGGCCTAGGATAGTGTTAGGGTTAGGGTTAGGGTTAGCATTAATTCAAGGATAGTGTTAGAGTTAGCGTTAGGGTTAGCATCAGCCCTAGGATAGTGTTAGGGTTAGGGTTAGGGTTAGCATCAGGCCTAGGATAGTGTTAGGGTTAGGGTTAGCATCAGCCCTAGGATAGTGTTAGGGTTAGGGTTAGGGTTAGCATCAGCCCTAGGATACTGTTAGGGTTAGGGTTAGCATCAGCCCTAGGATAGTGTTAGGGTTAGAGTTAGGGTTAGCACCAGGCTTAGGATAGTGTTAGTGTTAGGGTTAGCATCAGCCTTAGGATAGTGCTAGGGTTAGGGTTAGGGTTAGCATCAGCCCTAGGATAGTGTTAGGGTTAGGGTTAGGGTTATCATCAGGCCTAGGATAGTGTTAGGGTTAGGGTTACCATCAGCCCTAGGATAGTGTTAGGGTTAGGGTTAGGGTTAGCATCAGCCCTAGGATACTGTTAGGGTTAGGGTTAGCATCAGCCCTAGGATAGTGTTAGGGTTAGAGTTAGGGTTAGCACCAGGCTTAGGATAGTGTTAGTGTTAGGGTTACCATCAGCCTTAGGATAGTGTTACGGTTAGGGTTAGGGTTAGCATCAGCCGTAGGATAGTGTTAGGGTTAGGGTTAGCCTCAGCCCTAGGATAGTGTTAGCGTTAGGTTTAGGGTTAGCATCAGCCCTAGGATAGTGTTAGGGGTAGTGTTAGGGTTAGCATCAGCCTAGGATAGTGTTAGTGTTAGGGTTAGCACAAGCCCTAGGATAGTGTTAGGGTTAGGGTTAGGGTTAGCATCAGCCCTAGGATAGTATTAGGGTTAGGGTTAGGGTTAGGGTTAGGGTTAGCATCAGCTCTAGGATAGTGTTAGGGTTAGGGTTAGGGTTAGCATCAGCCCTAGGATACTGTTAGGGTTAAGGTTAGGGTTAGCATCTGCCCTAGGATAGTGTTAGGGTTAGGGTTACCATCAGCCCTGGGATAATGTTAGGGTTAGGGTTAGGGTTACCATCAGCCATAGGATAGTGTTAGGGTTAGGGTTAGCATCAGCCCTAGGATAGTGTTAGGGTTAGGGTTAGGGTTAGCATCAGCCCTAGGATAGTGTTAGGGTTAGTGTTAGCATCAGCCCTAGGATAGTGTTAGGGTTAGGGTTAGGGTTAGCATCAGCCCTAGGATAGTGTTAGGGTTAGGGTTAGCATCAGCCGTAGGATAGTGTTAGGGTTAGGGTTAGGGTTAGCATCAGCCCTAGGATAGTGTTAGGGTTAGGGTTAGCATCAGCCCTAGGATAGTGTTAGGGTTAGGGTTAGGGTTAGCATCAGCCCTAGGATAGTGTTAGGGTTAGGGTTAGCATCAGACCTAGGATAGTGTTAGGGTTAGGGTTAGGGTTAGCATCAGCCCTAGGATAGTGTTAGGGTTAGGGTTAGCATCAGCCCTAGGATAGTGTTAGGGTTAGGGTTAGGGTTAGCATCAGCCCTAGGATAGTGTTAGGGTTAGGGTTCGCATCAGCCCTAGGATAGTGTTAGGGTTAGGGTTAGGGTTAGCATCAGCCCTAGGATAGTGTTAGTGTTAGGGTTAGCATCAGCCCTAGGATAGTGTTAGGGTTAGGGTTAGGGTTAGCATCAGCCCTAAGATAGTGTTAGGGTTAGGGTTAGGGTTAGCATCAGGCCTACGATAGTGTTAGGGTTAGGGTTAGCATCAGCCCTAGGATAGTGTTAGGGTTAGGGTTAGGGTTAGCATCAGCCCTAGGATAGTGTTAGGGTTAGGGTTAGGGTTAGCATCAGCCCTAGGATAGTGTTACGGTTAGGGTTAGCATCAGCCCTAGGATAGTGTTAGGGTTAGGGTTAGGGTTATCATCAGCCCTAGGATAGTGTTAGGGTTAGGGTTATCATCAGCCCTAGGATAGTGTTAGGGTTAGGGTTAGCATCAGCCCTAGGATAGTGTTAGGGTTAGGGTTAGGGTTATCATCAGGCCTAGGATAGTGTTAGGGTTAGGGTTAGCATCAGCCCTAGGATAGTGTTAGGGTTAGGGTTAGGGTTAGCATCAGCCCTAGGATAGTGTTAGGGTTAGGGTTAGCCTCAGCCCTAGGATAGTGTTAGCGTTAGGTTTAGGGTTAGCATCAGCCCTAGGATAGTGTTAGGGGTAGTGTTAGGGTTAGCATCAGCCTAGGATAGTGTTAGTGTTAGGGTTAGCACAAGCCCTAGGATAGTGTTAGGGTTAGGGTTAGGGTTAGCATCAGCCCTAGGATAGTATTAGGGTTAGGGTTAGGGTTAGGGTTAGGGTTAGCATCAGCTCTAGGATAGTGTTAGGGTTAGGGTTAGGGTTAGCATCAGCCCTAGGATAGTGTTAGGGTTAGGGTTAGGGTTAGCATCTGCCCTAGGATAGTGTTAGGGTTAGGGTTACCATCAGCCCTGGGATAATGTTAGGGTTAGGGTTAGGGTTACCATCAGCCATAGGATTGTGTTAGGGTTAGGGTTAGCATCAGCCCTAGGATAGTGTTAGGGTTAGGGTTAGCATCAGCCCTAGGATAGTGTTAGGGTTAGGGTTAGGGTTAGCATCAGCCCTAGGATAGTGTTAGGGTTAGGGTTAGCATCAGCCCTAGGATAGTGTTAGGGTTAGGGTTAGGGTTAGCATCAGCCCTAGGATAGTGTTAGGGTTAGGGTTAGCATCAGCCCTAGGATAGTGTTAGGGTTAGGGTTAGGGTTAGCATCAGCCCTAGGATAGTGTTAGGGTTAGGGTTAGCATCAGACCTAGGATAGTGTTAGGGTTAGGGTTAGGGTTAGCATCAGCCCTAGGATAGTGTTAGGGTTAGGGTTAGCATCAGCCCTAGGATAGTGTTAGGGTTAGGGTTAGGGTTAGCATCAGCCCTAGGATAGTGTTAGGGTTAGGGTTCGCATCAGCCCTAGGATAGTGTTAGGGTTAGGGTTAGGGTTAGCATCAGCCCTAGGATAGTGTTAGTGTTAGGGTTAGCATCAGCCCTAGGATAGTGTTAGGGTTAGGGTTAGGGTTAGCATCAGCCCTAAGATAGTGTTAGGGTTAGGGTTAGGGTTAGCATCAGGCCTAGGATAGTGTTAGGGTTAGGGTTAGCATCAGCCCTAGGATAGTGTTAGGGTTAGGGTTAGGGTTAGCATCAGCCCTAGGATAGTGTTAGGGTTAGGGTTAGGGTTAGCATCAGCCCTAGGATAGTGTTACGGTTAGGGTTAGCATCAGCCCTAGGATAGTGTTAGGGTTAGGGTTAGGGTTATCATCAGCCCTAGGATAGTGTTAGGGTTAGGGTTATCATCAGCCCTAGGATAGTGTTAGGGTTAGGGTTAGCATCAGCCCTAGGATAGTGTTAGGGTTAGGGTTAGGGTTAGCATCAGGCCTAGGATAGTGTTAGGGTTAGGGTTAGCATCAGCCCTAGGATAGTGTTAGGGTTAGGGTTAGGGTTAGCATCAGCCCTAGGATAGTGTTAGGGTTAGGGTTAGTGTTAGCGTCAGCCCTAGGATATTATTAGGGTTAGGGTTAGCATCAGCCCTAGGATAGTGTTAGGGTTAGAGTTAGGGTTAGCACCAGCCTTAGGATAGTGTTAGTGTTAGGGTTACCATCAGCCTTAGGATAGTGTTAGGGTTAGGGTTAGGTTTAGCATCAGCCGTAGGAGAGTATTAGGGTTAGGGTTAGCCTCAGCCCTAGGATAGTGTTAGCGTTAGGGTTAGGGTTATCATCAGCCCTAGGATAGTGATAGAGGTAGGGTTAGGGTTAGCATCAGCCCTAGGATAGTGTTAGTGTTAGGGTTAGCATCAGCCCTAGGATAGTGTTAGGGTTAGGGTTAGGGTTAGCATCATCCCTAGGATAGTATTAGGGTTAGGGTTAGGGTTAGGGTTAGGGTTAGCATCAGCTCTAGGATAGTGTTAGGGTTAGGGTTAGGGTTAGCATAAGCCCTAGGATAGTGTTAGGGTTAGGTTTAGGGTTAGCATCAGCCCTAGGATACTGTTAGGGTTAGGGTTACCATCAGCCCTGGGATAATGTTACGGTTAGGGTTAGGGTTACCATCAGCCCTAGGATAGTGTTAGGGTTAGGGTTAGGGTTAGCATCAGCCCTAGGATAGTGTTAGGGTTAGGGTTAGCATCAGCCCTAGGATAGTGTTAGGGTTAGGGTTAGTTTTAGCATCAGCCCTAGGATAGTGTTAGGGTTAGGGTTAGCATCAGACCTAGGATAGTGTTAGGGTTAGGGTTAGGGTTATCATCAGG
Source organism: Lemur catta (assembly GCF_020740605.2). Lineage (NCBI taxonomy): Eukaryota > Metazoa > Chordata > Mammalia > Primates > Lemuridae > Lemur > Lemur catta. Next base: position 1,135,081 of record NW_025423852.1, on the reverse strand, counting down.
CCTAGGATAGTGTTAGGGTTAGGGTTAGCATCAGCCCTAGGATAGTGTTAGGGTTAGGGTTAGGGTTAGCATCAGCCCTAGGATAGTGTTAGTGTTAGCGTTAGCATCAGCCCTAGGATAGTGTTAGGGTTAGGGTTAGGGTTAGCATCAGCCCTAAGATAGTGTTAGGGTTAGGGTTAGGGTTAGCATCAGGCCTAGGATAGTGTTAGGGTTAGGGTTAGCATCAGCCCTAGGATAGTGTTAGGGTTAGGGTTAGGGTTAGCATCAGCCCTAGGATAGTGTTAGGGTTAGGGTTAGGGTTAGCATCAGCCCTAGGATAGTGTTACGGTTAGGGTTAGCATCAGCCCTAGGATAGTGTTAGGGTTAGGGTTAGGGTTATCATCAGCCCTAGGATAGTGTTAGGGTTAGGGTTATCATCAGCCCTAGGATAGTGTTAGGGTTAGGGTTAGCATCAGCCCTAGGATAGTGTTAGGGTTAGGGTTAGGGTTAGCATCAGGCCTAGGATAGTGTTAGGGTTAGGGTTAGCATCAGCCCTAGGATAGTGTTAGGGTTAGGGTTAGGGTTAGCATCAGCCCTAGGATAGTGGTAGGGTTAGGGTTAGTGTTAGCGTCAGCCCTAGGATATTATTAGGGTTAGGGTTAGCATCAGCCCTAGGATAGTGTTAGGGTTAGAGTTAGGGTTAGCACCAGCCTTAGGATAGTGTTAGTGTTAGGGTTACCATCAGCCTTAGGATAGTGTTAGGGTTAGGGTTAGGGTTAGCATCAGCCGTAGGATAGTATTAGGGTTAGGGTTAGCCTCAGCCCTAGGATACTGTTAGCGTTAGGGTTAGGGTTATCATCAGCCCTAGGATAGTGATAGAGGTAGGGTTAGGGTTAGCATCAGCCCTAGGATAGTGTTAGTGTTAGGGTTAGCATCAGCCCTAGGATAGTGTTAGGGTTAGGGTTAGGGTTAGCATCATCCCTAGGATAGTATTAGGGTTAGGGTTAGGGTTAGGGTTAGGGTTAGCATCAGCTCTAGGATAGTGTTAGGGTTAGGGTTAGGGTTAGCATAAGCCCTAGGATAGTGTTAGGGTTAGGTTTAGGGTTAGCATCAGCCCTAGGATACTGTTAGGGTTAGGGTTACCATCAGCCCTGGGATAATGTTACGGTTAGGGTTAGGGTTACCATCAGCCCTAGGATAGTGTTAGGGTTAGGGTTAGGGTTAGCATCAGCCCTAGGATAGTGTTAGGGTTAGGGTTAGCATCAGCCCTAGGATAGTGTTAGGGTTAGGGTTAGTTTTAGCATCAGCCCTAGGATAGTGTTAGGGTTAGGGTTAGCATCAGACCTAGGATAGTGTTAGGGTTAGGGTTAGGGTTATCATCAGGCCTAGGATAGTGTTAAGGTTAGGGTTAGCATCAGCCCTAGGATAGTGTTAGGGTTAGGGTTAGGGTTAGCATCAGCCCTAGGATAGTGTTAGTGTTAGCGTTAGCATCAGCCCTAGGATAGTGTTAGGGTTAGGGTTAGGGTTAGCATCAGGCCTAGGATAGTGTTAGGGTTAGGGTTAGCATCAGCCCTAGGATAGTGTTAGGGTTAAGGTTAGGGTTAGCATCAGCCGTAGGATAGTGTTAGGGTTATTGTTAGCCTCAACCCTAAGATAGTGTTAGAGTTAGGGTTAGGGTTAGCATCAGCCCTAGGATAGTGTTAGGGTTAGGGTTAGGGTTAGCATCAGCCCTAGGATAGTTTTAGTGTTATGTTTAGCATCAGCCCTAGGATAGTGTTAGGGTTAGTGTTAGGGTTAGCATCCGCCCTAGGATAGTGTTAGGGTTAGGGTTAGGGTTAGCATCAGCCCTAGGATAGTGTTAGGGTTAGGGTTAACATAAACCCCAGGATAGTGTTAGGGTTAGGGTTAGGGTTATCATCAGGTCTAGGATAGTGTTAGGGTTAGGGTTAGGGTTAGCATTAGTTCAAGGATAGTGTTAGAGTTAGCGTTAGGGTTAGCATCAGCCCTAGGATAGTGTTAGGGTTAGGGTTAGGGTTAGCATCAGCCCTAGGATAGTGTTAGGGTTAGGGTTAGCATCAGCCCTAGGATAGTGTTAGTGTTAGGGTTAGGGTTAGCATCAGGCCCAAGATAGTGGTAGGGTTAGGGTTACCATCAGCCCTAGGATAGTGTTAGTGTTAGGGTTAGCATCAGCCCTAGGATAGTGTTAGGGTTAGGGTTAGGGTTAGCATCAGCCCTAGGATAGTGTTAGGGTTAGGGTTAGCATGAGCCCTAGGATAGTGTTAGGGTTAGGGTTAGGGTTAGCATCAGCCCTAGGATAGTGTTAGGGTTAGGGTTAGCATCAGCCCTAGGATAGTGTTAGGGTTAGGGTTAGGGTTAGCATCAGGCCTAGGATAGTGTTAGGGTTAGGGTTAGCATCAGCCCTAGGATAGTGTTAGGGATAAGGTTAGGGTTAGCATCAGCCGTAGGATAGTGTTAGGGTTATTGTTAGCCTGAACCCTAAGATAGTGTTAGAGTTAAGGTTAGGGTTAGCATCAGCCCTAGGATAGTGTTAGGGTTAGGGTTAGGGTTAGCATCAGCCCTAGGATAGTTTTAGTGTTATGTTTAGCATCAGCCCTAGGATAGTGTTATGGTTAGGGTTAGGGTTAGCATCCGCCCTAGGATAGTGTTAGGTTTAGGGTTAGGGTTAGCATCAGCCCTAGGATAGTGTTAGGGTTAGGGTTAACATAAACCCCAGGATAGTGTTAGGGTTAGGGTTAGGGTTATCATCAGGCCTAGGATAGTGTTAGGGTTAGGGTTAGGGTTAGCATTAGTTCAAGGATAGTGTTAGAGTTAGCGTTAGGGTTAGCATCAGCCCTAGGATAGTGTTAGGGTTAGGGTTAGGGTTAGCATCAGCCCTAGGATAGTGTTAGGGTTAGGGTTAGCATCAGCCCTAGGATAGTGTTAGGGTTAGGGTTAGGGTTAGCATCAGCCCTAGGATACTGTTAGGGTTAGGGTTAGCGTCAGCCCTAGGATAGTGTTAGGGTTAGAGTTAGGGTTAGCACCAGGCTTAGGATAGTGTTAGTGTTAGGGTTAGCATCAGCCTTAGGATAGTGCTAGGGTTAGGGTTAGGGTTAGCATCAGCCCTAGGATAGTGTTAGGGTTAGGGTTAGGGTTATCATCAGGCCTAGGATAGTGTTAGGGTTAGGGTTAGGGTTAGCACCAGGCCCAGGATAGTGTTAGTGTTAGGGTTAGCATCAGCCTTAGGATAGTGCTAGGGTTAGGGTTAGGGTTAGCATCAGCCCTAGGATAGTGTTAGGGTTAGGGTTAGGGTTATCATCAGGCCTAGGATAGTGTTAGGGTTAGGGTTAGCCTCAGCCCTAGGATAGTGTTAGGGTTAGGGTTAGGGTTAGCATCAGCCCTAGGATACTGTTAGGGTTAGGGTTAGCATCAGCCGTAGGATAGTGTTAGGGTTAGAGTTAGGGTTAGTACCAGGCTTAGGATAGTGTTAGTGTTAGGGTTACCATCAGCCTTAGGATAGTGTTAGGGTTAGGGTTAGGGTTAGCATCAGCCGTAGGATAGTGTTAGGGTTAGGGTTAGCCTCAGCCCTAGGATAGTGTTAGCGTTAGGTTTAGGGTTAGCATCAGCCCTAGGATAGTGTTAGGGGTAGTGTTAGGGTTAGCATCAGCCTAGGATAGTGTTAGTGTTAGGGTTAGCATCAGCCCTAGGATAGTGTTAGGGTTAGGGTAAGGGTTAGCATCAGCCCTAGGATAGTATTAGGGTTAGGGTTAGGGTTAGGGTTAGGGTTAGCATCAGCTCTAGGATAGTGTTAGGGTTAGGGTTAGGGTTAGCATCAGCCCTAGGATAGTGTTAGGGTTAGGGTTAGGGTTAGCATCTGCCCTAGGATAGTGTTAGGGTTAGGGTTACCATCAGCCCTGGGATAATGTTAGGGTTAGGGTTAGGGTTACCATCAGCCCTAGGATAGTGTTAGGGTTAGGGTTAGCATCAGCACTAGGATAGTGTTAGGGTTAAGGTTAGGGTTAGCATCAGCCCTAGGATAGTGTTAGGGTTAGGGTTAGCATCAGCCCTAGGATAGTGTTAGGGTTAGGGTTAGCATCAGCCCTAGTATAGTGTTAGGGTTAGGGTTAGGGTTAGCATCAGCCCTAGGATAGTGTTAGGGTTAGGGTTAGCATCAGACCTAGGATAGTGTTAGGGTTAGGGTTAGGGTTAGCATCAGCCCTAGGATAGTGTTAGGGTTAGGGTTAGCATCAGCCCTAGGATAGTGTTAGGGTTAGGGTTAGGGTTAGCATCAGCCCTAGGATAGTGTTAGGGTTAGGGTTAGCATCAGACCTAGGATAGTGTCAGGGTTAGGGTTAGGGTTAGCACCAGGCCCAGGATAGTGTTAGTGTTAGGGTTAGCATCAGCCTTAGGATAGTGCTAGGGTTAGGGTTAGGGTTAGCATCAGCCGTAGGATAGTGTTTGGGTTAGGGTTAGCCTCAGTCCTAAGATAGTGTTAGAGTTAGGGTTAGGGTTCGCATCAGCCCTAGGATAGTGTTAGGGTTAGGGTTAGGGTTAGCATCAGCCCTAGGATAGTGTTAGTGTTAGGGTTAGCATCAGCCCTAGGATAGTGTTAGGGTTAGGGTTAGGGTTAGCATCAGCCCTAAGATAGTGTTAGGGTTAGGGTTAGGGTTAGCATCAGGCCTACGATAGTGTTAGGGTTAGGGTTAGCATCAGCCCTAGGATAGTGTTAGGGTTAGGGTTAGGGTTAGCATCAGCCCTAGGATAGTGTTAGGGTTAGGGTTAGGGTTAGCATCAGCCCTAGGATAGTGTTACGGTTAGGGTTAGCATCAGCCCTAGGATAGTGTTAGGGTTAGGGTTAGGGTTATCATCAGCCCTAGGATAGTGTTAGGGTTAGGGTTATCATCAGCCCTAGGATAGTGTTAGGGTTAGGGTTAGCATCAGCCCTAGGATAGTGTTAGGGTTAGGGTTAGGGTTATCATCAGGCCTAGGATAGTGTTAGGGTTAGGGTTAGCATCAGCCCTAGGATAGTGTTAGGGTTAGGGTTAGGGTTACCATCAGCCCTAGGATAGTGTTAGGGTTAGGGTTAGTGTTAGCGTCAGCCCTAGGATATTATTAGGGTTAGGGTTAGCATCAGCCCTAGGATAGTGTTAGGGTTAGAGTTAGGGTTAGCACCAGGCTTAGGATAGTGTTAGTGTTAAGGTTACCATCAGCCTTAGGATAGTGTTAGGGTTAGGGTTAGGGTTAGCATCAGCCGTAGGATAGTATTAGGGTTAGGGTTAGCCTCAGCCCTAGGATAGTGTTAGGGTTAGGGTTAGGGTTAGCATCAGCCCTAGGATAGTGTTAGGGTTAGGGTTAGCATCAGCCCTAGGATAGTGTTAGGGTTAGGGTTAGGGTTAGCATCAGCCCTAGGATAGTGTTAGGGTTAGGGTTAGGGTTAGCATCAGCCCTAGGATAGTGTTAGGGTTAGGGTTAGCATCAGCCCTAGGATAGTGTTAGGGTTAGGGTTAGGGTTAGCATCAGCCCTAGGATAGTGTTAGGGTTAGGGTTAGCATCAGACCTAGGATAGTGTCAGGGTTAGGGTTAGGGTTAGCACCAGGCCCAGGATAGTGTTAGTGTTAGGGTTAGCATCAGCCTTAGGATAGTGCTAGGGTTAGGGTTAGGGTTAGCATCAGCCGTAGGATAGTGTTTGGGTTAGGGTTAGCCTCAGTCCTAAGATAGTGTTAGAGTTAGGGTTAGGGTTCGCATCAGCCCTAGGATAGTGTTAGGGTTAGGGTTAGGGTTAGCATCAGCCCTAAGATAGTGTTAGGGTTAGGGTTAGGGTTAGCATCAGGCCTACGATAGTGTTAGGGTTAGGGTTAGCATCAGCCCTAGGATAGTGTTAGGGTTAGGGTTAGGGTTAGCATCAGCCCTAGGATAGTGTTAGGGTTAGGGTTAGGGTTAGCATCAGCCCTAGGATAGTGTTAGGGTTAGGGTTAGCATCAGCCCTAGGATAGTGTTAGGGTTAGGGTTAGGGTTATCATCAGCCCTAGGATAGTGTTAGGGTTAGGGTTATCATCAGCCCTAGGATAGTGTTAGGGTTAGGGTTAGCATCAGCGTAGGATAGTGTTAGGGTTAGGGTTAGGGTTATCATCAGGCCTAGGATAGTGTTAGGGTTAGGGTTAGCATCAGCCCTAGGATAGTGTTAGGGTTAGGGTTAGGGTTAGCATCAGCCCTAGGATAGTGTTAGGGTTAGGGTTAGTGTTAGCGTCAGCCCTAGGATATTATTAGGGTTAGGGTTAGCATCAGCCCTAGGATAGTGTTAGGGTTAGAGTTAGGGTTAGCATCAGCCCTAGGATAGTGTTAGGGTTAGGGTTAGCATCAGCCCTAGGATAGTGTTAGGGTTAGGGTTAGTTTTAGCATCAGCCCTAGGATAGTGTTAGGGTTAGGGTTAGCATCAGACCTAGGATAGTGTTAGGGTTAGGGTTAGGGTTATCATCAGGCCTAGGATAGTGTTAGGGTTAGGGTTAGCATCAGCCCTAGGATAGTGTTAGGGTTAGGGTTAGGGTTAGCATCAGCCCTAGGATAGTGTTAGTGTTAGCGTTAGCATCAGCCCTAGGATAGTGTTAGGGTTAGGGTTAGGGTTAGCATCAGGCCTAGGATAGTGTTAGGGTTAGGGTTAGCATCAGCCCTAGGATAGTGTTAGGGTTAAGGTTAGGGTTAGCATCAGCCGTAGGATAGTGTTAGGGTTATTGTTAGCCTCAACCCTAAGATAGTGTTAGAGTTAGGGTTAGGGTTAGCATCAGCCCTAGGATAGTGTTAGGGTTAGGGTTAGGGTTAGCATCAGCCCTAGGATAGTTTTAGTGTTATGTTTAGCATCAGCCCTAGGATAGTGTTAGGGTTAGTGTTAGGGTTAGCATCCGCCCTAGGATAGTGTTAGGGTTAGGGTTAGGGTTAGCATCAGCCCTAGGATAGTGTTAGGGTTAGGGTTAACATAAACCCCAGGATAGTGTTAGGGTTAGGGTTAGGGTTATCATCAGGTCTAGGATAGTGTTAGGGTTAGGGTTAGGGTTAGCATTAGTTCAAGGATAGTGTTAGAGTTAGCGTTAGGGTTAGCATCAGCCCTAGGATAGTGTTAGGGTTAGGGTTAGGGTTAGCATCAGCCCTAGGATAGTGTTAGGGTTAGGGTTAGCATCAGCCCTAGGATAGTGTTAGTGTTAGGGTTAGGGTTAGCATCAGGCCCAAGATAGTGGTAGGGTTAGGGTTACCATCAGCCCTAGGATAGTGTTAGGGTTAGGGTTAGCATCAGCCCTAGGATAGTGTTAGGGTTAGGGTTAGGGTTAGCATCAGCCCTAGGATAGTGTTAGGGTTAGGGTTAGGGTTATCATCAGGCCTAGGATAGTGTTAGGGTTAGGGATAGCATCAGCCCTAGGATAGTGTTAGGGTTAGGGTTAGGGTTAGCATCAGCCCTAGGATAGTGTTAGGGTTAGGGTTAGTGTTAGCGTCAGCCCTAGGATATTATTAGGGTTAGGGTTAGCATCAGCCCTAGGATAGTGTTAGGGTTAGAGTTAGGGTTAGCACCAGGCTTAGGATAGTGTTAGTGTTAAGGTTACCATCAGCCTTAGGATAGTGTTAGGGTTAGGGTTAGGGTTAGCATCAGCCGTAGGATAGTATTAGGGTTAGGGTTAGCCTCAGCCCTAGGATAGTGTTAGCGTTAGGGTTAGGGTTAGCATCAGCCCTAGGATAGTGATAGAGGTAGGGTTAGGGTTAGCATCAGCCCTAGGATAGTGTTAGTGTTAGGGTTAGCATCAGCCCTAGGATAGTGTTAGGGTTAGGGTTAGGGTTAGCATCATCCCTAGGATAGTATTAGGGTTAGGGTTAGGGTTAGGGTTAGGGTTAGGGTTAGCATCAGCTCTAGGATAGTGTTAGGGTTAGGGTTAGGGTTAGCATCAGCCCTAGGATAGTGTTAGGGTTAGGTTTAGGGTTAGCATCAGCCCTAGGATACTGTTAGGGTTAGGGTTACCATCAGCCCTGGGATAATGTTACGGTTAGGGTTAGGGTTACCATCAGCCCTAGGATAGTGTTAGGGTTAGGGTTAGGGTTAGCATCAGCCCTAGGATAGTGTTAGGGTTAGGGTTAGCATCAGCCCTAGGATAGTGTTATGGTTAGGGTTAGTTTTAGCATCAGCCCTAGGATAGTGTTAGGGTTAGGGTTAGCATCAGACCTAGGATAGTGTTAGGGTTAGGGTTAGAGTTATCATCAGGCCTAGGATAGTGTTAGGGTTAGGGTTAGCATCAGCCCTAGGATAGTGTTAGGTTTAGGGTTAGGGTTAGCATCAGCCCTAGGATAGTGTTAGGGTTAGGGTTAGCATCAGCCCAAGGATAGTGTTAGGGTTATGGTTAGGGTTAGCATCAGGACTAGGATAGTGTTAGGGTTAGGGTTAGCATCAGCCCTAGGATAGTGTTAGGGTTAAGGTTAGGGTTAGCATCAGCCGTAGGATAGTGTTAGGGTTATTGTTAGCCTCAACACTAAGATAGTGTTAGAGTTAGGGTTAGGGTTAGCATCAGCCCTAGGATAGTGTTAGGGTTAGGGTTAGGGTTAGCATCAGCCCTAGGATAGTTTTAGTGTTATGTTTAGCATCAGCCCTAGGATAGTGTTAGGGTTAGGGTTAGGGTTAGCATCCGCCCTAGGATAATGTTAGGGTTAGGGTTAGGGTTAGCATCAGCCCTAGGATAGTGTTAGGGTTAGGGTTAACATAAACCCCAGGATAGTGTTAGGGTTAGGGTTAGGGTTATCATCAGGCCTAGGATAGTGTTAGGGTTAGGGTTAGGGTTAGCATTAGTTCAAGGATAGTGTTAGAGTTAGCGTTAGGGTTAGCATCAGCCCTAGGATAGTGTAAGGGTTAGGGTTAGGGTTAGCATCAGCCCTAGGATAGTGTTAGGGTTAGGGTTAGCATCAGCCCTAGGTTAGTGTTAGTGTTAGGGTTAGGGTTAGCATCAGGCCCAAGATAGTGGTAGGGTTAGGGTTACCATCAGCCCTAGGATAGTGTTAGGGTTAGGGTTAGCATCAGCCCTAGGATAGTGTTAGGGTTAGGGTTAGGGTTAGCATCAGCCCTAGGATAGTGTTAGGGTTAGTGTTAGCATGAGCCCTAGGATAGTGTTAGGGTTAGGGTTAGGGTTAGCATCAGCCCTAGGATAGTGTTAGGGTTAGGGTTAGCATCAGCCCTAGGATAGTGTTAGGGTTAGGGTTAGGGTTAGCATCAGCCCTAGGATAGTGTTAGGGTTAGGGTTAGCATCAGCCCTAGGATAGTGTTAGGGTTAGGGTTAGCATCAGCCCTAGGATAGTGTTAGGGTTAGGGTTAGGGTTAGCATCAGCCCTAGGATAGTGTTAGGGTTAGGGTTAGGGTTATCATCAGGCCTAGGATAGTGTTAGGGTTAGGGATAGCATCAGCCCTAGGATAGTGTTAGGGTTAGGGTTAGGGTTAGCATCAGCCCTAGGATAGTGTTAGGGTTAGGGTTAGTGTTAGCGTCAGCCCTAGGATATTATTAGGGTTAGGGTTAGCATCAGCCCTAGGATAGTGTTAGGGTTAGAGTTAGGGTTAGCACCAGGCTTAGGATAGTGTTAGTGTTAAGGTTACCATCAGCCTTAGGATAGTGTTAGGGTTAGGGTTAGGGTTAGCATCAGCCGTAGGATAGTATTAGGGTTAGGGTTAGCCTCAGCCCTAGGATAGTGTTAGCGTTAGGGTTAGGGTTAGCATCAGCCCTAGGATAGTGATAGAGGTAGGGTTAGGGTTAGCATCAGCCCTAGGATAGTGTTAGTGTTAGGGTTAGCATCAGCCCTAGGATAGTGTTAGGGTTAGGGTTAGGGTTAGCATCATCCCTAGGATAGTATTAGGGTTAGGGTTAGGGTTAGGGTTAGGGTTAGGGTTAGCATCAGCTCTAGGATAGTGTTAGGGTTAGGGTTAGGGTTAGCATCAGCCCTAGGATAGTGTTAGGGTTAGGTTTAGGGTTAGCATCAGCCCTAGGATACTGTTAGGGTTAGGGTTACCATCAGCCCTGGGATAATGTTACGGTTAGGGTTAGGGTTACCATCAGCCCTAGGATAGTGTTAGGGTTAGGGTTAGGGTTAGCATCAGCCCTAGGATAGTGTTAGGGTTAGGGTTAGCATCAGCCCTAGGATAGTGTTATGGTTAGGGTTAGTTTTAGCATCAGCCCTAGGATAGTGTTAGGGTTAGGGTTAGCATCAGACCTAGGATAGTGTTAGGGTTAGGGTTAGAGTTATCATCAGGCCTAGGATAGTGTTAGGGTTAGGGTTAGCATCAGCCCTAGGATAGTGTTAGGTTTAGGGTTAGGGTTAGCATCAGCCCTAGGATAGTGTTAGGGTTAGGGTTAGCATCAGCCCAAGGATAGTGTTAGGGTTATGGTTAGGGTTAGCATCAGGACTAGGATAGTGTTAGGGTTAGGGTTAGCATCAGCCCTAGGATAGTGTTAGGGTTAAGGTTAGGGTTAGCATCAGCCGTAGGATAGTGTTAGGGTTATTGTTAGCCTCAACACTAAGATAGTGTTAGAGTTAGGGTTAGGGTTAGCATCAGCCCTAGGATAGTGTTAGGGTTAGGGTTAGGGTTAGCATCAGCCCTAGGATAGTTTTAGTGTTATGTTTAGCATCAGCCCTAGGATAGTGTTAGGGTTAGGGTTAGGGTTAGCATCCGCCCTAGGATAATGTTAGGGTTAGGGTTAGGGTTAGCATCAGCCCTAGGATAGTGTTAGGGTTAGGGTTAACATAAACCCCAGGATAGTGTTAGGGTTAGGGTTAGGGTTATCATCAGGCCTAGGATAGTGTTAGGGTTAGGGTTAGGGTTAGCATTAGTTCAAGGATAGTGTTAGAGTTAGCGTTAGGGTTAGCATCAGCCCTAGGATAGTGTAAGGGTTAGGGTTAGGGTTAGCATCAGCCCTAGGATAGTGTTAGGGTTAGGGTTAGCATCAGCCCTAGGTTAGTGTTAGTGTTAGGGTTAGGGTTAGCATCAGGCCCAAGATAGTGGTAGGGTTAGGGTTACCATCAGCCCTAGGATAGTGTTAGGGTTAGGGTTAGCATCAGCCCTAGGATAGTGTTAGGGTTAGGGTTAGGGTTAGCATCAGCCCTAGGATAGTGTTAGGGTTAGTGTTAGCATGAGCCCTAGGATAGTGTTAGGGTTAGGGTTAGGGTTAGCATCAGCCCTAGGATAGTGTTAGGGTTAGGGTTAGCATCAGCCCTAGGATAGTGTTAGGGTTAGGGTTAGGGTTAGCATCAGCCCTAGGATAGTGTTAGGGTTAGGGTTAGCATCAGCCCTAGGATAGTGTTAGGGTTAGGGTTAGGGTTAGCGTCAGCCCTAGGATAGTGTTAGGGTTAGGGATAGGGTTAGCATCAGCCCTAGGATAGTGTTAGGGTTAGGGTTAGCATCAGCCCTAGGATAGTGTTAGGGTTAGGGTTACGGTTAGCATCAGCCCTAGGATAGTGTTAGGGTTAGGGTTAGCATGAGCCCTAGGATAGTGTTAGGGTTAGGGTTAGGGTTAGCATCAGCCCTAGGATAGTGTTAGGGTTAGGGTTAGCATCAGCCCTAGGATAGTGTTAGGGTTAGGGTTAGGGTTAGCATCAGCCCTAGGATAGTGTTAGGGTTAGGGTTAGCATCAGCCCTAGGATAGTGTTAGGGTTAGGGTTAGGGGTAGCATCAGCCCTAGGATAGTGTTAGGGTTAGGGTTAGGGATAGCATCAGCCGTAGGATAGTGTTTAGGTTAGGGTTAGCCTCAGTCCTAAGATAGTGTTAGAGTTAGGGATAGGGTTAGCATCAGCCCTAGGATAGTGTTAGGGTTAGGGTTAGGGTTAGCATCAGCCCTAGGATAGTGTTAGTGTTAGGGTTAGCATCAGCCCTAGGATAGTGTTAGGGTTAATGTTAGGGTTAGCATCAGCCCTAAGATAGTGTTAGGGTTAGGGTTAGGGTTAACATCAGGCCTACGATAGTGTTAGGGTTAGGGTTAGCATCAGCCCTAGGATAGTGTTAGGGTTAGGGTTAGGGTTAGCATCAGCCCTAGGATAATGTTAGGGTTAGGGTTAGCATCAACCCTAGGATAGTGTTTGGGTTAGGGTTAGGGTTAGCATCAGCCCTAGGATAGTGTTAGGGTTAGGGTTAGCCTCAGCCCTAGGAGAGTGTTAGGGTAAGGGATAGGGTTAGCATCAGGCCTAGGATAGTGTTAGGGTTAGGGTTAGGGTTAGCATCAGCTCCAGGATAGTGTTAGGGTTAAGGTTAGCATCAGGCCTAGGATAGTGTTAGGGATAGGGTTAGCATCAGCCTTAGGATAGTGTTAGGGTTAGGGTTAGGGTTCGCATCAGCCCTAGGATAGTGTTAGGGTTAGGGTTAGGGTTAGCATCAGCCCTAGGATAGTGTTAGTGTTAGGGTTAGAATCAGCCCTAGGATAGTGTTAGGGTTAGGGTTAGGGTTAGCATCAGCCCTAAGATAGTGTTAGGGTTAGGGTTAGGGTTAGCATCAGGCCTACGATAGTGTTAGGGTTAGGGTTAGCATCAGCCCTAGGATAGTGTTAGGGTTAGGGTTAGGGTTAGCATCAGCCCTAGGATAGTGTTACGGTTAGGGTTAGCATCAGCCCTAGGATAGTGTTAGGGTTAGGGTTAGGGTTATCATCAGGCCTAGGATAGTGTTAGGGTTAGGGTTAGCATCAGCCCTAGGATAGTGTTAGGGTTAGGGTTAGGGTTAGCATCAGCCCTAGGATAGTGTTAGGGTTAGGGTTAGTGTTAGCGTCAGCCCTAGGATATTATTAGGGTTAGGGTTAGCATCAGCCCTAGGATAGTGTTAGGGTTAGAGTTAGGGTTAGCACCAGGCTTAGGATAGTGTTAGTGTTAGGGTTACCATCAGCCTTAGGATAGTGTTAGGGTTAGGGTTAGGGTTAGCATCAGCCGTAGGATAGTATTAGGGTTAGGGTTAGCCTCAGCCCTAGGATAGTGTTAGCGTTAGGGTTAGGGTTAGCATCAGCCCTAGGATAGTGTTAGGGGTAGGGTTAGGGTTAGCATCAGCCCTAGGATAGTGTTAGTGTTAGGGTTAGCATCAGCCCTAGGATAGTGTTAGGGTTAGGGTTAGGGTTAGCATCATCCCTAGGATAGTATTAGGGTTAGGGTTAGGGTTAGGGTTAGGGTTAGCATCAGCTCTAGGATAGTGTTAGGGTTAGGGTTAGGGTTAGCATCAGCCCTAGGATAGTGTTAGGGTAGGGTTAGGGTTAGCATCAGCCCTAGGATACTGTTAGGGTTAGGGTTACCATCAGCCCTGGGATAATGTTACGGTTAGGGTTAGGGTTACCATCAGCCCTAGGATAGTGTTAGGGTTAGGGTTAGGGTTAGCATCAGCCCTAGGATAGTGTTAGGGTTAGGGTTAGCATCAGCCCTAGGATAGTGTTAGGGTTAGGGTTAGTTTTAGCATCAGCCCTAGGATAGTGTTAGGGTTAGGGTTAGCATCAGACCTAGGATAGTGTTAGGGTTAGGGTTAGGGTTATCATCAGGCCTAGGATAGTGTTAGGGTTAGCATCAGCCCTAGGATAGTGTTAGGGTTAGGGTTAGGGTTAGCATCAGCCCTAGGATAGTGTTAGGGTTAGGGTTAGCATCAGCCCTAGGATAGTGTTAGGGTTAGGGTTAGGGTTAGCATCAGGCCTAGGATAGTGTTAGGGTTAGGGTTAGCATCAGCCCTAGGATAGTGTTAGGGTTAAGGTTAGGGTTAGCATCAGCCGTAGGATAGTGTTAGGGTTATTGTTAGCCTCAACCCTAAGATAGTGTTAGAGTTAGGGTTAGGGTTAGCATCAGCCCTAGGATAGTGTTAGGGTTAGGGTTAGGGTTAGCATCAGCCCTAGGATAGTTTTAGTGTTATGTTTAGCATCAGCCCTAGGATAGTGTTAGGGTTAGTGTTAGGGTTAGCATCCGCCCTAGGATAGTGTTAGGGTTAGGGTTAGGGTTAGCATCAGCCCTAGGATAGTGTTAGGGTTAGGGTTAACATAAACCCCAGGATAGTGTTAGGGTTAGGGTTAGGGTTATCATCAGGCCTAGGATAGTGTTAGGGTTAGGGTTAGGGTTAGCATTAGTTCAAGGATAGTGTTAGAGTTAGCGTTAGGGTTAGCATCAGCCCTAGGATAGTGTTAGGGTTAGGGTTAGGGTTAGCATCAGCCCTAGGATAGTGTTAGGGTTAGGGTTAGCATCAGCCCTAGGATAGTGTTAGTGTTAGGGTTAGGGTTAGCATCAGGCCCAAGATAGTGGTAGGGTTAGGGTTACCATCAGCCCTAGGATAGTGTTAGGGTTAGGGTTAGCATCAGCCCTAGGATAGTGTTAGGGTTAGGGTTAGGGTTAGCATCAGCCCTAGGATAGTGTTAGGGTTAGGGTTAGCATGAGCCCTAGGATAGTGTTAGGGTTAGGGTTAGGGTTAGCATCAGCCCTAGGATAGTGTTAGGGTTAGGGTTAGCATCAGCCCTAGGATAGTGTTAGGGTTAGGGTTAGGGTTAGCATCAGGCCTAGGATAGTGTTAGGGTTAGGGTTAGCATCAGCCCTAGGATAGTGTTAGGGTTAAGGTTAGGGTTAGCATCAGCCGTAGGATAGTGTTAGGGTTATTGTTAGCCTCAACCCTAAGATAGTGTTAGAGTTAAGGTTAGGGTTAGCATCAGCCCTAGGATAGTGTTAGGGTTAGGGTTAGGGTTAGCATCAGCCCTAGGATAGTTTTAGTGTTATGTTTAGCATCAGCCCTAGGATAGTGTTAGGGTTAGGGTTAGGGTTAGCATCCGCCCTAGGATAGTGTTAGGGTTAGGGTTAGGGTTAGCATCAGCCCTAGGATAGTGTTAGGGTTAGGGTTAACATAAACCCCAGGATAGTGTTAGGGTTAGGGTTAGGGTTATCATCAGGCCTAGGATAGTGTTAGTGTTAGGGTTAGGGTTAGCATTAGTTCAAGGATAGTGTTAGAGTTAGCGTTAGGGTTAGCATCAGCCCTAGGATAGTGTTAGGGTTAGGGTTAGGGTTAGCATCAGCCCTAGGATAGTGTTAGGGTTAGGGTTAGCATCAGCCCTAGGATAGTGTTAGGGTTAGGGTTAGGGTTAGCATCAGCCCTAGGATACTGTTAGGGTTAGGGTTAGCATCAGCCCTAGGATAGTGTTAGGGTTAGAGTTAGGGTTAGCACCAGGCTTAGGATAGTGTTAGTGTTAGGGTTAGCATCAGCCTTAGGATAGTGCTAGGGTTAGGGTTAGGGTTAGCATCAGCCCTAGGATAGTGTTAGGGTTAGGGTTAGGGTTATCATCAGGCCTAGGATAGTGTTAGGGTTAGGGTTAGGGTTAGCACCAGGCCCAGGATAGTGTTAGTGTTAGGGTTAGCATCAGCCTTAGGATAGTGCTAGGGTTAGGGTTAGGGTTAGCATCAGGCCTAGGATAGTGTTAGGGTTAGGGTTAGCCTCAGCCCTAGGATAGTGTTAGGGTTAGGGTTAGGGTTAGCATCAGCCCTAGGATACTGTTAGGGTTAGGGTTAGCATCAGCCCTAGGATAGTGTTAGGGTTAGAGTTAGGGTTAGTACCAGGCTTAGGATAGTGTTAGTGTTAGGGTTACCATCAGCCTTAGGATAGTGTTAGGGTTAGGGTTAGGGTTAGCATCAGCCGTAGGATAGTGTTAGGGTTAGGGTTAGCCTCAGCCCTAGGATAGTGTTAGCGTTAGGTTTAGGGTTAGCATCAGCCCTAGGATAGTGTTAGGGGTAGTGTTAGGGTTAGCATCAGCCTAGGATAGTGTTAGTGTTAGGGTTAGCATCAGCCCTAGGATAGTGTTAGGGTTAGGGTAAGGGTTAGCATCAGCCCTAGGATAGTATTAGGGTTAGGGTTAGGGTTAGGGTTAGGGTTAGCATCAGCTCTAGGATAGTGTTAGGGTTAGGGTTAGGGTTAGCATCAGCCCTAGGATAGTGTTAGGGTTAGGGTTAGGGTTAGCATCTGCCCTAGGATAGTGTTAGGGTTAGGGTTACCATCAGCCCTGGGATAATGTTAGGGTTAGGGTTAGGGTTACCATCAGCCCTAGGATAGTGTTAGGGTTAGGGTTAGCATCAGCACTAGGATAGTGTTAGGGTTAGGGTTAGCATCAGCCCTAGGATAGTGTTAGGGTTAGGGTTAGCATCAGCCCTAGTATAGTGTTAGGGTTAGGGTTAGGGTTAGCATCAGCCCTAGGATAGTGTTAGGGTTAGGGTTAGCATCAGACCTAGGATAGTGTTAGGGTTAGGGTTAGGGTTAGCATCAGCCCTAGGATAGTGTTAGGGTTAGGGTTAGCATCAGCCCTAGGATAGTGTTAGGGTTAGGGTTAGGGTTAGCATCAGCCCTAGGATAGTGTTAGGGTTAGGGTTAGCATCAGACCTAGGATAGTGTCAGGGTTAGGGTTAGGGTTAGCACCAGGCCCAGGATAGTGTTAGTGTTAGGGTTAGCATCAGCCTTAGGATAGTGCTAGGGTTAGGGTTAGGGTTAGCATCAGCCGTAGGATAGTGTTTGGGTTAGGGTTAGCCTCAGTCCTAAGATAGTGTTAGAGTTAGGGTTAGGGTTCGCATCAGCCCTAGGATAGTGTTAGGGTTAGGGTTAGGGTTAGCATCAGCCCTAGGATAGTGTTAGTGTTAGGGTTAGCATCAGCCCTAGGATAGTGTTAGGGTTAGGGTTAGGGTTAGCATCAGCCCTAAGATAGTGTTAGGGTTAGGGTTAGGGTTAGCATCAGGCCTACGATAGTGTTAGGGTTAGGGTTAGCATCAGCCCTAGGATAGTGTTAGGGTTAGGGTTAGGGTTAGCATCAGCCCTAGGATAGTGTTAGGGTTAGGGTTAGGGTTAGCATCAGCCCTAGGGTAGTGTTACGGTTAGGGTTAGCATCAGCCCTAGGATAGTGTTAGGGTTAGGGTTAGGGTTATCATCAGCCCTAGGATAGTGTTAGGGTTAGGGTTATCATCAGCCCTAGGATAGTGTTAGGGTTAGGGTTAGCATCAGCCCTAGGATAGTGTTAGGGTTAGGGTTAGGGTTATCATCAGGCCTAGGATAGTGTTAGGGTTAGGGTTAGCATCAGCCCTAGGATAGTGTTAGGGTTAGGGTTAGGGTTAGCATCAGCCCTAGGATAGTGTTAGGGTTAGGGTTAGTGTTAACGTCAGCCCTAGGATATTATTAGGGTTAGGGTTAGCATCAGCCCTAGGATAGTGTTAGGGTTAGAGTTAGGGTTAGCACCAGGCTTAGGATAGTGTTAGTGTTAAGGTTACCATCAGCCTTAGGATAGTGTTAGGGTTAGGGTTAGGGTTAGCATCAGCCGTAGGATAGTATTAGGGTTAGGGTTAGCCTCAGCCCTAGGATAGTGTTAGCGTTAGGGTTAGGGTTAGCATCAGCCCTAGGATAGTGATAGAGGTAGGGTTAGGGTTAGCATCAGCCCTAGGATAGTGTTAGTGTTAGGGTTAGCATCAGCCCTAGGATAGTGTTAGGGTTAGGGTTAGGGTTAGCATCATCCCTAGGATAGTATTAGGGTTAGTTTTAGGGTTAGGGTTAGGGTTAGCATCAGCTCTAGGATAGTGTTAGGGTTAGGGTTAGGGTTAGCATCAGCCCTAGGATAGTGTTAGGGTTAGGTTTAGGGTTAGCATCAGCCCTAGGATACTGTTAGGGTTAGGGTTACCATCAGCCCTGGGATAATGTTACGGTTAGGGTTAGGGTTACCATCAGCCCTAGGATAGTGTTAGGGTTAGGGTTAGGGTTAGCATCAGCCCTAGGATAGTGTTAGGGTTAGGGTTAGCATCAGCCCTAGGATAGTGTTAGGGTTAGGGTTAGTTTTAGCATCAGCCCTAGGATAGTGTTAGGGTTAGGGTTAGCATCAGACCTAGGATAGTGTTAGGGTTAGGGTTAGGGTTATCATCATGCCTAGGATAGTGTTAGGGTTAGGGTTAGCATCAGCCCTAGGATAGTGTTAGGGTTAGGGTTAGGGTTAGCATCAGCCCTAGGATAGTGTTAGGGTTAGGGTTAGCATCAGCCCTAGGATAGTGTTAGGGTTAGGGTTAGGGTTAGCATCAGGCCTAGGATAGTGTTAGGGTTAGGGTTAGCATCAGCCCTAGGATAGTGTTAGGGTTAAGGTTAGGGTTAGCATCAGCCGTAGGATAGTGTTAGGGTTATTGTTAGCCTCAACACTAAGATAGTGTTAGAGTTAGGGTTAGGGTTAGCATCAGCCCTAGGATAGTGTTAGGGTTAGGGTTAGGGTTAGCATCAGCCCTAGGATAGTTTTAGTGTTATGTTTAGCATCAGCCCTAGGATAGTGTTAGGGTTAGGGTTAGGGTTAGCATCCGCCCTAGGATAATGTTAGGGTTAGGGTTAGGGTTAGCATCAGCCCTAGGATAGTGTTAGGGTTAGGGTTAACATAAACCCCAGGATAGTGTTAGGGTTAGGGTTAGGGTTATCATCAGGCCTAGGATAGTGTTAGGGTTAGGGTTAGGGTTAGCATTAGTTCAAGGATAGTGTTAGAGTTAGCGTTAGGGTAAGCATCAGCCCTAGGATAGTGTTAGGGTTAGGGTTAGGGTTAGCATCAGCCCTAGGATAGTGTTAGGGTTAGGGTTAGCATCAGCCCTAGGATAGTGTTAGTGTTAGGGTTAGGGTTAGCATCAGGCCCAAGATAGTGGTAGGGTTAGGGTTACCATCAGCCCTAGGATAGTGTTAGGGTTAGGGTTAGCATCAGCCCTAGGATAGTGTTAGGGTTAGGGTTAGGGTTAGCATCAGCCCTAGGATAGTGTTAGGGTTAGTGTTAGCATGAGCCCTAGGATAGTGTTAGGGTTAGGGTTAGGGTTAGCATCAGCCCTAGGATAGTGTTAGGGTTAGGGTTAGCATCAGCCCTAGGATAGTGTTAGGGTTAGGGTTAGGGTTAGCATCAGCCCTAGGATAGTGTTAGGGTTAGGGTTAGCATCAGCCCTAGGATAGTGTTAGGGTTAGGGTTAGGGTTAGCGTCAGCCCTAGGATAGTGTTAGGGTTAGGGATAGGGTTAGCATCAGCCCTAGGATAGTGTTAGGGTTAGGGTTAGAATCAGCCCTAGGATAGTGTTAGGGTTAGGGTTACGGTTAGCATCAGCCCTAGGATAGTGTTAGGGTTAGGGTTAGCATGAGCCCTAGGATAGTGTTAGGGTTAGGGTTAGGGTTAGCATCAGCCCTAGGATAGTGTCAGGGTTAGGGTTAGCATCAGCCCTAGGATAGTGTTAGGGTTAGGGTTAGGGTTAGCATCAGCCCTAGGATAGTGTTAGGGTTAGGGTTAGCATCAGCCCTAGGATAGTGTTAGGGTTAGGGTTAGGGGTAGCATCAGCCGTAGGATAGTGTTAGGGTTAGGGTTAGCATCAGACCTAGGATAGTGTCAGGGTTAGGGTTAGGGTTAGCACCAGGCCCAGGATAGTGTTAGTGTTAGGGTTAGCATCAGCCTTAGGATAGTGTTAGGGTTAGTGTTAGGGATAGCATCAGCCGTAGGATAGTGTTTAGGTTAGGGTTAGCCTCAGTCCTAAGATAGTGTTAGAGTTAGGGATAGGGTTAGCATCAGCCCTAGGATAGTGTTAGGGTTAGGGTTAGGGTTAGCATCAGCCCTAGGATAGTGTTAGTGTTAGGGTTAGCATCAGCCCTAGGATAGTGTTAGGGTTAATGTTAGGGTTAGCATCAGCCCTAAGATAGTGTTAGGGTTAGGGTTAGGGTTAACATCAGCCCTAAGATAGTGTTAGGGTTAGGGTTAGCATCAGCCCTAGGATAGTGTTAGGGTTAGGGTTAGGGTTAGCATCAGCCCTAAGATAGTGTTAGGGTTAGGGTTAGGGTTAGCATCAGGCCTACGATAGTGTTAGGGTTAGGGTTAGCATCAGCCCTAGGATAGTGTTAGGGTTAGGGTTAGGGTTAGCATCAGCCCTAGGATAGTGTTACGGTTAGGGTTAGCATCAGCCCTAGGATAGTGTTAGGGTTAGGGTTAGGGTTATCATCAGGCCTAGGATAGTGTTAGGGTTAGGGTTAGCATCAGCCCTAGGATAGTGTTAGGGTTAGGGTTAGGGTTAGCATCAGCCCTAGGATAGTGTTAGGGTTAGGGTTAGTGTTAGCGTCAGCCCTAGGATATTATTAGGGTTAGGGTTAGCATCAGCCCTAGGATAGTGTTAGGGTTCGAGTTAGGGTTAGCACCAGGCTTAGGATAGTGTTAGTGTTAGGGTTACCATCAGCCTTAGGATAGTGTTAGGGTTAGGGTTAGCCTCAGCCCTAGGAGAGTGTTAGGGTAAGGGATAGGGTTAGCATCAGGCCTAGGATAGTGTTAGGGTTAGGGTTAGGGTTAGCATCAGCTCCAGGATAGTGTTAGGGTTAAGGTTAGCATCAGGCCTAGGATAGTGTTAGGGATAGGGTTAGCATCAGCCTTAGGATAGTGTTAGGGTTAGGGTTAGGGTTCGCATCAGCCCTAGGATAGTGTTAGGGTTAGGGTTAGGGTTAGCATCAGCCCTAGGATAGTGTTAGTGTTAGGGTTAGAATCAGCCCTAGGATAGTGTTAGGGTTAGGGTTAGGGTTAGCATCAGCCCTAAGATAGTGTTAGGGTTAGGGTTAGGGTTAGCATCAGGCCTACGATAGTGTTAGGGTTAGGGTTAGCATCAGCCCTAGGATAGTGTTAGGGTTAGGGTTAGGGTTAGCATCAGCCCTAGGATAGTGTTACGGTTAGGGTTAGCATCAGCCCTAGGATAGTGTTAGGGTTAGGGTTAGGGTTATCATCAGGCCTAGGATAGTGTTAGGGTTAGGGTTAGCATCAGCCCTAGGATAGTGTTAGGGTTAGGGTTAGGGTTAGCATCAGCCCTAGGATAGTGTTAGGGTTAGGGTTAGTGTTAGCGTCAGCCCTAGGATATTATTAGGGTTAGGGTTAGCATCAGCCCTGGGATAGTGTTAGGGTTAGAGTTAGGGTTAGCACCAGGCTTAGGATAGTGTTAGTGTTAGGGTTACCATCAGCCTTAGGATAGTGTTAGGGTTAGGGTTAGGGTTAGCATCAGCCCTAGGATAGTGTTAGGGGTAGGGTTAGGGTTAGCATCAGCCCTAGGATAGTGTTAGGGGTAGGGTTAGGGTTAGCATCAGCCCTAGGATAGTGTTAGTGTTAGGGTTAGCATCAGCCCTAGGATAGTGTTAGGGTTAGGGTTAGGGTTAGCATCAGCCCTAGGATAGTGTTAGGGTTAGGGTTAGCATCAGCCCTAGGATAGTGTTAGGGTTAGGGTTAGTTTTAGCATCAGCCCTAGGATAGTGTTAGGGTTAGGGTTAGCATCAGACCTAGGATAGTGTTAGGGTTAGGGTTAGGGTTAGCATCATCCCTAGGATAGTATTAGGGTTAGGGTTAGGGTTAGGGTTAGGGTTAGCATCAGCTCTAGGATAGTGTTAGGGTTAGGGTTAGGGTTAGCATCAGCCCTAGGATAGTGTTAGGGTAGGGTTAGGGTTAGCATCAGCCCTAGGATACTGTTAGGGTTAGGGTTACCATCAGCCCTGGGATAATGTTACGGTTAGGGTTAGGGTTACCATCAGCCCTAGGATAGTGTTAGGGTTAGGGTTAGGGTTAGCATCAGCCCTAGGATAGTGTTAGGGTTAGGGTTAGCATCAGCCCTAGGATAGTGTTAGGGTTAGGGTTAGTTTTAGCATCAGCCCTAGGATAGTGTTAGGGTTAGGGTTAGCATCAGACCTAGGATAGTGTTAGGGTTAGGGTTAGGGTTATCATCAGGCCTAGGATAGTGTTAGGGTTAGCATCAGCCCTAGGATAGTGTTAGGGTTAGGGTTAGGGTTAGCATCAGCCCTAGGATAGTGTTAGGGTTAGGGTTAGCATCAGCCCTAGGATAGTGTTAGGGTTAGGGTTAGGGTTAGCATCAGGCCTAGGATAGTGTTAGGGTTAGGGTTAGCATCAGCCCTAGGATAGTGTTAGGGTTAAGGTTAGGGTTAGCATCAGCCGTAGGATAGTGTTAGGGTTATTGTTAGCCTCAACCCTAAGATAGTGTTAGAGTTAGGGTTAGGGTTAGCATCAGCCCTAGGATAGTGTTAGGGTTAGGGTTAGGGTTAGCATCAGCCCTAGGATAGTTTTAGTGTTATGTTTAGCATCAGCCCTAGGATAGTGTTAGGGTTAGTGTTCGGGTTAGCATCCGCCCTAGGATAGTGTTAGGGTTAGGGTTAGGGTTAGCATCAGCCCTAGGATAGTGTTAGGGTTAGGGTTAACATAAACCCCAGGATAGTGTTAGGGTTAGGGTTAGGGTTATCATCAGGCCTAGGATAGTGTTAGGGTTAGGGTTAGGGTTAGCATTAGTTCAAGGATAGTGTTAGAGTTAGCGTTAGGGTTAGCATCAGCCCTAGGATAGTGTTAGGGTTAGGGTTAGGGTTAGCATCAGCCCTAGGATAGTGTTAGGGTTAGGGTTAGCATCAGCCCTAGGATAGTGTTAGTGTTAGGGTTAGGGTTAGCATCAGGCCCAAGATAGTGGTAGGGTTAGGGTTACCATCAGCCCTAGGATAGTGTTAGGGTTAGGGTTAGCATCAGCCCTAGGATAGTGTTAGGGTTAGGGTTAGGGTTAGCATCAGCCCTAGGATAGTGTTAGGGTTAGGGTTAGCATGAGCCCTAGGATAGTGTTAGGGTTAGGGTTAGGGTTAGCATCAGCCCTAGGATAGTGTTAGGGTTAGGGTTAGCATCAGCCCTAGGATAGTGTTAGGGTTAGGGTTAGGGTTAGCATCAGGCCTAGGATAGTGTTAGGGTTAGGGTTAGCATCAGCCCTAGGATAGTGTTAGGGTTAAGGTTAGGGTTAGCATCAGCCGTAGGATAGTGTTAGGGTTATTGTTAGCCTCAACCCTAAGATAGTGTTAGAGTTAAGGTTAGGGTTAGCATCAGCCCTAGGATAGTGTTAGGGTTAGGGTTAGGGTTAGCATCAGCCCTAGGATAGTTTTAGTGTTATGTTTAGCATCAGCCCTAGGATAGTGTTAGGGTTAGGGTTAGGGTTAGCATCCGCCCTAGGATAGTGTTAGGGTTAGGGTTAGGGTTAGCATCAGCCCTAGGATAGTGTTAGGGTTAGGGTTAACATAAACCCCAGGATAGTGTTAGGGTTAGGGTTAGGGTTATCATCAGGCCTAGGATAGTGTTAGTGTTAGGGTTAGGGTTAGCATTAGTTCAAGGATAGTGTTAGAGTTAGCGTTAGGGTTAGCATCAGCCCTAGGATAGTGTTAGGGTTAGGGTTAGGGTTAGCATCAGCCCTAGGATAGTGTTAGGGTTAGGGTTAGCATCAGCCCTAGGATAGTGTTAGGGTTAGGGTTAGGGTTAGCATCAGCCCTAGGATACTGTTAGGGTTAGGGTTAGCATCAGCCCTAGGATAGTGTTAGGGTTAGAGTTAGGGTTAGCACCAGGCTTAGGATAGTGTTAGTGTTAGGGTTAGCATCAGCCTTAGGATAGTGCTAGGGTTAGGGTTAGGGTTAGCATCAGCCCTAGGATAGTGTTAGGGTTAGGGTTAGGGTTATCATCAGGCCTAGGATAGTGTTAGGGTTAGGGTTAGAGTTAGCACCAGGCCCAGGATAGTGTTAGTGTTAGGGTTAGCATCAGCCTTAGGATAGTGCTAGGGTTAGGGTTAGGGTTAGCATCAGGCCTAGGATAGTGTTAGGGTTAGGGTTAGCCTCAGCCCTAGGATAGTGTTAGGGTTAGGGTTAGGGTTAGCATCAGCCCTAGGATACTGTTAGGGTTAGGGTTAGCATCAGCCCTAGGATAGTGTTAGGGTTAGAGTTAGGGTTAGTACCAGGCTTAGGATAGTGTTAGTGTTAGGGTTACCATCAGCCTTAGGATAGTGTTAGGGTTAGGGTTAGGGTTAGCATCAGCCGTAGGATAGTGTTAGGGTTAGGGTTAGCCTCAGCCCTAGGATAGTGTTAGCGTTAGGTTTAGGGTTAGCATCAGCCCTAGGATAGTGTTAGGGGTAGTGTTAGGGTTAGCATCAGCCTAGGATAGTGTTAGTGTTAGGGTTAGCATCAGCCCTAGGATAGTGTTAGGGTTAGGGTAAGGGTTAGCATCAGCCCTAGGATAGTATTAGGGTTAGGGTTAGGGTTAGGGTTAGGGTTAGCATCAGCTCTAGGATAGTGTTAGGGTTAGGGTTAGGGTTAGCATCAGCCCTAGGATAGTGTTAGGGTTAGGGTTAGGGTTAGCATCTGCCCTAGGATAGTGTTAGGGTTAGGGTTACCATCAGCCCTGGGATAATGTTAGGGTTAGGGTTAGGGTTACCATCAGCCCTAGGATAGTGTTAGGGTTAGGGTTAGCATCAGCACTAGGATAGTGTTAGGGTTAGGGTTAGCATCAGCCCTAGGATAGTGTTAGGGTTAGGGTTAGCATCAGCCCTAGTATAGTGTTAGGGTTAGGGTTAGGGTTAGCATCAGCCCTAGGATAGTGTTAGGGTTAGGGTTAGCATCAGACCTAGGATAGTGTTAGGGTTAGGGTTAGGGTTAGCATCAGCCCTAGGATAGTGTTAGGGTTAGGGTTAGCATCAGCCCTAGGATAGTGTTAGGGTTAGGGTTAGGGTTAGCATCAGCCCTAGGATAGTGTTAGGGTTAGGGTTAGCATCAGACCTAGGATAGTGTCAGGGTTAGGGTTAGGGTTAGCACCAGGCCCAGGATAGTGTTAGTGTTAGGGTTAGCATCAGCCTTAGGATAGTGCTAGGGTTAGGGTTAGGGTTAGCATCAGCCGTAGGATAGTGTTTGGGTTAGGGTTAGCCTCAGTCCTAAGATAGTGTTAGAGTTAGGGTTAGGGTTCGCATCAGCCCTAGGATAGTGTTAGGGTTAGGGTTAGGGTTAGCATCAGCCCTAGGATAGTGTTAGTGTTAGGGTTAGCATCAGCCCTAGGATAGTGTTAGGGTTAGGGTTAGGGTTAGCATCAGCCCTAAGATAGTGTTAGGGTTAGGGTTAGGGTTAGCATCAGGCCTACGATAGTGTTAGGGTTAGGGTTAGCATCAGCCCTAGGATAGTGTTAGGGTTAGGGTTAGGGTTAGCATCAGCCCTAGGATAGTGTTAGGGTTAGGGTTAGGGTTAGCATCAGCCCTAGGGTAGTGTTACGGTTAGGGTTAGCATCAGCCCTAGGATAGTGTTAGGGTTAGGGTTAGGGTTATCATCAGCCCTAGGATAGTGTTAGGGTTAGGGTTATCATCAGCCCTAGGATAGTGTTAGGGTTAGGGTTAGCATCAGCCCTAGGATAGTGTTAGGGTTAGGGTTAGGGTTATCATCAGGCCTAGGATAGTGTTAGGGTTAGGGTTAGCATCAGCCCTAGGATAGTGTTAGGGTTAGGGTTAGGGTTAGCATCAGCCCTAGGATAGTGTTAGGGTTAGGGTTAGTGTTAACGTCAGCCCTAGGATATTATTAGGGTTAGGGTTAGCATCAGCCCTAGGATAGTGTTAGGGTTAGAGTTAGGGTTAGCACCAGGCTTAGGATAGTGTTAGTGTTAAGGTTACCATCAGCCTTAGGATAGTGTTAGGGTTAGGGTTAGGGTTAGCATCAGCCGTAGGATAGTATTAGGGTTAGGGTTAGCCTCAGCCCTAGGATAGTGTTAGCGTTAGGGTTAGGGTTAGCATCAGCCCTAGGATAGTGATAGAGGTAGGGTTAGGGTTAGCATCAGCCCTAGGATAGTGTTAGTGTTAGGGTTAGCATCAGCCCTAGGATAGTGTTAGGGTTAGGGTTAGGGTTAGCATCATCCCTAGGATAGTATTAGGGTTAGTTTTAGGGTTAGGGTTAGGGTTAGCATCAGCTCTAGGATAGTGTTAGGGTTAGGGTTAGGGTTAGCATCAGCCCTAGGATAGTGTTAGGGTTAGGTTTAGGGTTAGCATCAGCCCTAGGATACTGTTAGGGTTAGGGTTACCATCAGCCCTGGGATAATGTTACGGTTAGGGTTAGGGTTACCATCAGCCCTAGGATAGTGTTAGGGTTAGGGTTAGGGTTAGCATCAGCCCTAGGATAGTGTTAGGGTTAGGGTTAGCATCAGCCCTAGGATAGTGTTAGGGTTAGGGTTAGTTTTAGCATCAGCCCTAGGATAGTGTTAGGGTTAGGGTTAGCATCAGACCTAGGATAGTGTTAGGGTTAGGGTTAGGGTTATCATCATGCCTAGGATAGTGTTAGGGTTAGGGTTAGCATCAGCCCTAGGATAGTGTTAGGGTTAGGGTTAGGGTTAGCATCAGCCCTAGGATAGTGTTAGGGTTAGGGTTAGCATCAGCCCTAGGATAGTGTTAGGGTTAGGGTTAGGGTTAGCATCAGGCCTAGGATAGTGTTAGGGTTAGGGTTAGCATCAGCCCTAGGATAGTGTTAGGGTTAAGGTTAGGGTTAGCATCAGCCGTAGGATAGTGTTAGGGTTATTGTTAGCCTCAACACTAAGATAGTGTTAGAGTTAGGGTTAGGGTTAGCATCAGCCCTAGGATAGTGTTAGGGTTAGGGTTAGGGTTAGCATCAGCCCTAGGATAGTTTTAGTGTTATGTTTAGCATCAGCCCTAGGATAGTGTTAGGGTTAGGGTTAGGGTTAGCATCCGCCCTAGGATAATGTTAGGGTTAGGGTTAGGGTTAGCATCAGCCCTAGGATAGTGTTAGGGTTAGGGTTAACATAAACCCCAGGATAGTGTTAGGGTTAGGGTTAGGGTTATCATCAGGCCTAGGATAGTGTTAGGGTTAGGGTTAGGGTTAGCATTAGTTCAAGGATAGTGTTAGAGTTAGCGTTAGGGTTAGCATCAGCCCTAGGATAGTGTTAGGGTTAGGGTTAGGGTTAGCATCAGCCCTAGGATAGTGTTAGGGTTAGGGTTAGCATCAGCCCTAGGATAGTGTTAGTGTTAGGGTTAGGGTTAGCATCAGGCCCAAGATAGTGGTAGGGTTAGGGTTACCATCAGCCCTAGGATAGTGTTAGGGTTAGGGTTAGCATCAGCCCTAGGATAGTGTTAGGGTTAGGGTTAGGGTTAGCATCAGCCCTAGGATAGTGTTAGGGTTAGTGTTAGCATGAGCCCTAGGATAGTGTTAGGGTTAGGGTTAGGGTTAGCATCAGCCCTAGGATAGTGTTAGGGTTAGGGTTAGCATCAGCCCTAGGATAGTGTTAGGGTTAGGGTTAGGGTTAGCATCAGCCCTAGGATAGTGTTAGGGTTAGGGTTAGCATCAGCCCTAGGATAGTGTTAGGGTTAGGGTTAGGGTTAGCGTCAGCCCTAGGATAGTGTTAGGGTTAGGGATAGGGTTAGCATCAGCCCTAGGATAGTGTTAGGGTTAGGGTTAGAATCAGCCCTAGGATAGTGTTAGGGTTAGGGTTACGGTTAGCATCAGCCCTAGGATAGTGTTAGGGTTAGGGTTAGCATGAGCCCTAGGATAGTGTTAGGGTTAGGGTTAGGGTTAGCATCAGCCCTAGGATAGTGTCAGGGTTAGGGTTAGCATCAGCCCTAGGATAGTGTTAGGGTTAGGGTTAGGGTTAGCATCAGCCCTAGGATAGTGTTAGGGTTAGGGTTAGCATCAGCCCTAGGATAGTGTTAGGGTTAGGGTTAGGGGTAGCATCAGCCGTAGGATAGTGTTAGGGTTAGGGTTAGCATCAGACCTAGGATAGTGTCAGGGTTAGGGTTAGGGTTAGCACCAGGCCCAGGATAGTGTTAGTGTTAGGGTTAGCATCAGCCTTAGGATAGTGTTAGGGTTAGTGTTAGGGATAGCATCAGCCGTAGGATAGTGTTTAGGTTAGGGTTAGCCTCAGTCCTAAGATAGTGTTAGAGTTAGGGATAGGGTTAGCATCAGCCCTAGGATAGTGTTAGGGTTAGGGTTAGGGTTAGCATCAGCCCTAGGATAGTGTTAGTGTTAGGGTTAGCATCAGCCCTAGGATAGTGTTAGGGTTAATGTTAGGGTTAGCATCAGCCCTAAGATAGTGTTAGGGTTAGGGTTAGGGTTAACATCAGCCCTAAGATAGTGTTAGGGTTAGGGTTAGCATCAGCCCTAGGATAGTGTTAGGGTTAGGGTTAGGGTTAGCATCAGCCCTAAGATAGTGTTAGGGTTAGGGTTAGGGTTAGCATCAGGCCTACGATAGTGTTAGGGTTAGGGTTAGCATCAGCCCTAGGATAGTGTTAGGGTTAGGGTTAGGGTTAGCATCAGCCCTAGGATAGTGTTACGGTTAGGGTTAGCATCAGCCCTAGGATAGTGTTAGGGTTAGGGTTAGGGTTATCATCAGGCCTAGGATAGTGTTAGGGTTAGGGTTAGCATCAGCCCTAGGATAGTGTTAGGGTTAGGGTTAGGGTTAGCATCAGCCCTAGGATAGTGTTAGGGTTAGGGTTAGTGTTAGCGTCAGCCCTAGGATATTATTAGGGTTAGGGTTAGCATCAGCCCTAGGATAGTGTTAGGGTTCGAGTTAGGGTTAGCACCAGGCTTAGGATAGTGTTAGTGTTAGGGTTACCATCAGCCTTAGGATAGTGTTAGGGTTAGGGTTAGGGTTAGCATCAGCCGTAGGATAGTATTAGGGTTAGGGTTAGCCTCAGCCCTAGGATAGTGTTAGCGTTAGGGTTAGGGTTAGCATCAGCCCTAGGATAGTGTTAGGGGTAGGGTTAGGGTTAGCATCAGCCCTAGGATAGTGTTAGTGTTAGGGTTAGCATCAGCCCTAGGATAGTGTTAGGGTTAGGGTTAGGGTTAGCATCATCCCTAGGATAGTATTAGGGTTAGGGTTAGGGTTAGGGTTAGGGTTAGCATCAGCTCTAGGATAGTGTTAGGGTTAGGGTTAGGGTTAGCATCAGCCCTAGGATAGTGTTAGGGTTAGGGTTAGGGTTAGCATCAGCCCTAGGATACTGTTAGGGTTAGGGTTACCATCAGCCCTGGGATAATGTTACGGTTAGGGTTAGGGTTACCATCAGCCCTAGGATAGTGTTAGGGTTAGGGTTAGGGTTATCATCAGGCCTACGATAGTGTTAGGGTTAGGGTTAGCATCAGCCCTAGGATAGTGTTAGGGTTAGGGTTAGGGTTAGCATCAGCCCTAGGATAGTGTTAGGGTTAGGGTTAGCATCAGCCCTAGGATAGTGTTAGGGTTAGGGTTAGGGTTAGCATCAGGACTAGGATAGTGTTAGGGTTAGGGTTAGCATCAGCCCTAGGATAGTGTTAGGGTTAAGGTTAGGGTTAGCATCAGCCGTAGGATAGTGTTAGGGTTATTGTTAGCCTCAACCCTAAGATAGTGTTAGAGTTAGGGTTAGGGTTAGCATCAGCCCTAGGATAGTGTTAGGGTTAGGGTTAGGGTTAGCATCAGCCGTAGGATAGTTTTAGTGTTATGTTTAGCATCAGCCCTAGGATAGTGGTAGGGTTAGGTTTAGGGTTAGCATCCGCCCTAGGATAGTGTTAGGGTTAGGGTTAGGGTTAGCATCAGCCCTAGGATAGTGTTAGGGGTAGGGTTAACATAAACCCCAGGATAGTGTTAGGGTTAGGGTTAGGGTTATCATCAGGCCTAGGATAGTGTTAGGGTTAGGGTTAGGGTTAGCATTAGTTTAAGGATAGTGTTAGAGTTAGCGTTAGGGTTAGCATTAGCCCTAGGATAGTGTTAGGTTTAGGGTTAGGGTTAGCATCAGGCCTAGGATAGTGTTAGGGTTAGGGTTAGCATCAGCCCTAGGATAGTGTCAGGGTTAGGGTTAGGGTTAGCATGAGCCCTAGGATACTGTTAGGGTTAGGGTTAGCATCAGCCCTAGGATAGTGTTAGGGTTAGAGTTAGGGTTAGCACCAGGCTTAGGATAGTGTTAGTGTTAGGGTTAGCATCAGCCTTAGGATAGTGCTACGGTTAGGGTTAGGGTTAGCATCAGCCCTAGGATAGTGTTAGTGTTAGGGTTAGGGTTATCATCAGGCCTAGGATAGTGTTAGGGTTAGGGTTAGGGTTAGCACCAGGCCCAGGATAGTGTTAGTGTTAGGGTTAGCATCAGCCTTAGGATAGTGCTAGGGTTAGGGTTAGGGTTAGCATCAGCCCTAGGATAGTGTTAGGGTTAGGGTTAGGGTTATCATCAGGCCTAGGATAGTGTTAGGGTTAGGGTTACCATCAGCCCTAGGATAGTGTTAGGGTTAGGGTTAGGGTTAGCATCAGCCCTAGGATACTGTTAGGGTTAGGGTTAGCATCAGCCCTAGGATAGTGTTAGGGTTAGAGTTAGGGTTAGCACCAGGCTTAGGATAGTGTTAGTGTTAGGGTTACCATCAGCCTTAGGATAGTGTTACGGTTAGGGTTAGGGTTAGCATCAGCCGTAGGATAGTGTTAGGGTTAGGGTTAGCCTCAGCCCAAGGATAGTGTTAGCGTTAGGTTTAGGGTTAGCATCAGCCCTAGGATAGTGTTAGGGGTAGTGTTAGGGTTAGCATCAGCCTAGGATAGTGTTAGTGTTAGGGTTAGCATCAGCCCTAGGATAGTGTTAGGGTTAGGGTTAGGGTTAGCATCAGCCCTAGGATAGTATTAGGGTTAGGGTTAGGGTTAGTGTTAGGGTTAGCATCAGCTCTAGGATAGTGTTAGGGTTAGGGTTAGGGTTAGCATCAGCCCTAGGATAGTGTTAGGGTTAGGGTTAGGGTTATCATCAGGCCTAGGATAGTGTTAGGGTTAGGGTTACCATCAGCCCTAGGATAGTGTTAGGGTTAGGGTTAGGGTTAGCATCAGCCCTAGGATACTGTTAGGGTTAGGGTTAGCATCAGCCCTAGGATAGTGTTAGGGTTAGAGTTAGGGTTAGCACCAGGCTTAGGATAGTGTTAGTGTTAGGGTTACCATCAGCCTTAGGATAGTGTTACGGTTAGGGTTAGGGTTAGCATCAGCCGTAGGATAGTGTTAGGGTTAGGGTTAGCCTCAGCCCTAGGATAGTGTTAGCGTTAGGTTTAGGGTTAGCATCAGCCCTAGGATAGTGTTAGGGGTAGTGTTAGGGTTAGCATCAGCCTAGGATAGTGTTAGTGTTAGGGTTAGCACAAGCCCTAGGATAGTGTTAGGGTTAGGGTTAGGGTTAGCATCAGCCCTAGGATAGTATTAGGGTTAGGGTTAGGGTTAGGGTTAGGGTTAGCATCAGCTCTAGGATAGTGTTAGGGTTAGGGTTAGGGTTAGCATCAGCCCTAGGATAGTGTTAGGGTTAAGGTTAGGGTTAGCATCTGCCCTAGGATAGTGTTAGGGTTAGGGTTATCATCAGCCCTGGGATAATGTTAGGGTTAGGGTTAGGGTTACCATCAGCCATAGGATAGTGTTAGGGTTAGGGTTAGCATCAGCCCTAGGATAGTGTTAGGGTTAGGGTTAGGGTTAGCATCAGCCCTAGGATAGTGTTATGGTTAGGGTTAGCATCAGCCCTAGGATAGTGTTAGGGTTAGGGTTAGGGTTAGCATCAGCCCTAGGATAGTGTTAGTGTTAGGGTTAGCATCAGCCATAGGATAGTGTTAGGGTTAGGGTTAGGGTTAGCATCAGCCCTAGGATAGTGTTAGGGTTAGGGTTAGCATCAGCCCTAGGATAGTGTTAGGGTTAGGGTTAGGGTTAGCATCAGCCCTAGGATAGTGTTAGGGTTAGGGTTAGCATCAGCCCTAGGATAGTGTTAGGGTTAGGGTTAGGGTTAGCATCAGCCCTAGGATAGTGTTAGGGTTAGGGTTAGCATCAGCCCTAGGATAGTGTTAGGGTTAGGGTTAGGGTTAGCATCAGGACTAGGATAGTGTTAGGGTTAGGGTTAGCATCAGCCCTAGGATAGTGTTAGGGTTAAGGTTAGGGTTAGCATCAGCCGTAGGATAGTGTTAGGGTTATTGTTAGCCTCAACCCTAAGATAGTGTTAGAGTTAGGGTTAGGGTTAGCATCAGCCCTAGGATAGTGTTAGGGTTAGGGTTAGGGTTAGCATCAGCCCTAGGATAGTTTTAGTGTTATGTTTAGCATCAGCCCTAGGATAGTGTTAGGGTTAGGGTTAGGGTTAGCATCCGCCCTAGGATAGTGTTAGGGTTAGGGTTAGGGTTAGCATCAGCCCTAGGATAGTGTTAGGGTTAGGGTTAACATAAACCCCAGGATAGTGTTAGGGTTAGGGTTAGGGTTATCATCAGGCCTAGGATAGTGTAAGGGTTAGGGTTAGGGTTAGCATTAGTTTAAGGATAGTGTTAGAGTTAGCGTTAGGGTTAGCATCAGCCCTAGGATAGTGTTAGGGTTAGGGTTAGGGTTAGCATCAGGCCTAGGATAGTGTTAGGGTTAGGGTTAGCATCAGCCCTAGGATAGTGTTAGGGTTAGGGTTAGGGTTAGCATGAGCCCTAGGATACTGTTAGGGTTAGGGTTAGCATCAGCCCTAGGATAGTGTTAGGGTTAGAGTTAGGGTTAGCACCAGGCTTAGGATAGTGTTAGTGTTAGGGTTAGCATCAGCCTTAGGATAGTGCTACGGTTAGGGTTAGGGTTAGCATTAGCCCTAGGATAGTGTTAGGGTTAGGGTTAGGGTTATCATCAGGCCTAGGATAGTGTTAGGGTTAGGGTTAGGGTTAGCACCAGGCCCAGGATAGTGTTAGTGTTAGGGTTAGCATCAGCCTTAGGATAGTGCTAGGGTTAGGGTTAGGGTTAGCATCAGCCCTAGGATAGTGTTAGGGTTAGGGTTAGGGTTATCATCAGGCCTAGGATAGTGTTAGGGTTAGGGTTACCATCAGCCCTAGGATAGTGTTAGGGTTAGGGTTAGGGTTAGCATCAGCCCTAGGATACTGTTAGGGTTAGGGTTAGCATCAGCCCTAGGATAGTGTTAGGGTTAGAGTTAGGGTTAGCACCAGGCTTAGGATAGTGTTAGTGTTAGGGTTACCATCAGCCTTAGGATAGTGTTACGGTTAGGGTTAGGGTTAGCATCAGCCGTAGGATAGTGTTAGGGTTAGGGTTAGCCTCAGCCCTAGGATAGTGTTAGCGTTAGGTTTAGGGTTAGCATCAGCCCTAGGATAGTGTTAGGGGTAGTGTTAGGGTTAGCATCAGCCTAGGATAGTGTTAGTGTTAGGGTTAGCATCAGCCCTAGGATAGTGTTAGGGTTAGGGTTAGGGTTAGCATCAGCCCTAGGATAGTATTAGGGTTAGGGTTAGGGTTAGGGTTAGGGTTAGCATCAGCTCTAGGATAGTGTTAGGGTTAGGGTTAGGGTTAGCATCAGCCCTAGGATAGTGTTAGGGTTAGGGTTAGGGTTAGCATCTGCCCTAGGATAGTGTTAGGGTTAGGGTTACCATCAGCCCTGGGATAATGTTAGGGTTACGGTTAGGGTTACCATCAGCCCTAGGATAGTGTTAGGGTTAGGGTTAGCATCAGCCCTAGGATAATGTTAGGGTTAGGGTTAGGGTTAGCATCAGCCCTAGGATAGTGTTAGGGTTAGGGTTAGCATCAGCCCTAGGATAGTGTTAGGGTTAGGGTTAGGGTTAGCATCAGCCCTAGGATAGTGTTAGGGTTAGGGTTAGCATCAGCCCTAGGATAGTGTTAGGGTTAGGGTTAGGGTTAGCATCAGCCCTAGGATAGTGTTAGGGTTAGGGTTAGCATCAGCCCTAGTATAGTGTTAGGGTTAGGGTTAGGGTTAGCATCAGCCCTAGGATAGTGTTAGGGTTAGGGTTAGGGTTAGCATCAGCCCTAGGATAGTGTTAGGGTTAGGGTTAGCATCAGCCCTAGGATAGTGTTAGGGTTAGGGTTAGGGTTAGCATCAGCCCTAGGATAGTGTTAGGGTTAGGGTTCGCATCAGCCCTAGGATAGTGTTAGGGTTAGGGTTAGGGTTAGCATCAGCCCTAGGATAGTGTTAGTGTTAGGGTTAGCATCAGCCCTAGGATAGTGTTAGGGTTAGGGTTAGGGTTAGCATCATCCCTAAGATAGTGTTAGGGTTAGGGTTAGGGTTAGCATCAGGCCTACGATAGTGTTAGGGTTAGGGTTAGCATCAGCCCTAGGATAGTGTTAGGGTTAGGGTTAGGGTTAGCATCAGCCCTAGGATAGTGTTAGGGTTAGGGTTAGGGTTAGCATCAGCCCTAGGATAGTGTTACGGTTAGGGTTAGCATCAGCCCTAGGATAGTGTTAGGGTTAGGGTTAGTGTTAGCGTCAGCCCTAGGATATTATTAGGGTTAGGGTTAGCATCAGCCCTAGGATAGTGTTAGGTTTAGAGTTAGGGTTAGCACCAGGCTTAGGATAGTGTTAGTGTTAGGGGTACCATCAGCCTTAGGATAGTGTTAGGGTTAGGGTTAGGGTTAGCATCAGCCGTAGGATAGTATTAGGGTTAGGGTTAGCCTCAGCCCTAGGATAGTGTTAGCGTTAGGGTTAGGGTTAGCATCAGCCCTAGGATAGTGTTAGGGGTAGGGTTAGGGTTAGCATCAGCCCTAGGATAGTGTTAGTGTTAGGGTTAGCATCAGCCCTAGGATAGTGTTAGGGTTAGAGTTAGGGTTAGCACCAGGCTTAGGATAGTGTTAGTGTTACGGTTACCATCAGCCTTAGGATAGTGTTAGGGTTAGGGTTAGGGTTAGCATCAGCCCTAGGATAGTGTTAGGGTTAGGGTTAACATAAACCCCAGGATAGTGTTAGGGTTAGGGTTAGGGTTATCATCAGGCCTAGGATAGTGTTAGGGTTAGGGTTAGGGTTAGCATTAGTTCAAGGATAGTGTTAGAGTTAGCGTTAGGGTTAGCATCAGCCCTAGGATAGTGTTAGGGTTAGGGTTAGGGTTAGCATCAGGCCTAGGATAGTGTTAGGGTTAGGGTTAGCATCAGCCCTAGGATAGTGTTAGGGTTAGGGTTAGGGTTAGCATCAGCCCTAGGATACTGTTAGGGTTAGGGTTAGCATCAGCCCTAGGATAGTGTTAGGGTTAGAGTTAGGGTTAGCACCAGGCTTAGGATAGTGTTAGTGTTAGGGTTAGCATCAGCCTTAGGATAGTGCTAGGGTTAGGGTTAGGGTTAGCATCAGCCCTAGGATAGTGTTAGGGTTAGGGTTAGGGTTATCATCAGGCCTAGGATAGTGTTAGGGTTAGGGTTAGGGTTAGCACCAGGCCCAGGATAGTGTTAGTGTTAGGGTTAGCATCAGCCTTAGGATAGTGCTAGGGTTAGGGTTAGGGTTAGCATCAGCCCTAGGATAGTGTTAGGGTTAGGGTTAGGGTTATCATCAGGCCTAGGATAGTGTTAGGGTTAGGGTTAGCATCAGCCCTAGGATAGTGTTAGGGTTAGGGTTAGGGTTAGCATCAGCCCTAGGATACTGTTAGGGTTAGGGTTAGCATCAGCCCTAGGATAGTGTTAGGGTTAGAGTTAGGGTTAGCACCAGGCTTAGGATAGTGTTAGTGTTAGGGTTACCATCAGCCTTAGGATAGTGTTACGGTTAGGGTTAGGGTTAGCATCAGCCGTAGGATAGTGTTAGGGTTAGGGTTAGCCTCAGCCCTAGGATAGTGTTAGCGTTAGGTTTAGGGTTAGCATCAGCCCTAGGATAGTGTTAGGGGTAGTGTTAGGGTTAGCATCAGCCTAGGATAGTGTTAGTGTTAGGGTTAGCACAAGCCCTAGGATAGTGTTAGGGTTAGGGTTAGGGTTAGCATCAGCCCTAGGATAGTATTAGGGTTAGGGTTAGGGTTAGGGTTAGGGTTAGCATCAGCTCTAGGATAGTGTTAGGGTTAGGGTTAGGGTTAGCATCAGCCCTAGGATACTGTTAGGGTTAAGGTTAGGGTTAGCATCTGCCCTAGGATAGTGTTAGGGTTAGGGTTACCATCAGCCCTGGGATAATGTTAGGGTTAGGGTTAGGGTTACCATCAGCCATAGGATAGTGTTAAGGTTAGGGTTAGCATCAGCCCTAGGATAGTGTTAGGGTTAGGGTTAGGGTTAGCATCAGCCCTAGGATAGTGTTATGGTTAGGGTTAGCATCAGCCCTAGGATAGTGTTAGGGTTAGGGTTAGGGTTAGCATCAGCCCTAGGATAGTGTTAGTGTTAGGGTTAGCATCAGCCATAGGATAGTGTTAGGGTTAGGGTTAGGGTTAGCATCAGCCCTAGGATAGTGTTAGGGTTAGGGTTAGCATCAGCCCTAGGATAGTGTTAGGGTTAGGGTTAGGGTTAGCATCAGCCCTAGGATAGTGTTAGGGTTAGGGTTAGCATCAGACCTAGGATAGTGTTAGGGTTAGGGTTAGGGTTAGCATCAGCCCTAGGATAGTGTTAGGGTTAGGGTTAGCATCAGCCCTAGGATAGTGTTAGGGTTAGGGTTAGGGTTAGCATCAGCCCTAGGATAGTGTTAGGGTTAGGGTTCGCATCAGCCCTAGGATAGTGTTAGGGTTAGGGTCAGGGTTAGCATCAGCCCTAGGATAGTGTTAGTGTTAGGGTTAGCATCAGCCCTAGGATAGTGTTAGGGTTAGGGTTAGGGTTAGCATCAGCCCTAAGATAGTGTTAGGGTTAGGGTTAGGGTTAGCATCAGGCCTACGATAGTGTTAGGGTTAGGGTTAGCATCAGCCCTAGGATAGTGTTAGGGTTAGGGTTAGGGTTAGCATCAGCCCTAGGATAGTGTTAGGGTTAGGGTTAGGGTTAGCATCAGCCCTAGGATAGTGTTACGGTTAGGGTTAGCATCAGCCCTAGGATAGTGTTAGGGTTAGGGTTAGGGTTATCATCAGCCCTAGGATAGTGTTAGGGTTAGGGTTATCATCAGCCCTAGGATAGTGTTAGGGTTAGGGTTAGCATCAGCCCTAGGATAGTGTTAGGGTTAGGGTTAGGGTTATCATCAGGCCTAGGATAGTGTTAGGGTTAGGGTTAGCATCAGCCCTAGGATAGTGTTAGGGTTAGGGTTAGGGTTAGCATCAGCCCTAGGATAGTGTTAGGGTTAGGGTTAGTGTTAGCGTCAGCCCTAGGATATTATTAGGGTTAGGGTTAGCATCAGCCCTAGGATAGTGTTAGGGTTAGAGTTAGGGTTAGCACCAGGCTTAGGATAGTGTTAGTGTTAGGGTTAGCATCAGCCTTAGGATAGTGCTAGGGTTAGGGTTAGGGTTAGCATCAGCCCTAGGATAGTGTTAGGGTTAGGGTTAGGGTTATCATCAGGCCTAGGATAGTGTTAGGGTTAGGGTTACCATCAGCCCTAGGATAGTGTTAGGGTTAGGGTTAGGGTTAGCATCAGCCCTAGGATACTGTTAGGGTTAGGGTTAGCATCAGCCCTAGGATAGTGTTAGGGTTAGAGTTAGGGTTAGCACCAGGCTTAGGATAGTGTTAGTGTTAGGGTTACCATCAGCCTTAGGATAGTGTTACGGTTAGGGTTAGGGTTAGCCTCAGCCCTAGGATAGTGTTAGCGTTAGGTTTAGGGTTAGCATCAGCCCTAGGATAGTGTTAGGGGTAGTGTTATGGTTAGCATCAGCCTAGGATAGTGTTAGTGTTAGGGTTAGCACAAGCCCTAGGATAGTGTTAGGGTTAGGGTTAGGGTTAGCATCAGCCCTAGGATAGTATTAGGGTTAGGGTTAGGGTTAGGGTTAGGGTTAGCATCAGCTCTAGGATAGTGTTAGGGTTAGGGTTAGGGTTAGCATCAGCCCTAGGATAGTGTTAGGGTTAGGGTTAGGGTTAGCATCTGCCCTAGGATAGTGTTAGGGTTAGGGTTACCATCAGCCCTGGGATAATGTTAGGGTTAGGGTTAGGGTTACCATCAGCCATAGGATAGTGTTAGGGTTAGGGTTAGCATCAGCCCTAGGATAGTGTTAGTGTTAGGGTTAGCATCAGCCCTAGGATAGTGTTAGGGTTAGGGTTAGGGTTAGCATCAGCCCTAGGATAGTGTTAGGGTTAGGGTTAGCATCAGCCCTAGGATAGTGTTAGGGTTAGGGTTAGGGTTAGCATCAGCCCTAGGATAGTGTTAGGGTTAGGGTTAGCATCAGCCCTAGGATAGTGTTAGGGTTAGGGTTAGGGTTAGCATCAGCCCTAGGATAGTGTTAGGGTTAGGGTTAGCATCAGACCTAGGATAGTGTTAGGGTTAGGGTTAGGGTTAGCATCAGCCCTAGGATAGTGTTAGGGTTAGGGTTAGCATCAGCCCTAGGATAGTGTTAGGGTTAGGGTTAGGGTTAGCATCAGCCCTAGGATAGTGTTAGGGTTAGGGTTCGCATCAGCCCTAGGATAGTGTTAGGGTTAGGGTTAGGGTTAGCATCAGCCCTAGGATAGTGTTAGTGTTAGGGTTAGCATCAGCCCTAGGATAGTGTTAGGGTTAGGGTTAGGGTTAGCATCAGCCCTAAGATAGTGTTAGGGTTAGGGTTAGGGTTAGCATCAGGCCTAGGATAGTGTTAGGGTTAGGGTTAGCATCAGCCCTAGGATAGTGTTAGGGTTAGGGTTAGGGTTAGCATCAGCCCTAGAATAGTGTTAGGGTTAGGGTTAGGGTTAGCATCAGCCCTAGGATAGTGTTACGGTTAGGGTTAGCATCAGCCCTAGGATAGTGTTATGGTTAGGGTTAGGGTTATCATCAGCCCTAGGATAGTGTTAGGGTTAGGGTTATCATCAGCCCTAGGATAGTGTTAGGGTTAGGGTTAGCATCAGCCCTAGGATAGTGTTAGGGTTAGGGTTAGGGTTATCATCAGGCCTAGGATAGTGTTAGGGTTAGGGTTAGCATCAGCCCTAGGATAGTGTTAGGGTTAGGGTTAGGGTTAGCATCAGCCCTAGGATAGTGTTAGGGTTAGGGTTAGGGTTAGCATCATCCCTAAGATAGTGTTAGGGTTAGGGTTAGGGTTAGCATCAGGCCTACGATAGTGTTAGGGTTAGGGTTAGCATCAGCCCTAGGATAGTGTTAGGGTTAGGGTTAGGGTTAGCATCAGCCCTAGGATAGTGTTAGGGTTAGGGTTAGGGTTAGCATCAGCCCTAGGATAGTGTTACGGTTAGGGTTAGCATCAGCCCTAGGATAGTGTTAGGGTTAGGGTTAGTGTTAGCGTCAGCCCTAGGATATTATTAGGGTTAGGGTTAGCATCAGCCCTAGGATAGTGTTAGGGTTAGAGTTAGGGTTAGCACCAGGCTTAGGATAGTGTTAGTGTTAGGGTTACCATCAGCCTTAGGATAGTGTTAGGGTTAGGGTTAGGGTTAGCATCAGCCGTAGGATAGTATTAGGGTTAGTGTTAGCCTCAGCCCTAGGATAGTGTTAGCGTTAGGGTTAGGGTTAGCATCAGCCCTAGGATAGTGTTAGGGGTAGGGTTAGGGTTAGCATCAGCCCTAGGATAGTGTTAGTGTTAGGGTTAGCATCAGCCCTAGGATAGTGTTAGGGTTAGAGTTAGGGTTAGCACCAGCCTTAGGATAGTGTTAGTGTTACGGTTACCATCAGCCTTAGGATAGTGTTAGGGTTAGGGTTAGGGTTAGCATCAGCCCTAGGATAGTGTTAGGGTTAGGGTTAACATAAACCCCAGGATAGTGTTAGGGTTAGGGTTAGGGTTAGCATTAGTTCAAGGATAGTGTTAGAGTTAGCGTTAGGGTTAGCATCAGCCCTAGGATAGTGTTAGGGTTAGGGTTAGGGTTAGCATCAGGCCTAGGATAGTGTTAGGGTTAGGGTTAGCATCAGCCCTAGGATAGTGTTAGGGTTAGGGTTAGGGTTAGCATCAGCCCTAGGATACCGTTAGGGTTAGGGTTAGCATCAGCCCTAGGATAGTGTTAGGGTTAGAGTTAGGGGTAGCACCAGGCTTAGGATAGTGTTAGTGTTAGGGTTAGCATCAGCCTTAGGATAGTGCTAGGGTTAGGGTTAGGGTTAGCATCAGCCCTAGGATAGTGTTAGGGTTAGGGTTAGGGTTATCATCAGGCCTAGGATAGTGTTAGGGTTAGGGTTAGGGTTAGCACCAGGCCCAGGATAGTGTTAGTGTTAGGGTTAGCATCAGCCTTAGGATAGTGCTAGGGTTAGGGTTAGGGTTAGCATCAGCCCTAGGATAGTGTTAGGGTTAGGGTTAGGGTTATCATCAGGCCTAGGATAGTGTTAGGGTTAGGGTTAGCATCAGCCCTAGGATAGTGTTAGGGTTAGGGTTAGGGTTAGCATCAGCCCTAGGATACTGTTAGGGTTAGGGTTAGCATCAGCCCTAGGATAGTGTTAGGGTTAGAGTTAGGGTTAGCACCAGGCTTAGGATAGTGTTAGTGTTAGGGTTACCATCAGCCTTAGGATAGTGTTACGGTTAGGGTTAGGGTTAGCATCAGCCGTAGGACAGTGTTAGGGTTAGGGTTAGCCTCAGCCCTAGGATAGTGTTAGCGTTAGGTTTAGGGTTAGCATCAGCCCTAGGATAGTGTTAGGGGTAGTGTTAGGGTTAGCATCAGCCTAGGATAGTGTTAGTGTTAGGGTTAGCACAAGCCCTAGGATAGTGTTAGGGTTAGGGTTAGGGTTAGCATCAGCCCTAGGATAGTATTAGGGTTAGGGTTAGGGTTAGGGTTAGGGTTAGCATCAGCTCTAGGATAGTGTTAGGGTTAGGGTTAGGGTTAGCATCAGCCCTAGGATAGTGTTAGGGTTAGGGTTAGGGTTAGCATCTGCCCTAGGATAGTGTTAGGGTTAGGGTTACCATCAGCCCTGGGATAATGTTAGGGTTAGGGTTAGGGTTACCATCAGCCATAGGATAGTGTTAGGGTTAGGGTTAGCATCAGCCCTAGGATAGTGTTAGGGTTAGGGTTAGCATCAGCCCTAGGATAGTGTTAGGGTTAGGGTTAGGGTTAGCATCAGCCCTAGGATAGTGTTAGGGTTAGGGTTAGCATCAGCCCTAGGATAGTGTTAGGGTTAGGGTTAGGGTTAGCATCAGCCCTAGGATAGTGTTAGGGTTAGGGTTAGCATCAGCCCTAGGATAGTGTTAGGGTTAGGGTTAGGGTTAGCATCAGCCCTAGGATAGTGTTAGGGTTAGGGTTAGCATCAGACCTAGGATAGTGTTAGGGTTAGGGTTAGGGTTAGCATCAGCCCTAGGATAGTGTTAGGGTTAGGGTTAGCATCAGCCCTAGGATAGTGTTAGGGTTAGGGTTAGGGTTAGCATCAGCCCTAGGATAGTGTTAGGGTTAGGGTTCGCATCAGCCCTAGGATAGTGTTAGGGTTAGGGTTAGGGTTAGCATCAGCCCTAGGATAGTGTTAGTGTTAGGGTTAGCATCAGCCCTAGGATAGTGTTAGGGTTAGGGTTAGGGTTAGCATCAGCCCTAAGATAGTGTTAGGGTTAGGGTTAGGGTTAGCATCAGGCCTAGGATAGTGTTAGGGTTAGGGTTAGCATCAGCCCTAGGATAGTGTTAGGGTTAGGGTTAGGGTTAGCATCAGCCCTAGGATAGTGTTAGGGTTAGGGTTAGGGTTAGCATCAGCCCTAGGATAGTGTTACGGTTAGGGTTAGCATCAGCCCTAGGATAGTGTTAGGGTTAGGGTTAGGGTTATCATCAGCCCTAGGATAGTGTTAGGGTTAGGGTTATCATCAGCCCTAGGATAGTGTTAGGGTTATGGTTAGCATCAGCCCTAGGATAGTGTTAGGGTTAGGGTTAGGGTTATCATCAGGCCTAGGATAGTGTTAGGGTTAGGGTTAGCATCAGCCCTAGGATAGTGTTAGGGTTAGGGTTAACAAAAACCCCAGGATAGTGTTAGGGTTAGGGTTAGGGTTATCATCAGGCCTAGGATAGTGTTAGGGTTAGGGTTAGGGTTAGCATTAGTTCAAGGATAGTGTTAGAGTTAGCGTTAGGGTTAGCATCAGCCCTAGGATAGTGTTAGGGTTAGGGTTAGGGTTAGCATCAGGCCTAGCATAGTGTTAGGGTTAGGGTTAGCATCAGCCCTAGGATAGTGTTAGGGTTAGGGTTAGGGTTAGCATCAGCCCTAGGATACTGTTAGGGTTAGGGTTAGCATCAGCCCTAGGATAGTGTTAGGGTTAGAGTTAGGGTTAGCACCAGTTTAGGATAGTGTTAGTGTTAGGGTTAGCATCAGCCTTAGGATAGTGCTAGGGTTAGGGTTAGGTTTAGCATCAGCCCTAGGATAGTGTTAGGGTTAGGGTTAGGGTTATCATCAGGCCTAGGATAATGTTAGGGTTAGGGTTAGGGTTAGCACCAGGCCCAGGATAGTGTTAGTGTTAGGGTTAGCATCAGCCTTAGGATAGTGCTAGGGTTAGGGTTAGGGTTAGCATCAGCCCTAGGATAGTGTTAGGGTTAGGGTTAGGGTTATCATCAGGCCTAGGATAGTGTTAGGGTTAGGGTTACCATCAGCCCTAGGATAGTGTTAGGGTTAGGGTTAGGGTTAGCATCAGCCCTAGGATACTGTTAGGGTTAGGGTTAGCATCAGCCCTAGGATAGTGTTAGGGTTAGAGTTAGGGTTATCACCAGGCTTAGGATAGTGTTAGTGTTAGGGTTACCATCAGCCTTAGGATAGTGTTACGGTTAGGGTTAGGGTTAGCATCAGCCGTAGGATAGTGTTAGGGTTAGGGTTAGCCTCAGCCCTAGGATAGTGTTAGCGTTAGGTTTAGGGTTAGCATCAGCCCTAGGATAGTGTTAGGGGTAGTGTTAGGGTTAGCATCAGCCTAGGATAGTGTTAGTGTTAGGGTTAGGGTTAGGGTTAGGGTTAGCATCAGCTCTAGGATAGTGTTAGGGTTAGGGTTAGGGTTAGCATCAGCCCTAGGATAGTATTAGGGTTAGGGTTAGGGTTAGGGTTAGGGTTAGCATTAGCTCTAGGATAGTGTTAGGGTTAGGGTTAGGGTTAGCATCAGCCCTAGGATACTGTTAGGGTTAAGGTTAGGGTTAGCATCTGCCCTAGGATAGTGTTAGGGTTAGGGTTACCATCAGCCCTGGGATAATGTTAGGGTTAGGGTTAGGGTTACCATCAGCCATAGGATAGTGTTAGGGTTAGCGTTAGCATCAGCCCTAGGATAGTGTTAGGGTTAGGGTTAGGGTTAGCATCAGCCCTAGGATAGTGTTAGGGTTAGGGTTAGCATCAGCCCTAGGATAGTGTTAGGGTTAGGGTTAGGGTTAGCATCAGCCCTAGGATAGTGTTAGGGTTAGGGTTAGCATCAGCCATAGGATAGTGTTAGGGTTAGGGTTAGGGTTAGCATCAGCCCTAGGATAGTGTTAGGGTTAGGGTTAGCATCAGCCCTAGGATAGTGTTAGGGTTAGGGTTAGGGTTAGCATCAGCCCTAGGATAGTGTTAGGGTTAGGGTTAGCATCAGACCTAGGATAGTGTTAGGGTTAGGGTTAGGGTTAGCATCAGCCCTAGGATAGTGTTAGGGTTAGGGTTAGCATCAGCCCTAGGATAGTGTTAGGGTTAGGGTTAGGGTTAGCATCAGCCCTAGGATAGTGTTAGGGTTAGGGTTCGCATCAGCCCTAGGATAGTGTTAGGGTTAGGGTTAGGGTTAGCATCAGCCCTAGGATAGTGTTAGTGTTAGGGTTAGCATCAGCCCTAGGATAGTGTTAGGGTTAGGGTTAGGGTTAGCATCATCCCTAAGATAGTGTTAGGGTTAGGGTTAGGGTTAGCATCAGGCCTACGATAGTGTTAGGGTTAGGGTTAGCATCAGCCCTAGGATAGTGTTAGGGTTAGGGTTAGGGTTAGCATCAGCCCTAGGATAGTGTTAGGGTTAGGGTTAGGGTTAGCATCAGCCCTAGGATAGTGTTACGGTTAGGGTTAGCATCAGCCCTAGGATAGTGTTAGGGTTAGGGTTAGGGTTATCATCAGCCCTAGGATAGTGTTAGGGTTAGGGTTATCATCAGCCCTAGGATAGTGTTAGGGTTAGGGTTAGCATCAGCCCTAGGATAGTGTTAGGGTTAGGGTTAGGG
Organism: Lemur catta; assembly: GCF_020740605.2. NCBI lineage: Eukaryota > Metazoa > Chordata > Mammalia > Primates > Lemuridae > Lemur > Lemur catta. The sequence continues at coordinate 1,091,524 of NW_025423852.1, read as the reverse complement.
TTATCATCAGGCCTAGGATAGTGTTAGGGTTAGGGTTAGCATCAGCCCTAGGATAGTGTTAGGGTTAGGGTTAGGGTTAGCATCAGCCCTAGGATAGTGTTAGGGTTAGGGTTAGTGTTAGCGTCAGCCCTAGGATATTATTAGGGTTAGGGTTAGCATCAGCCCTAGGATAGTGTTAGGGTTAGAGTTAGGGTTAGCACCAGGCTTAGGATAGTGTCAGTGTTAGGGTTAGCATCAGCCTTAGGATAGTGCTAGGGTTAGGGTTAGGTTTAGCATCAGCCCTAGGATAGTGTTAGGGTTAGGGTTAGGGTTATCATCAGGCCTAGGATAGTGTTAGGGTTAGGGTTAGGGTTAGCACCAGGCCCAGGATAGTGTTAGTGTTAGGGTTAGCATCAGCCTTAGGATAGTGCTGGGGTTAGGGTTAGGGTTAGCATCAGCCCTAGGATAGTGTTAGGGTTAGGGTTAGGGTTATCATCAGGCCTAGGTTAGTGTTAGGGTTAGGGTTACCATCAGCCCTAGGATAGTGTTAGGGTTAGGGTTAGGGTTAGCATCAGCCCTAGGATACTGTTAGGGTTAGGGTTAGCATCAGCCCTAGGATAGTGTTAGGGTTAGAGTTAGGGTTAGCACCAGGCTTAGGATAGTGTTAGTGTTAGGGTTACCATCAGCCTTAGGATAGTGTTACGGTTAGGGTTAGGGTTAGCATCAGCCGTAGGATAGTGTTAGGGTTAGGGTTAGCCTCAGCCCTAGGATAGTGTTAGCGTTAGGTTTAGGGTTAGCATCAGCCCTAGGATAGTGTTAGGGGTAGTGTTAGGGTTAGCATCAGCCTAGGATAGTGTTAGTGTTAGGGTTAGCACAAGCCCTAGGATAGTGTTAGGGTTAGGGTTAGGGTTAGCATCAGCCCTAGGATAGTATTAGGGTTAGGGTTAGGGTTAGGGTTAGGGTTAGCATCAGCTCTAGGATAGTGTTAGGGTTAGGGTTAGGGTTAGCATCAGCCCTAGGATAGTGTTAGGGTTAGGGTTAGGGTTAGCATCTGCCCTAGGATAGTGTTAGGGTTAGGGTTACCATCAGCCCTGGGATAATGTTAGGGTTAGGGTTAGGGTTACCATCAGCCATAGGATAGTGTTAGGGTTAGGGTTAGCATCAGCCCTAGGATAGTGTTAGGGTTAGGGTTAGCATCAGCCCTAGGATAGTGTAGGGTTAGGGTTAGGGTTAGCATCAGCCCTAGGATAGTGTTAGGGTTAGGGTTAGCATCAGCCCTAGGATAGTGTTAGGGTTAGGGTTAGGGTTAGCATCAGCCCTAGGATAGTGTTAGGGTTAGGGTTAGCATCAGCCCTAGGATAGTGTTAGGGTTAGGGTTAGGGTTAGCATCAGCCCTAGGATAGTGTTAGGGTTAGGGTTAGCATCAGACCTAGGATAGTGTTAGGGTTAGGGTTAGGGTTAGCATCAGCCCTAGGATAGTGTTAGGGTTAGGGTTAGCATCAGCCCTAGGATAGTGTTAGGGTTAGGGTTAGGGTTAGCATCAGCCCTAGGATAGTGTTAGGGTTAGGGTTCGCATCAGCCCTAGGATAGTGTTAGGGTTAGGGTTAGGGTTAGCATCAGCCCTAGGATAGTGTTAGTGTTAGGGTTAGCATCAGCCCTAGGATAGTGTTAGGGTTAGGGTTAGGGTTAGCATCAGCCCTAAGATAGTGTTAGGGTTAGGGTTAGGGTTAGCATCAGGCCTAGGATAGTGTTAGGGTTAGGGTTAGCATCAGCCCTAGGATAGTGTTAGGGTTAGGGTTAGGGTTAGCATCAGCCCTAGGATAGTGTTAGGGTTAGGGTTAGGGTTAGCATCAGCCCTAGGATAGTGTTAGGGTTAGGGTTAGGGTTATCATCAGCCCTAGGATAGTGTTAGGGTTAGGGTTATCATCAGCCCTAGGATAGTGTTAGGGTTATGGTTAGCATCAGCCCTAGGATAGTGTTAGGGTTAGGGTTAGGGTTATCATCAGGCCTAGGATAGTGTTAGGGTTAGGGTTAGCATCAGCCCTAGGATAGTGTTAGGGTTAGGGTTAGGGTTAGCATCAGCCCTAGGATAGTGTTAGGGTTAGGGTTAGTGTTAGCGTCAGCCCTAGGATATTATTAGGGTTAGGGTTAGCATCAGCCCTAGGATAGTGTTAGGGTTAGAGTTAGGGTTAGCACCAGCCTTAGGATAGTGTTAGTGTTAGGGTTAGCATCAGCCTTAGGATAGTGTTAGGGTTAGTGTTAGGGTTAGCATCAGCCGTAGGATAGTATTAGGGTTAGGGTTAGCCTCAGCCCTAGGATAGTGTTAGCGTTAGGGTTAGGGTTATCATCAGCCCTAGGATAGTGATAGAGGTAGGGTTAGTGTTAGCATCAGCCCTAGGATAGTGTTAGTGTTAGGGTTAGCATCAGCCCTAGGATAGTGTTAGGGTTAGGGTTAGGGTTAGCATCATCCCTAGGATAGTATTAGGGTTAGGGTTAGGGTTAGGGTTAGGGTTAGCATCAGCTCTAGGATAGTGTTAGGGTTAGGGTTAGGGTTAGCATAAGCCCTAGGATAGTGTTAGGGTTAGGTTTAGGGTTAGCATCAGCCCTAGGATACTGTTAGGTTTAGGGTTACCATCAGCCCTGGGATAATGTTACGGTTAGGGTTAGGGTTACCATCAGCCCTAGGATAGTGTTAGGGTTAGGGTTAGGGTTAGCATCAGCCCTAGGATAGTGTTAGGGTTAGGGTTAGCATCAGCCCTAGGATAGTGTTAGGGTTAGGGTTAGTTTTAGCATCAGCCCTAGGATAGTGTTAGGGTTAGGGTTAGCATCAGACCTAGGATAGTGTTAGGGTTAGGGTTATGGTTATCATCAGGCCTAGGATAGTGTTATGGTTAGGGTTAGCATCAGCCCTAGGATAGTGTTAGGGTTAGGGTTAGGGTTAGCATCAGCCCTAGGATAGTGTTAGTGTTAGCGTTAGCATCAGCCCTAGGATAGTGTTAGGGTTAGGGTTAGGGTTAGCATCAGGCCTAGGATAGTGTTAGGGTTAGGGTTAGCATCAGCCCTAGGATAGTGTTAGGGTTAAGGTTAGGGTTAGCATCAGCCGTAGGATAGTGTTAGGGTTATTGTTAGCCTCAACCCTAAGATAGTGTTAGAGTTAGGGTTAGGGTTAGCATCAGCCCTAGGATAGTGTTAGGGTTAGGGTTAGGGTTAGCATCAGCCCTAGGATAGTTTTAGTGTTATGTTTAGCATCAGCCCTAGGATAGTGTTAGGGTTAGTGTTAGGGTTAGCATCCGCCCTAGGATAGTGTTAGGGTTAGGGTTAGGGTTAGCATCAGCCCTAGGATAGTGTTAGGGTTAGGGTTAACATAAACCCCAGGATAGTGTTAGGGTTAGGGTTAGGGTTATCATCAGGCCTAGGATAGTGTTAGGGTTAGGGTTAGGGTTAGCATTAGTTCAAGGATAGTGTTAGAGTTAGCGTTAGGGTTAGCATCAGCCCTAGGATAGTGTTAGGGTTAGGGTTAGGGTTAGCATCAGCCCTAGGATAGTGTTAGGGTTAGGGTTAGCATCAGCCCTAGGATAGTGTTAGTGTTAGGGTTAGGGTTAGCATCAGGCCCAAGATAGTGGTAGGGTTAGGGTTACCATCAGCCCTAGGATAGTGTTAGGGTTAGGGTTAGCATCAGCCCTAGGATAGTGTTAGGGTTAGGGTTAGGGTTAGCATCAGCCCTAGGATAGTGTTAGGGTTAGGGTTAGCATGAGCCCTAGGATAGTGTTAGGGTTAGGGTTAGGGTTAGCATCAGCCCTAGGATAGTGTTAGGGTTAGGGTTAGCATCAGCCCTAGGATAGTGTTAGGGTTAGGGTTAGGGTTAGCATCAGGCCTAGGATAGTGTTAGGGTTAGGGTTAGCATCAGCCCTAGGATAGTGTTAGGGTTAAGGTTAGGGTTAGCATCAGCCGTAGGTTAGTGTTAGGGTTATTGTTAGCCTCAACCCTAAGATAGTGTTAGAGTTAAGGTTAGGGTTAGCATCAGCCCTAGGATAGTGTTAGGGTTAGGGTTAGGGTTAGCATCAGCCCTAGGATAGTTTTAGTGTTATGTTTAGCATCAGCCCTAGGATAGTGTTAGGGTTAGGGTTAGGGTTAGCATCCGCCCTAGCATAGTGTTAGGGTTAGGGTTAGGGTTAGCATCAGCCCTAGGATAGTGTTAGGGTTAGGGTTAACATAAACCCCAGGATAGTGTTAGGGTTAGGGTTAGGGTTTTCATCAGGCCTAGGATAGTGTTAGGGTTAGGGTTAGGGTTAGCATTAGTTCAAGGATAGTGTTAGAGTTAGCGTTAGGGTTAGCATCTGCCCTAGGATAGTGTTAGGGTTAGGGTTAGGGTTAGCATCAGCCCTAGGATAGTGTTAGGGTTAGGGTTAGCATCAGCCCTAGGATAGTGTTAGGGTTAGGGTTAGGGTTAGCATCAGCCCTAGGATACTGTTAGGGTTAGGGTTAGCATCAGCCCTAGGATAGTGTTAGGGTTAGAGTTAGGGTTAGCACCAGGCTTAGGATAGTGTTAGTGTTAGGGTTAGCATCAGCCTTAGGATAGTGCTAGGGTTAGGGTTAGGGTTAGCATCAGCCCTAGGATAGTGTTAGGGTTAGGGTTAGGGTTATCATCAGGCCTAGGATAGTGTTAGGGTTAGGGTTAGGGTTAGCACCAGGCCCAGGATAGTGTTAGTGTTAGGGTTAGCATCAGCCTTAGGATAGTGCTAGGGTTAGGGTTAGGGTTAGCATCAGCCCTAGGATAGTGTTAGGGTTAGGGTTAGGGTTATCATCAGGCCTAGGATAGTGTTAGGGTTAGGGTTAGCCTCAGCCCTAGGATAGTGTTAGGGTTAGGGTTAGGGTTAGCATCAGCCCTAGGATACTGTTAGGGTTAGGGTTAGCATCAGCCCTAGGATAGTGTTAGGGTTAGAGTTAGGGTTAGTACCAGGCTTAGGATAGTGTTAGTGTTAGGGTTACCATCAGCCTTAGGATAGTGTTAGGGTTAGGGTTAGGGTTAGCATCAGCCGTAGGATAGTGTTAGGGTTAGGGTTAGCCTCAGCCCTAGGATAGTGTTAGCGTTAGGTTTAGGGTTAGCATCAGCCCTAGGATAGTGTTAGGGGTAGTGTTAGGGTTAGCATCAGCCTAGGAAAGTGTTAGTGTTAGGGTTAGCATCAGCCCTAGGATAGTGTTAGGGTTAGGGTAAGGGTTAGCATCAGCCCTAGGATAGTATTAGGGTTAGGGTTAGGGTTAGGGTTAGGGTTAGCATCAGCTCTAGGATAGTGTTAGGGTTAGGGTTAGGGTTAGCATCAGCCCTAGGATAGTGTTAGGGTTAGGGTTAGGGTTAGCATCTGCCCTAGGATAGTGTTAGGGTTAGGGTTACCATCAGCCCTGGGATAATGTTAGGGTTAGGGTTAGGGTTATCATCAGGCCTAGGATAGTGTTAGGGTTAGGGTTAGCATCAGCCCTAGGATAGTGTTAGGGTTAGGGTTAGGGTTAGCATCAGCCCTAGGATAGTGTTAGGGTTAGGGTTAGTGTTAGCGTCAGCCCTAGGATATTATTAGGGTTAGGGTTAGCATCAGCCCTAGGATAGTGTTAGGGTTAGAGTTAGGGTTAGCACCAGGCTTAGGATAGTGTTAGTGTTAAGGTTACCATCATCCTTAGGATAGTGTTAGGGTTAGGGTTAGGGTTAGCATCAGCCGTAGGATAGTATTAGGGTTAGGGTTAGCCTCAGCCCTAGGATAGTGTTAGCGTTAGGGTTAGGGTTAGCATCAGCCCTAGGATAGTGATAGAGGTAGGGTTAGGGTTAGCATCAGCCCTAGGATAGTGTTAGTGTTAGGGTTAGCATCAGCCCTAGGATAGTGTTAGGGTTAGGGTTAGGGTTAGCATCATCCCTAGGATAGTATTAGGGTTAGGGTTAGGGTTAGGGTTAGGGTTAGCATCAGCTCTAGGATAGTGTTAGGGTTAGGGTTAGGGTTAGCATCAGCCCTAGGATAGTGTTAGGGTTAGGTTTAGGGTTAGCATCAGCCCTAGGATACTGTTAGGGTTAGGGTTACCATCAGCCCTGGGATAATGTTACGGTTAGGGTTAGGGTTACCATCAGCCCTAGGATAGTGTTAGGGTTAGGGTTAGCATCAGCCCTAGGAGAGTGTAAGGGTTAGGGTTAGGGTTACCATCAGCCCTAGGACAGTGTTAGGTTTAGGGTTAGCATCAGCCCTAGGATAGTGTTAGGGTTAGGGTTTGGGTTAGCATCAGCCCTAGGATAGTTTTAGTGTTATGTTTAGCATCAGCCCTAGGATAGTGTTACGGTTAGGGTTAGGGTTAGCATCCGCCCTAGGATAATGTTAGGGTTAGGGTTAGGGTTAGCATCAGCCCTAGGATAGTGTTAGGGTTAGGGTTAACATAAACCCCAGGATAGTGTTAGGGTTAGGGTTAGGGTTATCATCAGGCCTAGGATAGTGTTAGGGTTAGGGTTAGGGTTAGCATTAGTTCAAGGATAGTGTTAGAGGTAGCGTTAGGGTGAGCATCAGCCCTAGGATAGTGTTAGGGTTAGGGTTAGGGTTAGCATCAGCCCTAGGATAGTGTTAGGGTTAGGGTTAGCATCAGCCCTAGGATAGTGTTAGTGTTAGGGTTAGGGTTAGCATCAGGCCCAAGATAGTGGTAGGGTTAGGGTTACCATCAGCCCTAGGATAGTGTTAGGGTTAGGGTTAGCATCAGCCCTAGGATAGTGTTAGGGTTAGGGTTAGGGTTAGCATCAGCCCTAGGATAGTGTTAGGGTTAGGGTTAGCATCAGCCCTAGGATAGTGTTACTGTTAGGGTTAGGGTTAGCGTCAGCCCTAGGATAGTGTTAGGTTTAGGGATAGGGTTAGCATCAGCCCTAGGATAGTGTTAGGGTTAGGGTTAGCATCAGCCCTAGGATAGTGTTAGGGTTAGGGTTAGGGTTAGCATCAGCCCTAGGATAGTGTTAGGTTTAGGGTTAGCATCAGCCCTAGGATAGTGTTAGGGTTAGGGTTAGCATCAGCCCTAGGATAGTGTTAGGGTTAATGTTAGGGTTAGCATCAGCCCTAAGATAGTGTTAGGGTTAGGGTTAGGGTTAACATCAGGCCTACGATAGTGTTAGGGTTAGGGTTAGCATCAGCCCTAGGATAGTGTTAGGGTTAGGGTTAGGGTTAGCATCAGCCCTAGGATAATGTTAGGGTTAGGGTTAGCATCAACCCTAGGATAGTGTTTGGGTTAAGGTTAGGGTTAGCATCAGCCCTAGGATAGTGTTAGGGTTAGGGTTAGCCTCAGCCCTAGGAGAGTGTTAGGGTAAGGGATAGGGTTAGCTTCAGGCCTAGGATAGTGTTAGGGTTAGGGTTAGGGTTAGCATCAGCTCTAGGATAGTGTTAGGGTTAAGGTTAGCATCAGGCCTAGGATAGTGTTAGGGATAGGGTTAGCATCAGCCTTAGGATAGTGTTAGGGTTAGGGTTAGGGTTAGCATCAGCCCTAGGATAGTGTTAGGGTTAGGGTTAGCCTCAGCCCTAAGATAGTGTTAGAGTTAGGGTTAGGGTTAACATCAGCCCTAGGATAGTGTTAGGGTTAGGGTTAGTGTTAGCATCAGCCCTAGGATAGTGTTAGTGTTAGGGTTAGCATCAGCCCTAGGATAGTGTTAGGGTTAGGGTTAGGGTTAGAATCCGCCCTAGGATAGTGTTAGGGTTAGGGTTAGGGTTAGCATCAGCCCTAGGATAGTGTTAGGTTTAGGGTTAACATAAACCCTAGCATAGTGTAAGGGTTAGGGTTAGGGTTATCATCAGGCCTAGGATAGTGTTAGGGTTAGGGTTAGGGTTAGCATCAGTTCAAGGATAGTGTTAGGGTTAGCGTTAGGGTTAGCATCAGCTCTAGGATAGTGTTAGGGTTAGTGTTAGGGTAAGCATCAGCCCTAGGATAGTGTTAGGGTTAGAGTTAGCATCAGCCCTAGGATAGTGTTAGGGTTAGGGTTAGGGTTAGCATCAGGCCGAGGATAGTGTTAGGGTTAGGGTTACCATCAACCCTAGGATAGTGTTTGGGTTAGGGATAGGGTTAGCATCAGCAATAGGATAGTGTTAGTGTTAGGGTTAGCCTCAGCCCTAGGAGAGTGTTAGGGTTAGGGATAGGGTTAGCATCAGGCCTAGGATAGTGTTAGGGTTAGGGTTAGGGTTAGCATCAGCCCTAGGATAGTGTTAGGGTTAGGGTTAGCATCAGACCTAGGATAGTGTTAGGGTTAGGGTTAGGGTTAGCATCAGCCCTAGGATAGTGTTAGGGTTAGGGTTAGCATCAGCCCTAGGATAGTGTTAGCGTTAGGGTTAGGGTTAGCATCAGCCCTAGGATAGTGTTAGGGTTAGGGTTAGCATCAGACCTAGGATAGTGTCAGGGTTAGGGATAGGGTTAGCAGCAGGCCCAGGATAGTGTTAGTGTTAGGGTTAGCATCAGCCTTAGGATAGTGGTAGGGTTAGGGTTAGCCTCAGTCCTAAGATAGTGTTAGAGTTAGGGTTAGGGTTCGCATCAGCACTAGGATAGTGTTAGGGTTAGGGTTAGGGTTGGCATCAGCCCTAGGATAGTGTTAGTGTTAGGGTTAGCATCAGCCCTAGGATAGTGTTAGGGTTAGGGTTAGGGTTAGCATCAGCTCTAGGATAGTGTTAGTGTTAAGGTTAGCATCAGGCCTAAGATAGTGTTAGGGATAGGGTTAGCATCAGCCTTAGGATAGTGTTAGGGTTAGGGTTAGGGTTAGCATGAGCCCTAGGATAGTGTTAGGGTTAGGGTTAGCCTCAGCCCTAAGATAGTGTTAGAGTTAGGGTTAGGGTTAGCATCAGCCCTAGGATAGTGTTACGGTTAGGGTTAGGGTTAGCATCAGCCCTAGGATAGTGTTAGTGTTAGGGTTAGCATCAGCCCTAGGATAGTGTTAGGGTTACGGTTACTGTTAGAATCCGCCCTAGGATAGTGTTAGGGTTAGGGTTAGGGTTAGCATCAGCCCTAGGATAGTGTTACGTTAAGGGTTAACATAAACCCTAGGATAGTGTTAGGGTTAGGGTTAGGGTTAGCATCAGTTCAAGGATAGTGTTAGGGTTAGTGTTAGGGTTAGCATCAGCTCTAGGATAGTGTTAGGGTTAGTGTTAGGGTAAGCATCAGCCCTAGGATAGTGTTAGGGTTAGAGTTAGCATCAGCCCTAGGATAGTGTTAGGGTTAGGGTTAGGGTTAGCATCAGGCCTAGGATAGTGTTAGGGTTAGGGTTAGCATCAGCCCTAGGATAGTGTTAGGGTTAGGGTTAGGGTTAGCATCAGCCCTAGGATAATGTTAGGGTTAGGGTTAGCATCAACCCTAGGATAGTGTTTGGGTTAGGGTTAGGGTTAGCATCAGCCCTAGGATAGTGTTAGGGTTAGGGTTAGCCTCAGCCCTAGGAGAGTGTTAGGGTAAGGGATAGGGTTAGCTTCAGGCCTAGGATAGTGTTAGGGTTAGGGTTAGGGTTAGCATCAGCTCTAGGATAGTGTTAGGGTTAAGGTTAGCATCAGGCCTAGGATAGTGTTAGGGATAGGGTTAGCATCAGCCTTAGGATAGTGTTAGGGTTAGGGTTAGGGTTAGCATCAGCCCTAGGATAGTGTTAGGGTTAGGGTTAGCCTCAGCCCTAAGATAGTGTTAGAGTTAGGGTTAGGGTTAGCATCAGCCCTAGGATAGTGTTAGGGTTAGGGTTAGTGTTAGCATCAGCCCTAGGATAGTGTTAGTGTTAGGGTTAGCATCAGCCCTAGGATAGTGTTAGGGTTAGGGTTAGGGTTAGAATCCGCCCTAGGATAGTGTTAGGGTTAGGGTTAGGGTTAGCATCAGCCCTAGGATAGTGTTAGGTTTAGGGTTAACATAAACCCTAGCATAGTGTAAGGGTTAGGGTTAGGGTTATCATCAGGCCTAGGATAGTGTTAGGGTTAGGGTTAGGGTTAGCATCAGTTCAAGGATAGTGTTAGGGTTAGCGTTAGGGTTAGCATCAGCTCTAGGATAGTGTTAGGGTTAGTGTTAGGGTAAGCATCAGCCCTAGGATAGTGTTAGGGTTAGAGTTAGCATCAGCCCTAGGATAGTGTTAGGGTTAGGGTTAGGGTTAGCATCAGGCCGAGGATAGTGTTAGGGTTAGGGTTACCATCAACCCTAGGATAGTGTTTGGGTTAGGGATAGGGTTAGCATCAGCAATAGGATAGTGTTAGTGTTAGGGTTAGCCTCAGCCCTAGGAGAGTGTTAGGGTTAGGGATAGGGTTAGCATCAGGCCTAGGATAGTGTTAGGGTTAGGGTTAGGGTTAGCATCAGCCCTAGGATAGTGTTAGGGTTAGGGTTAGCATCAGACCTAGGATAGTGTTAGGGTTAGGGTTAGGGTTAGCATCAGCCCTAGGATAGTGTTAGGGTTAGGGTTAGCATCAGCCCTAGGATAGTGTTAGCGTTAGGGTTAGGGTTAGCATCAGCCCTAGGATAGTGTTAGGGTTAGGGTTAGCATCAGACCTAGGATAGTGTCAGGGTTAGGGATAGGGTTAGCAGCAGGCCCAGGATAGTGTTAGTGTTAGGGTTAGCATCAGCCTTAGGATAGTGGTAGGGTTAGGGTTAGCCTCAGTCCTAAGATAGTGTTAGAGTTAGGGTTAGGGTTCGCATCAGCACTAGGATAGTGTTAGGGTTAGGGTTAGGGTTGGCATCAGCCCTAGGATAGTGTTAGTGTTAGGGTTAGCATCAGCCCTAGGATAGTGTTAGGGTTAGGGTTAGGGTTAGCATCAGCTCTAGGATAGTGTTAGTGTTAAGGTTAGCATCAGGCCTAAGATAGTGTTAGGGATAGGGTTAGCATCAGCCTTAGGATAGTGTTAGGGTTAGGGTTAGGGTTAGCATGAGCCCTAGGATAGTGTTAGGGTTAGGGTTAGCCTCAGCCCTAAGATAGTGTTAGAGTTAGGGTTAGGGTTAGCATCAGCCCTAGGATAGTGTTACGGTTAGGGTTAGGGTTAGCATCAGCCCTAGGATAGTGTTAGTGTTAGGGTTAGCATCAGCCCTAGGATAGTGTTAGGGTTACGGTTACTGTTAGAATCCGCCCTAGGATAGTGTTAGGGTTAGGGTTAGGGTTAGCATCAGCCCTAGGATAGTGTTACGTTAAGGGTTAACATAAACCCTAGGATAGTGTTAGGGTTAGGGTTAGGGTTAGCATCAGTTCAAGGATAGTGTTAGGGTTAGTGTTAGGGTTAGCATCAGCTCTAGGATAGTGTTAGGGTTAGTGTTAGGGTAAGCATCAGCCCTAGGATAGTGTTAGGGTTAGAGTTAGCATCAGCCCTAGGATAGTGTTAGGGTTAGGGTTAGGGTTAGCATCAGGCCTAGGATAGTGTTAGGGTTAGGGTTAGCATCAGCCCTAGGATAGTGTTAGGGTTAGGGTTAGGGTTAGCATCAGCCGTAGGATAGTGTTAGGGTTAGGGTTACCATCAACCCTAGGATAGTGTTTGGGTTAGGGATAGGGTTAGCATCAGCCCTAGGATAGTGTTAGGGTTAGGGTTAGCCTCAGCCCTAGGAGAGTGTTAGGGTTAGGGATAGGGTTAGCATCAGGCCTAGGATAGTGTTAGGGTTAGGGTTAGGGTTAGCATCAGTTCAAGGATAGTGTTAGGGTTAGCGTTAGGGTTAGCATCAGCTCTAGGATAGTGTTAGGGTTAGGGTTAGCATCAGACCTATGATAGTGTTAGGGTTAGGGTTAGTGTTAGCATCAGCCCTAGGATAGTGTTAGGGTTAGGGTTAGCATCAGCCCTAGGATAGTGTTTGGGTTAGGGATAGGGTTAGCATCAGCCCTAGGATAGTGTTAGGGTTAGGGTTAGCCTCAGCCCTAGGAGAGTGTTAGGGTTAGGGATAGGGTTAGCCTCAGCCCTAGGAGAGTGTTAGTGTTAGGGATAGGGTTAGCATCAGGCCTAGGATAGTGTTAGGGTTAGGGTTAGGGTTAGCATCAGCCCTAGGATAGTGTTAGGGTTAGGGTTAGCATCAGACCTAGGATAGTGTTAGGGTTAGGGTTAGTGTTAGCATCAGCCCTAGGATAGTGTTAGGGTTAGGGTTAGCATCAGCCCTAGGATAGTGTTAGCGTTAGGGTTAGGGTTAGCATCAGCCCTAGGATAGTGTTAGTGTTAGGGTTAGCATCAGCCTTAGGATAGTTGTAGGGTTAGGGTTACGGTTAGCATCAGCCGTAGGATAGTGTTTGGGTTAGGGTTAGCCTCAGTCCTAAGATAGTGTTAGAGTTAGGGTTAGGGTTCGCATCAGCACTAGGATAGTGTTAGGGTTAGGGTTAGGGTTGGCATCAGCCCTAGGATAGTGTTAGTGTTAGGGTTAGCATCAGCCCTAGGATAGTGTTAGGGTTAGGGTTACTGTTAGAATCCGCCCTAGGATAGTGTTAGGGTTAGGGTTAGGGTTAGCATCAGCCCTAGGATAGTGTTACGTTAAGGGTTAACATAAACCCTAGGATAGTGTTAGGGTTAGGGTTAGGGTTAGCATCAGTTCAAGGATAGTGTTAGGGTTAGTGTTAGGGTTAGCATCAGCTCTAGGATAGTGTTAGGGTTAGTGTTAGGGTAAGCATCAGCCCTAGGATAGTGTTAGGGTTAGAGTTAGCATCAGCCCTAGGATAGTGTTAGGGTTAGGGTTAGGGTTAGCATCAGGCCGAGGATAGTGTTAGGGTTAGGGTTAGCATCAGCCCTAGGATAGTGTTAGGGTTAGGGTTAGGGTTAGCATCAGCCGTAGGATAGTGTTAGGGTTAGGGTTACCATCAACCCTAGGATAGTGTTTGGGTTAGGGATAGGGTTAGCATCAGCCCTAGGATAGTGTTAGTGTTAGGGTTAGCCTCAGCCCTAGGAGAGTGTTAGGGTTAGGGATAGGGTTAGCATCAGGCCTAGGATAGTGTTAGGGTTAGGGTTAGGGTTAGCATCAGCCCTAGGATAGTGTTAGGGTTAGGGTTAGCATCAGACCTAGGATAGTGTTAGGGTTAGGGTTAGGGTTAGCATCAGCCCTAGGATAGTGTTAGGGTTAGGGTTAGCATCAGCCCTAGGATAGTGTTAGCGTTAGGGTTAGGGTTAGCATCAGCCCTAGGATAGTGTTAGGGATAGGGTTAGCAGCAGGCCCAGGATAGTGTTAGTGTTAGGGTTAGCATCAGCCTTATATAGTGGTAGGGTTAGTGTTACGGTTAGCATCAGCCGTAGGATAGTGTTTGGGTTAGGGTTAGCCTCAGTCCTAAGATAGTGTTAGAGTTAGGGTTAGGGTTCGCATCAGCACTAGGATAGTGTTAGGGTTAGGGTTAGGGTTGGCATCAGCCCTAGGATAGTGTTAGTGTTAGGGTTAGCATCAGCCCTAGGATAGTGTTAGGGTTAGGGTTAGGGTTAGCATCAGCTCTAGGATAGTGTTAGGGTTAAGGTTAGCATCAGGCCTAAGATAGTGTTAGGGATAGGGTTAGCATCAGCCTTAGGATAGTGTTAGGGTTAGGGTTAGGGTTAGCATGAGCCCTAGGATAGTGTTAGGGTTAGGGTTAGCCTCAGCCCTAAGATAGTGTTAGAGTTAGGGTTAGGGTTAGCATCAGCCCTAGGATAGTGTTACGGTTAGGGTTAGGGTTAGCATCAGCCCTAGGATAGTGTTAGTGTTAGGGTTACCATCAGCCCTAGGATAGTGTTACGGTTAGGGTTAGGGTTAGCATCAGCCCTAGGATAGTGTTAGGGTTAGGGTTAGCATCAGCCCTAGGATAGTGTTAGGGTTAGGGTTAGGGTTAGCATCAGCCCTAGGATAGTGTTAGGGTTAGGGTTAGCATCAGACCTAGGATAGTGTTAGGGTTAGGGTTAGGGTTAGCATCAGCCCTAGGATAGTGTTAGGGTTAGGGTTATGGTTAGCATCAGCCCTAGGATAGTGTTAGGGTTAAGGTTAGCATCAGGCATAGGATAGTGTTAGGGATAGGGTTAGCATCAGCCTTAGGATAGTGTTAGGGTTAGGGTTAGCCTCAGCCCTAAGATAGTGTTAGAGTTAGGGTTAGGGTTAGCATCAGCCCTAGGATAGTGTTAGGGTTAGGGTTAGGGTTAGCATCAGCCCTAGGATAGTGTTAGTGTTAGGGTTAGCATCAGCCCTAGGATAGTGTTAGGGTTAGGGTTAGGTTTACCATCAGCCCTAGGATAGTGTTAGGGTTAGGGTTAGGGTTAGCATCAGCCCTAGGATAGTGTTAGGGTTAGGGTTAGCATCAGCCCTAGGATAGTGTTAGGGTTAGGGTTAGGGTTAGCATCAGGCCTAGGATAGTGTTAGGGTTGGGGTTAGCATCAGCCCTAGGATAGTGTTAGGGTTAGGGTTAGGGTTATCATCAGGCCTAGGATAGTGTTAGGGTTAGGGTTAGCATCAGCCCTAGGATAGTGTTAGGGTTAGGGTTAGGGTTATCATCACGCCTAGGATAGTGTTAGGGTTAGGGTTAGCATCAGCCCTAGGATAGTGTTAGGGTTAGGGTTAGGGTTAGCATCAGCCCTAGGATACTGTTAGGGTTAGGGTTAGCATCAGCACTAGGATAGTGTTAGGGTTAGGGTTAGGGTTAGCACCAGGCTTAGGATAGTGTTAGCGTTAGGGTTACCATCAGCCTTAGGATAGTGTTAGGGTTAGGGTTAGGGTTAGCATCAGCCGTAGGATAGTGTTAGGTTTAGGGTTAGCCTCAGCCCTAGGATACTGTTAGCGTTAGGTTTAGGGTTAGCATCAGCCCTAGGATAGTGTTAGGGGTAGTGTTAGGGTTAGCATCAGCCTAGGATAGTGTTAGTGTTAGGGTTAGCATCAGCCCTAGGATAGTGTTAGGCTTAGGGTTAGGGTTAGCATCAGCCCTAGGATAGTATTAGGGTTAGGGTTAGGGTTAGGGTTAGGGTTAGCATCAGCTCTAGGATAGTGTTAGGGTTAGGGTTAGGGTTAGCATCAGCCCTAGGATAGTGTTAGGGTTAGGGTTAGGGTTAGCATCTGCCCTAGGATAGTGTTAGGGTTAGGGTTACCATCAGCCCTGGGATAGTGTTAGGGTTAGGGTTAGGTTTACCATCAGCCCTAGGATAGTGTTAGGGTTAGGGTTAGCATCAGCCCTAGGATAGTGTTAGGGTTAGGGTTAGGGTTAGCATCAGCCCTAGGATAGTGTTAGGGTTAGGGTTAGCATCAGCCCTAGGATAGTGTTAGGGTTAGGGTTAGGGTTAGCATCAGCCCTAGGATAGTGTTAGGGATAGGGTTAGCATCAGCCCTAGGATAGTGTTAGGGTTAGGGTTAGGGTTAGCATCAGCCCTAGGATAGTGTTAGGGTTAGGGTTAGCATCAGCACTAGGATAGTGTTAGGGTTAGGGTTAGGGTTAGCATCAGCCCTAGGATAGTGTTAGGGTTAGGGTTAGCATCAGCCCTAGGATAGTGTTAGGGTTAGGGTTAGGGTTAGCATCAGCCCTAGGATAGTGTTACGGTTAGGGTTAGCATCAGCCTTAGGATAGTGCTAGGGTTAGGGTTAGGGTTAGCATCAGCCGTAGGATAGTGTTTGGGTTAGGGTTAGCCTCAGTCCTAAGATAGTGTTAGAGTTAGGGTTAGGGTTCGCATCAGCCCTAGGATAGTGTTAGGGTTAGGGTTAGGGTTAGCATCAGGCCTACGATAGTGTTAGGGTTAGGGTTAGCATCAGCCCTAGGATAGTGTTAGGGTTAGGGTTAGGGTTAGCATCAGCCCTAGGATAGTGTTACGGTTAGGGTTAGCATCAGCCCTAGGATAGTGTTAGGGTTAGGGTTAGGGTTATCATCAGGCCTAGGATAGTGTTAGGG
This sequence comes from Lemur catta, assembly GCF_020740605.2. Taxonomy (NCBI): domain Eukaryota; kingdom Metazoa; phylum Chordata; class Mammalia; order Primates; family Lemuridae; genus Lemur; species Lemur catta. The sequence goes on along the minus strand of NW_025423852.1, from coordinate 1,075,755 downwards.
TAAGGGTTAGCATCAGCCCTAGGATAGTGTTAGGGTTAGGGTTAGGGTTAGCATCAGCCCTAGGATAGTGTTAGGGTTAGGGTTAGTGTTAGCGTCAGCCCTAGGATATTATTAGGGATAGGGTTAGCATCAGCCCTAGGATAGTGTTAGGGTTAGAGTTAGGGTTAGCACCAGGCTTAGGATAGTGTTAGTGTTAGGTTTACCATCAGCCTTAGGATAGTGTTAGGGTTAGGGTTAGGGTTATCATCAGCCGTAGGATAGTATTAGGGTTAGGGTTAGCCTCAGCCCTAGGATAGTGTTAGCGTTAGGGTTAGGGTTAGCATCAGCCCTAGGATAGTGTTAGGGGTAGGGTTAGGGTTAGCATCAGCCCTAGGATAGTGTTAGTGTTAGGGTTAGCATCAGCCCTAGGATAGTGTTAGGGTTAGGGTTAGGGTTAGCATCATCCCTAGGATAGTATTAGGGTTAGGGTTAGGGTTAGGGTTAGGGTTAGCATCAGCTCTAGGATAGTGTTAGGGTTAGGGTTAGGGTTAGCATCAGCCCTAGGATAGTGTTAGGGTAGGGTTAGGGTTAGCATCAGCCCTAGGATACTGTTAGGGTTAGGGTTACCATCAGCCCTGGGATAATGTTACGGTTAGGGTTAGGGTTACCATCAGCCCTAGGATAGTGTTAGGGTTAGGGTTAGGGTTAGCATCAGCCGTAGGATAGTTTTAGTGTTATGTTTAGCATCAGCCCTAGGATAGTGTTAGGGTTAGGGTTAGGGTTAGCATCCGCCCTAGGATAGTGTTAGGGTTAGGGTTAGGGTTAGCATCAGCCCTAGGATAGTGTTAGGGTTAGGGTTAACATAAACCCCAGGATAGTGTTAGGGTTAGGGTTAGGGTTATCATCAGGCCTAGGATAGTGTTAGGGTTAGGGTTAGGGTTAGCATTAGTTCAAGTATAGTGTTAGAGGTAGCGTTAGGGTTAGCATCAGCCCTAGGATAGTGTTAGGGTTAGGGTTAGCATCAGACCTTGGATAGTGTCAGGGTTAGGGATAGGGTTAGCAGCAGGCCCAGGATAGTGTTAGTGTTAGGGTTAGCATCAGCCTTATATAGTGGTAGGGTTAGTGTTACGGTTAGCATCAGCCGTAGGATAGTGTTTGGGTTAGGGTTAGCCTCAGTCCTAAGATAGTGTTAGAGTTAGGGTTAGGGTTCGCATCAGCACTAGGATAGTGTTAGGGTTAGGGTTAGGGTTGGCATCAGCCCTAGGATAGTGTTAGTGTTAGGGTTAGCATCAGCCCTAGGATAGTGTTAGGGTTAGGGTTAGGGTTAGCATCAGCTCTAGGATAGTGTTAGGGTTAAGGTTAGCATCAGGCCTAAGATAGTGTTAGGGATAGGGTTAGCATCAGCCTTAGGATAGTGTTAGGGTTAGGGTTAGGGTTAGCATGAGCCCTAGGATAGTGTTAGGGTTAGGGTTAGCCTCAGCCCTAAGATAGTGTTAGAGTTAGGGTTAGGGTTAGCATCAGCCCTAGGATAGTGTTACGGTTAGGGTTAGGGTTAGCATCAGCCCTAGGATAGTGTTAGTGTTAGGGTTACCATCAGCCCTAGGATAGTGTTACGGTTAGGGTTAGGGTTAGCATCAGCCCTAGGATAGTGTTAGGGTTAGGGTTAGCATCAGCCCTAGGATAGTGTTAGGGTTAGGGTTAGGGTTAGCATCAGCCCTAGGATAGTGTTAGGGTTAGGGTTAGCATCAGACCTAGGATAGTGTTAGGGTTAGGGTTAGGGTTAGCATCAGCCCTAGGATAGTGTTAGGGTTAGGGTTATGGTTAGCATCAGCCCTAGGATAGTGTTAGGGTTAAGGTTAGCATCAGGCATAGGATAGTGTTAGGGATAGGGTTAGCATCAGCCTTAGGATAGTGTTAGGGTTAGGGTTAGCCTCAGCCCTAAGATAGTGTTAGAGTTAGGGTTAGGGTTAGCATCAGCCCTAGGATAGTGTTAGGGTTAGGGTTAGGGTTAGCATCAGCCCTAGGATAGTGTTAGTGTTAGGGTTAGCATCAGCCCTAGGATAGTGTTAGGGTTAGGGTTAGGTTTACCATCAGCCCTAGGATAGTGTTAGGGTTAGGGTTAGGGTTAGCATCAGCCCTAGGATAGTGTTAGGGTTAGGGTTACCATCAGCCCTAGGATAGTGTTAGGGTTAGGGTTAGGGTTAGCATCAGGCCTAGGATAGTGTTAGGGTTGGGGTTAGCATCAGCCCTAGGATAGTGTTAGGGTTAGGGTTAGGGTTATCATCAGGCCTAGGATAGTGTTAGGGTTAGGGTTAGCATCAGCCCTAGGATAGTGTTAGGGTTAGGGTTAGGGTTATCATCACGCCTAGGATAGTGTTAGGGTTAGGGTTAGCATCAGCCCTAGGATAGTGTTAGGGTTAGGGTTAGGGTTAGCATCAGCCCTAGGATACTGTTAGGGTTAGGGTTAGCATCAGCACTAGGATAGTGTTAGGGTTAGGGTTAGGGTTAGCACCAGGCTTAGGATAGTGTTAGCGTTAGGGTTACCATCAGCCTTAGGATAGTGTTAGGGTTAGGGTTAGGGTTAGCATCAGCCGTAGGATAGTGTTAGGTTTAGGGTTAGCCTCAGCCCTAGGATACTGTTAGCGTTAGGTTTAGGGTTAGCATCAGCCCTAGGATAGTGTTAGGGGTAGTGTTAGGGTTAGCATCAGCCTAGGATAGTGTTAGTGTTAGGGTTAGCATCAGCCCTAGGATAGTGTTAGGCTTAGGGTTAGGGTTAGCATCAGCCCTAGGATAGTATTAGGGTTAGGGTTAGGGTTAGGGTTAGGGTTAGCATCAGCTCTAGGATAGTGTTAGGGTTAGGGTTAGGGTTAGCATCAGCCCTAGGATAGTGTTAGGGTTAGAGTTAGGGTTAGCATCTGCCCTAGGATAGTGTTAGGGTTAGGGTTACCATCAGCCCTGGGATAGTGTTAGGGTTAGGGTTAGGTTTACCATCAGCCCTAGGATAGTGTTAGGGTTAGGGTTAGCATCAGCCCTAGGATAGTGTTAGGGTTAGGGTTAGGGTTAGCATCAGCCCTAGGATAGTGTTAGGGTTAGGGTTAGCATCAGCCCTAGGATAGTGTTAGGGTTAGGGTTAGGGTTAGCATCAGCCCTAGGATAGTGTTAGGGATAGGGTTAGCATCAGCCCTAGGATAGTGTTAGGGTTAGGGTTAGGGTTAGCATCAGCCCTAGGATAGTGTTAGGGTTAGGGTTAGCATCAGCACTAGGATAGTGTTAGGGTTAGGGTTAGGGTTAGCATCAGCCCTAGGATAGTGTTAGGGTTAGGGTTAGCATCAGCCCTAGGATAGTGTTAGGGTTAGGGTTAGGGTTAGCATCAGCCCTAGGATAGTGTTACGGTTAGGGTTAGCATCAGCCTTAGGATAGTGCTAGGGTTAGGGTTAGGGTTAGCATCAGCCGTAGGATAGTGTTTGGGTTAGGGTTAGCCTCAGTCCTAAGATAGTGTTAGAGTTAGGGTTAGGGTTCGCATCAGCCCTAGGATAGTGTTAGGGTTAGGGTTAGGGTTAGCATCAGCCCTAGGATAGTGTTAGTGTTAGGGTTAGCATCAGCCCTAGGATAGTGTTAGGGTTAGGGTTAGGGTTAGCATCAGCCCTAAGATAGTGTTAGGGTTAGGGTTAGGGTTAGCATCAGGCCTACGATAGTGTTAGGGTTAGGGTTAGCATCAGCCCTAGGATAGTGTTAGGGTTAGGGTTAGGGTTAGCATCAGCCCTAGGATAGTGTTACGGTTAGGGTTAGCATCAGCCCTAGGATAGTGTTAGGGTTAGGGTTAGGGTTATCATCAGGCCTAGGATAGTGTTAGGGTAAGGGTTAGCATCAGCCCTAGGATAGTGTTAGGGTTAGGGTTAGGGTTAGCATCAGCCCTAGGATAGTGTTAGGGTTAGGGTTAGTGTTAGCGTCAGCCCTAGGATATTATTAGGGATAGGGTTAGCATCAGCCCTAGGATAGTGTTAGGGTTAGAGTTAGGGTTAGCACCAGGCTTAGGATAGTGTTAGTGTTAGGGTTACCATCAGCCTTAGGATAGTGTTAGGGTTAGGGTTAGGGTTATCATCAGCCGTAGGATAGTATTAGGGTTAGGGTTAGCCTCAGCCCTAGGATAGTGTTAGCGTTAGGGTTAGGGTTAGCATCAGCCCTAGGATAGTGTTAGGGGTAGGGTTAGGGTTAGCATCAGCCCTAGGATAGTGTTAGTGTTAGGGTTAGCATCAGCCCTAGGATAGTGTTAGGGTTAGGGTTAGGGTTAGCATCATCCCTAGGATAGTATTAGGGTTAGGGTTAGGGTTAGGGTTAGGGTTAGCATCAGCTCTAGGATAGTGTTAGGGTTAGGGTTAGGGTTAGCATCAGCCCTAGGATAGTGTTAGGGTAGGGTTAGGGTTAGCATCAGCCCTAGGATACTGTTAGGGTTAGGGTTACCATCAGCCCTGGGATAATGTTACGGTTAGGGTTAGGGTTACCATCAGCCCTAGGATAGTGTTAGGGTTAGGGTTAGGGTTAGCATCAGCCGTAGGATAGTTTTAGTGTTATGTTTAGCATCAGCCCTAGGATAGTGTTAGGGTTAGGGTTAGGGTTAGCATCCGCCCTAGGATAGTGTTAGGGTTAGGGTTAGGGTTAGCATCAGCCCTAGGATAGTGTTAGGGTTAGGGTTAACATAAACCCCAGGATAGTGTTAGGGTTAGGGTTAGGGTTATCATCAGGCCTAGGATAGTGTTAGGGTTAGGGTTAGGGTTAGCATTAGTTCAAGTATAGTGTTAGAGGTAGCGTTAGGGTTAGCATCAGCCCTAGGATAGTGTTAGGGTTAGGGTTAGGGTTAGCATCAGGCCTAGGATAGTGTTAGGGTTAGGGTTAGCATCAGCCTTAGGATAGTGTTAGGGTTAGGGTTAGGGTTAGCATCAGCCCTAGGATACTGTTAGGGTTAGGGTTAGCATCAGCCCTAGGATAGTGTTAGGGTTAGAGTTAGGGTTAGCACCAGGCTTAGGATAGTGTTAGTGTTAGGGTTAGCATCAGCCTTAGGATAGTGCTAGGATTAGGGTTAGGGTTAGCATCAGCCCTAGGATAGTGTTAGGGTTAGGGTTAGGGTTATCATCAGGCCTAGGATAGTGTTAGGGTTAGGGTTAGGGTTAGCACAAGAGCCAGGATAGTGTTAGTGTTAGGGTTAGCATCAGCCTTAGGATAGTGCTAGGGTTAGGGTTAGGGTTAGCATCAGCCCTAGGATAGTGTTAGGGTTAGGGTTAGGGTTATAATCAGGCCTAGGATAGTGTTAGGGTTAGGGTTAGCATCAGCCCTAGGATAGTGTTAGGGTTAGGGTTAGGGTTAGCATCAGCCCTAGGATACTGTTAGGGTTAGGGTTAGCATCAGCCCTAGGATAGTGTTAGGGTTAGAGTTAGGGTTAGCACCAGGCTTAGGATAGTGTTAGTGTTAGGGTTACCATCAGCCTTAGGATAGTGTTAGGGTTAGGGTTAGGGTTAGCATCAGCCGTAGGATAGTGTTAGGGTTAGGGTTAGCCTCAGCCCTAGGATAGTGTTAGGGTTAGGGTTAGGGTTGGCATCAGCCCTAGGATAGTGTTAGTGTTAGGGTTAGCATCAGCCCTAGGATAGTGTTAGGGTTAGGGTTAGGGTTAGCATCAGCTCTAGGATAGTGTTAGGGTTAAGGTTAGCATCAGGCCTAAGATAGTGTTAGGGATAGGGTTAGCATCAGCCTTAGGATAGTGTTAGGGTTAGGGTTAGGGTTAGCATGAGCCCTAGGATAGTGTTAGGGTTAGGGTTAGCCTCAGCCCTAAGATAGTGTTAGAGTTAGGGTTAGGGTTAGCATCAGCCCTAGGATAGTGTTACGGTTAGGGTTAGGGTTAGCATCAGCCCTAGGATAGTGTTAGTGTTAGGGTTAGCATCAGCCCTAGGATAGTGTTAGGGTTAGGGTTACTGTTAGAATCCGCCCTAGGATAGTGTTAGGGTTAGGGTTAGGGTTAGCATCAGCCCTAGGATAGTGTTACGTTAAGGGTTAACATAAACCCTAGGATAGTGTTAGGGTTAGGGTTAGGGTTAGCATCAGTTCAAGGATAGTGTTAGGGTTAGGGTTAGGGTTAGCATCAGCTCTAGGATAGTGTTAGGGTTAAGGTTAGCATCAGGCCTAAGATAGTGTTAGGGATAGGGTTAGCATCAGCCTTAGGATAGTGTTTGGGTTAGGGATAGGGTTAGCATCAGCCCTAGGATAGTGTTAGTGTTAGGGTTAGCCTCAGCCCTAGGAGAGTGTTAGGGTTAGGGATAGGGTTAGCATCAGGCCTAGGATAGTGTTAGGGTTAGGGTTAGGGTTAGCATCAGCCCTAGGATAGTGTTAGGGTTAGGGTTAGCATCAGACCTAGGATAGTGTTAGGGTTAGGGTTAGGGTTAGCATCAGCCCTAGGATAGTGTTAGGGTTAGGGTTAGCATCAGCCCTAGGATAGTGTTAGCGTTAGGGTTAGGGTTAGCATCAGCCCTAGGATAGTGTTAGGGTTAGGGTTAGCATCAGACCTAGGATAGTGTCAGGGTTAGGGATAGGGTTAGCAGCAGGCCCAGGATAGTGTTAGTGTTAGGGTTAGCATCAGCCTTATATAGTGGTAGGGTTAGTGTTACGGTTAGCATCAGCCGTAGGATAGTGTTTGGGTTAGGGTTAGCCTCAGTCCTAAGATAGTGTTAGAGTTAGGGTTAGGGTTCGCATCAGCACTAGGATAGTGTTAGGGTTAGGGTTAGGGTTGGCATCAGCCCTAGGATAGTGTTAGTGTTAGGGTTAGCATCAGCCCTAGGATAGTGTTAGGGTTAGGGTTAGGGTTAGCATCAGCTCTAGGATAGTGTTAGGGTTAAGGTTAGCATCAGGCCTAAGATAGTGTTAGGGATAGGGTTAGCATCAGCCTTAGGATAGTGTTAGGGTTAGGGTTAGGGTTAGCATGAGCCCTAGGATAGTGTTAGGGTTAGGGTTAGCCTCAGCCCTAAGATAGTGTTAGAGTTAGGGTTAGGGTTAGCATCAGCCCTAGGATAGTGTTACGGTTAGGGTTAGGGTTAGCATCAGCCCTAGGATAGTGTTAGTGTTAGGGTTACCATCAGCCCTAGGATAGTGTTACGGTTAGGGTTAGGGTTAGCATCAGCCCTAGGATAGTGTTAGGGTTAGGGTTAGCATCAGCCCTAGGATAGTGTTAGGGTTAGGGTTAGGGTTAGCATCAGCCCTAGGATAGTGTTAGGGTTAGGGTTAGCATCAGACCTAGGATAGTGTTAGGGTTAGGGTTAGGGTTAGCATCAGCCCTAGGATAGTGTTAGGGTTAGGGTTATGGTTAGCATCAGCCCTAGGATAGTGTTAGGGTTAAGGTTAGCATCAGGCATAGGATAGTGTTAGGGATAGGGTTAGCATCAGCCTTAGGATAGTGTTAGGGTTAGGGTTAGCCTCAGCCCTAAGATAGTGTTAGAGTTAGGGTTAGGGTTAGCATCAGCCCTAGGATAGTGTTAGGGTTAGGGTTAGGGTTAGCATCAGCCCTAGGATAGTGTTAGTGTTAGGGTTAGCATCAGCCCTAGGATAGTGTTAGGGTTAGGGTTAGGTTTACCATCAGCCCTAGGATAGTGTAGGGTTAGGGTTAGGGTTAGCATCAGCCCTAGGATAGTGTTAGGGTTAGGGTTAGCATCAGCCCTAGGATAGTGTTAGGGTTAGGGTTAGGGTTAGCATCAGGCCTAGGATAGTGTTAGGGTTGGGGTTAGCATCAGCCCTAGGATAGTGTTAGGGTTAGGGTTAGGGTTATCATCAGGCCTAGGATAGTGTTAGGGTTAGGGTTAGCATCAGCCCTAGGATAGTGTTAGGGTTAGGGTTAGGGTTATCATCACGCCTAGGATAGTGTTAGGGTTAGGGTTAGCATCAGCCCTAGGATAGTGTTAGGGTTAGGGTTAGGGTTAGCATCAGCCCTAGGATACTGTTAGGGTTAGGGTTAGCATCAGCACTAGGATAGTGTTAGGGTTAGAGTTAGGGTTAGCACCAGGCTTAGGATAGTGTTAGCGTTAGGGTTACCATCAGCCTAGGATAGTGTTAGGGTTAGGGTTAGGGTTAGCATCAGCCGTAGGATAGTGTTAGGTTTAGGGTTAGCCTCAGCCCTAGGATACTGTTAGCGTTAGGTTTAGGGTTAGCATCAGCCCTAGGATAGTGTTAGGGGTAGTGTTAGGGTTAGCATCAGCCTAGGATAGTGTTAGTGTTAGGGTTAGCATCAGCCCTAGGATAGTGTTAGGCTTAGGGTTAGGGTTAGCATCAGCCCTAGGATAGTATTAGGGTTAGGGTTAGGGTTAGGGTTAGGGTTAGCATCAGCTCTAGGATAGTGTTAGGGTTAGGGTTAGGGTTAGCATCAGCCCTAGGATAGTGTTAGGGTTAGGGTTAGGGTTAGCATCTGCCCTAGGATAGTGTTAGGGTTAGGGTTACCATCAGCCCTGGGATAGTGTTAGGGTTAGGGTTAGGTTACCATCAGCCCTAGGGTAGTGTTAGGGTTAGGGTTAGCATCAGCCCTAGGATAGTGTTAGGGTTAGGGTTAGGGTTAGCATCAGCCCTAGGATAGTGTTAGGGTTAGGGTTAGCATCAGCCCTAGGATAGTGTTAGGGTTAGGGTTAGGGTTAGCATCAGCCCTAGGATAGTGTTAGGGATAGGGTTAGCATCAGCCCTAGGATAGTGTTAGGGTTAGGGTTAGGGTTAGCATCAGCCCTAGGATAGTGTTAGGGTTAGGGTTAGCATCAGCACTAGGATAGTGTTAGGGTTAGGGTTAGGGTTAGCATCAGCCCTAGGATAGTGTTAGGGATAGGGTTAGCATCAGCCCTAGGATAGTGTTAGGGTTAGGGTTAGGGTTAGCATCAGCCCTAGGATAGTGTTACGGTTAGGGTTAGCATCAGCCTTAGGATAGTGCTAGGGTTAGGGTTAGGGTTAGCATCAGCCGTAGGATAGTGTTTGGGTTAGGGTTAGCCTCAGTCCTAAGATAGTGTTAGAGTTAGGGTTAGGGTTCGCATCAGCCCTAGGATAGTGTTAGGGTTAGGGTTAGGGTTAGCATCAGCCCTAGGATAGTGTTAGTGTTAGGGTTAGCATCAGCCCTAGGATAGTGTTAGGGTTAGGGTTAGGGTTAGCATCAGCCCTAAGATAGTGTTAGGGTTAGGGTTAGGGTTAGCATCAGGCCTACGATAGTGTTAGGGTTAGGGGTTAGCATCAGCCCTAGGATAGTGTTAGGGTTAGGGTTAGGGTTAGCATCAGCCCTAGGATAGTGTTACGGTTAGGGTTAGCCTCAGCCCTAGGATAGTGTTAGGGTTAGGGTTAGGGTTATCATCAGGCCTAGGATAGTGTTTAGGGTAAGGGTTAGCATCAGCCCTAGGATAGTGTTAGGGTTAGGGTTAGGGTTAGCATCAGCCCTAGGATAGTGTTAGGGTTAGGGTTAGTGTTAGCGTCAGCCCTAGGATATTATTAGGGATAGGGTTAGCATCAGCCCTAGGATAGTGTTAGGGTTAGAGTTAGGGTTAGCACCAGGCTTAGGATAGTGTTAGTGTTAGGGTTACCATCAGCCTTAGGATAGTGTTAGGGTTAGGGTTAGGGTTATCATCAGCCGTAGGATAGTATTAGGGTTAGGGTTAGCCTCAGCCCTAGGATAGTGTTAGCGTTAGGGTTAGGGTTAGCATCAGCCCTAGGATAGTGTTAGGGGTAGGGTTAGGGTTAGCATCAGCCCTAGGATAGTGTTAGTGTTAGGGTTAGCATCAGCCCTAGGATAGTGTTAGGGTTAGGGTTAGGGTTAGCATCATCCCTAGGATAGTATTAGGGTTAGGGTTAGGGTTAGGGTTAGGGTTAGCATCAGCTCTAGGATAGTGTTAGGGTTAGGGTTAGGGTTAGCATCAGCCCTAGGATAGTGTTAGGGTAGGGTTAGGGTTAGCATCAGCCCCTAGGATACTGTTAGGGTTAGGGTTACCATCAGCCCTGGGATAATGTTACGGTTAGGGTTAGGGTTACCATCAGCCCTAGGATAGTGTTAGGGTTAGGGTTAGGGTTAGCATCAGCCGTAGGATAGTTTTAGTGTTATGTTTAGCATCAGCCCTAGGATAGTGTTAGGGTTAGGGTTAGGGTTAGCATCCGCCCTAGGATAGTGTTAGGGTTAGGGTTAGGGTTAGCATCAGCCCTAGGATAGTGTTAGGGTTAGGGTTAACATAAACCCCAGGATAGTGTTAGGGTTAGGGTTAGGGTTATCATCAGGCCTAGGGATAGTGTTAGGGTTAGGGTTAGGGTTAGCATTAGTTCAAGTATAGTGTTAGAGTTAGCGTTAGGGTTAGCATCAGCCCTAGGATAGTGTTAGGGTTAGGGTTAGGGTTAGCATCAGGCCTAGGATAGTGTTAGTTAGGGTTAGCATCAGCCTTAGGATAGTGTTAGGGTTAGGGTTAGGGTTAGCATCAGCCCTAGGATACTGTTAGGGTTAGGGTTAGCATCAGCCCTAGGATAGTGTTAGGGTTAGAGTTAGGGTTAGCACCAGGCTTAGGATAGTGTTAGTGTTAGGGTTAGCATCAGCCTTAGGATAGTGCTAGGATTAGGGTTAGGGTTAGCATCAGCCCTAGGATAGTGTTAGGGTTAGGGTTAGGGTTATCATCAGGCCTAGGATAGTGTTAGGGTTAGGATTAGGGTTAGCACCAGAGCCAGGATAGTGTTAGTGTTAGGGTTAGCATCAGCCTTAGGATAGTGCTAGGGGTTAGGGTTAGGGTTAGCATCAGCCCTAGGATAGTGTTAGGGTTAGGGTTAGGGTTATAATCAGGCCTAGGATAGTGTTAGGGTTAGGGTTAGCATCAGCCCTAGGATAGTGTTAGGGTTAGGGTTAGGGTTAGCATCAGCCCTAGGATACTGTTAAGGTTAAGGGTTAGCATCAGCCCTAGGATAGTGTTAGGGTTAGAGTTAGGGTTAGCACCAGGCTTAGGATAGTGTTAGTGTTAGGGTTACCATCAGCCTTAGGATAGTGTTAGGGTTAGGGTTAGGGTTAGCATCAGCCGTAGGATAGTGTTAGGGTTAGGGTTAGCCTCAGCCCTAGGATAGTGTTAGGGGTAGTGTTAGGGTTAGCATCAGCCTAGGATAGTGTTAGTGTTAGGGTTAGCATCAGCCCTAGGATAGTGTTAGGATTAGGGTTAGGGTTAGCATCAGCCCTAGGATAGTATTAGGGTTAGGGTTAGGGTTAGGGTTAGGGTTAGCATCAGCTCTAGGATAGTGTTAGGGTTAGGGTTAGGGTTAGCATCAGCCCTAGGATAGTGTTAGGGTTAGGGTTAGGGTTAGCATCTGCCCTAGGATAGTGTTAGGGTTAGGGTTACCATCAGCCCTGGGATAATGTTAGGGTTAGGGTTAGGGTTACCATCAGCCCTAGGATAGTGTTAGGGTTAGGGTTAGCATCAGCCCTAGGATAGTGTTAGGGTTAGGGTTAGCATCAGCCCTAGGATAGTGTTAGGGTTAGGGTTAGGGTTAGCATCAGCCCTAGGATAGTGTTAGGGTTAGGGTTAGCATCAGCCCTAGGATAGTGTTAGGGTTAGGGTTAGGGTTAGCATCAGCCCTAGGATAGTGTTAGTGTTAGGGTTAGCATCAGCCCTAGGATAGTGTTAGGGTTAGGGTTAGCATTAGCCCTAGGATAGTGTTAGGGTTAGGGTTAGCATCAGACCTAGGATAGTGTTAGGGTTAGGGTTAGGGTTAGCATCAGCCCTAGGATAGTGTTAGGTTTAGGGTTAGCATCAGCCCTAGGATAGTGTTAGGGTTAGGGTTAGGGTTAGCATCAGCCCTAGGATAGTGTTAGGGTTAGGGTTAGCATCAGACCTAGGATAGTGTCAGGGTTAGGGTTAGGGTTAGCACCAGGCCCAGGATAGTGTTAGTGTTAGGGTTAGCATCAGCCTTAGGATAGTGCTAGGGTTAGGGTTAGGGTTAGCATCAGCCGTAGAATAGTGTTTGGGTTAGGGTTAGCCTCAGTCCTAAGATAGTGTTAGAGTTAGGGTTAGGGTTCGCATCAGCCCTAGGATAGTGTTAGGGTTAGGATTAGGGTTAGCATCAGCCCTAGGATAGTGTTAGTGTTAGGGTTAGCATCAGCCCTAGGATAGTGTTAGGGTTAGGGTTAGGGTTAGCATCAGCCCTAAGATAGTGTTAGGGTTAGGGTTAGGGTTAGCATCAGGCCTACGATAGTGTTAGGGTTAGGGTTAGCATCAGCCCTAGGATAGTGTTAGGGTTAGGGTTAGGGTTAGCATCAGCCCTAGGATAGTGTTAGGGTTAGGGTTAGGGTTAGCATCAGCCCTAGGATAGTGTTACGGTTAGGGTTAGCATCAGCCCTAGGATAGTGTTCGGGTTAGGGTTAGTGTTAGCCTCAGCCCTAGGATATTATTAGGGTTAGGGTTAGCATCAGCCCTAGGATAGTGTTAGGGTTAGAGTTAGGTTTAGCACCAGGCTTAGGATAGTGTTAGTGTTAGGGTTACCATCAGCCTTAGGATAGTGTTAGGGTTAGGGTTAGGGTTAGCATCAGCCGTAGGATAGTATTAGGGTTAGGGTTAGCCTCAGCCCTAGGATAGTGTTAGCGTTAGGGTTAGGGTTAGCATCAGCCCTAGGATAGTGTTAGGGGTAGGGTTAGGGTTAGCATCAGCCCTAGGATAGTGTTAGTGTTAGGGTTAGCATCAGCCCTAGGATAGTGTTAGGGTTAGGGTTAGGGTTAGCATCATCCCTAGGATAGTATTAGGGTTACGGTTAGGGTTAGGGTTAGGGTTAGCATCAGCTCTAGGATAGTGTTAGGGTTAGGGTTAGGGTTAGCATCAGCCCTAGGATAGTGTTAGGGTTAGGGTTAGGGTTAGCATCAGCCCTAGGATACTGTTAGGGTTAGGGTTACCATCAGCCCTGGGATAATGTTACGGTTAGGGTTAGGGTTACCATCAGCCCTAGGATAGTGTTAGGGTTAGGGTTAGGGTTATCATCAGGCCTACGATAGTGTTAGGGTTAGGGTTAGCATCAGCCCTAGGATAGTGTTAGGGTTAGGGTTAGGGTTAGCATCAGCCCTAGGATAGTGTTAGGGTTAGGGTTAGCATCAGCCCTAGGATAGTGTTAGGGTTAGGGTTAGGGTTAGCATCAGGCCTAGGATAGTGTTAGGGTTAGGGTTAGCATCAGCCGTAGGATAGTGTTAGGGTTATTGTTAGCCTCAACCCTAAGATAGTGTTAGAGTTAGGGTTAGGGTTAGCATCAGCCCTAGGATAGTGTTAGGGTTAGGGTTAGGGTTAGCATCAGCCGTAGGATAGTTTTAGTGTTATGTTTAGCATCAGCCCTAGGATAGTGTTAGGGTTAGGGTTAGGGTTAGCATCCGCCCTAGGATAGTGTTAGGGTTAGGGTTAGGGTTAGCATCAGCCCTAGGATAGTGTTAGGGTTAGGGTTAACATAAACCCCAGGATAGTGTTAGGGTTAGGGTTAGGGTTATCATCAGGCCTAGGATAGTGTTAGGGTTAGGGTTAGGGTTAGCATTAGTTCAAGTATAGTGTTAGAGTTAGCGTTAGGGTTAGCATCAGCCCTAGGATAGTGTTAGGGTTAGGGTTAGGGTTAGCATCAGGCCTAGGATAATGTTAGGGTTAGGGTTAGCATCAGCCCTAGGATAGTGTTAGGGTTAGGGTTAGGGTTAGCATCAGCCCTAGGATACTGTTAGGGTTAGGGTTAGCATCAGCCCTAGGATAGTGTTAGGGTTAGAGTTAGGGTTAGCACCAGGCTTAGGATAGTGTTAGTGTTAGGGTTAGCATCAGCCTTAGGATAGTGCTAGGATTAGGGTTAGGGTTAGCATCAGCCCTAGGATAGTGTTAGGGTTAGGGTTAGGGTTATCATCAGGCCTAGGATAGTGTTAGGGTTACGGTTAGGGTTAGCACCAGGCCCAGGATAGTGTTAGTGTTAGGGTTAGCATCAGCCTTAGGATAGTGCTAGGGTTAGGGTTAGGGTTAGCATCAGCCCTAGGATAGTGTTAGGGTTAGGGTTAGGGTTATCATCAGGCCTAGGATAGTGTTAGGGTTAGGGTTAGCATCAGCCCTAGGATAGTGTTAGGGTTACGGTTAGGGTTAGCATCAGCCCTAGGATACTGTTAGGGTTAGGGTTAGCATCAGCCCTAGGATAGTGTTAGGGTTAGAGTTAGGGTTAGCACCAGGCTTAGGATAGTGTTAGTGTTAGGGTTACCATCAGCCTTAGGATAGTGTTAGGGTTAGGGTTAGGGTTAGCATCAGCCGTAGGATAGTGTTAGGGTTAGGGTTAGCCTAAGCCCTAGGATAGTGTTAGCGTTAGGTTTAGGGTTAGCATCAGCCCTAGGATAGTGTTAGGGGTAGTGTTAGGGTTAGCATCAGCCTAGGATAGTGTTAGTGTTAGGGTTAGCATCAGCCCTAGGATAGTGTTAGGATTAGGGTTAGGGTTAGCATCAGCCCTAGGATAGTATTAGGGTTAGGGTTAGGGTTAGGGTTAGGGTTAGCATCAGCTCTAGGATAGTGTTAGGGTTAGGGTTAGGGTTAGCATCAGCCCTAGGATAGTGTTAGGGTTAGGGTTAGGGTTAGCATCTGCCCTAGGATAGTGTTAGGGTTAGGGATACCATCAGCCCTGGGATAATGTTAGGGTTAGGGTTAGGGTTACCATCAGCCCTAGGATAGTGTTAGGGTTAGGGTTAGCATCAGCCCTAGGATAGTGTTAGGGTTAGGGTTAGGGTTAGCATCAGCCCTAGGATAGTGTTAGGGTTAGGGTTAGCATCAGCCCTAGGATAGTGTTAGGGTTAGGGTTAGGGTTAGCATCAGCCCTAGGATAGTGTTAGGGTTAGGGTTAGCATCAGCCCTAGGATAGTGTTAGGGTTAGGGTTAGGGTTAGCATCAGCCCTAGGATAGTGTTAGGGTTAGGGTTAGCATCAGCCCTAGCATAGTGTTAGGGTTAGGGTTAGCATTAGCCCTAGGATAGTGTTAGGGTTAGGGTTAGCATCAGACCTAGGATAGTGTTAGGGTTAGGGTTAGGGTTAGCATCAGCCCTAGGATAGTGTTAGGTTTAGGGTTAGCATCAGCCCTAGGATAGTGTTACGGTTAGGGTTAGGGTTAGCATCAGCCCTAGGATAGTGTTAGGGTTAGGGTTAGCATCAGACCTAGGATAGTGTCAGGGTTAGGGTTAGGGTTAGCACCAGGCCCAGGATAGTGTTAGTGTTAGGGTTAGCATCAGCCTTAGGATAGTGCTAGGGTTAGGGTTAGGGTTAGCATCAGCCGTAGAATAGTGTTTGGGTTAGGGTTAGCCTCAGTCCTAAGATAGTGTTAGAGTTAGGGTTAGGGTTCGCATCAGCCCTAGGATAGTGTTAGGGTTAGGATTAGGGTTAGCATCAGCCCTAGGATAGTGTTAGTGTTAGGGTTAGCATCAGCCCTAGGATAGTGTTAGGGTTAGGGTTAGGGTTAGCATCAGCCCTAAGATAGTGTTAGGGTTAGGGTTAGGGTTAGCATCAGGCCTACGATAGTGTTAGGGTTAGGGTTAGCATCAGCCCTAGGATAGTGTTAGGGTTAGGGTTAGGGTTAGCATCAGCCCTAGGATAGTGTTAGGGTTAGGGTTAGGGTTAGCATCAGCCCTAGGATAGTGTTACGGTTAGGGTTAGCATCAGCCCTAGGATAGTGTTAGGGTTAGGGTTACCATCAGCCCTGGGATAATGTTACGGTTAGGGTTAGGGTTACCATCAGCCCTAGGATAGTGTTAGGGTTAGGGTTAGGGTTATCATCAGGCCTACGATAGTGTTAGGGTTAGGGTTAGCATCAGCCCTAGGATAGTGTTAGGGTTAGGGTTAGGGTTAGCATCAGCCGTAGGATAGTGTTAGGGTTAGGGTTAGCATCAGCCCTAGGATAGTGTTAGGGTTAGGGTTAGGGTTAGCATCAGGCCTAGGATAGTGTTAGGGTTAGGGTTAGCATCAGCCGTAGGATAGTGTTAGGGTTATTGTTAGCCTCAACCCTAAGATAGTGTTAGAGTTAGGGTTAGGGTTAGCATCAGCCCTAGGATAGTGTTAGGGTTAGGGTTAGGGTTAGCATCAGCCGTAGGATAGTTTTAGTGTTATGTTTAGCATCAGCCCTAGGATAGTGTTAGGGTTAGGGTTAGGGTTAGCATCCGCCCTAGGATAGTGTTAGGGTTAGGGTTAGGGTTAGCATCAGCCCTAGGATAGTGTTAGGGTTAGGGTTAACATAAACCCCAGGATAGTGTTAGGGTTAGGGTTAGGGTTATCATCAGGCCTAGGATAGTGTTAGGGTTAGGGTTAGGGTTAGCATTAGTTCAAGTATAGTGTTAGAGTTAGCGTTAGGGTTAGCATCAGCCCTAGGATAGTGTTAGGGTTAGGGTTAGGGTTAGCATCAGGCCTAGGATAATGTTAGGGTTAGGGTTAGCATCAGCCCTAGGATAGTGTTAGGGTTAGGGTTAGGGTTAGCATCAGCCCTAGGATACTGTTAGGGTTAGGGTTAGCATCAGCCCTAGGATAGTGTTAGGGTTAGAGTTAGGGTTAGCACCAGGCTTAGGATAGTGTTAGTGTTAGGGTTAGCATCAGCCTTAGGATAGTGCTAGGATTAGGGTTAGGGTTAGCATCAGCCCTAGGATAGTGTTAGGGTTAGGGTTAGGGTTATCATCAGGCCTAGGATAGTGTTAGGGTTACGGTTAGGGTTAGCACCAGGCCCAGGATAGTGTTAGTGTTAGGGTTAGCATCAGCCTTAGGATAGTGCTAGGGTTAGGGTTAGGGTTAGCATCAGCCCTAGGATAGTGTTAGGGTTAGGGTTAGGGTTATCATCAGGCCTAGGATAGTGTTAGGGTTAGGGTTAGCATCAGCCCTAGGATAGTGTTAGGGTTAGGGTTAGGGTTAGCATCAGCCCTAGGATACTGTTAGGGTTAGGGTTAGCATCAGCCCTAGGATAGTGTTAGGGTTAGAGTTAGGGTTAGCACCAGGCTTAGGATAGTGTTAGTGTTAGGGTTACCATCAGCCTTAGGATAGTGTTAGGGTTAGGGTTAGGGTTAGCATCAGCCGTAGGATAGTGTTAGGGTTAGGGTTAGCCTCAGCCCTAGGATAGTGTTAGCGTTAGGTTTAGGGTTAGCATCAGCCCTAGGATAGTGTTAGGGGTAGTGTTAGGGTTAGCATCGGCCTAGGATAGTGTTAGTGTTAGGGTTAGCATCAGCCCTAGGATAGTGTTAGGATTAGGGTTAGGGTTAGCATCAGCCCTAGGATAGTATTAGGGTTAGGGTTAGGGTTAGGGTTAGGGTTAGCATCAGCTCTAGGATAGTGTTAGGGTTAGGGTTAGGGTTAGCATCAGCCCTAGGATAGTGTTAGGGTTAGGGTTAGGGTTAGCATCTGCCCTAGGATAGTGTTAGGGTTAGGGTTACCATCAGCCCTGGGATAATGTTAGGGTTAGGGTTAGGGTTACCATCAGCCCTAGGATAGTGTTAGGGTTAGGGTTAGCATCAGCCCTAGGATAGTGTTAGGGTTAGGGTAAGGGTTAGCATCAGCCCTAGGATAGTGTTAGGGTTAGGGTTAGCATCAGCCCTAGGATAGTGTTAGGGTTAGGGTTAGGGTTAGCATCAGCCCTAGGATAGTGTTAGGGTTAGGGTTAGCATCAGCCCTAGGATAGTGTTAGGGTTAGGGTTAGGGTTAGCATCAGCCCTAGGATAGTGTTAGGGTTAGGGTTAGCATCAGCCCTAGCATAGTGTTAGGGTTAGGGTTAGCATTAGCCCTAGGATAGTGTTAGGGTTAGGGTTAGCATCAGACCTAGGATAGTGTTAGGGTTAGGGTTAGGGTTAGCATCAGCCCTAGGATAGTGTTAGGTTTAGGGTTAGCATCAGCCCTAGGATAGTGTTACGTTTAGGGTTAGGGTTAGCATCAGCCCTAGGATAGTGTTAGGGTTAGGGTTAGCATCAGACCTAGGATAGTGTCAGGGTTAGGGTTAGGGTTAGCACCAGGCCCAGGATAGTGTTAGTGTTAGGGTTAGCATCAGCCTTAGGATAGTGCTAGGGTTAGGGTTAGGGTTAGCATCAGCCGTAGAATAGTGTTTGGGTTAGGGTTAGCCTCAGTCCTAAGATAGTGTTAGAGTTAGGGTTAGGGTTCGCATCAGCCCTAGGATAGTGTTAGGGTTAGGATTAGGGTTAGCATCAGCCCTAGGATAGTGTTAGTGTTAGGGTTAGCATCAGCCCTAGGATAGTGTTAGGGTTAGGGTTAGGGTTAGCATCAGCCCTAAGATAGTGTTAGGGTTAGGGTTAGGGTTAGCATCAGGCCTACGATAGTGTTAGGGTTAGGGTTAGCATCAGCCCTAGGATAGTGTTAGGGTTAGGGTTAGGGTTAGCATCAGCCCTAGGATAGTGTTAGGGTTAGGGTTAGGGTTAGCATCAGCCCTAGGATAGTGTTACGGTTAGGGTTAGCATCAGCCCTAGGATAGTGTTAGGGTTAGGGTTAGTGTTAGCGTCAGCCCTAGGATATTATTAGGGTTAGGGTTAGCATCAGCCCTAGGATAGTGTTAGGGTTAGAGTTAGGGTTAGCACCAGGCTTAGGATAGTGTTAGTGTTAGGGTTACCATCAGCCTTAGGATAGTGTTAGGGTTAGGGTTAGGGTTAGCATCAGCCCTAGGATAGTGTTAGGGGTAGGGTTAGGGTTAGCATCAGCCCTAGGATAGTGTTAGTGTTAGGGTTAGCATCAGCCCTAGGATAGTGTTAGGGTTAGGGTTAGGGTTAGCATCATCCCTAGGATAGTATTAGGGATAGGGTTAGGGTTAGGGTTAGGGTTAGCATCAGCTCTAGGATAGTGTTAGGGTTAGGGTTAGGGTTAGCATCAGCCCTAGGATAGTGTTAGGGTTAGGGTTAGGGTTAGCATCAGCCCTAGGATACTGTTAGGGTTAGGGTTACCATCAGCCCTGGGATAATGTTACGGTTAGGGTTAGGGTTACCATCAGCCCTAGGATAGTGTTAGGGTTAGGGTTAGGGTTATCATCAGGCCTACGATAGTGTTAGGGTTAGGGTTAGCATCAGCCCTAGGATAGTGTTAGGGTTAGGGTTAGGGTTAGCATCAGCCCTAGGATAGTGTTAGGGTTAGGGTTAGCATCAGCCCTAGGATAGTGTTAGGGTTAGGGTTAGGGTTAGCATCAGGCCTAGGATAGTGTTAGGGTTAGGGTTAGCATCAGCCCTAGGATAGTGTTAGGGTTAAGGTTAGGGTTAGCATCAGCCGTAGGATAGTGTTAGGGTTATTGTTAGCCTCAACCCTAAGATAGTGTTAGAGTTAGGGTTAGGGTTAGCATCGGCCCTAGGATAGTGTTAGGGTTAGGGTTAGGGTTACCATCAGCCCTAGGATAGTTTTAGTGTTATGTTTAGCATCAGCCCTAGGATAGTGTTAGGGTTAGGGTTAGGGTTAGCATCCGCCCTAGGATAGTGTTAGGGTTAGGGTTAGGTTTAGCATCAGCCCTAGGATAGTGTTAGGGTTAGGGTTAACATAAACCCCAGGATAGTGTTAGGGTTAGGGTTAGGGTTATCATCAGGCCTAGGATAGTGTTAGGGTTAGGGTTAGGATTAGCATTAGTTCAAGGATAGTGTTACAGTTAGCGTTAGGGTTAGCATCAGCCCTAGGATAGTGTTAGGGTTAGGGTTAGGGTTAGCATCAGGCCTAGGATAGTGTTAGGGTTAGGGTTAGCATCAGCCCTAGGATAGTGTTAGGGTTAGGGTTAGGGTTAGCATCAGCCCTAGGATACTGTTAGGGTTAGGGTTAGCATCAGCCCTAGGATAGTGTTAGGGTTAGAGTTAGGGTTAGCACCAGGCTTAGGATAGTGTTAGTGTTAGGGTTAGCATCAGCCTTAGGATAGTGCTACGGTTAGGGTTAGGGTTAGCATCAGCCCTAGGATAGTGTTAGGGTTAGGGTTAGGGTTATCATCAGGCCTAGGATAGTGTTAGGGTTAGGGTTAGGGTTAGCACCAGGCCCAGGATAGTGTTAGTGTTAGGGTTAGCATCAGCCTTAGGATAGTGCTAGGGTTAGGGTTAGGGTTAGCATCAGCCCTAGGATAGTGTTAGGGTTAGGGTTAGGGTTATCATCAGGCCTAGGATAGTGTTAGGGTTAGGGTTACCATCAGCCCTAGGATAGTGTTAGGGTTAGGGTTAGGGTTAGCATCAGCCCTAGGATACTGTTAGGGTTAGGGTTAGCATCAGCCCTAGGATAGTGTTAGGGTTAGAGTTAGAGTTAGCACCAGGCTTAGGATAGTGTTAGTGTTAGGGTTACCATCAGCCTTAGGATAGTGTTACGGTTAGGGTTAGGGTTAGCATCAGCCGTAGGATAGTGTTAGGGTTAGGGTTAGCCTCAGCCCTAGGATAGTGTTAGCGTTAGGTTTAGGGTTAGCATCAGCCCTAGGATAGTGTTAGGGGTAGTGTTAGGGTTAGCATCAGCCTAGGATAGTGTTAGTGTTAGGGTTAGCATCAGCCCTAGGATAGTGTTAGGGTTAGGGTTAGGGTTAGCATCAGCCCTAGGATAGTATTAGGGTTAGGGTTAGGGTTAGGGTTAGGGTTAGCATCAGCTCTAGGATAGAGTTAGGGTTAGGGTTAGGGTTAGCATCAGCCCTAGGATAGTGTTAGGGTTAGGGTTAGGGTTAGCATCTGCCCTAGGATAGTGTTAGGGTTAGGGTTACCATCAGCCCTGGGATAATGTTAGGGTTACGGTTAGGGTTACCATCAGCCCTAGGATAGTGTTAGGGTTAGGGTTAGCATCAGCCCTAGGATAGTGTTAGGGTTAGGGTTAGGGTTAGCATCAGCCCTAGGATAGTGTTAGGGTTAGGGTTAGCATCAGCCCTAGGATAGTGTTAGGGTTAGGGTTAGGGTTAGCATCAGCCCTAGGATAGTGTTAGGGTTAGGGTTAGGGTTAGCATCAGCCCTAGGATAGTGTTAGGGTTAGGGTTAGGGTTAGCATCAGCCCTAAGATAGTGTTAGGGTTAGGGTTAGGGTTAGCATCAGGCCTACGATAGTGTTAGGGTTAGGGTTAGCATCAGCCCTAGGATAGTGTTAGGGTTAGGGTTAGGGTTAGCATCAGCCCTAGGATAGTGTTAGGGTTAGGGTTAGGGTTAGCATCAGCCCTAGGATAGTGTTACGGTTAGGGTTAGCATCAGCCCTAGGATAGTGTTAGGGTTAGGGTTAGTGTTAGCGTCAGCCCTAGGATATTATTAGGGTTAGGGTTAGCATCAGCCCTAGGATAGTGTTAGGGTTAGAGTTAGGGTTAGCACCAGGCTTAGGATAGTGTTAGTGTTAGGGTTACCATCAGCCTTAGGATAGTGTTAGGGTTAGGGTTAGGGTTAGCATCAGCCGTAGGATAGTATTAGGGTTAGGGTTAGCCTCAGCCCTAGGATAGTGTTAGCGTTAGGGTTAGGGTTAGCATCAGCCCTAGGATAGTGTTAGGGGTAGGGTTAGGGTTAGCATCAGCCCTAGGATAGTGTTAGTGTTAGGGTTAGCATCAGCCCTAGGATAGTGTTAGGGTTAGAGTTAGGGTTAGCACCAGGCTTAGGATAGTGTTAGTGTTAGGGTTACCATCAGCCTTAGGATAGTGTTAGGGTTAGGGTTAGGGTTAGCATCAGCCCTAGGATAGTGTTAGGGTTAGGGTTAACATAAACCCCAGGATAGTGTTAGGGTTAGGGTTAGGGTTATCATCAGGCCTAGGATAGTGTTAGGGTTAGGGTTAGGGTTAGCATTAGTTCAAGGATAGTGTTAGAGTTAGCGTTAGGGTTAGCATCAGCCCTAGGATAGTGTTAGGGTTAGGGTTAGGGTTAGCATCAGGCCTTCGATAGTGTTAGGGTTAGGGTTAGCATCAGCCCTAGGATAGTGTTAGGGTTAGGGTTAGGGTTAGCATCAGCCCTAGGATACTGTTAGGGTTAGGGTTAGCAACAGCCCTAGGATACGGTTAGGGTTAGAGTTAGGGTTAGCACCAGGCTTAGGATAGTGTTAGTGTTAGGGTTAGCATCAGCCTTAGGATAGTGCTAGGGTTAGGGTTAGGGTTAGCATCAGCCCTAGGATAGTGTTAGGGTTAGGGTTAGGGTTATCATCAGGCCTAGGATAGTGTTAGGGTTAGGGTTAGGGTTAGCACCAGGCCCAGGATAGTGTTAGTGTTAGGGTTAGCATCAGCCTTAGGATAGTGCTAGGGTTAGGGTTAGGGTTAGCATCAGCCCTAGGATAGTGTTAGGGTTAGGGTTAGGGTTATCATCAGGCCTAGGATAGTGTTAGGGTTAGGGTTACCATCAGCCCTAGGATAGTGTTAGGGTTAGGGTTAGGGTTAGCATCAGCCCTAGGATACTGTTAGGGTTAGGGTTAGCATCAGCCCTAGGATAGTGTTAGGGTTAGAGTTAGGGTTAGCACCAGGCTTAGGATAGTGTTAGTGTTAGGGTTACCATCAGCCTTAGGATAGTGTTAGGGTTAGGGTTAGGGTTAGCATCAGCCGTAGGATAGTGTTAGGGTTAGGGTTAGCCTCAGCCCTAGGATAGTGTTAGCGTTAGGTTTAGGGTTAGCATCAGCCCTAGGATAGTGTTAGGGCTAGTGTTAGGGTTAGCATCAGCCTAGGATAGTGTTAGTGTTAGGGTTAGCACAAGCCCTAGGATAGTGTTAGGGTTAGGGTTAGGGTTAGCATCAGCCCTAGGATAGTATTAGGGTTAGGGTTAGGGTTAGGGTTAGGGTTATCATCAGCTCTAGGATAGTGTTAGGGTTAGGGTTAGGGTTAGCATCTGCCCTAGGATAGTGTTAGGGTTAGGGTTAGGGTTAGCATCTGCCCTAGGATAGTGTTAGGGTTAGGGTTACCATCAGCCCTGGGATAATGTTAGGGTTAGGGTTAGGGTTACCATCAGCCATAGGATAGTGTTAGGGTTAGGGTTAGCATCAGCCCTAGGATAGTGTTAGCGTTAGGGTTAGGGTTAGCATCAGCCCTAGGATAGTGTTAGGGTTAGGGTTAGCATCAGCCCTAGGAAAGTGTTAGGGTTAGGGTTAGGGTTAGCATCAGCCCTAGGATAGTGTTAGGGTTAGGGTTAGCATCAGCCCTAGGATAGTGTTAGGGTTAGGGTTAGGGTTAGCATCAGCCCTAGCATAGTGTTAGGGTTAGGGTTAGCATCAGCAATAGGATAGTGTTAGGGTTAGGGTTAGGGTTAGCATCAGCCCTAGGATAGTGTTAGGGTTAGGGTTAGCATCAGACCTAGGATAGTGTTAGGGTTAGGGTTAGGGTTAGCATCAGCCCTAGGATAGTGTTAGGGTTAGGGTTAGCATCAGCCCTAGGATAGTGTTAGGGTTAGGGTTAGGGTTAGCATCAGCCCTAGGATAGTGTTAGGGTTAGGGTTCGCATCAGCCCTAGGATAGTGTTAGGGTTAGGGTTAGGGTTAGCATCAGCCCTAGGATAGTGTTAGTGTTAGGGTTAGCATCAGCCCTAGGATAGTGTTAGGGTTAGGGTTAGGGTTAGCATCAGCCCTAAGATAGTGTTAGGGTTAGGGTTAGGGTTAGCATCAGGCCTACGATAGTGTTAGGGTTAGGGTTAGCATCAGGCCTAGGATAGTGTTAGGGTTAGGGTTAGGGTTAGCATCAGCCCTAGGATAGTGTTAGGGTTAGGGTTAGGGTTAGCATCAGCCCTAGGATAGTGTTACGGTTAGGGTTAGCATCAGCCCTAGGATAGTGTTAGGGTTAGGGTTAGTGTTAGCGTCAGCCCTAGGATATTATTAGGGTTAGGGTTAGTATCAGCCCTAGGATAGTGTTAGGGTTAGAGTTAGGGTTAGCACCAGGCTTAGGATAGTGTTAGTGTTAGGGTTACCATCAGCCTTAGGATAGTGTTAGGGTTAGGGTTAGGGTTAGCATCAGCCGTAGGAGAGTATTAGGGTTAGGGTTAGCCTCAGCCCTAGGATAGTGTTAGCGTTAGGGTTAGGGTTAGCATCAGCCCTAGGATAGTGTTAGGGGTAGGGTTAGGGTTAGCATCAGCCCTAGGATAGTGTTAGTGTTAGGGTTAGCATCAGCCCTAGGATAGTGTTAGGGTTAGGGTTAGGGTTAGCATCATCCCTAGGATAGTATTAGGGTTAGGGTTAGGGTTAGGGTTAGGGTTAGCATCAGCTCTAGGATAGTGTTAGGGTTAGGGTTAGGGTTAGCATCAGCCCTAGGATAGTGTTAGGGTTAGGGTTAGGGTTAGCATCAGCCCTAGGATACTGTTAGGGTTAGGGTTAGTTTTAGCATCAGCCCTAGGATACTGTTAGGGTTAGGGTTAGCATCAGACCTAGGATAGTGTTAGGGTTAGGGTTAGGGTTATCATCAGGCCTAGGATAGTGTTAGGGTTAGGGTTAGCATCAGCCCTAGGATAGTGTTAGGGTTAGGGTTAGGGTTAGCATCAGCCCTAGGATAGTGTTAGGGTTAGGGTTAGCATCAGCCCTAGGATAGTGTTAGGGTTAGGGTTAGGGTTAGCATCAGGCCTAGGATAGTGTTAGGGTTAGGGTTAGCATCAGCCCTAGGATAGTGTTAGGGTTAAGGTTAGGGTTAGCATCAGCCGTAGGATAGTGTTAGGGTTATTGTTAGCCTCAACCCTAAGATAGTGTTAGAGTTAAGGTTAGGGTTAGCATCAGCCCTAGGATAGTGTTAGGGTTAGGGTTAGGGTTAGCATCAGCCCTAGGATAGTTTTAGTGTTATGTTTAGCATCAGCCCTAGGATAGTGTTAGGGTTAGGGTTAGGGTTAGCATCCGCCCTAGGATACTGTTAGGGTTAGGGTTAGGGTTAGCATCAGCCCTAGGATAGTGTTAGGGTTAGGGTTAACATAAACCCCAGGATAGTGTTAGGGTTAGGGTTAGGGTTATCATCAGGCCTAGGATAGTGTTAGGGTTAGGGTTAGGGTTAGCATTAGTTCAAGGATAGTGTTAGAGTTAGCGTTAGGGTTAGCATCAGCCCTAGGATAGTGTTAGGGTTAGGGTTAGGGTTAGCATCAGCCCTAGGATAGTGTTAGGGTTAGGGTTAGCATCAGCCCTAGGATAGTGTTAGGGTTAGGGTTAGGGTTAGCATCAGCCCTAGGATACTGTTAGGGTTAGGGTTAGCATCAGCCCTAGGATAGTGTTAGGGTTAGAGTTAGGGTTAGCACCAGGCTTAGGATAGTGTTAGTGTTAGGGTTAGCATCAGCCTTAGGATAGTGCTAGGGTTAGGTTTAGGGTTAGCATCAGCCCTAGGATAGTGTTAGGGTTAGGGTTAGCGTTATCATCAGGCCTAGGATAGTGTTAGGGTTAGGGTTAGCCTCAGCCCTAGGATAGTGTTAGGGTTAGGGTTAGGGTTAGCATCAGCCCTAGGATACTGTTAGGGTTAGGGTTAGCATCAGCCCTAGGATAGTGTTAGGGTTAGAGTTAGGGTTAGCATCAGCCCTAAGATAGTGTTAGGGTTAGGGTTAGGGTTAGCATCAGGCCTACGATAGTGTTAGGGTTAGGGTTAGCATCAGCCCTAGGATAGTGTTAGGGTTAGGGTTAGGGTTAGCATCAGCCCTAGGATAGTGTTAGGGTTAGGGTTAGGGTTAGCATCAGCCCTAGGATAGTGTTACGGTTAGGGTTAGCATCAGCCCTAGGATAGTGTTAGGGTTAGGGTTAGGGTTATCATCAGCCCTAGGATAGTGTTAGGGTTAGGGTTATCATCAGCCCTAGGATAGTGTTAGGGTTAGGGTTAGCATCAGCCCTAGGATAGTGTTAGGGTTAGGGTTAGGGTTATCATCAGGCCTAGGATAGTGTTAGGGTTAGGGTTAGCATCAGCCCTAGGATAGTGTTAGGGTTAGGGTTAGGGTTAGCATCAGCCCTAGGATAGTGTTAGGGTTAGGGTTAGTGTTAGCGTCAGCCCTAGGATATTATTAGGGTTAGGGTTAGCATCAGCCCTAGGATAGTGTTAGGGTTAGAGTTAGGGTAGCACCAGGCTTAGGATAGTGTTAGTGTTAGGGTTACCATCAGCCTTAGGATAGTGTTAGGTTTAGGGTTAGGGTTAGCATCAGCCGTAGGATAGTATTAGGGTTAGGGTTAGCCTCAGCCCTAGGATAGTGTTAGCGTTAGGGTTAGGGTTATCATCAGCCCTAGGATAGTGATAGAGGTAGGGTTAGGGTTAGCATCAGCCCTAGGATAGTGTTAGTGTTAGGGTTAGCATCAGCCCTAGGATAGTGTTAGGGTTAGGGTTATTGTTAGCATCATACCTAGGATAGTATTAGGGTTAGGGTTAGGGTTAGGGTTAGGGTTAGCATCAGCTCTAGGATAGTGTTAGGGTTAGGGTTAGGGTTAGCATCAGCCCTAGGATAGTGTTAGGGTTAGGTTTAGGGTTAGCATCAGCCCTAGGATAGTTTTAGTGTTATGTTTAGCATCAGCCCTAGGATAGTGTTAGGGTTAGGGTTAGGGTTAGCATCCGCCCTAGGATACTGTTAGGGTTAGGGTTAGGGTTAGCATCAGCCCTAGGATAGTGTTAGGGTTAGGGTTAACATAAACCCCAGGATAGTGTTAGGGTTAGGGTTAGGGTTATCATCAGGCCTAGGATAGTGTTAGGGTTAGGGTTAGCGTTAGCATTAGTTCAAGGATAGTGTTAGAGTTAGCGTTAGGGTTAGCATCAGCCCTAGGATAGTGTTAGGGTTAGGGTTAGGGTTAGCATCAGCCCTAGGATAGTGTTAGGGTTAGGGTTAGCATCAGCCCTAGGATAGTGTTAGGGTTAGGGTTAGGGTTAGCATCAGCCCTAGGATACTGTTAGGGTTAGGGTTAGCATCAGCCCTAGGATAGTGTTAGGGTTAGAGTTAGGGTTAGCACCAGGCTTAGGATAGTGTTAGTGTTAGGGTTAGCATCAGCCTTAGGATAGTGCTAGGGTTAGCGTTAGGGTTAGCATCAGCCCTAGGATAGTGTTAGGGTTAGGGTTAGCGTTATCATCAGGCCTAGGATAGTGTTAGGGTTAGGGTTAGCCTCAGCCCTAGGATAGTGTTAGGGTTAGGGTTAGGGTTAGCATCAGCCCTAGGATACTGTTAGGGTTAGGGTTAGCATCAGCCCTAGGATAGTGTTAGGGTTAGAGTTAGGGTTAGCATCAGCCCTAAGATAGTGTTAGGGTTAGGGTTAGGGTTAGCATCAGGCCTACGATAGTGTTAGGGTTAGGGTTAGCATCAGCCCTAGGATAGTGTTAGGGTTAGGGTTAGGGTTAGCATCAGCCCTAGGATAGTGTTAGGGTTAGGGTTAGGGTTAGCATCAGCCCTAGGATAGTGTTACGGTTAGGGTTAGCATCAGCCCTAGGATAGTGTTAGGGTTAGGGTTAGGGTTATCATCAGCCCTAGGATAGTGTTAGGGTTAGGGTTATCATCAGCCCTAGGATAGTGTTAGGGTTAGGGTTAGCATCAGCCCTAGGATAGTGTTAGGGTTAGGGTTAGGGTTATCATCAGGCCTAGGATAGTGTTAGGGTTAGGGTTAGCATCAGCCCTAGGATAGTGTTAGGGTTAGGGTTAGGGTTAGCATCAGCCCTAGGATAGTGTTAGGGTTAGGGTTAGTGTTAGCGTCAGCCCTAGGATATTATTAGGGTTAGGGTTAGCATCAGCCCTAGGATAGTGTTAGGGTTAGAGTTAGGGTTAGCACCAGGCTTAGGATAGTGTTAGTGTTAGGGTTACCATCAGCCTTAGGATAGTGTTAGGTTTAGGGTTAGGGTTAGCATCAGCCGTAGGATAGTATTAGGGTTAGGGTTAGCCTCAGCCCTAGGATAGTGTTAGCGTTAGGGTTAGGGTTATCATCAGCCCTAGGATAGTGATAGAGGTAGGGTTAGGGTTAGCATCAGCCCTAGGATAGTGTTAGTGTTAGGGTTAGCATCAGCCCTAGGATAGTGTTAGGGTTAGGGTTAGGGTTAGCATCATACCTAGGATAGTATTAGGGTTAGGGTTAGGGTTAGGGTTAGGGTTAGCATCAGCTCTAGGATAGTGTTAGGGTTAGGGTTAGGGTTAGCATCAGCCCTAGGATAGTGTTAGGGTTAGGTTTAGGGTTAGCATCAGCCCTAGGATACTGTTAGGGTTAGGGTTACCATCAGCCCTGGGATAATGTTACGGTTAGGGTTAGGGTTACCATCAGCCCTAGGATAGTGTTAGGGTTAGGGTTAGGGTTAGCATCAGCCCTAGGATAGTGTTAGGGTTAGGGTTAGCATCAGCCCTAGGATAGTGTTAGGGTTAGGGTTAGTTTTAGCATCAGCCCTAGGATAGTGTTAGGGTTAGGGTTAGCATCAGACCTAGGATAGTGTTAGGGTTAGGGTTAGGGTTATCATCAGGCCTAGGATAGTGTTAGGGTTAGGGTTAGCATCAGCCCTAGGATAGTGTTAGGGTTAGGGTTAGGGTTAGCATCAGCCCTAGGATAGTGTTAGGGTTAGGGTTAGCATCAGCCCTAGGATAGTGTTAGGGTTAGGGTTAGGGTTAGCATCAGGCCTAGGATAGTGTTAGGGTTAGGGTTAGCATCAGCCCTAGGATAGTGTTAGGGTTAAGGTTAGGGTTAGCATCAGCCGTAGGATAGTGTTAGGGTTATTGTTAGCCTCAACCCTAAGATAGTGTTAGAGTTAGGGTTAGGGTTAGCATCAGCCCTAGGATAGTGTTAGGGTTAGGGTTAGGGTTAGCATCAGCCCTAGGATAGTTTTAGTGTTATGTTTAGCATCAGCCCTAGGATAGTGTTAGGGTTAGGGTTAGGGTTAGCATCAGCCCTAGGATAGTGTTAGGGTTAGGGTTAACATAAACCCCAGGATAGTGTTAGGGTTAGGGTTAGGGTTATCATCAGGCCTAGGATAGTGTTAGGGTTAGGGTTAGGGTTAGCATTAGTTCAAGGATAGTGTTAGAGTTAGCGTTAGGGTTAGCATCAGCCCTAGGATAGTGTTAGGGTTAGGGTTAGGGTTAGCATCAGCCCTAGGATAGTGTTAGGGTTAGGGTTAGCATCAGCCCTAGGATAGTGTTAGGGTTAGGGTTAGGGTTAGCATCAGCCCTAGGATACTGTTAGGGTTAGGGTTAGCATCAGCCCTAGGATAGTGTTAGGGTTAGAGTTAGGGTTAGCACCAGGCTTAGGATAGTGTTAGTGTTAGGGTTAGCATCAGCCTTAGGATAGTGCTAGGGTTAGGGTTAGGGTTAGCATCAGCCCTAGGATAGTGTTAGGGTTAGGGTTAGGGTTATCATCAGGCCTAGGATAGTGTTAGGGTTAGGGTTAGGGTTAGCACCAGGCCCAGGATAGTGTTAGTGTTAGGGTTAGCATCAGCCTTAGGATAGTGCTAGGGTTAGGGTTAGGGTTAGCATCAGCCCTAGGATAGTGTTAGGGTTAGGGTTAGGGTTATCATCAGGCCTAGGATAGTGTTAGGGTTAGGGTTAGCCTCAGCCCTAGGATAGTGTTAGGGTTAGGGTTAGGGTTAGCATCAGCCCTAGGATACTGTTAGGGTTAGGGTTAGCATCAGCCCTAGGATAGTGTTAGGGTTAGAGTTAGGGTTAGTACCAGGCTTAGGATAGTGTTAGTGTTAGGGTTACCATCAGCCTTAGGATAGTGTTAGGGTTAGGGTTAGGGTTAGCATCAGCCGTAGGATAGATATTGTTAGGGTTAGGGTTAGCCTCAGCCCTAGGATAGTGTTAGCGTTAGGTTTAGGGTTAGCATCAGCCCTAGGATAGTGTTACGGGTAGTGTTAGGGTTAGCATCAGCCTAGGATAGTGTTAGTGTTAGGGTTAGCATCAGCCCTAGGATAGTGTTAGGGTTAGGGTAAGGGTTAGCATCAGCCCTAGGATAGTATTAGGGTTAGGGTTAGGGTTAGGGTTAGGGTTAGCATCAGCTCTAGGATAGTGTTAGGGTTAGGGTTAGGGTTGGCATCAGCCCTAGGATAGTGCTAGGGTTAGGGTTAGGGTTAGCATCTGCCCTAGGATAGTGTTAGGGTTAGGGTTACCATCAGCCCTGGGATAATGTTAGGGTTAGGGTTAGGGTTACCATCAGCCCTAGGATAGTGTTAGGGTTAGGGTTAGCATCAGCACTAGGATAGTGTTAGGGTTAAGGTTAGGGTTAGCATCAGCCCTTGGATAGTGTTAGGGTTAGGGTTAGCATCAGCCCTAGGATAGTGTTAGGGTTAGGGTTAGCATCAGCCCTAGTATAGTGTTAGGGTTAGGGTTAGGGTTAGCATCAGCCCTAGGATAGTGTTAGGGTTAGGGTTAGCATCAGCCCTAGGATAGTGTTAGGGTTAGGGTTAGGGTTAGCATCAGCCCTAGGATAGTGTTAGGGTTAGGGTTAGCATCAGACCTAGGATAGTGTCAGGGTTAGGGTTAGGGTTAGCACCAGGCCCAGGATAGTGTTAGTGTTAGGGTTAGCATCAGCCTTAGGATAGTGCTAGGGTTAGGGTTAGGGTTAGCATCAGCCGTAGGATAGTGTTTGGGTTAGGGTTAGCCTCAGTCCTAAGATAGTGTTAGAGTTAGGGTTAGGGTTCGCATCAGCCCTAGGATAGTGTTAGGGTTAGGGTTAGGGTTAGCATCAGCCCTAGGATAGTGTTAGTGTTAGGGTTAGCATCAGCCCTAGGATAGTGTTAGGGTTATGGTTAGGTTTAGCATCAGCCCTAAGATAGTGTTAGGGTTAGGGTTAGTGTTAGCATCAGGCCTACGATAGTGTTAGGGTTAGGGTTAGCATCAGCCCTAGGATAGTGTTAGGGTTAGGGTTAGGGTTAGGGTTAGCATCAGCCCTAGGATAGTGTTAGGGTTAGGGTTAGGGTTAGCATCAGCCCTAGGATAGTGTTACGGTTAGGGTTAGCATCAGCCCTAGGATAATGTTAGGGTTAGGGTTAGGGTTATCATCAGCCCTAGGATAGTGTTAGGGTTAGGTTTATCATCAGCCCTAGGATAGTGTTAGGGTTAGGGTTAGCATCAGCCCTAGGATAGTGTTAGGGTTAGGGTTAGGGTTATCATCAGGCCTAGGATAGTGTTAGGGTTAGGGTTAGCATCAGCCCTAGGATAGTGTTAGGGTTAGGGTTAGGGTTAGCATCAGCCCTAGGATAGTGTTAGGGTTAGGGTTAGTGTTAGCGTCAGCCCTAGGATATTATTGGGGTTAGGGTTAGCATCAGCCCTAGGATAGTGTTAGGGTTAGAGTTAGGGTTAGCACCAGGCTTAGGATAGTGTTAGTGTTAGGGTTACCATCAGCCTTAGGATAGTGTTAGGGTTAGGGTTAGGGTTAGCATCAGCCGTAGGATAGTATTAGGGTTAGGGTTAGCCTCAGCCCTAGGATAGTGTTAGCGTTAGGGTTAGGGTTAGCATCAGCCCTAGGATATTGATAGAGGTAGGGTTAGGGTTAGCATCAGCCCTAGGATAGTGTTAGTGTTAGGGTTAGCATCAGCCCTAGGATAGTGTTAGGGTTAGGGTTAGGGTTAGCATCATCCCTAGGATAGTATTAGGGTTAGGGTTAGGGTTAGGGTTAGGGTTAGCATCAGCTCTAGGATAGTGTTAGGGTTAGGGTTAGGGTTAGCATCAGCCCTAGGATAGTGTTAGGGTTAGGGTTAGGGTTAGCATCAGCCCTAGGATACTGTTAGGGTTAGGGTTACCATCAGCCCTGGGATAATGTTACGGTTAGGGTTAGGGTTACCATCAGCCCTAGGATAGTGTTAGGGTTAGGGTTAGTTTTAGCATCAGCCCTAGGATAGTGTTAGGGTTAGGGTTAGCATCAGACCTAGGATAGTGTTAGGGTTAGGGTTAGGGTTATCATCAGGCCTAGGATAGTGTTAGGGTTAGGGTTAGCATCAGCCCTAGGATAGTGTTAGGGTTAGGGTTAGGGTTAGCATCAGCCCTAGGATAGTGTTAGGGTTAGGGTTAGCATCAGCCCTAGGATAGTGTTATTGTTAGGGTTAGGGTTAGCATCAGGCCTAGGATAGTGTTAGGGTTAGGGTTAGCATCAGCCCTAGGATAGTGTTAGGGTTAAGGTTAGGGTTAGCATCAGCCGTAGGATAGTGTTAGGGTTATTGTTAGCCTCAACCCTAAGATAGTGTTAGAGTTAGGGTTAGGGTTAGCATCAGCCCTAGGATAGTGTTAGGGTTAGGGTTAGGGTTAGCATCAGCCCTAGGATAGTTTTAGTGTTATGTTTAGCATCAGCCCTAGGATAGTGTTAGGGTTAGGGTTAGGGTTAGCATCCGCCCTAGGATAGTGTTAGGGTTAGGGTTAGGGTTAGCATCAGCCCTAGGATAGTGTTAGGGTTAGGGTTAACATAAACCCCAGGATAGTGTTAGGGTTAGGGTTAGGGTTATCATCAGGCCTAGGATAGTGTTAGGGTTAGGGTTAGGGTTAGCATTAGTTCAAGGATAGTGTTAGAGTTAGCGTTAGGGTTAGCATCAGCCCTAGGATAGTGTTAGGGTTAGGGTTAGGGTTAGCATCAGCCCTAGGATAGTGTTAGGGTTAGGTTTAGCATCAGCCCTAGGATAGTGTTAGTGTTAGGGTTAGGGTTAGCATCAGGCCCAAGATAGTGGTAGGGTTAGGGTTACCATCAGCCCTAGGATAGTGTTAGGGTTAGGGTTAGCATCAGCCCTAGGATAGTGTTAGGGTTAGGGTTAGGGTTAGCATCAGCCCTAGGATAGTGTTAGGGTTAGTGTTAGCATGAGCCCTAGGATAGTGTTAGGGTTAGGGTTAGGGTTAGCATCAGCCCTAGGATAGTGTTAGGGTTAGGGTTAGCATCAGCCCTAGGATAGTGTTAGGGTTAGGGTTAGGGTTAGCATCAGCCCTAGGATAGTGTTAGGGTTAGGGTTAGCATCAGCCCTAGGATAGTGTTAGGGTTAGGGTTAGGGTTAGCGTCAGCCCTAGGATAGTGTTAGGGTTAGGGATAGGGTTAGCATCAGCCCTAGGATAGTGTTAGGGTTAGGGTTAGCATCAGCCCTAGGATAGTGTTAGGGTTAGGGTTACGGTTAGCATCAGCCCTAGGATAGTGTTAGGGTTAGGGTTAGCATGAGCCCTAGGATAGTGTTAGGGTTAGGGTTAGGGTTAGCATCAGCCCTAGGATAGTGTTAGGGTTAGGGTTAGCATCAGCCCTAGGATAGTGTTAGGGTTAGGGTTAGGGTTAGCATCAGCCCTAGGATAGTGTTAGGGTTAGGGTTAGGGTTAGCATCAGCCCTAGGATAGTGTTAGGGTTAGGGTTAGCATCAGACCTAGGATAGTGTCAGGGTTAGGGTTAGGGTTAGCACCAGGCCCAGGATAGTGTTAGTGTTAGGGTTAGCATCAGCCTTAGGATAGTGTTAGGGTTAGGGTTAGGGATAGCATCAGCCGTAGGATAGTGTTTAGGTTAGGGTTAGCCTCAGTCCTAAGATAGTGTTAGAGTTAGGGTTAGGGTTAGCATCAGCCCTAGGATAGTGTTAGGGTTAGGGTTAGGGTTAGCATCAGCCCTAGGATAGTGTTAGTGTTAGGGTTAGCATCAGCCCTAGGATAGTGTTAGGGTTAATGTTAGGGTTAGCATCAGCCCTAAGATAGTGTTAGGGTTAGGGTTAGGGTTAGCATCAGGCCTACGATAGTGTTAGGGTTAGGGTTAGCATCAGCCCTAGGATAGTGTTAGGGTTAGGGTTAGGGTTAGCATCAGCCCTAGGATAATGTTAGGGTTAGGGTTAGCATCAACCCTAGGATAGTGTTTGGGTTAGGGTTAGGGTTAGCATCAGCCCTAGGATAGTGTTAGGGTTAGGGTTAGCCTCAGCCCTAGGAGAGTGTTAGGGTAAGGGATAGGGTTAGCATCAGGCCTAGGATAGTGTTAGGGTTAGGGTTAGGGTTAGCATCAGCTCTAGGATAGTGTTAGGGTTAAGGTTAGCATCAGGCCTAGGGTAGTGTTAGGGATAGGGTTAGCATCAGCCTTAGGATAGTGTTAGGGTTAGGGTTAGCGTTAGCATCAGCCCTAGGATAGTGTTAGGGTTAGGGTTAGCCTCAGCCCTAAGATAGTGTTAGAGTTAGGGTTAGGGTTAGCATCAGCCCTAGGATAGTGTTAGGGTTAGGGTTAGTGTTAGCATCAGCCCTAGGATAGTGTTAGTGTTAGGGTTAGCATCAGCCCTAGGATAGTGTTAGGGTTAGGGTTAGGGTTAGAATCCGCCCTAGGATAGTGTTAGGGTTAGGGTTAGGGTTAGCATCAGCCCTAGGATAGTGTTAGGTTAAGGGTTAACATAAACCCTAGCATAGTGTAAGGGTTAGGGTTAGGGTTATCATCAGGCCTAGGATAGTGTTAGGGTTAGGTTTAGGGTTAGCATCAGTTCAAGGATAGTGTTAGGGTTAGCGTTAGGGTTAGCATCAGCTCTAGGATAGTGTTAGGGTTAGTGTTAGGGTAAGCATCAGCCCTAGGATAGTGTTAGGGTTAGAGTTAGCATCAGCCCTAGGATAGTGTTAGGGTTAGGGTTAGGGTTAGCATCAGGCCGAGGATAGTGTTAGGGTTAGGGTTAGCATCAGCCCTAGGATAGTGTTAGGGTTAGGGTTAGGGTTAGCATCAGCCGTAGGATAGTGTTAGGGTTAGGGTTACCATCAACCCTAGGATAGTGTTTGGGTTAGGGATAGGGTTAGCATCAGCCCTAGGATAGTGTTAGTGTTAGGGTTAGCCTCAGCCCTAGGAGAGTGTTAGGGTTAGGGATAGGGTTAGCATCAGGCCTAGGATAGTGTTAGGGTTAGGGTTAGCATCAGACCTAGGATAGTGTTAGGGTTAGGGTTAGGGTTAGCATCAGCCCCAGGATAGTGTTAGGGTTAGGGTTAGCATCAGCCCTAGGATAGTGTTGGCGTTAGTGTTAGGGTTAGCATCAGCCCTAGGATAGTGTTAGGGTTAGGGTTAGCATCAGACCTAGGATAGTGTCAGGGTTAGGGATAGGGTTAGCAGCAGGCCCAGGATAGTGTTAGTGTTAGGGTTAGCATCAGCCTTAGGATAGTGGTAGGGTTAGGGTTACGGTTAGCATCAGCCGTAGGATAGTGTTTGGGTTAGGGTTAGCCTCAGTCCTAAGATAGTGTTAGAGTTAGGGTTAGGGTTCGCATCAGCACTAGGATAGTGTTAGGGTTAGGGTTAGGGTTGGCATCAGCCCTAGGATAGTGTTAGTGTTAGGGTTAGCATCAGCCCTAGGATAGTGTTAGGGTTAGGGTTAGGTTTAGCATCAGCTCTAGGATAGTGTTAGGGTTAAGGTTAGCATCAGGCCTAAGATAGTGTTAGGGATAGGGTTAGCATCAGCCTTAGGATAGTGTTAGGGTTAGGGTTAGGGTTAGCATGAGCCCTAGGATAGTGTTAGGGTTAGGGTTAGCCTCAGCCCTAAGATAGTGTTAGAGTTAGGGTTAGGGTTAGCATCAGCCCTAGGATAGTGTTACGGTTAGGGTTAGGGTTAGCATCAGCCCTAGGATAGTGTTAGTGTTAGGGTTAGCATCAGCCCTAGGATGGTGTTAGGGTTAGGGTTACTGTTAGAATCCGCCCTAGGATAGTGTTAGGGTTAGGGTTAGGGTTAGCATCAGCCCTAGGATAGTGTTAGGTTAAGGGTT
The DNA here is from genome assembly GCF_020740605.2 of Lemur catta. Taxonomy (NCBI): domain Eukaryota; kingdom Metazoa; phylum Chordata; class Mammalia; order Primates; family Lemuridae; genus Lemur; species Lemur catta. Next base: position 1,040,309 of record NW_025423852.1, on the reverse strand, counting down.
AACATAAACCCTAGGATAGTGTTAGGGTTAGGGTTAGGGTTAGCATCAGTTCAAGGATAGTGTTAGGGTTAGTGTTAGGGTTAGCATCAGCTCTAGGATAGTGTTAGGGTTAGTGTTTGGGTAAGCATCAGCCCTAGGATAGTGTTAGGGTTAGAGTTAGCATCAGCCCTAGGATAGTGTTAGGGTTAGGGTTAGGGTTAGCATCAGGCCTAGGATAGTGTTAGGGTTAGGGTTAGCATCAGCCCTAGGATAGTGTTAGGGTTAGGGTTAGGGTTAGCATCAGCCGTAGGATAGTGTTAGGGTTAGGGTTACCATCAACCCTAGGATAGTGTTTGGGTTAGGGATAGGGTTAGCATCAGCCCTAGGATAGTGTTAGGGTTAGGGTTAGCCTCAGCCCTAGGAGAGTGTTAGGGTTAGGGATAGGGTTAGCATCAGGCCTAGGATAGTGTTAGGGTTAGGGTTAGGGTTAGCATCAACCCTAGGATAGTGTTAGGGTTAGGGTTAGCATCAGACCTAGGATAGTGTTAGGGTTAGGGTTAGGGTTAGCATCAGCCCTAGTATAGTGTTAGGGTTAGGGTTAGCATCAGCCCTAGGATAGTGTTAGCGTTAGGGTTAGGGTTAGCATCAGCCCTAGGATAGTGTTAGGGTTAGGGTTAGCATCAGACCTAGGATAGTGTCAGGGTTAGGGATAGGGTTAGCAGCAGGCCCAGGATAGTGTTAGTGTTAGGGTTAGCATCAGCCTTAGGATAGTGGTAGGGTTAGGGTTAGGGTTAGCATCAGCCGTAGGATAGTGTTTGGGTTAGGGTTAGCCTCAGTCCTAAGATAGTGTTAGAGTTAGGGTTAGGGTTCGCATCAGCCCTAGGATAGTTTTAGGGTTAGGGTTAGGGTTGGCATCAGCCCTGGGATAGTGTTAGTGTTAGGGTTAGCATCAGCCCTAGGATAGTGTTAGGGTTAGGGTTAGGGTTAGCATCAGCCCTAAGAAAGTGTTAGGGTTAGTGTTAGGGTTAGCATCAGGCCTACGATAGTGTTAGGGTTAGGGTTAGCATCAGCCCTAGGATAGTGTTAGGGTTAGGGTTAGGGTTAGCATCAGCCCTAGGATAGTGTTAGGGTTAGGGTTAGCATCAACCCTAGGATAGTGTTTGGGTTAGGGTTAGGTTTAGCATCAGCCCTAGGAGAGTGTTAGGGTTAGGGTTAACCTCAGCCCTAGGAGAGTGTTAGGGTAAGGGATAGGGTTAGCATCAGGCCTAGGATAGTGTTAGCGTTAGGGTTAGGGTTAGCATCAACCCTAGGATAGTGTTAGGGTTAAGGTTAGCATCAGGCCTAGGATAGTGTTAGGGATAGGGTTAGCATCAGCCTTAGGATAGTGTTAGGGTTAAGGTTAGGGTTAGCATCAGCCCTGGGATAGTGTTAGGGTTAGGGATAGCCTCAGCCCTAAGATAGTGTTAGAGTTAGGGTTAGGGTTAGCATCAGCCCTAGGATAGTGTTAGGGTTAGGGTTAGGGTTAGCATCAGCCCTAGGATAGTGTTAGTGTTAGGGTTAGCATCAGCCCTAGGATAGTGTGAGGGTTAGGGTTAGGGTTAGCATCAGCCCTAGGATAGTGTTAGTGTTAGGGTTAGCATCAGCCCTAGGATAGTGTGAGGGTTAGGGTTAGGGTTAGCATCAGCCCTAGGATAGTGTTAGGGTTAGGGTTAGGGTTAGCATCAGCCCTAGGATAGTGTTAGGGTTAGGGTTAGCATCAGCCCTAGGTTAGTGTTAGGGTTAGAGTTAGGGTTATCATCAGCCCTAGGATAGTGTTAGGGTTAGGGTTAGCATCAGCCCTAGGATAGTGTTAGGGTTAGTGTTAGGGTTAGCATCAGGCCTAGGATAGTGTTATGGTTGGGGTTAGCATCAGCCCTAGGATAGTGTTAGGGTTAGGGTTACGGTTATCATCAGGCCTAGGATAGTGTTAGGGTTAGGTTTAGCATCAGCCCTAGGATAGTGTTAGGGTTAGGGTTAGGGTTAGCATCAGCCCTAGGATAGTGTTAGGGTTAGGTTTAGCATCAGCCCTAGGATAGTGTTAGGGTTAGGGTTAGGGTTATCATCAGGCCTAGGATAGTGTTAGGGTTAGGGTTAGCATCAGCCCTAGGATAGTGTTAGGGTTAGGGTTAGGGTTAGCATCAGCCCTAGGATACTGTTAGGGTTAGGGTTAGCATCAGCCCTAGCATAGTGTTAGGGTTAGAGTTAAGGTTAGCACCAGGCTTAGGATAGTGTTAGTGTTAGGGTTACCATCAGCCTTAGGATAGTTTTAGGGTTAGGGTTAGGGTTAGCATCAGCCGTAGGATAGTGTTAGGGTTAGGGTTAGCCTCAGCCCTAGGATAGTGTTAGCGTTAAGTTTAGGGTTAGCATCAGCCCTAGGATAGTGTTAGGGGTAGGGTTAGGGTTAGCATCAGCCTAGGATAGTGTTAGTGTTAGGGTTAACATCAGCCCTAGGATAGTGTTAGGGTTAGGGTTAGGGTTAGCATCAGCCCTAGGATAGTATTAGGGTTAGGGTTAGGGTTAGGTTTAGTGTTAGCATCAGCTCTAGGATAGTGTTAGGGTTAGGGTTAGGGTTAGCATCAGCCCTAGGATAGTGTTAGGGTTAGGGTTAGGGTTAGCATCTGCCCTAGGATAGTGTTAGGGTTAGGGTTACCATCAGCCCTGGCATAATGTTGGGGTTAGGGTTAGGGTTACCATCAGCCCTAGGATAGTGTTAGGGTTAGGGTTAGCATCAGCCCTAGGATAGTGTTAGGGTTAGGGTTAGGGTTAGCATCAGCCCTAGGATAGTGTTAGGGTTAGGGTTAGCATCAGACCTAGGATAGTTTTAGGGTTAGGGTTAGGGTTAGCATCAGCCCTAGGATAGTGTTAGGGTTAGGGTTAGCATCAGACCTAGGATAGTTTTAGGGTTAGGGTTAGGGTTAGCATCAGCCCTAGGATAGTGTTAGGGTTAGGGTTAGCATCAGCCCTAGGATAGTGTGAGGGTTAGGGTTAGGGTTAGCATCAGCCCTAGGATAGTGTTAGGGTTAGGGTTAGGGTTAGCATCAGCCCCAGGATAGTGTTAGGGTTAGGGTTATCATCAGCCCAAGGATAGTGTTAGGGTTAGGGTTAGGGTTATCATCAGCCCTAGGATAGTGTTAGGGTTAGGGTTAGCATCAGCCCTAGGATAGTGTTAGGGTTAGGGTTAGGGTTAGCATCAGGCCTAGGATAGTGTTAGGGTTGGGGTTAGCATCAGCCCTAGGATAGTGTTAGGGTTAGGGTTACGGTTATCATCAGGCCTAGGATAGTGTTAGGGTTAGGGTTAGCATCAGCCCTAGGATAGTGTTAGGGTTAGGGTTAGGGTTAGCATCAGCCCTAGGATAGTGTTAGGGTTAGGGTTAGCATCAGCCCTAGGATAGTGTTAGGGTTAGGGTTAGGGTTAGCATCAGCCCTAGGATAATGTTAGGGTTAGGGTTAGCATCAACCCTAGGATAGTGTTTGGGTTAGGGATAGGGTTAGCATCAGCCCTAGGATAGTGTTAGGGTTAGGGTTAGCCTCAGCCCTAGGAGAGTGTTAGGGTAAGGGATAGGGTTAGCATCAGGCCTAGGATAGTGTTAGGGTTAGGGTTAGGGTTAGCATCAGCTCTAGGATAGTGTTAGGGTTAAAGTTAGCATCAGGCCTAGGATAGTGTTAGGGATAGGGTTAGCATCAGCCTTAGGATAGTGTTAGGGTTAGGGTTAGGGTTAGCATCAGCCCTAGGATAGTGTTAGGGTTAGGGTTAGCCTCAGCCCTAAGATAGTGTTAGAGTTAGGGTTAGGGTTAGCATTAGCCCTAGGATAGTGTTAGGGTTAGGGTTAGTGTTAGCATCAGCCCTAGGATAGTGTTAGTGTTAGGGTTAGCATCAGCCCTAGGATAGTGTTAGGGTTAGGGTTAGGGTTAGAATCCGCCCTAGGATAGTGTTAGCCTTAGGGTTAGGGTTAGCATCAGCCCTAGGATAGTGTTAGGTTAAGGGTTAACATAAACCCTAGCATAGTGTAAGGGTTAGGGTTAGGGTTATCATCAGGCCTAGGATAGTGTTAGGGTTAGGGTTAGGGTTAGCATCAGTTCAAGGATAGTGTTAGGGTTAGCGTTAGGGTTAGCATCAGCTCTAGGATAGTGTTAGGGTTAGTGTTAGGGTAAGCATCAGCCCTAGGATAGTGTTAGGGTTAGAGTTAGCATCAGCCCTAGGATAGTGTTAGGGTTAGGGTTAGGGTTAGCATCAGGCCGAGGATAGTGTTAGGGTTAGGGTTAGCATCAGCCCTAGGATAGTGTTAGGGTTAGGGTTAGGGTTAGCATCAGCCGTAGGATAGTGTTAGGGTTAGGGTTACCATCAACCCTAGGATAGTGTTTGGGTTAGGGATAGGGTTAGCATCAGCCCTAGGATAGTGTTAGTGTTAGGGTTAGCCTCAGCCCTAGGAGAGTGTTAGGGTTAGGGATAGGGTTAGCATCAGGCCTAGGATAGTGTTAGGGTTAGGGTTAGGGTTAGCATCAGCCCTAGGATAGTGTTAGGGTTAGGGTTAGCATCAGACCTAGGATAGTGTTAGGGTTAGGGTTAGGGTTAGCATCAGCCCTAGGATAGTGTTAGGGTTAGGGTTAGCATCAGCCCTAGGATAGTGTTAGCGTTAGGGTTCGGGTTAGCATCAGCCCTAGGATAGTGTTAGGGTTAGGGTTAGCATCAGACCTAGGATAGTGTCAGGGTTAGGGATAGGGTTAGCAGCAGGCCCAGGATAGTGTTAGTGTTAGGGTTAGCATCAGCCTTAGGATAGTGGTAGGGTTAGGGTTACGGTTAGCATCAGCCGTAGGATAGTGTTTGGGTTAGGGTTAGCCTCAGTCCTAAGATAGTGTTAGAGTTAGGGTTAGGGTTCGCATCAGCACTAGGATAGTGTTAGGGTTAGGGTTAGGGTTGGCATCAGCCCTAGGATAGTGTTAGTGTTAGGGTTAGCATCAGCCCTAGGATAGTGTTAGGGTTAGGGTTAGGGTTAGCATCAGCTCTAGGATAGTGTTAGGGTTAAGGTTAGCATCAGGCCTAAGATAGTGTTAGGGATAGGGTTAGCATCAGCCTTAGGATAGTGTTAGGGTTAGAGTTAGGGTTAGCATGAGCCCTAGGATAGTGTTAGGGTTAGGGTTAGCCTCAGCCCTAAGATAGTGTTAGAGTTAGGGTTAGGGTTAGCATCAGCCCTAGGATAGTGTTAGGGTTAGGGTTAGGGTTAGCATCAGCCCTAGGATAGTGTTAGTGTTAGGGTTAGCATCAGCCCTAGGATAGTGTTAGGGTTAGGGTTAGGGTTAGAATCCGCCCTAGGATAGTGTTAGGGTTAGGGTTAGGGTTAGCATCAGCCCTAGGATAGTGTTATGTTAAGGGTTAACATAAACCCTAAGATAGTGTTAGGGTTAGGGTTAGGGTTAGCATCAGTTCAAGGATAGTGTTAGGGTTAGTGTTAGGGTTAGCATCAGCTCTAGGATAGTGTTAGGGTTAGTGTTAGGGTAAGCATCAGCCCTAGGATAGTGTTAGGGTTAGAGTTAGCATCAGCCCTAGGATAGTGTTAGGGTTAGGGTTAGGGTTAGCATCAGGCCTAGGATAGTGTTAGGGTTAGGGTTAGCATCAGCCCTAGGATAGTGTTAGGGTTAGGGTTAGGGTTAGCATCAGCCGTAGGATAGTGTTAGGGTTAGGGTTACCATCAACCCTATTATAGTGTTTGGGTTAGGGATAGGGTTAGCATCAGCCCTAGGATAGTGTTAGGGTTAGGGTTAGCCTCAGCCCTAGGAGAGTGTTAGGGTTAGGGATAGGGTTAGCATCAGGTCTAGGATAGTGTTAGGGTTAGGGTTAAGGTTAGCATCAGCCCTAGGATAGTGTTAGGGTTAGGGTTAGCATCAGACCTAGGATAGTGTTAGGGTTAGGGTTAGGGTTAGCATCAGCCCTAGTATAGTGTTAGGGTTAGGGTTAGCATCAGCCCTAGGATAGTGTTAGCGTTAGGGTTAGGGTTAGCATCAGCCCTAGGATAGTGTTAGGGTTAGGGTTAGCATCAGACCTAGGATAGTGTCAGGGTTAGGGTTAGGGTTAGCACCAGGCCCAGGATAGTGTTAGTGTTAGGGTTAGCATCAGCCTTAGGATAGTGGTAGGGTTAGGGTTAGGGTTAGCATCAGCCGTAGGATAGTGTTTGGGTTAGAGTTAGCCTCAGTCCTAAGATAGTGTTAGAGTTAGGGTTACGGTTCGCATCAGCCCTAGGATAGTTTTAGGGTTAGGGTTAGGGTTGGCATCAGCCCTAGGATAGTGTTAGTGTTAGGGTTAGCATCAGCCCTAGGATAGTGTTAGGGTTAGGGTTAGGGTTAGCGTCAGCCCTACGATAGTGTTAGGGTTAGGGTTAGGGTTAGCATCAGGCCTACGATAGTGTTAGGGTTAGGGTTAGCATCAGCCCTAGGATAGTGTTAGGGTTAGGGTTAGGGTTAGCATCAGCCCTAGGATAGTGTTAGGGTTAGGGTTAGCATCAACCCTAGGATAGTGTTTGGGTTAGGGTTAGGTTTAGCATCAGCCCTAGGATAGTGTTAGGGTTAGGGTTAACCTCAGCCCTAGGAGAGTGTTAGGGTAAGGGATAGGGTTAGCATCAGCCCTAGGATAGTGTTAGGGTTAAGGTTAGCATCAGGCCTAGGATAGTGTTAGGGATAGGGTTAGCATCAGCCTTAGGATAGTGTTAGGGTTAAGGTTAGGGTTAGCATCAGCCCTGGGATAGTGTTAGGGTTAGGGTTAGCCTCAGCCCTAAGATAGTGTTAGAGTTAGGGTTAGGGTTAGCATCAGCCCTAGGATAGTGTTAGGGTTAGGGTTAGGGTTAGCATCAGCCCTAGGATAGTGTTAGTGTTAGGGTTAGCATCAGCCCTAGGATAGTGTGAGGGTTAGGGTTAGGGTTAGCATCAGCCCTAGGATAGTGTTAGTGTTAGGGTTAGCATCAGCCCTAGGATAGTGTGAGGGTTAGGGTTAGGGTTAGCATCAGTCCTAGGATAGTGTTAGGGTTAGGGTTAGGGTTAGCATCAGCCCTAGGATAGTGTTAGGGTTAGGGTTAGCATCAGCCCTAGGTTAGTGTTAGGGTTAGAGTTAGGGTTATCATCAGCCCTAGGATAGTGTTAGGGTTAGGGTTAGCATCAGCCCTAGGATAGTGTTAGGGTTAGGGTTAGGGTTAGCATCAGGCCTAGGATAGTGTTAGGGTTAGGGTTACGGTTATCATCAGGCCTAGGATAGTGTTAGGGTTAGGGTTAGCATCAGCCCTAGGATAGTGTTAGGGTTAGTGTTAGGGTTAGCATCAGCCCTAGGATAGTGTTAGGGTTAGGGTTAGCATCAGCCCTAGGATAGTGTTAGGGTTAGGGTTAGGGTTATCATCAGGCCTAGGATAGTGTTAGGGTTAGGGTTAGCATCAGCCCTAGGATAGTGTTAGGGTTAGGGTTAGGGTTAGCATCAGCCCTAGGATAGTATTAGGGTTAGGGTTAGGGTTAGGTTTAGTGTTAGCATCAGCTCTAGGATAGTGTTAGGGTTAGGGTTAGGGTTAGCATCAGCCCTAGGATAGTGTTAGGGTTAGGGTTAGGGTTAGCATCTGCCCTAGGATAGTGTTAGGGTTAGGGTTACCATCAGCCCTGGCATAATGTTGGGGTTAGGGTTAGGGTTACCATCAGCCCTAGGATAGTGTTAGGGTTAGGGTTAGCATCAGCCCTAGGATAGTGTTAGGGTTAGGGTTAGGGTTAGCATCAGCCCTAGGATAGTGTTAGGGTTAGGGTTAGCATCAGACCTAGGATAGTTTTAGGGTTAGGGTTAGGGTTAGCATCAGCCCTAGGATAGTGTTAGGGTTAGGGTTAGCATCAGACCTAGGATAGTTTTAGGGTTAGGGTTAGGGTTAGCATCAGCCCTAGGATAGTGTTAGGGTTAGGGTTAGCATCAGCCCTAGGATAGTGTGAGGGTTAGGGTTAGGGTTAGCATCAGCCCTAGGATAGTGTTAGGGTTAGGGTTAGGGTTAGCATCAGCCCCAGGATAGTGTTAGGGTTAGGGTTATCATCAGCCCAAGGATAGTGTTAGGGTTAGGGTTAGGGTTATCATCAGCCCTAGGATAGTGTTAGGGTTAGGGTTAGCATCAGCCCTAGGATAGTGTTAGGGTTAGGGTTAGGGTTAGCATCAGGCCTAGGATAGTGTTAGGGTTGGGGTTAGCATCAGCCCTAGGATAGTGTTAGGGTTAGGGTTACGGTTATCATCAGGCCTAGGATAGTGTTAGGGTTAGGGTTAGCATCAGCCCTAGGATAGTGTTAGGGTTAGGGTTAGGGTTAGCATCAGCCCTAGGATAGTGTTAGGGTTAGGGTTAGCATCAGCCCTAGGATAGTGTTAGGGTTAGGGTTAGGGTTAGCATCAGCCCTAGGATAATGTTAGGGTTAGGGTTAGCATCAACCCTAGGATAGTGTTTGGGTTAGGGATAGGGTTAGCATCAGCCCTAGGATAGTGTTAGGGTTAGGGTTAGCCTCAGCCCTAGGAGAGTGTTAGGGTAAGGGATAGGGTTAGCATCAGGCCTAGGATAGTGTTAGGGTTAGGGTTAGGGTTAGCATCAGCTCTAGGATAGTGTTAGGGTTAAAGTTAGCATCAGGCCTAGGATAGTGTTAGGGATAGGGTTAGCATCAGCCTTAGGATAGTGTTAGGGTTAGGGTTAGGGTTAGCATCAGCCCTAGGATAGTGTTAGGGTTAGGGTTAGCCTCAGCCCTAAGATAGTGTTAGAGTTAGGGTTAGGGTTAGCATTAGCCCTAGGATAGTGTTAGGGTTAGGGTTAGTGTTAGCATCAGCCCTAGGATAGTGTTAGTGTTAGGGTTAGCATCAGCCCTAGGATAGTGTTAGGGTTAGGGTTAGGGTTAGAATCCGCCCTAGGATAGTGTTAGCCTTAGGGTTAGGGTTAGCATCAGCCCTAGGATAGTGTTAGGTTAAGGGTTAACATAAACCCTAGCATAGTGTAAGGGTTAGGGTTAGGGTTATCATCAGGCCTAGGATAGTGTTAGGGTTAGGGTTAGGGTTAGCATCAGTTCAAGGATAGTGTTAGGGTTAGCGTTAGGGTTAGCATCAGCTCTAGGATAGTGTTAGGGTTAGTGTTAGGGTAAGCATCAGCCCTAGGATAGTGTTAGGGTTAGAGTTAGCATCAGCCCTAGGATAGTGTTAGGGTTAGGGTTAGGGTTAGCATCAGGCCGAGGATAGTGTTAGGGTTAGGGTTAGCATCAGCCCTAGGATAGTGTTAGGGTTAGGGTTAGGGTTAGCATCAGCCGTAGGATAGTGTTAGGGTTAGGGTTACCATCAACCCTAGGATAGTGTTTGGGTTAGGGATAGGGTTAGCATCAGCCCTAGGATAGTGTTAGTGTTAGGGTTAGCCTCAGCCCTAGGAGAGTGTTAGGGTTAGGGATAGGGTTAGCATCAGGCCTAGGATAGTGTTAGGGTTAGGGTTAGGGTTAGCATCAGCCCTAGGATAGTGTTAGGGTTAGGGTTAGCATCAGACCTAGGATAGTGTTAGGGTTAGGGTTAGGGTTAGCATCAGCCCTAGGATAGTGTTAGGGTTAGGGTTAGCATCAGCCCTAGGATAGTGTTAGCGTTAGGGTTCGGGTTAGCATCAGCCCTAGGATAGTGTTAGGGTTAGGGTTAGCATCAGACCTAGGATAGTGTCAGGGTTAGGGATAGGGTTAGCAGCAGGCCCAGGATAGTGTTAGTGTTAGGGTTAGCATCAGCCTTAGGATAGTGGTAGGGTTAGGGTTACGGTTAGCATCAGCCGTAGGATAGTGTTTGGGTTAGGGTTAGCCTCAGTCCTAAGATAGTGTTAGAGTTAGGGTTAGGGTTCGCATCAGCACTAGGATAGTGTTAGGGTTAGGGTTAGGGTTGGCATCAGCCCTAGGATAGTGTTAGTGTTAGGGTTAGCATCAGCCCTAGGATAGTGTTAGGGTTAGGGTTAGGGTTAGCATCAGCTCTAGGATAGTGTTAGGGTTAAGGTTAGCATCAGGCCTAAGATAGTGTTAGGGATAGGGTTAGCATCAGCCTTAGGATAGTGTTAGGGTTAGAGTTAGGGTTAGCATGAGCCCTAGGATAGTGTTAGGGTTAGGGTTAGCCTCAGCCCTAAGATAGTGTTAGAGTTAGGGTTAGGGTTAGCATCAGCCCTAGGATAGTGTTAGGGTTAGGGTTAGGGTTAGCATCAGCCCTAGGATAGTGTTAGTGTTAGGGTTAGCATCAGCCCTAGGATAGTGTTAGGGTTAGGGTTAGGGTTAGAATCCGCCCTAGGATAGTGTTAGGGTTAGGGTTAGGGTTAGCATCAGCCCTAGGATAGTGTTATGTTAAGGGTTAACATAAACCCTAAGATAGTGTTAGGGTTAGGGTTAGGGTTAGCATCAGTTCAAGGATAGTGTTAGGGTTAGTGTTAGGGTTAGCATCAGCTCTAGGATAGTGTTAGGGTTAGTGTTAGGGTAAGCATCAGCCCTAGGATAGTGTTAGGGTTAGAGTTAGCATCAGCCCTAGGATAGTGTTAGGGTTAGGGTTAGGGTTAGCATCAGGCCTAGGATAGTGTTAGGGTTAGGGTTAGCATCAGCCCTAGGATAGTGTTAGGGTTAGGGTTAGGGTTAGCATCAGCCGTAGGATAGTGTTAGGGTTAGGGTTACCATCAACCCTATTATAGTGTTTGGGTTAGGGATAGGGTTAGCATCAGCCCTAGGATAGTGTTAGGGTTAGGGTTAGCCTCAGCCCTAGGAGAGTGTTAGGGTTAGGGATAGGGTTAGCATCAGGTCTAGGATAGTGTTAGGGTTAGGGTTAAGGTTAGCATCAGCCCTAGGATAGTGTTAGGGTTAGGGTTAGCATCAGACCTAGGATAGTGTTAGGGTTAGGGTTAGGGTTAGCATCAGCCCTAGTATAGTGTTAGGGTTAGGGTTAGCATCAGCCCTAGGATAGTGTTAGCGTTAGGGTTAGGGTTAGCATCAGCCCTAGGATAGTGTTAGGGTTAGGGTTAGCATCAGACCTAGGATAGTGTCAGGGTTAGGGTTAGGGTTAGCACCAGGCCCAGGATAGTGTTAGTGTTAGGGTTAGCATCAGCCTTAGGATAGTGGTAGGGTTAGGGTTAGGGTTAGCATCAGCCGTAGGATAGTGTTTGGGTTAGAGTTAGCCTCAGTCCTAAGATAGTGTTAGAGTTAGGGTTACGGTTCGCATCAGCCCTAGGATAGTTTTAGGGTTAGGGTTAGGGTTGGCATCAGCCCTAGGATAGTGTTAGTGTTAGGGTTAGCATCAGCCCTAGGATAGTGTTAGGGTTAGGGTTAGGGTTAGCGTCAGCCCTACGATAGTGTTAGGGTTAGGGTTAGGGTTAGCATCAGGCCTACGATAGTGTTAGGGTTAGGGTTAGCATCAGCCCTAGGATAGTGTTAGGGTTAGGGTTAGGGTTAGCATCAGCCCTAGGATAGTGTTAGGGTTAGGGTTAGCATCAACCCTAGGATAGTGTTTGGGTTAGGGTTAGGTTTAGCATCAGCCCTAGGATAGTGTTAGGGTTAGGGTTAACCTCAGCCCTAGGAGAGTGTTAGGGTAAGGGATAGGGTTAGCATCAGCCCTAGGATAGTGTTAGGGTTAAGGTTAGCATCAGGCCTAGGATAGTGTTAGGGATAGGGTTAGCATCAGCCTTAGGATAGTGTTAGGGTTAAGGTTAGGGTTAGCATCAGCCCTGGGATAGTGTTAGGGTTAGGGTTAGCCTCAGCCCTAAGATAGTGTTAGAGTTAGGGTTAGGGTTAGCATCAGCCCTAGGATAGTGTTAGGGTTAGGGTTAGGGTTAGCATCAGCCCTAGGATAGTGTTAGTGTTAGGGTTAGCATCAGCCCTAGGATAGTGTGAGGGTTAGGGTTAGGGTTAGCATCAGCCCTAGGATAGTGTTAGTGTTAGGGTTAGCATCAGCCCTAGGATAGTGTGAGGGTTAGGGTTAGGGTTAGCATCAGTCCTAGGATAGTGTTAGGGTTAGGGTTAGGGTTAGCATCAGCCCTAGGATAGTGTTAGGGTTAGGGTTAGCATCAGCCCTAGGTTAGTGTTAGGGTTAGAGTTAGGGTTATCATCAGCCCTAGGATAGTGTTAGGGTTAGGGTTAGCATCAGCCCTAGGATAGTGTTAGGGTTAGGGTTAGGGTTAGCATCAGGCCTAGGATAGTGTTAGGGTTAGGGTTACGGTTATCATCAGGCCTAGGATAGTGTTAGGGTTAGGGTTAGCATCAGCCCTAGGATAGTGTTAGGGTTAGTGTTAGGGTTAGCATCAGCCCTAGGATAGTGTTAGGGTTAGGGTTAGCATCAGCCCTAGGATAGTGTTAGGGTTAGGGTTAGGGTTATCATCAGGCCTAGGATAGTGTTAGGGTTAGGGTTAGCATCAGCCCTAGGATAGTGTTAGGGTTAGGGTTAGGGTTAGCATCAGCCCTAGGATACTGTTAGGGTTAGGGTTAGCATCAGCCCTAGCATAGTGTTAGGGTTAGAGTTAAGGTTAGCACCAGGCTTAGGATAGTGTTAGTGTTAGGGTTACCATCAGCCTTAGGATAGTTTTAGGGTTAGGGTTAGGGTTAGCATCAGCCGTAGGATAGTGTTAGGGTTAGGGTTAGCCTCAGCCCTAGGATAGTGTTAGCGTTAAGTTTAGGGTTAGCATCAGCCCTAGGATAGTGTTAGGGGTAGGGTTAGGGTTAGCATCAGCCTAGGATAGTGTTAGTGTTAGGGTTAGCATCAGCCCTAGGATAGTGTTAGGGTTAGGGTTAGGGTTAGCATCAGCCCTAGGATAGTATTAGGGTTAGGGTTAGGGTTAGGTTTAGGGTTAGCATCAGCTCTAGGATAGTGTTAGGGTTAGGGTTAGGGTTAGCATCAGCCCTAGGATAGTGTTAGGGTTAGGGTTAGGGTTAGCATCTGCCCTAGGATAGTGTTAGGGTTAGGGTTACCATCAGCCCTGGGATAATGTTAGGGTTAGGGTTAGGGTTAACATCAGCCCTAGGATAGTGTTAGGGTTAGGGTTAGCATCAGCCCTAGGATAGTGTTAGGGTTAGGGTTAGGGTTAGCATCAGCCCTAGGATAGTGTTAGGGTTAGGGTTAGCATCAGACCTAGGATAGTTTTAGGGTTAGGGTTAGGGTTACATCAGCCCTAGGATAGTGTTAGGGTTAGGGTTAGCATCAGACCTAGGATAGTTTTAGGGTTAGGGTTAGGGTTAGCATCAGCCCTAGGATAGTGTTAGGGTTAGGGTTAGCATCAGCCCTAGGATAGTGTGAGGGTTAGGGTTAGGGTTAGCATCAGCCCTAGGATAGTGTTAGGGTTAGGGTTAGGGTTAGCATCAGCCCTAGGATAGTGTTAGGGTTAGGGTTATCATCAGCCCAAGGATAGTGTTAGTGTTAGGGTTAGGGTTATCATCAGCCCTAGGATAGTGTTAGGGTTAGGGTTAGCATCAGCCCTAGGATAGTGTTAGGGTTAGGGTTAGGGTTAGCATCAGGCCTAGGATAGTGTTAGGGTTGGGGTTAGCATCAGCCCTAGGATAGTGTTAGGGTTAGGGTTACGGTTAGCATCAGCCCTAGGATAGTGTTAGGGTTAGGGTTAGGGTTAGCATCAGCCCTAGGATAGTGTTAGGGTTAGGGTTAGCATCAGCCCTAGGATAGTGTTAGGGTTAGGGTTAGGGTTATCATCAGGCCTAGGATAGTGTTAGGGTTAGGGTTAGCATCAGCCCTAGGATAGTGTTAGGGTTAGGGTTAGGGTTAGCATCAGCCCTAGCATACTGTTAGGGTTAGGGTTAGCATCAGCCCTAGCATAGTGTTAGGGTTAGAGTTAAGGTTAGCACCAGGCTTAGGATAGTGTTAGTGTTAGGGTTACCATCAGCCTTAGGATAGTTTTAGGGTTAGGGTTAGGGTTAGCATCAGCCGTAGGATAGTGTTAGGGTTAGGGTTAGCCTCAGCCCTAGGATAGTGTTAGCGTTAAGTTTAGGGTTAGCATCAGCCCTAGGATAGTGTTAGGGGTAGGGTTAGGGTTAGCATCAGCCTAGCATAGTGTTAGTGTTAGGGTTAGCATCAGCCCTAGGATAGTGTTAGGGTTAGGGTTAGGGTTAGCATCAGCCCTAGGATAGTATTAGGGTTAGGGTTAGGGTTAGGGTTAGGGTTAGCATCAGCTCTAGGATAGTGTTAGGGTTAGGGTTAGGGTTAGCATCAGCCCTAGGATAGTGTTAGGGTTAGGGTTAGGGTTAGCATCTGCCCTAGGATAGTGTTAGGGTTAGGGTTACCATCAGCCCTAGGATAGTGTTAGGGTTAGGGTTAGGGTTAGCATCAGCCGTAGGATAGTGTTAGGGTTAGGGTTACCATCAACCCTAGGATAGTGTTTGGGTTAGGGATAGGGTTAGCATCAGCCCTAGGATAGTGTTAGGGTTAGGGTTAGGGTTAGCATCAGCCCTAGGATAGTGTTAGGGTTAGGGTTAGCATCAGCCCTAGGATAGTGTTAGGGTTAGGGTTAGGGTTATCATCAGGCCTAGGATAGTGTTAGGGTTAGGGTTATCATCAGCCCTAGGATAGTGTTAGGGTTAGGGTTAGGGTTAGCATCAGCCCTAGGATACTGTTAGGGTTAGGGTTAGCATCAGCCCTAGCATAGTGTTAGGGTTAGAGTTAAGGTTAGCACCAGGCTTAGGATAGTGTTAGTGTTAGGGTTACCATCAGCCTTAGGATAGTTTTAGGGTTAGGGTTAGGGTTAGCATCAGCCGTAGGATAGTGTTAGGGTTAGGGTTAGCTTCAGCCCTAGGATAGTGTTAGCGTTAAGTTTAGGGTTAGCATCAGCCCTAGGATAGTGTTAGGGGTAGGGTTAGGGTTAGCATCAGCCTAGGATAGTGTTAGTGTTAGGGTTAGCATCAGCCCTAGGATAGTGTTAGGGTTAGGGTTAGGGTTAGCATCAGCCCTAGGATAGTATTAGGGTTAGGGTTAGGGTTAGGTTTAGGGTTAGCATCAGCTCTAGGATAGTGTTAGGGTTAGGGTTAGGGTTAGCATCAGCCCTAGGATATTGTTAGGGTTAGGGTTAGGGTTAGCATCTGCCCTAGGATAGTGTTAGGGTTAGGGTTACCATCAGCCCTGGGATAATGTTAGGGTTAGGGTTAGGGTTACCATCAGCCCTAGGATAGTGTTAGGGTTAGGGTTAGCATCAGCCCTAGGATAGTGTTAGGGTTAGGGTTAGGGTTAGCATCAGCCCTAGGATAGTGTTAGGGTTAGGGTTAGCATCAGACCTAGGATAGTTTTAGCGTTAGGGTTAGGGTTAGCATCAGCCCTAGGATAGTGTTAGGGTTAGGGTTAGCATCAGACCTAGGATAGTGTTAGGGTTAGGGTTAGGGTTAGCATCAGCCCTAGGATAGTGTTAGGGTTAGGGTTAGCATCAGACCTAGGATAGTTTTAGCGTTAGGGTTAGGGTTAGCATCAGCCCTAGGATAGTGTTAGGGTTAGGGTTAGCATCAGACCTAGGATAGTGTTAGGGTTAGGGTTAGGGTTAGCATCAGCCCTAGGATAGTGTTAGGGTTAGGGTTAGCATCAGCCCTAGGATAGTGTGAGGGTTAGGGTTAGGGTTAGCATCAGCCCTAGGATAGTGTTAGGGTTAGGGTTAGGGTTAGCATCAGCCCTAGGATAGTGTTAGGGTTAGGGTTATCATCAGCCCAAGGATAGTGTTAGGGTTAGGGTTAGGGTTATCATCAGCCCTAGGATAGTGTTAGGGTTAGGGTTAGCATCAGCCCTAGGATAGTGTTAGGGTTAGGGTTAGGGTTAGCATCAGGCCTAGGATAGTGTTAGGGTTGGGGTTAGCATCAGCCCTAGGATAGTGTTAGGGTTAGGGTTACGGTTATCATCAGGCCTAGGATAGTGTTAGGGTTAGGGTTAGCATCAGCCCTAGGATAGTGTTAGGGTTAGGGTTAGGGTTAGCATCAGCCCTAGGATAGTGTTAGGGTTAGGGTTAGCATCAGCCCTAGGATAGTGTTAGGGTTAGGGTTAGGGTTATCATCAGGCCTAGGATAGTGTTAGGGTTAGGGTTAGCATCAGTCCTAGGATAGTGTTAGGGTTAGGGTTAGGGTTAGCATCAGCCCTAGCATACTGTTAGGGTTAGGGTTAGCATCAGCCCTAGCATAGTGTTAGGGTTAGAGTTAAGGTTAGCACCAGGCTTAGGATAGTGTTAGTGTTAGGGTTACCATCAGCCTTAGGATAGTTTTAGGGTTAGGGTTAGGGTTAGCATCAGCCGTAGGATAGTGTTAGGGTTAGGGTTAGCCTCAGCCCTAGGATAGTGTTAGCGTTAAGTTTAGGGTTAGCATCAGCCCTAGGATAGTGTTAGGGGTAGGGTTAGGGTTAGCATCAGCCTAGCATAGTGTTAGTGTTAGGGTTAGCATCAGCCCTAGGATAGTGTTAGGGTTAGGGTTAGGGTTAGCATCAGCCCTAGGATAGTATTAGGGTTAGGGTTAGGGTTAGGGTTAGGGTTAGCATCAGCTCTAGGATAGTGTTAGGGTTAGGGTTAGGGTTAGCATCAGCCCTAGGATAGTGTTAGGGTTAGGGTTAGGGTTAGCATCTGCCCTAGGATAGTGTTAGGGTTAGGGTTACCATCAGCCCTAGGATAGTGTTAGGGTTAGGGTTAGGGTTAGCATCAGCCGTAGGATAGTGTTAGGGTTAGGGTTACCATCAACCCTAGGATAGTGTTTGGGTTAGGGATAGGGTTAGCATCAGCCCTAGGATAGTGTTAGGGTTAGGGTTAGCCTCAGCCCTAGGAGAGTGTTAGGGTTAGGGATAGGGTTAGCATCAGGCCTAGGATAGTGTTAGGGTTAGGGTTAGGGTTAGCATCAGCCCTAGGATAGTGTTAGGGTTAGGGTTAGCATCAGACCTAGGATAGTGTTAGGGTTAGGGTTAGGGTTAGCATCAGCCCTAGTATAGTGTTAGGGTTAGGGTTAGCATCAGCCCTAGGATAGTGTTAGCGTTAGGGTTAGGGTTAGCATCAGCCCTAGGATAGTGTTAGGGTTAGGGTTAGCATCAGACCTAGGATAGTGTCAGGGTTAGGGATAGGGTTAGCAGCAGGCCCAGGATAGTGTTAGTGTTAGGGTTAGCATCAGCCTTAGGATAGTGGTAGGGTTAGGGTTAGGGTTAGCATCAACCGTAGGATAGTGTTTGGGTTAGAGTTAGCCTCAGTCCTAAGATAGTGTTAGAGTTAGGGTTAGGGTTCGCATCAGCCCTAGGATAGTTTTAGGGTTAGGGTTAGGGTTGGCATCAGCCCTAGGATAGTGTTAGTGTTAGGGTTAGCATCAGCCCTAGGATAGTGTTAGGGTTAGGTTTAGGGTTAGCATCAGGCCTACGATAGTGTTAGGGTTAGGGTTAGCATCAGCCCTAGGATAGTGTTAGGGTTAGGGTTAGGGTTAGCATCAGCCCTAGGATAGTGTTAGGGTTAGGGTTAGCATCAACCCTAGGATAGTGTTTGGGTTAGGGTTAGGTTTAGCATCAGCCCTAGGATAGTGTTAGGGTTAGGGTTATCCTCAGCCCTAGGAGAGTGTTAGGGTAAGGGATAGGGTTAGCATCAGGCCTAGGATAGTGTTAGCGTTAGGGTTAGGGTTAGCATCAGCCCTAGGATAGTGTTAGGGTTAAGGTTAGCATCAGGCCTAGGATAGTGTTAGGGATAGGGTTAGCATCAGCCTTAGGATAGTGTTAGGGTTAAGGTTAGGGTTAGCATCAGCCCTAGGATAGTGTTAGGGTTAGGGTTAGCCTCAGCCCTAAGATAGTGTTAGAGTTAGGGTTAGGGTTAGCATCAGCCCTAGGATAGTGTTAGGGTTAGGGTTAGGGTTAGCATCAGCCCTAGGATAGTGTTAGTGTTAGGGTTAGCATCAGCCCTAGGATAGTGTGAGGGTTAGGGTTAGGGTTAGCATCAGCCCTTGGATAGTGTTAGGGTTAGGGTTAGGGTTAGCATCAGCCCTAGGATAGTGTTAGGGTTAGGGTTAGCATCAGCCCTAGGATAGTGTTAGGGTTAGGGTTAGGGTTATCATCAGCCCTAGGATAGTGTTAGGGTTAGGGTTAGCATCAGCCCTAGGATAGTGTTAGGGTTAGGGTTAGGGTTAGCATCAGGCCTAGGATAGTGTTAGCGTTGGGGTTAGCATCAGCCCTAGGATAGTGTTAGGGTTAGGGTTACGGTTATCATCAGGCCTAGGATAGTGTTAGGGTTAGGGTTAGCATCAGCCCTAGGATAGTGTTAGGGTTAGGGTTAGGGTTAGCATCAGCCCTAGGATAGTGTTAGGGTTAGGGTTAGCATCAGCCCTAAGATAGTGTTAGGGTTAGGGTTAGGGTTATCATCAGGCCTAGGATAGTGTTAGGGTTAGGGTTAGCATCAGCCCTAGGATAGTGTTAGGGTTAGGGTTAGGGTTAGCATCAGCCCTAGGATACTGTTAGGGTTAGGGTTAGCATCAGCCCTAGCATAGTGTTAGGGTTAGAGTTAAGGTTAGCACCAGGCTTAGGATAGTGTTAGTGTTAGGGTTACCATCAGCCTTAGGATAGTTTTAGGGTTAGGGTTAGGGTTAGCATGAGCCGTAGGATAGTGTTAGGGTTAGGGTTAGCCTCAGCCCTAGGATAGTGTTAGCGTTAAGTTTAGGGTTAGCATCAGCCCTAGGATAGTGTTAGGGGTAGGGTTAGGGTTAGCATCAGCCTAGGATAGTGTTACTGTTAGGGTTAGCATCAGCCCTAGGATAGTGTTAGGGTTAGGTTTAGGGTTAGCATCAGCCCTAGGATAGCATTAGGGTTAGGGTTAGGGTTAGGGTTAGGGTTAGCATCAGCTCTAGGATAGTGTTAGGTTTAGGGTTAGGGTTAGCATCAGCCCTAGGATAGTGTTAGGGTTAGGGTTAGGGTTAGCATCTGCCCTAGGATAGTGTTAGGGTTAGGGTTACCATCAGCCCTGGGATAGTGTTAGGGTTAGGGTTAGGGTTACCATCAGCCCTAGGATAGTGTTAGGGTTAGGGTTAGCATCAGCCCTAGGATAGTGTTAGGGTTAGGGTTAGGGTTAGCATCAGCCCTAGGATAGTGTTAGGGTTAGGGTTAGCATCAGACCTAGGATAGTGTTAGGGTTAGGGTTAGGGTTAGCATCAGCCCTAGGATAGTGTTAGGGTTAGGGTTAGCATCAGCCCTAGGATAGTGTTAGGGTTAGGGTTAGGGTTAGCATCAGCCCTAGGATAGTGTTAGGGTTAGGGTGAGCATCAGCCCTAGGATAGTGTTAGGGTTAGGGTTAGGGTTAGCATCAGCCCTAGGATAGTGTTAGGGTTAGGGTTAGCATCAGCCCTAGGATAGTGTTAGGGTTAGGGTTAGGGTTAGCATCAGCCCTAGGATAGTGTTAGTGTTAGGGTTAGCATCAGACCTAGGATAGTGTCAGGGTTAGGGTTAGGGTTAGCACCAGGCCCAGGATAGTGTTAGTGTTAGGGTTAGCATCAGCCTTAGGATAGTGCTAGGGTTAGGGTTAGGGTTAGCATCAGCCGTAGGATAGTGTTTGGGTTAGGGTTAGCCTCAGTCCTAAGATAGTGTTAGAGTTAGGGTTATTGTTCGCATCAGCCCTAGGATAGTGTTAGGGTTAGGGTTAGGGTTAGCATCAGCCCTAGGATAGT
Source organism: Lemur catta (assembly GCF_020740605.2). NCBI lineage: Eukaryota > Metazoa > Chordata > Mammalia > Primates > Lemuridae > Lemur > Lemur catta. The sequence goes on along the minus strand of NW_025423852.1, from coordinate 1,020,680 downwards.
GTTAGTGTTAGGGTTAGCATCAGCCCTAGGATAGTGTTAGGGTTAGGGTTAGGGTTAGCATCAGCCCTAAGATAGTGTTAGGGTTAGGGTTAGGGTTAGCATCAGGCTTACGATAGTGTTAGGGTTAGGGTTATCATCAGCCCTAGGATAGTGTTAGGGTTAGGGTTAGGGTTAGCATCAGCCCTAGGATAGTGTTAGGGTTAGGGTTAGGGTTAGCATCAGCCCTAGGATAGTGTTACGGTTAGGGTTAGCATCAGCCCTAGGATAGTGTTAGGGTTAGGGTTAGGGTTATCATCAGCCCTAGGATAGTGTTAGGGTTAGGGTTATCATCAGCCTTAGGATAGTGTTAGGGTTAGGGTTAGCATCAGCCCTAGGATAGTGTTAGGGTTAGGGTTAGGGTTATCATCAGGCCTAGGATAGTGTTAGGGTTAGGGTTAGCATCAGCCCTAGGATAGTGTTAGGGTTAGGGTTAGGGTTAGCATCAGCCCTAGGATAGTGTTAGGGTTAGGGTTAGTGTTAGCGTCAGCCCTAGGATATTATTAGGGTTAGGGTTAGCATCAGCCCTACGATAGTGTTAGGGTTAGAGTTAGGGTTAGAACCAGGCTTAGGATAGTGTTAGTGTTAGGGTTACCATCAGCCTTAGGATAGTGTTAGGGTTAGCGTTAGGGTTAGCATCAGCCGTAGGATCGTATTAGGGTTAGGGTTAGCCTCAGCCCTAGGATAGTGTTAGCGTTAGGGTTAGGGTTAGCATCAGCCCTAGGATAGTGTTAGGGGTAGGGTTAGGGTTAGCATCAGCCCTAGGATAGTGTTAGTGTTAGGGTTAGCATCAGCCCTAGGATAGTGTTAGGGTTAGGGTTAGGGTTAGCATCATCCCTAGGATAGTATTAGGGTTAGGGTTAGGGTTAGGGTTAGGGTTAGCATCAGCTCTAGCATAGTGTTAGGGTTAGGGTTAGGGTTAGCATCAGCCCTAGGATAGTGTTAGGGTTAGGGTTAGGGTTAGCATCAGCCCTAGGATACTGTTAGCGTTAGGGTTACCATCAGCCCTGGGATAATGTTACGGTTAGGGTTAGCGTTACCATCAGCCCTAGGATAGTGTTAGGGTTAGGGTTCGGGTTAGCATCAGCCCTAGGATAGTGTTAGGGTTAGGGTTAGCATCAGCCCTAGGATAGTGTTAGGGTTAGGGTTAGTTTTAGCATCAGCCCTAGGATAGTGTTAGGGTTAGGGTTAGCATCAGACCTAGGATAGTGTTAGGGTTAGGGTTAGGGTTATCATCAGGCCTAGGATAGTGTTAGGGTTAGGGTTAGCATCAGCCCTAGGATAGTGTTAGGGTTAGGGTTAGCATCAGCCCTAGGATAGTGTTAGGGTTAGGGTTACGGTTAGCATCAGGCCTAGGATAGTGTTAGGGTTAGGGATAGCATCAGCCCTAGGATAGTGTTAGGGTTAAGGTTAGGGTTAGCATCAGCCGTAGGATAGTGTTAGGGTTATTGTTAGCCTCAACCCTAAGATAGTGTTAGAGTTAGGGTTAGGGTTAGCATCAGCCCTAGGATAGTGTTAGGTTTAGGGTTAGGGTTAGCATCATCCCTAGGATAGTTTTAGTGTTATGTTTAGCATCAGCCCTAGGATAGTGTTAGGGTTAGGGTTAGGGTTAGCATCCGCCCTAGGATAGTGTTAGGGTTAGGGTTAGGGTTAGCATCAGCCCTAGGATAGTGTTAGGGTTAGGGTTAACATAAACCCCAGGATAGTGTTAGGGTTAGGGTAGGGTTATCATCAGGCCTAGGATAGTGTTAGGGTTAGGGTTAGGGTTAGCATTAGTTCAAGGATAGTGTTAGAGTTAGCGTTAGGGTTAGCATCAACCCTAGGATAGTGTTAGGGTTAGGGTTAGGGTTAGCATCAGCCCTAGGATAGTGTTAGGGTTAGGGTTAGCATCAGCCCTAGGATAGTGTTAGTGTTAGGGTTAGGGTTAGCATCAGGCCCAAGATAGTGGTAGGGTTAGGGTTACCATCAGCCCTAGGATAGTGTTAGGGTTAGGATTAGCATCAGCCCTAGGATAGTGTTAGGGTTAGGGTTAGGGTTAGCATCAGCCCTAGGATAGTGTTAGGGTTAGGGTTAGCATGAGCCCTAGGATAGTGTTAGGGTTAGGGTTAGGGTTAGCATCAGCCCTAGGATAGTGTTAGGGTTAGGGTTAGCATCAGCCCTAGGATAGTGTTAGGGTTAGGGTTAGCATCAACCCTAGGATAGTGTTTGGGTTAGGGTTAGGGTTAGCATCAGGCCTACGATTGTGTTAGGGTTAGGGTTAGCCTCAGCCCTAGGAGAGTGTTAGGGTAAGGGATAGGGTTAGCATCAGGCCTAGGATAGTGTTAGGGTTAGGGTTAGGGTTAGCATCAGCTCTAGGATAGTGTTAGGGTTAAGGTTAGCATCAGGCCTAGGATAGTGTTAGGGATAGGGTTAGCATCAGCCTTAGGATAGTGTTAGGGTTAGGGTTAGGGTTAGCATCAGCCCTAGGATAGTGTTAGTGTTAGGGTTAGCCTCAGCCCTAAGATAGTGTTAGAGTTAGGGTTAGGGTTAGCATCAGCCCTAGGATAGTGTTAGGGTTAGGGTTAGGGTTAGCATCAGCCCTAGGATAGTGTTAGTGTTAGGGTTAGCATCAGCCCTAGGATAGTGTTAGGGTTAGGGTTAGGGTTAGAATCCGCCCTAGGATAGTGTTAGGGTTAGGGTTAGGGTTATCATCAGGCCTAGGATAGTGTTAGGGTTAGGGTTAGGGTTAGCATCAGCTCTAGGATAGTGTTAGGGTTAGTGTTATGGTAAGCATCAGCCCTAGGATAGTGTTAGGGTTAGAGTTAGCAACAGCCCTAGGATAGTGTTAGGGTTAGGGTTAGGGTTAGCATCAGCCCTAGTATAGTGTTAGGGTTAGGGTTAGCATCAGCCCTAGGATAGTGTTAGGGTTAGGGTTAGCATCAGACCTAGGATAGTGTTAGGGTTAGGGTTAGGGTTAGCATCAGCCCTAGTATAGTGTTAGGGTTAGGGTTAGCATCAGCCCTAGGATAGTGTTAGCGTTAGGGTTAGGGTTAGCATCAGCCCTAGGATAGTGTTAGGGTTAGGGTTAGCATCAGACCTAGGATAGTGTCAGGGTTAGGGATAGGGTTAGCAGCAGGCCCAGGATAGTGTTAGTGTTAGGGTTAGCATCAGCCTTAGGATAGTGGTAGGGTTAGGGTTAGGGTTAGCATCAGCCGTAGGATAGTGTTTGGGTTAGAGTTAGCCTCAGTCCTAAGATAGTGTTAGAGTTAGGGTTAGGGTTCGCATCAGCCCTAGGATAGTTTTAGGGTTAGGGTTAGGGTTGGCATCAGCCCTAGGATAGTGTTAGTGTTAGGGTTAGCATCAGCCCTAGGATAGTGTTAGGGTTAGGGTTAGGGTTATCATCAGGCCTACGATTGTGTTAGGGTTAGGGTTAGCCTCAGCCCTAGGAGAGTGTTAGGGTAAGGGATAGGGTTAGCATCAGGCCTACGATAGTGTTAGCGTTAGGGTTAGGGTTAGCATCAGCCCTAGGATAGTGTTAGGGTTAAGGTTAGCATCAGGCCTAGGATAGTGTTAGGGATAGGGTTAGCATCAGCCTTAGGATAGTGTTAGGGTTAAGGTTAGGGTTAGCATCAGCCCTAGGATAGTGTTAGGGTTAGGGTTAGCCTGAGCCCTAAGATAGTGTTAGAGTTAGGGTTAGGGTTAGCATCAGCCCTAGGATAGTGTTAGGGTTAGGGTTAGGGTTAGCATCAGCCCTAGGATAGTGTTAGTGTTAGGGTTAGCATCAGCCCTAGGATAGTGTGAGGGTTAGGGTTAGGGTTAGCATCAGCCCTAGGATAGTGTTAGGGTTAGGGTTAGGGTTAGCATCAGCCCTAGGATAGTGTTAGGGTTAGTTTTAGCATCCGCCCTAGAATAGTGTTAGGGTTAGGGTTAGGGTTATCATCAGCCCTAGGATAGTGTTAGGGTTAGGGTTAGCATCAGCCCTAGGATAGTGTTAGGGTTAGGGTTAGGGTTAGCATCAGGCCTAGGATAGTGTTAGCGTTGGGGTTAGCATCAGCCCTAGGATAGTGTTAGGGTTAGGGTTACGGTTATCATCAGGCCTAGGATAGTGTTAGGGTTAGGGTTAGCATCAGCCCTAGGATAGTGTTAGGGTTAGGGTTAGGGTTAGCATCAGCCCTAGGATAGTGTTAGGGTTAGGGTTAGCATCAGCCCTAGGATAGTGTTAGGGTTAGGGTTAGCATCAGCCCTAGGATACTGTTAGGGTTAGGGTTAGCATCAGCCCTAGCATAGTGTTAGGGTTAGAGTGAAGGTTAGCACCAGGCTTAGGATAGTGTTAGTGTTAGGGTTACCATGAGCCTTAGGATAGTTTTAGGGTTAGGGTTAGGGTTAGCATCAGCCGTAGAATAGTGTTAGGGTTAGGGTTAGCCTCAGCCCTAGGATAGTGTTAGCGTTAAGTTTAGGGTTAGCATCAGCCCTAGGATAGTGTTAGGGGTAGGGTTAGGGTTAGCATCAGCCTAGGATAGTGTTAGTGTTAGGGTTAGCATCAGCCCTAGGATAGTGTTAGGGTTAGGTTTAGGGTTAGCATCAGCCCTAGGATAGCATTAGGGTTATGGTTATGGTTAGGGTTAGGGTTAGCATCAGCTCTAGGATAGTGTTAGGGTTAGGGTTAGGGTTAGCATCAGCCCTAGGATAGTGTTAGGGTTAGGGTTAGGGTTAGCATCTGCCCTAGGATAGTGTTAGGGTTAGGGTTACCATCAGCCCTGGGATAGTGTTAGGGTTAGGGTTAGGGTTACCATCAGCCCTAGGATAGTGTTAGGGTTAGGGTTAGCATCAGCCCTAGGATAGTGTTAGGGTTAGGGTTAGGGTTAGCATCAGCCCTAGGATAGTGTTAGGGTTAGGGTTAGCATCAGCCCTAGGATAGTGTTAGGGTTAGGGTTAGGGTTAGCATCAGCCCTAGGATAGTGTTAGGGTTAGGGTTAGCATCAGCCCTAGGATAGTGTTAGGGTTAGGGTTAGGGTTAGCATCAGCCCTAGGATAGTGTTAGGGTTAGGGTTAGCATCAGCCCTAGGATAGTGTTAGGGTTAGGGTTAGGGTTAGCATCAGCCCTAGGATAGTGTTAGGGTTAGGGTTAGCATCAGCCCTAGGATAGTGTTAGGGTTAGGGTTAGGGTTAGCATCAGCCCTAGGATAGTGTTAGGGTTAGGGTTAGCATCAGACCTAGGATAGTGTCAGGGTTAGGGTTAGGGTTAGCACCAGGCCCAGGATAGTGTTAGTGTTAGGGTTAGCATCAGCCTTAGGATAGTGCTAGGGTTAGGGTTAGGGTTAGCATCAGCCGTAGGATAGTGTTTGGGTTAGGGTTAGCCTCAGTCCTAAGATAGTGTTAGAGTTAGGGTTAGGGTTCGCATCAGCCCTAGGATAGTGTTAGGGTTAGGGTTAGGGTTAGCATCAGCCCTAGGATAGTGTTAGTGTTAGGGTTAGCATCAGCCCTAGGATAGTGTTAGGGTTAGGGTTAGGGTTAGCATCAGCCCTAAGATAGTGTTAAGGTTAGGGTTAGGGTTAGCATCAGGCCTACGATAGTGTTAGGGTTAGGGTTATCATCAGCCCTAGGATAGTGTTAGGGTTAGGGTTAGGGTTAGCATCAGCCCTAGGATAGTGTTAGGGTTAGGGTTAGCCTCAGCCCTAGGAGAGTGTTAGGGTTAGGGATAGGGTTAGCATCAGGTCTAGGATAGTGTTAGGGTTAGGGTTAGGGTTAGCATCAGCCCTAGGATAGTGTTAGGGTTAGGGTTAGCATCAGACCTAGGATAGTGTTAGGGTTAGGGTTAGGGTTAGCATCAGCCCTAGTATAGTGTTAGGGTTAGGGTTAGCATCAGCCCTAGGATAGTGTGAGCGTTAGGGTTAGGGTTAGCATCAGCCCTAGGATAGTGTTAGGGTTAGGGTTAGCATCAGACCTAGGATAGTGTCAGGGTTAGGGATAGGGTTAGCAGCAGGCCCAGGATAGTGTTAGTGTTAGGGTTAGCATCAGCCTTAGGATAGTGGTAGGGTTAGGGTTAGGGTTAGCATCAGCCGTAGGATAGTGTTTGGGTTAGAGTTAGCCTCAGTCCTAAGATAGTGTTAGAGTTAGGGTTAGGGTTCGCATTAGCCCTAGGATAGTTTTAGGGTTAGGGTTAGGGTTGGCATCAGCCCTAGGATAGTGTTAGTGTTAGGGTTAGCATCAGCCCTAGGATAGTGTTAGGGTTAGGGTTAGGGTTAGCATCAGCCCTCAGATAGTGTTAGGGTTAGGGTTAGGGTTAGCATCAGGCCTACGATAGTGTTAGGGTTAGGGTTAGCATCAGCCCTAGGATAGTGTTAGGGTTAGGGTTAGGGTTAGCATCAGCCCTAGGATAGTGTTAGGGTTAGGGTTAGCATCAACCTTAGGATAGTGTTTGGGTTAGGGTTAGGTTTAGCATCAGCCCTAGGATAGTGTTAGGGTTAGGGTTAACCTCAGCCCTAGGTGAGTGTTAGGGTAAGGGATAGGGTTAGCATCAGGCCTAGGATAGTGTTAGCGTTAGGGTTAGGGTTAGCATCAGCCCTAGGATAGTGTTAGGGTTAAGGTTAGCATCAGGCCTAGGATAGTGTTAGGGATAGGGTTAGCATCAGCCTTAGGATAGTGTTAGGGTTAAGGTTAGGGTTAGCATCAGCCCTGGGATAGTGTTAGGGTTAGGGTTAGCCTCAGCCCTAGGAGAGTGTTAGGGTAAGGGATAGGGTTAGCATCAGGCCTAGGATAGTGTTAGAGTTAGGGTTAGGGTTAGCATCAGCCCTAGGATAGTGTTAGGGTTAGTGTTAGGGTTAGCATCAGCCCTAGGATACTGTTAGTGTTAGGGTTAGCATCAGCCCTAGGATAGTGTGAGGGTTAGGGTTAGGGTTAGCATCAGCCCTAGGATAGTGTTAGTGTTAGGGTTAGCATCAGCCCTAGGATAGTGTGAGGGTTAGGGTTAGGGTTAGCATCAGCCCTAGGATAGTGTTAGGGTTAGGGTTAGGGTTAGCATCAGCCCTAGGATAGTGTTAGGGTTAGGGTTAGCATCAGCCCTAGGTTAGTGTTAGGGTTAGAGTTAGGGTTATCATCAGCCCTAGGATAGTGTTAGGGTTAGGGTTAGCATCAGCCCTAGGATAGTGTTAGGGTTAGGGTTAGGGTTAGCATCAGGCCTAGGATAGTGTTAGGGTTGGGGTTAGCATCAGCCCTAGGATAGTGTTAGGGTTAGGGTTACGGTTATCATCAGCCCTAGGTTAGTGTTAGGGTTAGGGTTACGGTTATCATCAGGCCTAGGATAGTGTTAGGGTTAGGGTTAGCATCAGCCCTAGGATAGTGTTAGGGTTAGGGTTAGGGTTAGCATCAGCCCTAGGATAGTGTTAGGGTTAGGGTTAGCATCAGCCCTAGGATAGTGTTAGGGTTAGGGTTAGGGTTATCATCAGGCCTAGGATAGTGTTAGGGTTAGGGTTAGCATCAGCCCTAGGATAGTGTTAGGGTTAGGGTTAGGGTTAGCATCAGCCCTAGGATACTGTTAGGGTTAGGGTTAGCATCAGCCCTAGCATAGTGTTAGGGTTAGAGTTAAGGTTAGCACCAGGCTTAGGATAGTGTTAGTGTTAGGGTTACCATCAGCCTTAGGATAGTTTTAGGGTTAGGGTTAGGGTTAGCATCAGCCGTAGGATAGTGTTAGGGTTAGGGTTAGGGTTAGCATCAGCCCTAGGATAGTGTTAGGGTTAGGGTTAGGGTTAGCATCAGGCCTAGGATAGTGTTAGGGTTAGGGTTAGGATCAGCCCTAGGATAGTGTTAGGGTTAGGGTTAGGGTTAGCATCAGCCCTAGGATAGTGTTAGGGTTAGGGTTAGCATCAGACGTAGGATAGTGTCAGGGTTAGGGTTAGTGTTAGCACCAGGCCCAGGATAGTGTTAGTGTTAGGGTTAGCATCAGCCTTAGGATAGTGTTAGGGTTAGGGTTAGGGATAGCATCAGCCGTAGGATAGTGTTTGGGTTAGGGTTAGCCTCAGTCCTAAGATAGTGTTAGAGTTAGGGTTTGGGTTAACATCAGCCCTAGCATAGTGTTAGGGTTAGGGTTAGGGTTAGCATCAGCCCTAGGATAGTGTTAGTGTTAGGGTTAGCATCAGCCCTAGGATAGTGTTAGGGTTAATGTTAGGGTTAGCATCAGCCCTAAGATAGTGTTAGGGTTAGGGTTAGGGTTAGCATCAGGCCTACGATTGTGTTAGGGTTAGGGTTAGCATCAGCCCTAGGATAGTGTTAGGGTTAGGGTTAGGGTTAACATCAGCCCTAGGATAGTGTTAGGGTTAGGGTTAGCATCAACCCTAGGATAGTGTTTGGGTTAGGGTTAGGGTTAGCATCAGGCCTACGATTGTGTTAGGGTTAGGGTTAGCCTCAGCCCTAGGAGAGTGTTAGGGTAAGGGATAGGGTTAGCATCAGGCCTAGGATAGTGTTAGGGTTAGGGTTAGGGTTAGCATCAGCTCTAGGATAGTGTTAGGGTTAAGGTTAGCATCAGGCCTAGGATAGTGTTAGGGATAGGGTTAGCATCAGCCTTAGGATAGTGTTAGGGTTAGGGTTAGGGTTAGCATCAGCCCTAGGATAGTGTTAGGGTTATGGTTAGGGTTATCATCAGGCCTAGGATAGTGTTAGGGTTAGGGTTAGCATCAGCCCTAGGATAGTGTTAGGGTTAGGGTTAGGGTTAGCATCAGCGCTAGGATAGTATTAGGGTTAGGGTTAGGGTTAGGTTTAGGGTTAGCATCAGCTCTAGGATAGTGTTAGGGTTAGGGTTAGGGTTAGCATCAGCCCTAGGATAGTGTTAGGGTTAGGGTTAGGGTTAGCATCTGCCCTAGGATAGTGTTAGGGTTAGGGTTACCATCAGCCCTGGGATAATGTTAGGGTTAGGGTTAGGGTTACCATCAGTCCTAGGATAGTGTTAGGGTTAGGGTTAGCATCAGCCCTAGGATAGTGTTAGGGTTAGGGTTAGGGTTCGCATCAGCCCTAGGATAGTGTTAGGGTTAGGGTTAGCATCAGACCTAGGATAGTTTTAGGGTTAGGGTTAGGGTTAGCATCAGCCCTAGGATAGTGTTAGGGTTAGGGTTAGCATCAGACCTAGGATAGTTTTAGGGTTAGGGTTAGGGTTAGCATCAGCCCTAGGATAGTGTTAGGGTTAGGGTTAGCATCAGCCCTAGGATAGTGTGAGGGTTAGGGTTAGGGTTAGCATCAGCCCTAGGATAGTGTTAGGGTTAGGGTTAGGGTTAGCATCAGCCCTAGGATAGTGTTAGGGTTAGGGTTATCATCAGCCCAAGGATAGTGTTAGGGTTAGGGTTAGGGTTATCATCAGCCCTAGGATAGTGTTAGGGTTAGGGTTAGCATCAGCCCTAGGATAGTGTTAGGGTTAGGGTTAGGGTTAGCATCAGGCCTAGGATAGTGTTAGGGTTGGGGTTAGCATCAGCCCTAGGATAGTGTTAGGGTTAGGGTTACGGTTATCATCAGGCCTAGGATAGTGTTAGGGTTAGGGTTAGCATCAGCCCTAGGATAGTGTTAGGGTTAGGGTTAGGGTTAGCATCAGCCCTAGGATAGTGTTAGGGTTAGGGTTAGCATCAGCCCTAGGATAGTGTTAGGGTTAGGGTTAGGGTTAGCATCAGCCCTAGGATAATGTTAGGGTTAGGGTTAGCATCAACCCTAGGATAGTGTTTGGGATAGGGTTAGGGTTAGCATCAGCCCTAGGATAGTGTTAGGGTTAGGGTTAGCCTCAGCCCTAGGAGAGTGTTAGGGTAAGGGATAGGGTTAGCATCAGGCCTAGGATAGTGTTAGGGTTAGGGTTAGGGTTAGCATCAGCTCTAGGATAGTGTTAGGGTTAAAGTTAGCATCAGGCCTAGGATAGTGTTAGGGATATGGTTAGCATCAGCCTTAGGAGAGTGTTAGGGTTAGGGTTAGGGTTAGCATCAGCCCTAGGATAGTGTTAGGGTTAGGGTTAGCCTCAGCCCTAAGATAGTGTTAGAGTTAGGGTTAGGGTTAGCATTAGCCCTAGGATAGTGTTAGGGTTAGGGTTAGTGTTAGCATCAGCCCTAGGATAGTGTTAGTTTTAGGGTTAGCATCAGCCCTAGGATAGTGTTAGGGTTAGGGTTAGGGTTAGAATCCGCCCTAGGATAGTGTTAGCCTTAGGGTTAGGGTTAGCATCAGCCCTAGGATAGTGTTAGGTTAAGGGTTAACATAAACCCTAACATAGTGTAAGGGTTAGGGTTAGGGTTATCATCAGGCCTAGGATAGTGTTAGGGTTAGGGTTAGGGTTAGCATCAGTTCAAGGATAGTGTTAGGGTTAGCGTTAGGGTTAGCATCAGCTCTAGGATAGTGTTAGGGTTAGTGTTAGGGTAAGCATCAGCCCTAGGATAGTGTTAGGGTTAGAGTTAGCATCAGCCCTAGGATAGTGTTAGGGTTAGGGTTAGGGTTAGCATCAGGCCGAGGATAGTGTTAGGGTTAGGGTTAGCATCAGCCCTAGGATAGTGTTAGGGTTAGGGTTAGGGTTAGCATCAGCCGTAGGATAGTGTTAGGGTTAGGGTTACCATCAACCCTAGGATAGTGTTTGGGTTAGGGATAGGGTTAGCATCAGCCCTAGGATAGTGTTAGTGTTAGGGTTAGCCTCAGCCCTAGGAGAGTGTTAGGGTTAGGGATAGGGTTAGCATCAGGCCTAGGATAGTGTTAGGGTTAGGGTTAGGGTTAGCATCAGCCCTAGGATAGTGTTAGGGTTAGGGTTAGCATCAGACCTAGGATAGTGTTAGGGTTAGGGTTAGGGTTAGCATCAGCCCTAGGATAGTGTTAGGGTTAGGGTTAGCATCAGCCCTAGGATAGTGTTAGCGTTAGGGTTCGGGTTAGCATCAGCCCTAGGATAGTGTTAGGGTTAGGGTTAGCATCAGACCTAGGATAGTGTCAGGGTTAGGGATAGGGTTAGCAGCAGGCCCAGGATAGTGTTAGTGTTAGGGTTAGCATCAGCCTTAGGATAGTGGTAGGGTTAGGGTTACGGTTAGCATCAGCCGTAGGATAGTGTTTGGGTTAGGGTTAGCCTCAGTCCTAAGATAGTGTTAGAGTTAGGGTTAGGGTTCGCATCAGCACTAGGATAGTGTTAGGGTTAGGGTTAGGGTTGGCATCAGCCCTAGGATAGTGTTAGTGTTAGGGTTATCATCAGCCCTAGGATAGTGTTAGGGTTAGGGTTAGGGTTAGCATCAGCTCTAGGATAGTGTTAGGGTTAAGGTTAGCATCAGGCCTAAGATAGTGTTAGGGATAGGGTTAGCATCAGCCTTAGGATAGTGTTAGGGTTAGGGTTAGGGTTAGCATGAGCCCTAGGATAGTGTTAGGGTTAGGGTTAGCCTCAGCCCTAAGATAGTGTTAGAGTTAGGGTTAGGGTTAGCATCAGCCCTAGGATAGTGTTAGGGTTAGGGTTAGGGTTAGCATCAGCCCTAGGATAGTGTTAGTGTTAGGGTTAGCATCAGCCCTAGGATAGTGTTAGGGTTAGGGTTAGGGTTAGAATCCGCCCTAGGATAGTGTTAGGGTTAGGGTTAGGGTTAGCATCAGCCCTAGGATAGTGTTAGGTTAAGGGTTAACATAAACCCTAGGATAGTGTTAGGGTTAGGGTTAGGGTTAGCATCAGTTCAAGGATAGTGTTAGGGTTAGTGTTAGGGTTAGCATCAGCTCTAGGATAGTGTTAGGGTTAGTGTTAGGGTAAGCATCAGCCCTAGGATAGTGTTAGGGTTAGAGTTAGCATCAGCCCTAGGATAGTGTTAGGGTTAGGGTTAGGGTTAGCATCAGGCCTAGGATAGTGTTAGGGTTAGGGTTAGCATCAGCCCTAGGATAGTGTTAGGGTTAGGGTTAGGGTTAGCATCAGCCGTAGGATAGTGTTAGGGTTAGGGTTACCATCAACCCTATTATAGTGTTTTGGTTAGGGATAGTGTTAGCATCAGCCCTAGGATAGTGTTAGGGTTAGGGTTAGCCTCAGCCCTAGGAGAGTGTTAGGGTTAGGGATAGGGTTAGCATCAGGTCTAGGATAGTGTTAGGGTTAGGGTTAGGGTTAGCATCAGCCCTAGGATAGTGTTAGGGTTAGGGTTAGCATCAGACCTAGGATAGTGTTAGGGTTAGGGTTAGGGTTAGCATCAGCCCTAGTATAGTGTTAGGGTTAGCGTTAGCATCAGCCCTAGGATAGTGTTAGCGTTAGGGTTAGGGTTAGCATCAGCCCTAGGATAGTGTTAGGGTTAGGGTTAGCATCAGACCTAGGATAGTGTCAGGGTTAGGGAGAGGGTTAGCAGCAGGCCCAGGATAGTGTTATTGTTAGGGTTAGCATCAGCCTTAGGATAGTGGTAGGGTTAGGGTTAGGGTTAGCATCAGCCGTAGGATAGTGTTTGGGTTAGAGTTAGCCTCAGTCCTAAGATAGTGTTAGAGTTAGGGTTAGGGTTCGCATCAGCCCTAGGATAGTTTTATGGTTAGGGTTAGGGTTGGCATCAGCCCTAGGATAGTGTTAGTGTTAGGGTTAGCATCAGCCCTAGGATAGTGTTAGGGTTAGGGTTAGGGTTAGCATCAGCCCTAAGATAGTGTTAGGGTTAGGGTTAGGGTTAGCATCAGGCCTACGATAGTGTTAGGGTTAGGGTTAGCATCAGCCCTAGGAGAGTGTTAGGGTTAGGGTTAGGGTTAGCATCAGCCCTAGGATAGTGTTAGGGTTAGGGTTAGCATTAACCTTAGGATAGTGTTTGGGTTAGGGTTAGGTTTAGCATCAGCCCTAGGATAGTGTTAGGGTTAGGGTTAACCTCAGCCCTAGGAGAGTGTTAGGGTAAGGGTTAGGGTTAGCATCAGGCCTAGGATAGTGTTAGGGTTAGGGTTAGGGTTAGCATCAGCCCTAGGATAGTGTTAGGGTTAGGGTTAGCATCAGCCCTAGGTTAGTGTTAGGGTTAGAGTTAGGGTTATCATCAGCCCTAGGATAGTGTTAGGGTTAGGGTTAGCATCAGCCCTAGGATTGTGTTAGGGTTAGGGTTAGGGTTAGCATCAGGCCTAGGATAGTGTTAGGGTTGGGGTTAGCATCAGCCCTAGGATAGTGTTAGGGTTAGGGTTACGGTTATCATCAGGCCTAGGATAGTGTTAGGGTTAGGGTTAGCATCAGCCCTAGGATAGTGTTAGGGTTAGGGTTAGGGTTAGCATCAGCCCTAGGATAGTGTTAGGGTTAGGGTTAGCATCAGCCCTAGGATAGTGTTAGGGTTAGGGTTAGGGTTATCATCAGGCCTAGGATAGTGTTAGGGTTAGGGTTAGCATCAGCCCTAGGATAGTGTTAGGGTTAGGGTTAGGGTTAGCATCAGCCCTAGGATACTGTTAGGGTTAGGGTTAGCATCAGCCCTAGCATAGTGTTAGGGTTAGAGTTAAGGATAGCACCAGGCTTAGGATAGTGTTAGTGTTAGGGTTACCATCAGCCTTAGGATAGTTTTAGGGTTAGGGTTAGGGTTAGCATCAGCCGTAGGATAGTGTTAGGGTTAGGGTTAGCCTCAGCCCTAGGATAGTGTTAGCGTTAAGTTTAGGGTTAGCATCAGCCCTAGGATAGTGTTAGGGGTAGGGTTAGGGTTAGCATCAGCCTAGGATAGTGTTAGTGTTAGGGTTAGCCTCAGCCCTAGGATAGTGTTAGGGTTAGGGTTAGGGTTAGCATCAGCCCTAGGATAGTATTAGGGTTAGGGTTAGGGTTAGGTTTAGGGTTAGCATCAGCTCTAGGATAGTGTTAGGGTTAGGGTTAGGGTTAGCATCAGCCCTAGGATAGTGTTAGGGTTAGGGTTAGGGTTAGCATCTGCCCTAGGATAGTGTTAGGGTTAGGGTTACCATCAGCCCTGGGACAATGTTAGGGTTAGGGTTAGGGTTACCATCAGCCCTAGGATAGTGTTAGGGTTAGGGTTAGCATCAGCCCTAGGATAGTGTTAGGGTTAGGGTTAGGGTTAGCATCAGCCCTAGGATAGTGTTAGGGTTAGGGTTAGCATCAGACCTAGGATAGTTTTAGGGTTAGGGTTAGGGTTAGCATCAGCCCTAGGATAGTGTTAGGGTTAGGGTTAGCATCAGACCTAGGATAGTTTTAGGGTTAGGGTTAGGGTTAGCATCAGCCCTAGGATAGTGTTAGGGTTAGGGTTAGCATCAGCCCTAGGATAGTGTGAGGGTTAGGGTTAGGGTTAGCATCAGCCCTAGGATAGTGTTAGGGTTAGGGTTAGGGTTAGCATCAGCCCTAGGATAGTGTTAGGGTTAGGGTTATCATCAGCCCAAGGATAGTGTTAGGGTTAGGGTTAGGGTTATCATCAGCCCTAGGATAGTGTTAGGGTTAGGGTTAGCATCAGCCCTAGGATAGTGTTAGGGTTAGGGTTAGGGTTAGCATCAGGCCTAGGATAGTGTTAGGGTTGGGGTTAGCATCAGCCCTAGGATAGTGTTAGGGTTAGGGTTACGGTTATCATCAGGCCTAGGATAGTGTTAGGGTTAGGGTTAGCATCAGCCCTAGGATAGTGTTAGGGTTACGGTTAGGGTTAGCATCAGCCCTAGGATAGTGTTAGGGTTAGGGTTAGCATCAGCCCTAGGATAGTGTTAGGGTTAGGGTTAGGGTTATCATCAGGCCTAGGATAGTGTTAGGGTTAGGGTTAGCATCAGCCCTAGGATAGTGTTAGGGTTAGGGTTAGGGTTAGCATCAGCCCTAGCATACTGTTAGGGTTAGGGTTAGCATCAGCCCTAGCATAGTGTTAGGGTTAGAGTTAAGGTTAGCACCAGGCTTAGGATAGTGTTAGTGTTAGGGTTACCATCAGCCTTAGGATAGTTTTAGGGTTAGGGTTAGGGTTAGCATCAGCCGTAGGATAGTGTTAGGGTTAGGGTTAGCCTCAGCCCTAGGATAGTGTTAGCGTTAAGTTTAGGGTTAGCATCAGCCCTAGGATAGTGTTAGGGGTAGGGTTAGGGTTAGCATCAGCCTAGCATAGTGTTAGTGTTAGGGTTAGCATTCAGCCCTAGGATAGTGTTAGGGTTAGGGTTAGGGTTAGCATCAGCCCTAGGATAGTATTAGGGTTAGGGTTAGGGTTAGGGTTAGGGTTAGCATCAGCTCTAGGATAGTGTTAGGGTTAGGGTTAGGGTTAGCATCAGCCCTAGGATAGTGTTAGGGTTAGGGTTAGGGTTAGCATCTGCCCTAGGATAGTGTTAGGGTTAGGGTTACCATCAGCCCTAGAATAGTGTTAGGGTTAGGGTTAGGGTTAGCATCTGCCGTAGGATAGTGTTAGGGTTAGGGTTACCATCAACCCTAGGATAGTGTTTGGGTTAGGGATAGGGTTAGCATCAGCCCTAGGATAGTGTTAGGGTTAGGGTTAGCCTCAGCCCTAGGAGAGTGTTAGGGTTAGGGATAGGGTTAGCATCAGGCCTAGGATAGTGTTAGGGTTAGGGTTAGGGTTAGCATCAGACCTAGGATAGTGTTAGGGTTAGGGTTAGGGTTAGCATCAGCCCTAGTATAGTGTTAGGGTTAGGGTTAGCATCAGCCCTAGGATAGTGTTAGCGTTAGGGTTAGGGTTAGCATCAGCCCTAGGATAGTGTTAGGGTTAGGGTTAGCATCAGACCTAGGATAGTGTCAGGGTTAGGGATAGGGTTAGCAGCAGGCCCAGGATAGTGTTAGTGTTAGGGTTAGCATCAGCCTTAGGATAGTGGTAGGGTTAGGGTTAGGGTTAGCATCAGTCGTAGGATAGTGTTTGGGTTAGAGTTAGCCTCAGTCCTAAGATAGTGTTAGAGTTAGGGTTAGGGTTCGCATCAGCCCTAGGATAGTTTTAGGGTTAGGGTTAGGGTTGGCATCAGCCCTAGGATAGTGTTAGTGTTAGGGTTAGCATCAGCCCTAGGATAGTGTTAGGGTTAGGGTTAGGGTTAGCATCAGGCCTACGATAGTGTTAGGGTTAGGGTTAGCATCAGCCCTAGGATAGTGTTAGGGTTAGGGTTAGGGTTAGCATCAGCCCTAGGATAGTGTTAGGGTTAGGGTTAGCATCAACCCTAGGATAGTGTTTGGGTTAGGGTTAGGTTTAGCATCAGCCCTAGGATAGTGTTAGGGTTAGGGTTATCCTCAGCCCTAGGAGAGTGTTAGGGTAAGGGATAGGGTTAGCATCAGGCCTAGGATAGTGTTAGCGTTAGGGTTAGGGTTAGCATCAGCCCTAGGATAGTGTTAGGGTTAAGGTTAGCATCAGGCCTAGGATAGTGTTAGGGATAGGGTTAGCATCAGCCTTAGGATAGTGTTAGGGTTAAGGTTAGGGTTAGCATCAGCCCTAGGATAGTGTTAGGGTTAGGGTTAGCCTCAGCCCTAAGATAGTGTTAGAGTTAGGGTTAGGGTTAGCATCAGCCCTAGGATAGTGTTAGGGTTAGGGTTAGGGTTAGCATCAGCCCTAGGATAGTGTTAGTGTTAGGGTTAGCATCAGCCCTAGGATAGTGTGAGGGTTAGGGTTAGGGTTAGCATCAGCCCTAGGATAGTGTTAGGGTTAGGGTTAGGGTTAGCATCAGCCCTAGGATAGTGTTAGGGTTAGGGTTAGCATCAGCCCTAGGATAGTGTTAGGGTTAGGGTTAGGGTTATCATCAGCCCTAGGATAGTGTTAGGGTTAGGGTTAGCATCAGCCCTAGGATAGTGTTAGGGTTAGGGTTAGGGTTAGCATCAGGCCTAGGATAGTGTTAGCGTTGGGGTTAGCATCAGCCCTAGGATAGTGTTAGGGTTAGGGTTACGGTTATCATCAGGCCTAGGATAGTGTTAGGGTTAGGGTTAGCATCAGCCCTAGGATAGTGTTAGGGTTAGGGTTAGGGTTAGCATCAGCCCTAGGATAGTGTTAGGGTTAGGGTTAGCATCAGCCCTAGGATAGTGTTAGGGTTAGGGTTAGGGTTATCATCAGGCCTAGGATAGTGTTAGGGTTAGGGTTAGCATCAGCCCTAGGATAGTGTTAGGGTTAGGGTTAGGGTTAGCATCAGCCCTAGGATACTGTTAGGGTTAGGGTTAGCATCAGCCCTAGCATAGTGTTAGGGTTAGAGTTAAGGTTAGCACCAGGCTTAGGATAGTGTTAGTGTTAGGGTTACCATCAGCCTTAGGATAGTTTTAGGGTTAGGGTTAGGGTTAGCATCAGCCGTAGGATAGTGTTAGGGTTAGGGTTAGCCTCAGCCCTAGGATAGTGTTAGCGTTAAGTTTAGGGTTAGCATCAGCCCTAGGATAGTGTTAGGGGTAGGGTTAGGGTTAGCATCAGCCTAGGATAGTGTTAGTGTTAGGGTTAGCATCAGCCCTAGGATAGTGTTAGGGTTAGGTTTAGGGTTAGCATCAGCCCTAGGATAGCATTAGGGTTAGGGTTAGGGTTAGGGTTAGGGTTAGCATCAGCTCTAGGATAGTGTTAGGGTTAGGGTTAGGGTTAGCATCAGCCCTAGGATAGTGTTAGGGTTAGGGTTAGGGTTAGCATCTGCCCTAGGATAGTGTTAGGGTTAGGGTTACCATCAGCCCTGGGATAGTGTTAGGGTTAGGGTTAGGGTTACCATCAGCCCTAGGATAGTGTTAGTGTTAGGGTTAGCATCAGCCCTAGGATAGTGTTAGGGTTAGGGTTAGGGTTAGCATCAGCCCTAGGATAGTGTTAGGGTTAGGGTTAGCATCAGACCTAGGATAGTGTTAGGGTTAGGGTTAGGGTTAGCATCAGCCCTAGGATAGTGTTAGTGTTAGGGTTAGCATCAGCCCTAGGATAGTGTTAGGGTTAGGGTTAGGGTTAGCATCAGCCATAGGATAGTGTTAGGGTTAGGGTTAGGGTTAGCATCAGCCCTAGGATAGTGTTAGGGTTAGGGTTAGCATCAGCCCTAGGATACTGTTAGGGTTAGGGTTAGGGTTAGCATCAGCCCTAGGATAGTGTTAGGGTTAGGGTTAGCATCAGACCTAGGATAGTGTTAGGGTTAGGGTTAGGGTTAGCATCAGCCCTAAGATAGTGTTAGGGTTAGGGTTAGCATCAGCCCTAGGATAGTGTTAGGGTTAGGGTTAGGGTTAGCATCAGCCCTAGGATAGTGTTAGGGTTAGGGTTAGCATCAGACCTAGGATAGTGTCAGGGTTAGGGTTAGGGTTAGCACCAGGCCCAGGATAGTGTTAGTGTTAGGGTTAGCATAAGCCTTAGGATAGTGCTAGGGTTAGGGTTAGGGTTAGCATCAGCCGTAGGATAGTGTTTGGGTTAGGGTTAGCCTCAGTCCTAAGATAGTGTTAGAGTTAGGGTTAGGGTTCGCATCAGCCCTAGGATAGTGTTAGGGTTAGGGTTAGGGTTAGCATCAGCCCTAGGATAGTGTTAGTGTTAGGGTTAGCATCAGCCCTAGGATAGTGTTAGGGTTAGGGTTAGGGTTAGCATCAGCCCTAAGATAGTGTTAGGGTTAGGGTTAGGGTTAGCATCAGGCCTACGATAGTGTTAGGGTTAGGGTTATCATCAGCCCTAGGATAGTGTTAGGGTTAGGGTTAGGGTTAGCATCAGCCCTAGGATAGTGTTAGGGTTAGGGTTAGGGTTAGCATCAGCCCTAGGATAGTGTTACGGTTAGGGTTAGCATCAGCCCTAGGATAGTGTTAGGGTTAGGGTTAGGGTTATCATCAGCCCTAGGATAGTGTTAGGGTTAGGGTTATCATCAGCCCTAGGATAGTGTTAGGGTTAGGGTTAGCATCAGCCCTAGGATAGTGTTAGGGTTAGGGTTAGGGTTATCATCAGGCCTAGGATAGTGTTAGGGTTAGGGTTAGCATCAGCCCTAGGATAGTGTTAGGGTTAGGGTTAGGGTTAGCATCAGCCCTAGGATAGTGTTAGGGTTAGGGTTAGTGTTAGCGTCAGCCCTAGGATATTATTAGGGTTAGGGTTAACATCAGCCCTAGGATAGTGTTAGGGTTAGAGTTAGGGTTAGAACCAGGCTTAGGATAGTGTTAGTGTTAGGGTTACCATCAGCCTTAGGATAGTGTTAGGGTTAGCGTTAGGGTTAGCATCAGCCGTAGGATCGTATTAGGGTTAGGGTTAGCCTCAGCCCTAGGATAGTGTTAGCGTTAGGGTTAGGGTTAGCATCAGCCCTAGGATAGTGTTAGGGGTAGGGTTATTGTTAGCATCAGCCCTAGGATAGTGTTAGTGTTAGGGTTAGCATCAGCCCTAGGATAGTATTAGGGTTAGGGTTAGGGTTAGGGTTAGGGTTAGCATCAGCTCTAGGATAGTGTTAGGGTTAGGGTTAGGGTTAGCATCAGCCCTAGGATAGTGTTAGGGTTAGGGTTAGGGTTAGCATCTGCCCTAGGATAGTGTTAGGGTTAGGGTTACCATCAGCCCTGGGACAATGTTAGGGTTAGGGTTAGGGTTACCATCAGCCCTAGGATAGTGTTAGGGTTAGGGTTAGCATCAGGCCTAGGATAGTGTTAGGGTTAGGGTTAGGGTTAGCATCAGCCCTAGGATAGTGTTAGGGTTAGGGTTAGCATCAGACCTAGGATAGTTTTAGGGTTAGGGTTAGGGTTAGCATCAGCCCTAGGATAGTGTTAGGGTTAGGGTTAGCATCAGACCTAGGATAGTTTTAGGGTTAGGGTTAGGGTTAGCATCAGCCCTAGGATAGTGTTAGGGTTAGGGTTAGCATCAGCCCTAGGATAGTGTGAGGGTTAGGGTTAGGGTTAGCATCAGCCCTAGGATAGTGTTAGGGTTAGGGTTAGGGTTAGCATCAGCCCTAGGATAGTGTTAGGGTTAGGGTTATCATCAGCCCAAGGATAGTGTTAGGGTTAGGGTTAGGGTTATCATCAGCCCTAGGATAGTGTTAGGGTTAGGGTTAGCATCAGCCCTAGGATAGTGTTAGGGTTAGGGTTAGGGTTAGCATCAGGCCTAGGATAGTGTTAGGGTTGGGGTTAGCATCAGCCCTAGGATAGTGTTAGGGTTAGGGTTACGGTTATCATCAGGCCTAGGATAGTGTTAGGGTTAGGGTTAGCATCAGCCCTAGGATAGTGTTAGGGTTACGGTTAGGGTTAGCATCAGCCCTAGGATAGTGTTAGGGTTAGGGTTAGCATCAGCCCTAGGATAGTGTTAGGGTTAGGGTTAGGGTTATCATCAGGCCTAGGATAGTGTTAGGGTTAGGGTTAGCATCAGCCCTAGGATAGTGTTAGGGTTAGGGTTAGGGTTAGCATCAGCCCTAGCATACTGTTAGGGTTAGGGTTAGCATCAGCCCTAGCATAGTGTTAGGGTTAGAGTTAAGGTTAGCACCAGGCTTAGGATAGTGTTAGTGTTAGGGTTACCATCAGCCTTAGGATAGTTTTAGGGTTAGGGTTAGGGTTAGCATCAGCCGTAGGATAGTGTTAGGGTTAGGGTTAGCCTCAGCCCTAGGATAGTGTTAGGGGTAGGGTTAGGGTTAGCATCAGCCTAGCATAGTGTTAGTGTTAGGGTTAGCATCAGCCCTAGGATAGTGTTAGGGTTAGGGTTAGGGTTAGCATCAGCCCTAGGATAGTATTAGGGTTAGGGTTAGGGTTAGGGTTAGGGTTAGCATCAGCTCTAGGATAGTGTTAGGGTTAGGGTTAGGGTTAGCATCAGCCCTAGGATAGTGTTAGGGTTAGGGTTAGGGTTAGCATCTGCCCTAGGATAGTGTTAGGGTTAGGGTTACCATCAGCCCTAGGATAGTGTTAGGGTTAGGGTTAGGGTTAGCATCAGCCGTAGGATAGTGTTAGGGTTAGGGTTACCATCAACCCTAGGATAGTGTTTGGGTTAGGGATAGGGTTAGCATCAGCCCTAGGATAGTGTTAGGGTTAGGGTTAGCCTCAGCCCTAGGAGAGTGTTAGGGTTAGGGATAGGGTTAGCATCAGGCCTAGGATAGTGTTAGGGTTAGGGTTAGGGTTAGCATCAGACCTAGGATAGTGTTAGGGTTAGGGTTAGGGTTAGCATCAGCCCTAGTATAGTGTTAGGGTTAGGGTTAGCATCAGCCCAAGGATAGTGTTAGCGTTAGGGTTAGGGTTAGCATCAGCCCTAGGATAGTGTTAGGGTTAGGGTTAGCATCAGACCTAGGATAGTGTCAGGGTTAGGGATAGGGTTAGCAGCAGGCCCAGGATAGTGTTAGTGTTAGGGTTAGCATCAGCCTTAGGATAGTGGTAGGGTTAGGGTTAGGGTTAGCATCAGTCGTAGGATAGTGTTTGGGTTAGAGTTAGCCTCAGTCCTAAGATAGTGTTAGAGTTAGGGTTAGGGTTCGCATCAGCCCTAGGATAGTTTTAGGGTTAGGGTTAGGGTTGGCATCAGCCCTAGGATAGTGTTAGTGTTAGGGTTAGCATCAGCCCTAGGATAGTGTTAGGGTTAGGGTTAGGGTTAGCATCAGGCCTACGATAGTGTTAGGGTTAGGGTTAGCATCAGCCCTAGGATAGTGTTAGGGTTAGGGTTAGGGTTAGCATCAGCCCTAGGATAGTGTTAGGGTTAGGGTTAGCATCAACCCTAGGATAGTGTTTGGGTTAGGGTTAGGTTTAGCATCAGCCCTAGGATAGTGTTAGGGTTAGAGTTATCCTCAGCCCTAGGAGAGTGTTAGGGTAAGGGATAGGGTTAGCATCAGGCCTAGGATAGTGTTAGCGTTAGGGTTAGGGTTAGCATCAGCCCTAGGATAGTGTTAGGGTTAAGGTTAGCATCAGGCCTAGGATAGTGTTAGGGATAGGGTTAGCATCAGCCTTAGGATAGTGTTAGGGTTAAGGTTAGGGTTAGCATCAGCCCTAGGATAGTGTTAGGGTTAGGGTTAGCCTCAGCCCTAAGATAGTGTTAGAGTTAGGGTTAGGGTTAGCATCAGCCCTAGGATAGTGTTAGGGTTAGGGTTAGGGTTAGCATCAGCCCTAGGATAGTGTTAGTGTTAGGGTTAGCATCAGCCCTAGGATAGTGTGAGGGTTAGGGTTAGGGTTAGCATCAGCCCTAGGATAGTGTTAGGGTTAGGGTTAGGGTTAGCATCAGCCCTAGGATAGTGTTAGGGTTAGGGTTAGCATCAGCCCTAGGATAGTGTTAGGGTTAGGGTTAGGGTTATCATCAGCCCTAGGATAGTGTTAGGGTTAGGGTTAGCATCAGCCCTAGGATAGTGTTAGGGTTAGGGTTAGGGTTAGCATCAGGCCTAGGATAGTGTTAGCGTTGGGGTTAGCATCAGCCCTAGGATAGTGTTAGGGTTAGGGTTACGGTTATCATCAGGCCTAGGATAGTGTTAGGGTTAGGGTTAGCATCAGCCCTAGGATAGTGTTAGGGTTAGGGTTAGGGTTAGCATCAGCCCTAGGATAGTGTTAGGGTTAGGGTTAGCATCAGCCCTAGGATAGTGTTAGGGTTAGGGTTAGGGTTATCATCAGGCCTAGGATAGTGTTAGGGTTAGGGTTAGCATCAGCCCTAGGATAGTGTTAGGGTTAGGGTTAGGGTTAGCATCAGCCCTAGGATACTGTTAGGGTTAGGGTTAGCATCAGCCCTAGCATAGTGTTAGGGTTAGAGTTAAGGTTAGCACCAGGCTTAGGATAGTGTTAGTGTTAGGGTTACCATCAGCCTTAGGATAGTTTTAGGGTTAGGGTTAGGGTTAGCATCAGCCGTAGGATAGTGTTAGGGTTAGGGTTAGCCTCAGCCCTAGGATAGTGTTAGCGTTAAGTTTAGGGTTAGCATCAGCCCTAGGATAGTGTTAGGGGTAGGGTTAGGGTTAGCATCAGCCTAGGATAGTGTTAGTGTTAGGGTTAGCATCAG
Source organism: Lemur catta (assembly GCF_020740605.2). Classification (NCBI taxonomy): domain Eukaryota; kingdom Metazoa; phylum Chordata; class Mammalia; order Primates; family Lemuridae; genus Lemur; species Lemur catta. The sequence goes on along the minus strand of NW_025423852.1, from coordinate 997,971 downwards.
CCCTAGGATAGTGTTAGGGTTAGGTTTAGGGTTAGCATCAGCCCTAGGATAGCATTAGGGTTAGGGTTAGGGTTAGGGTTAGGGTTAGCATCAGCTCTAGGATAGTGTTAGGGTTAGGGTTAGGGTTAGCATCAGCCCTAGGATAGTGTTAGGGTTAGGGTTAGGGTTAGCATCTGCCCTAGGATAGTGTTAGGGTTAGGGTTACCATCAGCCCTGGGATAGTGTTAGGGTTAGGGTTAGGGTTACCATCAGCCCTAGGATAGTGTTAGGGTTAGGGTTAGCATCAGCCCTAGGATAGTGTTAGGGTTAGGGTTAGGGTTAGCATCAGCCCTAGGATAGTGTTAGGGTTAGGGTTAGCATCAGACCTAGGATAGTGTTAGGGTTAGGGTTAGGGTTAGCATCAGCCCTAGGATAGTGTTAGTGTTAGGGTTAGCATCAGCCCTAGGATAGTGTTAGGGTTAGGGTTAGGGTTAGCATCAGCCATAGGATAGTGTTAGGGTTAGGGTTAGGGTTAGCATCAGCCCTAGGATAGTGTTAGGGTTAGGGTTAGCATCAGCCCTAGGATACTGTTAGGGTTAGGGTTAGGGTTAGCATCAGCCCTAGGATAGTGTTAGGGTTAGGGTTAGCATCAGACCTAGGATAGTGTTAGGGTTAGGGTTAGGGTTAGCATCAGCCCTAAGATAGTGTTAGGGTTAGGGTTAGCATCAGCCCTAGGATAGTGTTAGGGTTAGGGTTAGGGTTAGCATCAGCCCTAGGATAGTGTTAGGGTTAGGGTTAGCATCAGACCTAGGATAGTGTCAGGGTTAGGGTTAGGGTTAGCACCAGGCCCAGGATAGTGTTAGTGTTAGGGTTAGCATAAGCCTTAGGATAGTGCTAGGGTTAGGGTTAGGGTTAGCATCAGCCGTAGGATAGTGTTTGGGTTAGGGTTAGCCTCAGTCCTTAGATAGTGTTAGAGTTAGGGTTAGGGTTCGCATCAGCCCTAGGATAGTGTTAGGGTTAGGGTTAGGGTTAGCATCAGCCCTAGGATAGTGTTAGTGTTAGGGTTAGCATCAGCCCTAGGATAGTGTTAGGGTTAGGGTTAGGGTTAGCATCAGCCCTAAGATAGTGTTAGGGTTAGGGTTAGGGTTAGCATCAGGCCTACGATAGTGTTAGGGTTAGGGTTATCATCAGCCCTAGGATAGTGTTAGGGTTAGGGTTATGGTTAGCATCAGCCCTAGGATAGTGTTAGGGTTAGGGTTAGGGTTAGCATCAGCCCTAGGATAGTGTTACGGTTAGGGTTAGCATCAGCCCTAGGATAGTGTTAGGGTTAGGGTTAGGGTTATCATCAGCCCTAGGATAGTGTTAGGGTTAGGGTTATCATCAGCCCTAGGATAGTGTTAGGGTTAGGGTTAGCATCAGCCCTAGGATAGTGTTAGGGTTAGGGTTAGGGTTATCATCAGGCCTAGGATAGTGTTAGGGTTAGGGTTAGCATCAGCCCTAGGATAGTGTTAGGGTTAGGGTTAGGGTTAGCATCAGCCCTAGGATAGTGTTAGGGTTAGGGTTAGTGTTAGCGTCAGCCCTAGGATATTATTAGGGTTAGGGTTAACATCAGCCCTAGGATAGTGTTAGGGTTAGAGTTAGGGTTAGAACCAGGCTTAGGATAGTGTTAGTGTTAGGGTTACCATCAGCCTTAGGATAGTGTTAGGGTTAGCGTTAGGGTTAGCATCAGCCGTAGGATCGTATTAGGGTTAGGGTTAGCCTCAGCCCTAGGATAGTGTTAGCGTTAGGGTTAGGGTTAGCATCAGCCCTAGGATAGTGTTAGGGGTAGGGTTATTGTTAGCATCAGCCCTAGGATAGTGTTAGTGTTAGGGTTAGCATCAGCCCTAGGATAGTGTTAGGGTTAGGGTTAGGGTTAGCATCATCCCTAGGATAGTATTAGGGTTAGGGTTAGGGTTAGGGTTAGGGTTAGCATCAGCTCTAGGATAGTGTTAGGGTTAGGGTTAGGGTTAGCATCAGCCCTAGGATAGTGTTAGGGTTAGGGTTAGGGTTAGCACCAGCCCTAGGATACTGTTAGCGTTAGGGTTACCATCAGCCCTGGGATAATGTTACGGTTAGGGTTAGGGTTACCATCAGCCCTAGGATAGTGTTAGGGTTAGGGTTCGGGTTAGCATCAGCCCTAGGATAGTGTTAGGGTTAGGGTTAGCATCAGCCCTAGGATAGTGTTAGGGTTAGGGTTAGTTTTAGCATCAGCCCTAGGATAGTGTTAGGGTTAGGGTTAGCATCAGACCTAGGATAGTGTTAGGGTTAGGGTTAGGGTTATCATCAGGCCTAGGATAGTGTTAGGGTTAGGGTTAGCATCAGCCCTAGGATAGTGTTAGGGTTAGGGTTAGCATCAGCCCTAGGATAGTGTTAGGGTTAGGGTTAGGGTTAGCATCAGGCCTAGGATAGTGTTAGGGTTAGGGATAGCATCAGCCCTAGGATAGTGTTAGGGTTAAGGTTAGGGTTAGCATCAGCCGTAGGATAGTGTTAGGGTTATTGTTAGCCTCAACCCTAATATAGTGTTAGAGTTAGGGTTAGGGTTAGCATCAGCCCTAGGATAGTGTTAGGTTTAGGGTTAGGGTTAGCATCATCCCTAGGATAGTTTTAGTGTTATGTTTAGCATCAGCCCTAGGATAGTGTTAGCGTTAGGGTTAGGGTTAGCATCCGCCCTAGGATAGTGTTAGGGTTAGGGTTAGGGTTAGCATCAGCCCTAGGATAGTGTTAGGGTTAGGGTTAACATAAACCCAAGGATAGTGTTAGGGTTAGGGTTAGGGTTATCATCAGGCCTAGGATAGTGTTAGGGTTAGGGTTATGGTTAGCATTAGTTCAAGGATAGTGTTAGAGTTAGCGTTAGGGTTAGCATCAGCCCTAGGATAGTGTTAGGGTTAGGGTTAGGGTTAGCATCAGCCCTAGGATAGTGTTAGGGTTAGGGTTAGCATCAGCCCTAGGATAGTGTTAGTGTTAGGGTTAGGGTTAGCATCAGGCCCAAGATAGTGGTAGGGTTAGGGTTACCATCAGCCCTAGGATAGTGTTAGGTTTAGGGTTAGCATCAGCCCTAGGATAGTGTTAGGGTTAGAGTTAGGGTTAGCATCAGCCCTAGGATAGTGTTAGGGTTAGGGTTAGCATGAGCCCTAGGATAGTGTTAGGGTTAGGGTTAGGGTTAGCATCAGCCCTAGGATAGTGTTAGGGTTAGGGTTAGCATCAGCCCTAGGATAGTGTTAGGGTTAGGGTTAGGGTTAGCATCAGCCCTAGGATAGTGTTAGGGTTAGGGTTAGCATCAGCCCTAGGATAGTGTTAGGGTTAGGGTTAGGGTTAGCGTCAGCCCTAGGATAGTGTTAGGGTTAGGGTTAGCATCAGCCCTAGGATAGTGTTAGGGTTAGGGTTACGGTTAGCATCAGCCCTAGGATAGTGTTAGGGTTAGGGTTAGCATGAGCCCTAGGATAGTGTTAGGGTTAGGGTTAGGGTTAGCATCAGCCCTAGGATAGTGTTAGGGTTAGGGTTAGCATCAGCCCTAGGATAGTGTTAGGGTTAGGGTTAGGGTTAGCATCAGCCCTAGGATAGTGTTAGGGTTAGTGTTAGCATCAGCCCTAGGATAGTGTTAGGGTTAGGGTTAGGGTTAGCATCAGCCCTAGGATAGTGTTAGGGTTAGGGTTAGCATCAGACGTAGGATAGTGTCAGGGTTAGGGTTAGTGTTAGCACCAGGCCCAGGATAGTGTTAGTGTTAGGGTTAGCATCAGCCTTAGGATAGTGTTAGGGTTAGGGTTAGGGATAGCATCAGCCGTAGGATAGTGTTTGGGTTAGGGTTAGCCTCAGTGCCAAGATAGTGTTAGAGTTAGGGTTTGGGTTAACATCAGCCCTAGGATAGTGTTAGGGGTAGGGTTAGGGTTAGCATCAGCCCTAGGATAGTGTTAGTGTTAGGATTAGCATCAGCCCTAGGATAGTGTTAGGGTTAATGTTAGGGTTAGCATCAGCCCTAAGATAGTGTTAGGGTTAGGGTTAGGGTTAGCATCAGGCCTACGATTGTGTTAGGGTTAGGGTTAGCATCAGCCCTAGGATAGTGTTAGGGTTAGGGTTAGGGTTAACATCAGCCCTAGGATAGTGTTAGGGTTAGGGTTAGCATCAACCCTAGGATAGTGTTTGGGTTAGGGTTAGGGTTAGCATCAGGCATACGATTGTGTTAGGGTTAGGGTTAGCCTCAGCCCTAGGAGAGTGTTAGGGTAAGGGATAGGGTTAGCATCAGGCCTAGGATAGTGTTAGGGTTAGGGTTAGGGTTAGCATCAGCTCTAGGATAGTGTTAGGGTTAAGGTTAGCATCAGGCCTAGGATAGTGTTAGGGATAGGGTTAGCATCAGCCTTAGGATAGTGTTAGGGTTAGGGTTAGGGTTAGCATCAGCCCTAGGATAGTGTTAGGGTTAGGGTTAGCCTCAGCCCTACGATAGTGTTAGAGTTAGGGTTAGGGTTAGCATCAGCCCTAGGATAGTGTTAGGGTTAGGGTTAGGGTTAGCATCAGCCCTAGGATAGTGTTAGTGTTAGGGTTAGCATCAGCCCTAGGATAGTGTTAGGGTTAGGGTTAGGGTTAGAATCCGCCCTAGGATAGTGTTAGGGTTAGGGTTAGGGTTATCATCAGGCCTAGGATAGTGTTAGGGTTAGGGTTAGGGTTAGCATCAGCTCTAGGATAGTGTTAGGGTTAGTGTTATGGTAAGCATCAGCCCTAGGATAGTGTTAGGGTTAGAGTTAGCAACAGCCCTAGGATAGTGTTAGGGTTAGGGTTAGGGTTCGCATCAGGCCTAGGATAGTGTTAGGGTTAGGGTTAGCATCAGCCCTAGGATAGTGTTAGGGTTAGGGTTAGGGTTAGCATCAGCCGTAGGATAGTGTTAGGGTTAGGGTTACCATCAACTCTAGGATAGTGTTTGGGTTAGGGTTAGGGTTAGCATCAGCCCTAGGATAGTGTTAGGGTTAGGGTTAGCCTCAGCCCTAGGAGAGTGTTAGGGTTAGGGATAGGGTTAGCATCAGGCCTAGGATAGTGTTAGGGTTAGGGTTAGGGTTAGCACCAACCCTAGAATAGTGTTAGGGTTAGGGTTAGCATCAGGCCTAGGATAGTGTAAGGGTTAGGGTTAGCATCAGCCCTAGGATAGTGTTAGGGTTAGGGTTAGGGTTAGCAGCAGCCCTAGGATAGTGTTAGGGTTAGGGTTAGGGTTAAGGTTAGCATCAGCCCTAGGATATTATTAGGGTTAGGGTTAGCATCAGCCCTAGGATAGTGTTAGGGTTAGGGTTAGGGTTAGCACCAGGCCTAGGATAGTGTTAGTGTTAGGGTTAGCATCAGCCTTAGGATAGTGTTAGGGTTAGGGTTAGCATCAGCGGTAGGATAGTGTTAGGGTTAGGGTTAGCCTCAGCCCTAGGATAGTGTTAGAGTTAGGGTTAGGGTTAGCACCAGCCTTAGGACAGTCTTAGGGTTAGGGTTAGGGTTAGCATCAGCCCTAGGATAGTGTTAGTGTTAGGGTTAGCATCAGCCCTAGGATAGTGTTAGGGTTAGCGTTAGGGTTAGCATCAGCCCTAGGATAGTATTAGGGTTAGGGTTAGGGTTAGGGTTAGGGTTAGCATCAGCTCTAGGATAGTGTTAGGGTTAGGGTTAGGGTTAGCATCAGCCCTAGGATAGTGTTAGGGTTAGGGTTAGGGTTAGCATCAGCCCTAGGATAGTGTTAGGGTTAGGGTTAGGGTTAGCATCAGGCCTAGGATAGTGTTAGGGTTAGGGTTAGGATCAGCCCTAGGATAGTGTTAGGGTTAGGGTTAGGGTTAGCATCAGCCCTAGGATAGTGTTAGTCTTAGGGTTAGCATCAACCCTAGGATAGTGTTTGGGTTAGGGTTAGGGTTAGCATCAGCCCTAGGATAGTGTTAGGGTTACGGTGAGCCTCAGCCCTAGGAGAGTGTTAGGGTTAGGGATAGGGTTAGCATCAGGCCTAGGATAGTGTTAGGGTTAGGGTTAGGGTTAGCATCAGCCAAGGATAGTGTTAGGGTTAGGGTTAGCATCAGGCCAAGGATAGTGTTAGGGTTAGGGTTAGCATCAGCCCTAGGATAGTGTTAGGGTTAGGGTTAGGGTTAGCATCAGCCCTAGGATAGTGTTAGGGTTATGGTTAGGTTTAGCATCAGCCCTAGGATAGTGTTAGGGTAAGTGTTAGGGTTAGCATCAGGCCTAGGTTAGTGTTAGGGTTACTGTTAGAATCAGCCCTAGGATAGTGTTAGGGTTAGGGTCAGGGTTAGCATCAGCCCTAGGATAGTGTTAGGTTTAGGGTTAGGGATATCATCAGGCCTAGGATATTGTTAGGGTTTGGGTTAGCATCAGCCCTAGGATAATGTTAGGGTTAGGGTTAGGGTTAGCATCAGCCCTAGGATAGTGTTAAGGTTCGGGTTAGGGTTAGCATCATCCCTAGGACAGTGTTATGGTTAGGGTTAGGGTTAGCATCAGCCCAAGGATATTATTAGGGTTAGGGTTAGCATCAGCCGTAGGATAGTGTTAGGGTTAGGGTTAGGGTTAGCACCAGGCCTAGGATAGTGATAGTGTTAGGGTTAGCATCAGCCTTAGGATAGTGTTAGGGTTAGGGTTAGGGTTAGCATCAGCCGTAGGATAGTGTTAGGGTTAGGGTTAGCCTCAGCCCTAGGATAGTGTTACAGTTAGGGTTAGGGTTAGCATCAGCCCTAGGATAGTGTTAGGGTTAGGGTTAGGGTTAGCATCAGCCCTAGGATAGTGTTAGGGTTAGGGTTAGGGTTAGCATCAGCCCTAGGATAGTGTTAGTGTTAGGGTTAGCATTAGCCCTAGGATAGTGTTAGGGTGCGGGTTAGGTTTAGCATCAGCCCTAGGATAGTATTAGGTTTAGGGTTATGGTTAGGGTTAGGGTTAGCATCAGCTCTAGGATAGTGTAGGGTTAGGGTTAGGGTTAGCATCAGCCCTGGGATACTGTTAGGGTTAGGGTTAGGGTTAGCATCAGCCCTAGGATAGTGTTAGGGTTAGGGTTAGCATCAGCCCTAGGATAGTGTTAGGGTTAGGGTTAGCATCAGACCTAGGATAGTGTTAGGGTTAGTGTGAGCATCAGCCCTAGGAGAGTGTTAGGGTTAGGGTTAGGGTTAGCATCAGCCCTAGGACAGTGTTAGGGTTAGGGTTAACATCAGCCCTAGGATAGTGTTAGGGTTAGGGTTAGGGTTAGCATCAGCCCTAGGATACTGTTAGGTTTAGGGTTAGCATCAGACCTAGGAAAGTGTTAGGGTTAGGGTTAGGGTTAGCATCAGCCCTAGGATAGTGTAAGTGTTAGGGTTAGGGTTAGCATCAGGCCTAGGATAGTGTTAGGGTTAGGGTTAGCATCAGCCCTAGGATAGTGTTAGGGTTAGGGTTAGAGTTAGCATCAGCCCTAGGATAGTGTTAGGGTTAGGGTTAGGGTTAGCATCAGCCCTAGGATAGTATTAGGGTTAGGGTCAGCATCAGCCCTAGGATAGTGTTAGGGTTAGGGTTCGGGTTAGCAACAGGCCTAGCATAGTGTTAGTGTTAGGGTTAGCATCAGCCTTATGATAGTGTTAGGGTTAGGGTTAGGGTTAGCATCAGCCGTAGGATAGTGTTAGGGTTAGGGTTAACCTCAGCCCTAAGATAGTGTTAGAGTTAGGGTTAGGGTTAGCATCAGCCCTAGGATAGTGTTTGGGTTAGGGTTAGGGTTAGCATCAGCCCTAGGATAGTGTTAGTGTTAGGTTTAGCATCAGCCCTAGGATAGTGTTAGGGTTAGGTTTAGGGTTAGCATCCGCCCTAGGATAGTGTTAGGGTTAGGGTTAGGTTTAGCATCAGCCCTAGGATAGTGTTAGGGTTAGGGTTAACATAAACCCTAGGATAGTGTCAGGGTTAGGGTTAGGGTTATCATCAGGCATAGGATAGTGTTAGGGTTAGGGTTAGGGTTAGCATCATTTCAAGGATAGTGTTACGGTTAGCGTTAGGGTTAGCATCAGCCCTAGGATAGTGTTAGGGTTAGGGATAGGGTTAGCATCAGGCCTAGGATAGTGTTAGGGTTAGGGTTAGGGTTAGCATCAGCCCTAGGATAGTGTTAGGGTTAGGGTTAGCATCAGGCCTAGGAGAGTGTTATGGTTAGGGTTAGCATCAGCCGTAGGATAGTGTTAGGGTTAGGGTTAGGGTTAGCATCAGCCCTAGGATAGTCTTAGTGTTAGGGTTAGCATTAGCCCTAGGATAGTGTTAGGGTTATGGTTAGGTTTAGCATCAGCCCTAGGATAGTGTTAGGGTAAGGGTTAGGGTTATCATCAGGCCTAGGATAGTGTTAGGGTTACGGTTAGAATCAGCCCTAGGATAGTGTTAGGGTTATGGTTAGGGTTAGCATCAGCCCTAGGATAGTGTTAGGTTTAGGGTTATGGATATCATCAGGCCTAGGATATTGTTAGGGTTACGGTTAGCATCAGCCATAGGATAGTGTTAGGGTTAGGTTTAGGGTTAGCATCAGCCCTAGGATAGTGTTAGGGTTAGGGATACGGTTACCATCAGCCCTAGGATAGTGTTAGGGTTAGGGTTAGGGATAGCATCAGCCCTAGGATAGTGTTAGGGTTAGGGTTAGGGTTAGCATCAGCCCTAGGATAGTGTTAGGGTTAGGGTTAGCATCAGCCCTAGAATAGTGTTAGGGTTAGAGTTAGGGTTAGCACCAGGCCTAGGATAGTGTTAGTGATAGGGTTAGCATCAGCCTTAGGATAGTGTTAGGGTTAGGGTTAGGGTTAGCATCAGCCCTAGGATAGTGTTAGGGTTAAAGTTAGCATCAACCCTAGGATAGTGTTTGGGTTATGGTTAGGGTTAGCATCAGCCCTAGGATAGTGTTAGGGTTAGGGTTAGCCTCAGCCCTAGGAGAGTGTTAGGGTAAGGGATAGGGTTAGCATCATGCCTAGGATAGTGTTAGGGTTAGGGTTAGGGTTAGCATCAGCCCTAGGATAGTGTTAGGGTTAAGGTTAGCATCAGGCCTAGGATAGTGTTAGGGTTAGGGTTAGCCTCAGCCCTAAGATAGTGTTAGAGTTAGGGTTAGGGTTAGCATCAGCCCTAGGATAGTGATAGGGTTAGGGTTAGGGTTAGCATCAGCCCTAGGATAGTGTTAGATTTAGGGTTAGCATCAGCCCTAGGATAGTGTTAGGGTTAGGGTTAGGGTTAGAATCCGCCCTAGGATAGTGTTAGGGTTAGGGTTAGGGTTAACATCAGCCCTAGGATAGTGTTAGGTTAAGGGTTAACATAAACCCTAGGATAGTGTTAGGGTTAGGGTTAGGGTTATCATCAGGCATAGGATAGTGTTAGGGTTAGCGTTAGGGTTAGCATCAGCTCTAGGATAGTGTTAGGGTTAGTGTTAGGGTAAGCATCAGCCCTAGGATAGTGTTAGGGTTAGAGTTAGCATCAGCCCGAGGATAGTGTTAGGGTTAGGGTTAGGGTTAGCATCAGGCCTAGGATAGTGTTAGGGTTAGGGTTAGCGTCAGCCCTAGGATAGTGTTAGGGTTAGGGTTAGGGTTAGCATCAGCCCTAGGATAGTGTTAGGGTTAGGGTTTGGGTTAGCATCAGCCCTAAGATAGTGTTAGGGTTAGGGTTAGGGTTAGCATCAGGCCTACGATAGTGTTAGGGTTAGGGTTAGCATCAGCCCTAGGATAGTGTTAGGGTTAGGGTTAGGGTTAGCATCAGCCCTAGGATAGTGTTAGGGTTAGGGTTAGCATCAACCCTAGGATAATGTTTGCTTTAGGGTTAGGGTTAGCATCAGCCCTAGGATAGTGTTAGGGTTAGGGTTAGCCTCAGCCCTAGGAGAGTGTTAGGGTAAGGGATAGGGTTAGCATCAGGCCTAGGATAGTGTTAGGGTTAGGGTTAGGGTTAGCATCAGCCCTAGGATAGTGTTAGGGTTAAGGTTAGCATCAGGCCTAGGACAGTGTTAGGGATAGGGTTAGCATCAGCCTTAGGATAGTGTTAGGGTTAGGGTTAGGGTTAGCATCAGCCCTAGGATAGTGTTAGGGTTAGGGTTAGCCTCAGCCCTAAGATAGTGTTAGAGTTAGGGTTAGGGTTAGCATCAGCCCTAGGATAGTGTTAGGGTTAGGGTTAAGGTTAGCATCAGCCCTAGGATAGTGTTAGTGTTAGGGTTAGCATCAGCCCTAGGATAGTGTTAGGGTTAGGGTTAGGGTTAGAATCCGCCCTAGGATAGTGTTAGGGTTAGGGTTAGTGTTAGCATCAACCCTAGGATAGTGTTAGGTTAAGGGTTAACATAAACCCTAGGATAGTGTAAGGGTTAGGGTTAGGGTTATCATCAGGCCTAGGATAGTGTTAGGGTTAGGGTTAGGGTTAGCATCAGTTCAAGGATAGTGTTAGGGTTAGCGTTAGGGTTAGCATCAGCTCTAGGATAGTGTTAGGGTTAGTGTTAGGGTAAGCATCAGCCCTAGGATAGTGTTAGGGTTAGAGTTAGCATCAGCCCTAGGATAGAGTTAGGGTTAGGGTTAGGGTTAGCATCAGGCCTAGGATAGTGTTAGGGTTAGGGTTAGCATCAGCCCTAGGATAGTGTTAGGGTTAGGGTTAGGGTTAGCATCAGCCGTAGGATAGTGTTATGGTTAGGGTTACCATCAACCCTAGGATAGTGTTTGGGTTAGGGTTAGGGTTAGCATCAGCCCTAGGATAGTGTTCTGGTTAGGGTTAGCCTCAGCCCTAGGAGAGTGTTAGTGTTAGGGATAGGGTTAGCATCAGGCCTAGGATAGTGTTAGGGTTAGGGTTAGGGTTAGCACCAGCCCTAGGATAGTGTTAGGGTTAGGATTAGCATCAGGCCTAGGATAGTGTTAGGGTTAGGGTTAGCATCAGCACTAGGATAGTGTTAGGGTTATGGTTAGGGTTACCATCAGCCCTAGGATAGTGTTAGCTTTAGGGTTAGGGATATCATCAGGACTAGGATATTGTTAGGGTTAGGGTTAGCATCAGCCCTAGGATAGTGTTGGGGTTAGGGTTAGTTTTAGCATCAGCCCTAGGATAGTGTTAGGGTTAGGGTTAGGGTTAGCATCAGCCCTAGGATAGTGTTAGGGTTAGGGTTAGGGTTAGCATCAGCCCTAGGATATTATTAGGGTTAGGGTTAGCATCAGCCCTAGGATAGTGTTAGGGTTAGGGTTAGGGTTAGCACCAGGCCTAGGATAGTGTTAGTGTTAGGGTTAGCATCAGCCATAGGATAGTGTTAGGGTTAGGGTTAGGGTTAGCATCAGCCGTAGGATAGTGTTAGGGTTAGGGTTAGCCTCAGCCCTAGGGTAGTGTTAGAGTTAGGGTTAGGGTTAGCATCAGCCCTAGGATAGTGTTAGGGTTAGGGTTAGGGTTAGCATCAGCCCTAGGATAGTGTTAGTGTTAGGGGTAGCATCAGCCCTAGGATAGTGTTAGGGTTAGGGTTAGGGTTAGCATCAGCCCTAGGATAGTATTAGGGTTAGGGTTAGGGTTAGGGTTAGGGTTAGCATCAGCTCTAGGATAGTGTTAGTGTTAGGGTTAGGGTTAGCATCAGCCCTAGGATAGTGTTAGGGTTAGGGTTAGGGTTAGCATCAGCCCTAGGATAGTGTTAGGGTTAGGGTTAGGGTTAGCATCAGGCGTAGGATAGTGTTAGGGTTAGGGTTAGCATCAGCCCTAGGATAGTGTTAAGGTTAGGGTGAGCCTCAGCCCTAGGAGAGTGTTAGGGTTAGGGATAGGGTTAGCATCAGGCCTAGGATAGTGTTAGGGTTAGGGTTAGGGTTAGCATCAGGCCTAGGATAGTGTTAGGGTTAGGGTTAGGGTTAGCATCAGCCCTAGGATAGTGTTAGGGTTAGGGTTAGCATCAGCCCTAGGATAGTGTTAGGGTTAGGGTTAGGGTTAGCATCAGCCCTAGGATAGTGTTAGGGTTATGGTTAGGTTTAGCATCAGCCCTAGGATAGTGTTAGGGTAAGTGTTAGGGTTAGCATCAGGCCTAGGTTAGTGTTAGGGTTACTGTTAGAATCAGCCCTAGGATAGTGTTAGGGTTAGGGTCAGGGTTAGCATGAGCCCTAGGATAGTGTTAGGTTTAGGGTTAGGGATATCATCAGGCCTAGGATATTGTTAGGGTTAGGGTTAGCATCAGCCCTAGGATAATGTTAGGGTTAGGGTTAGGGTTAGCATCAGCCCTAGGATAGAGTTAAGGTTCGGGTTAGGGTTAGCATCAGCCCTAGGACAGTGTTATGGTTAGGGTTAGGGTTAGCATCAGCCCAAGGATATTATTAGCGTTAGGGTTAGCATCAGCCGTAGGATAGTGTTAGGGTTAGGGTTAGGGTTAGCACCAGGACTAGGATAGTGTTAGTGTTAGGGTTAGCATCAGCCTTAGGATAGTGTTACGGTTAGGGTTAGGGTTAGCATCAGCCCTAGGATAGTGTTAGTGTTAGGGTTAGCATTAGCCCTAGGATAGTGTTAGGGTGAGGGTTAGGGTTAGCATCAGCCGTAGGATAGTATTAGGTTTAGGGTTATGGTTAGGGTTAGGGTTAGCATCAGCTCTAGGATAGTGTTAGGGTTAGGGTTAGGGTTAGCATCAGCCCTGGGATACTGTTAGGGTTAGGGTTAGGGTTAGCATCAGCCCTAGGTTAGTGTTAGGGTTAGGGTTAGCATCAGCCCTAGGATAGTGTTAGGGTTAGGGTTAGCATCAGCCCTAGGACAGTGTTAGGGTTAGGGTTAACATCAGCCCTAGGATAGTTTTAGGGTTAGGGTTAGGGTTAGCATCAGCCCTAGGATACTGTTAGGTTTAGGGTTAGCATCAGACTTAGGAATGTGTTAGGGTTAGGGTTAGGGTTAGCATCAGCCCTAGGATAGTGTAAGTGTTAGGGTGAGGGTTAGCATCAGCCCTAGGATAGTGTTAGGGTTAGGGTTAGCATCAGCCCTAGGATAGTGTTAGGGTTAGGGTTAGGGTTAGCACCTGGCCTAGGATAGTGTTAGTGTTAGGGTTAGCATCAGCCTTAGGATAGTATTAGGGTTAGGGTTAGGGTTCGCATCAGCCGTAGGATAGTGTTAGGGTTAGGGTTAGCCTCAGCCCTAGGATAGTGTTACGGTTAGGGTTAGGGTTAGCATCAGCCCTAGGATAGTGTTAGTGTTAGGGTTAGCATCAGCCCTAGGATAGTGTTAGGGTTAGGGTTAGGGTTAGCATCAGCCCTAGGATAGTATTAGGGTTAGGGTTAGGGTTAGGGTTAGGGTTAGCATCAGCTCTAGGATAGTGTTAGTGTTAGGGTTAGGGTTAGCATCAGCCCTAGGATAGTGTTAGGGTTAGGGTTAGGGTTAGCATCAGCCCTAGGATAGTGTTAGGGTTAGGGTTAGGGTTAGCATCAGGCCTAGGATAGTGTTAGGGTTAGGGTTAGCATCAGCCCTAGGATATTGTTAGGGTTAGGGTTAGGGTTAGCATCAGCCCTAGGATAGTGTTAGTCTTAGGGTTAGCATCAACCCTAGGATAGTGTTTGGGTTAGGGTTAGGGTTAGCATCAGCCCTAGGATAGTGTTAGGGTTAGGGTGAGCCTCAGCCCTAGGAGAGTGTTAGGGTTAGGGATAGGCTTAGCATCAGGCCTAGGATAGTGTTAGGGTTAGGGTTAGGGTTAGCATCAGCCCTAGGATAGTGTTAGGGTTAGGGTTAGCATCAGCCCTAGGATAGTGTTAGGTTAAGGGTTAACATAAACCCTAGGATAGTGTAAGGGTTAGGGTTAGGGTTATCATCAGGCCTAGGATAGTGTTAGGGTTAGGGTTAGGGTTAGCATCAGTTCAAGGATAGTGTTAGGGTTAGCGTTAGGGTTAGCATCAGCTCTAGGATAGTGTTAATATTAGTGTTAGGGTAAGCATCAGCCCTAGGATAATGTTAGGGTTAGAGTTAGCATCAGCCCTAGGATAGAGTTAGGGTTATGGTTAGGGTTAGCATCAGGCCTAGGATAGTGTTAGGGTTAGGGTTAGCATCAGCCCTAGGATAGTGTTAGGGTTAGGGTTAGGGTTAGCATCAGCCGTAGGATAGTGTTATGGTTAGGGTTACCATCAACCCTAGGATAGTGTTTGGGTTAGGGTTAGGGTTAGCATCAGCCCTAGGATAGTGTTCTGGTTAGGGTTAGCCTGAGCCCTAGGAGAGTGTTAGTGTTAGGGATAGGGTTAGCATCAGGCCTAGGATAGTGTTAGGGTTAGGGTTAGGGTTAGCACCAGCCCTAGGATAGTGTTAGGGTTAGGGTTAGCATCAGGCCTAGGATAGTGTTAGGGTTAGGGTTAGCATCAGCCTTAGGATAGTGTTAGTGTTATGGTTAGGGTTACCATCAGCCCTAGGATAGTGTTAGCTTTAGGGTTAGGGATATCATCAGGACTAGGATATTGTTAGGGTTAGGGTTAGCATCAGCCCTAGGATAGTGTTGGGGTTAGGGTTAGTTTTAGCATCAGCCCTAGGATAGTTTTAGGGTTAGGGTTAGGGTTAGCATCAGCCCTAGGATAGTGTTAGGGTTAGGGTTAGGGTTAGCATCAGCCCTAGGATATTATTAGGGTTAGGGTTAGCATCAGCCCTAGGATAGTGTTAGGGTTAGGGTTAGGGTTAGCACCAGGCCTAGGATAGTGTTAGTGTTAGGGTTAGCATCAGCCATAGGATAGTGTTAGGGTTAGGGTTAGGGTTAGCATCAGCCGTAGGATAGTGTTAGGGTTAGGGTTAGCCTCAGCCCTAGGATAGTGTTAGAGTTAGGGTTAGGGTTAGCATCAGCCCTAGGATAGTGTTAGGGTTAGGGTTAGGGTTAGCATCAGCCCTAGGATAGTGTTAGTGTTAGGGTTAGCATCAGCCCTAGGATAGTGTTAGGGTTAGGGTTAGGGTTAGCATCAGCCCTAGGATAGTATTATGGTTAGGGTTAGGGTTAGGGTTAGCATCAGCTCTAGGATAGTGTTAGTGTTAGGGTTAGGGTTAGCATCAGCCCTAGGATAGTGTTAGGGTTAGGGTTAGGGTTAGCATCAGCCCTAGGATAGTGTTAGGGTTAGGGTTAGGGTTAGCATCAGGCCTAGGATAGTGTTAGGGTTAGGGTTAGCATCAGCCCTAGGATAGTGTTAGGGTTAGGGTTATGGTTAGCATCAGCCCTAGGATAGTGTTAGCCTTAGGGTTAGCATCAACCCTAGGATAGTGTTTGGGTTAGGGTTAGGGTTAGCATCAGCCCTAGGATAGTGTTAAGGTTAGGGTGAGCCTCAGCCCTAGGAGAGTGTTAGGGTTAGGGATAGGGTTAGCATCAGGCCTAGGATAGTGTTAGGGTTAGGGTTAGGGTTAGCATCAGGCGTAGGATTGTGTTAGGGTTAGGGTTAAGGTTAGCATCAGCCCTAGGATAGTGTTAGGTTTAGGGTTAGCATCAGCCCTAGGATAGTGTTAGGGTTAGGGTTAGGGTTAGCATCAGCCCTAGGATAGTGTTAGGGTTATGGTTAGGTTTAGCATCAGCCCTAGGATAGTGTTAGGGTAAGTGTTAGGGTTAGCATCAGGCCTAGGTTAGTGTTAGGGTTACTGTTAGAATCAGCCCTAGGATAGTGTTAGGGTTAGGGTCAGGGTTAGCATGAGCCCTAGGATAGTGTTAGGTTTAGGATTAGGGATATCATCAGGCCTAGGATATTGTTAGGGTTAGGATTAGCATCAGCCGTAGGATAATGTTAGGGTTAGGGTTAGGGTTAGCATCAGCCCTAGGATAGTGTTAAGGTTCGGGTTAGGGTTAGCATCAGCCCTAGGACAGTGTTATGGTTAGGGTTAGGGTTAGCATCAGCCCAAGGATATTATTAGGGTTAGGGTTAGCATCAGCCGTAGGATAGTGTTAGGGTTAGGGTTAGGGTTAGCACCAGGCCTAGGATAGTGTTAGTGTTAGTGTTAGCATCAGCCTTAGGATAGTGTTAGGGTTAGGGTTAGGGTTAGCATCAGCCGTAGGATAGTGTGAGGGTTAGGGTTAGCCTCAGCCCTAGGATAGTGTTACAGTTAGGGTTAGGGTTAGCATCAGCCCTAGGATAGTGTTAGGGTTAGGGTTAGGGTTAGCATCAGCCCTAGGATAGTGTTAGTGTTAGGGTTAGCATTAGCCCTAGGATAGTGTTAGGGTGAGGGTTAGGGTTAGCATCAGCCCTAGGATAGTATTAGGTTTAGGGTTATGGTTAGGGTTAGGGTTAGCATCAGCTCTAGGATAGTGTTAGGGTTAGGGTTAGGGTTAGCATCAGCCCTGGGATACTGTTAGGGTTAGGGTTAGCATCAGCCCTAGGATAGTGTTAGGGTTATTGTTAGCATCAGCCCTAGGATAGTGTTAGGGTTAGGGTTAGCATCAGCCCTAGGAAAGTGTTAGGGTTAGGGTTAACATCAGCCCTAGGATAGTTTTAGGGTTAGGGTTAGGGTTAGCATCAGCCCTAGGATACTGTTAGGTTTAGGGTTAGCATCGGAGCTAGGAAAGTGTTAGGGTTAGGGTTAGGTTTAGCATCAGCCCTAGGATAGTGTTAGGGTAAGTGTTAGGGTTAGCATCAGGCCTAGGTTAGTGTTAGGGTTACTGTTAGAATCAGCCCTAGGATAGTGTTAGGGTTAGGGTCAGGGTTAGCATGAGCCCTAGGATAGTGTTAGGTTTAGGGTTAGGGATATCATCAGGCCTAGGATATTTTTAGGGTTAGGGTTAGCATCAGCCCTAGGATAATGTTAGGGTTAGGGTTAGGGTTAGCATCAGCCCTAGGATAGTGTTAAGGTTCGGGTTAGGGTTAACATCAGCCCTAGGACAGTGTTATGGTTAGGGTTATGGTTAGCATCAGCCCAAGGATATTATTAGGGTTAGGGTTAGCATCAGCCGTAGGATAGTGTTAGGGTTAGGGATAGGGTTAGCACCAGGCCTAGGATAGTGTTAGTGTTAGGGTTAGCATCAGCCTTAGGATAGTGTTAGGGTTAGGGTTAGGGTTAGCATCAGCCGTAGGATAGTGTTAGGGTTAGGGTTAGCCTCAGCCCTAGGATAGTGTTACAGTTAGGGTTAGGGTTAGCATCAGCCCTAGGATAGTGTTAGGGTTAGGGTTAGGGTTAGCATCAGCCCTAGGATAGTGTTAGTGTTAGGGTTAGCATTAGCCCTAGGATAGTGTTAGGGTGAGGGTTAGGGTTAGCATCAGCCCTAGGATAGTATTAGGTTTAGGGTTATGGTTAGGGTTAGGGTTAGCATCAGCTCTAGGATATTGTTAGGGTTAGGGTTAGGGTTAGCATCAGCCCTGGGATACTGTTAGGGTTAGGGTTAGGGTTAGTATCAGCCCTAGGATATTGTTAGGGTTAGGGTTAGCATCAGCCCTAGGATAGTGTTAGGGTTAGGGTTAGCATCAGCCCTAGGACAGAGTTAGGGTTCGGGTTAACATCAGCCCTAGGATAGTTTTAGGGTTAGGGTTAGGGTTAGCATCAGCCCTAGGATACTGTTAGGTTTAGGGTTAGCATCAGACCTAGGAAAGTGTTAGGGTTAGGGTTAGCATCAGCCCTAGGATAGTGTTAGGGTTAGGGTTAGGGTTAGCATCAGCCCTAGGATAGTGTTAGGGTTAGGGTTAGGGTTAGCATCAGCCCTAGGATAGTGTTAGGGTTAGGGTTAGCATCAGCCCTAGGATAGTGTTAGGGTTAGGGTTAGGGTTAGCATCAGCCCTAGGATAGTGTTAGGGTTAGGGTTAGGGTTAGCATCAGGCCTAGGATAGTGTTAGGGTTAGGGTTAGCATCAGCCCTAGGATAGTGTTAGGGTTAGGGTTAGGGTTAGCATCAGCCCTAGGATAGTGTTAGCCTTAGGGTTAGCATCAACCCTAGGATAGTGTTTGGGTTAGGGTTAGGGTTAGCATCAGCCCTAGGATAGTGTTAAGGTTAGGGTGAGCCTCAGCCCTAGGAGAGTGTTAGGGTTAGGGATAGGGTTAGCATCAGGCCTAGGATAGTGTTAGGGTTAGGGTTAGGGTTAGCATCAGGCGTAGGATAGTGTTAGGGTTAGGGTTAGGGTAAGCATCAGCCCTAGGATAGTGTTAGGGTTAGGGTTAGGGTTAGCATCAGCCCTAGGATAGTGTTAGGGTTATGGTTAGGTTTAGCATCAGCCCTAGGATAGTGTTAGGGTAAGTGTTAGGGTTAGCATCAGGCCTAGGTTAGTGTTAGGGTTACTGTTAGAATCAGCCCTAGGATAGTGTTAGGGTTAGGGTCAGGGTTAGCATGAGCCCTAGGATAGTGTTAGGTTTAGGGTTAGGGATATCATCAGGCCTAGGATATTGTTAGGGTTAGGGTTAGCATCAGCCCTAGGATAATGTTAGGGTTAGGTTTAGGGTTAGCATCAGCCCTAGGATAGTGTTAAGGTTCGGGTTAGGGTTAGCATCAGCCCTAGGACAGTGTTATGGTTAGGGTTAGGGTTAGCATCAGCCCAAGGATATTATTAGGGTTAGGGTTAGCATCAGCCGTAGGATAGTGTTAGGGTTAGGGTTAGGGTTAGCACCAGGCCTAGGATAGTGTTAGTGTTAGTGTTAGCATCAGCCTTAGGATAGTGTTAGGGTTAGGGTTAGGGTTAGCATCAGCCGTAGGATAGTGTGAGGGTTAGGGTTAGCCTCAGCCCTAGGATAGTGTTACAGTTAGGGTTAGGGTTAGCATCAGCCCTAGGATAGTGTTAGGGTTAGGGTAAGGGTTAGCATCAGCCCTAGGATAGTGTTAGTGTTAGGGTTAGCATTAGCCCTAGGATAGTGTTAGGGTGAGTGTTAGGGTTTGCATCAGCCCTAGGATAGTATTAGGTTTAGGGTTATGGTTAGGGTTAGGGTTAGCATCAGCTCTAGGATAGTGTTAGGGTTAGGGTTAGGGTTAGCATCAGCCCTGGGATACTGTTAGGGTTAGGGTTAGCATCAGCCCTAGGATAGTGTTAGGGTTAGGGTTAGCATCAGCCCTAGGATAGTGTTAGGGTTAGGGTTAGCATCAGCCCTAGGAAAGTGTTAGGGTTAGGGTTAACATCAGCCCTAGGATAGTTTTAGGGTTAGGGTTAGGGTTAGCATCAGCCCTAGGATACTGTTAGGTTTAGGGTTAGCATCAGACCTAGGAAAGTGTTAGGGTTAGGGTTAGGTTTAGCATCAGCCCTAGGATAGTGTTAGGGTAAGTGTTAGGGTTAGCATCAGGCCTAGGTTAGTGTTAGGGTTACTGTTAGAATCAGCCCTAGGATAGTGTTAGGGTTAGGGTCAGGGTTAGCATGAGCCCTAGGATAGTGTTAGGTTTAGGGTTAGGGATATCATCAGGCCTAGGATATTGTTAGGGTTAGGGTTAGCATCAGCTCTAGGATAATGTTAGGGTTAGGGTTAAGGTTAGCATCAGCCATAGGATAGTGTTAAGGTTCGGGTTAGGGTTAGCATCAGCCCTAGGACAGTGTTATGGTTAGGGTTAGGGTTAGCATCAGCCCAAGGATATTATTAGGGTTAGGGTTAGCATCAGCCGTAGGATAGTGTTAGGGTTAGGGTTAGGGTTAGCACCAGGCCTAGGATAGTGTTAGTGTTAGGGTTAGCATCAGCCTTAGGATAGTGTTAGGGTTAGGGTTAGGGTTAGCATCAGCCGTAGGATAGTGTTAGGGTTAGGGTTAGCCTCAGCCCTAGGATAGTGTTACAGTTAGGGTTAGGGTTAGCATCAGCCCTAGGATAGTGTTAGGGTTAGGGTTAGGGTTAGCATCAGCCCTAGAATAGTATTAGGTTTAGGGTTATGGTTAGGGTTAGGGTTAGCATCAGCTCTAGGATAGTGTTAGGGTTAGGGTTAGGGTTAGCATCAGCCCTGGGATACTGTTAGGGTTAGGGTTAGGGTTAGCATCAGCCCTAGGATATTGTTAGGGTTAGGGTTAGCATCAGCCCTAGGATAGTGTTAGGGTTAGGGTTAGCATCAGCCCTAGAACAGAGTTAGGGATCGGGTTAACATCAGCCCTAGGATAGTTTTAGGGTTAGGGTTAGGGTTAGCATCAGCCCTAGGATACTGTTACGTTTAGGGTTAGCATCAGACCTAGGAAAGTGTTAGGGTTAGGGTTAGCATCAGCCCTAGGATAGTGTTAGGGTTAGGGTTAGGGTTAGCATCAGCCCTAGGATAGTGTTAGGGTTAGGGTTAGGGTTAGCATCAGCCCTAGGATAGTGTTAGGGTTAGGGTTAGCATCAGCCCTAGGATAGTGTTAGGGTTAGGGTTAGGGTTAGCAACAGCCCTAGGATAGTGTTAGGGTTAGGGTTAGGGTTAGCATCAGCCCTAGGTTAGTGTTAGGGTTAGGGTTAGCATCAGCCCTAGGATAGTGTTAGGGTTAGGGTTAGGGTTAGCACCAGGCCTAGGATAGTGTTAGTGTTAGGGTTAGCATCAGCCTTAGGATAGTGTTAGGGTTAGGGTTAGGGTTAGCATCAGCCGTAGGATAGTGTTAGGGTTAGGGTTAGCCTCAGCCCTAGGATAGTGTTAAAGTTAGGGTTAGGGTTAGCATCAGCCCTAGGATAGTGTTAGGGTTAGGGTTAGGGTTAGCATCAGCCCTAGGATAGTGTTAGTGTTAGGGTTAGCATCAGCCCTATGATAGTGTTAGGGTTAGGGTTAGGGTTAGCATCAGCCCTAGGATAGTATTAGGGTTAGGGTTAGGGTTAGGGTTAGGGTTAGCATCAGCTCTAGGATAGTGTTAGTGTTAGGGTTAGGGTTAGCATCAGCCGTAGGACAGTGTAAGGGTTAGGGTTAGGGTTAGCATCAGCCCTAGGATAGTGTTAGGGTTAGGGTTAGGGTTAGCATCAGGCCTAGGATAGTGTTAGGGTTAGGGTTAGCATCAGCCCTAGGATAGTGTTAGGGTTAGGGTTAGGGTTAGCATCAGCCCTAGGATAGTGTTAGTCTTAGGGTTAGCATCAACCCTAGGATAGTGTTTGGGTTAGGGTTAGGGTTAGCATCAGCCCTAGGATAGTGTTAGGTTTAGGTTGAGCCTCAGCCCTAGGAGAGTGTTAGGGTTAGGGATAGGGTTAGCATCAGGCCTAGGATAGTGTTAGGGTTAGGGTTAGGGTTAGCGTCAGCCCTAGGATAGTGTTAGGGTTAGGGTTAGCATCAGCCCTAGGATAGTGTTAGGTTAAGGGTTAACATAAACCCTAGGATAGTGTAAGGGTTAGGGTTAGGGTTATCATCAGGCCTAGGATAGTGATAGGGTTAGGGTTAGGGTTAGCATCAGTTCAAGGATAGTGTAAGGGTTAGCGTTAGGTTTAGCATCAGCTCTAGGATAGTGTTAGGGTTAGTGTTAGGGTAAGCATCAGCCCTAGGATAGTGTTAGGGTTAGAGTAAGCATCAGCCCTAGGATAGAGTTAGGGTTAGGGTTAGGGTTAGCATCAGGCCTAGGATAGTGTTAGGGTTAGGGTTAGCATCAGCCCTAGGATAGTGTTAGGGTTAGGGTTAGGGTTAGCATCAGCCGTAGGATAGTGTTATGGTTAGGGTTACCATCAACCCTAGGATAGTGTTTGGGTTAGGGTTAGGGTTAGCATCACCCTAGGATAGTGTTCTGGTTAGGGTTAGCCTCAGCCCTAGGAGAGTGTTAGTGTTAGGGATAGGGTTAGCATCAGGCCTAGGATAGTGTTAGGGTTAGGGTTAGGGTTAGCACCAGCCCTAGGATAGTGTTAGGGTTAGGGTTAGCATCAGGCCTAGGATAGTGTTAGGGTTAGGGTTAGCATCAGCCCTAGGATAGTGTTAGGGTTATGGTTAGGGTTACCATCAGCCCTAGGATAGTGTTAGCTTTAGGGTTAGGGATATCATCAGGACTAGGATATTGTTAGGGTTAGGGTTAGCATCAGCCCTAGTATAGTGTTAGGGTTAGAGTTAGCATCAGCCCTAGGATAGAGTTAGGGTTAGGGTTAGGGTTAGCATCAGGCCTAGGATAGTGTTAGGGTTAGGGTTAGCATCAGCCCTAGGATAGTGTTAGGGTTAGGGTTAGGGTTAGCATCAGCGGTAGGATAGTGTTATGGTTAGGGTTACCATCAACCCTAGGATAGTGTTTGGGTTAGGGTTAGGGTTAGCATCAGCCCTAGGATAGTGTTCTGGTTACGGTTAGCCTCAGCCCTAGGAGAGTGTTAGTGTTAGGGATAGGGTTAGCATCAGGCCTAGGATAGTGTTAGGGTTAGGGTTAGGGTTAGCACCAGCCCTAGGATAGTGTTAGGGTTAGGGTTAGCATCAGGCCTAGGATAGTGTTAGGGTTAGGGTTAGCATCAGCCCTAGGATAGTGTTAGGGTTATGGTTAGGGTTACCATCAACCCTAGGATAGTGTTAGCTTAAGGGTTAGGGATATCATCAGGACTAGGATATTGTTAGGGTTAGGGTTAGCATCAGCCCTAGGATAGTGTTGGGGTTAGGGTTAGTTTTAGCATCAGCCCTAGGATAGTGTTAGGGTTAGGGTTAGGGTTAGCATCAGCCCTAGGATAGTGTTAGGGTTAGGGTTAGGGTTAGCATCAGCCCTAGGATATTATTAGGGTTAGGGTTAGCATCAGCCCTAGGATAGTGTTAGGGTTAGGGTTAGGGTTAGCACCAGGCCTAGGATAGTGTTAGTGTTAGGGTTAGCATCAGCCATAGGATAGTGTTAGGGTTAGGGTTAGGGTTAGCATCAGCCGTAGGATAGTGTTAGGGTTAGGGTTAGCCTCAGCCCTAGGATAGTGTTAGAGTTATGGTTAGGGTTAGCATCAGCCCTAGGATAGTGTTAGGGTTAGGGTTAGGGTTAGCATCAGCCCTAGGATAGTGTTAGTGTTAGGGTTAGCATCAGCCCTAGGATAGTGTTAGGGTTAGGGTTAGGGTTAGCATCAGCTCTAGGATAGTGTTAGTGTTAGGGTTAGGGTTAGCATCAGCCCTAGGATAGTGTTAGGGTTAGGGTTAGGGTTAGCATCAGCCCTAGGATAGTGTTAGGGTTAGGGTTAGGGTTAGCATCAGGCCTAGGATAGTGTTAGGGTTAGGGTTAGCATCAGCCCTAGGATACTGTTAGGGTTAGGGTTAGGGTTAGCATCAGCCCTAGGATAGCGTTAGCCTTAGGGTTAGCATCAACCCTAGGATAGTGTTTGGGTTAGGGTTAGGGTTAGCATCAGCCCTAGGATAGTGTTAAGGTTAGGGTGAGCGTCAGCCCTAGGAGAGTGTTAGGGTTAGGGATAGGGTTAGCATCAGGCCTAGGATAGTGTTAGGGTTAGGGTTAGGGTTAGCATCAGGCCTAGGATAGTGTTAGGGTTAGGGTTAGGGTTAGCATCAGCCCTAGGATAGTGTTAGGGTTAGGGTTAGCATCAGCCCTAGGATAGTGTTAGGGTTAGGGTTAGGGTTAGCATCAGCCCTAGGATAGTGTTAGGGTTATGGTTAGGTTTAGCATCAGCCCTAGGATAGTGTTAGGGTAAGTGTTAGGGTTAGCATCAGGCCTAGGTTAGTGTTAGGGTTACTGTTAGAATCAGCCCTAGGATAGTGTTAGGGTTAGGGTCAGGGTTAGCATGAGCCCTAGGATAGTGTTAGGTTTAGGGTTAGGGATATCATCAGGCCTAGGATATTGTTAGGGTTAGGGTTAGCATCAGCCCTAGGATAATGTTAGGGTTAGGGTTAGGGTTAGCATCAGCCCTAGGATAGTGTTAAGGTTCGGGTTAGGGTTAGCATCAGCCCTAGGACAGTGTTATGGTTAGGGTTAGGGTTAGCATCAGCCCAAGGATATTATTAGGGTTAGGGTTAGCATCAGCCGTAGGATAGTGTTAGGGTTAGGGTTCGGGTTAGCACCAGGCCTAGGATAGTGTTAGTGTTAGTGTTAGCATCAGCCTTAGGATAGTGTTAGGGTTAGGGTTAGGGTTAGCATCAGCCGTAGGATAGTGTGAGGGTTAGGGTTAGCCTCAGCCCTAGGATAGTGTTACAGTTAGGGTTAGGGTTAGCATCAGCCCTAGGATAGTGTTAGGGTTAGGGTTAGGGTTAGCATCAGCCCTAGGATAGTGTTAGTGTTAGGGTTAGCATTAGCCCTAGGATAGTGTTAGGGTGAGGGTTAGGGTTAGCATCAGCCCTAGGATAGTATTAGGTTTAGGGTTATGGTTAGGGTTAGGGTTAGCATCAGCTCTAGGATAGTGTTAGGATTAGGGTTAGGGTTAGCATCAGCCCTGGGATACTGTTAGGGTTAGGGTTAGGGTTAGCATCAGAACTAGGATAGTGTTAGAGTTAGGGTTAGCATCAGCCCTAGGATAGTGTTAGGGTTAGGGTTAGCATCAGCCCTAGGACAGTGTTAGGGTGAGGGTTAACATCAGCCCTAGGATAGTTTTAGGGTTAGGGTTAGCGTTAGCATCAGCCCTAGGATACTGTTAGGTTTAGGGTTAGCATCAGACCTAGGAAAGTGTTAGGGTTAGGGTTAGGTTTAGCATCAGCCCTAGGATAGTGTTAGGGTAAGTGTTAGGGTTAGCATCAGGCCTAGGTTAGAGTTAGGGTTACTGTTAGAATCAGCCCTAGGATAGTGTTAGGGTTAGGGTCAGGGTTAGCATGAGCCCTAGGATAGTGTTAGGTTTAGGGTTAGGGATATCATCAGGCCTAGGATATTGTTAGGTTTAGGGTTAGCATCAGCCCTAGGATAATGTTAGGGTTAGGGTTAGGGTTAGCATCAGCCCTAGGATAGTGTTAAGGTTCGGGTTAGGGTTAGCATCAGCCCTAGGACAGTGTTATGGTTAGGGTTAGGGTTAGCATCAGCCCAAGGATATTATTAGGGTTAGGGTTAGCATCAGCCGTAGGATAGTGTTAGGGTTAGGGTTAGGGTTAGCACCAGGCCTAGGATAGTGTTAGTGTTAGGGTTAGCATCAGCCTTAGGATAGTGTTAGGGTTAGGGTTAGGGTTAGCATCAGCCGTAGGATAGTGTTAGGGTTAGGGTTAGCCTCAGCCCTAGGATAGTGTTACAGTTAGGGTTAGGGTTAGCATCAGCCCTAGGATAGTGTTAGGGTTAGGGTTAGGGTTAGCATCAGCCCTAGGATAGTGTTAGTGTTAGGGTTAGCATTTGCCCTAGGATAGTGTTAGGGTGAGGGTTAGGGTTAGCATCAGCCCTAGGATAGTATTAGGTTTAGGGTTATGGTTAGGGTTAGGGTTAGCATCAGCTCTAGGATAGTGTTAGGGTTAGGGTTAGGGTTAGCATCAGCCCTGGGATACTGTTAGGGTTAGGGTTAGGGTTAGCATCAGCCCTAGGATATTGTTAGGGTTAGGGTTAGCATCAGCCATAGGATAGTGTTAGGGTTAGGGTTAGCATCAGCCCTAGGACAGTGTTAGGGTTAGGGTTAACATCAGCCCTAGGATAGTTTTAGGGTTAGGGTTAGGGTTAGCATCAGCCCTAGGATACTGTTAGGTTTAGGGTTAGCATCAGACCTAGGAAAGTGTTAGGCTTAGGGTTAGCATCAGCCCTAGGATAGTGTTAGGGTTAGGGTTAGGGTTAGCATCAGCCCTAGGATAGTGTTAGGGTTAGGGTTAGGGTTAGCATCAGCCCTAGGATAGTGTTAGCGTTAGGGTTAGCATCAGCCCTAGGATAGTGTTAGGGTTAGGGTTAGGGTTAGCATCAGCCCTAGGATAGTGTTAGGGTTAGGGTTAGGGTTAGCATCAGCCCTAGGTTAGTATTAGGGTTAGGGTTAGCATCAGCCCTAGGATAGTGTTAGGGTTAGGGTTAGGGTTAGCACCAGGCCTAGGATAGTGTTAGTGTTAGGGTTAGCATCAGCCTTAGGATAGTGTTAGGGTTAGGGTTAGGGTTAGCATCAGCCGTAGGATAGTGTTAGGGTTAGCGTTAGCCTCAGCCCTAGGATAGTGTTAGAGTTAGGGTTAGGGTTAGCATCAGCCCTAGGATAGTGTTAGTGTTACGGTTAGGGTTAGCATCAGCCCTAGGATAGTGTTAGTGTTAGGGTTAGCATCAGCCCTAGGATAGTTTTAGGGTTAGGGTTAGGGTTAGCATCAGCCCTAGGATAGTATTAGGGTTAGGGTTAGGGTTAGGGTTAGGGTTAGCATCAGCTGTACGATAGTGTTAGTGTTAGGGTTAGGGTTAGCATCAGCCCTAGGATAGTGTTAGGGTTAGGGTTAGGATTAGCATAAGCCCTAGGATAGTGTTAGGGTTAGGGTTAGGGTTAGCATCAGGCCTAGGATAGTGTTAGGGTTAGGGTTAGCATCAGCCCTAGGATAGTGTTAGGGTTAGGGTTAGGATTAGCATTAGCCCTAGGATAGTGTTAGGGTTAGGGTTAGGGTTAGCATCAGGCCTAGGATAGTGTTAGGGTTAGGGTTAGCATCAGCCCTAGGATAGTGTTAGTCTTAGGGTTAGCATCAACCCTAGGATAGTGTTTGGGTTAGGGTTAGGGTTAGCATCAGCCCTAGGATACTGTTAGGTTTAGGGTTAGCATCAGACCTAGGAAAGTGTTAGGGTTAGGGTTAGGTTTAGCATCAGCCCTAGGATAGTGTTAGGGTAAGTGTTAGGGTTAGCATCAGGCCTAGGTTAGAGTTAGGGTTACTGTTAGAATCAGCCCTAGGATAGTGTTAGGGTTAGGGTCAGGGTTAGCATGAGCCCTAGGATAGTGTTAGGTTTAGGGTTAGGGATATCATCAGGCCTAGGATATTGTTAAGGTTAGGGTTAGCATCAGCCCTAGGATAATGTTAGGGTTAGGGTTAGGGTTAGCATCAGCCCTAGGATAGTGTTAAGGTTCGGGTTAGGGTTAGCATCAGCCCTAGGACAGTGTTATGGTTAGGGTTAGGGTTAGCATCAGCCCAAGGATATTATTAGGGTTAGGGTTAGCATCAGCCGTAGGATAGTGTTAGGGTTAGGGTTACGGTTAGCACCAGGCCTAGGATAGTGTTAGTGTTAGGGTTAGCATCAGCCTTAGGATAGTGTTAGGGTTAGGGTTAGGGTTAGCATCAGCCGTAGGATAGTGTTAGGGTTAGGGTTAGCCTCAGCCCAAGGATAGTGTTACAGTTAGGGTTAGGGTTAGCATCAGCCCTAGGATAGTGTTAGGGTTAGGGTTAGGGTTAGCATCAGGCCTAGGATAGTGTTAGGGTTAGGGTTAGCATCAGCCCTAGGATAGTGTTATTGTTAGGGTTAGGGTTAGCATCAGCCCTAGGATAGTGTTAGTCTTAGGGTTAGCATCAACCCTAGGATAGTGTTTGGGTTAGGGTTAGGGTTAGCATCAGCCCTAGGATAGTGTTAGGGTTAGGTTGAGCCTCAGCCCTAGCAGAGTGTTAGGGTTAGGGATAGGGTTAGCATCAGGCCTAGGATAGTGTTAGGGTTAGGGTTAGGGTTAGCATCAGCCCTAGGATAGTGTTAGGGTTAGGGTTAGCATCAGCCCTAGGATAGTGTTAGGTTAAGGGTTAACATAAACCCTAGGATAGTGTAAGGGTTAGGGTTAGGGTTATCATCAGGCCTAGGATAGTGATAGGGTTAGGGTTAGGGTTAGCATCAGTTCAAGGATAGTGTTAGGGTTAGCGTTAGGGTTAGCATCAGCTCTAGGATAGTGTTAGGGTTAGTGTTAGGGTAAGCATCAGCCCTAGGATAGTGTTAGGTTTAGAGTTAGCATCAGCCCTAGGATAGAGTTAGGGTTAGGGTTAGGGTTAGCATCAGGCCTAGGATAGTGTTAGGGTTAGGGTTAGCATCAGCCCTAGGATAGTGTTAGGGTTAGGGTTAGGGTTAGCATCAGCCGTAGGATAGTGTTATGGTTAGGGTTACCATCAACCCTAGGATAGTGTTTGGGTTAGGGTTAGGGTTAGCATCAGCCCTAGGATAGTGTTCTGGTTAGGGTTAGCCTCAGCCCTAGGAGAGTGTTAGTGTTAGGGATAGGGTTAGCAACAGGCCTAGGATAGTGTTAGGGTTAGGGTTAGGGTTAGCACCAGCCCTAGGATAGTGTTAGGGTTAGGGTTAGCATCAGGCATAGGATAGTGTTAGGGTTAGGGTTAGCATCAGCCCTAGGATAGTGTTAGCTTTAGGGTTAGGGATATCATCAGGACTAGGATATTGTTAGGGTTAGGGTTAGCATCAGCCCTAGGATAGTGTTGGGGTTAGGGTTAGTTTTAGCATCAGCCCTAGGATAGTGTTAGGGTTAGGGTTAGGGTTAGCATCAGCCCTAGGATAGTGTTAGGGTTAGGGTTAGGGTTAGCATCAGCCCTAGGATATTATTAGGGTTAGGGTTAGCATCAGCCCTAGGATAGTGTTAGGGTTAGGGTTAGGGTTAGCACCAGGCCTAGGATAGTGTTAGTGTTAGGGTTAGCATCAGCCATAGGATAGTGTTAGCCTTAGGGTTAGCATCAGCCGTAGGATAGTGTTAGGGTTAGGGTTAGGGGTAGCATCAGCCCTAGGATAGTGTTAAGGTTAGGGTGAGCCTCAGCCCTAGGAGAGTGTCAGGGTTAGGGATAGGGTTAGCATCAGTCCTAGGATAGTGTTAGGGTTAGGGTTAGGGTTAGCATCAGGCCTAGGATAGTGTTAGGGTTAGGGTTAGGGTTAGCATCAGCCCTAGGATAGTGTTAGGGTTAGGGTTAGCATCAGCCCTTGGATAGTGTTAGGGTTAGGGTTAGGGTTAGCATCAGCCCTAGGATAGTGTTAGGGTTATGGTTAGGTTTAGCATCAGCTCTAGGATAGTGTTAGGGTAAGTGTTAGGGTTAGCATCAGGCCTAGGTTAGTGTTAGGATTACTGTTAGAATCAGCCCTAGGATAGTGTTAGGGTTAGGGTCAGGGTTAGCATGAGCCCTAGGATAGTGTTAGGTTTAGGGTTAGGGATATCATCAGGCCTAGGATATTGTTAGGGTTAGGGTTAGCATCAGCCCTAGGATAATGTTAGGTTTAGGGTTAGGGTTAGCATCAGCCCTAGGATAGTGTTAAGGTTCGGGTTAGGGTTAGCATCAGCCCTAGGACAGTGTTATGGTTAGGGTTAGGGTTAGCATCAGCCCAAGGATATTATTAGGGTTAGGGTTAGCATCAGCCGTAGGATAGTGTTAGGGTTAGGGTTAGGGTTAGCACCAGGCCTAGGATAGTGTTAGTGTTAGGGTTAGCATCAGCCTTAGGATAGTGTTAGGGTTAGGGTTAGGGTTAGCATCAGGCCTAGGATAGTGTTAGGGTTAGGGTTAGGGTTAGCATCAGCCCTAGATTAGTATTAGGGTTAGGGTTAGCATCAGCCCTAGGATAGTGTTAGGGTTAGGGTTAGGGTTAGCATCAGGCCTAGGATAGTGTTAGTGTTAGGGTTAGCATCAGCCTTAGGATAGTGTTAGGGTTAGGGTTAGGGTTAGCATCAGCCGTAGGATAGTGTTAGGGTTATGGTTAGCCTCAGCCCTAGGATAGTGTTACAGTTAGGGTTAGGGTTAGCATCAGCCCTAGGATAGTGTTAGGGTTAGGGTTAGGGTTAGCATCAGCCCTAGGATAGTGTTAGTGTTAGCGTTAGCATTAGCCCTAGGATAGTGTTAGGGTGAGGGTTAGGGTTAGCATCAGCCCTAGGATAGTATTAGGTTTAGGGTTATGGTTATGGTTAGGATTAGCATCAGCTCTAGGATAGTGTTAGGGTTAGGGTTAGGGTTAGCATCAGCCCTGGGATACTGTTAGGTTTAGGGTTAGGGTTAGCATCAGCCCTAGGATAGTGTTAGGGTTAGGGTTAGCATCAGCCCTAGGATAGTGTTAGGGTTAGGGTTAGCATCAGCCCTAGGACAGTGTTAGGGTTAGGGTTAACATCAGCCCTAGGATAGTGTTAGGGTTAGGGTTAGGGTTAGCATCAGCCCTAGGTTAGTATTAGGGTTAGGGTTAGCATCAGCCTTAGGATAGTGTTAGGGTTAGGGTTAGGGTTAGCATCAGCCCTAGGATAGTGTTAGCGTTAGGGTTAGCATCAGCCCTAGGATAGTGTTAGGGTTAGGGTTAGGGTTAGCATCAGCCCTAGGATAGTGTTAGGGTTAGGGTTAGGGTTAGCATCAGCCCTAGGTTAGTATTAGGGTTAGGGTTAGCATCAGCCCTAGGATAGTGTTAGGGTTAGGGTTAGGGTTAGCACCAGGCCTAGGATAGTGTTAGTGTTAGGGTTAGCATCAGCCTTAGGATAGTGTTAGGGTTAGGGTTAGGGTTAGCATCAGCCGTAGGATAGTGTTAGGGTTAGCGTTAGCCTCAGCCCTAGGATAGTGTTAGAGTTAGGGTTAGGGTTAGCATCAGCCCTAGGATAGTGTTAGTGTTACGGTTAGGGTTAGCATCAGCCCTAGGATAGTGTTAGTGTTAGGGTTAGCATCAGCCCTAGGATAGTTTTAGGGTTAGGGTTAGGGTTAGCATCAGCCCTAGGATAGTATTAGGGTTAGGGTTAGGGTTAGGGTTAGGGTTAGCATCAGCTGTACGATAGTGTTAGTGTTAGGGTTAGGGTTAGCATCAGCCCTAGGATAGTGTTAAGGTTAGGGTTAGGATTAGCATAAGCCCTAGGATAGTGTTAGGGTTAGGGTTAGGGTTAGCATCAGGCCTAGGATAGTGTTAGGGTTAGGGTTAGCATCAGCCCTAGGATAGTGTTAGGGTTAGGGTTAGGATTAGCATTAGCCCTAGGATAGTGTTAGGGTTAGGGTTAGGGTTAGCATCAGGCCTAGGATAGTGTTAGGGTTAGGGTTAGCATCAGCCCTAGGATAGTGTTAGTCTTAGGGTTAGCATCAACCCTAGGATAGTGTTTGGGTTAGGGTTAGGGTTAGCATCAGCCCTAGGATACTGTTAGGTTTAGGGTTAGCATCAGACCTAGGAAAGTGTTAGGGTTAGGGTTAGGTTTAGCATCAGCCCTAGGATAGTGTTAGGGTAAGTGTTAGGGTTAGCATCAGGCCTAGGTTAGAGTTAGGGTTACTGTTAGAATCAGCCCTAGGATAGTGTTAGGGTTAGGGTCAGGGTTAGCATGAGCCCTAGGATAGTGTTAGGTTTAGGGTTAGGGATATCATCAGGCCTAGGATATTGTTAAGGTTAGGGTTAGCATCAGCCCTAGGATAATGTTAGGGTTAGGGTTAGGGTTAGCATCAGCCCTAGGATAGTGTTAAGGTTCGGGTTAGGGTTAGCATCAGCCCTAGGACAGTGTTATGGTTAGGGTTAGGGTTAGCATCAGCCCAAGGATATTATTAGGGTTAGGGTTAGCATCAGCCGTAGGATAGTGTTAGGGTTAGGGTTACGGTTAGCACCAGGCCTAGGATAGTGTTAGTGTTAGGGTTAGCATCAGCCTTAGGATAGTGTTAGGGTTAGGGTTAGGGTTAGCATCAGCCGTAGGATAGTGTTAGGGTTAGGGTTAGCCTCAGCCCAAGGATAGTGTTACAGTTAGGGTTAGGGTTAGCATCAGCCCTAGGATAGTGTTAGGGTTAGGGTTAGGGTTAGCATCAGGCCTAGGATAGTGTTAGGGTTAGGGTTAGCATCAGCCCTAGGATAGTGTTATTGTTAGGGTTAGGGTTAGCATCAGCCCTAGGATAGTGTTAGTCTTAGGGTTAGCATCAACCCTAGGATAGTGTTTGGGTTAGGGTTAGGGTTAGCATCAGCCCTAGGATAGTGTTAGGGTTAGGTTGAGCCTCAGCCCTAGCAGAGTGTTAGGGTTAGGGATAGGGTTAGCATCAGGCCTAGGATAGTGTTAGGGTTAGGGTTAGGGTTAGCATCAGCCCTAGGATAGTGTTAGGGTTAGGGTTAGCATCAGCCCTAGGATAGTGTTAGGTTAAGGGTTAACATAAACCCTAGGATAGTGTAAGGGTTAGGGTTAGGGTTATCATCAGGCCTAGGATAGTGATAGGGTTAGGGTTAGGGTTAGCATCAGTTCAAGGATAGTGTTAGGGTTAGCGTTAGGGTTAGCATCAGCTCTAGGATAGTGTTAGGGTTAGTGTTAGGGTAAGCATCAGCCCTAGGATAGTGTTAGGTTTAGAGTTAGCATCAGCCCTAGGATAGAGTTAGGGTTAGGGTTAGGGTTAGCATCAGGCCTAGGATAGTGTTAGGGTTAGGGTTAGCATCAGCCCTAGGATAGTGTTAGGGTTAGGGTTAGGGTTAGCATCAGCCGTAGGATAGTGTTATGGTTAGGGTTACCATCAACCCTAGGATAGTGTTTGGGTTAGGGTTAGGGTTAGCATCAGCCCTAGGATAGTGTTCTGGTTAGGGTTAGCCTCAGCCCTAGGAGAGTGTTAGTGTTAGGGATAGGGTTAGCAACAGGCCTAGGATAGTGTTAGGGTTAGGGTTAGGGTTAGCACCAGCCCTAGGATAGTGTTAGGGTTAGGGTTAGCATCAGGCATAGGATAGTGTTAGGGTTAGGGTTAGCATCAGCCCTAGGATAGTGTTAGCTTTAGGGTTAGGGATATCATCAGGACTAGGATATTGTTAGGGTTAGGGTTAGCATCAGCCCTAGGATAGTGTTGGGGTTAGGGTTAGTTTTAGCATCAGCCCTAGGATAGTGTTAGGGTTAGGGTTAGGGTTAGCATCAGCCCTAGGATAGTGTTAGGGTTAGGGTTAGGGTTAGCATCAGCCCTAGGATATTATTAGGGTTAGGGTTAGCATCAGCCCTAGGATAGTGTTAGGGTTAGGGTTAGGGTTAGCACCAGGCCTAGGATAGTGTTAGTGTTAGGGTTAGCATCAGCCATAGGATAGTGTTAGCCTTAGGGTTAGCATCAGCCGTAGGATAGTGTTAGGGTTAGGGTTAGGGGTAGCATCAGCCCTAGGATAGTGTTAAGGTTAGGGTGAGCCTCAGCCCTAGGAGAGTGTCAGGGTTAGGGATAGGGTTAGCATCAGTCCTAGGATAGTGTTAGGGTTAGGGTTAGGGTTAGCATCAGGCCTAGGATAGTGTTAGGGTTAGGGTTAGGGTTAGCATCAGCCCTAGGATAGTGTTAGGGTTAGGGTTAGCATCAGCCCTTGGATAGTGTTAGGGTTAGGGTTAGGGTTAGCATCAGCCCTAGGATAGTGTTAGGGTTATGGTTAGGTTTAGCATCAGCTCTAGGATAGTGTTAGGGTAAGTGTTAGGGTTAGCATCAGGCCTAGGTTAGTGTTAGGATTACTGTTAGAATCAGCCCTAGGATAGTGTTAGGGTTAGGGTCAGGGTTAGCATGAGCCCTAGGATAGTGTTAGGTTTAGGGTTAGGGATATCATCAGGCCTAGGATATTGTTAGGGTTAGGGTTAGCATCAGCCCTAGGATAATGTTAGGTTTAGGGTTAGGGTTAGCATCAGCCCTAGGATAGTGTTAAGGTTCGGGTTAGGGTTAGCATCAGCCCTAGGACAGTGTTATGGTTAGGGTTAGGGTTAGCATCAGCCCAAGGATATTATTAGGGTTAGGGTTAGCATCAGCCGTAGGATAGTGTTAGGGTTAGGGTTAGGGTTAGCACCAGGCCTAGGATAGTGTTAGTGTTAGGGTTAGCATCAGCCTTAGGATAGTGTTAGGGTTAGGGTTAGGGTTAGCATCAGGCCTAGGATAGTGTTAGGGTTAGGGTTAGGGTTAGCATCAGCCCTAGATTAGTATTAGGGTTAGGGTTAGCATCAGCCCTAGGATAGTGTTAGGGTTAGGGTTAGGGTTAGCATCAGGCCTAGGATAGTGTTAGTGTTAGGGTTAGCATCAGCCTTAGGATAGTGTTAGGGTTAGGGTTAGGGTTAGCATCAGCCGTAGGATAGTGTTAGGGTTATGGTTAGCCTCAGCCCTAGGATAGTGTTACAGTTAGGGTTAGGGTTAGCATCAGCCCTAGGATAGTGTTAGGGTTAGGGTTAGGGTTAGCATCAGCCCTAGGATAGTGTTAGTGTTAGCGTTAGCATTAGCCCTAGGATAGTGTTAGGGTGAGGGTTAGGGTTAGCATCAGCCCTAGGATAGTATTAGGTTTAGGGTTATGGTTATGGTTAGGATTAGCATCAGCTCTAGGATAGTGTTAGGGTTAGGGTTAGGGTTAGCATCAGCCCTGGGATACTGTTAGGTTTAGGGTTAGGGTTAGCATCAGCCCTAGGATAGTGTTAGGGTTAGGGTTAGCATCAGCCCTAGGATAGTGTTAGGGTTAGGGTTAGCATCAGCCCTAGGACAGTGTTAGGGTTAGGGTTAACATCAGCCCTAGGATAGTTTTAGGGTTAGGGTTAGGGTTAGCATCAGCCCTAGGATACTGTTAGGTTTAGGGTTAGCATCAGACCTAGGAAAGTGTTAGGGTTAGGGTTAGGGTTAGCATCAGCCCTAGGATAGTGTAAGTGTTAGGGTTAGGGTTAGCATCAGCCCTAGGATAGTGTTAGGGTTAGGGTTAGCATCAGCCCTAGGATAGTGTTAGGGTTAGGGTTAGGGTTAGCATCAGCCCTAGGATAGTGTTAGGGTTAGGGTTAGGGTTAGCATCAGCCCTAGGATAGTATTAGGGTTAGGGTTAGCATCAGCCCTAGGATAGTGTTAGCGTTAGGGTTAGGGTTAGCACCAGGCCTAGGATAGTGTTAGTGTTAGGGTTAGCATCAGCCTTAGGATAGCGTTAGGGTTAGGGTTAGGGTTAGCATCAGCCGTAGGATAGTGTTAGGGTTAGGGTTAGCCTCAGCCCTAGGATAGTATTAGGTTTAGGGTTATGGTTAGGGTTAGGGTTAGCATCAGCTCTAGGATAGTGTTAGGGTTAGGGTTAGGGTTAGCATCAGCCCTGGGATACTGTTAGGGTTAGGGTTAGGGTTAGCATCAGCCCTAGGATATTGTTAGGGTTAGGGTTAGCATCAGCCCTAGGATAGTGTTAGGGTTAGGGTTAGCATCAGCCCTAGGACAGTGTTAGGGTTAGGGTTAACATCAGCCCTAGGATAGTTTTAGGGTTACGGTTAGGGTTAGCATCAGCCCTAGGATACTGTTAGGTTTAGGGTTAGCATCAGACCTAGGAAAGTGTTAGGGTTAGGGTTAGCATCAGCCCTAGGATAGTGTTAGGGTTAGGGTTAGGGTTAGCATCAGCCCTAGGATAGTGTTAGGGTTAGGGTTAGGGTTAGCATCAGCCCTAGGATAGTGTTAGCGTTAGGGTTAGCATCAGCCCTAGGATAGTGTTAGGGTTAGGGTTAGGGTTAGCATCAGCCCTAGGATAGTGTTAGGGTTAGGGTTAGGGTTAGCATCAGCCCTAGATTAGTATTAGGGTTAGGGTTAGCATCAGCCCTAGGATAGTGTTAGGGTTAGGGTTAGGGTTAGCATCAGGCCTAGGATAGTGTTAGTGTTAGGGTTAGCATCAGCCTTAGGATAGTGTTAGGGTTAGGGTTACGGTTAGCATCAGCCGTAGGATAGTGTTAGGGTTAGGGTTAGCCTCAGCCCTAGGATAGTGTTAGAGTTAGGGTTAGGGTTAGCATCAGCCCTAGGATAGTGTTAGTGTTACGGTTAGGGTTAGCATCAGCCCTAGGATAGTGTTAGTGTTAGGGTTAGCATCAGCCCTAGGATAGTGTTAGGGTTAGGGTTAGGGTTAGCATCAGCCCTAGGATAGTATTAGGGTTAGGGTTAGGGTTAGGGTTAGGGTTAGCATCAGCTCTACGATAGTGTTAGTGTTAGGGTTAGGGTTAGCATCAGCCCTAGGATAGTGTTAGGGTTAGTGTTAGGATTAGCATCAGCCCTAGGATAGTGTTAGGGTTAGGGTTAGGGTTAGCATCAGGCCTAGGATAGTGTTAGGGTTAGGGTTAGCATCAGCCCTAGGATAGTGTTATTGTTAGGGTTAGGGTTAGCATCAGCCCTAGGATAGTGTTAGTCTTAGGGTTAGCATCAACCCTAGGATAGTGTTTGGGTTAGGGTTAGGGTTAGCATCAGCCCTAGGATAGTGTTAGGGTTAGGTTGAGCCTCAGCCCTAGCAGAGTGTTAGGGTTAGGGATAGGGTTAGCATCAGGCCTAGGATAGTGTTAGGGTTAGGGTTAGGGTTAGCATCAGCCCTAGGATAGTGTTAGGGTTAGGGTTAGCATCAGCCCTAGGATAGTGTTAGGTTAAGGGTTAACATAAACCCTAGGATAGTGTAAGGGTTAGGGTTAGGGTTATCATCAGGCCTAGGATAGTGATAGGGTTAGGGTTAGGGTTAGCATCAGTTCAAGGATAGTGTTAGGGTTAGCGTTAGGGTTAGCATCAGCTCTAGGATAGTGTTAGGGTTAGTGTTAGGGTAAGCATCAGCCCTAGGATAGTGTTAGGTTTAGAGTTAGCATCAGCCCTAGGATAGAGTTAGGGTTAGGTTTAGGGTTAGCATCAGGCCTAGGATAGTGTTAGGGTTAGGGTTAGCATCAGCCCTAGGATAGTGTTAGGGTTAGGGTTAGGGTTAGCATCAGCCGTAGGATAGTGTTATGGTTAGGGTTACCATCAACCCTAGGATAGTGTTTGGGTTAGGGTTAGGGTTAGCATCAGCCCTAGGATAGTGTTCTGGTTAGGGTTAGCCTCAGCCCTAGGAGAGTGTTAGTGTTAGGGATAGGGTTAGCAACAGGCCTAGGATAGTGTTAGGGTTAGGGTTAGGGTTAGCACCAGCCCTAGGATAGTGTTAGGGTTAGGGTTAGCATCAGGCATAGGATAGTGTTAGGGTTAGGGTTAGCATCAGCCCTAGGATAGTGTTAGCTTTAGGGTTAGGGATATCATCAGGACTAGGATATTGTTAGGGTTAGGGTTAGCATCAGCCCTAGGATAGTGTTGGGGTTAGGGTTAGTTTTAGCATCAGCCCTAGGATAGTGTTAGGGTTAGGGTTAGGGTTAGCATCAGCCCTAGGATAGTGTTAGGGTTAGGGTTAGGGTTAGCATCAGCCCTAGGATATTATTAGGGTTAGGGTTAGCATCAGCCCTAGGATAGTGTTAGGGTTAGGGTTAGGGTTAGCACCAGGCCTAGGATAGTGTTAGTGTTAGGGTTAGCATCAGCCATAGGATAGTGTTAGCCTTAGGGTTAGCATCAGCCGTAGGATAGTGTTAGGGTTAGGGTTAGGGTTAGCATCAGCCCTAGGATAGTGTTAAGGTTAGGGTGAGCCTCAGCCCTAGGAGAGTGTCAGGGTTAGGGATAGGGTTAGCATCAGTCCTAGGATAGTGTTAGGGTTAGGGTTAGGGTTAGCATCAGGCCTAGGATAGTGTTAGGGTTAGGGTTAGGGTTAGCATCAGCCCTAGGATAGTGTTAGGGTTAGGGTTAGCATCAGCCCTTGGATAGTGTTAGGGTTAGGGTTAGGGTTAGCATCAGCCCTAGGATAGTGTTAGGGTTATGGTTAGGTTTAGCATCAGCTCTAGGATAGTGTTAGGGTAAGTGTTAGGGTTAGCATCAGGCCTAGGTTAGTGTTAGGATTACTGTTAGAATCAGCCCTAGGATAGTGTTAGGGTTAGGGTCAGGGTTAGCATGAGCCCTAGGATAGTGTTAGGTTTAGGGTTAGGGATATCATCAGGCCTAGGATATTGTTAGGGTTAGGGTTAGCATCAGCCCTAGGATAATGTTAGGTTTAGGGTTAGGGTTAGCATCAGCCCTAGGATAGTGTTAAGGTTCGGGTTAGGGTTAGCATCAGCCCTAGGACAGTGTTATGGTTAGGGTTAGGGTTAGCATCAGCCCAAGGATATTATTAGGGTTAGGGTTAGCATCAGCCGTAGGATAGTGTTAGGGTTAGGGTTAGGGTTAGCACCAGGCCTAGGATAGTGTTAGTGTTAGGGTTAGCATCAGCCTTAGGATAGTGTTAGGGTTAGGGTTAGGGTTAGCATCAGCCGTAGGATAGTGTTAGGGTTATGGTTAGCCTCAGCCCTAGGATAGTGTTACAGTTAGGGTTAGGGTTAGCATCAGCCCTAGGATAGTGTTAGGGTTAGGGTTAGGGTTAGCATCAGCCCTAGGATAGTGTTAGTGTTAGCGTTAGCATTAGCCCTAGGATAGTGTTAGGGTGAGGGTTAGGGTTAGCATCAGCCCTAGGATAGTATTAGGTTTAGGGTTATGGTTATGGTTAGGATTAGCATCAGCTCTAGGATAGTGTTAGGGTTAGGGTTAGGGTTAGCATCAGCCCTGGGATACTGTTAGGTTTAGGGTTAGGGTTAGCATCAGCCCTAGGATAGTGTTAGGGTTAGGGTTAGCATCAGCCCTAGGATAGTGTTAGGGTTAGGGTTAGCATCAGCCCTAGGACAGTGTTAGGGTTAGGGTTAACATCAGCCCTAGGATAGTTTTAGGGTTAGGGTTAGGGTTAGCATCAGCCCTAGGATACTGTTAGGTTTAGGGTTAGCATCAGACCTAGGAAAGTGTTAGGGTTAGGGTTAGGGTTAGCATCAGCCCT
Organism: Lemur catta; assembly: GCF_020740605.2. Lineage (NCBI taxonomy): Eukaryota > Metazoa > Chordata > Mammalia > Primates > Lemuridae > Lemur > Lemur catta. The sequence continues at coordinate 959,888 of NW_025423852.1, read as the reverse complement.
AGGATAGTGTAAGTGTTAGGGTTAGGGTTAGCATCAGCCCTAGGATAGTGTTAGGGTTAGGGTTAGCATCAGCCCTAGGATAGTGTTAGGGTTAGGGTTAGGGTTAGCATCAGCCCTAGGATAGTGTTAGGGTTAGGGTTAGGGTTAGCATCAGCCCTAGGATAGTATTAGGGTTAGGGTTAGCATCAGCCCTAGGATAGTGTTAGCGTTAGGGTTAGGGTTAGCACCAGGCCTAGGATAGTGTTAGTGTTAGGGTTAGCATCAGCCTTAGGATAGCGTTAGGGTTAGGGTTAGGGTTAGCATCAGCCGTAGGATAGTGTTAGGGTTAGGGTTAGCCTCAGCCCTAGGATAGTGTTAGGGTTAGGGTTAGCATCAGGCCTAGGATAGTGTTAGGGTTAGGGTTAGCATCAGCCCTAGGATAGTGTTAGGGTTAGGGTTAGGGTTAGCATCAGCCCTAGGATAGTGTTAGTGTTAGGGTTAGCATCAGCCCTAGGATAGTGTTAGGGTTAGGGTTAGGGTTAGCATCAGCCCTAGGATAGCATTAGGGTTAGGGTAAGCGTTAGGGTTAGGGTTAGCATCAGCTCTAGGATAGTGTTAGTGTTAGGGTTAGGTTTAGCATCAGCCCTAGGATAGTGTTAGGGTTAGGGTTAGGGTTAGCATCAGCCCTAGGATAGTGTTAGGGATAGGGTTAGGGTTAGCATCAGGCCTAGGATAGTGTTAGGGTTAGGGTTAGCATCAGCCCTAGGATAGTGTTAGGGTTATGGTTAGGGTTAGCATCAGCCCTAGGATAGTGTTAGTCTTAGGGTTAGCATCAACCCTAGGATAGTGTTTGGGTTAGGGTTAGGGTTAGCATCAGACCTAGGATAGTGTTAGGGTTAGGGTGAGCCTCAGCCTTAGGAGAGTGTTAGGGTTAGGGATAGGGTTAGCATCAGGCCTAGGATAGTGTTAGGGTTAGGGTTAGGGTTAGCATCAGCCCTAGGATAGTGTTAGGGTTAGGGTTAGCATCAGGCCTAGGATAGTGTTAGGGTTAGGGTTAGCATCAGCCCTAGGATAGTGTTAGGGTTAGGGTTAGGGTTAGCATCAGCCCTAGGATAGTGTTAGGGTTATGGTTAGGTTTAGCATCAGCCCTAGGAGAGTGTTAGGGTAAGTGTTAGGGTTAGCATCAGGCCTAGGTTAGTGTTAGGGTTATTGTTAGAATCAGCCCTAGGATAGTGTTAGGGTTAGGGTCAGGGTTAGCATGAGCCCTAGGATAGTGTTAGGTTTAGGGTTAGGGATATCATCAGGCCTAGAATATTGTTAGGGTTAGGGTTAGCATCAGCCCTAGGATAATGTTAGGGTTAGGGTTAGGGTTAGCATCAGCCCTAGGATAGTGTTAAGGTTCGGGTTAGGGTTAGCATCAGCCCTAGGACAGTGTTATGGTTAGGGTTAGGGTTAGCATCAGCCCAAGGATATTATTAGGGTTAGGGTTAGCATCAGCCGTAGGATAGTGTTAGGGTTAGGGTTAGGGTTAGCACCAGGCCTAGGATAGTGTTAGTGTTAGGGTTAGCATCAGCCTTAGGATAGTGTTAGGGTTAGGGTTAGGGTTAGCATCAGCCGTAGGATAGTGTTAGGGTTAGGGTTAGCCTCAGCCCTAGGATAGTGTTACAGTTAGGGTTAGGGTTAGCATCAGCCCTAGGATAGTGTTAGGGTTAGGGTTAGGGTTAGCATCAGCCCTAGGATAGTGTTAGTGTTAGGGTTAGCATCAGCCCTAGGATAGTGTTCTGGTTAGGGTTAGCCTCAGCCCTAGGAGAGTGTTAGTGTTAGGGATATGGTTAGCATCAGGCCTAGGATAGTGTTAGGGCTAGGGTTAGGGTTAGCACCAGCCCTAGGATAGTGTTAGGGTTAGGGTTAGCATCAGGCCTAGGATAGTGTTAGGGTTAGGGTTAGCATCAGCCCTAGGATAGTGTTAGGGTTATGGTTAGGGTTACCATCAGCCCTAGGATAGTGTTAGCTTTAGGGTTAGGGATATCATCAGGACTAGGATATTGTTAGGGTTAGGGTTAGCATCAGCCCTAGGATAGTGTTGGGGTTAGGGTTAGTTTTAGCATCAGCCCTAGGATAGTGTTAGGGTTAGGGTTAGGGTTAGCATCAGCCCTAGGATAGTGTTAGGGTTAGGGTTAGGGTTAGCATCAGCCCTAGGATATTATTAGGGTTAGGGTTAGCATCAGCCCTAGGATAGTGTTAGGGTTAGGGTTAGGGTTAGCACCAGGCCTAGGATAGTGTTAGTGTTAGGGTTAGCATCAGCCATAGGATAGTGTTAGGGTTAGGGTTAGGGTTAGCATCAGCCGTAGGATAGTGTTAGGGTTAGGGTTAGCCTCAGACCTAGGATAGTGTTAGAGTTATGGTTAGGGTTAGCATCAGCCCTAGGATAGTGTTAGGGTTTTGGTTAGGGTTAGCATCAGCCCTAGGATAGTGTTAGTGTTAGGGTTAGCATCAGCCCTAGGAAAGTGTTAGGGTTAGGGTTAGGGTTAGCATCAGCCCTAGGATAGTATTAGGGTTAGGGTTAGGGTTAGGGTTAGGGTTAGCATCAGCTCTAGGATAGTGTTAGTGTTAGGGTTAGGGTTAGCATCAGCCCTAGGATAGTGTTAGGGTTAGGGTTAGGGTTAGCATCAGCCCTAGGATAGTGTTAGGGTTAGGGTTAGGGTTAGCATCAGGCCTAGGATAGTGTTAGGGTTAGGGTTAGCATCAGCCCTAGGATAGTGTTAGGGTTAGGGTTAGGGTTAGCATCAGCCCTAGGATAGTGTTAGCCTTAGGGTTAGCATCAACCCTAGGATAGTGTTTGGGTTAGGGTTAGGGTTAGCATCAGCCCTAGGATAGTGTTAAGGTTAGGGTGAGCCTCAGCCCTAGGAGAGTGTTAGGGTTAGGGATAGGGTTAGCATCAGGCCTAGGATAGTGTTAGGGTTATGGTTAGGGTTAGCATCAGGCCTAGGATAGTGTTAGGGTTAGGGTTAGGGTTAGCATCAGCCCTAGGATAGTGTTAGGGTTAGGGTTAGCATCAGCCCTAGGATAGTGTTAGGGTTAGGGTTAGGGTTAGCATCAGCCCTAGGATAGTGTTAGGGTTATGGTTAGGTTTAGCATCAGCCCTAGGAAAGTGTTAGGGTAAGTGTTAGGGTTAGCATCAGGCCTAGGTTAGTGTTAGGGTTACTATTAGAATCAGCCCTAGGATAGTGTTAGGGTTAGGGTCAGGGTTAGCATGAGCCCTAGGATAGTGTTAGGTTTAGGGTTAGGGATATCATCAGGCCTAGGATATTGTTAGGGTTAGGGTTAGCATCAGCCCTAGGATAATGTTAGGGTTAGGGTTAGGGTTAGCATCAGCCCTAGGATAATGTTAAGGTTCGGGTTAGGGTTAGCATCAGCCCTAGGACAGTGTTATGGTTAGGGTTAGGGTTAGCATCAGCCCAAGTATATTATTAGGGTTAGGGTTAGCATCAGCCGTAGGATAGTGTTAGGGTTAGGGTTCGGGTTAGCACCAGGCCTAGGATAGTGTTAGTGTTAGTGTTAGCATCAGCCTTAGGATAGTGTTAGGGATAGGGTTAGGGTTAGCATCAGCCGTAGGATAGTGTGAGGGTTAGGGTTAGCCTCAGCCCTAGGATAGTGTTACAGTTAGGGTTAGGGTTAGCATCAGCCCTAGGATAGTGTTAGGGTTAGGGTTAGGGTTAGCATCAGCCCTAGGATAGTGTTAGTGTTAGGGTTAGCATTAGCCCTAGGATAGTGTTAGGGTGAGGGTTAGGGTTAGCATCAGCCCTAGGATAGTATTAGGTTTAGCGTTATGGTTAGGGTTAGGGTTAGCATCAGCTCTAGGATAGTGTTAGGGTTAGGGTTAGGGTTAGCATCAGCCCTGGGATACTGTTAGGGTTAGGGTTAGGGTTAGCATCAGAACAAGGATAGTGTTAGAGTTAGGGTTAGCATCAGCCCTAGGATAATGTTAGGGTTAGGGTTAGCATCAGCCCTAGGACAGTGTTAGGGTTAGGGTTAACATCAGCCCTAGGATAGTTTTAGGGTTAGGGTTAGGGTTAGCATCAGCCCTAGGATACTGTTAGGTTTAGGGTTAGCATCAGACCTAGGAAAGTGTTAGGGTTAGGGTTAGGTTTAGCATCAGCCCTAGGATAGTGTTAGGGTAAGTGTTAGGGTTAGCATCAGGCCTAGGTTAGAGTTAGGGTTACTGTTAGAATCAGCCCTAGGATAGTGTTAGGGTTAGGGTCAGGGTTAGCATGAGCCCTAGGATAGTGTTAGGTTTAGGGTTAGGGATATCATCAGGCCTAGGATATTGTTAGGGTTAGGGTTAGCATCAGCCCTAGGATAATCTTAGGTTTAGGGTTAGGGTTAGCATCAGCCCTAGGATAGTGTTAAGGTTCGGGTTAGGGTTAGCATCAGCCCTAGGACAGTGTTATGGTTAGGGTTAGGGTTAGCATCAGCCCAAGGATATTATTAGGGTTAGGGTTAGCATCAGCCGTAGGATAGTGTTAGGGTTAGGGTTAGGGTTAGCACCAGGCCTAGGATAGTGTTAGTGTTAGGGTTAGCATCAGCCTTAGGATAGTGTTAGGGTTAGGGTTAGGGTTAGCATCAGCCGTAGGATAGTGTTAGGGTTAGGGTTAGCCTCAGCCCTAGGATAGTGTTAGAGTTAGGGTTAGGGTTAGCATCAGCCCTAGGATAGTGTTAGTGTTACGGTTAGGGTTAGCATCAGCCCTAGGATAGTGTTAGTGTTAGGGTTAGCATCAGCCCTAGGATAGTTTTAGGGTTAGGGTTAGGGTTAGCATCAGCCCTAGGATAGTATTAGGGTTAGGGTTAGTGTTAGGGTTAGGGTTAGCATCAGCCCTAGGATAGTGTTAGGGTTAGGGTTAGGATTAGCATCAGCCCTAGGATAGTGTTAGGGTTAGGGTTAGGGTTAGCATCAGGCCTAGGATAGTGTTAGGGTTAGGGTTAGCATCAGCCCTAGGATAGTGTTAGGGTTAGGGTTAGGGTTAGCATCAGCCCTAGGATAGTCTTAGTCTTAGGGTTAGCATCAACCCTAGGATAGTGTTTGGGTCAGGGTTAGGGTTAGCATCAGCCCTAGGATACTGTTAGGTTTAGGGTTAGCATCAGACCTAGGAAAGTGTTAGGGTTAGGGTTAGGTTTAGCATCAGCCCTAGGATAGTGTTAGGGTAAGTGTTAGGGTTAGCATCAGGCCTAGGTTAGAGTTAGGGTTACTGTTAGAATCAGCCCTAGGATAGTGTTAGGGTTAGGGTCAGGGTTAGCATGAGCCCTAGGATAGTGTTAGGTTTAGGGTTAGGGATATCATCAGGCCTAGGATATTGTTAGGGTTAGGGTTAGCATCAGCCCTAGGATAATGTTAGGGTTAGGGTTAGGGTTAGCATCAGCCCTAGGATAGTGTTAAGGTTCGGGTTAGGGTTAGCATCAGCCCTAGGACAGTGTTATGGTTAGGGTTAGGGTTAGCATCAGCCCAAGGATATTATTAGGGTTAGGGTTAGCATCAGCCGTAGGATAGTGTTAGGGTTAGGGTTACGGTTAGCACCAGGCCTAGGATAGTGTTAGTGTTAGGGTTAGCATCAGCCTTAGGATAGTGTTAGGGTTAGGGTTAGGGTTAGCATCAGCCGTAGGATAGTGTTAGCGTTAGGGTTAGCCTCAGCCCTAGGATAGTGTTACAGTTAGGGTTAGGGTTAGCATCAGCCCTAGGATAGTGTTAGGGTTAGGCTTAGGGTTAGCATCAGCCCTAGGATAGTGTTAGTGTTAGGGTTAGCATTAGCCCTAGGATAGTGTTAGGGTGAGGGTTAGGGTTAGCATCAGCCCTAGGATAGTATTAGGTTTAGGGTTATGGTTAGGGTTAGGGTTAGCATCAGCTTTAGGATAGTGTTAGGGTTAGGGTTAGGGTTAGCATCAGCCCTGGGATACTGTTAGGGTTAGGGTTAGGGTTAGCATCAGCCTAGGATATTGTTAGGGTTACGGTTAGCATCAGCCCTAGGATAGTGTTAGGGTTAGGGTTAGCATCAGCCCTAGGACAGTGTTAGGGTTAGGGTTAACATCAGCCATAGGATAGTTTTAGGGTTAGGGTTAGGGTTAGCATCAGCCCTAGGATACTGTTAGGTTTAGGGTTAGCATCAGACCTAGGAAAGTGTTAGGGTTAGGGTTTGCATCAGCCCTAGGATAGTGTTAGGGTTAGGGTTAGGGTTAGCATCAGCCCTAGGATAGTGTTAGGGTTAGGGTTAGCATCAGCCCTAGGATAGTGTTAGCGTTAGGGTTAGCATCAGCCCTAGGATAGTGTTAGGGTTAGGGTTAGGGTTAGCATCAGCCCTAGGATAGTGTTAGGGTTAGGGTTAGGGTTAGCATCAGCCCTAGGTTAGTATTAGGGTTAGGGTTAGCATCAGCCCTAGGATAGTGTTAGGGTTAGGGTTAGGGTTAGCACCAGGCCTAGGATAGTGTTAGTGTTAGGGTTAGCATCAGCCTTAGGATAGTGTTAGGGTTAGGGTTACGGTTAGCATCAGCCGTAGGATAGTGTTAGGGTTAGGGTTAGCCTCAGCCCTAGGATAGTGTTAGAGTTAGGGTTAGGGTTAGCATCAGCCCTAGGATAGTGTTAGTGTTACGGTTAGGGTTAGCATCAGCCCTAGGATAGTGTTAGTGTTAGGGTTAGCATCAGCCCTAGGATAGTGTTAGGGTTAGGGTTAGGGTTAGCATCAGCCCTAGGATAGTATTAGGGTTAGGGTTAGGGTTAGAGTTAGGGTTAGCATCAGCTCTACGATAGTGTTAGTGTTAGGGTTAGGGTTAGCATCAGCCCTAGGATAGTGTTAGGGTTAGTGTTAGGATTAGCATCAGCCCTAGGATAGTGTTAGGGTTAGGGTTAGGGTTAGCATCAGGCCTAGGATAGTGTTAGGGTTAGGGTTAGCATCAGCCCTAGGATAGTGTTATTGTTAGGGTTAGGGTTAGCATCAGCCCTAGGATAGTGTTAGTCTTAGGGTTAGCATCAACCCTAGGATAGTGTTTGGGTTAGGGTTAGGGTTAGCATCAGCCCTAGGATAGTGTTAGGGTTAGGTTGAGCCTCAGCCCTAGCAGAGTGTTAGGGTTAGGGATAGGGTTAGCATCAGGCCTAGGATAGTGTTAGGGTTATGGTTAGGGTTAGCATCAGCCCTAGGATAGTGTTAGGGTTAGGGTTAGCATCAGCCCTAGGATAGTGTTAGGTTAAGGGTTAACATAAACCCTAGGATAGTGTAAGGGTTAGGGTTAGGGTTATCATCAGGCCTAGGATAGTGATAGGGTTAGGGTTAGGGTTAGCATCAGTTCAAGGATAGTGTTAGGGTTAGCGTTAGGGTTAGCATCAGCTCTAGGATAGTGTTAGGGTTAGTGTTAGGGTAAGCATCAGCCCTAGGATAGTGTTAGGTTTAGAGTTAGCATCAGCCCTAGGATAGAGTTAGGGTTAGGGTTAGGGTTAGCATCAGGCCTAGGATAGTGTTAGGGTTAGGGTTAGCATCAGCCCTAGGATAGTGTTAGGGTTAGGGTTAGGGTTAGCATCAGCCGTAGGATAGTGTTATGGTTAGGGTTACCATCAACCCTAGGATAGTGTTTGGGTTAGGGTTAGGGTTAGCATCAGCCCTAGGATACTGTTCTGGTTAGGGTTAGCCTCAGCCCTAGGAGAGTGTTAGTGTTAGGGATAGGGTTAGCATCAGGCCTAGGATAGTGTTAGGGTTAGGGTTAGGGTTAGGGTTAGCACCAGCCCTAGGATAGTGTTAGGGTTAGGGTTAGCATCAGGCCTAGGATAGTGTTAGGGTTAGGGTTAGCATCAGCCCTAGGATAGTGTTAGCTTTAGGGTTAGGGATATCATCAGGACTAGGATATTGTTAGGGTTAGGGTTAGCATCAGCCCTAGGATAGTGTTGGGGTTAGGGTTAGTTTTAGCATCAGCCCTAGGATAGTGTTAGGGTTAGGGTTAGGGTTAGCATCAGCCCTAGGATAGTGTTAGGGTTAGGGTTAGGGTTAGCATCAGCCCTAGGATATTATTAGGGTTAGGGTTAGCATCAGCCCTAGGATAGTGTTAGGGTTAGGGTTAGGGTTAGCACCAGGCCTAGGATAGTGTTAGTGTTAGGGTTAGCATCAGCCATAGGATAGTGTTAGCCTTAGGGTTAGCATCAGCCGTAGGATAGTGTTAGGGTTAGGGTTAGGGTTAGCATCAGCCCTAATATAGTGTTAAGGTTAGGGTGAGCCTCAGCCCTAGGAGAGTGTCAGGGTTAGGGATAGGGTTAGCATCAGTCCTAGGATAGTGTTAGGGTTAGGGTTAGGGTTAGCATCAGGCCTAGGATAGTGTTAGGGTTAGGGTTAGGGTTAGCATCAGCCCTAGGATAGTGTTAGGGTTAGGGTTAGCATCAGCCCTAGGATAGTGTTAGGGTTAGGGTTAGGGTTAGCATCAGCCCTAGGATAGTGTTAGGGTTATGGTTAGGTTTAGCATCAGCTCTAGGATAGTGTTAGGGTAAGTGTTAGGGTTAGCATCAGGCCTAGGTTAGTGTTAGGGTTACTGTTAGAATCAGCCCTAGGATAGTGTTAGGGTTAGGGTCAGGGTTAGCATGAGCCCTAGGATAGTGTTAGGTTTAGGGTTAGGGATATCATCAGGCCTAGGATATTGTTAGGGTTAGGGTTAGCATCAGCCCTAGGATAATGTTAGGTTTAGGGTTAGGGTTAGCATCAGCCCTAGGATAGTGTTAAGGTTCGGGTTAGGGTTAGCATCAGCCCTAGGACAGTGTTATGGTTAGGGTTAGGGTTAGCATCAGCCCAAGGATATTATTAGGGTTAGGGTTAGCATCAGCCGTAGGATAGTGTTAGGGTTAGGGTTAGGGTTAGCACCAGGCCTAGGATAGTGTTAGTGTTAGGGTTAGGATCAGCCTTAGGATAGTGTTAGGGTTAGGGTTAGGGTTAGCATCAGCCGTAGGATAGTGTTAGGGTTATGGTTAGCCTCAGCCCTAGGATAGTGTTGCAGTTAGGGTTAGGGTTAGCATCAGCCCTAGGATAGTGTTAGGGTTACGGTTAGGGTTAGCATCAGCCCTAGGATAGTGTTAGTGTTAGCGTTAGCATTAGCCCTAGGATAGTGTTAGGGTGAGGGTTAGGGTTAGCATCAGCCCTAGGATAGTATTAGGTTTATGGTTATGGTTATGGTTAGGATTAGCATCAGCTCTAGGATAGTGTTAGGGTTAGGGTTAGGGTTAGCATCAGCCCTGGGATACTGTTAGGTTTAGGGTTAGGGTTAGCATCAGCCCTAGGATAGTGTTAGGGTTAGGGTTAGCATCAGCCCTAGGATAGTGTTAGGGTTAGGGTTAGCATCATCCCTAGGACAGTGTTAGGGTTAGGGTTAACATCAGCCCTAGGATAGTTTTATGGTTAGGGTTAGGGTTAGCATCAGCCCTAGGATACTGTTAGGTTTAGCGTTAGCATCAGACCTAGGAAAGTGTTAGGGTTAGGGTTAGGGTTAGCATCAGCCCTAGGATAGTGTAAGTGTTAGGGTTAGGGTTAGCATCAGCCCTAGGATAGTGTTAGGGTTAGGGTTAGCATCAGCCCTAGGATAGTGTTAGGGTTAGGGTTAGGGTTAGCATCAGCCCTAGGATAGTGTTAGGGTTAGGGTTAGGGTTAGCATCAGCCCTAGGATAGTATTAGGGTTAGGGTTAGCATCAGCCCTAGGATAGTGTTAGCGTTAGGGTTAGGGTTAGCACCAGGCCTAGGATAGTGTTAGTGTTAGGGTTAGCATCAGCCTTAGGATAGTGTTAGGGTTAGGGTTAGGGTTAGCATCAGCCGTAGGATAGTGTTAGGGTTAGGGTTAGCCTCAGCCCTAGGATAGTGTTAGAGTTAGGGTTAGGGTTAGCATCAGCCCTAGGATAGTGTTAGGGTTAGGGTTAGGGTTAGCATCAGCCCTAGGATAGTGTTAGTGTTAGGGTTAGCATCAGCCCTAGGATAGTGTTAGGGTTAGGGTTAGGGTTAGCATCAGCCCTAGGATAGCATTAGGGTTAGGGTAAGGGTTAGGGTTAGGGTTAGCATCAGCTCTAGGATAGTGTTAGTGTTAGGGTTAGGGTTAGCATCAGCCCTAGGATAGTGTTAGGGTTAGGGTTAGGGTTAGCATCAGCCCTAGGATAGTGTTAGGGTTAGGGTTAGGGTTAGCATCAGGCCTAGGATAGTGTTAGGGTTAGGGTTAGCATCAGCCCTAGGATAGTGTTAGGGTTATGGTTAGGGTTAGCATCAGCCCTAGGATAGTGTTAGTCTTAGGGTTAGCATCAACCCTAGGATAGTGTTTGGGTTAGGGTTAGGGTTAGCATCAGCCCTAGGATAGTGTTAGGGTTAGGGTGAGCCTCAGCCCTAGGAGAGTGTTAGGGTTAGGGATAGGGTTAGCATCAGGCCTAGGATAGTGTTAGGGTTAGGGTTAGGGTTAGCATCAGCCCTAGGATAGTGTTAGGGTTAGGGTTAGCATCAGGCCTAGGATAGTGTTAGGGTTAGGGTTAGCATCAGCCCTAGGATAGTGTTAGGGTTAGGGTTAGGGTTAGCATCAGCCCTAGGATAGTGTTAGGGTTATGGTTAGGTTTAGCATCAGCCCTAGGATAGTGTTAGGGTAAGTGTTAGGGTTAGCATCAGGCCTAGGTTAGTGTTAGGGTTACTGTTAGAATCAGCCCTAGGATAGTGTTAGGGTTAGGGTCAGGGTTAGCATGAGCCCTAGGATAGTGTTAGGTTTAGGGTTAGGGATATCATCAGGCCTAGGATATTGTTAGGGTTAGGGTTAGCATCAGCCCTAGGATAATGTTAGGGTTAGGGTTAGGGTTAGCATCAGCCCTAGGATAGTGTTAAGGTTCGGGTTAGGGTTAGCATCAGCCCTAGGACAGTGTTATGATTAGGGTTAAGGTTAGCATCAGCCCAAGGATATTATTAGGGTTAGGGTTAGCATCAGCCGTAGGATAGTGTTAGGGTTAGGGTTAGGGTTAGCACCAGGCCTAGGATAGTGTTAGTGTTAGGGTTAGCATCAGCCTTAGGATAGTGTTAGGGTTAGGGTTAGGGTTAGCATCAGCCGTAGGATAGTGTTAGGGTTAGGGTTAGCCTCAGCCCTAGGATAGTGTTACAGTTAAGGTTAGGGTTAGCATCAGCCCTAGGAAAGTGTTAGGGTTAGGGTTAGGGTTAGCATCAGCCCTAGGATAGTGTTAGTGTTAGGGTTAGCATTAGCCCTAGGATAGTGTTAGGGTGAGGGTTAGGGTTAGCATCAGCCCTAGGATAGTATTAGGTTTAGGGTTATGGTTAGGGTTAGGGTTAGCATCAGCTCTAGGATAGTGTTAGGGTTAGGGTTAGGGTTAGCATCAGCCCTGGGATACTGTTAGGGTTAGGGTTAGGGTTAGCATCAGCCCTAGGATAGTGTTAGGGTTAGGGTTAGCATCAGCCCTAGGATAGTGTTAGGGTTAGGGTTAGCATCAGCCCTAGGATAGTGTTAGGGTTAGGGTTAGCATCAGACCTAGGATAGTGTTAGGGTTAGGGTTAGGGTTAGCATCAGCCCTAGGATACTGTTAGGTTTAGGGTTAGCATCAGACCTAGGAAAGTGTTAGGGTTAGGGTTAGGGTTAGCATCAGCCCTAGGATAGTGTAATTGTTAGGGTTAGGGTTAGCATCAGGCCTAGGATAGTGTTAGGGTTAGGGTTAGCATCAGCCCTAGGATAGTGTTAGGGTTAGGGTTAGGGTTAGCATCAGCCCTAGGATAGTGTTAGGGTTAGGGTTAGGGTTAGCATCAGCCCTAGGATAGTATTAGGGTTAGGGTTAGCATCAGCCCTAGGATAGTGTTAGGGTTAGGGTTAGGGTTAGCAACAGGCCTAGCATAGTGTTAGTGTTATGGTTAGCATCAGCCTTATGATAGTGTTAGGGTTAGGGTTAGGGTTAGCATCAGCCGTAGGATAGTGTTAGGGTTAGGGTTAGCCTCAGCCCTAAGATAGTGTTAGAGTTAGGGTTAGGGTTAGCATCAGCCCTAGGATAATGTTTGGGTTAGGGTTAGGGTTAGAATCAGCCCTAGGATAGTGTTAGTGTTAGGTTTAGCATCAGCCCTAGGATAGTGTTAAGGTTAGGTTTAGGGTTAGCATCCGCCCTAGGATAGTGTTAGGGTTAGGGTTAGGGTTAGCATCAGCCCTAGGATAGTCATAGGGTTAGGGTTAACATAAACCCTAGGATAGTGTCAGGGTTAGGGTTAGGGTTATCATCAGGCCTAGGATAGTGTTAGGGTTAGGGTTAGGGTTAGCATCAGTTCAAGGATAGTGTTAGGGTTAGCGTTAGGGTTAGCATCAGCCCTAGGATAGTGTTATGGTTAGGGATAGGGTTAGCATCAGGCCTAGGATAGTGTTAGGGTTAGGGTTAGGGTTAGCATCAGCCCTAGGATAGTGTTAGGGTTAGGGTTAGCATCAGGCCTAGGAGAGTGTTAGGGTTAGGGTTAGCATCAGCCCTAGGATAGTGTTACGGTTAGGGTTAGGGTTAGCATCAGCCCTAGGATAGTGTTAGTGTTAGGGTTAGCATTAGCCCTAGGATAGTGTTAGGGTTATGGTTAGGTTTAGCATCAGCCCTAGGATAGTGTTAGGGTAAGGGTTAGGGTTAGCATCAGGCCTAGGATAGTGTTAGGGTTACGGTTAGAATCAGCCCTAGTATAGTGTTAGGGTTAGGGTTAGGGTTAGCATCAGCCCTAGGATAGTGTTAGGTTTAGGGTTATGGATATCATCAGGCCTAGGATATTGTTAGGGTTAGGGTTAGCAACAGCCCTAGGATAGTGTTAGGGTTAGGGTTAGGGTTAGCATCAGCCCTAGGATAGTGTTAGGGTTAGGGTTACGTTTACCATCAGCCCTAGGATAGTGTTAGGGTTAGGGTTAGGGATAGCATCAGCCCTAGGATAGTGTTAGCGTTAGGGTTAGGGTTAGCATCAGCCCTAGGATAGTGTTAGGGTTAGGGTTAGCATCAGCCCTAGAATAGTGTTAGGGTTAGGGTTAGGGTTAGCACCAGGCCTAGGATAGTGTTAGTGATAGGGTTAGCATCAGCCTTAGGATAGTGTTAGGGTTAGGGTTAGGGTTAGCATCAGCCGTAGGATAGTGTTAGTGTCAGGGTTAGCCTCAGCCCTAGGATAGTGTTAGGGTTAGGGCTAGGGTTAGCATCAGCCCTAGGATAGTGTTAGGGTTAGGGTTTGGGTTAAGATCAGCCCTAGGGTAGTGTTAGTGTTAGGGTTAGCATCAGTCCTAGGATACTGTTAGGGTTAGGGTTAGGGTTAGCATCAGCCCTAGGATAGTATTGGGGTTAGGGTTAGGGTTAGGGTTAGGGTTAGCATCAGCTCTAGGATAGTGTTAGGGTTAGGGTTAGGGTTAGCATAAGCCCTAGGATAGTGTTAGGTTTAGGGTTAGGGTTAGCATCAGGCCTAGGATAGTGTTAGGGTTAGGGTTAGCATCAGCCCTAGGATACTGTTAGGGTTAGGTTTAGGGTTAGCATCAGCCCTAGGATAGTGTTAGGGTTAGGGTTAGCATCAGCCCTAGGATGGTGTTAGGGTTAGGGTTAGGGTTATCATCAGGCCTAGGATAGTGTTAGGGTTAGGGTTAGCATCAGCCCTAGGATAGTGTTAGGGTTAGGGTTAGGTTAGCATCAGCCCTAGGATAGTGTTACTGTTAGGGTTAGCATCAGCCCTAGGATAGTGTTAGGGTTAGGGTTAGGGTTAGCATCCGCCCTAGGATAGTGTTAGGGTTAGGTTTAGGGTTAGCATCAGCCCTAGGATAGTGTTAGGTTAAGGGTTAGCATCAGCCCTAGGATAGTGTTAGGGTTAGGGTTAGCATCAGCCCTAGGACAGTGTTAGGGTTAGGGTTAACATCAGCCCTAGGATAGTTTTAGGGTTAGGGTTAGGGTTAGCATCAGCCCTAGGATACTGTTAGGTTTAGGGTTAGCATCAGACCTAGGAAAGTGTTAGGGTTAGGGTTTGCATCAGCCCTAGGATAGTGTTAGGGTTAGGGTTAGGGTTAGCATCAGCCCTAGGATAGTGTTAGGGTTAGGGTTAGCATCAGCCCTAGGATAGTGTTAGCGTTAGGGTTAGCATCAGCCCTAGGATAGTGTTAGGGTTAGGGTTAGGGTTAGCATCAGCCCTAGGATAGTGTTAGGGTTAGGGTTAGGGTTAGCATCAGCCCTAGGTTAGTATTAGGGTTAGGGTTAGTATCAGCCCTAGGATAGTGTTAGGGTTAGGGTTAGGGATAGCACCAGGCCTAGGATAGTGTTAGTGTTAGGGTTAGCATCAGCCTTAGGATAGTGTTAGGGTTAGGGTTACGGTTAGCATCAGCCGTAGGATAGTGTTAGGGTTAGGGTTAGCCTCAGCCCTAGGATACTGTTAGAGTTAGGGTTAGGGTTAGCATCAGCCCTAGGATAGTGTTAGTGTTACGGTTAGGGTTAGCATCAGCCCTAGGATAGTGTTAGTGTTAGGGTTAGCATCAGCCCTAGGATAGTGTTAGGGTTAGGGTTAGGGTTAGCATCAGCCCTAGGATAGTATTAGGGTTAGGGTTAGGGTTAGGGTTAGGGTTAGCATCAGCTCTACGATAGTGTTAGTGTTAGGGTTAGGGTTAGCATCAGCCCTAGGATAGTGTTAGGGTTAGTGTTAGGATTAGCATCAGCCCTAGGATAGTGTTAGGGTTAGGGTTAGGGTTAGCATCAGGCCTAGGATAGTGTTAGGGTTAGGGTTAGCATCAGCCCTAGGATAGTGTTATTGTTAGGGTTAGGGTTAGCATCAGCCCTAGGATAGTGTTAGTCTTAGGGTTAGCATCAACCCTAGGATAATGTTTGGGTTAGAGTTAGGGTTAGCATCAGCCCTAGGATAGTGTTAGGGTTAGGGTTAGCATCAGCCCTAGGATAGTGTTAGGGTTATGGTTAGGTTTAGCATCAGCTCTAGGATAGTGTTAGGGTAAGTGTTAGGGTTAGCATCAGGCCTAGGTTAGTGTTAGGGTTACTGTTAGAATCAGCCCTAGGATAGTGTTAGGGTTAGGGTCAGGGTTAGCATGAGCCCTAGGATAGTGTTAGGTTTAGGGTTAGGGATATCATCAGGCCTAGGATATTGTTAGGGTTAGGGTTAGCATCAGCCCTAGGATAATGTTAGGTTTAGGGTTAGGGTTAGCATCAGCCCTAGGATAGTGTTAAGGTTCGGGTTAGGGTTAGCACCAGCCCTAGGACAGTGTTATGGTTAGGGTTAGGGTTAGCATCAGCCCAAGGATATTATTAGGGTTAGGGTTAGCATCAGCCGTAGGATAGTGTTAGGGTTAGGGTTAGGGTTAGCACCAGGCCTAGGATAGTGTTAGTGTTAGGGTTAGCATCAGCCTTAGGATAGTGTTAGGGTTAGGGTTAGGGTTAGCATCAGCCGTAGGATAGTGTTAGGGTTATGGTTAGCCTCAGCCCTAGGATAGTGTTACAGTTAGGGTTAGGGTTAGCATCAGCCCTAGGATAGTGTTAGGGTTAGGGTTAGGGTTAGCATCAGCCCTAGGATAGTGTTAGTGTTAGCGTTAGCATTAGCCCTAGGATAGTGTTAGGGTTAGGGTTAGGGTTAGCATCAGCCCTGGGATACTGTTAGGTTTAGGGTTAGGGTTAGCATCAGCCCTAGGATAGTGTTAGGGTTAGGGTTAGCATCAGCCCTAGGATACTGTTAGGGTTAGGGTTAGCATCAGCCCTAGGACAGTGTTAGGGTTAGGGTTAACATCAGCCCTAGGATAGTTTTAGGGTTAGGGTTAGGGTTAGCATCAGCCCTAGGATACTGTTAGGTTTAGGGTTAGCATCAGACCTAGGAAAGTGTTAGGGTTAGGGTTAGGGTTAGCATCAGCCCTAGGATAGTGTAAGTGTTAGGGTTAGGGTTAGCATCAGCCCTAGGATAGTGTTAGGGTTAGGGTTAGCATCAGCCCTAGGATAGTGTTAGGGTTAGGGTTAGGGTTAGCATCAGCCCTAGGATAGTGTTAGGGTTAGGGTTAGGGTTAGCATCAGCCCTAGGATAGTATTAGGGTTAGGGTTAGCATCAGCCCTAGGATAGTGTTAGCGTTAGGGTTAGGGTTACCACCAGGCCTAGGATAGTGTTAGTGTTAGGGTTAGCATCAGCCTTAGGATAGTGTTAGGGTTAGGGTTAGGGTTAGCATCAGCCGTAGGATAGTGTTAGGGTTAGGGTTAGCCTCAGCCCTAGGATAGTGTTAGAGTTAGGGTTAGGGTTAGCATCAGCCCTAGGATAGTGTTAGGGTTAGGGTTAGGGTTAGCATCAGCCCTAGGATAGTGTTAGTGTTAGGGTTAGCATCAGCCCTAGGATAGTGTTAGGGTTAGGGTTAGGGTTAGCATCAGCCCTAGGATAGCATTAGGGTTAGGGTAAGGGTTAGGGTTAGGGTTAGCATCAGCTCTAGGATAGTGTTAGTGTTAGGGTTAGGGTTAGCATCAGCCCTAGGATAGTGTTAGGGTTAGGGTTAGGGTTAGCATCAGCCCTAGGATAGTGTTAGGGTTAGGGTTAGGGTTAGCATCAGGCCTAGGATAGTGTTAGGGTTAGGGTTAGCATCAGCCCTAGGATAGTGTTAGGGTTATGGTTAGGGTTAGCATCAGCCCTAGGATAGTGTTAGTCTTAGGGTTAGCATCAACCCTAGGATAGTGTTTGGGTTAGGGTTAGGGTTAGCATCAGCCCTAGGATAGTGTTAGGGTTAGGGTGAGCCTCAGCCCTAGGAGAGTGTTAGGGTTAGGGATAGGGTTAGCATCAGGCCTAGGATAGTGTTAGGGTTAGGGTTAGGGTTAGCATCAGCCCTAGGATAGTGTTAGGGTTAGGGTTAGCATCAGGCCTAGGATAGTGTTAGGGTTAGGGTTAGCATCAGCCCTAGGATAGTGTTAGGGTTAGGGTTAGGGTTAGCAACAGCCCTAGGATAGTGTTAGGGTTATTGTTAGGTTTAGCATCAGCCCTAGGATAGTGTTAGGGTAAGTGTTAGGGTTAGCATCAGGCCTAGGTTAGTGTTAGGGTTACTGTTAGAATCAGCCCTAGGATAGTGTTAGGGTTAGGGTCAGGGTTAGCATGAGCCCTAGGATAGTGTTAGGTTTAGGGTTAGGGATATCATCAGGCCTAGGATATTGTTAGGGTTAGGGTTAGCATCAGCCCTAGGATAATGTTAGGGTTAGGGTTAGGGTTAGCATCAGCCCTAGGATAGTGTTAAGGTTCGGGTTAGGGTTAGCATCAGCCCTAGGACAGTGTTATGGTTAGGGTTAGGGTTAGCATCAGCCCAAGGATATTATTAGGGTTAGGGTTAGCATCAGCCGTAGGATAGTGTTAGGGTTAGGGTTAGGGTTAGCACCAGGCCTAGGATAGTGTTAGTGTTAGGGTTAGCATCAGCCTTAGGATAGTGTTAGGGTTAGGGTTAGGGTTAGCATCAGCCGTAGGATAGTGTTAGGGTTAGGGTTAGGGTTAGCCTCAGCCCTAGGATAGTGTTACAGTTAAGGTTAGGGTTAGCATCAGCCCTAGGAAAGTGTTAGGGTTAGGGTTAGGGTTAGCATCAGCCCTAGGATAGTGTTAGTGTTAGGGTTAGCATTAGCCCTAGGATAGTGTTAGGGTGAGGGTTAGGGTTAGCATCAGCCCTAGGATAGTATTAGGTTTAGGGTTATGGTTAGGGTTAGGGTTAGCATCAGCTCTAGGATAGTGTTAGGGTTAGGGTTAGGGTTAGCATCAGCCCTGGGATACTGTTAGGGTTAGGGTTAGGGTTAGCATCAGCCCTAGGATAGTGTTAGGGTTAGGGTTAGCATCAGCCCTAGGATAGTGTTAGGGTTAGGGTTAGCATCAGCCCTAGGATAGTGTTAGGGTTAGGGTTAGCATCAGACCTAGGATAGTGTTAGGGTTAAGGTTAGGGTTAGCATCAGCCCTAGGATACTGTTAGGTTTAGGGTTAGCATCAGACCTTGGAAAGTGTTAGGGTTAGGGTTAGGGTTAGCATCAGCCCTAGGATAGTGTAAGTGTTAGGGTTAGGGTTAGCATCAGGCCTAGGATAGTGTTAGGGTTAGGGTTAGCATCAGCCCTAGGATAGTGTTAGGGTTAGGGTTAGGGTTAGCATCAGCCCTAGGATAGTGTTAGGGTTAGGGTTAGGGTTAGCATCAGCCCTAGGATAGTATTAGGGTTAGGGTTAGCATAAGCCCTAGGATAGTGTTAGGGTTAGGGTTAGGGTTAGCAACAGGCCTAGCATAGTGTTAGTGTTATGGTTAGCATCAGCCTTATGATAGTGTTAGGGTTAGGGTTAGGGTTAGCATCAGCCGTAGGATAGTGTTAGGGTTAGGGTTAGCCTCAGCCCTAAGATAGTGTTAGAGTTAGGGTTAGGGTTAGCATCAGCCCTAGGATAATGTTTGGGTTAGGGTTAGGGTTAGAATCAGCCCTAGGATAGTGTTAGTGTTAGGTTTAGCATCAGCCCTAGGATAGTGTTAAGGTTAGGTTTAGGGTTAGCATCCGCCCTAGGATAGTGTTAGGGTTAGGGTTAGGGTTAGCATCAGCCCTAGGATAGTGATAGGGTTAGGGTTAACATAAACCCTAGGATAGTGTCAGGGTTAGGGTGTAGGGTTATCATCAGGCCTAGGATAGTGTTAGGGTTAGGGTTAGGGTTAGCATCAGTTCAAGGATAGTGTTAGGGTTAGCGTTAGGGTTAGCATCAGCCCTAGGATAGTGTTATGGTTAGGGATAGGGTTAGCATCAGGCCTAGGATAGTGTTAGGGTTAGGGTTAGGGTTAGCATCAGCCCTAGGATAGTGTTAGGGTTAGGGTTAGCATCAGGCCTAGGAGAGTGTTAGGGTTAGGGTTAGCATCAGCCCTAGGATAGTGTTACGGTTAGGGTTAGGGTTAGCATCAGCCCTAGGATAGTGTTAGTGTTAGGGTTAGCATTAGCCCTAGGATAGTGTTAGGGTTATGGTCAGGTTTAGCATCAGCCCTAGGATAGTGTTAGGGTAAGGGTTAGGGTTAGCATCAGGCCTAGGATAGTGTTAGGGTTCCGGTTAGAATCAGCCCTAGTATAGTGTTAGGGTTAGGGTTAGGGTTAGCATCAGCCCTAGGATAGTGTTAGGTTTAGGGTTATGGATATCATCAGGCCTAGGATATTGTTAGGGTTAGGGTTAGCATCAGCCCTAGGATAGTGTTAGGGTTAGGGTTAGGGTTAGCATCAGCCCTAGGATAGTGTTAGGGTTAGGGTTACGGTTACCATCAGCCCTAGGATAGTGTTAGGGTTAGGGTTAGGGATAGCATCAGCCCTAGGATAGTGTTAGCGTTAGGGTTAGGGTTAGCATCAGCCCTAGGATAGTGTTAGGGTTAGGGTTAGCATCAGCCCTAGAATAGTGTTAGGGTTAGGGTTAGGGTTAGCACCAGGCCTAGGATAGTGTTAGTGATAGGGTTAGCATCAGCCTTAGGATAGTGTTAGGGTTAGGGTTAGGGTTAGCATCAGCCGTAGGATAGTGTTAGGGTCAGGGTTAGCCTCAACCCTAGGATAGTGTTAGGGTTAGGGCTAGGGTTAGCATCAGCCCTAGGATAGTGTTAGGGTTAGGGTTTGGGTTAAGATCAGCCCTAGGGTAGTGTTAGTGTTAGGGTTAGCATCAGTCCTAGGATACTGTTAGGGTTAGGGTTAGGGTTAGCATCAGCCCTAGGATAGTATTGGGGTTAGGGTTAGGGTTAGGGTTAGGGTTAGCATCAGCTCTAGGATAGTGTTAGGGTTAGGGTTAGGGTTAGCATCAGCCCTAGGATACTGTTAGGGTTAGGTTTAGGGTTAGCATCAGCCCTAGGATAGTGTTAGGGTTAGGGTTAGCATCAGCCCTAGGATGGTGTTAGGGTTAGGGTTAGGGTTATCATCAGGCCTAGGATAGTGTTAGGGTTAGGGTTAGCATCAGCCCTAGGATAGTGTTAGGGTTAGGGTTAGGTTAGCATCAGCCCTAGGATAGTGTTACTGTTAGGGTTAGCATCAGCCCTAGGATAGTGTTAGGGTTAGGGTTAGGGTTAGCATCCGCCCTAGGATAGTGTTAGGGTTAGGTTTAGGGTTAGCATCAGCCCTAGGATAGTGTTAGGTTAAGGGTTAACATAAACCCTAGGATAGTGTTAGGGTTAGGGTTAGGGTTATCATCAGGCCTAGGATAGTGTTAGGGTTAGGGTTAGGGTTAGCATCAGTTCAAGGATAGTGTTAGGGTTAGCGTTAGGGTTAGCATCAACTCTAGGATAGTGTTAGGGTTAGTGTTAGGGTTAGCATCAGCCCTAGGATAGTGTTAGGTTTAGGGTTAGCATCAGCCCTAGGATAGTGTTAGGGTTAGGGTTAGGGTTAGCATCAGGCCTAGGATAGTGTTAGGGTTAGGGTTAGGGATAGCACCAGCCCTAGGATAGTGTTAGGGTTAGGGTTAGCATCAGGCCTAGGATAGTGTTAGGGTTAGGGTTAGCATCAGCCCTAGGATAGTGTTAGGGTTAGGGTTAGGGTTAGCATCAGCCCTAGGATAGTGTTAGTTTTAGGGTTAGGGATATCATCAGGACTAGGATATTGTTAGGGTTAGGGTTAGCATCAGCCCTAGAATAGTGTTAGGGTTAGTGTTAGGGTTACCATCAGCCCTAGGATAGTGTTAGGGTTAGGGTTAGGGATAGCATCAGCCCTAGGATAGTGTTAGGGTAAGGGTTAGGGTTAGCATCAGCCCTAGGATAGTGTTAGGGTTAGGGTTAGCATCAGCCCTTGAATAGTGTTAGGGTTAGGGTTAGGGTTAGCATCCGCCCTAGGATAGTGTTAAGGTTAGGGTTAGCCTCAGCCCTAGGAGAGTGTTAGGGTTAGGGATAGGGTTAGCATCAGCCCTAGGATAGTGTTAGTGTTAGGGTGAGCATCAGCCCTAGGATAGTTTTAGGGTTAGGGTTAGGGTTAGCATCAGCCCTAGGATAGTATTAGGGTTAGGGTTAGGGTTAGGGTTAGGGTTAGGGTTAGCATCAGCTCTAGGATAGTGTTAGGGTTAGGGTTAGGGTTAGCATCAGCCCTAGGATAGTGTTAGGGTTAGGGTTAGCATCAGGCCTAGGATAGTGTTAGGGTTACGGTTAGGGTTAGCATCAGCCCTAGGATAGTGTTAGGGTTAGGGTTAGCATCAGGCCTAGGATAGTGTTAGGGTTAGGGTTAGCATCAGCCCTAAGATAGTGTTAGGGTTAGGGTTAGGGTTAGCATCAGCCCTAGGATAGTGTTAGGGTTATGGTTAGGTTTAGCATCAGCCCTAGGACAGTGTTAGGTTAAGTGTTAGGGTTAGCATCAGGCCTAGGTTAGTGTTAGGGTTACTGTTAGAATCAGCCCTAGGATAGTGTTAGGGTTAGGGTTAGGGTTAGCATCAGCCCTAGGATAGTGTTAGGGTTAGGGTTAGCATCAGCCCTAGGATAATGTTAGGGTTAGGGTTAGGGTTAGCATCAGCCCTAGGATAGTGTTAGGGTTAGGGTTAGGGTTAGCATCAGGCCTAGGACAGTGTTAGGGTTAGGGTTAGCCTCAGCCCTAGGGTAGTGTTAGGGTTAGGGTTGGGGTTAGCATCAGCCCTAAGATAGTGTTAAGGTTAGGGTTAGGGTTAGCATCAGCCCTAGGATAGTGTTAGTGTTAGGGTTAGCATCAACCCTAGGATAGTGTTTGGGTTAGGGTTAGGGTTAGCATCAGCCCTAGGATAGTGTTAGGGTTAGGGTTAGCCTCAGCCCTAGGAGAGTGTTAGGGTTAGGGATAGGGTTAGCATCAGGCCTAGGATAGTGTTAGGGTTAGGGTTAGGGTTAGCATCAGCCCTAGGATAGTGTTATGGTTAGGGTTAGCATCAGGCCTAGGATAGTGTTAGGGTTAGGGTTAGCATCAGCCCTAAGATAGTGTTAGGGTTAGGTTTAGGGTTAGCATCAGCCCTAGGATAGTGTTAGGGTTATGGTTAGGTTTAGCATCAGCCCTAGGACAGTGTTAGGGTAAGTGTTAGGGTTAGCATCAGGCCTAGGTTAGTGTTAGGATTACTGTTAGAATCAGCCCTAGGATAGTGTTAGGGTTAGGGTTAGGGTTAGCATCAGCCCTAGGATAGTGTTAGGGTTAGGGTTAGCATCAGCCCTAGGATAGTGTTAGGGTTAGGGTTAGGGTTAGCATCAGCCCTAGGATAGTGTTAGGGTTAGGGTTAGGGTTAGCATCAGCCCTAGGATAGTGTTAGGGTTAGGGTTAGCATCAGCCCTAGGATAGTGTTAGGGTTAGGGTTAGGGTTAGCATCACGCCTAGGATAGTGTTAGGGTTAGGGTTAGCCTCAGCCCTAGGAGAGTGTTAGGGTTAGGGATAGGGTTAGCATCAGACCTAGGATAGTGTTAGGGTTAGGGTTAGGGTTAGCATCAGCCCTAGGATAGTGTTCGGGTTAGGGTTAGCATCAGGCCTAGGATAGTGTTAGGTTTAGGGTTAGCATCAGCCCTAGGAGAGTGTTAGGGTTAGGGTTAGGGTTAGCATCAGCCCTAGGAGAGTGTTAGGGTTAGGGTTAACATCAGCCCTAGGATAGTGTTAGGGTTAGGGTTAGGGTTAGCATCAGCCCTAGGATAATGTTAGGTTTAGGGTTAGCATCAGACCTAGGATAGTGTTAGGGTTAGGGTTAGGGTTAGCATCAGCCCTAGGATAGTGTAAGTGTTAGGGTTAGGGTTAGCATCAGGCCTAGGATAGTGTTAGGGTTAGGGTTAGCATCAGCCCTAGGATAGTGTTAGGGTTAGGGTTAGGGTTAGCATCAGCCCTAGGATAGTGTTATGGTTAGGGTTAGGGTTAGCATCAGCCCTAGGATAGTATTAGGGTTAGGGTTAGCATCAGCCCTAGGATAGTGTTAGCGTTAGGGTTAGGGTTAGCACCAGGCCTAGGATAGTGTTAGTGTTAGGGTTAGCATCAGCATTAGGATAGTGTTAGGGTTAGGGTTAGGGTTAGCATCAGCCGTAGGATAGTGTTAGGGTTAGGGTTAGCCTCAGCCCTAGGATAGTGTTAGAGTTAGGGTTAGGGTTAGCATCAGCCCTAGGATAGTGTTAGGGTTAGGGTTAGGGTTAGCATCAGCCCTAGGATAGTGTTAGTGTTAGGGTTAGCATCAGCCCTAGGATAGTGTTAGGGTTAGGGTTAGGGTTAGCATCAGCCCTAGGATAGCATTAGGGTTAGGGTAAGGGTTAGGGTTAGGGTTAGCATCAGCTCTAGGATAGTGTTAGTGTTAGGGTTAGTGTTAGCATCAGCCCTAGGATAGTGTTAGGGTTAGGGTTAGGGTTAGCATCAGCCCTAGGATAGTGTTAGGGTTAGGGTTAGGGTTAGCATCAGGCCTAGGATAGTGTTAGGGTTAGGGTTAGCATCAGCCCTAGGATAGTGTTAGGGTTATGGTTAGGGTTAGCATCAGCCCTAGGATAGTGTTAGTCTTAGGGTTAGCATCAACCCTAGGATAGTGTTTGGGTTAGGGTTAGGGTTAGCATCAGCCCTAGGATAGTGTTAGGGTTAGGGTGAGCCTCAGCCCTAGGAGAGTGTTAGGGTTAGGGATAGGGTTAGCATCAGGCCTAGGATAGTGTTAGGGTTAGGGTTAGGGTTAGCATCAGCCCTAGGATAGTGTTAGGGTTAGGGTTAGCATCAGGCCTAGGATAGTGTTAGAGTTAGGGTTAGCATCAGCCCTAGGATAGTGTTAGGGTTAGGGTTAGGGTTAGCATCAGCCCTAGGATAGTGTTAGGGTTATGGTTAGGTTTAGCATCAGCCCTAGGATAGTGTTAGGGTAAGTGTTAGGGTTAGCATCAGGCCTAGGTTAGTGTTAGGGTTACTGTTAGAATCAGCCCTAGGATAGTGTTAGGGTTAGGGTCAGGGTTAGCATGAGCCCTAGGATAGTGTTAGGTTTAGGGTTAGGGATATCATCAGGCCTAGGATATTGTTAGGGTTAGGGTTAGCATCAGCCCTAGGATAATGTTAGGGTTAGGGTTAGGGTTAGCATCAGCCCTAGGATAGTGTTAAGGTTCGGGTTAGGGTTAGCATCAGCCCTAGGACAGTGTTATGGTTAGGGTTAGGGTTAGCATCAGCCCAAGGATATTATTAGGGTTAGGGTTAGCATCAGCCGTAGGATAGTGTTAGGGTTAGGGTTAGGGTTAGCACCAGGCCTAGGATAGTGTTAGTGTTAGGGTTAGCATCAGCCTTAGGATAGTGTTAGGGTTAGGGTTAGGGTTAGCATCAGCCGTAGGATAGTGTTAGGGTTAGGGTTAGCCTCAGCCCTAGGATAGTGTTACAGTTAAGGTTAGGGTTAGCATCAGCCCTAGGAAAGTGTTAGGGTTAGGGTTAGGGTTAGCATCAGCCCTAGGATAGTGTTAGTGTTAGGGTTAGCATTAGCCCTAGGATAGTGTTAGGGTGAGGGTTAGGGTTAGCATCAGCCCTAGGATAGTATTAGGTTTAGGGTTATGGTTAGGGTTAGGGTTAGCATCAGCTCTAGGATAGTGTTAGGGTTAGGGTTAGGGTTAGCATCAGCCCTGGGATACTGTTAGGGTTAGGGTTAGGGTTAGCATCAGCCCTAGGATAGTGTTAGGGTTAGGGTTAGCATCAGCCCTAGGATAGTGTTAGGGTTAGGGTTAGCATCAGCCCTAGGATAGTGTTAGGGTTAGGGTTAGCATCAGACCTAGGATAGTGTTAGGGTTAGGGTTAGGGTTAGCATCAGCCCTAGGATACTGTTAGGTTTAGGGTTAGCATCAGACCTAGGAAAGTGTTAGGGTTAGGGTTAGGGTTAGCATCAGCCTTAGGATAGTGTTAGGGTTAGGGTTAGGGTTAGCATCAGCCGTAGGATAGTGTTAGGGTTAGGGTTAGCATCAGCCCTAGGATAGTGTTAGGGTTAGGGTTAGGGTTAGCATCAGCCCTAGGATAGTGTTAGGGTTAGGGTTAGGGTTAACATCAGCCCTAGGATAGTATTAGGGTTAGGGTTAGCATCAGCCCTTGGATAGTGTTAGGGTTAGGGTTAGGGTTAGCAACAGGCCTAGCATAGTGTTAGTGTTATGGTTAGCATCAGCCTTATGATAGTGTTAGGGTTAGGGTTAGGGTTAGCATCAGCCGTAGGATAGTGTTAGGGTTAGGGTTAGCCTCAGCCCTAAGATAGTGTTAGAGTTAGGGTTAGGGTTAGCATCAGCCCTAGGATAATGTTTGGGTTAGGGTTAGGGTTAGAATCAGCCCTAGGATAGTGTTAGTGTTAGGTTTAGCATCAGCCCTAGGATAGTGTTAAGGTTAGGTTTAGGGTTAGCATCCGCCCTAGGATAGTGTTAGGGTTAGGGTTAGGGTTAGCATCAGCCCTAGGATAGTGATAGGGTTAGGGTTAACATAAACCCTAGGATAGTGTCAGGGTTAGGGTTAGGGTTATCATCAGGCCTAGGATAGTGTTAGGGTTAGGGTTAGGGTTAGCATCAGTTCAAGGATAGTGTTAGGGTTAGAGTTAGGGTTAGCATCAGCCCTAGGATAGTGTTATGGTTAGGGACAGGGTTAGCATCAGGCCTAGGATAGTGTTAGGGTTAGGGTTAGGGTTAGCATCAGCCCTAGGATAGTGTTAGGGTTAGGGTTAGCATCAGGCCTAGGAGAGTGTTAGGGTTAGGGTTAGCATCAGCCCTAGGATAGTGTTACGGTTAGGGTTAGGGTTAGCATCAGCCCTAGGTTAGTGTTAGTGTTAGGGTTAGCATTAGCCCTAGGATAGTGTTAGGGTTATGGTTAGGTTTAGCATCAGCCCTAGGATAGTGTTAGGGTAAGGGTTAGGGTTAGCATCAGGCCTAGGATAGTGTTAGGGTTACGGTTAGAATCAGCCCTAGTATAGTGTTAGGGTTAGGGTTAGGGTTAGCATCAGCCCTAGGATAGTGTTAGGTTTAGGGTTATGGATATCATCAGGCCTAGGATATTGTTAGGGTTAGGGTTAGCATCAGCCCTAGGATAGTGTTAGGGTTAGGGTTAGGGTTAGCATCAGCCCTAGGATAGTGTTAGGGTTAGGGTTACGGTTACCATCAGCCCTAGGATAGTGTTAGGTTTAGGGTTAGGAATAGCATCAGCCCTAGGATAGTGTTAGCGTTAGGGTTAGGGTTAGCATCAGCCCTAGGATAGTGTTAGGGTTAGGGTTAGCATCAGCCCTAGAATAGTGTTAGGGTTAGGGTTAGGGTTAGCACCAGGTCTGGGATAGTGTTAGTGATAGGGTTAGCATCAGCCTTAGGATAGTGTTAGGGTTAGGGTTAGGGTTAGCATCAGCCGTAGGATAGTGTTAGGGTCAGGGTTAGCCTCAGCCCTAGGATAGTGTTAGGGTTAGGGCTAGGGTTAGCATCAGCCCTAGGATAGTGTTAGGGTTAGGGTTTGGGTTAAGATCAGCCCTAGGGTAGTGTTAGTGTTAGGGTTAGCATCAGTCCTAGGATACTGTTAGGGTTAGGGGTAGGGTTAGCATCAGCCCTAGGATAGTATTGGGGTTAGGGTTAGGGTTAGGGTTAGGGTTAGCATCAGCTCTAGGATAGTGTTAGGGTTAGGGTTAGGGTTAGCATAAGCCCTAGGATAGTGTTAGGTTTAGGGTTAGGGTTAGCATGAGGCCTAGGATAGTGTTAGGGTTAGGGTTAGCATCAGCCCTAGGATACTGTTAGGGTTAGGTTTAGGGTTAGCATCAGCCCTAGGATAGTGTTAGGGTTAGGGTTAGCATCAGCCCTAGGATGGTGTTAGGGTTAGGGTTAGGGTTATCATCAGGCCTAGGATAGTGTTAGGGTTAGGGTTAGCATCAGCCCTAGGATAGTGTTAGGGTTAGGGTTAGGTTAGCATCAGCCCTAGGATAGT
Organism: Lemur catta; assembly: GCF_020740605.2. Taxonomy (NCBI): domain Eukaryota; kingdom Metazoa; phylum Chordata; class Mammalia; order Primates; family Lemuridae; genus Lemur; species Lemur catta. Next base: position 933,112 of record NW_025423852.1, on the reverse strand, counting down.
GTTACTGTTAGGGTTAGCATCAGCCCTAGGATAGTGTTAGGGTTAGGGTTAGGGTTAGCATCCGCCCTAGGATAGTGTTAGGGTTAGGTTTAGGGTTAGCATCAGCCCTAGGATAGTGTTAGGTTAAGGGTTAACATAAACCCTAGGATAGTGTTAGGGTTAGGGTTAGGGTTATCATCAGGCCTAGGATAGTGTTAGGGTTAGGGTTAGGGTTAGCATCAGTTCAAGGATAGTGTTAGGGTTAGCGTTAGGGTTAGCATCAACTCTAGGATAGTGTTAGGGTTAGTGTTAGGGTTAGCATCAGCCCTAGGATAGTGTTAGGTTTAGGGTTAGCATCAGCCCTAGGATAGTGTTAGGGTTAGGGTTAGGGTTAGCATCAGGCCTAGGATAGTGTTAGGGTTAGGGTTAGCATCAGCCCTAGGATAGTGTTAGTGTTAGGGTTAGGGTTAGCATCAGCCGTAGGATAGTGTTAGGGTTAGGGTTACCATCAACCCTAGGATAGTGTTTGGGTTAGGGTTAGGGTTAGCATCAGCCCTAGGATTGTGTTAGGGTTAGGGTTAGCCTCAGCCCTAGGAGAGTGTTAGGGTTAGGGATAGGGTTAGCATCAGGCCTAGGATAGTGTTAGGGTTAGGGTTAGGGTTAGCACCAGCCCTAGGATAGTGTTATGGTTAGGGTTAGCATCAGGCCTAGGATAGTGTTAGGGTTAGGGTTAGCATCAGCCCTAGGATAGTGTTAGGGTTAGGGTTAGGGTTAGCATCAGCCCTAGGATAGTGTTAGTTTTAGGGTTAGGGATATCATCAGGACTAGGATATTGTTAGGGTTAGGGTTAGCATCAGCCCTAGGATAGTGTTAGGGTTAGTGTTAGGGTTACCATCAGCCCTAGGATAGTGTTAGGGTTAGGGTTAGGGATAGCATCAGCCCTAGGATAGTGTTAGGGTAAGGGTTAGGGTTAGCATCAGGCCTAGGATAGTGTTAGGGTTAGGGTTAGCATCAGCCCTTGAATAGTGTTAGGGTTAGGGTTAGGGTTAGCATCAGCCCTAGGATAGTGTTAAGGTTAGGGTTAGCCTCAGCCCTAGGAGAGTGTTAGGGTTAGGGATAGGGTTAGCATCAGCCCTAGGGTAGTGTTAGTGTTAGGGTGAGCATCAGCCCTAGGATAGTATTAGGGTTAGGGTTAGGGTTAGGGTTAGGGTTAGCATCAGGCCTAGGATAGTGTTAGGGTTAGGGTTAGGGTTAGCATCAGCCCTAGGATAGTGTTAGGGTTAGGGTTAGCATCAGGCCTAGGATAGTGTTAGGGTTAGGGTTAGCATCAGCCCTAAGATAGTGTTAGGGTTAGGGTTAGGGTTAGTATCAGCCCTAGGATAGTGTTAGGGTTATGGTTAGGTTTAGCATCAGCCCTAGGACAGTGTTAGGGTAAGTGTTAGGGTTAGCATCAGGCCTAGGTTAGTGTTAGGGTTACTGTTAGAATCAGCCCTAGGATAGTGTTAGGGTTAGGGTTAGGGTTAGCATCAGCCCTAGGATAGTGTTAGGGTTAGGGTTAGCATCAGCCCTAGGATAATGTTACGGTTAGGGTTAGGGTTAGCATCAGCCCTAGGATAGTGTTAGGGTTAGGGTTAGGGTTAGCATCAGGCCTAGGACAGTGTTAGGGTTAGGGTTAGCATCAGCCCTAGGATAGTGTTAGGGTTAGGGTTAGGGTTAGCATCAGCCCTAGGATAGTGTTAGTGTTAGGGTTAGCATCAACCCTAGGATAGTGTTTGGGTTAGGGTTAGGGTTAGCATCAGCCCTAGGATAGTGTTAGGGTTAGGGTTAGCCTCAGCCCTAGGAGAGTGTTAGGGTTAGGGATAGGGTTAGCATCAGGCCTAGGATAGTGTTAGGGTTAGGGTTAGGGTTAGCATCAGCCCTAGCATAGTGTTAGGGTTAGGGTTAGCATCAGGCCTAGGATAGTGTTAGGGTTAGGGTTAGCATCAGCCCTAAGATAGTGTTAGGGTTAGGGTTAGGGTTAGCATCAGCCCTAGGATAGTGTTAGGGTTATGGTTAGGTTTAGCATCAGCCCTAGGACAGTGTTATGGTAAGTGTTAGGGTTAGCATCAGGCCTAGGTTAGTGTTAGGATTACTGTTAGAATCAGCCCTAGGATAGTGTTAGGGTTAGGGTTAGGGTTAGCATCAGCCCTAGGATAGTGTTAGGGTTAGGGTTAGCATCAGCCCTAGGATAGTGTTAGGGTTAGGGTTAGGGTTAGCATCAGCCCTAGGATAGTGTTAGGGTTAGGGTTAGGGTTAGCATCAGCCCTAGGATAGTGTTAGGGTTAGGGTTAGCATCAGCCCTAGGATAGTGTTAGGGTTAGGGTTAGGGTTAGCATCAGGCCTAGGATAGTGTTAGGGTTAGGGTTAGCCTCAGCCCTAGGAGAGTGTTAGGGTTAGGGATAGGGTTAGCATCAGACCTAGGATAGTGTTAGGGTTAGGGTTAGGGTTAGCATCAGCGCTAGGATAGTGTTAGGGTTAGGGTTAGCATCAGGCCTAGGATAGTGTTAGGGTTAGGGTTAGCATCAGCCCTAGGAGAGTGTTAGGGTTAGGGTTAGGGTTAGCATCAGCCCTAGGAGAGTGTTAGGGTTAGGGTTAACATCAGCCCTAGGATAGTGTTAGGGTTAGGGTTAGGGTTAGCATCAGCCCTAGGTTAATGTTAGGTTTAGGGTTAGCATCAGACCTAGGATCGTGTTAGGGTTAGGGTTAGGGTTAGCATCAGCCCTAGGATAGTGTAAGTGTTAGGGTTAGGGTTAGCATCAGGCCTAGGATAGTGTTAGGGTTAGGGTTAGCATCAGCCCTAGGATAGTGTTAGGGTTAGGGTTAGCGTTAGCATCAGCCCTAGGATAGTGTTAGGGTTAGGGTTAGGGTTAGCATCAGCCCTAGGATAGTATTATGGTTAGGGTTAGCATCAGCCCTAGGATAGTGTTAGGGTTAGGGTTAGGGTTAGCACCAGGCCTAGCATAGTGTTAGTGTTAGGGTTATCATCAGCCTTAGGATAGTGTTAGGGTTAGGGTTAGGGTTAGCATCAACCGTAGGATAGTGTTAGGGTTAGGTTTAGCCTCAGCCCTAAGATAGTGTTAGAGTTAGGGTTAGGGTTAGCATCAGCCCTAGGATAGTGTTAGGGTTAGGGTTAGGGTTAGCATCAGCCCTAGGATAGTGTTAGTGTTAGGGATAGCATCAGCCCTAGGATAGTGTTAGGGTTAGGGTTAGGGTTAGCATCCGCCCTAGGATAGTGTTAGTGTTAGGGTTAGGGTTAGCATCAGCCCTAGGATAGTGTTAGGGTTAGGGTTAACATAAACCCTAGGATAGTGTCAGGGTTAGGGTTAGGGTTATCATCAGGCCTAGGATAGTGTTAGGGTTAGGGTTAGGGTTAGCATCAGTTCAAGGATAGTGTTAGGGTTAGCGTTAGGGTTAGCATCAGCCCTAGGATAGTGTTAGGGTTAGGGATAGGGTTAGCATCAGGCCTAGGATAGTGTTAGGGTTAGGCTTAGGGTTAGCATCAGCCCTAGGATAGTGTTTGTGTTAGGGTTAGCATCAGGCCTAGGAGAGTGTTAGGGTTAGGGTTAGCATCAGCCCTAGGATAGTGTTAGGGTTATGGTTAGGTTTAGCATCAGCCCTAGGATAGTGTTAGGGTAAGGGTTAGGGTTAGCATCAGGCCTATGATAGTGTTAGGGTTACAGTTAGAATCAGCCCTAGGATAGTGTTAGGGTTAGGGTTAGGGTTAGCATCAGCCCTAGGATAGTGTTAGGGTAAGGGTTAGGGTTAGCATCAGGCCTAGGATAGTGTTAGGGTTACGGTTAGAATCAGCCCTAGGATAGTGTTAGTGTTAGGGTTAGGGTTAGCATCAGCCCTAGGATAGTGTTAGGGTTAGGGTTAGGGTTAGCATCAGCCCTAGGATAGTGTTAGGGTTAGGGTTAGCCTCAGCACTAAGATAGTGTTAGAGTTAGGGTTAGGGTTAGCATCAGCCCTAGGATAGTGTTAGGGTTAGGGTTAGGGTTAGCATCAGCCCTAAGATAGTGTTAGTGTTAGGGTTAGCATCAGCCCTAGGATAGTGTTAGGGTTAGGGTTAGGGTTAGCATCAGCCCTAGGATAGTGTTAGGGTTAGGGTTAACATAAACCCTAGGATAGTGTCAGGGTTAGGGTTAGGGTTATCTTCAGGCCTAGGATAGTGTTAGGGTTAGGGTTAGGGTTAGCATCAGTTCAAGGATACTGTTAGGGTTAGCGTTAGGGTTAGCATCAGCCCTAGGATAGTGTTAGGGATAGGGATAGGGTTAGCATCAGGCCTAGGATAGTGTTAGGGTTAGGGTTAGGGTTAGCATCAGCCCTAGGATATTGTTAGTGTTAGGGTTAGCATCAGGCCTATGAGAGTGTTAGGGTTAGGGTTAGCATCACCCTAGGATAGTGTTACTGTTAGGGTTAGGGTTAGCATCAGCCCTAGGATAGTGTTAGGGTTATGTTTAGGTTTAGCATCAGCCCTAGGATAGTGTTAGGGTAAGGGTTAGGGTTAGCATCAGGCCTAGGATAGTGTTAGGGTTACAGTTAGAATCAGCCCTAGGATAGTGTTAGGGTTAGGGTTAGGGTTAGCATCAGCCCTAGGATAGTGTTAGGTTTAGGGTTAGCATCAGCCCTAGGATAGTGTTAGGGTTAGGGTTAGGGTTAGCATCAGGCCTAGGATAGTGTTAGGGTTAGGGTTAGCATCAGCCCTAGGATAGTGTTAGTGTTAGGGTTAGGGTTAGCATCAGCCGTAGGATAGTGTTAGGGTTAGGGTTACCATCAACCCTAGGATAGTGTTTGGGTTAGGGTTAGGGTTAGCATCAGCCCTAGGATTGTGTTAGGGTTAGGATTAGCCTCAGCCCTAGGAGAGTGTTAGGGTTAGGGATAGGGTTAGCATCAGGCCTAGGATAGTGTTAGGGTTAGGGTTAGGGTTAGCACCAGCCCTAGGATAGTGTTAGGGTTAGGGTTAGCATCAGGCCTAGGATAGTGTTAGGGTTAGGGTTAGCATCAGCCCTAGGATAGTGTTAGGGTTAGGGTTAGGGTTAGCATCAGCCCTAGGATAGTGTTAGTTTTAGGGTTAGGGATATCATCAGGACTAGGATATTGTTAGGGTTAGGGTTAGCATCAGCCCTAGGATAGTGTTAGGGTTAGTGTTAGGGTTACCATCAGCCCTAGGATAGTGTTAGGGTTAGGGTTAGGGATAGCATCAGCCCTAGGATAGTGTTAGGGTAAGGGTTAGGGTTAGAATCAGCCCTAGGATAGTGTTAGGGTTAGGGTTAGCATCAGCCCTTGAATAGTGTTAGGGTTAGGGTTAGGGTTAGCATCAGCCCTAGGATAGTGTTAAGGTTAGGGTTAGCCTCAGCCCTAGGAGAGTGTTAGGGTTAGGGATAGGGTTAGCATCAGCCCTAGGATAGTGTTAGTGTTAGGGTGAGCATCAGCCCTAGGATAGTTTTAGGGTTAGGGTTAGGGTTAGCATCATCCCTAGGATAGTATTAGGGTTAGGGTTAGGGTTAGGGTTAGGGTTAGCATCAGCTCTAGGATAGTGTTAGGGTTAGGGTTAGGGTTAGCATCAGCCCTAGGATAGTGTTAGGGTTAGGGTTAGCATCAGGCCTAGGATAGTGTTAGGGTTATGGTTAGGGTTAGCATAAGCCCTAGGATAATGTTAGGGTTAGGGTTAGCATCAGGCCTAGGATAGTGTTAGGGTTAGGGTTAACATCAGCCCTAAGATAGTGTTAGGGTTAGGGTTAGGGTTAGTATCAGCCCTAGGATAGTGTTAGGGTTATGGTTAGGTTTAGCATCAGCCCTAGGACAGTGTTAGGGTAAGTGTTAGGGTTAGCATCAGGCCTAGGTTAGTGTTAGGGTTACTGTTAGAATCAGCCCTAGGATAGTGTTAGGGTTAGGGTTAGGGTTAGCATCAGCCCTAGGATAGTGTTAGGGTTAGGGTTAGCATCAGCCCTAGGATAGTGTTAGGGTTAGGGTTAGGGTTAGCATCAGCCCTAGGATAGTGTTAAGGTTAGGGTTAGGGTTAGCATCAGGCCTAGGACAGTGTTAGGGTTAGGGTTAGCATCAGCCCTAGGATAGTGTTAGGGTTAGGGTTAGGGTTAGCATCAGGCCTAGGATAGTGTTAGGGTTATGGTTAGGGTTAGCATAAGCCCTAGGATAATGTTAGGGTTAGGGTTAGCATCAGGCCTAGGATAGTGTTAGGGTTAGGGTTAACATCAGCCCTAAGATAGTGTTAGGCTTAGGGTTAGGGTTAGTATCAGCCCTAGGATAGTGTTAGGGTTATGGTTAGGTTTAGCATCAGCCCTAGGACAGTGTTAGGGTAAGTGTTAGGGTTAGCATCAGGCCTAGGTTAGTGTTAGGGTTACTGTTAGAATCAGCCCTAGGATAGTGTTAGGGTTAGGGTTAGGGTTAGCATCAGCCCTAGGATAGTGTTAGGGTTAGGGTTAGCATCAGCCCTAGGATAGTGTTAGGGTTAGGATTAGGGTTAGCATCAGCCCTAGGATAGTGTTAAGGTTAGGGTTAGGGTTAGCATCAGGCCTAGGACAGTGTTAGGGTTAGGGTTAGCATCAGCCCTAGGATAGTGTTAGTGTTAGGGTTAGCATCAACCCTACGATAGTGTTTGGGTTAGGGTTAGGGTTAGCATCAGCCCTAGGATAGTGTTAGGGTTAGGGTTAGCCTCAGCCCTAGGAGAGTGTTAGGGTTAGGGATAGGGTTAGCATCAGGCCTAGGATAGTGTTAGGGTTAGGGTTAGAATTAGCATCAGCCCTAGGATAGTGTTAGGGTTAGGGTTAGCATCAGGCCTAGGATAGTGTTAGGGTTAGGGTTAGCATCAGCCCTAAGATAGTGTTAGGGTTAGGGTTAGGGTTAGCATCAGCCCTAGGATAGTGTTAGGGTTATGGTTAGGTTTAGCATCAGCCCTAGGACAGTGTTAGGGTAAGTGTTAGGGTTAGCATCAGGCCTAGGTTAGTGTTAATATTACTGTTAGAATCAGCCCTAGGATAGTGTTAGGGTTAGGGTTAGGGTTAGCATCAGCCCTAGGATAGTGTTAGGGTTAGGGTTAGCATCAGCCCTAGGATAGTGTTAGGGTTAGGGTTATGGTTAGCATCAGCCCTAGGATAGTGTTAGGGTTAGGGTTAGGGTTAGCATCAGCCCTAGGATAGTGTTAGGGTTAGGGTTAGCATCAGCCCTAGGATAGTGTTAGGGTTAGGGTTAGGGTTAGCATCAGGCCTAGGATAGTGTTAGGGTTAGGGTTAGCCTCAGCCCTAGGAGAGTGTTAGGGTTAGGGTTAGGGTTAGCATCAGCCCTAGGATAGTGTTAGGGTTAGGGTTAGCATCAGGCCTAGGATAGTGTTAGGGTTAGGGTTAGCATCAGCCCTAGGAGAGTGTTAGGGTTAGGGTTAGGGTTAGCATCAGCCCTAGGATAGTGTAAGTGTTAGGGTTAGGGTTAGCATCAGGCCTAGGATAGTGTTAGGGTTAGGGTTAGCATCAGCCCTAGGATAGTGTTAGGGTTAGGGTTAGGGTTAGCATCAGCCCTAGGATAATGTTAGGTTTAGGGTTAGCATCAGACCTAGGATAGTGTTAGGGTTAGGGTTAGGGTTAGCATCAGCCCTAGGATAGTGTAAGTGTTAGGGTTAGGGTTAGCATCAGGCCTAGGATAGTGTTACGGTTAGGGTTAGCATCAGCCCTAGGATAGTGTTAGGGTTAGGGTTAGCGTTAGCATCAGCCCTAGGATAGTGTTAGGGTTAGGGTTAGGGTTAGCATCAGCCCTAGGATAGTATTAGGGTTAGGGTTAGCATCAGCCCTAGGATAGTGTTAGGGTTAGGGTTAGGGTTAGCACCAGGCCTAGCATAGTGTTAGTGTTAGGGTTAGCATCAGCCTTAGGATAGTGTTAGGGTTAGGGTTAGGGTTAGCATCAGCCGTAGGATAGTGTTAGCGTTAGGGTTAGCCTCAGCCCTAAGATAATGTTAGAGTTAGGGTTAGGGTTAGCATCAGCCCTAGGATAGTGTTAGGGTTAGGGTTAGGGTTAGCATCAGCCCTAGGATAGTGTTAGTGTTAGGGATAGCATCAGCCCTAGGATAGTGTTAGGGTTAGGGTTAGGGTTAGCATCCGCCCTAGGATAGTGTTAGGGTTAGGGTTAGGGTTATCATCAGGCCTAGGATAGTGTTAGGGTTAGGGTTAGGGTTAGCATCAGTTCAAGGATAGTGTTAGGGTTAGCGTTAGGGTTAGCATCAGCCCTAGGATAGTGTTAGGGTTAGGGATAGGGTTAGCATAAGGCCTAGGATAGTGTTAGGGTTAGGGTTAGGGTTAGCATCAGCCCTAGGATAGTGTTAGGGTTAGGGTTAGCATCAGGCCTAGGAGAGTGTTAGGGTTAGGGTTAGCATCAGCCCTAGGATAGTGTTAGGGTTATGGTTAGGTTTAGCATCAGCCCTAGGATAGTGTTAGGGTAAGGGTTAGGGTTAGCATCAGGCCTAGGATAGTGTTAGGGTTACAGTTAGAATCAGCCCTAGGATAGTGTTAGGGTTAGGGTTAGGGTTAGCATCAGCCCTAGGATAGTGTTAGGGTAAGGGTTAGGGTTAGCATCAGGCCTAGGATAGTGTTAGGGTTACGGTTAGAATCAGCCCTAGGATAGTGTTAGTGTTAGGGTTAGGGTTAGCATCAGCCCTAGGATAGTGTTAGGGTTAGGGTTAGGGTTAGCATCAGCCCTAGGATAGTGTTAGGGTTAGGGTTAGCCTCAGCACTAAGATAGTGTTAGAGTTAGGGTTAGGGTTAGCATCAGCCCTACGATAGTGTTAGGGTTAGGGTTAGGGTTAGCATCAGCCCTAAGATAGTGTTAGTGTTAGGGTTAGCATCAGCCCTAGGATAGTGTTAGGGTTAGGGTTAGGGTTAGCATCAGCCCTAGGATAGTGTTAGGGTTAGGGTTAACATAAACCCTAGGATAGTGTCAGGGTTAGGGTTAGGGTTATCATCAGGCCTAGGATAGTGTTAGGGTTAGGGTTAGGGTTAGCATCAGTTCAAGGATACTGTTAGGGTTAGCGTTAGGGTTAGCATCAGCCCTAGGATAGTGTTAGGGATAGGGATAGGGTTAGCATCAGGCCTAGGATAGTGTTAGGGTTAGGGTTAGGGTTAGCATCAGCCCTAGGATATTGTTAGTGTTAGGGTTAGCATCAGGCCTAGGAGAGTGTTAGGGTTAGGGTTAGCATCACCCTAGGATATTGTTACTGTTAGGGTTAGGGTTAGCATCAGCCCTAGGATAGTGTTAGGGTTATGGTTAGGTTTAGCATCAGCCCTAGGATAGTGTTAGGGTAAGGGTTAGGGTTAGCATCAGGCCTAGGATAGTGTTAGGGTTACAGTTAGAATCAGCCCTAGGATAGTGTTAGGGTTAGGGTTAGGGTTAGCATCAGGCCTAGGATAGTGTTAGGGTTAGGGTTAGCATCAGACCTAGGATAGTGTTAGTGTTAGGGTTAGGGTTAGCATCAGCCGTAGGATAGTGTTAGGGTTAGGGTTACCATCAACCCTAGGATAGTGTTTGGGTTAGGGTTAGGGTTAGCATCAGCCCTAGGATTGTGTTAGGGTTAGGGTTAGCCTCAGCCCTAGGAGAGTGTTAGGGTTAGGGATAGGGTTAGCATCAGGCCTAGGATAGTGTTAGGGTTAGGGTTAGGGTTAGCACCAGCCCTAGGATAGTGTTAGGGTTAGGGTTAGCATCAGGCCTAGGATAGTGTTAGGGTTAGGGTTAGCATCAGCCCTAGGATAGTGTTAGGGTTAGGGTTAGGGTTAGCATCAGCCATAGGATAGTGTTAGGTTTAGGGTTAGCATCAGCCCTAGGATAGTGTTAGGGTTAGGGTTAGGGTTAGCATCAGGCCTAGGATAGTGTTAGGGTTAGGGTTAGCATCAGCCCTAGGATAGTGTTAGTGTTAGGGTTAGGGTTAGCATCAGCCGTAGGATAGTGTTAGGGTTAGGGTTACCATCAACCCTAGGATAGTGTTTGGGTTAGGGTTAGGGTTAGCATCAGCCCTAGGATTGTGTTAGGGTTAGGGTTAGCCTCAGCCCTAGGAGAGTGTTAGGGTTAGGGATAGGGTTAGCATCAGGCCTAGGATAGTGTTAGGGTTAGGGTTAGGGTTAGCACCAGCCCTAGGATAGTGTTAGGGTTAGGGTTAGCATCAGGCCTAGGATAGTGTTAGGGTTAGGGTTAGCATCAGCCCTAGGATAGTGTTAGGGTTAGGGTTAGGGTTAGCATCAGCCCTAGGATAGTGTTAGTTTTAGGGTTAGGGATATCATCAGGACTAGGATATTGTTAGGGTTAGGGTTAGCATCAGCCCTAGGATAGTGTTAGGGTTAGTGTTAGGGTTACCATCAGCCCTAGGATAGTGTTAGGGTTAGGGTTAGGGATAGCATCAGCCCTAGGATAGTGTTAGGGTTAGGGTTAGGGTTAGAATAAGCCCTAGGATAGTGTTAGGGTTAGGGTTAGCATCAGCCCTAGAATAGTGTTAGGGTTAGGGTTAGGGTTAGCATCAGCCCTAGGATAGTGTTAAGGTTAGGGTTAGCCTCAGCCCTAGGAGAGTGTTAGGGTTAGGGATAGGGTTAGCATCAGCCCTAGGATAGTGTTAGTGTTAGGGTGAGCATCAGCCCTAGGATAGTGTTAGGGTTAGGGTTAGGGTTAGCATCAGCCCTAGGATAGTATTAGGGTTAGGGTTAGGGTTAGGGTTAGGGTTAGCATGAGCTCTAGGATAGTGTTAGGGTTAGGGTTAGGGTTAGCATCAGCCCTAGGATAGTGTTAGGGTTAGGTTTAGGGTTAGCATCAGCCCTAGGATAGTGTTAGGGTTAGGGTTAGGGTTAGCATCAGGCCTAGGACAGTGTTAGGGTTAGGGTTAGCATCAGCCCTAGGATAGTGTTAGGGATAGGGTTAGGGTTAGCATCAGCCCTAGGATAGTGTTAGTGTTAGGGTTAGCATCAACCCTAGGATAGTGTTTGGGTTAGGGTTAGGGTTAGCATCAGCCCTAGGATAGTGTTAGGGTTAGGGATAGCCTCAGCCCTAGGAGAGTGTTAGGGTTAGGGATAGGGTTAGCATCAGGCCTAGGATAGTGTTAGGGTTAGGGTTAGGGTTAGCATCAGCCCTAGGATAGTGTTAGGGTTAGGGTTAGCATCAGCCCTAGGATAGTGTTAGTGTTAGGGTTAGGGTTAGCATCAGCCGTAGGATAGTGTTAGTGTTAGGGTTACCATCAACCCTAGGATAGTGTTTGGGTTAGGGTTAGGGTTAGCATCAGCCCTAGGATTGTGTAGGGTTAGGGTTAGCCTCAGCCCTAGGAGAGTGTTAGGGTTAGGGATAGGGTTAGCATCAGGCCTAGGATAGTGTTAGGGTTAGGGTTAGGGTTAGCACCAGCCCTAGGATAGTGTTAGGGTTAGGGTTAGCATCCGGCCTAGGATAGTGTTAGGGTTAGGGTTAGCATCAGCTTAGGATAGTGTTAGGGTTAGGGTTAGGGTTAGCATCAGCCCTAGGATAGTGTTAGTTTTAGGGTTAGGGATATCATCAGGACTAGGATATTGTTAGGGTTAGGGTTAGCATCAGCCCTAGGATAGTGTTAGGGTTAGTGTTAGCGTTACCATCAGCCCTAGGATAGTGTTAGGGTTAGGGTTAGGGATAGCATCAGCCCTAGGATAGTGTTAGGGTTAGGGTTAGGGTTAGAATCAGCCCTAGGATAGTGTTAGGGTTAGGGTTAGCATCAGCCCTAGAATAGTGTTAGGGTTAGGGTTAGGGTTAGCATCAGCCCTAGGATAGTGTTAAGGTTAGGGTTAGCCTCAGCCCTAGGAGAGTGTTAGGGTTAGGGATAGGGTTAGCATCAGCCCTAGGATAGTGTTAGTGTTAGGGTGAGCATCAGCCCTAGGATAGTGTTAGGGTTAGGGTTAGGGTTAGCATCAGCCCTAGGATAGTGTTAGGGTTAAGATTAGCATCAGGCCTAGGATAGTGTTAGGGTTATGGTTAGGGTTAGCATAAGCCCTAGGATAATGTTAGGGTTAGGGTTAGCATCAGGCCTAGGATAGTGTTAGGGTTAGGGTTAGCATCAGCCCTAAGATAGTGTTAGGGTTAGGGTTAGGGTTAGTATCAGCCCTAGGATAGTGTTAGGGTTATGGTTAGGTTTAGCATCAGCCCTAGGACAGTGTTAGGGTAAGTGTTAGGGTTAGCATCAGGCCTAGGTTAGTGTTAGGGTTACTGTTAGAATCAGCCCTAGGATAGTGTTAGGGTTAGGGTTAGGGTTAGCATCAGCCCTAGGATAGTGTTAGGGTTAGGGTTAGCATCAGCCCTAGGATAGTGTTAGGGTTAGGGTTAGGGTTAGCATCAGCCCTAGGATAGTGTTAAGGTTAGGGTTAGGGTTAGCATCAGGCCTAGGACAGTGTTAGGGTTAGGGTTAGCATCAGCCCTAGGATAGTGTTAGGGTTAGGGTTAGGGTTAGCATCAGCCCTAGGATAGTGTTAGTGTTAGGGTTAGCATCAACCCTAGGATAGTGTTTGGGTTAGGGTTAGGGTTAGCATCAGCCCTAGGATAGTGTTAGGGTTAGGGTTAGCCTCAGCCCTAGGAGAGTGTTAGGGTTAGGGATAGGGTTAGCATCAGGCCTAGGATAGTGTTAGGGTTAGGGTTAGAATTAGCATCAGCCCTAGGATAGTGTTAGGGTTAGGGTTAGCATCAGGCCTAGGATAGTGTTAGGGTTAGGGTTAGCATCAGCCCTAAGATAGTGTTAGGGTTAGGGTTAGGGTTAGCATCAGCCCTAGGATAGTGTTAGGGTTATGGTTAGGTTTAGCATCAGCCCTAGGACAGTGTTAGGGTAAGTGTTAGGGTTAGCATCAGGCCTAGGTTAGTGTTAATATTACTGTTAGAATCAGCCCTAGGATAGTGTTAGGGTTAGGGTTAGGGTTAGCATCAGCCCTAGGATAGTGTTAGGGTTAGGGTTAGCATCAGCCCTAGGATAGTGTTAGGGTTAGGGTTAGGGTTAGCATCAGCCCTAGGATAGTGTTAGGGTTAGGGTTAGGGTTAGCATCAGCCCTAGGATAGTGTTAGGGTTAGGGTTAGCATCAGCCCTAGGATAGTGTTAGGGTTAGGGTTAGTGTTAGCATCAGGCCTAGGATAGTGTTAGGGTTAGGGTTAGCCTCAGCCCTAGGAGAGTGTTAGGGTTAGGGATAGGGTTAGCATCAGACCTAGGATAGTGTTAGGGTTAGGGTTAGGGTTAGGATCAGCCCTAGGATAGTGTTAGGGTTAGGGTTAGCATCAGGCCTAGGATAGTGTTAGGGTTAGGGTTAGCATCAGCCCTAGGAGAGTGTTAGGGTTAGGGTTAGGGTTAGCATCAGCCCTAGGAGAGTGTTAGGGTTAGGGTTAACATCAGCCCTAGGATAGTGTTAGGGTTAGGGTTAGGGTTAGCATCAGCCCTAGGATAATGTTAGGTTTAGGGTTAGCATCAGACCTAGGATAGTGTTAGGGTTAGGGTTAGGGTTAGCATCAGCCCTAGGATAGTGTAAGTGTTAGGGTTAGGGTTAGCATCAGGCCTAGGATAGTGTTAGGGTTAGGGTTAGCATCAGCCCTAGGATAGTGTTAGGGTTAGGGTTAGCGTTAGCATCAGCCCTAGGATAGTGTTAGGGTTAGGGTTAGGGTTAGCATCAGCCCTAGGATAGTATTAGGGTTAGGGTTAGCATCAGCCCTAGGATAGTGTTAGGGTTAGGGTTAGGGTTAGCACCAGGCCTAGCATAGTGTTAGTGTTAGGGTTAGCATCAGCCTTAGGATAGTGTTAGTGTTAGGGTTAGGGTTAGCATCAGCCGTAGGATAGTGTTAGGGTTAGGGTTAGCCTCAGCCCTAAGATAATGTTAGAGTTAGGGTTAGGGTTAGCATCAGCCCTAGGATAGTGTTAGGGTTAGGGTTAGGGTTAGCATCAGCCCTAGGATAGTGTTAGTGTTAGGGATAGCATCAGCCCTAGGATAGTGTTAGGGTTAGGGTTAGGGTTAGCATCCGCCCTAGGATAGTGTTAGGGTTAGGGTTAGGGTTATCATCAGGCCTAGGATAGTGTTAGGGTTAGGGTTAGGGTTAGCATCAGTTCAAGGATAGTGTTAGGGTTAGCGTTAGGGTTAGCATCAGCCCTAGGATAGTGTTAGGGTTAGGGATAGGGTTAGCATAAGGCCTAGGATAGTGTTAGGGTTAGGGTTAGGGTTAGCATCAGCCCTAGGATAGTGTTAGGGTTAGGGTTAGCATCAGGCCTAGGAGAGTGTTAGGGTTAGGGTTAGCATCAGCCCTAGGATAGTGTTAGGGTTATGGTTAGGTTTAGCATCAGCCCTAGGATAGTGTTAGGGTAAGGGTTAGGGTTAGCATCAGGCCTAGGATAGTGTTAGGGTTACAGTTAGAATCAGCCCTAGGATAGTGTTAGGGTTAGGGTTAGGGTTAGCATCAGCCCTAGGATAGTGTTAGGGTAAGGGTTAGGGTTAGCATCAGGCCTAGGATAGTGTTAGGGTTACGGTTAGAATCAGCCCTAGGATAGTGTTAGTGTTAGGGTTAGGGTTAGCATCAGCCCTAGGATAGTGTTAGGGTTAGGGTTAGGGTTAGCATCAGCCCTAGGATAGTGTTAGGGTTAGGGTTAGCCGCAGCACTAAGATAGTGTTAGAGTTAGGGTTAGGGTTAGCATCAGCCCTACGATAGTGTTAGGGTTAGGGTTAGGGTTAGCATCAGCCCTAAGATAGTGTTAGTGTTAGGGTTAGCATCAGCCCTAGGATAGTGTTAGGGTTAGGGTTAGGGTTAGCATCAGCCCTAGGATAGTGTTAGGGTTAGGGTTAACATAAACCCTAGGATAGTGTCAGGGTTAGGGTTAGGGTTATCATCAGGCCTAGGATAGTGTTAGGGTTAGGGTTAGGGTTAGCATCAGTTCAAGGATACTGTTAGGGTTAGCGTTAGGGTTAGCATCAGCCCTAGGATAGTGTTAGGGATAGGGATAGGGTTAGCATCAGGCCTAGGATAGTGTTAGGGTTAGGGTTAGGGTTAGCATCAGCCCTAGGATATTGTTAGTGTTAGGGTTAGCATCAGGCCTAGGAGAGTGTTAGGGTTAGGGTTAGCATCACCCTAGGATATTGTTACTGTTAGGGTTAGGGTTAGCATCAGCCCTAGGATAGTGTTAGGGTTATGGTTAGGTTTAGCATCAGCCCTAGGATAGTGTTAGGGTAAGGGTTAGGGTTAGCATCAGGCCTAGGATAGTGTTAGGGTTACAGTTAGAATCAGCCCTAGGATAGTGTTAGGGTTAGGGTTAGGGTTAGCATCAGGCCTAGGATAGTGTTAGGGTTAGGGTTAGCATCAGACCTAGGATAGTGTTAGTGTTAGGGTTAGGGTTAGCATCAGCCGTAGGATAGTGTTAGGGTTAGGGTTACCATCAACCCTAGGATAGTGTTTGGGTTAGGGTTAGGGTTAGCATCAGCCCTAGGATTGTGTTAGGGTTAGGGTTAGCCTCAGCCCTAGGAGAGTGTTAGGGTTAGGGATAGGGTTAGCATCAGGCCTAGGATAGTGTTAGGGTTAGGGTTAGGGTTAGCACCAGCCCTAGGATAGTGTTAGGGTTAGGGTTAGCATCAGGCCTAGGATAGTGTTAGGGTTAGGGTTAGCATCAGCCCTAGGATAGTGTTAGGGTTAGGGTTAGGGTTAGCATCAGCCCTAGGATAGTGTTAGGTTTAGGGTTAGCATCAGCCCTAGGATAGTGTTAGGGTTAGGGTTAGGGTTAGCATCAGGCCTAGGATAGTGTTAGGGTTAGGGTTAGCATCAGCCCTAGGATAGTGTTAGTGTTAGGGTTAGGGTTAGCATCAGCCGTAGGATAGTGTTAGGGTTAGGGTTACCATCAACCCTAGGATAGTGTTTGGGTTAGGGTTAGGGTTAGCATCAGCCCTAGGATTGTGTTAGGGTTAGGGTTAGCCTCAGCCCTAGGAGAGTGTTAGGGTTAGGGATAGGGTTAGCATCAGGCCTAGGATAGTGTTAGGGTTAGGGTTAGGGTTAGCACCAGCCCTAGGATAGTGTTAGGGTTAGGGTTAGCATCAGGCCTAGGATAGTGTTAGGGTTAGGGTTAGCATCAGCCCTAGGATAGTGTTAGGGTTAGGGTTAGGGTTAGCATCAGCCCTAGGATAGTGTTAGTTTTAGGGTTAGGGATATCATCAGGACTAGGATATTGTTAGGGTTAGGGTTAGCATCAGCTCTAGGATAGTGTTAGGGTTAGTGTTAGGGTTACCATCAGCCCTAGGATAGTGTTAGGGTTAGGGTTAGGGATAGCATCAGCCCTAGGATAGTGTTAGGGTTAGGGTTAGGGTTAGAATCAGCCCTAGGACAGTGTTAGGGTTAGGGTTATCATCAGCCCTAGAATAGTGTTAGGGTTAGGGTTAGGGTTAGCATCAGCCCTAGGATAGTGTTAAGGTTAGGGTTAGCCTCAGCCCTAGGAGAGTGTTAGGGTTAGGGATAGGGTTAGCATCAGCCCTAGGATAGTGTTAGTGTTAGGGTGAGCATCAGCCCTAGGATAGTGTTAGGGTTAGGGTTAGGGTTAGCATCATCCCTAGGATAGTATTAGGGTTAGGGTTAGGGTTAGGGTTAGGGTTAGCATCAGCTCTAGGATAGTGTTAGGGTTAGGGTTAGGGTTAGCATCAGCCCTAGGATAGTGTTAGGGTTAGGTTTAGGGTTAGCATCAGCCCTACGATAGTGTTAGGGTTAGGGTTAGGGTTAGCATCAGGCCTAGGACAGTGTTAGGGTTAGGGTTAGCATCAGCCCTAGGATAGTGTTAGGGATAGGGTTAGGGTTAGCATCAGCCCTAGGATAGTGTTAGTGTTAGGGTTAGCATCAACCCTAGGATAGTGTTTGGGTTAGGGTTAGGGTTAGCATCAGCCCTAGGATAGTGTTAGGGTTAGGGATAGCCTCAGCCCTAGGAGAGTGTTAGGGTTAGGGATAGGGTTAGCATCAGGCCTAGGATAGTGTTAGGGTTAGGGTTAGGGTTAGCATCAGCCCTAGGATAGTGTTAGGGTTAGGGTTAGCATCAGCCCTAGGATAGTGTTAGTGTTAGGGTTAGGGTTAGCATCAGCCGTAGGATAGTGTTAGTGTTAGGGTTACCATCAACCCTAGGATAGTGTTTGGGTTAGGGTTAGGGTTAGCATCAGCCCTAGGATTGTGTTAGGGTTAGGGTTAGCCTCAGCCCTAGGAGAGTGTTAGGGTTAGGGATAGGGTTAGCATCAGGCCTAGGATAGTGTTAGGGTTAGGGTTAGGGTTAGCACCAGCCCTAGGATAGTGTTAGGGTTAGGGTTAGCATCCGGCCTAGGATAGTGTTAGGGTTAGGGTTAGCATCAGCTTAGGATAGTGTTAGGGTTAGGGTTAGGGTTAGCATCAGCCCTAGGATAGTGTTAGTTTTAGGGTTAGGGATATCATCAGGACTAGGATATTGTTAGGGTTAGGGTTAGCATCAGCCCTAGGATAGTGTTAGGGTTAGTGTTAGCGTTACCATCAGCCCTAGGATAGTGTTAGGGTTAGGGTTAGGGATAGCATCAGCCCTAGGATAGTGTTAGGGTTAGGGTTAGGGTTAGAATCAGCCCTAGGATAGTGTTAGGGTTAGGGTTAGCATCAGCCCTAGAATAGTGTTAGGGTTAGGGTTAGGGTTAGCATCAGCCCTAGGATAGTGTTAAGGTTAGGGTAAGCCTCAGCCCTAGGAGAGTGTTAGGGTTAGGGATAGGGTTAGCATCAGCCCTAGGATAGTGTTAGTGTTAGGGTGAGCATCAGCCCTAGGATAGTGTTAGGGTTAGGGTTAGGGTTAGCATCAGCCCTAGGATAGTATTAGGGTTAGGGTTAGGGTTAGGGTTAGGGTTAGCATCAGCTCTAGGATAGTGTTAGGGTTAGGGTTAGGGTTAGCATCAGCCCTAGGATAGTGTTAGGGTTAGGGTTAGCCTCAGCACTAAGATAGTGTTAGAGTTAGGGTTAGGGTTAGCATCAGCCCTACGATAGTGTTAGGGTTAGGGTTAGGGTTAGCATCAGCCCTAAGATAGTGTTAGTGTTAGGGTTAGCATCAGCCCTAGGATAGTGTTAGGGTTAGGGTTAGGGTTAGCATCAGCCCTAGGATAGTGTTAGGGTTAGGGTTAGCCTCAGCACTAAGATAGTGTTAGAGTTAGGGTTAGGGTTAGCATCAGCCCTACGATAGTGTTAGGGTTAGGGTTAGGGTTAGCATCAGCCCTAAGATAGTGTTAGTGTTAGGGTTAGCATCAGCCCTAGGATAGTGTTAGGGTTAGGGTTAGGGTTAGCATCAGCCCTAGGATAGTGTTAGTGTTAGGGTTAACATAAACCCTAGGATAGTGTCAGGGTTAGGGTTAGGGTTATCATCAGGCCTAGGATAGTGTTAGGGTTAGGGTTAGGGTTAGCATCAGTTCAAGGATACTGTTAGGGTTAGCGTTAGGGTTAGCATCAGCCCTAGGATAGTGTTAGGGATAGGGATAGGGTTAGCATCAGGCCTAGGATAGTGTTAGGGTTAGGGTTAGGGTTAGCATCAGCCCTAGGATATTGTTAGTGTTAGGGTTAGCATCAGGCCTAGGAGAGTGTTAGGGTTAGGGTTAGCATCACCCTAGGATATTGTTACTGTTAGGGTTAGGGTTAGCATCAGCCCTAGGATAGTGTTAGGGTTATGGTTAGGTTTAGCATCAGCCCTAGGATAGTGTTAGGGTAAGGGTTAGGGTTAGCATCAGGCCTAGGATAGTGTTAGGGTTACAGTTAGAATCAGCCCTAGGATAGTGTTAGGGTTAGGGTTAGGGTTAGCATCAGGCCTAGGATAGTGTTAGGGTTAGGGTTAGCATCAGACCTAGGATAGTGTTAGTGTTAGGGTTAGGGTTAGCATCAGCCGTAGGATAGTGTTAGGGTTAGGGTTACCATCAACCCTAGGATAGTGTTTGGGTTAGGGTTAGGGTTAGCATCAGCCCTAGGATTGTGTTAGGTTTAGGGTTAGCCTCAGCCCTAGGAGAGTGTTAGGGTTAGGGATAGGGTTAGCATCAGGCCTAGGATAGTGTTAGGGTTAGGGTTAGGGTTAGCACCAGCCATAGGATAGTGTTAGGGTTAGGGTTAGCATCAGGCCTAGGATAGTGTTAGGGTTAGGGTTAGCATCAGCCCTAGGATAGTGTTAGGGTTAGGGTTAGGGTTAGCATCAGCCCTAGGATAGTGTTAGGTTTAGGGTTAGCATCAGCCCTAGGATAGTGTTAGGGTTAGGGTTAGGGTTAGCATCAGGCCTAGGATAGTGTTAGGGTTAGGGTTAGCATCAGCCCTAGGATAGTGTTAGTGTTAGGGTTAGGGTTAGCATCAGCCGTAGGATAGTGTTAGGGTTAGGGTTACCATCAACCCTAGGATAGTGTTTGGGTTAGGGTTAGGGTTAGCATTAGCCCTAGGATTGTGTTAGGGTTAGGGTTAGCCTCAGCCCTAGGAGAGTGTTAGGGTTAGGGATAGGGTTAGCATCAGGCCTAGGATAGTGTTAGGGTTAGGGTTAGGGTTAGCACCAGCCCTAGGATAGTGTTAGGGTTAGGGTTAGCATCAGGCCTAGGATAGTGTTAGGGTTAGGGTTAGCATCAGCCCTAGGAGAGTGTTAGGGTTAGGGTTAGGGTTAGCATCAGCCCTAGGATAGTGTTAGTTTTAGGGTTAGGGATATCATCAGGACTAGGATATTGTTAGGGTTAGGGTTAGCATCAGCTCTAGGATAGTGTTAGGGTTAGTGTTAGGGTTACCATCAGCCCTAGGATAGTGTTAGGGTTAGGGTTAGGGATAGCATCAGCCCTAGGATAGTGTTAGGGTTAGGGTTAGGGTTAGAATCAGCCCTAGGATAGTGTTAGGGTTAGGGTTAGCATCAGCCCTAGAATAGTGTTAGGGTTAGGGTTAGGGTTAGCATCAGCCCTAGGATAGTGTTAAGGTTAGGGTTAGCCTCAGCCCTAGGAGAGTGTTAGGGTTAGGGATAGGGTTAGCATCAGCCCTAGGATAGTGTTAGTGTTAGGGTGAGCATCAGCCCTAGGATAGTGTTAGGGTTAGGGTTAGGGTTAGCATCAGCCCTAGGATAGTATTAGGGTTAGGGTTAGGGTTAGGGTTAGGGTTAGCATCAGCTCTAGGATAGTGTTAGGGTTAGGGTTAGGGTTAGCATCAGCCCTAGGATAGTGTTAGGGTTAGGTTTAGGGTTAGCATCAGCCCTAGGATAGTGTTAGGGTTAGGGTTAGGGTTAGCATCAGGCCTAGGACAGTGTTAGGGTTAGGGTTAGCATCAGCCCTAGGATAGTGTTAGGGATAGGGTTAGGGTTAGCATCAGCCCTAGGATAGTGTTAGTGTTAGGGTTAGCATCAACCCTAGGATAGTGTTTGGGTTAGGGTTAGGGTTAGCATCAGCCCTAGGATAGTGTTAGGGTTAGGGATAGCCTCAGCCCTAGGAGAGTGTTAGGGTTAGGGATAGGGTTAGCATCAGGCCTAGGATAGTGTTAGGGTTAGGGTTAGGGTTAGCATCAGCCCTAGGATAGTGTTAGGGTTAGGGTTAGCATCAGCCCTAGGATAGTGTTAGTGTTAGGGTTAGGGTTAGCATCAGCCGTAGGATAGTGTTAGTGTTAGGGTTACCATCAACCCTAGGATAGTGTTTGGGTTAGGGTTAGGGTTAGCATCAGCCCTAGGATTGTGTTAGGGTTAGGGTTAGCCTCAGCCCTAGGAGAGTGTTAGGGTTAGGGATAGGGTTAGCATCAGGCCTAGGATAGTGTTAGGGTTAGGGTTAGGGTTAGCACCAGCCCTAGGATAGTGTTAGGGTTAGGGTTAGCATCCGGCCTAGGATAGTGTTAGGGTTAGGGTTAGCATCAGCTTAGGATAGTGTTAGGGTTAGGGTTAGGGTTAGCATCAGCCCTAGGATAGTGTTAGTTTTAGGGTTAGGGATATCATCAGGACTAGGATATTGTTAGGGTTAGGGTTAGCATCAGCCCTAGGATAGTGTTAGGGTTAGGGTTAGGGATAGCATCAGCCCTAGGATAGTGTTAGGGTTAGGGTTAGGGTTAGAATCAGCCCTAGGATAGTGTTAGGGTTAGGATTAGCATCAGCCCTAGAATAGTGTTAGGGTTAGGGTTAGGGTTAGCATCAGCCCTAGGATAGTGTTAAGGTTAGGGTTAGCCTCAGCCCTAGGAGAGTGTTAGGGTTAGGGATAGGGTTAGCATAAGCCCTAGGATAGTGTTAGTGTTAGGGTGAGCATCAGCCCTAGGATAGTGTTAGGGTTAGGGTTAGGGTTAGCATCAGCCCTAGGATAGTATTAGGGTTAGGGTTAGGGTTAGGGTTAGGGTTAGCATCAGCTCTAGGATAGTGTTAGGGTTAGGGTTAGGGTTAGCATCAGCCCTAGGATAGTGTTAGGGTTAGGGTTAGCCTCAGCACTAAGATAGTGTTAGAGTTAGGGTTAGGGTTAGCATCAGCCCTACGATAGTGTTAGGGTTAGGGTTAGGGTTAGCATCAGCCCTAAGATAGTGTTAGTGTTAGGGTTAGCATCAGCCCTAGGATAGTGTTAGGGTTAGGGTTAGGGTTAGCATCAGCCCTAGGATAGTGTTAGGGTTAGGGTTAACATAAACCCTAGGATAGTGTCAGGGTTAGGGTTAGGGTTATCATCAGGCCTAGGATAGTGTTAGGGTTAGGGTTAGGGTTAGCATCAGTTCAAGGATACTGTTAGGGTTAGCGTTAGGGTTAGCATCAGCCCTAGGATAGTGTTAGGGATACGGATAGGGTTAGCATCAGGCCTAGGATAGTGTTAGGGTTAGGGTTAGGGTTAGCATCAGCCCTAGGATATTGTTAGTGTTAGGGTTAGCATCAGGCCTAGGAGAGTGTTAGGGTTAGGGTTAGCATCACCCTAGGATAGTGTTACTGTTAGGGTTAGGGTTAGCATCAGCCCTAGGATAGTGTTAGGGTTATGGTTAGGTTTAGCATCAGCCCTAGAATAGTGTTAGGGTAAGGGTTAGGGTTAGCATCAGGCCTAGGATAGTGTTAGGGTTACAGTTAGAATCAGCCCTAGGATAGTGTTAGGGTTAGGGTTAGGGTTAGCATCAGGCCTAGGATAGTGTTAGGGTTAGGGTTAGCATCAGCCCTAGGATAGTGTTAGTGTTAGGGTTAGGGTTAGCATCAGCCGTAGGATAGTGTTAGGGTTAGGGTTACCATCAACCCTAGGATAATGTTTGGGTTAGGGTTAGGGTTAGCATCAGCCCTAGGATTGTGTTAGGGTTAGGGTTAGCCTCAGCCCTAGGAGATTGTTAGGGTTAGGGATAGGGTTAGCATCAGGCCTAGGATAGTGTTAGGGTTAGGGTTAGGGTTAGCACCAGCCCTAGGATAGTGTTAGGGTTAGGGTTAGCATCAGGCCTAGGATAGTGTTAGGGTTAGGGTTAGCATCAGCCCTAGGATAGTGTTAGGGTTAGGGTTAGGGTTAGCATCAGCCCTAGGATAGTGTTAGGTTTAGGGTTAGCATCAGCCCTAAGATAGTGTTAGGGTTAGGGTTAGGGTTAGCATCAGGCCTAGGATAGTGTTAGGGTTAGGGTTAGCATCAGCCCTAGGATAGTGTTAGTGTTAGGGTTAGGGTTAGCATCAGCCGTAGGATAGTGTTAGGGTTAGGGTTACCATCAACCCTAGGATAGTGTTTGGGTTAGGGTTAGGGTTAGCATCAGCCCTAGGATTGTGTTAGGGTTAGGGTTAGCCTCAGCCCTAGGAGAGTGTTAGGGTTAGGGATAGGGTTAGCATCAGGCCTAGGATAGTGTTAGGGTTAGGGTTAGGGTTAGCACCAGCCCTAGGATAGTGTTAGGGTTAGGGTTAGCATCAGGCCTAGGATAGTGTTAGGGTTAGGGTTAGCATCAGCCCTAGGATAGTGTTAGGGTTAGGGTTAGGGTTAGCATCAGCCCTAGGATAGTGTTAGTTTTAGGGTTAGGGATATCATCAGGACTAGGATATTGTTAGGGTTAGGGTTAGCATCAGCCCTAGGATAGTGTTAGGGTTAGTGTTAGGGTTACCATCAGCCCTAGGATAGTGTTAGGGTTAGGGTTAGGGATAGCATCAGCCCTAGGATAGTGTTAGGGTTAGGGTTAGGGTTAGAATCAGCCCTAGGATAGTGTTAGGGTTAGGGTTAGGGTTAGCATCAGCCCTAGGATAGTGTTAAGGTTAGGGTGAGCCTCAGCCCTAGGAGAGTGTTAGGGTTAGGGATAGGGTTAGCATCAGCCCTAGGATAGTGTTAGTGTTAGGGTGAGCATCAGCCCTAGGATAGTGTTAGGGTTAGGGTTAGGGTTAGCATCAGCCCTAGGATAGTATTAGGGTTAGGGTTAGGGTTAGGGTTAGGGTTAGCATCAGCTCTAGGATAGTGTTAGGGTTAGGGTTAGGGTTAGCATCAGGCCTAGGAAAGTGTTAGGGTTAGGGTTAGCATCAGCCCTAGGATAGTGTTAGGGATAGGGTTAGGGTTAGCATCAGCCCTAGGATAGTGTTAGTGTTAGGGTTAGCATCAACCCTAGGATAGTGTTTGGGTTAGGGTTAGGGTTAGCATCAGCCCTAGGATAGTCTTAGGGTTAGGGTTAGCCTCAGCCCTAGGAGAGTGTTAGGGTTAGGGATAGGGTTAGCATCAGGCCTAAGATAGTGTTAGGGTTAGGGTTAGGGTTAGCATCAGCCCTAGGATAGTGTTAGGGTTAGGGTTAGCATAAGCCCTAGGATAGTGTTAGTGTTAGGGTTAGGGTTAGCATCAGCCTTAGGATAGTGTTAGTTTTAGGGTTAGGGATATCATCAGGACTAGGATATTGTTAGGGTTAGGGTTAGCATAAGCCCTAGGATAGTGTTAGGGTTAGGGTTAGCATCCGGCCTAGGATAGTGTTAGGGTTAGGGTTAGCATCAGCTTAGGATAGTGTTAGGGTTAGGGTTAGGGTTAGCATCAGCCCTAGGATAGTGTTAGTTTTAGGGTTAGGGATATCATCAGGACTAGGATATTGTTAGGGTTAGGGTTAGCATCAGCCCTAGGATAGTGTTAGGGTTAGTGTTAGCGTTACCATCAGCCCTAGGATAGTGTTAGGGTTAGGGTTAGGGATAGCATCAGCCCTAGGATAGTGTTAGGGTTAGGGTTAGGGTTAGAATCAGCCCTAGGATAGTGTTAGGGTTAGGGTTAGCATCAGCCCTAGAATAGTGTTAGGGTTAGGGTTAGGGTTAGCATCAGCCCTAGGATAGTGTTAAGGTTAGGGTTAGCCTCAGCCCTAGGAGAGTGTTAGGGTTAATGATAGGGTTAGCATCAGCCCTAGGATAGTGTTAGTGTTAGGGTGAGCATCAGCCCTAGGATAGTGTTAGGGTTAGGGTTAGGGTTAGCATCAGCCCTAGGATAGTATTAGGGTTAGGGTTAGGGTTAGGGTTAGGGTTAGGGTTAGCATCAGCTCTAGGATAGTGTTAGGGTTAGGGTTAGGGTTAGCATCAGCCCTAGGATAGTGTTAGGGTTAGGTTTAGGGTTAGCATCAGCCCTAGGATAGTGTTAGGGTTAGGGTTAGGGTTAGCATCAGGCCTAGGACAGTGTTAGGGTTAGGGTTAGCATCAGCCCTAGGATATTGTTAGGGTTAGGGTTAGGGTTAGCATCAGCCCTAGGATAGTGTTAGTGTTAGGGTTAGCATCAACCCTAGGATAGTGTTTGGGTTAGGGTTAGGGTTAGCATCAGCCCTAGGATAGTGTTAGGGTTAGGGTTAGCCTCAGCCCTAGGAGAGTGTTAGGGTTAGGGATAGGGTTAGCATCAGGCCTAGGATAGTGTTAGGGTTAGGGTTAGGGTTAGCATCAGCCCTAGGATAGTGTTAGGGTTAGGGTTAGCATCAGCCCTAGGATAGTGTTAGTGTTAGGGTTAGGGTTAGCATCAGCCGTAGGATAGTGTTAGGGTTAGGGTTACCATCAACCCTAGGATAGTGTTTGGGTTAGGGTTAGGGTTAGCATCAGCCCTAGGATTGTGTTAGGGTTAGGGTTAGCCTCAGCCCTAGGAGAGTGTTAGGGTTAGGGATAGGGTTAGCATCAGGCCTAGGATAGTGTTAGGGTTAGGGTTAGGGTTAGCACCAGCCCTAGGATAGTGTTAGGGTTAGGGTTAGCATCAGGCCTAGGATAGTGTTAGGGTTAGGGTTAGCATCAGCCCTAGGATAGTGTTAGGGTTAGGGTTAGGGTTAGCATCAGCCCTAGGATAGTGTTAGGTTTAGGGTTAGCATCAGCCCTAAGATAGTGTTAGGGTTAGGGTTAGGGTTAGCATCAGGCCTAGGATAGTGTTAGGGTTAGGGTTAGCATCAGCCCTAGGATAGTGTTAGTGTTAGGGTTAGGGTTAGCATCAGCCGTAGGATAGTGTTAGGGTTAGGGTTACCATCAACCCTAGGATAGTGTTTGGGTTAGGGTTAGGGTTAGCATCAGCCCTAGGATTGTGTTAGGGTTAGGGTTAGCCTCAGCGCTAGGAGAGTGTTAGGGTTAGGGATAGGGTTAGCATCAGGCCTAGGATAGTGTTAGGGTTAGGGTTAGGGTTAGCACCAGCCCTAGGATAGTGTTAGGGTTAGGGTTAGCATCAGGCCTAGGATAGTGTTAGGGTTAGGTTTAGCATCAGCCCTAGGATAGTGTTAGGGTTAGGGTTAGGGTTAGCATCAGCCCTAGGATAGTGTTAGTTTTAGGGTTAGGGATATCATCAGGACTAGGATATTGTTAGGGTTAGGGTTAGCATCAGCCCTAGGATAGTGTTAGGGTTAGTGTTAGGGTTACCATCAGCCCTAGGATAGTGTTAGGGTTAGGGTTAGGGATAGCATCAGCCCTAGGATAGTGTTAGGGTTAGGGTTAGGGTTAGAATCAGCCCTAGGATAGTGTTAGGGTTAGGGTTAGGGTTAGCATCAGCCCTAGGATAGTGTTAAGGTTAGGGTGAGCCTCAGCCCTAGGAGAGTGTTAGGGTTAGGGATAGGGTTAGCATCAGCCCTAGGATAGTGTTAGTGTTAGGGTGAGCATCAGCCCTAGGATAGTGTTAGGGTTAGGGTTAGGGTTAGCATCAGCCCTAGGATAGTATTAGGGTTAGGGTTAGGGTTAGGGTTAGGGTTAGCATCAGCTCTAGGATAGTGTTAGGGTTAGGGTTAGGGTTAGCATCAGGCCTAGGAAAGTGTTAGGGTTAGGGTTAGCATCAGCCCTAGGATAGTGTTAGGGATAGGGTTAGGGTTAGCATCAGCCCTAGGATAGTGTTAGTGTTAGGGTTAGCATCAACCCTAGGATAGTGTTTGGGTTAGGGTTAGGGTTAGCATCAGCCCTAGGATAGTCTTAGGGTTAGGGTTAGCCTCAGCCCTAGGAGAGTGTTAGGGTTAGGGATAGGGTTAGCATCAGGCCTAAGATAGTGTTAGGGTTAGGGTTAGGGTTAGCATCAGCCCTAGGATAGTGTTAGGGTTAGGGTTAGCATCAGCCCTAGGATAGTGTTAGTGTTAGGGTTAGGGTTAGCATCAGCCTTAGGATAGTGTTAGTTTTAGGGTTAGGGATATCATCAGGACTAGGATATTGTTAGGGTTAGGGTTAGCATAAGCCCTAGGATAGTGTTAGGGTTAGGGTTAGCATCCGGCCTAGGATAGTGTTAGGGTTAGGGTTAGCATCAGCTTAGGATAGTGTTAGGGTTAGGGTTAGGGTTAGCATCAGCCCTAGGATAGTGTTAGTTTTAGGGTTAGGGATATCATCAGGACTAGGATATTGTTAGGGTTAGGGTTAGCATCAGCCCTAGGATAGTGTTAGGGTTAGTGTTAGCGTTACCATCAGCCCTAGGATAGTGTTAGGGTTAGGGTTAGGGATAGCATCAGCCCTAGGATAGTGTTAGGGTTAGGGTTAGGGTTAGAATCAGCCCTAGGATAGTGTTAGGGTTAGGGTTAGCATCAGCCCTAGAATAGTGTTAGGGTTAGGGTTAGGGTTAGCATCAGCCCTAGGATAGTGTTAAGGTTAGGGTTAGCCTCAGCCCTAGGAGAGTGTTAGGGTTAATGATAGGGTTAGCATCAGCCCTAGGATAGTGTTAGTGTTAGGGTGAGCATCAGCCCTAGGATAGTGTTAGGGTTAGGGTTAGGGTTAGCATCAGCCCTAGGATAGTATTAGGGTTAGGGTTAGGGTTAGGGTTAGGGTTAGGGTTAGCATCAGCTCTAGGATAGTGTTAGGGTTAGGGTTAGGGTTAGCATCAGCCCTAGGATAGTGTTAGGGTTAGGTTTAGGGTTAGCATCAGCCCTAGGATAGTGTTAGGGTTAGGGTTAGGGTTAGCATCAGGCCTAGGACAGTGTTAGGGTTAGGGTTAGCATCAGCCCTAGGATATTGTTAGGGTTAGGGTTAGGGTTAGCATCAGCCCTAGGATAGTGTTAGTGTTAGGGTTAGCATCAACCCTAGGATAGTGTTTGGGTTAGGGTTAGGGTTAGCATCAGCCCTAGGATAGTGTTAGGGTTAGGGTTAGCCTCAGCCCTAGGAGAGTGTTAGGGTTAGGGATAGGGTTAGCATCAGGCCTAGGATAGTGTTAGGGTTAGGGTTAGGGTTAGCATCAGCCCTAGGATAGTGTTAGGGTTAGGGTTAGCATCAGCCCTAGGATAGTGTTAGTGTTAGGGTTAGGGTTAGCATCAGCCGTAGGATAGTGTTAGGGTTAGGGTTACCATCAACCCTAGGATAGTGTTTGGGTTAGGGTTAGGGTTAGCATCAGCCCTAGGATTGTGTTAGGGTTAGGGTTAGCCTCAGCCCTAGGAGAGTGTTAGGGTTAGGGATAGGGTTAGCATCAGGCCTAGGATAGTGTTAGGGTTAGGGTTAGGGTTAGCACCAGCCCTAGGATAGTGTTAGGGTTAGGGTTAGCATCCGGCCTAGGATAGTGTTAGGGTTAGGGTTAGCATCAGCTTAGGATAGTGTTAGGGTTAGGGTTAGGGTTAGCATCAGCCCTAGGATAGTGTTAGTTTTAGGGTTAGGGATATCAACAGGACTAGGATATTGTTAGGGTTAGGGTTAGCATCAGCCCTAGGATAGTGTTAGGGTTAGTGTTAGGGTTACCATCAGCCCTAGGATAGTGTTAGGGTTAGGGTTAGGGATAGCATCAGCCCTAGGATAGTGTTAGGGTTAGGGTTAGGGTTAGAATCAGCCCTAGGATAGTGTTAGGGTTAGGGTTAGCATCAGCCCTAGAATAGTGTTAGGGTTAGGGTTAGGGTTAGCATCAGCCCTAGGATAGTGTTAAGGTTAGGGTTAGCCTCAGCCCTAGGAGAGTGTTAGGGTTAGGGATAGGGTTAGCATCAGCCCTAGGATAGGGTTAGTGTTAGGGTGAGCATCAGCCCTAGGATAGTGTTAGGGTTAGGGTTAGGGTTACCATCAGCCCTAGGATAGTATTAGGGTTA
This sequence comes from Lemur catta, assembly GCF_020740605.2. NCBI lineage: Eukaryota > Metazoa > Chordata > Mammalia > Primates > Lemuridae > Lemur > Lemur catta. The sequence continues at coordinate 904,756 of NW_025423852.1, read as the reverse complement.
GGGTTAGGGTTAGGGTTAGGGTTAGCATCAGCTCTAGGATAGTGTTAGGGTTAGGGTTAGGGATAGCATCAGCCCTAGGTTAGTGTTAGGGTTAGGTTTAGGGTTAGCATCAGCCCTAGGATAGTGTTAGGGTTAGGGTTAGGGTTAGCATCAGGCCTAGGACAGTGTTAGGGTTAGGGTTAGCATCAGCCCTAGGATAGTGTTAGGGTTAGGGTTAGGGTTAGCATCAGCCCTAAGACAGTGTTAGTGTTAGGGTTAGCATCAACCCTAGGATAGTGTTTGGGTTAGGGTTAGGGTTAGCATCAGCCCTAGGATAGTGTTAGGGTTAGGGTTAGCCTCAGCCCTAGGAGAGTGTTAGGGTTAGGGATAGGGTTAGCATCAGGCCTAGGATAGTGTTAGGGTTAGGGTTAGGGTTAGCATCAGCCCTAGGATAGTGTTAGGGTTAGGGTTAGCATCAGGCCTAGGATAGTGTTAGGGTTAGGGTTAGCATCAGCCCTAAGATAGTGTTAGGGTTAGGGTTAGGGTTAGTATCAGCCCTAGGATAGTGTTAGGGTTATGGTTAGGTTTAGCATCAGCCCTAGGACAGTGTTAGGGTAAGTGTTAGGGTTAGCATCAGGCCTAGGTTAGTGTTAGGATTACTGTTAGAATCAGCCCTAGGATAGTGTTAGGGTTAGGGTTAGGGTTAGCATCAGCCCTAGGATAGTGTTAGGGTTAGGGTTAGCATCAGCCCTAGGATAGTGTTAGGGTTAGGGTTAGGGTTAGCATCAGCCCTACAATAGTGTTAGGGTTAGGCTTAGGGATAGCATCAGGCCTAGGATAGTGTTAGGGTTAGGGTTAGCATCAGCCCTAGGATAGTCTTAGGGTTAGGGTTAGGGTTAGCATCAGCCGTAGGATAGTGTTAGGGTTAGGGTTAGCATCAGCCCTAGGATAGTGTTAGGGTTAGGGTTAGGGTTAGCATCAGCCCTACAATAGTGTTAGGGTTAGGCTTAGGGATAGCATCAGGCCTAGGATAGTGTTAGGGTTAGGGTTAGCATCAGCCCTAGGATAGTCTTAGGGTTAGGGTTAGGGTTAGCATCAGCCGTAGGATAGTGTTAGGGTTAGGGTTAGCCTCAGCCCTAAGATAGTGTTAGAGTTAGGGTTAGGGTTAGCATCAGCCCTAGGATAGTGTTACGGTTAGGGTTAGGGTTAGCATCAGCCCTAGGATAGTGTTAGTGTTAGGGTTAGCATCAGCCCTAGGATAGTGTTAGGGTTAGGGTTAGGGTTAGCATCCGCCCTAGGATAGTGTTAGGGTTAGGGTTAGGGTTAGCATCAGCCCTAGGATAGTGTTAGGGATATGGTTAGGTTTAGCATCAGCCCTAGGATAGTGTTAGGGTAAGGGTTAGGGTTAGCATCAGGCCTAGGATAGTGTTAGGGTTACGGTTAGAATCAGCCCTAGGATAGTGTTAGGGTTAGGGTTAGGGTTAGCATCAGCCCTAGGATAGTGTTAGGTTTAGGGTTATGGATATCATCAGGCCTAGGATATTGTTAGGGTTAGGGTTAGCATCAGCCCTAGGATAGTGTTAGGGTTAGGGTTAGGGTTAGCATCACCCCTAGGATAGTGTTAGTGTTAGGGTTAGGGTTAGCATCAGCCCTAGGATAGTGTTAGGGTTAGGGTTAGGGTTAGAATCAGCCCTAGGATATTATTAGGGTTAGGGTTAGCATCAGCCCTAGAATAGTGTTAGGGTTAGGGTTAGGGTTAGCACCAGGCCTAGGATAGTGTTAGTGTTAGGTTTAGCATCAGCCTTAGGATAGTGTTAGGGTTAGGTTTAGGGTTAGCATCAGCCGTAGGATAGTGTTAGGGTTAGGGTTAGCCTCAGCCCTAGGATAGTGTTAGAGTTAGGGTTAGGGTTAGCATCAGCCCTAGGATAGTGTTAGGGTTAGGGTTTGGGTTAGCATCAGCCCTAGGATAGTGTTAGTGTTAGGGTTAGCATCAGCCCTAGGATAGTGTTAGGGTTAGGGTTAGGGTTAGCATCAGCCCTAGGATAGTATTAGGGTTAGGGTTAGGGGTAGGGTTAGTTTTAGCATCAGCTCTAGGATAGTGTTAGGGTTAGGGTTAGGGTTAGCATCAGCCCTAGGATAGTGTTAGGGTTAGGGTTAGGGTTAGCATCAGGCCTAGGACAGTGTTAGGGTTAGGGTTAGCATCAGCCCTAGGATAGTGTTAGTGTTAGGGTTAGGGTTAGCATCAGCCCTAGGATAGTGTTAGGGTTAGGGTTAGCATCAACCCTAGGATAGTGTTTGGGTTAGCGTTAGGGTTAGCATCAGCCCTAGGATAGTGTTTGGGTTAGGGTTAGCCTCAGCCCTAGAAGAATGTTAGGGTTAGGGATAGGGTTAGCATCACGCCTAGGATAGTGTTAGGGTTAGGGTGAGGGTTAGCATCAGCCCTAGCATAGTGTTACGGTTAGGGTTAGCATCAGGCCTAGGATAGTGTTAGGGTTAGGGTTAGCATCAGCCCTAGGATAGTGTTATTGTTAGGGTTATTGTTACGATCAGCCCTAGGATAGTGTTAGGGTTATGGTTAGGTTTAGCATCAGCCCTAAGATAGTTTTAGGGTAAGTGTTAGGGTTAGCATCAGGCCTAGGATAGTGTTAGGGTTACGGTTAGAATCAGCCCTAGGATAGTGTTAGGGTTAGGGTTAGGGTTAGCATCAGCCCTAGGATAGTGTTAGGTTTAGAGTTAGGGATATCATCAGGCCTAGGATATTGTTAGGGTTAGGGTTAGCATCAGCCCTAGGATAGTGTTAGAGTTAGGGTTAGGGTTATCATCAGCCTTAGGGTAGTGTTAGGGTTAGGTTAGGGTTAGCATCAGCCCTAGGATAGTGTTAGGGTTAGGGTTAGGGTTAGCCTCAGCCCTAGGATATTATTAGGGTTAGGGTTACCATCAGCCCTAGGATAGTGTTAGGGTTAACTTTAGGGAAAACACCAGGCTTAGGATAGTGTTAGTGTTAGGGTTAGCATCAGCCTTAGGATAGCGTTAGGGTTAGGGTTAGGGTTAGCATCAGCCGTAGGATAGTGTTAGGGTTAGGGTTAGCCTCAGCCCTAGGATAGTGTTAGAGTTAGGTTTAGGGTTAGCATCAGCCCTAGCATAGTGTTAGGGTTAGGGTTAGGGTTAGCATCAGCCCTAGGATAGTGTTAGTGTTAGGGTTAGCATCAGCCCTAGGATAGTGTTAGGGTTAGGTTTAGGGTTAGCATCAGCGCTAGGATAGTATTAGGGTTACGGTTAGGGTTAGGGTTAGCGTTAGCATCAGCTCTAGGATAGTGTTAGGGTTAGGGTTAGGGTTAGCATCAACCCTAGGATCGTGTTAGGGTTATGGTTAGGGTTAGCATAAGCCCTAGGATAGTGTTAGGGTTAGGGTTAGGGTTAGCATCAGCCCTAGGTTAGTGTTAGGGTTAGGGTTAGCATCAGCCCTAGGATAGTGTTAGGGGTAGGGTTAGGGTTAGCATCAGCCCTAGGATATTGTTAGGGTTAAGGTTAGCATCAACCCTAGGATAGTGTTAGTTTTAGGGTTAGGGTTAGCATCAGCCCTAGGATAGTGTTAGGGTTAGGGTTAGACTCAGCCCTAGGAGAGTGTTAGGGTTAGGGTTAGGGTTAGCATCAGCCCTACGATAGTGTTAGGGTTAGGGTTAGCATCAGCCCTAGGATAGTGTTAGGGTTAGGGTTATCCTCAGCCCTAAGATAGTGCTAGAGTTAGGGTTAGGGTTAGCATCAGCCCTAGGATAGTGTTAGGGTTAGGGTTAGGGTTAGCATCAGCCCTAGGATAGTGTTAGTGTTAGGGTTAGCATCAGCCCTAGGGTAGTGTTAGGGTTAGGGTTAGGGTTAGCATCCGCCCTAGGATAGTGTTAGGGTTAGGGTTAGGGTTAGGATCAGCCCTAGGATAGTGTTAGGGTTAGGGTTAGGGATAGCATCAACCCTAAGATAGTGTTAGGGATAGGGTTAGGGTTAGCATCAGCTCTAGGATATTATTAGGGTTAGGGTTAGCATCAGCCCTAGAATAGTGTTAGGGTTAGGGTTAGGGTTAGCACCAGGCCTAGGATAGTGTTAGTGTTAGGGTTAGCATCAGCCTTAGGATAGTGTTACGGTTAGGGTTAGGGTTAGCATCAGCCGTAGGATAGTGTTAGGGTTAGGGTTAGCCTCAGCCCTAGGATAGTGTTAGAGTTCGGGTTAGGGTTAGCATCAGCCCTAGGATAGTGTTAGGGTTAGGGTTAGGGTTAGCATCAGCCCCAGGATAGTATCAGGGTTAGGGTTAGGGTTAGGGTTAGGGTTAGCATCAGCTCTAGGATAGTGTTAGGGTTAGGGTTAGGGTTAGCATCAGCCCTAGGATAGTGTTAGGGTTATGGTTAGGGTTAGCATCAGGCCTAGGATAGTGTTATGGTTAGGGTTAGCATCAGCCCTAGGATAGTGTTAGGGTTAGGGTTAGGGTTAGCATCAGCCCTAGGATAGTGTTAGGGTTAGGGTTAGCATCAGCCCTAGGATGGTGTTAGGTTTAGGGTTAGGGTTATCATCAGGCCTAGGATAGTGTTAGGGTTAGGGTTAGCATCAGCCCTAGGATAGTGTTAGGGTTAGCGTTAGGTTAGCATCAGCCCTAGGATAGTGTTAGGGTTAGGGTTAGCATCAGCCCTACGATAGTGTTAGGGTTAGGCTTAGGGTTAGCATCAGGCCTAGGATAGTGTTAGGGTTAGGGTTAGCATCAGCCCTAGGATAGTCTTAGGGTTAGGGTTAGGGTTAGCATCAGCCGTAGGATAGTGTTAGGGTTAGGGTTAGCCTCAGCCCTAAGATAGTGTTAGAGTTAGGGTTATTGTTAGCATCAGCCCTAGGATAGTGTTAAGGTTAGGGTTAGGGTTAGCATCAGCCCTAGGATAGTGTTAGTGTTAGGGTTAGCATCAGCCCTAGGATAGTGTTAGGGTTAGGGTTAGGGTTAGCATCCGCCCTAGGATAGTGTTAGGGTTAGGGTTAGGGTTAGCATCAGCCCTAGGATAGTGTTAGGGATATGGTTAGGTTTAGCATCAGCCCTAGGATAGTGTTAGGGTAAGGGTTACGGTTAGCATCAGGCCTAGGATAGTGTTAGGGTTACGGTTAGAATCAGCCCTAGGATAGTGTTAGGGTTAGGGTTAGGGTTAGCATCAGCCCTAGGATAGTGTTAGGTTTCGGGTTATGGATATCATCAGACCTAGGATATTGTCAGGGTTAGGGTTAGCATCAGCCCTAGGATAGTGTTAGGGTTAGGGTTAGGGTTAGCATCAGCCCTAGGATAGTGTTAGGGTTAGGGTTAGGGTTAGCATCAGCCCTAGGATATTATTAGGGTTAGGGTTAGCATCAGCCCTAGAATAGTGTAAGGGTTATTGTTAGGGTTAGCACCAGGCCTAGGATAGTGTTAGTGTTAGGGTTAGCATCAGCCTTAGGATAGTGTTAGGGTTAGGGTTAGGGTTAGCATCAGCCGTAGGATAGTGTTAGGGTTAGGGTTAGCGTCAGCCTAGATAGTGTTAGAGTTAGGTTTAGGGTTAGCATCAGCCCTAGCATAGTGTTAGGGTTAGGGTTTGGGTTAGCATCAGCCCTAGGATAGTGTTAGTGTTAGGGTTAGCATCAGCCCTAGGATAGTGTTAGGGTTAGGGTTAGGGTTAGCATCAGCCCTAGGATAGTATTAGGGTTAGGGTTAGGGTTAGGGTTAGTTTTAGCATCCGCTCTAGGATAGTGTTAGGGTTAGGGTTAGGGTTAGCATCAGCCCTAGGATAGTGTTAGGGTTAGGGTTAGGGTTAGCATCAGGCCTAGGACAGTGTTAGGGTTAGGGTTAGCATCAGCCCTAGGATAGTGTTAGGGTTAGGGTTAGGGTTAGCATCAGCCCTAGGATAGTGTTAGGGTTAGGGTTAGCATCAACCCTAGGATAGTGTTTGGGTTAGGGTTAGGGTTAGCATCAGCCCTAGGATAGTGTTAGGGTTAGGGTTAGCCTCAGCCCTAGGAGAGTGTTAGGGTTAGGGATAGGGTTAGCATCAGCCCTAGGATAGTGTTATTGTTACGGTTAGGGTTACCATCAGACCTAGGATAGTGTTAGGGTTATGGTTAGCTTTAGCATCAGCCCTAGGATAGTGTTAGGGTAAGTGTTAGGGTTAGCATCAGGCCTAGGATAGTGTTAGGGTTACGGTTAGAATCAGCCCTAGGATAGTGTTAGGGTTAGGGTTAGGGTTAGCATCAGCCCTAGGATAGTGTTACGTTTAGGGTTAGGGATATCATCAGGCCTAGGTTATTGTTAGGGTTAGGGTTAGCATCAGCCCTAGGATAGTTTTAGAGTTATGGTTAGGGTTAGCATCAGCCCTAGGATAGTGTTAGGGTTAGGGTTAGGGTTAGCATCAGCCCTAGGATAGTGTTAGGGTTAGGGTTAGGGTTAGCATCAGCCCTAGGATATTATTAGGGTTAGGGTTAGCATCAGCCCTAGGATAGTGTTAGGGTTAACTTTAGGGAAAACACCAGGCTTAGGATAGTGTTAGTGTTAGGGTTAGCATCAGCCTTAGGATAGCGTTAGGGTTAGGGTTAGGGTTAGCATCAGCCCTAGGATAGTGTTAGGGTTAGGGTTAGGGTTAGCATCAGCCCTAGGATAGTGTTAGGGTTAGGGTAAGCATCAGCCCTAGGATAGTGTTAGGGTTAGGGTTAGGGTTAGCATCAGCCCTAGGATAGTGTTAGGGTGAGGGTTAGCATCAACCCTAGGATAGTGTTAGGCTTAGGGTTAGGGTTAGCATCAGCCCTAGGATAGTGTTAAGGTTAGGGTTAGCCTCAGCCCTAGGAGAGTGTTAGGGTTAGGGATAGGGTTAGCATCTGGCCTAGGATAGTGTTAGGGTTAGGGTTAGGGTTAGCATCAGCCTTATGATAGTGTTAGGGTTAGGGTTAGCATCAGGCCTAGGATAGTGTTAGGGTTAGGGTTAGTCTCAGCCCTAGGAGACTGTTAGAGTTAGGGTTAGGGTTAGCATCAGCCCTAGGATAGTGTTAGGGTTAGGGTTAGGGATAGCATCAGCCCTAGGATAGTGTTAGTGTTAGGGTTAGCATCAGCCCTAGGATAGTGTTAGGGTAAGTGTTAGGGTTAGCATCAGGCCTAGGATAGTGTTAGGGTTACGGTTAGAATCAGCCCTAGGATAGTGTTAGGTTTAGGGTTAGGATTACCATCAGCCCTAGGATAGTGTTAGGGTTAGGGTTAACATAAACCCTAGGATAGTGTCAGGGTTAGGGTTAGGGTTATCATCAGGCCTAGGATAGTGTTAGGGTTAGCGTTAGGGTTAGCATCAGTTCAAGGGTAGTGTTAGGGTTAGCGTTAGGGTTAGCATCAGCCCTAGGATAGTGTTAGGGTAAGGCATAGGGTTAGCATCAGGCCTAGGATAGTGTTAGGGTTAGGGTTAGGGTTAGCATCAGCCCTAGGATAGTGTTAGGGTTATGGTTAGCATCAGGCCTAGGAGAGTGTTAGGTTTAGGGTTAGCATCAGCCCTAGGATAGTGTTAGTGTTAGGTTTAGGGTTAGCATCAGCCCTAGGATAGTGTTAGGGTTATGGTTAGGTTTAACATCAGCCCTAGGATAGTGTTAGGGTAAGGGTTATGGTTAGCATCAGGCCTAGGATAGTGTTAGGGTTACGGTTAGAATCAGCCCTAGAATAGTGTTAGGGTTAGGGTTAGGGTTAGCATCAGCCCTAGGATAGTGTTAGGGTTAGGGTTAGCATCAGCCCTACGATAGTGTTAGGGTTAGGCTTAGGGTTAGCATCAGGCCTAGGATAGTGTTAGGGTTAGGGTTAGCATCAGCCCTAGGATAGTCTTAGGGTTAAGGTTAGGGTTAGCATCAGCCGTAGGATAGTGTTAGGGTTAGGGTTAGCCTCAGCCCTAAGATAGTGTTAGAGTTAGGGTTAGGGTTAGCATCAGCCCTAGGATAGTGTTACGGTTAGGGTTAGGGTTAGCATCAGCCCTAGGATAGTGTTAGTGTTAGGGTTAGCATCAGCCCTAGGATAGTGTTAGGGTTAGGGTTAGGGTTAGCATCCGCCCTAGGATAGTGTTAGGGTTAGGGTTAGGGTTAGCATCAGCCCTAGGATAGTGTTAGGGATATGGTTAGGTTTAGCATCAGCCCTAGGATAGTGTTAGGGTAAGGGTTACGGTTAGCATCAGGCCTAGGATAGTGTTAGGGTTACGGTTAGAATCAGCCCTAGGATAGTGTTAGCGTTAGGGTTAGGGTTAGCATCAGCCCTAGGATAGTGTTAGGTTTAGGGTTATGGATATCATCAGACCTAGGATATTGTCAGGGTTAGGGTTAGCATCAGCCCTAGGATAGTGTTAGGGTTAGGGTTAGGGTTAGCATCAGCCCTAGGATAGTGTTAGGGTTAGGGTTAGGGTTAGCATCAGCCCTAGGATATTATTAGGGTTAGGGTTAGCATCAGCCCTAGAATAGTGTAAGGGTTAGGGTTAGGGTTAGCACCAGGCCTAGGATAGTGTTAGTGTTAGGGTTAGCATCAGCCTTAGGATAGTGTTAGGGTTAGGGTTAGGGTTAGCATCAGCCGTAGGATAGTGTTAGGGTTAGGGTTAGCGTCAGCCTAGATAGTGTTAGAGTTAGGGTTAGGGTTAGCATCAGCCCTAGCATAGTGTTAGGGTTAGGGTTTGGGTTAGCATCAGCCCTAGGATAGTGTTAGTGTTAGGGTTAGCATCAGCCCTAGGATAGTGTTAGGGTTAGGGTTAGGGTTAGCATCAGCCCTAGGATAGTATTAGGGTTAGGGTTAGGTTTAGGGTTAGTTTTAGCATCCGCTCTAGGATAGTGTTAGGGTTAGGGTTCGGGTTAGCATCAGCCCTAGGATAGTGTTTGGGTTAGGGTTAGGGTTAGCATCAGGCCTAGGACAGTGTTAGGGTTAGGGTTAGCATCAGCCCTAGGATAGTGTTAGGGTTAGGGTTAGGGTTAGCATCAGCCCTAGGATAGTGTTAGGGTTAGGGTTAGCATCAACCCTAGGATAGTGTTTGGGTTAGGGTTAGGGTTAGCATCAGCCCTAGGATAGTGTTAGGGTTAGGGTTAGCCTCAGCCCTAGGAGAGTGTTAGGGTTAGGGATAGGGTTAGCATCAGCCCTAGGATAGTGTTATTGTTACGGTTAGGGTTACCATCAGCCCTAGGATAGTGTTAGGGTTATGGTTAGCTTTAGCATCAGCCCTAGGATAGTGTTAGGGTAAGTGTTAGGGTTAGAATCAGGCCTAGGATAGTGTTAGGGTTACGGTTAGAATCAGCCCCAGGATAGTGTTAGGGTTAGGGTTAGGGTTAGCATCAGCCCTAGGATAGTGTTACGTTTAGGGTTAGGGATATCATCAGGCCTAGGATATTGTTAGGGTTAGGGTTAGCATCAGCCCTAGGATAGTTTTAGAGTTATGGTTAGGGTTAGCATCAGCCCTAGGATAGTGTTAGGGTTAGGGTTAGTGTTAGCATCAGCCCTAGGATAGTGTTAAGGTTAGGGTTAGCCTCAGCCCTAGGAGAGTGTTAGGGTTAGGGATAGGGTTAGCATCAGGCCTAGGATAGTGTTAGGGTTAGGGTTAGGGTTAGCATCAGCCTTAGGATAGTGTTAGGGTTAGGGTTAGCATCAGGCCTAGGATAGTGTTAGGGTTAGGGTTAGCCTCAGCCCTAGGAGACTGTTAGAGTTAGGGTTAGGGTTAGCATCAGCCCTAGGATAGTGTTAGGGTTAGGGTTAGGGATAGCATCAACCCTAGGATAGTGTTAGTGTTAGGGTTAGCATCAGCCCTAGGATAGTGTTAGGGTTAGGGGTTGCATCAGCCCTACGATAGTGTTAGGGTTAGGCTTAGGGTTAGCATCAGGCCTAGGATAGTGTTAGGGTTAGGGTTAGCATCAGCCCTAGGATAGTCTTAGGGTTAGGGTTAGGGTTAGCATCAGCCGTAGGATAGTGTTAGGGTTAGGGTTAGCCTCAGCCCTAAGATAGTGTTAGAGTTAGGGTTATTGTTAGCATCAGCCCTAGGATAGTGTTACGGTTAGGGTTATGGTTAGCATCAGCCCTAGGATAGTGTTAGTGTTAGGGTTAGCATCAGCCCTAGGATAGTGTTAGGGTTAGGGTTAGGGTTAGCATCCGCCCTAGGATAGTGTTAGGGTTAGGGTTAGGGTTAGCATCAGCCCTAGGATAGTGTTAGGGATATGGTTAGGTTTAGCATCAGCCCTAGGATAGTGTTAGGGTAAGGGTTACGGTTAGCATCAGGCCTAGGATAGTGTTAGGGTTACGGTTAGAATCAGCCCTAGGATAGTGTTAGGGTTAGGGTTAGGGTTAGCATCAGCCCTAGGATAGTGTTAGGTTTAGGGTTATGGATATCATCAGACCTAGGATATTGTCAGGGTTAGGGTTAGCATCAGCCCTAGGATAGTTTTAGGGTTAGGGTTAGGGTTAGTATCAGCCCTAGGATAGTGTTAGGGTTAGGGTTAGGGTTAGCATCAGCCCTAGGATATTATTAGGGTTAGGGTTAGCATCAGCCCTAGAATAGTGTAAGGGTTAGGGTTAGGGTTAGCACCAGGCCTAGGATAGTGTTAGTGTTAGGGTTAGCATCAGCCTTAGGATAGTGTTAGGGTTAGGGTTAGGGTTAGCATCAGCCGTAGGATAGTGTTAGAGTTAGGGTTAGCGTCAGCCTAGATAGTGTTAGAGTTAGGGTTAGGGTTAGCATCAGCCCTAGCATAGTGTTAGGGTTAGGGTTTGGGTTAGCATCAGCCCTAGGATAGTGTTAGTGTTAGGGTTAGCATCAGCCCTAGGATAGTGTTAGGGTTAGGGTTAGGGTTAGCATCAGCCCTAGGATAGTATTAGGGTTAGGGTTAGGGTTAGGGTTAGTTTTAGCATCCGCTCTAGGATAGTGTTAGGGTTAGGGTTCGGGTTAGCATCAGCCCTAGGATAGTGTTAGGGTTAGGGTTAGGGTTAGCATCAGGCCTAGGACAGTGTTAGGGTTAGGGTTAGCATCAGCCCTAGGATAGTGTTAGGGTTACGGTTAGAATCAGCCCTAGAATAGTGTTAGGGTTAGGGTTAGGGTTAGCATCAGCCCTAGGATAGTGTTAGGGTAAGGGTTAGGGTTAGCATCAGGCCTAGGATAGTGTTAGGGTTAGGGTTAGGGTTAGCATCAGCCCTAGGATAGTGTTAGGGTTAGGGTTAGGGATAGCATCAGCCCTAGGATAGTGTTAGGGTTAGGGTTAGGGTTACCATCAGCCCTAGGATATTATTAGGGTTAGGGATAGGGTTAGCATCAGGCCTAAGATAGTGTTAGGGTTAGGGTTAGGGTTAGCATCAGCCCTAGGATAGTGTTAGGGTTAGGGTTAGCATCAGGCCTAGGAGTGTGTTAGGGTTAGGGTTAGCATCAGCCCTAGGATAGTGTTAGTGTTAGGGTTAGGGTTAGCATCAGCCCTAGGATAGTGTTAGGGTTATGGTTAGGTTTAGCATCAGCCTTAGGATAGTGTTAGGGTAAGGGTTAGGGTTAGCATCAGGCCTAGGATAGTGTTAGGGTTACGGTTAGAATCAGCCCTAGGATAGTGTTAGGGTTAGGGTTAGGGTTAGCATCAGCCCTAGGATAGTGTTAGGGTAAGGGTTACGGTTAGCATCAGGCCTAGGATAGTGTTAGGGTTAGGGTTAGGGTTAGCATCAGGCCTAGGATACTGTTAGGGTTAGGGTTAGCATCAGCCCTAGGACAGTGTTAGGGTTAGGGTTAGGGTTAGCATCAGGCATAGGATAGTGTTAGGGTTAGGGTTAGCATCAGCCGTAGGATAGTGTTAGGGTTAGGGTTAGCCTCAGCCCTAGGATACTGTTAGAGTTAGGGTTAGGGTTAGCATCAGCCCTAGGATAGTGTTAGTGTTAGGGTTAGGGTTAGCATCAGCCCTAGGATAGTATTGGGGTTAGGGTTAGCATCAGCTCTAGGATAGTGTTAGGGTTAGGGTTAGGGTTAGCATCAGCCCTAGGATAGTGTTAGGGTTAGGGTTAGGGTTATCATCAGGCCTAGGAGAGTGTTAGGGTTAGGGTTAGCATCAGCCCTAGGATAGTGTTAGGGTTAGGGTTAGGGTTAGCATCAGGCATAGGATAGTGTTAGGGTTAGGTTAGCATCAGCCCTAGGATAGTGTTAGGGTTAGGGTTAGGGTTAGCATCAGCCGTAGGATAGTGTTAGGGTTAGGGTTACCATCAACCCTAGGATACTGTTTGGGTTAGGGTTAGGGTTAGCATCAGCCCTAGGATTGTGTTAAGGTTAGGTTTAGCCTGAGCCCTAAGAGAGTGTTAGGGTTAGGGATAGGGTGTGCATCAGGCGTAGGGATATTGTTAGGGTTAGGGTTAGGGTTAGCACCAGCCCTAGGATAGTGTTAGGGTTCGGGTTAGCATCAGGCCTAGGATAGTGTTAGGGTTAGGGTTAGCATCAGCCCTAGGATAGTGTTAGGGTTAGGGTTAGGGTTAGCATCAGCCCTAGGATAGTGTTAGCTTTAGGGTTAGGGATATCATCAGGACTAGGATATTGTTAGGGTTAGGGTTAGCATCAGCCCTAGGATAGTGTTGGGGTTAGGGTTAGGGTTAGCATCAGCCCTAGGATAGTGTTAGGGTTAGGGTTAGGTTTAGCATCAGCCCTAGGATAGTGTTAGGGTTAGGGTTAGCATCAGGCCTAGGAGAGTGTTAGGGTTAGGGTTAGCATTAGCCCTAGGATAGTGTTAGTGTTAGGGTTAGGGTTACCATCAGCCCTAGGATAGTGTTAGGGTTAGCGTTAGGGTTAGCATCAGCCCTAGGATAGTGTTAGGGTTAGGGATAGGATTAGCATCAGGCCTAGGATAGTGTTAGGGTTAGGGTTAGGGTTAGCATCAGCCCTAGGATAGTGTTAGGGTTAGGGTTAGCATCAGGCCTAGGAGAGTGTTAGGGTTAGGGTTAGCATCAGCCCTAGGATAGTGTTAGGGTTAGGGTTAGCATCAGGCCTAGGAGAGTGTTAGGGTTAGGGTTAGCATCAGCCCTAGGATAGTGTTAGTGTTAGGGTTAGGGTTAGCATCAGCCCTAGGATAGTGTTATTGTTATGGTTAGGTTTAGCATCAGCCCTAGGATAGTGTTAGGGTAAGGGTTAGGGTTAGCATCAGGCCTAGGATAGTGTTAGGGTTACGGTTAGAATCAGCCCTAGAATAGTGTTAGGGTTAGGGTTAGGGTTAGCATCAGCCCTAGGATAGTGTTAGGGTTAGGGTTAGGGTTAGCATCAGCCCTAGGATAGTATTAGGGTTAGGGTTAGGTTTAGGGTTAGCGTTAGCATCAGCTCTAGGATAGTGTTAGGGTTAGGGTTAGGGTTAGCATCAACCCTAGGATAGTGTTAGGGTTAGGGTTAGGGTTAGCATCAGCCCTAGGATAGTGTTAGGGTTAGGGTTAGGGTTAGCATCAGCCCTAGGTTAGTGTTAGGGTTACGGTTAGCATCAGCCCTAGGATAGTGTTAGTTTTAGGTTTAGGGTTAGCATCAGCCCTAGGATAGTGTTAGGGTTAGGGTTAGCCTCAGCCCTAGGAGAGTGTTAGGGTTAGGGATAGGGTTAACTTCAGGCCTAGGATAGTGTTAGGGTTAGGGTTACGGTTAGCATCAGCCCTAGGATAGTGTTAGGGTTAGGGTTAGCATCAGCCCTAGGATAGTGTTAGGGTTATGGTTAGGGTTAGCATGAGCCCTAGGATAGTGTTAGGGTTAGGGTTAGCATCAGCCCTAGGAGAGTGTACGGGTTAGGGTTAGGGTTAGCATCAGCCCTAGGATAGTGTTAGGGTTAGGGTTAGCATCAGCCCTAGGATAGTGTTAGGGTTAGGGTTAGGGTTAGCATCAGCCCTAGGATAGTGTTAGGGTTAGGGTAAGCATCAGCCCTAGGATAGTGTTAGGGTTAGGGTTAGGGTTAGCATCAGCCCTAGGATAGTGTTAGGGTTAGGGATAGGGTTAGCATCAGGCCTAAGATAGTGTTAGGGTTAGGGTTAGGGTGAGCATCAGCCCTAGGATAGTGTTAGGGTTAGGGTTAGCATCAGGCCTAGGAGAGTGTTAGGGTTAGGGTTAGCATCAGCCCTAGGATAGTGTTAGTGTTAGGGTTAGGGTTAGCATCAGCCCTAGGATAGTGTTAGGGTTATGGTTAGGTTTAGCATCAGCCCTAGGATAGTGTTAGGGTAAGGGTTAGGGTTAGCATCAGGCCTAGGTTAGTGTTAGGGTTACTGTTAGAATCAGCCCTAGGATAGTGTTAGGGTTAGGGTTAGGGTTAGCATCAGCCCTAGGATAGTGTTAGGGTAAGGGTTACGGTTAGCATCAGGCCTAGGATAGTGTTAGGGATACGGTTAGAATCAGCCCTAGGATAGTGTTAGGGTTAGGGTTAGGGTTAGCATCAGCCCTAGGATAGTGTTAGGGTTAGGGTTAGGGTTAGCATCAGCACTAGGATTGTATTAGGGTTAGGGTAAGGGTTAGCATCAGCCCTAGGATAGTGTTAGGGTTAAGGTTTGGGTTAGCACCAGGCCTAGGATAGTGTTAGTGTTAGGGTTAGCATCAGCCTTAGTATAGTGTTAGGGTTAGGGTTAGGGTTAGCATCAGCCGTAGGATAGTGTTAGAGTTAGGGTTAGCGTCAGCCTAGATAGTGTTAGAGTTAGGGTTAGGGTTAGCATCAGCCCTAGCATAGTGTTAGGGTTAGGGTTTGGGTTAGCATCAGCCCTAGGATAGTGTTAGTGTTAGGGTTAGCATCAGCCCTAGGATAGTGTTAGGGTTAGGGTTAGGGTTAGCATCAGCCCTAGGATAGTATTAGGGTTAGGGTTAGGGTTAGGGTTAGTTTTAGCATCCGCTCTAGGATAGTGTTAGGGTTAGGGTTCGGGTTAGCATCAGCCCTAGGATAGTGTTAGGGTTAGGGTTAGGGTTAGCATCAGGCCTAGGACAGTGTTAGGGTTAGGGTTAGCATCAGCCCTAGGATAGTGTTAGGGTTACGGTTAGAATCAGCCCTAGAATAGTGTTAGGGTTAGGGTTAGGGTTAGCATCAGCCCTAGGATAGTGTTAGGGTAAGGGTTAGGGTTAGCATCAGGCCTAGGATAGTGTTAGGGTTAGGGTTAGGGTTAGCATCAGCCCTAGGATAGTGTTAGGGTTAGGGTTAGGGATAGAATCAGCCCTAGGATAGTGTTAGTGTTAGGGTTAGGGTTAGCATCAGCCCTAGGATATTATTAGGGTTAGGGTTAGCATCAGCCCTAGAATAGTGTTAGGGTTAGGGTTAGGGTTAGCACCAGGCCTAGGATAGTGTTAGTGTTCGGGTTAGCATCAGCCTTAGGATAGTGTTAGGGTTAGGGTTAGGGTTAGCATCAGCCCTAGGATAGTGTTAGGGTTAGGGATAGGGTTAGCATCAGGCCTAAGATACTGTTAGGGTTAGGGTTAGGGTTAGCATCAGCCCTAGGAGAGTGTTAGGGTTAGGGTTAGCATCAGGCCTAGGAGAGTGTTAGGGTTAGGGTTAGCATCAGCCCTAGGATAGTGTTAGTGTTAGGGTTAGGGTTAGCATCAGCCCTAGGATAGTGTTAGGGTTATGGTTAGGTTTAGCATCAGCCCTAGGATAGTGTTAGGGTAAGGGTTAGGGTTAGCACCAGGCCTAGGATAGTGTTAGTGTTAGGGTTAGCATCAGCCTTAGTATAGTGTTAGGGTTAGGGTTAGGGTTAGCATCAGCCGTAGGATAGTGTTAGGGTTAGGGTTAGCCTCAGCCCTAGGATAGTGTTAGAGTTAGGGTTAGGGTTAGCATCAGCCCTAGGATAGTGTTAGGGTTCGGGTTAGGGTTAGCATCAGCCCTAGGATAGTATTAGGGTTAGGGTTAGCATCAGCTCTAGGATAGTGTTAGGGTTAGGGTTAGGGTTAGCATCAGCCCTAGGATAGTGTTAGGGTTAGGGTTAGGGTTAGCATCAGGCCTAGGATACTGTTAGGGTTAGGGTTAGCATCAGCCCTAGGACAGTGTTAGGGTTAGGGTTAGGGTTAGCATCAGGCATAGGATAGTGTTAGGGTTAGGGTTAGCATCAGCCGTAGGATAGTGTTAGGGTTAGGGTTAGCCTCAGCCCTAGGATACTGTTAGAGTTAGGGTTAGGGTTAGCATCAGCCCTAGGATAGTGTTAGTGTTAGGGTTAGGATTAGCATCAGCCCTAGGATAGTATTGGGGTTAGGGTTAGCATCAGCTCTAGGATAGTGTTAGGGTTAGGGTTAGGGTTAGCATCAGCCCTAGGATAGTGTTAGGGTTAGGGTTAGGGTTATCATCAGGCCTAGGATAGTGTTAGGGTTAGGGTTAGCATCAGCCCTAGGATAGTGTTAGGGTTAGGGTTAGGGTTAGCATCAGGCATAGGATAGTGTTAGGGTTAGGGTTAGCATCAGCCCTAGGATAGTGTTAGGGTTAGGGTTAGGGTTAGCATCAGCCGTAGGATAGTGTTAGGGTTAGGGTTACCATCAACCCTTGGATACTGTTTGGGTTAGGGTTAGGGTTAGCATCAGCCCTAGGATTGTGTTAAGGTTAGGTTTAGCCTGAGCCCTAGGAGAGTGTTAGGGTTAGGGATAGAGTGAGCATCAGGCGTAGGGATATTGTTAGGGTTAGGGTTAGGGTTAGCACCAGCCCTAGGATAGTGTTAGGGTTCGGGTTAGCATCAGGCCTAGGATAGTGTTAGGGTTAGGGTTAGCATCAGCCCTAGGATAGTGTTAGGGTTAGGGTTAGGGTTAGCATCAGCCCTAGGATAGTGTTAGCTTTAGGGTTAGGGATATCATCAGGACTAGGATATTGTTAGGGTTAGGGTTAGCATCAGCCCTAGGATAGTGTTGGGGTTAGGGTTAGGGTTAGCATCAGCCCTAGGATAGTGTTAGGGTTAGGGTTAGGGTTAGCATCAGCCCTAGGATAGTGTTAGGGTTAGGGTTAGCATCAGGCCTAGGAGAGTGTTAGGGTTAGGGTTAGCATCAGCCCTAGGATAGTGTTAGTGTTAGGGTTAGGGTTACCATCAGCCCTAGGATAGTGTTAGGGTTAGCGTTAGGGTTAGCATCAGCCCTAGGATAGTGTTAGGGTTAGGGATAGGGTTAGCATCAGGCCTAGGATAGTGTTAGGGTTAGGGTTAGGGTTAGCATCAGCCCTAGGATAGTGTTAGGGTTAGGGTTAGCATCAGGCCTAGGAGAGTGTTAGGGTTAGGGTTAGCATCAGCCCTAGGATAGTGTTAGGGTTAGGGTTAGCATCTAGCCTAGGAGAGTGTTAGGGTTAGGGTTAGCATCAGCCCTAGGATAGTGTTAGTGTTAGGGTTAGGGTTAGCATCAGCCCTAGGATAGTGTTAGGGTTATGGTTAGGTTTAGCATCAGCCCTAGGATAGTGTTAGGGTAAGGGTTAGGGTTAGCATCAGGCCTAGGATAGTGTTAGGGTTACGGTTAGAATCAGCCCTAGAATAGTGTTAGGGTTAGGGTTAGGGTTAGCATCAGCCCTAGGATAGTGTTAGGGTTAGGGTTAGGGTTAGCATCAGCCCTAGGATAGTATTAGGGTTAGGGTTAGGTTTAGGGTTAGCGTTAGCATCAGCTCTAGGATAGTGTTAGGGTTAGGGTTAGGGTTAGCATCAACCCTAGGATAGTGTTAGGGTTAGGGTTAGGGTTAGCATCAGCCCTAGGATAGTGTTAGGGTTAGGGTTAGGGTTAGCATCAGCCCTAGGTTAGTGTTAGGGTTACGGTTAGCATCAGCCCTAGGATAGTGTTAGTTTTAGGTTTAGGGTTAGCATCAGCCCTAGGATAGTGTTAGGGTTAGGGTTAGCCTCAGCCCTAGGAGAGTGTTAGTGTTAGGGATAGGGTTAACATCAGGCCTAGGATAGTGTTAGGGTTATGGTTAGGGTTAGCATGAGCCCTAGGATAGTGTTAGGGTTAGGGTTAGCATCAGCCCTAGGAGAGTGTACGGGTTAGGGTTAGGGTTAGCATCAGCCCTAGGATAGTGTTAGGGTTAGGGTTAGCATCAGCCCTAGGATAGTGTTAGGGTTAGGGTTAGGGTTAGCATCAGCCCTAGGATAGTGTTAGGGTTAGGGTAAGCATCAGCCCTAGGATAGTGTTAGGGTTAGGGTTAGGGTTAGCATCAGCCCTAGGATAGTGTTAGGGTTAGGGATAGGGTTAGCATCAGGCCTAAGATAGTGTTAGGGTTAGGGTTAGGGTTAGCATCAGCCCTAGGATAGTGTTAGGGTTAGGGTTAGCATCAGGCCTAGGAGAGTGTTAGGGTTAGGGTTAGCATCAGCCCTAGGATAGTGTTAGTGTTAGGGTTAGGGTTAGCATCAGCCCTAGGATAGTGTTACGGTTATGGTTAGGTTTAGCATCAGCCCTAGGATAGTGTTAGGGTAAGGGTTAGGGTTAGCATCAGGCCTAGGTTAGTGTTAGGGTTACTGTTAGAATCAGCCCTAGGATAGTGTTAGGGTTAGGGTTAGGGTTAGCATCAGCCCTAGGATAGTGTTAGGGTAAGGGTTACGGTTAGCATCAGGCCTAGGATAGTGTTAGGGATACGGTTAGAATCAGCCCTAGGATAGTGTTAGGGTTAGGGTTAGGGTTAGCATCAGCCCTAGGATAGTGTTAGGGTTAGGGTTAGGGTTAGCATCAGCACTAGGATTGTATTAGGGTTAGGGTAAGGGTTAGCATCAGCCCTAGGATAGTGTTAGGGTTAAGGTTAGGGTTAGCACCAGGCCTAGGATAGTGTTAGTGTTAGGGTTAGCATCAGCCTTAGTATAGTGTTAGGGTTAGGGTTAGGGTTAGCATCAGCCGTAGGATAGTGTTAGGGTTAGGGTTAGCCTCAGCCCTAGGATAGTGTTAGAGTTAGGGTTAGGGTTAGCATCAGGCCTAAGATAGTGTTAGGGTTAGGGTTAGGGTTAGCATCAGCCCTAGGATAGTGTTAGGGTTAGGGTTAGCATCAGGCCTAGGAGAGTGTTAGGGTTAGGGTTAGCATCAGCCCTAGGATAGTGTTAGTGTTAGGGTTAGGGTTAGCATCAGCCCTAGGATAGTGTTACGGTTATGGTTAGGTTTAGCATCAGCCCTAGGATAGTGTTAGGGTAAGGGTTAGGGTTAGCATCAGGCCTAGGTTAGTGTTAGGGTTACTGTTAGAATCAGCCCTAGGATAGTGTTAGGGTTAGGGTTAGGGTTAGCATCAGCCCTAGGATAGTGTTAGGGTAAGGGTTACGGTTAGCATCAGGCCTAGGATAGTGTTAGGGATACGGTTAGAATCAGCCCTAGGATAGTGTTAGGCTTAGGGTTAGGGTTAGCATCAGCCCTAGGATAGTGTTAGGGTTAGGGTTAGGGTTAGCATCAGCACTAGGATTGTATTAGGGTTAGGGTAAGGGTTAGCATCAGCCCTAGGATAGTGTTAGGGTTAAGGTTAGGGTTAGCACCAGGCCTAGGATAGTGTTAGTGTTAGGGTTAGCATCAGCCTTAGTATAGTGTTAGGGTTAGGGTTAGGGTTAGCATCAGCCGTAGGATAGTGTTAGGGTTAGGGTTAGCCTCAGCCCTAGGATAGTGTTAGAGTTAGGGTTAGGGTTAGCATCAGCCCTAGGATAGTGTTAGAGTTCGGGTTAGTGTTAGCATCAGCCCTAGGATAGTATTAGGGTTAGGGTTAGCATCAGCTCTAGGATAGTGTTAGGGTTAGGGTTAGGGTTAGCATCAGCCCTAGGATAGTGTTAGGGTTAGGGTTAGGGTTAGAATCAGGCCTAGGATACTGTTAGGGTTTGGGTTAGCATCAGCCCTAGGACAGTGTTAGGGTTAGGGTTAGGGTTAGCATCAGGCATAGGATAGTGTTAGGGTTAGGGTTAGCATCAGCCCTAGGATAGTTTTAGGGTTAGGGTTAGGGTTAGCATCAGCCCTAGGATAGTGTTAGGGTTAGGGTTAGGGTTATCATCAGGCCTAGGATAGTGTTAGGGTTAGGGTTAGCATCAGCCCTAGGATAGTGTTTGGGTTAGGGTTAGGGTTAGCATCAGCCCTAGGATTCTGTTACGGTTAGGTTTAGCCTGAGCCCTAGGAGAGTGTTAGGGTTAGGGATAGGGTGAGCATCAGGCGTAGGGATATTGTTAGGGTTAGGGTTAGGGTTAGCACCAGCCCTAGGATAGTGTTAGGGTTCGGGTTAGCATCAGGCCTAGGATAGTGTTAGGGTTAGGGTTAGCATCAGCCCTAGGATAGTGTTAGGGTTAGGGTTAGGGTTAGCATCAGCCCTAGGATAGTGTTAGCTTTAGGGTTAGGGATATCATCAGGACTAGGATATTGTTAGGGTTAGGGTTAGCATCAGCCCTAGGATAGTGTTGGGGTTAGGGTTAGGGTTAGCATCAGCCCTAGGATAGTGTTAGGGTTAGGGTTAGGGTTAGCATCAGCCCTAGGATAGTGTTAGGTTTAGGGTTAGCATCAGGCCTAGGAGAGTGTTAGGGTTAGGGTTAGCATCAGCCCTAGGATAGTGTTAGTGTTATGGTTAGGGTTACCATCAGCCCTAGGATAGTGTTAGGGTTAGCGTTAGGGTTAGCATCAGCCCTAGGATAGTGTTAGGGTTAGGGATAGGGTTAGCATCAGGCCTAGGATAGTGTTAGGGTTAGGGTTAGGGTTAGCATCAGCCCTAGGATAGTGTTAGGGTTAGGGTTAGCATCAGGCCTAGGAGAGTGTTAGGGTTAGGGTTAGCATCAGCACTAGGATAGTGTTAGGGTTAGGGTTAGCATCAGGCCTAGGAGAGTGTTAGGGTTAGGGTTAGCATCAGCCCTAGGATAGTGTTAGTGTTAGGGTTAGGGTTAGCATCAGCCCTAGGATAGTGTTAGGGTTATGGTTAGGTTTAGCATCAGCCCTAGGATAGTGTTAGGGTAAGGGTTAGGGTTAGCATCAGGCCTAGGATAGTGTTAGGGTTACGGTTAGAATCAGCCCTAGAATAGTGTTAGGGTTAGGGTTAGGGTTAGCATCAGCCCTAGGATAGTGTTAGGGTTAGGGTTAGGGTTAGCATCAGCCCTAGGATAGTGTTAGGGTAAGGGTTACGGTTAGCATCAGGCCTAGGATAGTGTTAGGGATACGGTTAGAATCAGCCCTAGGATAGTGTTAGGGTTAGGGTTAGGGTTAGCATCAGCCCTAGGATAGTGTTAGGGTTAGGGTTAGGGTTAGCATCAGCACTAGGATTGTATTAGGGTTAGGGTAAGGGTTAGCATCAGCCCTAGGATAGTGTTAGGGTTAAGGTTAGGGTTAGCACCAGGCCTAGGATAGTGTTAGTGTTAGGGTTAGCATCAGCCTTAGTATAGTGTTAGGGTTAGGGTTAGGGTTAGCATCAGCCGTAGGATAGTGTTAGGGTTAGGGTTAGCCTCAGCCCTAGGATAGTGTTAGAGTTAGGGTTAGGGTTAGCATCAGGCCTAAGATAGTGTTAGGGTTAGGGTTAGGGTTAGCATCAGCCCTAGGATAGTGTTAGGGTTAGGGTTAGCATCAGGCCTAGGAGAGTGTTAGGGTTAGGGTTAGCATCAGCCCTAGGATAGTGTTAGTGTTAGGGTTAGGGTTAGCATCAGCCCTAGGATAGTGTTACGGTTATGGTTAGGTTTAGCATCAGCCCTAGGATAGTGTTAGGGTAAGGGTTAGGGTTAGCATCAGGCCTAGGTTAGTGTTAGGGTTACTGTTAGAATCAGCCCTAGGATAGTGTTAGGGTTAGGGTTAGGGTTAGCATCAGCCCTAGGATAGTGTTAGGGTAAGGGTTACGGTTAGCATCAGGCCTAGGATAGTGTTAGGGATACGGTTAGAATCAGCCCTAGGATAGTGTTAGGGTTAGGGTTAGGGTTAGCATCAGCCCTAGGATAGTGTTAGGGTTAGGGTTAGGGTTAGCATCAGCACTAGGATTGTATTAGGGTTAGGGTAAGGGTTAGCATCAGCCCTAGGATAGTGTTAGGGTTAAGGTTAGGGTTAGCACCAGGCCTAGGATAGTGTTAGTGTTAGGGTTAGCATCAGCCTTAGTATAGTGTTAGGGTTAGGGTTAGGGTTAGCATCAGCCGTAGGATAGTGTTAGGGTTAGGGTTAGCCTCAGCCCTAGGATAGTGTTAGAGTTAGGGTTAGGGTTAGCATCAGCCCTAGGATAGTGTTAGGGTTCGGGTTAGTGTTAGCATCAGCCCTAGGATAGTATTAGGGTTAGGGTTAGCATCAGCTCTAGGATAGTGTTAGGGTTAGGGTTAGGGTTAGCATCAGCCCTAGGATAGTGTTAGGGTTAGGGTTAGGGTTAGAATCAGGCTTAGGATACTGTTAGGGTTAGGGTTAGCATCAGCCCTAGGACAGTGTTAGGGTTAGGGTTAGGGTTAGCATCAGGCATAGGATAGTGTTAGGGTTAGGGTTAGCATCAGCCCTAGGATAGTTTTAGGGTTAGGGTTAGGGTTAGCATCAGCCCTAGGATAGTGTTAGGGTTAGGGTTAGGGTTATCATCAGGCCTAGGATAGTGTTAGGGTTAGGGTTAGCATCAGCCCTAGGATAGTGTTTGGGTTAGGGTTAGGGTTAGCATCAGCCCTAGGATTCTGTTACGGTTAGGTTTAGCCTGAGCCCTAGGAGAGTGTTAGGGTTAGGGATAGGGTGAGCATCAGGCGTAGGGATATTGTTAGGGTTAGGGTTAGGGTTAGCACCAGCCCGAGGATAGTGTTAGGGTTCGGGTTAGCATCAGGCCTAGGATAGTGTTAGGGTTAGGGTTAGCATCAGCCCTAGGATAGTGTTAGGGTTAGGGTTAGGGTTAGCATCAGCCCTAGGATAGTG
Source organism: Lemur catta (assembly GCF_020740605.2). Classification (NCBI taxonomy): domain Eukaryota; kingdom Metazoa; phylum Chordata; class Mammalia; order Primates; family Lemuridae; genus Lemur; species Lemur catta. The sequence goes on along the minus strand of NW_025423852.1, from coordinate 882,044 downwards.
TTAGCTTTAGGGATAGGGATATCATCAGGACTAGGATATTGTTAGGGTTAGGGTTAGCATCAGCTCTAGGATAGTGTTGGGGTTAGGGTTAGGGTTAGCATCAGCCCTAGGATAGTGTTAGGGTTAGGGTTAGGGTTAGCATCAGCCCTAGGATAGTGTTAGGTTTAGGTTAGCATCAGGCCTAGGAGAGTGTTAGGGTTAGGGTTAGCATCAGCCCTAGGATAGTGTTAGTGTTATGGTTAGGGTTACCATCAGCCCTAGGATAGTGTTAGGGTTAGCGTTAGGGTTAGCATCAGCCCTAGGATAGTGTTAGGGTTAGGGATAGGGTTAGCATCAGGCCTAGGATAGTGTTAGGGTTAGGGTTAGGGTTAGCATCAGCCCTAGGATAGTGTTAGGGTTAGGGTTAGCATCAGGCCTAGGAGAGTGTTAGGGTTAGGGTTAGCATCAGCACTAGGATAGTGTTAGGGTTAGGGTTAGCATCAGGCCTAGGAGAGTGTTAGGGTTAGGGTTAGCATCAGCCCTAGGATAGTGTTAGTGTTAGGGTTAGGGTTAGCATCAGCCCTAGGATAGTGTTAGGGTTATGGTTAGGTTTAGCATCAGCCCTAGGATAGTGTTAGGGTAAGGGTTAGGGTTAGCATCAGGCCTAGGATAGTGTTAGGGTTACGGTTAGAATCAGCCCTAGAATAGTGTTAGGGTTAGGGTTAGGGTTAGCATCAGCCCTAGGATAGTGTTAGGGTTAGGGTTAGGGTTAGCATCAGCCCTAGGATAGTATTAGGGTTAGGGTTAGGTTTAGGGTTAGCGTTAGCATCAGCTCTAGGATAGTGTTAGGGTTAGGGTTAGGGTTAGCATCAACCCTAGGATAGTGTTAGGGTTAGGGTTAGGGTTAGCATCAGCCCTAGGATAGTGTTAGGGTTAGGGTTAGGGTTAGCATCAGCCCTAGGTTAGTGTTAGGGTTACGGTTAGCATCAGCCCTAGGATAGTGTTAGTTTTAGGGTTAGGGTTAGCATCAGCCCTAGGATAGTGTTAGGGTTAGGGTTAGCCTCAGCCCTAGGAGAGTGTTAGGGTTAGGGATAGGGTTAACATCAGGCCTAGGATAGTGTTAGGGTTAGGGTTACGGTTAGCATCAGCCCTAGGATAGTGTTAGGGTTAGGGTTAGCATCAGCCCTAGGATAGTGTTAGGGTTATGGTTAGGGTTAGCATGAGCCCTAGGATAGTGTTAGGGTTAGGGTTAGCATCAGCCCTAGGAGAGTGTACGGGTTAGGGTTAGGGTTAGCATCAGCCCTAGGATAGTGTTAGGGTTAGGGTTAGCATCAGCCCTAGGATAGTGTTAGGGTTAGGGTTAGGGTTAGCATCAGCCCTAGGATAGTGTTAGGGTTAGGGTTAGCATCAGCCCTAGGGTAGTGTTAGGGTTAGGGTTAGGGTTAGCATCCGCCCTAGGATAGTGTTAGGATGAGGGTTAGCATCAACCCTAGGATAGTGTTAGGGTTAGGGTTAGGGTTAGCATCAGCCCTAGGATAGTGTTAGGGTTAGGGTTAGCATCAGCCCTAGGAGAGTGTTAGGGTTAGGGATAGGGTTAGCATCAGGCCTAGGATAGTGTTAGGGTTAGGGTTAGGGTTAGCATCAGCCCTAGGATAGTGTTAGGGTTAGGGTTAGCATCAGGCCTAGGATAGTGTTAGGGTTAGGGTTAGCCTCAGCCCTAGGAGACTGTTAGAGTTAGGGTTAGGGTTAGCATCAGCCCTAGGATAGTGTTAGGGTTAGGGTTAGTGATAGCATCAGCCCTAGGATAGTGTTAGTGTTAGGGTTAGCATCAGCCCTAGGATAGTGTTAGGGTTAGGGTTAGGGTTAGCATCCGCCCTAGGATAGTGTTAGGGTTAGGATTAGGATTACCATCAGCCCTAGGATAGTGTTAGGGTTAGGGTTAACATAAACCCTAGGATAGTGTCAGGGTTAGGGTTAGGGTTATCATCAGGCCTAGGATAGTGTTAGGGTTAGCGTTAGGGTTAGCATCAGTTCAAGGATAGTGTTAGGGTTAGCGTTAGGGTTAGCATCAGCCCTAGGATAGTGTTAGGGTAAGGGATAGGGTTAGCATCAGGCCTAGGATAGTGTTAGGGTTAGGGTTAGGGTAAGCATCAGCCCTAGGATAGTGTTAGGGTTATGGTTAGCATCAGGCCTAGGAGAGTGTTAGGTTTAGGGTTAGCATCAGCCCTAGGATAGTGTTAGTGTTAGGGTTAGGGTTAGCATCAGCCCTAATAAAGTGTTAGGGTTATGGTTAGGTTTAGCATCAGCCCTAGGATAGTGTTAGGGTAAGGGTTAGGGTTAGCATCAGGCCTAGGATAGTGTTAGGGTTACGGTTAGAATCAGCCCTAGAATAGTGTTAGGGTTAGGGTTAGGGTTAGCATCATCCCTAGGATAGTGTTAGGGTAAGGGTTAGGGTTAGCATCAGGCCTAGGATAGTGTTAGGGTTAGGGTTAGGGTTAGCATCAGCCCTAGGATAGTGTTACGGTTAGGGTTAGGGATAGCATCAGCCCTAGGATAGTGTTAGGGTTAGGGTTAGGGTTAGCATCAGCCCTAGGATATTATTAGGGTTAGGGTTAGCATCAGCCCTAGAATAGTGTTAGGGTTAGGGTTAGGGTTAGCACCAGGCCTAGGATAGTGTTAGTGTTCGGGTTAGCATCAGCCTTAGGATAGTGTTAGGGTTAGGGTTAGGGTTAGCATCAGCCCTAGGATAGTGTTAGGGTTAGGGATAGGGTTAGCATCAGGCCTAAGATAGTGTTAGGGTTAGGGTTAGGGTTAGCATCAGCCCTAGGATAGTGTTAGGGTTAGGGTTAGCATTAGGCCTAAGAGAGTGTTAGTGTTAGGGTTAGCATCAGCCCTAGGATAGTGTTAGTGTTAGGGTTAGGGTTAGCATCAGCCCTAGGATAGTGTTAGGGTTATGGTTAGGTTTAGCATCAGCCCTAGGATAGTGTTAGGGTAAGGGTTAGGGTTAGCATCAGGCCTAGGATAGTGTTAGGGTTACGGTTAGAATCAGCCCTAGGATAGTGTTAGGGTTAGGGTTAGGGTTAGCATCAGCCCTAGGATAGTGTTAGGGTAAGGGTTACGGTTAGCATCAGGCCTAGGATAGTGTTAGGGATACGGTTAGAATCAGCCCTAGGATAGTGTTAGGGTTAGGGTTAGGGTTAGCATCAGCCCTAGGATAGTGTTAGGGTTAGGGTTAGGGTTAGCATCAGCACTAGGATAGTATTAGGGTTAGGGTAAGGGTTAGCATCAGCCCTAGGATAGTGTTAGGGTTAAGGTTAGGGTTAGCACCAGGCCTAGGATAGTGTTAGTGTTAGGGTTAGCATCAGCCTTAGTATAGTGTTAGGGTTAGGGTTAGGGTTAGCATCAGCCGTAGGATAGTGTTAGGGTTAGGGTTAGCCTCAGCCCTAGGATAGTGTTAGAGTTAGGGTTAGGGTTAGCATCAGCCCTAGGATAGTGTTAGGGTTAGGGTTAGGGTTAGCATCAGCCCTAGGATAGTATTAGGGTTAGGGTTAGCATCAGCTCTAGGATAGTGTTAGGGTTAGGGTTAGGGTTAGCATCAGCCCTAGAATAGTGTTAGGGTTAGGGTTAGGGTTAGCATCAGGCCTAGGATAGTGTTAGGGTTAGGGTTAGCATCAGCCCTAGGACAGTGTTAGGGTTAGGGTTAGGGTTAGCATCAGGCATAGGATAGCGTTAGGGTTAGGGTTAGCATCAGCCCTAGGATAGTGTTAGGGTTAGGGTTAGGGTTAGCATCAGCCGTAGGATAGTGTTAGGGTTAGGGTTACCATCAACCCTAGGATAGTGTTTGGGTTAGGGTTAGGGTTAGCATCAGCCCTAGGATTGTGTTAGGGTTAGGTTTAGCCTCAGCCCTAGGAGAGTGTTAGGGGTAGGGATAGGGTGAGCATCAGGCGTAGGATATTGTTAGGGTTAGGGTTAGGGTTAGCACCAGCCCTAGGATAGTGTTAGGGTAAGGGTTACGGTTAGCATCAGGCCTAGGATAGTGTTAGGGAAACGGTTAGAATCAGCCCTAGGATAGTGTTAGGGTTAGGGTTAGGGTTAGCATCCGCCCTAGGATAGTGTTAGGGTTAGGGTTAGGGTTAGCATCAGCCCTAGGATAGTATTAGGGTTAGGGTTAGGGTTAGCATCAGCCCTAGGATAGTGTTAGGGTTAGGGTTAGGGTTAGCACCAGGCCTAGGATAGTGTTAGTGTTAGGGTTAGCATCAGCCTTAGGATAGTGTTAGGGTTAGGGTTAGGGTTAGCATCAGCCGTAGGATAGTGTTAGGGTTAGGGTTAGCCTCAGCCCTAGGATAGTGTTAGAGTTAGGGTTAGGGTTAGCATCAGCCCTAGGATAGTGTTTGTGTTAGGGTTAGGGTTAGCATCAGCCCTAGGAGAGTATTAGGGTTAGGGTTAGCATCAGCTCTAGGATAGTGTTAGGGTTAGGGTTAGGGTTAGCATCAGCCCTAGGATAGTGTTAGGGTTAGGGTTAGGGTTATCATCAGGCCTAGGATAGTGTTAGGGTTAGGGTTAGCATCAGCCCTAGGATAGTGTTAGGGTTAGGGTTAGGGTTAGCATCAGGCATAGGATAGTGTTAGGGTTAGGGTTAGCATCAGCCCTAGGATAGTGTTAGTGTTAGGGTTAGGGTTAGCATCAGCCGTAGGATAGTGTTAGGGTTAGGGTTACCATCAACCCTAGGATAGTGTTTGGGTTAGGGTTAGGGTTAGCATCAGCCCTAGGATTGTGTTAGGGTTAGGTTTAGCCTCAGCCCTAGGAGAGTGTTAGGGTTAGGGATAGGGTGAGCATAAGGCGTAGGATATTGTTAGGGTTAGGGTTAGGGTTAGCACCAGCCCTAGGATAGTGTTAGGGTTCGGGTTAGCATCAGGCCTAGGATAGTGTTAGGGTTAGGGTTAGCATCAGCCTTAGGATAGTGTTAGGGTTAGGGTTATGGTTAGCATCAGCCCTAGGATAGTGTTAGCTTTAGGGTTAGGGATATCATCAGGACTAGGATATTGTTAGGGTTAGGGTTAGCATCAGCCCTAGGATAGTGTTGGGGTTAGGGTTAGGGTTAGCATCAGCCCTAGGATAGTGTTAGTGTTAGGGTTAGGGTTAGCATCAGCCCTAGGATAGTGTTAGGGTTAGGGTTAGCATCAGGCCTAGGAGAGTGTTAGGGTTAGGGTTAGCATCAGCCCTAGGATAGTGTTAGTGTTAGGGTTAGGGTTACCATCAGCCCTAGGATAGTGTTAGGGTTAGCGTTAGGGTTAGCATCAGCCCTAGGATAGTGTTAGGGTTAGGGATAGGGTTAGCATCAGGCCTAGGATAGTGTTAGGGTTAGGGTTAGGGTTAGCATCAGCCCTAGGATAGTGTTAGGGTTAGGGTTAGCATCAGGCCTAGGAGAGTGTTAGGGTTAGGGTTAGCATCAGCCCTAGGATAGTGTTAGGGTTAGGGTTAGCATCAGGCCTAGGAGAGTGTTGGGGTTAGGGTTAGCATCAGCCCTAGGATAGTGTTAGTGTTAGGGTTAGGGTTAGCATCAGCCCTAGGATAGTGTTAGGGTTATGGTTAGGTTTAGCATCAGCCCTAGGATAGTGTTATGGTAAGGATTAGGGTTAGCATCAGGCCTAGGATAGTGTTAGGGTTACGGTTAGAATCAGCCCTAGAATAGTGTTAGGGTTAGGGTTAGGGTTAGCATCAGCCCTAGGATAGTGTTAGGGTAAGGGTTAGGGTTAGCATCAGGCCTAGGATAGTGTTAGGGTTAGGGTTAGGGATAGCATCAGCCCTAGGATAGTGTTAGGGTTAGGGTTAGGGATAGCATCAGCCCTAGGATAGTGTTAGGGTTAGGGTTAGGGTTAGCATCAGCCCTAGGATATTATTAGGGTTAGGGTTAGCATCAGCCGTAGAATAGTGTTAGGGTTAGGGTTAGGGTTAGCACCAGGCCTAGGATAGTGTTAGTGTTAGGGTTAGCATCAGCCTTAGGATAGTGTTAGGGTTAGGGTTAGGGTTAGCATCAGCCGTAGGATAGTGTTAGGGTTAGGGTTAGCCTCAGCCCTAGGATAGTGTTAGAGTTAGGGTTAGGGTTATCATCAGCCCTAGGATAGTGTTAGGGTTAGGGTTAGGGTTAGCATCAGCCCTAGGATAGTATTAGGGTTAGGGTTAGGTTTAGGGTTAGGGTTAGCATCAGCTCTAGGATAGTGTTAGGGTTAGGGTTAGGGTTAGCATCAGCCCTAGGAAAGTGTTAGGGTTAGGGTTAGGGTTAGCATCAGGCCTAGGATAGTGTTAGGGTTAGGGTTAGCATCAGCCCTAGGATAGTGTTAGGGTTAGGGTTAGTGTTAGCATCAGCCCTAGGATAGTGTTAGGGTTAGGGTTAGCATCAGCCCTAGGATGGTGTTAGGGTTAGGGTTAGGGTTATCATCAGGCCTAGGATAGTGTTAGGGTTAGGGTTAGCATCAGCCCTAGGATAGTGTTAGGGTTAGGGTTAGGTTAGCATCAGCCCTAGGATAGTGTTAGGGTTAGGGTTAGCATCAGCCCTACGATAGTGTTAGGGTTAGGCTTAGGGTTAGCATCAGGCCTAGAATAGTGTTAGGGTTAGGGTTAGCATCAGCCCTAGGATAGTCTTAGGGTTAGGGTTCGGGTTAGCATCAGCCGTAGGATAGTGTTAGGGTTAGGGTTAGCCTCAGCCCTAAGATAGTGTTAGAGTTAGGGTTAGGGTTAACATCAGCCCTAGGATAGTGTTAGCTTTAGGGTTAGGGATATCATCAGGACTATGATATTGTTAGGGTTAGGGTTAGCATCAGCCCTAGGATAGTGTTGGGGTTAGGGTTAGGGTTAGCATCAGCCCTAGGATAGTGTTAGGGTTAGGGTTAGGGTTAGCATCAGCCCTAGGATAGTGTTAGGGTTAGGGTTAGCATCAGGCCTAGGAGAGTGTTAGGGTTAGGGTTAGCATCAGCCCTAGGATAGTGTTAGTGTTAGGGTTAGGGTTACCATCAGCCCTAGGATAGTGTTAGGGTTAGCGTTAGGGTTAGCATCAGCCCTAGGATAGTGTTAGGGTTAGGGATAGGGTTAGCATCAGGCCTAGGATAGTGTTAGGGTTAGGGTTAGGGTTAGCATCAGCCCTAGGATAGTGTTAGGGTTAGGGTTAGCATCAGGCCTAGGAGAGTGTTAGGGTTAGGGTTAGCATCAGCCCTAGGATAGTGTTAGGGTTAGGGTTAGCATCAGGCCTAGGAGAGTGTTAGGGTTAGGGTTAGCATCAGCCCTAGGATAGTGTTAGTGTTAGGGTTAGGGTTAGCATCAGCCCTAGGATAGTGTTAGGGTTATGGTTAGGTTTAGCATCAGCCCTAGGATAGTGTTAGGGTAAGGGTTAGGGTTAGCATCAGGCCTAGGTTAGTGTTAGGGTTACGGTTAGAATCAGCCCTAGGATAGTGTTAGGGTTAGGGTTAGGGTTAGCATCAGCCCTAGGATAGTGTTAGGGTAAGGGTTACCGTTAGCATCAGGCCTAGGATAGTGTTAGGGATACGGTTAGAATCAGCCCTAGGATAGTGTTAGGGTTAGGGTTAGGGTTAGAATCAGCCCTAGGATAGTGTTAAGGTTAGGGTTAGGGTTAGCATCAGCACTAGGATAGTATTAGGGTTAGGGTTAGGGTTAGCATCAGCCCTAGGATAGTGTTAGGGTTAGGGTTAGGGTTAGCACCAGGCCTAGGATAGTGTTAGTCTTAGGGTTAGCATCAGCCTTAGGATAGTGTTAGGGTTAGGGTTAGGGTTAGCATCAGCCGTAGGATAGTGTTATGGTTAGGGTTAGCCTCAGCCCTAGGATAGTGTTAGAGTTAGGGTTAGGGTTAGCATCAGCCCTAGGATAGTGTTAGGGTTAGGGTTAGGGTTAGCATCAGCCCTAGGATAGTATTAGGGTTAGGGTTAGGGTTAGGGTTAGGGTTAGCATCAGCTCTAGGATAGTGTTAGGGTCAGGGTTAGGGTTAGCATCCGCCCTAGGATAGTGTTAGGGTTAGGGTTAGGGTTAGCATCAGGCCTAGGATAGTGTTAGGGTTAGGGTTATCATCAGCCCTAGGATAGTGTTAGGGTTAGGGTTAGGGTTAGCATCAGGCCTAGGATAGTGTTAGGGTTAGGGTTAGCATCAGCCCTAGGATAGTGTTAGGGTTAGGGTTACCATCAACCCTAGGATAGTGTTTGGGTTAGGGTTAGGGTTAGCATCAGTCCTAGGATTGTGTTAGGGTTAGGGTTAGCCTCAGCCCTAGGAGAGTTTTAGGGTTAGGGATAGGGTTAGCATCAGGCCTAGGATAGTGTTAGGGTTAGGGTTAGGGTTAGCAGCAGCCCTAGGATAGTGTTAGGGTTAGGGTTAGCATCAGGCCTAGGATAGTGTTAGGGTTAGGGTTAGCATCAGCCCTAGGATAGTGTTAGGGTTAGGGTTACCAACAACCCTAGGATAGTGTTTGGGTTAGGGTTAGGGTTAGCATCAGCCCTAGGATTGTGTTAGGGTTAGGGTTAGCCTCAGCCCTAGGAGAGTTTTAGGGTTAGGGATAGGGTTAGCATCTGGCCTAGGATAGTGTTAGGGTTAGGGTTAGGGTTAGCACCAGCCCTAGGATAGTGTTAGGGTTAGGGTTAGCATCAGGCCTAGGATAGTGTTAGGGTTAGGGTTAGCATCAGCCCTAGGATAGTGTTAGGGTTAGGGTTAGGGTTAGCATCAGCCCTAGGATAGTGTTAGCTTTAGTGTTAGGGATATCATCAGGACTAGGATATTGTTAGGGTTAGGGTTAGCATCAGCCCTAGGATAGTGTTCGGGTTAGGGTTAGGGTTAGCATCAGCCCTAGGATAGTGTTAGGGTTAGGGTTAGGGTTAGCATCAGACCTAGGATAGTGTTAGGGTTAGGGTTAGGGTTAGCATCAGCCCTAGGATATTATTAGGGTTAGGGTTAGCATCAGCCCTAGGATACTGTTAGGGTTAGGGTTAGGGTTAGCACCAGGCCTAGGATAGTGTTAGTGTTAGGGTTAGCATCAGCCCTAGGATAGTGTTAGAGTTAGGGTTAGGGTTAGCATCAGCCCTAGGATAGTGTTAGGGTTAGGGTTAGGGTTAGGGTTAGGGTTAGGGTTAGCATCAGCCCTAGGATAGTGTTAGTGTTAGGGTTAGCATCAGCCCTAGGATAGTGTTAGGGTTAGGGTTAGGGTTAGCATCAGCCCTAGGATAGTATTAGGGTTAGGGTTAGGGTTAGGGTTAGGGTTAGCATCAGCCCTAGGATAGTGTTAGTGTTAGGGTTAGCATCAACCCTAGGATAGTGTTTGGGTTAGGGTTAGGGTTAGCATCAGCCCTAGGATAGTGTTAGGGTTAGGGTTAACATCAGCCCTAGGATAGTGTTAGGGTTAGGGTTAGGGTTAGCATCAGCCCTAGGATAGTGTTAGGTTTAGGGTTAGCATCAGACCTAGGATAGCGTTAGGGTTAGGGTTAGGGTTAGCATCAGCCCTAGGATAGTGTAAGTGTTAGGGTTAGGGTTAGCATCAGGCCTAGGACCGTGTTAGGGTTAGGGTTAGCATCAGCCCTAGGATAGTGTTAGGGTTAGGGTTAGCGTTAGCATCAGCCCTAGGATAGTGTTAGGGTTAGGGTTAGGGTTAGCATCAGCCCTAGGATAGTATTAGGGTTAGGGTTAGCATCAGCCCTAGGATAGTGTTAGGGTTAGGGTTAGGGTTAGCACCAGGCCTAGCATAGTGTTAGTGTTAGGGTTAGCATCAGCCTTAGGATAGTGTTAGGGTTAGGGTTAGGGGTAGCATCAGCCGTAGGATAGTGTTAGGGTTAGGGTTAGCCTCAGCCCTAAGATAGTGTTAGAGTTAGGGTTAGGGTTAGCATCAGCCCTAGGATAGTGTTAGGGTTAGGGTTAGGGTTAGCATCAGCCCTAGGATAGTGTTAGTGTTAGGGTTAGCATCAGCCCTAGGATAGTGTTAGGGTTAGGGTTAGGGTTAGCATCCGCCCTAGCATAGTGTTAGGGTTAGGGTTAGGGTTAGCATCAGCCCTAGGATAGTGTTAGGGTTAGGGTTAACATAAACCCTAGGATAGTGTCAGGGTTAGGGTTAGGGTTATCATCAAGCCTAGGATAGTGTTAGGGTTAGGGTTAGGGTTAGCATCAGTTCAAGGATAGTGTTAGGGTTAGCGTTAGGGTTAGCATCAGCCCTAGGATAGTGTTAGGGTTAGGGATAGGGTTAGCATCAGGCCTAGGATAGTGTTAGTGTTAGGGTTAGGGTTAGCATCAGGCCTAGGATAGTGTTAGGGTTAGGGTTAGGGTTAGCATCAGCCCTAGGATAGTGTTAGGGTTAGGGTTAGCATTAGGCCTAGGATAGTGTTAGGCTTAGGGTTAGCATCAGCCCTAGGATGGTGTTAGGGTTAGGGTTAGGGTTAGCATCAGGCCTAGGATAGTGTTAGGGTTAGGGTTAGCATCAGCCCTAGGATAGTGTTAGGGTTAGGGTTACCATCAACCCTAGGATAGTGTTTGGGTTAGGGTTAGGGTTAGCATCAGCCCTAGGATTGTGTTAGGGTTAGGATTAGCCTCAGCCCTAGGAGAGTGTTAGGGTTAGGGATAGGGTTAGCATCAGGCCTAGGATAGTGTTAGGGTTAGTGTTAGGGTTAGCACCAGCCCTAGGATAGTGTTAGGGTTAGGGTTAGCATCAGGCCTAGGATAGTGTTAGGGTTAGGGTTAGCATCAGCCCTAGGATAGTGTTAGGGTTAGGGTTAGGGTTAGCATCAGCCCTAGGATAGTGTTAGCTTTAGGGTTAGGGATATCATCAGGACTAGGATATTGTTATGGTTAGGGTTAGCATCAGCCCTAGGATAGTGTTGGGGTTAGGGTTAGGGTTAGCATCAGCCCTAGGATAGTGTTAGGGTTAGGGTTAGGGATAGCATCAGCCCTAGGATAGTGTTAGGGTTAGGGTTAGGGTTAGCATCAGCCCTAGGATATTATTAGGGTTAGGGTTAGCATCAGCCCTAGAATAGTGTTAGGGTTAGGGTTAGGGTTAGCACCAGGCCTAGGATAGTGTTAGTGTTCGGGTTAGCATCAGCCTTAGGATAGTGTTAGGGTTAGGGTTAGGGTTAGCATCAGCCCTAGGATAGTGTTAGGGTTAGGGATAGGGTTAGCATCAGGCCTAAGATAGTGTTAGGGTTAGGGTTAGGGTTAGCATCAGCCCTAGGATAGTGTTAGGGTTAGGGTTAGCATCAGGCCTAGGAGAGTGTTAGCGTTAGGGTTAGCATCAGCCCTAGGATAGTGTTAGTGTTAGGGTTAGGGTTAGCATCAGCCCTAGGATAGTGTTAGGGTTATGGTTAGGTTTAGCATCAGCCCTAGGATAGTGTTAGGGTAAGGGTTAGGGTTAGCATCAGGCCTAGGATAGTGTTAGGGTTACGGTTAGAATCAGCCCTAGGATAGTGTTAGGGTTAGGGTTAGGGTTAGCATCAGCCCTAGGATAGTGTTAGGGTAAGGGTTACGGTTAGCATCAGGCCTAGGATAGTGTTAGGGATACGGTTAGAATCAGCCCTAGGATAGTGTTAGGGTTAGGGTTAGGGTTAGCATCAGCCATAGGATAGTGTTAGGGTTAGGGTTAGGGTTAGCATCAGCACTAGGATAGTATTAGGGTTAGGGTAAGGGTTAGCATCAGCCCTAGGATAGTGTTAGGGTTAAGGTTAGGGTTAGCACCAGGCCTAGGATAGTGTTAGTGTTAGGGTTAGCATCAGCCTTAGTATAGTGTTAGGGTTAGGGTTAGGGTTAGCATCAGCCGTAGGATAGTGTTAGGGTTAGGGTTAGCCTCAGCCCTAGGATAGTGTTAGAGTTAGGGTTAGGGTTAGCATCAGCCCTAGGATAGTGTTAGGGTTAGGGTTAGGGTTAGCATCAGCCCTAGGATAGTATTAGGGTTAGGGTTAGCATCAGCTCTAGGATAGTGTTAGGGTTAGGGTTAGGGTTAGCATCAGCCCTAGAATAGTGTTAGGGTTAGGGTGAGGGTTAGCATCAGGCCTAGGATAGTGTTAGGGTTAGGGTTAGCATCAGCCCTAGGACAGTGTTAGGGTTAGGGTTAGGGTTAGCATCAGGCATAGGATAGCGTTAGGGTTAGGGTTAGCATCAGCCCTAGGATAGTGTTAGGGTTAGGGTTAGGGTTAGCATCAGCCGTAGGATAGTGTTAGGGTTAGGGTTACCATCAACCCTAGGATAGTGTTTGGGTTAGGGTTAGGGTTAGCATCAGCCCTAGGATTGTGTTAGGGTTAGGTTTAGCCTCAGCCCTAGGAGAGTATTAGGGGTAGGGATAGGGTGAGCATCAGGCGTAGGATATTGTTAGGGTTAGGGTTAGGGTTAGCACCAGCCCTAGGATAGTGTTAGGGTAAGGGTTACGGTTAGCATCAGGCCTAGGATAGTGTTAGGGAAACGGTTAGAATCAGCCCTAGGATAGTGTTAGGGTTAGGGTTAGGGTTAGCATCCGCCCTAGGATAGTGTTAGGGTTAGGGTTAGGGTTAGCATCAGCCCTAGGATAGTATTAGGGTTAGGGTTAGGGTTAGCATCAGCCCTAGGATAGTGTTAGGGTTAGGGTTAGGGTTAGCACCAGGCCTAGGATAGTGTTAGTGTTAGGGTTAGCATCAGCCTTAGGATAGTGTTAGGGTTAGGGTTAGGGTTAGCATCAGCCGTAGGATAGTGTTAGGGTTAGGGTTAGCCTCAGCCCTAGGATAGTGTTAGAGTTAGGGTTAGGGTTAGCATCAGCCCTAGGATGGTGTTTGGGTTAGGGTTAGGGTTAGCATCAGCCCTAGGAGAGTATTAGGGTTAGGGTTAGCATCAGCTCTAGGATAGTGTTAGGGTTAGGGTTAGGGTTAGCATCAGCCCTAGGATAGTGTTAGGGTTAGGGTTAGGGTTATCATCAGGCCTAGGATAGTGTTAGGGTTAGGGTTAGCATCAGCCCTAGGATAGTGTTAGGGTTAGGGTTAGGGTTAGCATCAGGCATAGGATAGTGTTAGGGTTAGGGTTAGCATCAGCCCTAGGATAGTGTTAGGGTTAGGGTTAGGGTTAGCATCAGCCGTAGGATAGTGTTAGGGTTAGGGTTACCATCAACCCTAGGATAGTGTTTGGGTTAGGGTTAGGGTTAGCATCAGCCCTAGGATTGTGTTAGGGTTAGGTTTAGCCTCAGCCCTAGGAGAGTGTTAGGGTTAGGGATAGGGTGAGCATAAGGCGTAGGATATTGTTAGGGTTAGGGTTAGGGTTAGCACCAGCCCTAGGATAGTGTTAGGGTTCGGGTTAGCATCAGGCCTAGGATAGTGTTAGGGTTAGGGTTAGCATCAGCCTTAGGATAGTGTTAGGGTTAGGGTTATGGTTAGCATCAGCCCTAGGATAGTGTTAGCTTTAGGGTTAGGGATATCATCAGGACTAGGATATTGTTAGGGTTAGGGTTAGCATCAGCCCTAGGATAGTGTTGGGGTTAGGGTTAGGGTTAGCATCAGCCCTAGGATAGTGTTAGGGTTAGGGTTAGGGTTAGCATCAGCCCTAGGATAGTGTTAGGGTTAGGGTTAGCATCAGGCCTAGGAGAGTGTTAGGGTTAGGGTTAGCATCAGCCCTAGGATAGTGTTAGTGTTAGGGTTAGGGTTACCATCAGCCCTAGGATAGTGTTAGGGTTAGCGTTAGGGTTAGCATCAGCCCTAGGATAGTGTTAGGGTTAGGGATAGGGTTAGCATCAGGCCTAGGATAGTGTTAGGGTTAGGGTTAGGGTTAGCATCAGCCCTAGGATAGTGTTAGGGTTAGGGTTAGCATCAGGCCTAGGAGAGTGTTAGGGTTAGGGTTAGCATCAGCCCTAGGATAGTGTTAGGGTTAGGGTTAGCATCAGGCCTAGGAGAGTGTTGGGGTTAAGGTTAGCATCAGCCCTAGGATAGTGTTAGTGTTAGGGTTAGGGTTAGCATCAGCCCTAGGATAGTGTTAGGGTTATGGTTAGGTTTAGCATCAGCCCTAGGATAGTGTTATGGTAAGGATTAGGGTTAGCATCAGGCCTAGGATAGTGTTAGGGTTACGGTTAGAATCAGCCCTAGAATAGTGTTAGGGTTAGGGTTAGGGTTAGCATCAGCCCTAGGATAGTGTTAGGGTAAGGGTTAGGGTTAGCATCAGGCCTAGGATAGTGTTAGGGTTAGGGTTAGGGATAGCATCAGCCCTAGGATAGTGTTAGGGTTAGGGTTAGGGATAGCATCAGCCCTAGGATAGTGTTAGGGTTAGGGTTAGGGTTAGCATCAGCCCTAGGATATTATTAGGGTTAGGGTTAGCATCAGCCGTAGAATAGTGTTAGGGTTAGGGTTAGGGTTAGCACCAGGCCTAGGATAGTGTTAGTGTTAGGGTTAGCATCAGCCTTAGGATAGTGTTAGGGTTAGGGTTAGGGTTAGCATCAGCCGTAGGATAGTGTTAGGGTTAGGGTTAGCCTCAGCCCTAGGATAGTGTTAGAGTTAGGGTTAGGGTTATCATCAGCCCTAGGATAGTGTTAGGGTTAGGGTTAGGGTTAGCATCAGCCCTAGGATAGTATTAGGGTTAGGGTTAGGTTTAGGGTTAGGGTTAGCATCAGCTCTAGGATAGTGTTAGGGTTAGGGTTAGGGTTAGCATCAGCCCTAGGAAAGTGTTAGGGTTAGGGTTAGGGTTAGCATCAGGCCTAGGATAGTGTTAGGGTTAGGGTTAGCATCAGCCCTAGGATAGTGTTAGGGTTAGGGTTAGTGTTAGCATCAGCCCTAGGATAGTGTTAGGGTTAGGGTTAGCATCAGCCCTAGGATGGTGTTAGGGTTAGGGTTAGGGTTATCATCAGGCCTAGGATAGTGTTAGGGTTAGGGTTAGCATCAGCCCTAGGATAGTGTTAGGGTTAGGGTTAGGTTAGCATCAGCCCTAGGATAGTGTTAGGGTTAGGGTTAGCATCAGCCCTACGATAGTGTTAGGGTTAGGCTTAGGGTTAGCATCAGGCCTAGGATAGTGTTAGGGTTAGGGTTAGCATCAGCCCTAGGATAGTCTTAGGGTTAGGGTTCGGGTTAGCATCAGCCGTAGGAGAGTGTTAGGGTTAGGGTTAGCCTCAGCCCTAAGATAGTGTTAGAGTTAGGGTTAGGGTTAACATCAGCCCTAGGATAGTGTTAGCTTTAGGGTTAGGGATATCATCAGGACTAGGATATTGTTAGGGTTAGGGTAAGCATCAGCCCTAGGATAGTGTTGGGGTTAGGGTTAGGGTTAGCATCAGCCCTAGGATAGTGTTAGGGTTAGGGTTAGGGTTAGCATCAGCCCTAGGATAGTGTTAGGGTTAGGGTTAGCATCAGGCCTAGGAGAGTGTTAGGGTTAGGGTTAGCATCAGCCCTAGGATAGTGTTAGTGTTAGGGTTAGGGTTACCATCAGCCCTAGGATAGTGTTAGGGTTAGCGTTAGGGTTAGCATCAGCCCTAGGATAGTGTTAGGGTTAGGGATAGGGTTAGCATCAGGCCTAGGATAGTGTTAGGGTTAGGGTTAGGGTTAGCATCAGCCCTAGGATAGTGTTAGGGTTAGGGTTAGCATCAGGCCTAGGAGAGTGTTAGGGTTAGGGTTAGCATCAGCCCTAGGATAGTGTTAGGGTTAGGGTTAGCATCAGGCCTAGGAGAGTGTTAGGGTTAGGGTTAGCATCAGCCCTAGGATAGTGTTAGTGTTAGGGTTAGGGTTAGCATCAGCCCTAGGATAGTGTTAGGGTTATGGTTAGGTTTAGCATCAGCCCTAGGATAGTGTTAGGGTAAGGGTTAGGGTTAGCATCAGGCCTAGGTTAGTGTTAGGGTTACGGTTAGAATCAGCCCTAGGATAGTGTTAGGGTTAGGGTTAGGGTTAGCATCAGCCCTAGCATAGTGTTAGGGTAAGGGTTACGGTTAGCATCAGGCCTAGGATAGTGTTAGGGATACGGTTAGAATCAGCCCTAGGATAGTGTTAGGGTTAGGGTTAGGGTTAGAATCAGCCCTAGGATAGTGTTAAGGTTAGGGTTAGGGTTAGCATCAGCACTAGGATAGTATTAGGGTTAGGGTTAGGGTTAGCATCAGCCCTAGGATAGTGTTAGGGTTAGGGTTAGGGTTAGCACCAGGCCTAGGATAGTGTTAGTCTTAGGGTTAGCATCAGCCTTAGGATAGTGTTAGGGTTAGGGTTAGGGTTAGCATCAGCCGTAGGATAGTGTTATGGTTAGGGTTAGCCTCAGCCCTAGGATAGTGTTAGAGTTAGGGTTAGGGTGAGCATCAGCCCTAGGATAGTGTTAGGGTTAGGGGTATGGTTAGCATCAGCCCTAGGATAGTATTAGGGTTAGGGTTAGGGTTAGGGTTAGCATCAGCTCTAGGATAGTGTTAGGGTCAGGGTTAGGGTTAGCATCCGCCCTAGGATAGTGTTAGGGTTAGGGTTAGGGTTAGCATCAGGCCTAGGATAGTGTTAGGGTTAGGGTTAGCATCAGCCCTAGGATAGTGTTAGGGTTAGGGTTAGGGTTAGCATCAGGCCTAGGATAGTGTTAGGGTTAGGGTTAGCATCAGCCCTAGGATAGTGTTAGGGTTAGGGTTACCATCAACCCTAGGATAGTGTTTCTGTTAGGGTTAGGGTTAGCCTCAGCCCTAGGATTGTGTTAGGGTTAGGGTTAGCCTCAGCCCTAGGAGAGTTTTAGGGTTAGGGATAGGGTTAGCATCAGGCCTAGGATAGTGTTAGGGTTAGGGTTAGCATCAGCCCTAGGATAGTGTTAGGGTTAGGGTTAGGGTTAGCATCAGCCTTAGGATAGTGTTAGCTTTAGGGTTAGGGATATCATCAGGACTAGGATATTGTTAGGGTTAGGGTTAGCATCAGCCCTAGGATAGTGTTCGGGTTAGGGTTAGGGTTAGCATCAGCCCTAGGATAGTGTTAGGGTTAGGGTTAGGGTTAGCATCAGACCTAGGATAGTGTTAGGGTTAGGGTTAGGGTTAGCATCAGCCCTAGGATATTATTAGGGTTAGGGTTAGCATCAGCCCTAGGATACTGTTAGGGTTAGGGTTAGGGTTAGCACCAGGCCTAGGATAGTGTTAGTGTTAGGGTTAGCATCAGCCCTAGGATAGTGTTAGAGTTAGGGTTAGGGTTAGCATCAGCCCTAGGATAGTGTTAGGGTTAGGGTTAGGGTTAGGGTTAGGGTTAGCATCAGCCCTAGGATAGTGTTAGTGTTAGGGTTAGCATCAGCCCTAGGATAGTGTTAGGGTTAGGGTTAGGGTTAGCATCAGCCCTAGGATAGTATTAGGGTTAGGGTTAGGGTTAGGGTTAGGGTTAGCATCAGCCCTAGGATAGTGTTAGTGTTAGGGTTAGCATCAACCCTAGGATAGTGTTTGGGTTAGGGTTAGGGTTAGCATCAGCCCTAGGATAGTGTTAGGGTTAGGGTTAACATCAGAGCTAGGATAGTGTTAGGGTTAGGGTTAGGGTTAGCATCAGCCCTAGAATACTGTTAGGTTTAGGGTTAGCATCAGACCTAGGATAGCGTTAGGGTTAGGGTTAGGGTTAGCATCAGCCCTAGGATAGTGTAAGTGTTAGGGTTAGGGTTAGCATCAGGCCTAGGACCGTGTTAGGGTTAGGGTTAGCATCAGCCCTAGGATAGTGTTAGGGTTAGGGTTAGCGTTAGCATCAGCCCTAGGATAGTGTTAGGGTTAGGGTTAGGGTTAGCATCAGCCCTAGGATAGTATTAGGGTTAGGGTTAGCATCAGCCCTAGGATAGTGTTAGGGTTAGGGTTAGGGTTAGCACCAGGCCTAGCATAGTGTTAGTGTTAGGGTTAGCATCAGCCTTAGGATAGTGTTAGGGTTAGGGTTAGGGGTAGCATCAGCCGTAGGATAGTGTTAGGGTTAGGGTTAGCCTCAGCCCTAAGATAGTGTTAGAGTTAGGGTTAGGGTTAGCATCAGCCCTAGGATAGTGTTAGGGTTAGGGTTAGGGTTAGCATCAGCCCTAGGATAGTGTTAGTGTTAGGGTTAGCATCAGCCCTAGGATAGTGTTAGGGTTAGGGTTAGGGTTAGCATCCGCCCTAGCATAGTGTTAGGGTTAGGGTTAGGGTTAGCATCAGCCCTAGGATAGTGTTAGGGTTAGGGTTAACATAAACCCTAGGATAGTGTCAGGGTTAGGGTTAGGGTTATCATCAAGCCTAGGATAGTGTTAGGGTTAGGGTTAGGGTTAGCATCAGTTCAAGGATAGTGTTAGGGTTAGCGTTAGGGTTAGCATCAGCCCTAGGATAGTGTTAGGGTTAGGGATAGGGTTAGCATCAGGCCTAGGATAGTGTTAGGGTTAGGGTTAGGGTTAGCATCAGGCCTAGGATAGTGTTAGGGTTAGGGTTAGGAGTAGCATCAGCCCTAGGATAGTGTTAGGGTTAGGGTTAGCATTAGGCCTAGGATAGTGTTAGGCTTAGGGTTAGCATCAGCCCTAGGATGGTGTTAGGGTTAGGGTTAGGGTTAGCATCAGGCC
The DNA here is from genome assembly GCF_020740605.2 of Lemur catta. NCBI lineage: Eukaryota > Metazoa > Chordata > Mammalia > Primates > Lemuridae > Lemur > Lemur catta. Next base: position 863,612 of record NW_025423852.1, on the reverse strand, counting down.
TAGGATAGTGTTAGGGTTAGGGTTAGCATCAGCCCTAGGATAGTGTTAGGGTTAGGGTTACCATCAACCCTAGGATAGTGTTTGGGTTAGGGTTAGGGTTAGCATCAGCCCTAGGATTGTGTTAGGGTTAGGATTAGCCTCAGCCCTAGGAGAGTGTTAGGGTTAGGGATAGGGTTAGCATCAGGCCTAGGATAGTGTTAGGGTTAGTGTTAGGGTTAGCACCAGCCCTAGGATAGTGTTAGGGTTAGGGTTAGCATCAGGCCTAGGATAGTGTTAGGGTTAGGGTTAGCATCAGCCCTAGGATAGTGTTAGGGTTAGGGTTAGGGTTAGCATCAGCCCTAGGATAGTGTTAGCTTTAGGGTTAGGGATATCATCAGGACTAGGATATTGTTATGGTTAGGGTTAGCATCAGCCCTAGGATAGTGTTGGGGTTAGGGTTAGGGTTAGCATCAGCCCTAGGATAGTGTTAGGGTTAGGGTTAGGGTTAGCATCAGACCTAGGATAGTGTTAGGGTTAGGGTTAGGGTTAGCATCAGCCCTAGGATATTATTAGGGTTAGGGTTAGCATCAGCCCTAGGAGACTGTTAGGGTTAGGGTTAGGGTTAGCACCAGGCCTAGGATAGTGTTAGTGTTAGGGTTAGCATCAGCCTTAGGATAGTGTTAGGGTTAGGGTTAGGGTTAGCATCAGCCGTAGGATAGTGTTAGGGTTAGGGTTAGCCTCAGCCCTAGGATAGTGTTAGAGTTAGGGTTAGGGTTAGCATCAGCCCTAGGATAGTGTGAGGGTTAGGGTTAGGGTTAGGGTTAGCATCAGCCCTTGGATAGTGTTAGGGTTAGGGTTAGGGTTAGCATCAGCCCTAGGATAGTGTTAGGGTTAGGGTTAGCATCAGGCCTAGGAGAGTGTTAGGGTTAGGGTTAGCATCAGCCCTAGGATAGTGTTAGGGTTAGGGTTAGCATCAGGACTAGGAGAGTGTTGGGGTTAGGGTTAGCATCAGCCCTAGGATAGTGTTAGTGTTAGGGTTAGGGTTAGCATCAGCCCTAGGATAGTGTTAGGGTTATGGTTAGGTTTAGCATCAGCCCTAGGATAGTGTTATGGTAAGGATTAGGGTTAGCATCAGGCCTAGGATAGTGTTAGGTTTACGGTTAGAATCAGTCCTAGAATAGTGTTAGGGTTAGGGTTAGGGTTAGCATCAGCCCTAGGATAGTGTTAGGGTAAGGGTTAGGGTTAGCATCAGGCCTAGGATAGTGTTAGGGTTAGGGTTAGGGATAGCATCAGCCCTAGGATAGTGTTAGGGTTAGGGTTAGGGATAGCATCAGCCCTAGGATAGTGTAAGGGTTAGGGTTAGGGTTAGCATCAGCCCTAGGATATTATTAGGGTTAGGGTTAGCATCAGCCGTAGAATAGTGTTAGGGTTAGGGTTAGGGTTAGCACCAGGCCTAGGATAGTGTTAGTGTTAGGGTTAGCATCAGCCTTAGGATAGTGTTAGGGTTAGGGTTAGGGTTAGCATCAGCCGTAGGATAGTGTTAGGGTTAGGGTTAGCCTCAGCCCTAGGATAGTGTTAGAGTTAGGGTTAGGGTTATCATCAGCCCTAGGATAGTGTTAGGGTTAGGGTTAGGGTTAGCATCAGCCCTAGGATAGTATTAGGGTTAGGGTTAGGGTTAGGGTTAGGGTTAGGGTTAGCATCAGCTCTAGGATAGTGTTAGGGTTAGGGTTAGGGTTAGCATCAGCCCTAGGATAGTGTTAGGGTTAGGGTTAGGGTTAGCATCAGGCCTAGGATAGTGTTAGGGTTAGGGTTAGCATCAGCCCTAGGATAGTGTTACGGTTAGGGTTAGTGTTAGCATCAGCCCTAGGATAGTGTTAGGGTTAGGGTTAGCATCAGCCCTAGGATGGTGTTAGGGTTAGGGTTAGGGTTATCATCAGGCCTAGGATAGTGTTAGGGTTAGGGGTAGCATCAGCCCTAGGATAGTGTTAGTGTTAGGGTTAGGTTAGCATCAGCCCTAGGATAGTGTTAGGGTTAGGGTTAGCATCAGCCCTACGATAGTGTTAGGGTTAGGCTTAGGGTTAGCATCAGGCCTAGGATAGTGTTAGGGTTAGGGTTAGCATCAGCCCTAGGATAGTCTTAGGGTTAGGGTTCGGGTTAGCCTCAGCCGTAGGATAGTGTTAGGGTTAGGGTTAGCCTCAGCCCTAAGATAGTGTTAGAGTTAGGGTTAGGGTTAGCATCAGCCCTAGGATAGTGTTAGCTTTAGGGTTAGGGATATCATCAGGACTAGGATATTGTTAGGGTTAGGGTTAGCATCAGCCCTAGGATAGTGTTGGGGTTAGGGTTAGGGTTAGCATCAGCCCTAGGATAGTGTTAGGGTTAGGGTTAGGGTTAGCATCAGCCCTAGGATAGTGTTAGGGTTAGGGTTAGCATCAGGCCTAGGAGAGTGTTAGGGTTAGGGTTAGCATCAGCCCTAGGATAGTGTTAGTGTTAGGGTTATTGTTACCATCAGCCCTAGGATAGTGTTAGGGTTAGCGTTAGGGCTAGCATCAGCCCTAGGATAGTGTTAGGGTTAGGGATAGGGTTAGCATCAGGCCTAGGATAGTGTTAGGGTTAGGGTTAGGGTTAGCATCAGCCCTAGGATAGTGTTAGGGTTAGGGTTAGCATCAGGCCTAGGAGAGTGTTAGGGTTAGGGTTAGCATCAGCCCTAGGATAGTGTTAGGGTTAGGGTTAGCATCAGGCCTAGGAGAGTGTTAGGGTTAGGGTTAGCATCAGCCCTAGGATAGTGTTAGTGTTAGGGTTAGGATTAGCATCAGCCCTAGGATAGTGTTAGGGTTATGGTTAGGTTTAGCATCAGCCCTAGGATAGTGTTAGGGTAAGGGTTAGGGTTAGCATCAGGCCTAGGTTAGTGTTAGGGTTACGGTTAGAATCAGCCCTAGGATAGTGTTAGGGTTAGGGTTAGGGTTAGCATCAGCCCTAGCATAGTGTTAGGGTAAGGGTTACGGTTAGCATCAGGCCTAGGATAGTGTTAGGGATACGGTTAGAATCAGCCCTAGGATAGTGTTAGGGTTAGGGTTAGGGTTAGCATCAGCCCTAGGATAGTGTTAGGGTTAGGGTTAGGGTTAGCATCAGCACTAGGATAGTATTAGGGTTAGGGTTAGGGTTAGCATCAGCCCTAGGATAGTGTTAGGGTTAGGGTTAGGGTTAGCACCAGGCCTAGGATAGTGTTATGGTTAGGGTTAGGCTCAGCCCTAGGATAGTGTTAGAGTTAGGGTTAGGGTTAGCATCAGCCCTAGGATAGTGTTAGGGTTAGGGTTAGGGTTAGCATCAGCCCTAGGATAGTATTAGGGTTAGGGTTAGGGTTAGGGTTAGGGTTAGCATCAGCTCTAGTATAGTGTTAGGGTTAGGGTTAGGGTTAGCATCAGCCCTAGGATAGTGTTAGGGTTAGGGTTAGGGTTAGCATCAGGCCTAGGATAGTGTTAGGGTTAGGGTTAGCATCAGCCCTAGGATAGTGTTAGGGTTAGGGTTAGCATCAGCCCTAGGATAGTGTTAGGGTTAGGGTTACCATCAACCCTAGGATAGTGTTTGGGTTAGGGTTAGGGTTAGCATCAGCCGTAGGATTGTGTTAGGGTTAGGGTTAGCCTCAGCCCTAGGAGAGTTTTAGGGTTAGGGATAGGGTTAGCATCAGGCCTAGGATAGTGTTAGGGTTAGGGTTAGGGTTAGCACCAGCCCTAGGATAGTGTTAGGGTTAGGGTTAGCATCAGGCCTAGGATAGTGTTAGGGTTAGGGTTAGCATCAGCCCTAGGATAGTGTTAGGGTTAGGGTTACCAACAACCCTAGGATAGTGTTTGGGTTAGGGTTAGGGTTAGCATCAGCCCTAGGATTGTGTTAGGGTTAGGGTTAGCCTCAGCCCTAGGAGAGTTTTAGGGTTAGGGATAGGGTTAGCATCAGGCCTAGGATAGTGTTAGGGTTAGGGTTAGGGTTAGCACCAGCCCTAGGATAGTGTTAGGGTTAGGGTTAGCATCAGGCCTAGGATAGTGTTAGGGTTAGGGTTAGCATCAGCCCTAGGATAGTGTTAGGGTTAGGGTTAGGGTTAGCATCAGCCCTAGGATAGTGTTGGGGTTAGGGTTAGGGTTAGCATCAGCCCTAGGATAGTGTTAGGGTTAGGGTTAGGTTTAGCATCAGACCTAGGATAGTGTTAGGGTTAGGGTTAGGGTTAGCATCAGCCCTAGGATATTATTAGGGTTAGGGTTAGCATCAGCCCTAGGATACTGTTAGGGTTAGGGTTAGGGTTAGCACCAGGCTTAGGATAGTGTTAGTGTTAGGGTTAGCATCAGCCCTAGGATAGTGTTAGAGTTAGGGTTAGGGTTAGCATCAGCCCTAGGATAGTGTTAGGGTTAGGGTTAGGGTTAGGGTTAGGGTTAGCATCAGCCCTAGGATAGTGTTAGTGTTAGGGTTAGCATCAGCCCTAGGATAGTGTTAGGGTTAGGGTTAGGGTTAGCATCAGCCCTAGGATAGTATTAGGGTTAGGGTTAGGGTTAGGGTTACGGTTAGCATCAGCCCTAGGATAGTGTTAGTGTTAGGGTTAGCATCAACCCTAGGATAGTGTTTGGGTTAGGGTTAGGGTTAGCATCAGCCCTAGGATAGTGTTAGGGTTAGGGTTAACATCAGCCCTAGGATAGTGTTAGGGTTAGGGTTAGGGTTAGCATCAGCCCTAGGATACTGTTAGGTTTAGGGTTAGCATCAGACCTAGGATAGCGTTAGGGTTAGGGTTAGGGTTAGCATCAGCCCTAGGATAGTGTAAGTGTTAGGGTTAGGGTTAGCATCAGGCCTAGGATCGTGTTAGGGTTAGGGTTAGCATCAGCCCTAGGATAGTGTTAGGGTTAGGGTTAGGGTTAGCATCAGCCCTAGGATAGTGTTAGGGTTAGGGTTAGCATCAGGCCTAGGAGAGTGTTAGGGTTAGGGTTAGCATCAGCCCTAGGATAGTGTTAGTGTTAGGGTTAGGGTTACCATCAGCCCTAGGATAGTGTTAGGGTTAGCGTTAGGGCTAGCATCAGCCCTAGGATAGTGTTAGGGTTAGGGATAGGGTTAGCATCAGGCCTAGGATAGTGTTAGGGTTAGGGTTAGGGTTAGCATCAGCCCTAGGATAGTGTTAGGGTTAGGGTTAGCATCAGGCCTAGGAGAGTGTTAGGGTTAGGGTTAGCATCAGCCCTAGGATAGTGTTAGGGTTAGGGTTAGCATCAGGCCTAGGAGAGTGTTAGGGTTAGGGTTAGCATCAGCCCTAGGATAGTGTTAGTGTTAGGGTTAGGATTAGCATCAGCCCTAGGATAGTGTTAGGGTTATGGTTAGGTTTAGCATCAGCCCTAGGATAGTGTTAGGGTAAGGGTTAGGGTTAGCATCAGGCCTAGGTTAGTGTTAGGGTTACGGTTAGAATCAGCCCTAGGATAGTGTTAGGGTTAGGGTTAGGGTTAGCATCAGCCCTAGCATAGTGTTAGGGTAAGGGTTACGGTTAGCATCAGGCCTAGGATAGTGTTAGGGATACGGTTAGAATCAGCCCTAGGATAGTGTTAGGGTTAGGGTTAGGGTTAGCATCAGCCCTAGGATAGTGTTAGGGTTAGGGTTAGGGTTAGCATCAGCACTAGGATAGTATTAGGGTTAGGGTTAGGGTTAGCATCAGCCCTAGGATAGTGTTAGGGTTAGGGTTAGGGTTAGCACCAGGCCTAGGATAGTGTTAGTCTTAGGGTTAGCATCAGCCTTAGGATAGTGTTAGGGTTAGGGTTAGGGTTAGCATCAGCCGTCGGATAGTGTTATGGTTAGGGTTAGGCTCAGCCCTAGGATAGTGTTAGAGTTAGGGTTAGGGTTAGCATCAGCCCTAGGATAGTGTTAGGGTTAGGGTTAGGGTTAGCATCAGCCCTAGGATAGTATTAGGGTTAGGGTTAGGGTTAGGGTTAGGGTTAGCATCAGCTCTAGTATAGTGTTAGGGTTAGGGTTAGGGTTAGCATCAGCCCTAGGATAGTGTTAGGGTTAGGGTTAGGGTTAGCATCAGGCCTAGGATAGTGTTAGGGTTAGGGTTAGCATCAGCCCTAGGATAGTGTTAGGGTTAGGGTTAGCATCAGCCCTAGGATAGTGTTAGGGTTAGGGTTACCATCAACCCTAGGATAGTGTTTGGGTTAGGGTTAGGGTTAGCATCAGCCGTAGGATTGTGTTAGGGTTAGGGTTAGCCTCAGCCCTAGGAGAGTTTTAGGGTTAGGGATAGGGTTAGCATCAGGCCTAGGATAGTGTTAGGGTTAGGGTTAGGGTTAGCACCAGCCCTAGGATAGTGTTAGGGTTAGGGTTAGCATCAGGCCTAGGATAGTGTTAGGGTTAGGGTTAGCATCAGCCCTAGGATAGTGTTAGGGTTAGGGTTACCAACAACCCTAGGATAGTGTTTGGGTTAGGGTTAGGGTTAGCATCAGCCCTAGGATTGTGTTAGGGTTAGGGTTAGCCTCAGCCCTAGGAGAGTTTTAGGGTTAGGGATAGGGTTAGCATCAGGCCTAGGATAGTGTTAGGGTTAGGGTTAGGGTTAGCACCAGCCCTAGGATAGTGTTAGGGTTAGGGTTAGCATCAGGCCTAGGATAGTGTTAGGGTTAGGGTTAGCATCAGCCCTAGGATAGTGTTAGGGTTAGGGTTAGGGTTAGCATCAGCCCTAGGATAGTGTTGGGGTTAGGGTTAGGGTTAGCATCAGCCCTAGGATAGTGTTAGGGTTAGGGTTAGGTTTAGCATCAGACCTAGGATAGTGTTAGGGTTAGGGTTAGGGTTAGCATCAGCCCTAGGATATTATTAGGGTTAGGGTTAGCATCAGCCCTAGGATACTGTTAGGGTTAGGGTTAGGATTAGCACCAGGCTTAGGATAGTGTTAGTGTTAGGGTTAGCATCAGCCCTAGGATAGTGTTAGAGTTAGTGTTAGGGTTAGCATCAGCCCTAGGATAGTGTTAGGGTTAGGGTTAGGGTTAGGGTTAGGGTTAGCATCAGCCCTAGGATAGTGTTAGTGTTAGGGTTAGCATCAGCCCTAGGATAGTGTTAGGGTTAGGGTTAGGGTTAGCATCAGCCCTAGGATAGTATTAGGGTTAGGGTTAGGGTTAGGGTTACGGTTAGCATCAGCCCTAGGATAGTGTTAGTGTTAGGGTTAGCATCAACCCTAGGATAGTGTTTGGGTTAGGGTTAGGGTTAGCATCAGCCCTAGGATAGTGTTAGGGTTAGGGTTAACATCAGCCCTAGGATAGTGTTAGGGTTAGGGTTAGGGTTAGCATCAGCCCTAGGATACTGTTAGGTTTAGGGTTAGCATCAGACCTAGGATAGCGTTAGGGTTAGGGTTAGGGTTAGCATCAGCCCTAGGATAGTGTAAGTGTTAGGGTTAGGGTTAGCATCAGGCCTAGGATCGTGTTAGGGTTAGGGTTAGCATCAGCCCTAGGATAGTGTTAGGGTTAGGGTTAGCGTTAGCATCAGCCCTAGGATAGTGTTAGGGTTAGGGTTAGGGTTAGCATCAGCCCTAGGATAGTATTAGGGTTAGGTTTAGCATCAGCCCTAGGATAGTGTTAGGGTTAGGGTTAGGGTTAGCACCAGGCCTAGCATAGTGTTAGTGTTAGGGTTAGCATCAGCCTTAGGATAGTGTTAGGGTTAGGGTTAGGGGTAGCATCAGCCGTAGGATAGTGTTAGGGTTAGGGTTAGCCTCAGCCCTAAGATAGTGTTAGAGTTAGGGTTAGGGTTAGCATCAGCCCTAGGATAGTGTTAGGGTTAGGGTTAGGGTTAGCATCAGCCCTAGGATAGTGTTAGTGTTAGGGTTAGCATCAGCCCTAGGATAGTGTTAGGGTTAGGGTTATGGTTAGCATCCGCCCTAGCATAGTGTTAGGGTTAGGGTTAGGGTTAGCATCAGCCCTAGGATAGTGTTAGGGTTAGGGTTAACATAAACCCTAGGATAGTGTCAGGGTTAGGGTTAGGGTTATCATCAAGCCTAGGATAGTGTTAGGGTTAGGGTTAGGGTTAGCATCAGTTCAAGGATAGTGTTAGGGTTAGCGTTAGGGTTAGCATCAGCCCTAGGATAGTGTTAGGGTTAGGGATAGGGTTAGCATCAGGCCTAGGATAGTGTTAGGGTTAGGGTTAGGGTTAGCATCAGGCCTAGGATAGTGTTAGGGATAGGGTTAGGGTTAGCATCAGCCCTAGGATAGTGTTAGGGTTAGGGTTAGCATTAGGCCTAGGATAGTGTTAGGCTTAGGGTTAGCATCAGCCCTAGGATGGTGTTAGGGTTAGGGTTAGGGTTAGCATCAGGCCTAGGATAGTGTTAGGGTTAGGGTTAGCATCAGCCCTAGGATAGTGTTAGGGTTAGGGTTACCATCAACCCTAGGATAGTGTTTGGGTTAGGGTTAGGGTTAGCATCAGCCCTAGGATTGTGTTAGGGTTAGGATTAGCCTCAGCCCTAGGAGAGTGTTAGGGTTAGGGATAGGGTTAGCATCAGGCCTAGGATAGTGTTAGGGTTAGTGTTAGGGTTAGCACCAGCCCTAGGATAGTGTTAGGGTTAGGGTTAGCATCAGGCCTAGGATAGTGTTAGTGTTAGGGTTAGCATCAGCCCTAGGATAGTGTTAGGGTTAGGGTTAGGGTTAGCATCAGCCCTAGGATAGTGTTAGCTTTAGGGTTAGGGATATCATCAGGACTAGGATATTGTTATGGTTAGGGTTAGCATCAGCCCTAGGATAGTGTTGGGGTTAGGGTTAGGGTTAGCATCAGCCCTAGGATAGTGTTAGGGTTAGGGTTAGGGTTAGCATCAGACCTAGGATAGTGTTAGGGTTAGGGTTAGGGTTAGCATCAGCCCTAGGATATTATTAGGGTTAGGGTTAGCATCAGCCCTAGGAGACTGTTAGGGTTAGGGTTAGGGTTAGCACCAGGCCTAGGATAGTGTTAGTGTTAGGGTTAGCATCAGCCTTAGGATAGTGTTAGGGTTAGGGTTAGGGTTAGCATCAGCCGTAGGATAGTGTTAGGGTTAGGGTTAGCCTCAGCCCTAGGATAGTGTTAGAGTTAGGGTTAGGGTTAGCATCAGCCCTAGGATAGTGTGAGGGTTAGAGTTAGGGTTAGGGTTAGCATCAGCCCTAGGATAGTGTTAGGGTTAGGGTTAGGGTTGGCATCAGCCCTAGGATAGTGTTAGGGTTAGGGTTAGCATCAGGCCTAGGAGAGTGTTAGGGTTCGGGTTAGCATCAGCCCTAGGATAGTGTTAGGGTTAGGGTTAGCATCAGGCCTAGGAGAGTGTTGGGGTTAGGGTTAGCATCAGCCCTAGGATAGTGTTAGTGTTAGGGTTAGGGTTAGCATCAGCCCTAGGATATTATTAGGGTTAGGGTTAGCATCAGCCGTAGAATAGTGTTAGGGTTAGCGTTAGGGTTAGCACCAGGCCTAGGATAGTGTTAGTGTTAGGGTTAGCATCAGCCTTAGGATAGTGTTAGGGTTAGGGTTAGGGTTAGCATCAGCCGTAGGATAGTGTTAGGGTTAGGGTTAGCCTCAGCACTAGGATAGTGTTAGAGTTAGGGTTAGGGTTAGCATCAGCCCTAGGATAGTGTTAGGGTTAGGGTTAGGGTTAGCATCAGCCCTAGGATAGTATTAGGGTTAGGGTTAGGGTTAGGGTTAGGGTTAGCATCAGCTCTAGGATAGTGTTAGGGTCAGGGTTAGGGTTAGCATCCGCCCTAGGATAGTGTTAGGGTTAGGGTTAGGGTTAGCATCAGGCCTAGGATAGTGTTAGGGTTAGGGTTATCATCAGCCCTAGGATAGTGTTAGGGTTAGGGTTAGGGTTAGCATCAGGCCTAGGATAGTGTTAGGGTTAGGGTTAGCATCAGCCCTAGGATAGTGTTAGGGTTAGGGTTACCATCAACCCTAGGATAGTGTTTGGGTTAGGGTTAGGGTTAGCATCAGTCCTAGGATTGTGTTAGGGTTAGGGTTAGCCTCAGCCCTAGGAGAGTTTTAGGGTTAGGGATAGGGTTAGCATCAGGCCTAGGATAGTGTTAGGGTTAGGGTTAGGGTTAGCAGCAGCCCTAGGATAGTGTTAGGGTTAGGGTTAGCATCAGGCCTAGGATAGTGTTAGGGTTAGGGTTAGCATCAGCCCTAGGATAGTGTTAGGGTTAGGGTTACCAACAACCCTAGGATAGTGTTTGGGTTAGGGTTAGGGTTAGCATCAGCCCTAGGATTGTGTTAGGGTTAGGGTTAGCCTCAGCCCTAGGAGAGTTTTAGGGTTAGGGATAGGGTTAGCATCTGGCCTAGGATAGTGTTAGGGTTAGGGTTAGGGTTAGCACCAGCCCTAGGATAGTGTTAGGGTTAGGGTTAGCATCAGGCCTAGGATAGTGTTAGGGTTAGGGTTAGCATCAGCCCTAGGATAGTGTTAGGGTTAGGGTTAGGGTTAGCATCAGCCCTAGGATAGTGTTAGCTTTAGTGTTAGGGATATCATCAGGACTAGGATATTGTTAGGGTTAGGGTTAGCATCAGCCCTAGGATAGTGTTCGGGTTAGGGTTAGGGTTAGCATCAGCCCTAGGATAGTGTTAGGGTTAGGGTTAGGGTTAGCATCAGACCTAGGATAGTGTTAGGGTTAGGGTTAGGGTTAGCATCAGCCCTAGGATATTATTAGGGTTAGGGTTAGCATCAGCCCTAGGATACTGTTAGGGTTAGGGTTAGGGTTAGCACCAGGCCTAGGATAGTGTTAGTGTTAGGGTTAGCATCAGCCCTAGGATAGTGTTAGAGTTAGGGTTAGGGTTAGCATCAGCCCTAGGATAGTGTTAGGGTTAGGGTTAGGGTTAGGGTTAGGGTTAGGGTTAGCATCAGCCCTAGGATAGTGTTAGTGTTAGGGTTAGCATCAGCCCTAGGATAGTGTTAGGGTTAGGGTTAGGGTTAGCATCAGCCCTAGGATAGTATTAGGGTTAGGGTTAGGGTTAGGGTTAGGGTTAGCATCAGCCCTAGGATAGTGTTAGTGTTAGGGTTAGCATCAACCCTAGGATAGTGTTTGGGTTAGGGTTAGGGTTAGCATCAGCCCTAGGATAGTGTTAGGGTTAGGGTTAACATCAGCCCTAGGATAGTGTTAGGGTTAGGGTTAGGGTTAGCATCAGCCCTAGGATAGTGTTAGGTTTAGGGTTAGCATCAGACCTAGGATAGCGTTAGGGTTAGGGTTAGGGTTAGCATCAGCCCTAGGATAGTGTAAGTGTTAGGGTTAGGGTTAGCATCAGGCCTAGGACCGTGTTAGGGTTAGGGTTAGCATCAGCCCTAGGATAGTGTTAGGGTTAGGGTTAGCGTTAGCATCAGCCCTAGGATAGTGTTAGGGTTAGGGTTAGGGTTAGCATCAGCCCTAGGATAGTATTAGGGTTAGGGTTAGCATCAGCCCTAGGATAGTGTTAGGGTTAGGGTTAGGGTTAGCACCAGGCCTAGCATAGTGTTAGTGTTAGGGTTAGCATCAGCCTTAGGATAGTGTTAGGGTTAGGGTTAGGGGTAGCATCAGCCGTAGGATAGTGTTAGGGTTAGGGTTAGCCTCAGCCCTAAGATAGTGTTAGAGTTAGGGTTAGGGTTAGCATCAGCCCTAGGATAGTGTTAGGGTTAGGGTTAGGGTTAGCATCAGCCCTAGGATAGTGTTAGTGTTAGGGTTAGCATCAGCCCTAGGATAGTGTTAGGGTTAGGGTTAGGGTTAGCATCCGCCCTAGCATAGTGTTAGGGTTAGGGTTAGGGTTAGCATCAGCCCTAGGATAGTGTTAGGGTTAGGGTTAACATAAACCCTAGGATAGTGTCAGGGTTAGGGTTAGGGTTATCATCAAGCCTAGGATAGTGTTAGGGTTAGGGTTAGGGTTAGCATCAGTTCAAGGATAGTGTTAGGGTTAGCGTTAGGGTTAGCATCAGCCCTAGGATAGTGTTAGGGTTAGGGATAGGGTTAGCATCAGGCCTAGGATAGTGTTAGTGTTAGGGTTAGGGTTAGCATCAGGCCTAGGATAGTGTTAGGGTTAGGGTTAGGGTTAGCATCAGCCCTAGGATAGTGTTAGGGTTAGGGTTAGCATTAGGCCTAGGATAGTGTTAGGCTTAGGGTTAGCATCAGCCCTAGGATGGTTTTAGGGTTAGGGTTAGGGTTAGCATCAGGCCTAGGATAGTGTTAGGGTTAGGGTTAGCATCAGCCCTAGGATAGTGTTAGGGTTAGGGTTACCATCAACCCTAGGATAGTGTTTGGGTTAGGGTTAGGGTTAGCATCAGCCCTAGGATTGTGTTAGGGTTAGGATTAGCCTCAGCCCTAGGAGAGTGTTAGGGTTAGGGATAGGGTTAGCATCAGGCCTAGGATAGTGTTAGGGTTAGTGTTAGGGTTAGCACCAGCCCTAGGATAGTGTTAGGGTTAGGGTTAGCATCAGGCCTAGGATAGTGTTAGGGTTAGGGTTAGCATCAGCCCTAGGATAGTGTTAGGGTTAGGGTTAGGGTTAGCATCAGCCCTAGGATAGTGTTAGCTTTAGGGTTAGGGATATCATCAGGACTAGGATATTGTTATGGTTAGGGTTAGCATCAGCCCTAGGATAGTGTTGGGGTTAGGGTTAGGGTTAGCATCAGCCCTAGGATAGTGTTAGGGTTAGGGTTAGGGTTAGCATCAGACCTAGGATAGTGTTAGGGTTAGGGTTAGGGTTAGCATCAGCCCTAGGATATTATTAGGGTTAGGGTTAGCATCAGCCCTAGGAGACTGTTAGGATTAGGGTTAGGGTTAGCACCAGGCCTAGGATAGTGTTAGTGTTAGGGTTAGCATCAGCCTTAGGATAGTGTTAGGGTTAGGGTTAGGGTTAGCATCAGCACTAGGATAGTGTTAGGGTAAGGGTTAGGGTTAGCATCAGGCCTAGGATAGTGTTAGGGTTAGGGTTAGGGTTAGCATCAGCCCTAGGATAGTGTTAGGGTTAGGGTTAGGGATAGCATCAGCCCTAGAATAGTGTTAGGGTTAGGGTTAGGGTTAGCATCAGCCCTAGGATATTATTAGGGTTAGGGTTAGCATCAGCCCTAGAATAGTGTTAGGGTTAGGGTTAGGGTTAGCACCAGGCCTAGGATAGTGTTAGTGTTCGGGTTAGCATCAGCCTTAGGATAGTGTTAGGGTTAGGGTTAGGGTTAGCATCAGCACTAGGATAGTGTTAGGGTAAGGGTTAGGGTTAGCATCAGGCCTAGGATAGTGTTAGGGTTAGGGTTAGGGTTAGCATCAGCCCTAGGATAGTGTTAGGGTTAGGGTTAGGGATAGCATCAGCCCTAGGATAGTGTTAGGGTTAGGGTTAGGGTTAGCATCAGCCCTAGGATATTATTAGGGTTAGGGTTAGCATCAGCCCTAGAATAGTGTTAGGGTTAGGGTTAGGGTTAGCACCAGGCCTAGGATAGTGTTAGTGTTCGGGTTAGCATCAGCCTTAGGATAGTGTTAGGGTTAGGGTTAGGGTTAGCATCAGCCCTAGGATAGTGTTAGGGTTAGGGATAGGGTTAGCATCAGGCCTAAGATAGTGTTAGGGTTAGGGTTAGGGTTAGCATCAGCCCTAGGATAGTGTTAGGGTTAGGGTTAGCATCAGGCCTAGGAGAGTGTTAGCGTTAGGGTTAGCATCAGCCCTAGGATAGTGTTAGTGTTAGGGTTAGGGTTAGCATCAGCCCTAGGATAGTGTTAGGGTTATGGTTAGGTTTAGCATCAGCCCTAGGATAGTGTTAGGGTAAGGGTTAGGGTTAGCATCAGGCCTAGGATAGTGTTAGGGTTACGGTTAGAATCAGCCCTAGGATAGTGTTAGGGTTAGGGTTAGGGTTAGCATCAGCCCTAGGATAGTGTTAGGGTAAGGGTTACGGTTAGCATCAGGCCTAGGATAGTGTTAGGGATACGGTTAGAATCAGCCCTAGGATAGTGTTAGGGTTAGGGTTAGGGTTAGCATCAGCCATAGGATAGTGTTAGGGTTAGGGTTAGGGTTAGCATCAGCACTAGGATAGTATTAGGGTTAGGGTAAGGGTTAGCATCAGCCCTAGGATAGTGTTAGGGTTAAGGTTAGGGTTAGCACCAGGCCTAGGATAGTGTTAGTGTTAGGGTTAGCATCAGCCTTAGTATAGTGTTAGGGTTAGGGTTAGGGTTAGCATCAGCCGTAGGATAGTGTTAGGGTTAGGGTTAGCCTCAGCCCTAGGATAGTGTTAGAGTTAGGGTTAGGGTTAGCATCAGCCCTAGGATAGTGTTAGGGTTAGGGTTAGGGTTAGCATCAGCCCTAGGATAGTATTAGGGTTAGGGTTAGCATCAGCTCTAGGATAGTGTTAGGGTTAGGGTTAGGGTTAGCATCAGCCCTAGAATAGTGTTAGGGTTAGGGTGAGGGTTAGCATCAGGCCTAGGATAGTGTTAGGGTTAGGGTTAGCATCAGCCCTAGGACAGTGTTAGGGTTAGGGTTAGGGTTAGCATCAGGCATAGGATAGCGTTAGGGTTAGGGTTAGCATCAGCCCTAGGATAGTGTTAGGGTTAGGGTTAGGGTTAGCATCAGCCGTAGGATAGTGTTAGGGTTAGGGTTACCATCAACCCTAGGATAGTGTTTGGGTTAGGGTTAGGGTTAGCATCAGCCCTAGGATTGTGTTAGGGTTAGGTTTAGCCTCAGCCCTAGGAGAGTATTAGGGGTAGGGATAGGGTGAGCATCAGGCGTAGGATATTGTTAGGGTTAGGGTTAGGGTTAGCACCAGCCCTAGGATAGTGTTAGGGTAAGGGTTACGGTTAGCATCAGGCCTAGGATAGTGTTAGGGAAACGGTTAGAATCAGCCCTAGGATAGTGTTAGGGTTAGGGTTAGGGTTAGCATCCGCCCTAGGATAGTGTTAGGGTTAGGGTTAGGGTTAGCATCAGCCCTAGGATAGTATTAGGGTTAGGGTTAGGGTTAGCATCAGCCCTAGGATAGTGTTAGGGTTAGGGTTAGGGTTAGCACCAGGCCTAGGATAGTGTTAGTGTTAGGGTTAGCATCAGCCTTAGGATAGTGTTAGGGTTAGGGTTAGGGTTAGCATCAGCCGTAGGATAGTGTTAGGGTTAGGGTTAGCCTCAGCCCTAGGATAGTGTTAGAGTTAGGGTTAGGGTTAGCATCAGCCCTAGGATGGTGTTTGGGTTAGGGTTAGGGTTAGCATCAGCCCTAGGAGAGTATTAGGGTTAGGGTTAGCATCAGCTCTAGGATAGTGTTAGGGTTAGGGTTAGGGTTAGCATCAGCCCTAGGATAGTGTTAGGGTTAGGGTTAGGGTTATCATCAGGCCTAGGATAGTGTTAGGTTTAGGGTTAGCATCAGCCCTAGGATAGTGTTAGGGTTAGGGTTAGGGTTAGCATCAGGCATAGGATAGTGTTAGGGTTAGGGTTAGCATCAGCCCTAGGATAGTGTTAGGGTTAGGGTTAGGGTTAGCATCAGCCGTAGGATAGTGTTAGGGTTAGGGTTACCATCAACCCTAGGATAGTGTTTGGGTTAGGGTTAGGGTTAGCATCAGCCCTAGGATTGTGTTAGGGTTAGGTTTAGCCTCAGCCCTAGGAGAGTGTTAGGGTTAGGGATAGGGTGAGCATAAGGCGTAGGATATTGTTAGGGTTAGGGTTAGGGTTAGCACCAGCCCTAGGATAGTGTTAGGGTTCGGGTTAGCATCAGGCCTAGGATAGTGTTAGGGTTAGGGTTAGCATCAGCCTTAGGATAGTGTTAGGGTTAGGGTTATGGTTAGCATCAGCCCTAGGATAGTGTTAGCTTTAGGGTTAGGGATATCATCAGGACTAGGATATTGTTAGGGTTAGGGTTAGCATCAGCCCTAGGATAGTGTTGGGGTTAGGGTTAGGGTTAGCATCAGCCCTAGGATAGTGTTAGGGTTAGGGTTAGGGTTAGCATCAGCCCTAGGATAGTGTTAGGGTTAGGGTTAGCATCAGGCCTAGGAGAGTGTTAGGGTTAGGGTTAGCATCAGCCCTAGGATAGTGTTAGTGTTAGGGTTAGGGTTACCATCAGCCCTAGGATAGTGTTAGGGTTAGCGTTAGGGTTAGCATCAGCCCTAGGATAGTGTTAGGGTTAGGGATAGGGTTAGCATCAGGCCTAGGATAGTGTTAGGGTTAGGGTTAGGGTTAGCATCAGCCCTAGGATAGTGTTAGGGTTAGGGTTAGCATCAGGCCTAGGAGAGTGTTAGGGTTAGGGTTAGCATCAGCCCTAGGATAGTGTTAGGGTTAGGGTTAGCATCAGGCCTAGGAGAGTGTTGGGGTTAAGGTTAGCATCAGCCCTAGGATAGTGTTAGTGTTAGGGTTAGGGTTAGCATCAGCCCTAGGATAGTGTTAGGGTTATGGTTAGGTTTAGCATCAGCCCTAGGATAGTGTTATGGTAAGGATTAGGGTTAGCATCAGGCCTAGGATAGTGTTAGGGTTACGGTTAGAATCAGCCCTAGAATAGTGTTAGGGTTAGGGTTAGGGTTAGCATCAGCCCTAGGATAGTGTTAGGGTAAGGGTTAGGGTTAGCATCAGGCCTAGGATAGTGTTAGGGTTAGGGTTAGGGATAGCATCAGCCCTAGGATAGTTTTAGGGTTAGGGTTAGGGATAGCATCAGCCCTAGGATAGTGTTAGGGTTAGGGTTAGGGTTAGCATCAGCCCTAGGATATTATTAGGGTTAGGGTTAGCATCAGCCGTAGAATAGTGTTAGGGTTAGGGTTAGGGTTAGCACCAGGCCTAGGATAGTGTTAGTGTTAGGGTTAGCATCAGCCTTAGGATAGTGTTAGGGTTAGGGTTAGGGTTAGCATCAGCCGTAGGATAGTGTTAGGGTTAGGGTTAGCCTCAGCCCTAGGATAGTGTTAGAGTTAGGGTTAGGGTTATCATCAGCCCTAGGATAGTGTTAGGGTTAGGGTTAGGGTTAGCATCAGCCCTAGGATAGTATTAGGGTTAGGATTAGGTTTAGGGTTAGGGTTAGCATCAGCTCTAGGATAGTGTTAGGGTTAGGGTTAGGGTTAGCATCAGCCCTAGGAAAGTGTTAGGGTTAGGGTTAGGGTTAGCATCAGGCCTAGGATAGTGTTAGGGTTAGGGTTAGCATCAGCCCTAGGATAGTGTTAGGGTTAGGGTTAGTGTTAGCATCAGCCCTAGGATAGTGTTAGGGTTAGGGTTAGCATCAGCCCTAGGATGGTGTTAGGGTTAGGGTTAGGGTTATCATCAGGCCTAGGATAGTGTTAGGGTTAGGGTTAGCATCAGCCCTAGGATAGTGTTAGGGTTAGGGTTAGGTTAGCATCAGCCCTAGGATAGTGTTAGGGTTAGGGTTAGCATCAGCCCTACGATAGTGTTAGGGTTAGGCTTAGGGTTAGCATCAGGCCTAGGATAGTGTTAGGGTTAGGGTTAGCATCAGCCCTAGGATAGTCTTAGGGTTAGGGTTCGGGTTAGCATCAGCCGTAGGAGAGTGTTAGGGTTAGGGTTAGCCTCAGCCCTAAGATAGTGTTAGAGTTAGGGTTAGGGTTAACATCAGCCCTAGGATAGTGTTAGCTTTAGGGTTAGGGATATCATCAGGACTAGGATATTGTTAGGGTTAGGGTAAGCATCAGCCCTAGGATAGTGTTGGGGTTAGGGTTAGGGTTAGCATCAGCCCTAGGATAGTGTTAGGGTTAGGGTTAGGGTTAGCATCAGCCCTAGGATAGTGTTAGGGTTAGGGTTAGCATCAGGCCTAGGAGAGTGTTAGGGTTAGGGTTAGCATCAGCCCTAGGATAGTGTTAGTGTTAGGGTTAGGGTTACCATCAGCCCTAGGATAGTGTTAGGGTTAGCGTTAGGGTTAGCATCAGCCCTAGGATAGTGTTAGGGTTAGGGATAGGGTTAGCATCAGGCCTAGGATAGTGTTAGGGTTAGGGTTAGGGTTAGCATCAGCCCTAGGATAGTGTTAGGGTTAGGGTTAGCATCAGGCCTAGGAGAGTGTTAGGGTTAGGGTTAGCATCAGCCCTAGGATAGTGTTAGGGTTAGGGTTAGCATCAGGCCTAGGAGAGTGTTAGGGTTAGGGTTAGCATCAGCCCTAGGATAGTGTTAGTGTTAGGGTTAGGGTTAGCATCAGCCCTAGGATAGTGTTAGGGTTATGGTTAGGTTTAGCATCAGCCCTAGGATAGTGTTAGGGTAAGGGTTAGGGTTAGCATCAGGCCTAGGTTAGTGTTAGGGTTACGGTTAGAATCAGCCCTAGGATAGTGTTAGGGTTAGGGTTAGGGTTAGCATCAGCCCTAGCATAGTGTTAGGGTAAGGGTTACGGTTAGCATCAGGCCTAGGATAGTGTTAGGGATACGGTTAGAATCAGCCCTAGGATAGTGTTAGGGTTAGGGTTAGGGTTAGAATCAGCCCTAGGATAGTGTTAAGGTTAGGGTTAGGGTTAGCATCAGCACTAGGATAGTATTAGGGTTAGGGTTAGGGTTAGCATCAGCCCTAGGATAGTGTTAGGGTTAGGGTTAGGGTTAGCACCAGGCCTAGGATAGTGTTAGTCTTAGGGTTAGCATCAGCCTTAGGATAGTGTTAGGGTTAGGGTTAGGGTTAGCATCAGCCGTAGGATAGTGTTATGGTTAGGGTTAGCCTCAGCCCTAGGATAGTGTTAGAGTTAGGGTTAGGGTGAGCATCAGCCCTAGGATAGTGTTAGGGTTAGGGGTATGGTTAGCATCAGCCCTAGGATAGTATTAGGGTTAGGGTTAGGGTTAGGGTTAGCATCAGCTCTAGGATAGTGTTAGGGTCAGGGTTAGGGTTAGCATCCGCCCTAGGATAGTGTTAGGGTTAGGGTTAGGGTTAGCATCAGGCCTAGGATAGTGTTAGGGTTAGGGTTAGCATCAGCCCTAGGATAGTGTTAGGGTTAGGGTTAGGGTTAGCATCAGGCCTAGGATAGTGTTAGGGTTAGGGTTAGCATCAGCCCTAGGATAGTGTTAGGGTTAGGGTTACCATCAACCCTAGGATAGTGTTTCTGTTAGGGTTAGGGTTAGCCTCAGCCCTAGGATTGTGTTAGGGTTAGGGTTAGCCTCAGCCCTAGGAGAGTTTTAGGGTTAGGGATAGGGTTAGCATCAGGCCTAGGATAGTGTTAGGGTTAGGGTTAGCATCAGCCCTAGGATAGTGTTAGGGTTAGGGTTAGGGTTAGCATCAGCCATAGGATAGTGTTAGCTTTAGGGTTAGGGATATCATCAGGACTAGGATATTGTTAGGGTTAGGGTTAGCATCAGCCCTAGGATAGTGTTCGGGTTAGGGTTAGGGTTAGCATCAGCCCTAGGATAGTGTTAGGGTTAGGGTTAGGGTTAGCATCAGACCTAGGATAGTGTTAGGGTTAGGGTTAGGGTTAGCATCAGCCCTAGGATATTATTAGGGTTAGGGTTAGCATCAGCCCTAGGATACTGTTAGGGTTAGGGTTAGGGTTAGCACCAGGCCTAGGATAGTGTTAGTGTTAGGGTTAGCATCAGCCCTAGGATAGTGTTAGAGTTAGGGTTAGGGTTAGCATCAGCCCTAGGATAGTGTTAGGGTTAGGGTTAGGGTTAGGGTTAGGGTTAGCATCAGCCCTAGGATAGTGTTAGTGTTAGGGTTAGCATCAGCCCTAGGATAGTGTTAGGGTTAGGGTTAGGGTTAGCATCAGCCCTAGGATAGTATTAGGGTTAGGGTTAGGGTTAGGGTTAGGGTTAGCATCAGCCCTAGGATAGTGTTAGTGTTAGGGTTAGCATCAACCCTAGGATAGTGTTTGGGTTAGGGTTAGGGTTAGCATCAGCCCTAGGATAGTGTTAGGGTTAGGGTTAACATCAGAGCTAGGATAGTGTTAGGGTTAGGGTTAGGGTTAGCATCAGCCCTAGAATACTGTTAGGTTTAGGGTTAGCATCAGACCTAGGATAGCGTTAGGGTTAGGGTTAGGGTTAGCATCAGCCCTAGGATAGTGTAAGTGTTAGGGTTAGGGTTAGCATCAGGCCTAGGACCGTGTTAGGGTTAGGGTTAGCATCAGCCCTAGGATAGTGTTAGGGTTAGGGTTAGCGTTAGCATCAGCCCTAGGATAGTGTTAGGGTTAGGGTTAGGGTTAGCATCAGCCCTAGGATAGTATTAGGGTTAGGGTTAGCATCAGCCCTAGGATAGTGTTAGGGTTAGGGTTAGGGTTAGCACCAGGCCTAGCATAGTGTTAGTGTTAGGGTTAGCATCAGCCTTAGGATAGTGTTAGGGTTAGGGTTAGGGGTAGCATCAGCCGTAGGATAGTGTTAGGGTTAGGGTTAGCCTCAGCCCTAAGATAGTGTTAGAGTTAGGGTTAGGGTTAGCATCAGCCCTAGGATAGTGTTAGGGTTAGGGTTAGGGTTAGCATCAGCCCTAGGATAGTGTTAGTGTTAGGGTTAGCATCAGCCCTAGGATAGTGTTAGGGTTAGGGTTAGGGTTAGCATCCGCCCTAGCATAGTGTTAGGGTTAGGGTTAGGGTTAGCATCAGCCCTAGGATAGTGTTAGGGTTAGGGTTAACATAAACCCTAGGATAGTGTCAGGGTTAGGGTTAGGGTTATCATCAAGCCTAGGATAGTGTTAGGGTTAGGGTTAGGGTTAGCATCAGTTCAAGGATAGTGTTAGGGTTAGCGTTAGGGTTAGCATCAGCCCTAGGATAGTGTTAGGGTTAGGGATAGGGTTAGCATCAGGCCTAGGATAGTGTTAGGGTTAGGGTTAGGGTTAGCATCAGGCCTAGGATAGTGTTAGGGTTAGGGTTAGGAGTAGCATCAGCCCTAGGATAGTGTTAGGGTTAGGGTTAGCATTAGGCCTAGGATAGTGTTAGGCTTAGGGTTAGCATCAGCCCTAGGATGGTGTTAGGGTTAGGGTTAGGGTTAGCATCAGGCCTAGGATAGTGTTAGGGTTAGGGTTAGCATCAGCCCTAGGATAGTGTTAGGGTTAGGGTTACCATCAACCCTAGGATAGTGTTTGGGTTAGGGTTAGGGTTAGCATCAGCCCTAGGATTGTGTTAGGGTTAGGATTAGCCTCAGCCCTAGGAGAGTGTTAGGGTTAGGGATAGGGTTAGCATCAGGCCTAGGATAGTGTTAGGGTTAGTGTTAGGGTTAGCACCAGCCCTAGGATAGTGTTAGGGTTAGGGTTAGCATCAGGCCTAGGATAGTGTTAGGGTTAGGGTTAGCATCAGCCCTAGGATAGTGTTAGGGTTAGGGTTAGGGTTAGCATCAGCCCTAGGATAGTGTTAGCTTTAGGGTTAGGGATATCATCAGGACTAGGATATTGTTATGGTTAGGGTTAGCATCAGCCCTAGGATAGTGTTGGGGTTAGGGTTAGGGTTAGCATCAGCCCTAGGATAGTGTTAGGGTTAGGGTTAGGGTTAGCATCAGACCTAGGATAGTGTTAGGGTTAGGGTTAGGGTTAGCATCAGCCCTAGGATATTATTAGGGTTAGGGTTAGCATCAGCCCTAGGAGACTGTTAGGGTTAGGGTTAGGGTTAGCACCAGGCCTAGGATAGTGTTAGTGTTAGGGTTAGCATCAGCCTTAGGATAGTGTTAGGGTTAGGGTTAGGGTTAGCATCAGCCGTAGGATAGTGTTAGGGTTAGGGTTAGCCTCAGCCCTAGGATAGTGTTAGAGTTAGGGTTAGGGTTAGCATCAGCCCTAGGATAGTGTGAGGGTTAGGGTTAGGGTTAGGGTTAGCATCAGCCCTTGGATAGTGTTAGGGTTAGGGTTAGGGTTAGCATCAGCCCTAGGATAGTGTTAGGGTTAGGGTTAGCATCAGGCCTAGGAGAGTGTTAGGGTTAGGGTTAGCATCAGCCCTAGGATAGTGTTAGGGTTAGGGTTAGCATCAGGACTAGGAGAGTGTTGGGGTTAGGGTTAGCATCAGCCCTAGGATAGTGTTAGTGTTAGGGTTAGGGTTAGCATCAGCCCTAGGATAGTGTTAGGGTTATGGTTAGGTTTAGCATCAGCCCTAGGATAGTGTTATGGTAAGGATTAGGGTTAGCATCAGGCCTAGGATAGTGTTAGGTTTACGGTTAGAATCAGCCCTAGAATAGTGTTAGGGTTAGGGTTAGGGTTAGCATCAGCCCTAGGATAGTGTTAGGGTAAGGGTTAGGGTTAGCATCAGGCCTAGGATAGTGTTAGGGTTAGGGTTAGGGATAGCATCAGCCCTAGGATAGTGTTAGGGTTAGGGTTAGGGATAGCATCAGCCCTAGGATAGTGTAAGGGTTAGGGTTAGGGTTAGCATCAGCCCTAGGATATTATTAGGGTTAGGGTTAGCATCAGCCGTAGAATAGTGTTAGGGTTAGGGTTAGGGTTAGCACCAGGCCTAGGATAGTGTTAGTGTTAGGGTTAGCATCAGCCTTAGGATAGTGTTAGGGTTAGGGTTAGGGTTAGCATCAGCCGTAGGATAGTGTTAGGGTTAGGGTTAGCCTCAGCCCTAGGATAGTGTTAGAGTTAGGGTTAGGGTTATCATCAGCCCTAGGATAGTGTTAGGGTTAGGGTTAGGGTTAGCATCAGCCCTAGGATAGTATTAGGGTTAGGGTTAGGGTTAGGGTTAGGGTTAGGGTTAGCATCAGCTCTAGGATAGTGTTAGGATTAGGGTTAGGGTTAGCATCAGCCCTAGGATAGTGTTAGGGTTAGGGTTAGGGTTAGCATCAGGCCTAGGATAGTGTTAGGGTTAGGGTTAGCATCAGCCCTAGGATAGTGTTAGGGTTAGGGTTAGTGTTAGCATCAGCCCTAGGATAGTGTTAGGGTTAGGGTTAGCATCAGCCCTAGGATGGTGTTAGGGTTAGGGTTAGGGTTATCATCAGGCCTAGGATAGTGTTAGGGTTAGGGGTAGCATCAGCCCTAGGATAGTGTTAGTGTTAGGGTTAGGTTAGCATCAGCCCTAGGATAGTGTTAGGGTTAGGGTTAGCATCAGCCCTACGATAGTGTTAGGGTTAGGCTTAGGGTTAGCATCAGGCCTAGGATAGTGTTAGGGTTAGGGTTAGCATCAGCCCTAGGATAGTCTTAGGGTTAGGGTTCGGGTTAGCCTCAGCCGTAGGATAGTGTTAGGGTTAGGGTTAGCCTCAGCCCTAAGATAGTGTTAGAGTTAGGGTTAGGGTTAGCATCAGCCCTAGGATAGTGTTAGCTTTAGGGTTAGGGATATCATCAGGACTAGGATATTGTTAGGGTTAGGGTTAGCATCAGCCCTAGGATAGTGTTGGGGTTAGGGTTAGGGTTAGCATCAGCCCTAGGATAGTGTTAGGGTTAGGGTTAGGGTTAGCATCAGCCCTAGGATAGTGTTAGGGTTAGGGTTAGCATCAGGCCTAGGAGAGTGTTAGGGTTAGGGTTAGCATCAGCCCTAGGATAGTGTTAGTGTTAGGGTTATTGTTACCATCAGCCCTAGGATAGTGTTAGGGTTAGCGTTAGGGCTAGCATCAGCCCTAGGATAGTGTTAGGGTTAGGGATAGGGTTAGCATCAGGCCTAGGATAGTGTTAGGGTTAGGGTTAGGGTTAGCATCAGCCCTAGGATAGTGTTAGGGTTAGGGTTAGCATCAGGCCTAGGAGAGTGTTAGGGTTAGGGTTAGCATCAGCCCTAGGATAGTGTTAGGGTTAGGGTTAGCATCAGGCCTAGGAGAGTGTTAGGGTTAGGGTTAGCATCAGCCCTAGGATAGTGTTAGTGTTAGGGTTAGGATTAGCATCAGCCCTAGGATAGTGTTAGGGTTATGGTTAGGTTTAGCATCAGCCCTAGGATAGTGTTAGGGTAAGGGTTAGGGTTAGCATCAGGCCTAGGTTAGTGTTAGGGTTACGGTTAGAATCAGCCCTAGGATAGTGTTAGGGTTAGGGTTAGGGTTAGCATCAGCCCTAGCATAGTGTTAGGGTAAGGGTTACGGTTAGCATCAGGCCTAGGATAGTGTTAGGGATACGGTTAGAATCAGCCCTAGGATAGTGTTAGGGTTAGGGTTAGGGTTAGCATCAGCCCTAGGATAGTGTTAGGGTTAGGGTTAGGGTTAGCATCAGCACTAGGATAGTATTAGGGTTAGGGTTAGGGTTAGCATCAGCCCTAGGATAGTGTTAGGGTTAGGGTTAGGGTTAGCACCAGGCCTAGGATAGTGTTATGGTTAGGGTTAGGCTCAGCCCTAGGATAGTGTTAGAGTTAGGGTTAGGGTTAGCATCAGCCCTAGGATAGTGTTAGGGTTAGGGTTAGGGTTAGCATCAGCCCTAGGATAGTATTAGGGTTAGGGTTAGGGTTAGGGTTAGGGTTAGCATCAGCTCTAGTATAGTGTTAGGGTTAGGGTTAGGGTTAGCATCAGCCCTAGGATAGTGTTAGGGTTAGGGTTAGGGTTAGCATCAGGCCTAGGATAGTGTTAGGGTTAGGGTTAGCATCAGCCCTAGGATAGTGTTAGGGTTAGGGTTAGCATCAGCCCTAGGATAGTGTTAGGGTTAGGGTTACCATCAACCCTAGGATAGTGTTTGGGTTAGGGTTAGGGTTAGCATCAGCCGTAGGATTGTGTTAGGGTTAGGGTTAGCCTCAGCCCTAGGAGAGTTTTAGGGTTAGGGATAGGGTTAGCATCAGGCCTAGGATAGTGTTAGGGTTAGGGTTAGGGTTAGCACCAGCCCTAGGATAGTGTTAGGGTTAGGGTTAGCATCAGGCCTAGGATAGTGTTAGGGTTAGGGTTAGCATCAGCCCTAGGATAGTGTTAGGGTTAGGGTTACCAACAACCCTAGGATAGTGTTTGGGTTAGGGTTAGGGTTAGCATCAGCCCTAGGATTGTGTTAGGGTTAGGGTTAGCCTCAGCCCTAGGAGAGTTTTAGGGTTAGGGATAGGGTTAGCATCAGGCCTAGGATAGTGTTAGGGTTAGGGTTAGGGTTAGCACCAGCCCTAGGATAGTGTTAGGGTTAGGGTTAGC
This sequence comes from Lemur catta, assembly GCF_020740605.2. Lineage (NCBI taxonomy): Eukaryota > Metazoa > Chordata > Mammalia > Primates > Lemuridae > Lemur > Lemur catta. The sequence continues at coordinate 838,854 of NW_025423852.1, read as the reverse complement.
ATCAGGCCTAGGATAGTGTTAGGGTTAGGGTTAGCATCAGCCCTAGGATAGTGTTAGGGTTAGGGTTAGGGTTAGCATCAGCCCTAGGATAGTGTTGGGGTTAGGGTTAGGGTTAGCATCAGCCCTAGGATAGTGTTAGGGTTAGGGTTAGGTTTAGCATCAGACCTAGGATAGTGTTAGGGTTAGGGTTAGGGTTAGCATCAGCCCTAGGATATTATTAGGGTTAGGGTTAGCATCAGCCCTAGGATACTGTTAGGGTTAGGGTTAGGGTTAGCACCAGGCTTAGGATAGTGTTAGTGTTAGGGTTAGCATCAGCCCTAGGATAGTGTTAGAGTTAGGGTTAGGGTTAGCATCAGCCCTAGGATAGTGTTAGGGTTAGGGTTAGGGTTAGGGTTAGGGTTAGCATCAGCCCTAGGATAGTGTTAGTGTTAGGGTTAGCATCAGCCCTAGGATAGTGTTAGGGTTAGGGTTAGGGTTAGCATCAGCCCTAGGATAGTATTAGGGTTAGGGTTAGGGTTAGGGTTACGGTTAGCATCAGCCCTAGGATAGTGTTAGTGTTAGGGTTAGCATCAACCCTAGGATAGTGTTTGGGTTAGGGTTAGGGTTAGCATCAGCCCTAGGATAGTGTTAGGGTTAGGGTTAACATCAGCCCTAGGATAGTGTTAGGGTTAGGGTTAGGGTTAGCATCAGCCCTAGGATACTGTTAGGTTTAGGGTTAGCATCAGACCTAGGATAGCGTTAGGGTTAGGGTTAGGGTTAGCATCAGCCCTAGGATAGTGTAAGTGTTAGGGTTAGGGTTAGCATCAGGCCTAGGATCGTGTTAGGGTTAGGGTTAGCATCAGCCCTAGGATAGTGTTAGGGTTAGGGTTAGGGTTAGCATCAGCCCTAGGATAGTGTTAGGGTTAGGGTTAGCATCAGGCCTAGGAGAGTGTTAGGGTTAGGGTTAGCATCAGCCCTAGGATAGTGTTAGTGTTAGGGTTAGGGTTACCATCAGCCCTAGGATAGTGTTAGGGTTAGCGTTAGGGCTAGCATCAGCCCTAGGATAGTGTTAGGGTTAGGGATAGGGTTAGCATCAGGCCTAGGATAGTGTTAGGGTTAGGGTTAGGGTTAGCATCAGCCCTAGGATAGTGTTAGGGTTAGGGTTAGCATCAGGCCTAGGAGAGTGTTAGGGTTAGGGTTAGCATCAGCCCTAGGATAGTGTTAGGGTTAGGGTTAGCATCAGGCCTAGGAGAGTGTTAGGGTTAGGGTTAGCATCAGCCCTAGGATAGTGTTAGTGTTAGGGTTAGGATTAGCATCAGCCCTAGGATAGTGTTAGGGTTATGGTTAGGTTTAGCATCAGCCCTAGGATAGTGTTAGGGTAAGGGTTAGGGTTAGCATCAGGCCTAGGTTAGTGTTAGGGTTACGGTTAGAATCAGCCCTAGGATAGTGTTAGGGTTAGGGTTAGGGTTAGCATCAGCCCTAGCATAGTGTTAGGGTAAGGGTTACGGTTAGCATCAGGCCTAGGATAGTGTTAGGGATACGGTTAGAATCAGCCCTAGGATAGTGTTAGGGTTAGGGTTAGGGTTAGCATCAGCCCTAGGATAGTGTTAGGGTTAGGGTTAGGGTTAGCATCAGCACTAGGATAGTATTAGGGTTAGGGTTAGGGTTAGCATCAGCCCTAGGATAGTGTTAGGGTTAGGGTTAGGGTTAGCACCAGGCCTAGGATAGTGTTAGTCTTAGGGTTAGCATCAGCCTTAGGATAGTGTTAGGGTTAGGGTTAGGGTTAGCATCAGCCGTAGGATAGTGTTATGGTTAGGGTTAGGCTCAGCCCTAGGATAGTGTTAGAGTTAGGGTTAGGGTTAGCATCAGCCCTAGGATAGTGTTAGGGTTAGGGTTAGGGTTAGCATCAGCCCTAGGATAGTATTAGGGTTAGGGTTAGGGTTAGGGTTAGGGTTAGCATCAGCTCTAGTATAGTGTTAGGGTTAGGGTTAGGGTTAGCATCAGCCCTAGGATAGTGTTAGGGTTAGGGTTAGGGTTAGCATCAGGCCTAGGATAGTGTTAGGGTTAGGGTTAGCATCAGCCCTAGGATAGTGTTAGGGTTAGGGTTACCATCAACCCTAGGATAGTGTTTGGGTTAGGGTTAGGGTTAGCATCAGCCGTAGGATTGTGTTAGGGTTAGGGTTAGCCTCAGCCCTAGGAGAGTTTTAGGGTTAGGGATAGGGTTAGCATCAGGCCTAGGATAGTGTTAGGGTTAGGGTTAGGGTTAGCACCAGCCCTAGGATAGTGTTAGGGTTAGGGTTAGCATCAGGCCTAGGATAGTGTTAGGGTTAGGGTTAGCATCAGCCCTAGGATAGTGTTAGGGGTAGGGTTACCAACAACCCTAGGATAGTGTTTGGGTTAGGGTTAGGGTTAGCATCAGCCCTAGGATTGTGTTAGGGTTAGGGTTAGCCTCAGCCCTAGGAGAGTTTTAGGGTTAGGGATAGGGTTAGCATCAGGCCTAGGATAGTGTTAGGGTTAGGGTTAGGGTTAGCACCAGCCCTAGGATAGTGTTAGGGTTAGGGTTAGCATCAGGCCTAGGATAGTGTTAGGGTTAGGGTTAGCATCAGCCCTAGGATAGTGTTAGGGTTAGGGTTAGGGTTAGCATCAGCCCTAGGATAGTGTTGGGGTTAGGGTTAGGGTTAGCATCAGCCCTAGGATAGTGTTAGGGTTAGGGTTAGGTTTAGCATCAGACCTAGGATAGTGTTAGGGTTAGGGTTAGGGTTAGCATCAGCCCTAGGATATTATTAGGGTTAGGGTTAGCATCAGCCCTAGGATACTGTTAGGGTTAGGGTTAGGATTAGCACCAGGCTTAGGATAGTGTTAGTGTTAGGGTTAGCATCAGCCCTAGGATATTATTAGGGTTAGGGTTAGCATCAGCCCTAGGATACTGTTAGGGTTAGGGTTAGGGTTAGCACCAGGCCTAGGATAGTGTTAGTGTTAGGGTTAGCATCAGCCCTAGGATAGTGTTAGAGTTAGGGTTAGGGTTAGCATCAGCCCTAGGATAGTGTTAGGGTTAGGGTTAGGGTTAGGGTTAGGGTTAGGGTTAGCATCAGCCCTAGGATAGTGTTAGTGTTAGGGTTAGCATCAGCCCTAGGATAGTGTTAGGGTTAGGGTTAGGGTTAGCATCAGCCCTAGGATAGTATTAGGGTTAGGGTTAGGGTTAGGGTTAGGGTTAGCATCAGCCCTAGGATAGTGTTAGTGTTAGGGTTAGCATCAACCCTAGGATAGTGTTTGGGTTAGGGTTAGGGTTAGCATCAGCCCTAGGATAGTGTTAGGGTTAGGGTTAACATCAGCCCTAGGATAGTGTTAGGGTTAGGGTTAGGGTTAGCATCAGCCCTAGGATAGTGTTAGGTTTAGGGTTAGCATCAGACCTAGGATAGCGTTAGGGTTAGGGTTAGGGTTAGCATCAGCCCTAGGATAGTGTAAGTGTTAGGGTTAGGGTTAGCATCAGGCCTAGGACCGTGTTAGGGTTAGGGTTAGCATCAGCCCTAGGATAGTGTTAGGGTTAGGGTTAGCGTTAGCATCAGCCCTAGGATAGTGTTAGGGTTAGGGTTAGGGTTAGCATCAGCCCTAGGATAGTATTAGGGTTAGGGTTAGCATCAGCCCTAGGATAGTGTTAGGGTTAGGGTTAGGGTTAGCACCAGGCCTAGCATAGTGTTAGTGTTAGGGTTAGCATCAGCCTTAGGATAGTGTTAGGGTTAGGGTTAGGGGTAGCATCAGCCGTAGGATAGTGTTAGGGTTAGGGTTAGCCTCAGCCCTAAGATAGTGTTAGAGTTAGGGTTAGGGTTAGCATCAGCCCTAGGATAGTGTTAGGGTTAGGGTTAGGGTTAGCATCAGCCCTAGGATAGTGTTAGTGTTAGGGTTAGCATCAGCCCTAGGATAGTGTTAGGGTTAGGGTTAGGGTTAGCATCCGCCCTAGCATAGTGTTAGGGTTAGGGTTAGGGTTAGCATCAGCCCTAGGATAGTGTTAGGGTTAGGGTTAACATAAACCCTAGGATAGTGTCAGGGTTAGGGTTAGGGTTATCATCAAGCCTAGGATAGTGTTAGGGTTAGGGTTAGGGTTAGCATCAGTTCAAGGATAGTGTTAGGGTTAGCGTTAGGGTTAGCATCAGCCCTAGGATAGTGTTAGGGTTAGGGATAGGGTTAGCATCAGGCCTAGGATAGTGTTAGTGTTAGGGTTAGGGTTAGCATCAGGCCTAGGATAGTGTTAGGGTTAGGGTTAGGGTTAGCATCAGCCCTAGGATAGTGTTAGGGTTAGGGTTAGCATTAGGCCTAGGATAGTGTTAGGCTTAGGGTTAGCATCAGCCCTAGGATGGTGTTAGGGTTAGGGTTAGGGTTAGCATCAGGCCTAGGATAGTGTTAGGGTTAGGGTTAGCATCAGCCCTAGGATAGTGTTAGGGTTAGGGTTACCATCAACCCTAGGATAGTGTTTGGGTTAGGGTTAGGGTTAGCATCAGCCCTAGGATTGTGTTAGGGTTAGGATTAGCCTCAGCCCTAGGAGAGTGTTAGGGTTAGGGATAGGGTTAGCATCAGGCCTAGGATAGTGTTAGGGTTAGTGTTAGGGTTAGCACCAGCCCTAGGATAGTGTTAGGGTTAGGGTTAGCATCAGGCCTAGGATAGTGTTAGGGTTAGGGTTAGCATCAGCCCTAGGATAGTGTTAGGGTTAGGGTTAGGGTTAGCATCAGCCCTAGGATAGTGTTAGCTTTAGGGTTAGGGATATCATCAGGACTAGGATATTGTTATGGTTAGGGTTAGCATCAGCCCTAGGATAGTGTTGGGGTTAGGGTTAGGGTTAGCATCAGCCCTAGGATAGTGTTAGGGTTAGGGTTAGGGTTAGCATCAGACCTAGGATAGTGTTAGGGTTAGGGTTAGGGTTAGCATCAGCCCTAGGATATTATTAGGGTTAGGGTTAGCATCAGCCCTAGGAGACTGTTAGGATTAGGGTTAGGGTTAGCACCAGGCCTAGGATAGTGTTAGTGTTAGGGTTAGCATCAGCCTTAGGATAGTGTTAGGGTTAGGGTTAGGGTTAGCATCAGCACTAGGATAGTGTTAGGGTAAGGGTTAGGGTTAGCATCAGGCCTAGGATAGTGTTAGGGTTAGGGTTAGGGTTAGCATCAGCCCTAGGATAGTGTTAGGGTTAGGGTTAGGGATAGCATCAGCCCTAGAATAGTGTTAGGGTTAGGGTTAGGGTTAGCATCAGCCCTAGGATATTATTAGGGTTAGGGTTAGCATCAGCCCTAGAATAGTGTTAGGGTTAGGGTTAGGGTTAGCACCAGGCCTAGGATAGTGTTAGTGTTCGGGTTAGCATCAGCCTTAGGATAGTGTTAGGGTTAGGGTTAGGGTTAGCATCAGCACTAGGATAGTGTTAGGGTAAGGGTTAGGGTTAGCATCAGGCCTAGGATAGTGTTAGGGTTAGGGTTAGGGTTAGCATCAGCCCTAGGATAGTGTTAGGGTTAGGGTTAGGGATAGCATCAGCCCTAGGATAGTGTTAGGGTTAGGGTTAGGGTTAGCATCAGCCCTAGGATATTATTAGGGTTAGGGTTAGCATCAGCCCTAGAATAGTGTTAGGGTTAGGGTTAGGGTTAGCACCAGGCCTAGGATAGTGTTAGTGTTCGCGTTAGCATCAGCCTTAGGATAGTGTTAGGGTTAGGGTTAGGGTTAGCATCAGCCCTAGGATAGTGTTAGGGTTAGGGATAGGGTTAGAATCAGGCCTAAGATAGTGTTAGGGTTAGGGTTAGGGTTAGCATCAGCCCTAGGATAGTGTTAGGGTTAGGGTTAGCATCAGGCCTAGGAGAGTGTTAGCGTTAGGGTTAGCATCAGCCCTAGGATAGTGTTAGTGTTAGGGTTAGGGTTAGCATCAGCCCTAGGATAGTGTTAGGGTTATGGTTAGGTTTAGCATCAGCCCTAGGATAGTGTTAGGGTAAGGGTTAGGGTTAGCATCAGGCCTAGGATAGTGTTAGGGTTACGGTTAGAATCAGCCCTAGGATAGTGTTAGGGTTAGGGTTAGGGTTAGCATCAGCCCTAGGATAGTGTTAGGGTAAGGGTTACGGTTAGCATCAGGCCTAGGATAGTGTTAGGGATACGGTTAGAATCAGCCCTAGGATAGTGTTAGGGTTAGGGTTAGGGTTAGCATCAGCCATAGGATAGTGTTAGGGTTAGGGTTAGGGTTAGCATCAGCACTAGGATAGTATTAGGGTTAGGGTAAGGGTTAGCATCAGCCCTAGGATAGTGTTAGGGTTAAGGTTAGGGTTAGCACCAGGCCTAGGATAGTGTTAGTGTTAGGGTTAGCATCAGCCTTAGTATAGTGTTAGGGTTAGGGTTAGGGTTAGCATCAGCCGTAGGATAGTGTTAGGGTTAGGGTTAGCCTCAGCCCTAGGATAGTGTTAGAGTTAGGGTTAGGGTTAGCATCAGCCCTAGGATAGTGTTAGGGTTAGGGTTAGGGTTAGCATCAGCCCTAGGATAGTATTAGGGTTAGGGTTAGCATCAGCTCTAGGATAGTGTTAGGGTTAGGGTTAGGGTTAGCATCAGCCCTAGAATAGTGTTAGGGTTAGGGTGAGGGTTAGCATCAGGCCTAGGATAGTGTTAGGGTTAGGGTTAGCATCAGCCCTAGGACAGTGTTAGGGTTAGGGTTAGGGTTAGCATCAGGCATAGGATAGCGTTAGGGTTAGGGTTAGCATCAGCCCTAGGATAGTGTTAGGGTTAGGGTTAGGGTTAGCATCAGCCGTAGGATAGTGTTAGGGTTAGGGTTACCATCAACCCTAGGATAGTGTTTGGGTTAGGGTTAGGGTTAGCATCAGCCCTAGGATTGTGTTAGGGTTAGGTTTAGCCTCAGCCCTAGGAGAGTATTAGGGGTAGGGATAGGGTGAGCATCAGGCGTAGGATATTGTTAGGGTTAGGGTTAGGGTTAGCACCAGCCCTAGGATAGTGTTAGGGTAAGGGTTACGGTTAGCATCAGGCCTAGGATAGTGTTAGGGAAACGGTTAGAATCAGCCCTAGGATAGTGTTAGGGTTAGGGTTAGGGTTAGCATCCGCCCTAGGATAGTGTTAGGGTTAGGGTTAGGGTTAGCATCAGCCCTAGGATAGTATTAGGGTTAGGGTTAGGGTTAGCATCAGCCCTAGGATAGTGTTAGGGTTAGGGTTAGGGTTAGCACCAGGCCTAGGATAGTGTTAGTGTTAGGGTTAGCATCAGCCTTAGGATAGTGTTAGGGTTAGGGTTAGGGTTAGCATCAGCCGTAGGATAGTGTTAGGGTTAGGGTTAGCCTCAGCCCTAGGATAGTGTTAGAGTTAGGGTTAGGGTTAGCATCAGCCCTAGGATGGTGTTTGGGTTAGGGTTAGGGTTAGCATCAGCCCTAGGAGAGTATTAGGGTTAGGGTTAGCATCAGCTCTAGGATAGTGTTAGGGTTAGGGTTAGGGTTAGCATCAGCCCTAGGATAGTGTTAGGGTTAGGGTTAGGGTTATCATCAGGCCTAGGATAGTGTTAGGTTTAGGGTTAGCATCAGCCCTAGGATAGTGTTAGGGTTAGGGTTAGGGTTAGCATCAGGCATAGGATAGTGTTAGGGTTAGGGTTAGCATCAGCCCTAGGATAGTGTTAGGGTTAGGGTTAGGGTTAGCATCAGCCGTAGGATAGTGTTAGGGTTAGGGTTACCATCAACCCTAGGATAGTGTTTGGGTTAGGGTTAGGGTTAGCATCAGCCCTAGGATTGTGTTAGGGTTAGGTTTAGCCTCAGCCCTAGGAGAGTGTTAGGGTTAGGGATAGGGTGAGCATAAGGCGTAGGATATTGTTAGGGTTAGGGTTAGGGTTAGCACCAGCCCTAGGATAGTGTTAGGGTTCGGGTTAGCATCAGGCCTAGGATAGTGTTAGGGTTAGGGTTAGCATCAGCCTTAGGATAGTGTTAGGGTTAGGGTTATGGTTAGCATCAGCCCTAGGATAGTGTTAGCTTTAGGGTTAGGGATATCATCAGGACTAGGATATTGTTAGGGTTAGGGTTAGCATCAGCCCTAGGATAGTGTTGGGGTTAGGGTTAGGGTTAGCATCAGCCCTAGGATAGTGTTAGGGTTAGGGTTAGGGTTAGCATCAGCCCTAGGATAGTGTTAGGGTTAGGGTTAGCATCAGGCCTAGGAGAGTGTTAGGGTTAGGGTTAGCATCAGCCCTAGGATAGTGTTAGTGTTAGGGTTAGGGTTACCATCAGCCCTAGGATAGTGTTAGGGTTAGCGTTAGGGTTAGCATCAGCCCTAGGATAGTGTTAGGGTTAGGGATAGGGTTAGCATCAGGCCTAGGATAGTGTTAGGGTTAGGGTTAGGGTTAGCATCAGCCCTAGGATAGTGTTAGGGTTAGGGTTAGCATCAGGCCTAGGAGAGTGTTAGGGTTAGGGTTAGCATCAGCCCTAGGATAGTGTTAGGGTTAGGGTTAGCATCAGGCCTAGGAGAGTGTTGGGGTTAAGGTTAGCATCAGCCCTAGGATAGTGTTAGTGTTAGGGTTAGGGTTAGCATCAGCCCTAGGATAGTGTTAGGGTTATGGTTAGGTTTAGCATCAGCCCTAGGATAGTGTTATGGTAAGGATTAGGGTTAGCATCAGGCCTAGGATAGTGTTAGGGTTACGGTTAGAATCAGCCCTAGAATAGTGTTAGGGTTAGGGTTAGGGTTAGCATCAGCCCTAGGATAGTGTTAGGGTAAGGGTTAGGGTTAGCATCAGGCCTAGGATAGTGTTAGGGTTAGGGTTAGGGATAGCATCAGCCCTAGGATAGTGTTAGGGTTAGGGTTAGGGATAGCATCAGCCCTAGGATAGTGTTAGGGTTAGGGTTAGGGTTAGCATCAGCCCTAGGATATTATTAGGGTTAGGGTTAGCATCAGCCGTAGAATAGTGTTAGGGTTAGGGTTAGGGTTAGCACCAGGCCTAGGATAGTGTTAGTGTTAGGGTTAGCATCAGCCTTAGGATAGTGTTAGGGTTAGGGTTAGGGTTAGCATCAGCCGTAGGATAGTGTTAGGGTTAGGGTTAGCCTCAGCCCTAGGATAGTGTTAGAGTTAGGGTTAGGGTTATCATCAGCCCTAGGATAGTGTTAGGGTTAGGGTTAGGGTTAGCATCAGCCCTAGGATAGTATTAGGGTTAGGGTTAGGTTTAGGGTTAGGGTTAGCATCAGCTCTAGGATAGTGTTAGGGTTAGGGTTAGGGTTAGCATCAGCCCTAGGAAAGTGTTAGGGTTAGGGTTAGGGTTAGCATCAGGCCTAGGATAGTGTTAGGGTTAGGGTTAGCATCAGCCCTAGGATAGTGTTAGGGTTAGGGTTAGTGTTAGCATCAGCCCTAGGATAGTGTTAGGGTTAGGGTTAGCATCAGCCCTAGGATGGTGTTAGGGTTAGGGTTAGGGTTATCATCAGGCCTAGGATAGTGTTAGGGTTAGGGTTAGCATCAGCCCTAGGATAGTGTTAGGGTTAGGGTTAGGTTAGCATCAGCCCTAGGATAGTGTTAGGGTTAGGGTTAGCATCAGCCCTACGATAGTGTTAGGGTTAGGCTTAGGGTTAGCATCAGGCCTAGGATAGTGTTAGGGTTAGGGTTAGCATCAGCCCTAGGATAGTCTTAGGGTTAGGGTTCGGGTTAGCATCAGCCGTAGGAGAGTGTTAGGGTTAGGGTTAGCCTCAGCCCTAAGATAGTGTTAGAGTTAGGGTTAGGGTTAACATCAGCCCTAGGATAGTGTTAGCTTTAGGGTTAGGGATATCATCAGGACTAGGATATTGTTAGGGTTAGGGTAAGCATCAGCCCTAGGATAGTGTTGGGGTTAGGGTTAGGGTTAGCATCAGCCCTAGGATAGTGTTAGGGTTAGGGTTAGGGTTAGCATCAGCCCTAGGATAGTGTTAGGGTTAGGGTTAGCATCAGGCCTAGGAGAGTGTTAGGGTTAGGGTTAGCATCAGCCCTAGGATAGTGTTAGTGTTAGGGTTAGGGTTACCATCAGCCCTAGGATAGTGTTAGGGTTAGCGTTAGGGTTAGCATCAGCCCTAGGATAGTGTTAGGGTTAGGGATAGGGTTAGCATCAGGCCTAGGATAGTGTTAGGGTTAGGGTTAGGGTTAGCATCAGCCCTAGGATAGTGTTAGGGTTAGGGTTAGCATCAGGCCTAGGAGAGTGTTAGGGTTAGGGTTAGCATCAGCCCTAGGATAGTGTTAGGGTTAGGGTTAGCATCAGGCCTAGGAGAGTGTTAGGGTTAGGGTTAGCATCAGCCCTAGGATAGTGTTAGTGTTAGGGTTAGGGTTAGCATCAGCCCTAGGATAGTGTTAGGGTTATGGTTAGGTTTAGCATCAGCCCTAGGATAGTGTTAGGGTAAGGGTTAGGGTTAGCATCAGGCCTAGGTTAGTGTTAGGGTTACGGTTAGAATCAGCCCTAGGATAGTGTTAGGGTTAGGGTTAGGGTTAGCATCAGCCCTAGCATAGTGTTAGGGTAAGGGTTACGGTTAGCATCAGGCCTAGGATAGTGTTAGGGATACGGTTAGAATCAGCCCTAGGATAGTGTTAGGGTTAGGGTTAGGGTTAGAATCAGCCCTAGGATAGTGTTAAGGTTAGGGTTAGGGTTAGCATCAGCACTAGGATAGTATTAGGGTTAGGGTTAGGGTTAGCATCAGCCCTAGGATAGTGTTAGGGTTAGGGTTAGGGTTAGCACCAGGCCTAGGATAGTGTTAGTCTTAGGGTTAGCATCAGCCTTAGGATAGTGTTAGGGTTAGGGTTAGGGTTAGCATCAGCCGTAGGATAGTGTTATGGTTAGGGTTAGCCTCAGCCCTAGGATAGTGTTAGAGTTAGGGTTAGGGTGAGCATCAGCCCTAGGATAGTGTTAGGGTTAGGGGTATGGTTAGCATCAGCCCTAGGATAGTATTAGGGTTAGGGTTAGGGTTAGGGTTAGCATCAGCTCTAGGATAGTGTTAGGGTCAGGGTTAGGGTTAGCATCCGCCCTAGGATAGTGTTAGGGTTAGGGTTAGGGTTAGCATCAGGCCTAGGATAGTGTTAGGGTTAGGGTTAGCATCAGCCCTAGGATAGTGTTAGGGTTAGGGTTAGGGTTAGCATCAGGCCTAGGATAGTGTTAGGGTTAGGGTTAGCATCAGCCCTAGGATAGTGTTAGGGTTAGGGTTACCATCAACCCTAGGATAGTGTTTCTGTTAGGGTTAGGGTTAGCCTCAGCCCTAGGATTGTGTTAGGGTTAGGGTTAGCCTCAGCCCTAGGAGAGTTTTAGGGTTAGGGATAGGGTTAGCATCAGGCCTAGGATAGTGTTAGGGTTAGGGTTAGCATCAGCCCTAGGATAGTGTTAGGGTTAGGGTTAGGGTTAGCATCAGCCATAGGATAGTGTTAGCTTTAGGGTTAGGGATATCATCAGGACTAGGATATTGTTAGGGTTAGGGTTAGCATCAGCCCTAGGATAGTGTTCGGGTTAGGGTTAGGGTTAGCATCAGCCCTAGGATAGTGTTAGGGTTAGGGTTAGGGTTAGCATCAGACCTAGGATAGTGTTAGGGTTAGGGTTAGGGTTAGCATCAGCCCTAGGATATTATTAGGGTTAGGGTTAGCATCAGCCCTAGGATACTGTTAGGGTTAGGGTTAGGGTTAGCACCAGGCCTAGGATAGTGTTAGTGTTAGGGTTAGCATCAGCCCTAGGATAGTGTTAGAGTTAGGGTTAGGGTTAGCATCAGCCCTAGGATAGTGTTAGGGTTAGGGTTAGGGTTAGGGTTAGGGTTAGCATCAGCCCTAGGATAGTGTTAGTGTTAGGGTTAGCATCAGCCCTAGGATAGTGTTAGGGTTAGGGTTAGGGTTAGCATCAGCCCTAGGATAGTATTAGGGTTAGGGTTAGGGTTAGGGTTAGGGTTAGCATCAGCCCTAGGATAGTGTTAGTGTTAGGGTTAGCATCAACCCTAGGATAGTGTTTGGGTTAGGGTTAGGGTTAGCATCAGCCCTAGGATAGTGTTAGGGTTAGGGTTAACATCAGAGCTAGGATAGTGTTAGGGTTAGGGTTAGGGTTAGCATCAGCCCTAGAATACTGTTAGGTTTAGGGTTAGCATCAGACCTAGGATAGCGTTAGGGTTAGGGTTAGGGTTAGCATCAGCCCTAGGATAGTGTAAGTGTTAGGGTTAGGGTTAGCATCAGGCCTAGGACCGTGTTAGGGTTAGGGTTAGCATCAGCCCTAGGATAGTGTTAGGGTTAGGGTTAGCGTTAGCATCAGCCCTAGGATAGTGTTAGGGTTAGGGTTAGGGTTAGCATCAGCCCTAGGATAGTATTAGGGTTAGGGTTAGCATCAGCCCTAGGATAGTGTTAGGGTTAGGGTTAGGGTTAGCACCAGGCCTAGCATAGTGTTAGTGTTAGGGTTAGCATCAGCCTTAGGATAGTGTTAGGGTTAGGGTTAGGGGTAGCATCAGCCGTAGGATAGTGTTAGGGTTAGGGTTAGCCTCAGCCCTAAGATAGTGTTAGAGTTAGGGTTAGGGTTAGCATCAGCCCTAGGATAGTGTTAGGGTTAGGGTTAGGGTTAGCATCAGCCCTAGGATAGTGTTAGTGTTAGGGTTAGCATCAGCCCTAGGATAGTGTTAGGGTTAGGGTTAGGGTTAGCATCCGCCCTAGCATAGTGTTAGGGTTAGGGTTAGGGTTAGCATCAGCCCTAGGATAGTGTTAGGGTTAGGGTTAACATAAACCCTAGGATAGTGTCAGGGTTAGGGTTAGGGTTATCATCAAGCCTAGGATAGTGTTAGGGTTAGGGTTAGGGTTAGCATCAGTTCAAGGATAGTGTTAGGGTTAGCGTTAGGGTTAGCATCAGCCCTAGGATAGTGTTAGGGTTAGGGATAGGGTTAGCATCAGGCCTAGGATAGTGTTAGGGTTAGGGTTAGGGTTAGCATCAGGCCTAGGATAGTGTTAGGGTTAGGGTTAGGAGTAGCATCAGCCCTAGGATAGTGTTAGGGTTAGGGTTAGCATTAGGCCTAGGATAGTGTTAGGCTTAGGGTTAGCATCAGCCCTAGGATGGTGTTAGGGTTAGGGTTAGGGTTAGCATCAGGCCTAGGATAGTGTTAGGGTTAGGGTTAGCATCAGCCCTAGGATAGTGTTAGGGTTAGGGTTACCATCAACCCTAGGATAGTGTTTGGGTTAGGGTTAGGGTTAGCATCAGCCCTAGGATTGTGTTAGGGTTAGGATTAGCCTCAGCCCTAGGAGAGTGTTAGGGTTAGGGATAGGGTTAGCATCAGGCCTAGGATAGTGTTAGGGTTAGTGTTAGGGTTAGCACCAGCCCTAGGATAGTGTTAGGGTTAGGGTTAGCATCAGGCCTAGGATAGTGTTAGGGTTAGGGTTAGCATCAGCCCTAGGATAGTGTTAGGGTTAGGGTTAGGGTTAGCATCAGCCCTAGGATAGTGTTAGCTTTAGGGTTAGGGATATCATCAGGACTAGGATATTGTTATGGTTAGGGTTAGCATCAGCCCTAGGATAGTGTTGGGGTTAGGGTTAGGGTTAGCATCAGCCCTAGGATAGTGTTAGGGTTAGGGTTAGGGTTAGCATCAGACCTAGGATAGTGTTAGGGTTAGGGTTAGGGTTAGCATCAGCCCTAGGATATTATTAGGGTTAGGGTTAGCATCAGCCCTAGGAGACTGTTAGGGTTAGGGTTAGGGTTAGCACCAGGCCTAGGATAGTGTTAGTGTTAGGGTTAGCATCAGCCTTAGGATAGTGTTAGGGTTAGGGTTAGGGTTAGCATCAGCCGTAGGATAGTGTTAGGGTTAGGGTTAGCCTCAGCCCTAGGATAGTGTTAGAGTTAGGGTTAGGGTTAGCATCAGCCCTAGGATAGTGTGAGGGTTAGGGTTAGGGTTAGGGTTAGCATCAGCCCTTGGATAGTGTTAGGGTTAGGGTTAGGGTTAGCATCAGCCCTAGGATAGTGTTAGGGTTAGGGTTAGCATCAGGCCTAGGAGAGTGTTAGGGTTAGGGTTAGCATCAGCCCTAGGATAGTGTTAGGGTTAGGGTTAGCATCAGGACTAGGAGAGTGTTGGGGTTAGGGTTAGCATCAGCCCTAGGATAGTGTTAGTGTTAGGGTTAGGGTTAGCATCAGCCCTAGGATAGTGTTAGGGTTATGGTTAGGTTTAGCATCAGCCCTAGGATAGTGTTATGGTAAGGATTAGGGTTAGCATCAGGCCTAGGATAGTGTTAGGTTTACGGTTAGAATCAGCCCTAGAATAGTGTTAGGGTTAGGGTTAGGGTTAGCATCAGCCCTAGGATAGTGTTAGGGTAAGGGTTAGGGTTAGCATCAGGCCTAGGATAGTGTTAGGGTTAGGGTTAGGGATAGCATCAGCCCTAGGATAGTGTTAGGGTTAGGGTTAGGGATAGCATCAGCCCTAGGATAGTGTAAGGGTTAGGGTTAGGGTTAGCATCAGCCCTAGGATATTATTAGGGTTAGGGTTAGCATCAGCCGTAGAATAGTGTTAGGGTTAGGGTTAGGGTTAGCACCAGGCCTAGGATAGTGTTAGTGTTAGGGTTAGCATCAGCCTTAGGATAGTGTTAGGGTTAGGGTTAGGGTTAGCATCAGCCGTAGGATAGTGTTAGGGTTAGGGTTAGCCTCAGCCCTAGGATAGTGTTAGAGTTAGGGTTAGGGTTATCATCAGCCCTAGGATAGTGTTAGGGTTAGGGTTAGGGTTAGCATCAGCCCTAGGATAGTATTAGGGTTAGGGTTAGGGTTAGGGTTAGGGTTAGGGTTAGCATCAGCTCTAGGATAGTGTTAGGATTAGGGTTAGGGTTAGCATCAGCCCTAGGATAGTGTTAGGGTTAGGGTTAGGGTTAGCATCAGGCCTAGGATAGTGTTAGGGTTAGGGTTAGCATCAGCCCTAGGATAGTGTTAGGGTTAGGGTTAGTGTTAGCATCAGCCCTAGGATAGTGTTAGGGTTAGGGTTAGCATCAGCCCTAGGATGGTGTTAGGGTTAGGGTTAGGGTTATCATCAGGCCTAGGATAGTGTTAGGGTTAGGGGTAGCATCAGCCCTAGGATAGTGTTAGTGTTAGGGTTAGGTTAGCATCAGCCCTAGGATAGTGTTAGGGTTAGGGTTAGCATCAGCCCTACGATAGTGTTAGGGTTAGGCTTAGGGTTAGCATCAGGCCTAGGATAGTGTTAGGGTTAGGGTTAGCATCAGCCCTAGGATAGTCTTAGGGTTAGGGTTCGGGTTAGCCTCAGCCGTAGGATAGTGTTAGGGTTAGGGTTAGCCTCAGCCCTAAGATAGTGTTAGAGTTAGGGTTAGGGTTAGCATCAGCCCTAGGATAGTGTTAGCTTTAGGGTTAGGGATATCATCAGGACTAGGATATTGTTAGGGTTAGGGTTAGCATCAGCCCTAGGATAGTGTTGGGGTTAGGGTTAGGGTTAGCATCAGCCCTAGGATAGTGTTAGGGTTAGGGTTAGGGTTAGCATCAGCCCTAGGATAGTGTTAGGGTTAGGGTTAGCATCAGGCCTAGGAGAGTGTTAGGGTTAGGGTTAGCATCAGCCCTAGGATAGTGTTAGTGTTAGGGTTATTGTTACCATCAGCCCTAGGATAGTGTTAGGGTTAGCGTTAGGGCTAGCATCAGCCCTAGGATAGTGTTAGGGTTAGGGATAGGGTTAGCATCAGGCCTAGGATAGTGTTAGGGTTAGGGTTAGGGTTAGCATCAGCCCTAGGATAGTGTTAGGGTTAGGGTTAGCATCAGGCCTAGGAGAGTGTTAGGGTTAGGGTTAGCATCAGCCCTAGGATAGTGTTAGGGTTAGGGTTAGCATCAGGCCTAGGAGAGTGTTAGGGTTAGGGTTAGCATCAGCCCTAGGATAGTGTTAGTGTTAGGGTTAGGATTAGCATCAGCCCTAGGATAGTGTTAGGGTTATGGTTAGGTTTAGCATCAGCCCTAGGATAGTGTTAGGGTAAGGGTTAGGGTTAGCATCAGGCCTAGGTTAGTGTTAGGGTTACGGTTAGAATCAGCCCTAGGATAGTGTTAGGGTTAGGGTTAGGGTTAGCATCAGCCCTAGCATAGTGTTAGGGTAAGGGTTACGGTTAGCATCAGGCCTAGGATAGTGTTAGGGATACGGTTAGAATCAGCCCTAGGATAGTGTTAGGGTTAGGGTTAGGGTTAGCATCAGCCCTAGGATAGTGTTAGGGTTAGGGTTAGGGTTAGCATCAGCACTAGGATAGTATTAGGGTTAGGGTTAGGGTTAGCATCAGCCCTAGGATAGTGTTAGGGTTAGGGTTAGGGTTAGCACCAGGCCTAGGATAGTGTTATGGTTAGGGTTAGGCTCAGCCCTAGGATAGTGTTAGAGTTAGGGTTAGGGTTAGCATCAGCCCTAGGATAGTGTTAGGGTTAGGGTTAGGGTTAGCATCAGCCCTAGGATAGTATTAGGGTTAGGGTTAGGGTTAGGGTTAGGGTTAGCATCAGCTCTAGTATAGTGTTAGGGTTAGGGTTAGGGTTAGCATCAGCCCTAGGATAGTGTTAGGGTTAGGGTTAGGGTTAGCATCAGGCCTAGGATAGTGTTAGGGTTAGGGTTAGCATCAGCCCTAGGATGGTGTTAGGGTTAGGGTTAGGGTTAGCATCAGGCCTAGGATAGTGTTAGGGTTAGGGTTAGCATCAGCCCTAGGATAGTGTTAGGGTTAGGGTTACCATCAACCCTAGGATAGTGTTTGGGTTAGGGTTAGGGTTAGCATCAGCCCTAGGATTGTGTTAGGGTTAGGATTAGCCTCAGCCCTAGGAGAGTGTTAGGGTTAGGGATAGGGTTAGCATCAGGCCTAGGATAGTGTTAGGGTTAGTGTTAGGGTTAGCACCAGCCCTAGGATAGTGTTAGGGTTAGGGTTAGCATCAGGCCTAGGATAGTGTTAGGGTTAGGGTTAGCATCAGCCCTAGGATAGTGTTAGGGTTAGGGTTAGGGTTAGCATCAGCCCTAGGATAGTGTTAGCTTTAGGGTTAGGGATATCATCAGGACTAGGATATTGTTATGGTTAGGGTTAGCATCAGCCCTAGGATAGTGTTGGGGTTAGGGTTAGGGTTAGCATCAGCCCTAGGATAGTGTTAGGGTTAGGGTTAGGGTTAGCATCAGACCTAGGATAGTGTTAGGGTTAGGGTTAGGGTTAGCATCAGCCCTAGGATATTATTAGGGTTAGGGTTAGCATCAGCCCTAGGAGACTGTTAGGGTTAGGGTTAGGGTTAGCACCAGGCCTAGGATAGTGTTAGTGTTAGGGTTAGCATCAGCCTTAGGATAGTGTTAGGGTTAGGGTTAGGGTTAGCATCAGCCGTAGGATAGTGTTAGGGTTAGGGTTAGCCTCAGCCCTAGGATAGTGTTAGAGTTAGGGTTAGGGTTAGCATCAGCCCTAGGATAGTGTGAGGGTTAGGGTTAGGGTTAGGGTTAGCATCAGCCCTTGGATAGTGTTAGGGTTAGGGTTAGGGTTAGCATCAGCCCTAGGATAGTGTTAGGGTTAGGGTTAGCATCAGGCCTAGGAGAGTGTTAGGGTTAGGGTTAGCATCAGCCCTAGGATAGTGTTAGGGTTAGGGTTAGCATCAGGACTAGGAGAGTGTTGGGGTTAGGGTTAGCATCAGCCCTAGGATAGTGTTAGTGTTAGGGTTAGGGTTAGCATCAGCCCTAGGATAGTGTTAGGGTTATGGTTAGGTTTAGCATCAGCCCTAGGATAGTGTTATGGTAAGGATTAGGGTTAGCATCAGGCCTAGGATAGTGTTAGGTTTACGGTTAGAATCAGCCCTAGAATAGTGTTAGGGTTAGGGTTAGGGTTAGCATCAGCCCTAGGATAGTGTTAGGGTAAGGGTTAGGGTTAGCATCAGGCCTAGGATAGTGTTAGGGTTAGGGTTAGGGATAGCATCAGCCCTAGGATAGTGTTAGGGTTAGGGTTAGGGATAGCATCAGCCCTAGGATAGTGTAAGGGTTAGGGTTAGGGTTAGCATCAGCCCTAGGATATTATTAGGGTTAGGGTTAGCATCAGCCGTAGAATAGTGTTAGGGTTAGGGTTAGGGTTAGCACCAGGCCTAGGATAGTGTTAGTGTTAGGGTTAGCATCAGCCTTAGGATAGTGTTAGGGTTAGGGTTAGGGTTAGCATCAGCCGTAGGATAGTGTTAGGGTTAGGGTTAGCCTCAGCCCTAGGATAGTGTTAGAGTTAGGGTTAGGGTTATCATCAGCCCTAGGATAGTGTTAGGGTTAGGGTTAGGGTTAGCATCAGCCCTAGGATAGTATTAGGGTTAGGGTTAGGGTTAGGGTTAGGGTTAGGGTTAGCATCAGCTCTAGGATAGTGTTAGGATTAGGGTTAGGGTTAGCATCAGCCCTAGGATAGTGTTAGGGTTAGGGTTAGGGTTAGCATCAGGCCTAGGATAGTGTTAGGGTTAGGGTTAGCATCAGCCCTAGGATAGTGTTAGGGTTAGGGTTAGTGTTAGCATCAGCCCTAGGATAGTGTTAGGGTTAGGGTTAGCATCAGCCCTAGGATGGTGTTAGGGTTAGGGTTAGGGTTATCATCAGGCCTAGGATAGTGTTAGGGTTAGGGGTAGCATCAGCCCTAGGATAGTGTTAGTGTTAGGGTTAGGTTAGCATCAGCCCTAGGATAGTGTTAGGGTTAGGGTTAGCATCAGCCCTACGATAGTGTTAGGGTTAGGCTTAGGGTTAGCATCAGGCCTAGGATAGTGTTAGGGTTAGGGTTAGCATCAGCCCTAGGATAGTCTTAGGGTTAGGGTTCGGGTTAGCCTCAGCCGTAGGATAGTGTTAGGGTTAGGGTTAGCCTCAGCCCTAAGATAGTGTTAGAGTTAGGGTTAGGGTTAGCATCAGCCCTAGGATAGTGTTAGCTTTAGGGTTAGGGATATCATCAGGACTAGGATATTGTTAGGGTTAGGGTTAGCATCAGCCCTAGGATAGTGTTGGGGTTAGGGTTAGGGTTAGCATCAGCCCTAGGATAGTGTTAGGGTTAGGGTTAGGGTTAGCATCAGCCCTAGGATAGTGTTAGGGTTAGGGTTAGCATCAGGCCTAGGAGAGTGTTAGGGTTAGGGTTAGCATCAGCCCTAGGATAGTGTTAGTGTTAGGGTTATTGTTACCATCAGCCCTAGGATAGTGTTAGGGTTAGCGTTAGGGCTAGCATCAGCCCTAGGATAGTGTTAGGGTTAGGGATAGGGTTAGCATCAGGCCTAGGATAGTGTTAGGGTTAGGGTTAGGGTTAGCATCAGCCCTAGGATAGTGTTAGGGTTAGGGTTAGCATCAGGCCTAGGAGAGTGTTAGGGTTAGGGTTAGCATCAGCCCTAGGATAGTGTTAGGGTTAGGGTTAGCATCAGGCCTAGGAGAGTGTTAGGGTTAGGGTTAGCATCAGCCCTAGGATAGTGTTAGTGTTAGGGTTAGGATTAGCATCAGCCCTAGGATAGTGTTAGGGTTATGGTTAGGTTTAGCATCAGCCCTAGGATAGTGTTAGGGTAAGGGTTAGGGTTAGCATCAGGCCTAGGTTAGTGTTAGGGTTACGGTTAGAATCAGCCCTAGGATAGTGTTAGGGTTAGGGTTAGGGTTAGCATCAGCCCTAGCATAGTGTTAGGGTAAGGGTTACGGTTAGCATCAGGCCTAGGATAGTGTTAGGGATACGGTTAGAATCAGCCCTAGGATAGTGTTAGGGTTAGGGTTAGGGTTAGCATCAGCCCTAGGATAGTGTTAGGGTTAGGGTTAGGGTTAGCATCAGCACTAGGATAGTATTAGGGTTAGGGTTAGGGTTAGCATCAGCCCTAGGATAGTGTTAGGGTTAGGGTTAGGGTTAGCACCAGGCCTAGGATAGTGTTATGGTTAGGGTTAGGCTCAGCCCTAGGATAGTGTTAGAGTTAGGGTTAGGGTTAGCATCAGCCCTAGGATAGTGTTAGGGTTAGGGTTAGGGTTAGCATCAGCCCTAGGATAGTATTAGGGTTAGGGTTAGGGTTAGGGTTAGGGTTAGCATCAGCTCTAGTATAGTGTTAGGGTTAGGGTTAGGGTTAGCATCAGCCCTAGGATAGTGTTAGGGTTAGGGTTAGGGTTAGCATCAGGCCTAGGATAGTGTTAGGGTTAGGGTTAGCATCAGCCCTAGGATAGTGTTAGGGTTAGGGTTAGCATCAGCCCTAGGATAGTGTTAGGGTTAGGGTTACCATCAACCCTAGGATAGTGTTTGGGTTAGGGTTAGGGTTAGCATCAGCCGTAGGATTGTGTTAGGGTTAGGGTTAGCCTCAGCCCTAGGAGAGTTTTAGGGTTAGGGATAGGGTTAGCATCAGGCCTAGGATAGTGTTAGGGTTAGGGTTAGGGTTAGCACCAGCCCTAGGATAGTGTTAGGGTTAGGGTTAGCATCAGGCCTAGGATAGTGTTAGGGTTAGGGTTAGCATCAGCCCTAGGATAGTGTTAGGGTTAGGGTTACCAACAACCCTAGGATAGTGTTTGGGTTAGGGTTAGGGTTAGCATCAGCCCTAGGATTGTGTTAGGGTTAGGGTTAGCCTCAGCCCTAGGAGAGTTTTAGGGTTAGGGATAGGGTTAGCATCAGGCCTAGGATAGTGTTAGGGTTAGGGTTAGGGTTAGCACCAGCCCTAGGATAGTGTTAGGGTTAGGGTTAGCATCAGGCCTAGGATAGTGTTAGGGTTAGGGTTAGCATCAGCCCTAGGATAGTGTTAGGGTTAGGGTTAGGGTTAGCATCAGCCCTAGGATAGTGTTGGGGTTAGGGTTAGGGTTAGCATCAGCCCTAGGATAGTGTTAGGGTTAGGGTTAGGTTTAGCATCAGACCTAGGATAGTGTTAGGGTTAGGGTTAGGGTTAGCATCAGCCCTAGGATATTATTAGGGTTAGGGTTAGCATCAGCCCTAGGATACTGTTAGGGTTAGGGTTAGGGTTAGCACCAGGCTTAGGATAGTGTTAGTGTTAGGGTTAGCATCAGCCCTAGGATAGTGTTAGAGTTAGGGTTAGGGTTAGCATCAGCCCTAGGATAGTGTTAGGGTTAGGGTTAGGGTTAGGGTTAGGGTTAGCATCAGCCCTAGGATAGTGTTAGTGTTAGGGTTAGCATCAGCCCTAGGATAGTGTTAGGGTTAGGGTTAGGGTTAGCATCAGCCCTAGGATAGTATTAGGGTTAGGGTTAGGGTTAGGGTTACGGTTAGCATCAGCCCTAGGATAGTGTTAGTGTTAGGGTTAGCATCAACCCTAGGATAGTGTTTGGGTTAGGGTTAGGGTTAGCATCAGCCCTAGGATAGTGTTAGGGTTAGGGTTAACATCAGCCCTAGGATAGTGTTAGGGTTAGGGTTAGGGTTAGCATCAGCCCTAGGATACTGTTAGGTTTAGGGTTAGCATCAGACCTAGGATAGCGTTAGGGTTAGGGTTAGGGTTAGCATCAGCCCTAGGATAGTGTAAGTGTTAGGGTTAGGGTTAGCATCAGGCCTAGGATCGTGTTAGGGTTAGGGTTAGCATCAGCCCTAGGATAGTGTTAGGGTTAGGGTTAGGGTTAGCATCAGCCCTAGGATAGTGTTAGGGTTAGGGTTAGCATCAGGCCTAGGAGAGTGTTAGGGTTAGGGTTAGCATCAGCCCTAGGATAGTGTTAGTGTTAGGGTTAGGGTTACCATCAGCCCTAGGATAGTGTTAGGGTTAGCGTTAGGGCTAGCATCAGCCCTAGGATAGTGTTAGGGTTAGGGATAGGGTTAGCATCAGGCCTAGGATAGTGTTAGGGTTAGGGTTAGGGTTAGCATCAGCCCTAGGATAGTGTTAGGGTTAGGGTTAGCATCAGGCCTAGGAGAGTGTTAGGGTTAGGGTTAGCATCAGCCCTAGGATAGTGTTAGGGTTAGGGTTAGCATCAGGCCTAGGAGAGTGTTAGGGTTAGGGTTAGCATCAGCCCTAGGATAGTGTTAGTGTTAGGGTTAGGATTAGCATCAGCCCTAGGATAGTGTTAGGGTTATGGTTAGGTTTAGCATCAGCCCTAGGATAGTGTTAGGGTAAGGGTTAGGGTTAGCATCAGGCCTAGGTTAGTGTTAGGGTTACGGTTAGAATCAGCCCTAGGATAGTGTTAGGGTTAGGGTTAGGGTTAGCATCAGCCCTAGCATAGTGTTAGGGTAAGGGTTACGGTTAGCATCAGGCCTAGGATAGTGTTAGGGATACGGTTAGAATCAGCCCTAGGATAGTGTTAGGGTTAGGGTTAGGGTTAGCATCAGCCCTAGGATAGTGTTAGGGTTAGGGTTAGGGTTAGCATCAGCACTAGGATAGTATTAGGGTTAGGGTTAGGGTTAGCATCAGCCCTAGGATAGTGTTAGGGTTAGGGTTAGGGTTAGCACCAGGCCTAGGATAGTGTTAGTCTTAGGGTTAGCATCAGCCTTAGGATAGTGTTAGGGTTAGGGTTAGGGTTAGCATCAGCCGTAGGATAGTGTTATGGTTAGGGTTAGGCTCAGCCCTAGGATAGTGTTAGAGTTAGGGTTAGGGTTAGCATCAGCCCTAGGATAGTGTTAGGGTTAGGGTTAGGGTTAGCATCAGCCCTAGGATAGTATTAGGGTTAGGGTTAGGGTTAGGGTTAGGGTTAGCATCAGCTCTAGTATAGTGTTAGGGTTAGGGTTAGGGTTAGCATCAGCCCTAGGATAGTGTTAGGGTTAGGGTTAGGGTTAGCATCAGGCCTAGGATAGTGTTAGGGTTAGGGTTAGCATCAGCCCTAGGATAGTGTTAGGGTAAGGGTTACCATCAACCCTAGGATAGTGTTTGGGTTAGGGTTAGGGTTAGCATCAGCCGTAGGATTGTGTTAGGGTTAGGGTTAGCCTCAGCCCTAGGAGAGTTTTAGGGTTAGGGATAGGGTTAGCATCAGGCCTAGGATAGTGTTAGGGTTAGGGTTAGGGTTAGCACCAGCCCTAGGATAGTGTTAGGGTTAGGGTTAGCATCAGGCCTAGGATAGTGTTAGGGTTAGGGTTAGCATCAGCCCTAGGATAGTGTTAGGGGTAGGGTTACCAACAACCCTAGGATAGTGTTTGGGTTAGGGTTAGGGTTAGCATCAGCCCTAGGATTGTGTTAGGGTTAGGGTTAGCCTCAGCCCTAGGAGAGTTTTAGGGTTAGGGATAGGGTTAGCATCAGGCCTAGGATAGTGTTAGGGTTAGGGTTAGGGTTAGCACCAGCCCTAGGATAGTGTTAGGGTTAGGGTTAGCATCAGGCCTAGGATAGTGTTAGGGTTAGGGTTAGCATCAGCCCTAGGATAGTGTTAGGGTTAGGGTTAGGGTTAGCATCAGCCCTAGGATAGTGTTGGGGTTAGGGTTAGGGTTAGCATCAGCCCTAGGATAGTGTTAGGGTTAGGGTTAGGTTTAGCATCAGACCTAGGATAGTGTTAGGGTTAGGGTTAGGGTTAGCATCAGCCCTAGGATATTATTAGGGTTAGGGTTAGCATCAGCCCTAGGATACTGTTAGGGTTAGGGTTAGGATTAGCACCAGGCTTAGGATAGTGTTAGTGTTAGGGTTAGCATCAGCCCTAGGATAGTGTTAGAGTTAGGGTTAGGGTTAGCATCAGCCCTAGGATAGTGTTAGGGTTAGGGTTAGGGTTAGGGTTAGGGTTAGCATCAGCCCTAGGATAGTGTTAGTGTTAGGGTTAGCATCAGCCCTAGGATAGTGTTAGGGTTAGGGTTAGGGTTAGCATCAGCCCTAGGATAGTATTAGGGTTAGGGTTAGGGTTAGGGTTACGGTTAGCATCAGCCCTAGGATAGTGTTAGTGTTAGGGTTAGCATCAACCCTAGGATAGTGTTTGGGTTAGGGTTAGGGTTAGCATCAGCCCTAGGATAGTGTTAGGGTTAGGGTTAACATCAGCCCTAGGATAGTGTTAGGGTTAGGGTTAGGGTTAGCATCAGCCCTAGGATTGTGTTAGGGTTAGGATTAGCCTCAGCCCTAGGAGAGTGTTAGGGTTAGGGATAGGGTTAGCATCAGGCCTAGGATAGTGTTAGGGTTAGTGTTAGGGTTAGCACCAGCCCTAGGATAGTGTTAGGGTTAGGGTTAGCATCAGGCCTAGGATAGTGTTAGGGTTAGGGTTAGCATCAGCCCTAGGATAGTGTTAGGGTTAGGGTTAGGGTTAGCATCAGCCCTAGGATAGTGTTAGCTTTAGGGTTAGGGATATCATCAGGACTAGGATATTGTTATGGTTAGGGTTAGCATCAGCCCTAGGATAGTGTTGGGGTTAGGGTTAGGGTTAGCATCAGCCCTAGGATAGTGTTAGGGTTAGGGTTAGGGTTAGCATCAGACCTAGGATAGTGTTAGGGTTAGGGTTAGGGTTAGCATCAGCCCTAGGATATTATTAGGGTTAGGGTTAGCATCAGCCCTAGGAGACTGTTAGGGTTAGGGTTAGGGTTAGCACCAGGCCTAGGATAGTGTTAGTGTTAGGGTTAGCATCAGCCTTAGGATAGTGTTAGGGTTAGGGTTAGGGTTAGCATCAGCCGTAGGATAGTGTTAGGGTTAGGGTTAGCCTCAGCCCTAGGATAGTGTTAGAGTTAGGGTTAGGGTTAGCATCAGCCCTAGGATAGTGTGAGGGTTAGGGTTAGGGTTAGGGTTAGCATCAGCCCTTGGATAGTGTTAGGGTTAGGGTTAGGGTTAGCATCAGCCCTAGGATAGTGTTAGGGTTAGGGTTAGCATCAGGCCTAGGAGAGTGTTAGGGTTAGGGTTAGCATCAGCCCTAGGATAGTGTTAGGGTTAGGGTTAGCATCAGGACTAGGAGAGTGTTGGGGTTAGGGTTAGCATCAGCCCTAGGATAGTGTTAGTGTTAGGGTTAGGGTTAGCATCAGCCCTAGGATAGTGTTAGGGTTATGGTTAGGTTTAGCATCAGCCCTAGGATAGTGTTATGGTAAGGATTAGGGTTAGCATCAGGCCTAGGATAGTGTTAGGTTTACGGTTAGAATCAGCCCTAGAATAGTGTTAGGGTTAGGGTTAGGGTTAGCATCAGCCCTAGGATAGTGTTAGGGTAAGGGTTAGGGTTAGCATCAGGCCTAGGATAGTGTTAGGGTTAGGGTTAGGGATAGCATCAGCCCTAGGATAGTGTTAGGGTTAGGGTTAGGGATAGCATCAGCCCTAGGATAGTGTAAGGGTTAGGGTTAGGGTTAGCATCAGCCCTAGGATATTATTAGGGTTAGGGTTAGCATCAGCCGTAGAATAGTGTTAGGGTTAGGGTTAGGGTTAGCACCAGGCCTAGGATAGTGTTAGTGTTAGGGTTAGCATCAGCCTTAGGATAGTGTTAGGGTTAGGGTTAGGGTTAGCATCAGCCGTAGGATAGTGTTAGGGTTAGGGTTAGCCTCAGCCCTAGGATAGTGTTAGAGTTAGGGTTAGGGTTATCATCAGCCCTAGGATAGTGTTAGGGTTAGGGTTAGGGTTAGCATCAGCCCTAGGATAGTATTAGGGTTAGGGTTAGGGTTAGGGTTAGGGTTAGGGTTAGCATCAGCTCTAGGATAGTGTTAGGATTAGGGTTAGGGTTAGCATCAGCCCTAGGATAGTGTTAGGGTTAGGGTTAGGGTTAGCATCAGGCCTAGGATAGTGTTAGGGTTAGGGTTAGCATCAGCCCTAGGATAGTGTTAGGGTTAGGGTTAGTGTTAGCATCAGCCCTAGGATAGTGTTAGGGTTAGGGTTAGCATCAGCCCTAGGATGGTGTTAGGGTTAGGGTTAGGGTTATCATCAGGCCTAGGATAGTGTTAGGGTTAGGGGTAGCATCAGCCCTAGGATAGTGTTAGTGTTAGGGTTAGGTTAGCATCAGCCCTAGGATAGTGTTAGGGTTAGGGTTAGCATCAGCCCTACGATAGTGTTAGGGTTAGGCTTAGGGTTAGCATCAGGCCTAGGATAGTGTTAGGGTTAGGGTTAGCATCAGCCCTAGGATAGTCTTAGGGTTAGGGTTCGGGTTAGCCTCAGCCGTAGGATAGTGTTAGGGTTAGGGTTAGCCTCAGCCCTAAGATAGTGTTAGAGTTAGGGTTAGGGTTAGCATCAGCCCTAGGATAGTGTTAGCTTTAGGGTTAGGGATATCATCAGGACTAGGATATTGTTAGGGTTAGGGTTAGCATCAGCCCTAGGATAGTGTTGGGGTTAGGGTTAGGGTTAGCATCAGCCCTAGGATAGTGTTAGGGTTAGGGTTAGGGTTAGCATCAGCCCTAGGATAGTGTTAGGGTTAGGGTTAGCATCAGGCCTAGGAGAGTGTTAGGGTTAGGGTTAGCATCAGCCCTAGGATAGTGTTAGTGTTAGGGTTATTGTTACCATCAGCCCTAGGATAGTGTTAGGGTTAGCGTTAGGGCTAGCATCAGCCCTAGGATAGTGTTAGGGTTAGGGATAGGGTTAGCATCAGGCCTAGGATAGTGTTAGGGTTAGGGTTAGGGTTAGCATCAGCCCTAGGATAGTGTTAGGGTTAGGGTTAGCATCAGGCCTAGGAGAGTGTTAGGGTTAGGGTTAGCATCAGCCCTAGGATAGTGTTAGGGTTAGGGTTAGCATCAGGCCTAGGAGAGTGTTAGGGTTAGGGTTAGCATCAGCCCTAGGATAGTGTTAGTGTTAGGGTTAGGATTAGCATCAGCCCTAGGATAGTGTTAGGGTTATGGTTAGGTTTAGCATCAGCCCTAGGATAGTGTTAGGGTAAGGGTTAGGGTTAGCATCAGGCCTAGGTTAGTGTTAGGGTTACGGTTAGAATCAGCCCTAGGATAGTGTTAGGGTTAGGGTTAGGGTTAGCATCAGCCCTAGCATAGTGTTAGGGTAAGGGTTACGGTTAGCATCAGGCCTAGGATAGTGTTAGGGATACGGTTAGAATCAGCCCTAGGATAGTGTTAGGGTTAGGGTTAGGGTTAGCATCAGCCCTAGGATAGTGTTAGGGTTAGGGTTAGGGTTAGCATCAGCACTAGGATAGTATTAGGGTTAGGGTTAGGGTTAGCATCAGCCCTAGGATAGTGTTAGGGTTAGGGTTAGGGTTAGCACCAGGCCTAGGATAGTGTTATGGTTAGGGTTAGGCTCAGCCCTAGGATAGTGTTAGAGTTAGGGTTAGGGTTAGCATCAGCCCTAGGATAGTGTTAGGGTTAGGGTTAGGGTTAGCATCAGCCCTAGGATAGTATTAGGGTTAGGGTTAGGGTTAGGGTTAGGGTTAGCATCAGCTCTAGTATAGTGTTAGGGTTAGGGTTAGGGTTAGCATCAGCCCTAGGATAGTGTTAGGGTTAGGGTTAGGGTTAGCATCAGGCCTAGGATAGTGTTAGGGTTAGGGTTAGCATCAGCCCTAGGATAGTGTTAGGGTTAGGGTTAGCATCAGCCCTAGGATAGTGTTAGGGTTAGGGTTACCATCAACCCTAGGATAGTGTTTGGGTTAGGGTTAGGGTTAGCATCAGCCGTAGGATTGTGTTAGGGTTAGGGTTAGCCTCAGCCCTAGGAGAGTTTTAGGGTTAGGGATAGGGTTAGCATCAGGCCTAGGATAGTGTTAGGGTTAGGGTTAGGGTTAGCACCAGCCCTAGGATAGTGTTAGGGTTAGGGTTAGCATCAGGCCTAGGATAGTGTTAGGGTTAGGGTTAGCATCAGCCCTAGGATAGTGTTAGGGTTAGGGTTACCAACAACCCTAGGATAGTGTTTGGGTTAGGGTTAGGGTTAGCATCAGCCCTAGGATTGTGTTAGGGTTAGGGTTAGCCTCAGCCCTAGGAGAGTTTTAGGGTTAGGGATAGGGTTAGCATCAGGCCTAGGATAGTGTTAGGGTTAGGGTTAGGGTTAGCACCAGCCCTAGGATAGTGTTAGGGTTAGGGTTAGCATCAGGCCTAGGATAGTGTTAGGGTTAGGGTTAGCATCAGCCCTAGGATAGTGTTAGGGTTAGGGTTAGGGTTAGCATCAGCCCTAGGATAGTGTTGGGGTTAGGGTTAGGGTTAGCATCAGCCCTAGGATAGTGTTAGGGTTAGGGTTAGGTTTAGCATCAGACCTAGGATAGTGTTAGGGTTAGGGTTAGGGTTAGCATCAGCCCTAGGATATTATTAGGGTTAGGGTTAGCATCAGCCCTAGGATACTGTTAGGGTTAGGGTTAGGGTTAGCACCAGGCTTAGGATAGTGTTAGTGTTAGGGTTAGCATCAGCCCTAGGATAGTGTTAGAGTTAGGGTTAGGGTTAGCATCAGCCCTAGGATAGTGTTAGGGTTAGGGTTAGGGTTAGGGTTAGGGTTAGCATCAGCCCTAGGATAGTGTTAGTGTTAGGGTTAGCATCAGCCCTAGGATAGTGTTAGGGTTAGGGTTAGGGTTAGCATCAGCCCTAGGATAGTATTAGGGTTAGGGTTAGGGTTAGGGTTACGGTTAGCATCAGCCCTAGGATAGTGTTAGTGTTAGGGTTAGCATCAACCCTAGGATAGTGTTTGGGTTAGGGTTAGGGTTAGCATCAGCCCTAGGATAGTGTTAGGGTTAGGGTTAACATCAGCCCTAGGATAGTGTTAGGGTTAGGGTTAGGGTTAGCATCAGCCCTAGGATACTGTTAGGTTTAGGGTTAGCATCAGACCTAGGATAGCGTTAGGGTTAGGGTTAGGGTTAGCATCAGCCCTAGGATAGTGTAAGTGTTAGGGTTAGGGTTAGCATCAGGCCTAGGATCGTGTTAGGGTTAGGGTTAGCATCAGCCCTAGGATAGTGTTAGGGTTAGGGTTAGGGTTAGCATCAGCCCTAGGATAGTGTTAGGGTTAGGGTTAGCATCAGGCCTAGGAGAGTGTTAGGGTTAGGGTTAGCATCAGCCCTAGGATAGTGTTAGTGTTAGGGTTAGGGTTACCATCAGCCCTAGGATAGTGTTAGGGTTAGCGTTAGGGCTAGCATCAGCCCTAGGATAGTGTTAGGGTTAGGGATAGGGTTAGCATCAGGCCTAGGATAGTGTTAGGGTTAGGGTTAGGGTTAGCATCAGCCCTAGGATAGTGTTAGGGTTAGGGTTAGCATCAGGCCTAGGAGAGTGTTAGGGTTAGGGTTAGCATCAGCCCTAGGATAGTGTTAGGGTTAGGGTTAGCATCAGGCCTAGGAGAGTGTTAGGGTTAGGGTTAGCATCAGCCCTAGGATAGTGTTAGTGTTAGGGTTAGGATTAGCATCAGCCCTAGGATAGTGTTAGGGTTATGGTTAGGTTTAGCATCAGCCCTAGGATAGTGTTAGGGTAAGGGTTAGGGTTAGCATCAGGCCTAGGTTAGTGTTAGGGTTACGGTTAGAATCAGCCCTAGGATAGTGTTAGGGTTAGGGTTAGGGTTAGCATCAGCCCTAGCATAGTGTTAGGGTAAGGGTTACGGTTAGCATCAGGCCTAGGATAGTGTTAGGGATACGGTTAGAATCAGCCCTAGGATAGTGTTAGGGTTAGGGTTAGGGTTAGCATCAGCCCTAGGATAGTGTTAGGGTTAGGGTTAGGGTTAGCATCAGCACTAGGATAGTATTAGGGTTAGGGTTAGGGTTAGCATCAGCCCTAGGATAGTGTTAGGGTTAGGGTTAGGGTTAGCACCAGGCCTAGGATAGTGTTAGTCTTAGGGTTAGCATCAGCCTTAGGATAGTGTTAGGGTTAGGGTTAGGGTTAGCATCAGCCGTAGGATAGTGTTATGGTTAGGGTTAGGCTCAGCCCTAGGATAGTGTTAGAGTTAGGGTTAGGGTTAGCATCAGCCCTAGGATAGTGTTAGGGTTAGGGTTAGGGTTAGCATCAGCCCTAGGATAGTATTAGGGTTAGGGTTAGGGTTAGGGTTAGGGTTAGCATCAGCTCTAGTATAGTGTTAGGGTTAGGGTTAGGGTTAGCATCAGCCCTAGGATAGTGTTAGGGTTAGGGTTAGGGTTAGCATCAGGCCTAGGATAGTGTTAGGGTTAGGGTTAGCATCAGCCCTAGGATAGTGTTAGGGTTAGGGTTACCATCAACCCTAGGATAGTGTTTGGGTTAGGGTTAGGGTTAGCATCAGCCGTAGGATTGTGTTAGGGTTAGGGTTAGCCTCAGCCCTAGGAGAGTTTTAGGGTTAGGGATAGGGTTAGCATCAGGCCTAGGATAGTGTTAGGGTTAGGGTTAGGGTTAGCACCAGCCCTAGGATAGTGTTAGGGTTAGGGTTAGCATCAGGCCTAGGATAGTGTTAGGGTTAGGGTTAGCATCAGCCCTAGGATAGTGTTAGGGGTAGGGTTACCAACAACCCTAGGATAGTGTTTGGGTTAGGGTTAGGGTTAGCATCAGCCCTAGGATTGTGTTAGGGTTAGGGTTAGCCTCAGCCCTAGGAGAGTTTTAGGGTTAGGGATAGGGTTAGCATCAGGCCTAGGATAGTGTTAGGGTTAGGGTTAGGGTTAGCACCAGCCCTAGGATAGTGTTAGGGTTAGGGTTAGCATCAGGCCTAGGATAGTGTTAGGGTTAGGGTTAGCATCAGCCCTAGGATAGTGTTAGGGTTAGGGTTAGGGTTAGCATCAGCCCTAGGATAGTGTTGGGGTTAGGGTTAGGGTTAGCATCAGCCCTAGGATAGTGTTAGGGTTAGGGTTAGGTTTAGCATCAGACCTAGGATAGTGTTAGGGTTAGGGTTAGGGTTAGCATCAGCCCTAGGATATTATTAGGGTTAGGGTTAGCATCAGCCCTAGGATACTGTTAGGGTTAGGGTTAGGATTAGCACCAGGCTTAGGATAGTGTTAGTGTTAGGGTTAGCATCAGCCCTAGGATAGTGTTAGAGTTAGGGTTAGGGTTAGCATCAGCCCTAGGATAGTGTTAGGGTTAGGGTTAGGGTTAGGGTTAGGGTTAGCATCAGCCCTAGGATAGTGTTAGTGTTAGGGTTAGCATCAGCCCTAGGATAGTGTTAGGGTTAGGGTTAGGGTTAGCATCAGCCCTAGGATAGTATTAGGGTTAGGGTTAGGGTTAGGGTTACGGTTAGCATCAGCCCTAGGATAGTGTTAGTGTTAGGGTTAGCATCAACCCTAGGATAGTGTTTGGGTTAGGGTTAGGGTTAGCATCAGCCCTAGGATAGTGTTAGGGTTAGGGTTAACATCAGCCCTAGGATAGTGTTAGGGTTAGGGTTAGGGTTAGCATCAGCCCTAGGATACTGTTAGGTTTAGGGTTAGCATCAGACCTAGGATAGCGTTAGGGTTAGGGTTAGGGTTAGCATCAGCCCTAGGATAGTGTAAGTGTTAGGGTTAGGGTTAGCATCAGGCCTAGGATCGTGTTAGGGTTAGGGTTAGCATCAGCCCTAGGATAGTGTTAGGGTTAGGGTTAGCGTTAGCATCAGCCCTAGGATAGTGTTAGGGTTAGGGTTAGGGTTAGCATCAGCCCTAGGATAGTATTAGGGTTAGGTTTAGCATCAGCCCTAGGATAGTGTTAGGGTTAGGGTTAGGGTTAGCACCAGGCCTAGCATAGTGTTAGTGTTAGGGTTAGCATCAGCCTTAGGATAGTGTTAGGGTTAGGGTTAGGGGTAGCATCAGCCGTAGGATAGTGTTAGGGTTAGGGTTAGCCTCAGCCCTAAGATAGTGTTAGAGTTAGGGTTAGGGTTAGCATCAGCCCTAGGATAGTGTTAGGGTTAGGGTTAGGGTTAGCATCAGCCCTAGGATAGTGTTAGTGTTAGGGTTAGCATCAGCCCTAGGATAGTGTTAGGGTTAGGGTTATGGTTAGCATCCGCCCTAGCATAGTGTTAGGGTTAGGGTTAGGGTTAGCATCAGCCCTAGGATAGTGTTAGGGTTAGGGTTAACATAAACCCTAGGATAGTGTCAGGGTTAGGGTTAGGGTTATCATCAAGCCTAGGATAGTGTTAGGGTTAGGGTTAGGGTTAGCATCAGTTCAAGGATAGTGTTAGGGTTAGCGTTAGGGTTAGCATCAGCCCTAGGATAGTGTTAGGGTTAGGGATAGGGTTAGCATCAGGCCTAGGATAGTGTTAGGGTTAGGGTTAGGGTTAGCATCAGGCCTAGGATAGTGTTAGGGATAGGGTTAGGGTTAGCATCAGCCCTAGGATAGTGTTAGGGTTAGGGTTAGCATTAGGCCTAGGATAGTGTTAGGCTTAGGGTTAGCATCAGCCCTAGGATGGTGTTAGGGTTAGGGTTAGGGTTAGCATCAGGCCTAGGATAGTGTTAGGGTTAGGGTTAGCATCAGCCCTAGGATAGTGTTAGGGTTAGGGTTACCATCAACCCTAGGATAGTGTTTGGGTTAGGGTTAGGGTTAGCATCAGCCCTAGGATTGTGTTAGGGTTAGGATTAGCCTCAGCCCTAGGAGAGTGTTAGGGTTAGGGATAGGGTTAGCATCAGGCCTAGGATAGTGTTAGGGTTAGTGTTAGGGTTAGCACCAGCCCTAGGATAGTGTTAGGGTTAGGGTTAGCATCAGGCCTAGGATAGTGTTAGGGTTAGGGTTAGCATCAGCCCTAGGATAGTGTTAGGGTTAGGGTTAGGGTTAGCATCAGCCCTAGGATAGTGTTAGCTTTAGGGTTAGGGATATCATCAGGACTAGGATATTGTTATGGTTAGGGTTAGCATCAGCCCTAGGATAGTGTTGGGGTTAGGGTTAGGGTTAGCATCAGCCCTAGGATAGTGTTAGGGTTAGGGTTAGGGTTAGCATCAGACCTAGGATAGTGTTAGGGTTAGGGTTATGGTTAGCATCAGCCCTAGGATATTATTAGGGTTAGGGTTAGCATCAGCCCTAGGAGACTGTTAGGGTTAGGGTTAGGGTTAGCACCAGGCCTAGGATAGTGTTAGTGTTAGGGTTAGCATCAGCCTTAGGATAGTGTTAGGGTTAGGGTTAGGGTTAGCATCAGCCGTAGGATAGTGTTAGGGTTAGGGTTAGCCTCAGCCCTAGGATAGTGTTAGAGTTAGGGTTAGGGTTAGCATCAGCCCTAGGATAGTGTGAGGGTTAGAGTTAGGGTTAGGGTTAGCATCAGCCCTAGGATAGTGTTAGGGTTAGGGTTAGGGTTGGCATCAGCCCTAGGATAGTGTTAGGGTTAGGGTTAGCATCAGGCCTAGGAGAGTGTTAGGGTTCGGGTTAGCATCAGCCCTAGGATAGTGTTAGGGTTAGGGTTAGCATCAGGCCTAGGAGAGTGTTGGGGTTAGGGTTAGCATCAGCCCTAGGATAGTGTTAGTGTTAGGGTTAGGGTTAGCATCAGCCCTAGGATAGTGTAAGGGTTATGGTTAGGTTTAGCATCAGCCCTAGGATAGTGTTATGGTAAGGATTAGGGTTAGCATTAGGCCTAGGATAGTGTTAGGGTTACGGTTAGAATCAGCCCTAGAATAGTGTTAGGGTTAGGGTTAGGGTTAGCATCAGCCCTAGGATAGTGTTAGGGTAAGGGTTAGGGTTAGCATCAGGCCTAGGATAGTGTTAGGGTTAGGGTTAGGGATAGCATCAGCCCTAGGATAGTGTTAGGGTTAGGGTTAGGGTTAGCATCAGCCCTAGGATATTATTAGGGTTAGGGTTAGCATCAGCCGTAGAATAGTGTTAGGGTTAGCGTTAGGGTTAGCACCAGGCCTAGGATAGTGTTAGTGTTAGGGTTAGCATCAGCCTTAGGATAGTGTTAGGGTTAGGGTTAGGGTTAGCATCAGCCGCAGGATAGTGTTAGGGTTAGGGTTAGCCTCAGCCCTAGGATAGTGTTAGAGTTAGGGTTAGGGTTATCATCAGCCCTAGGATAGTGTTAGGGTTAGGGTTAGGGTTAGCATCAGCCCTAGGATAGTATTAGGGTTAGGGTTACGGTTAGGGTTAGGGTTAGCATCAGCTCTAGGATAGTGTTAGGGTTAGGGTTAGGGTTAGCATCAGCCCTAGGATAGTGTTAGGGTTAGGGTTAGGGTTAGCATCAGGCCTAGGATAGTGTTAGGGTTAGGGTTAGCATCAGCCCTAGGATAGTGTTAGGGTTAGGGTTAGTGTTAGCATCAGCCCTAGGATAGTGTTAGGGTTAGGGTTAGCATCAGCCCTAGGATGGTGTTAGGGTTAGGGTTAGGGTTATCATCAGGCCTAGGATAGTGTTAGGGTTAGGGTTAGCATCAGCCCTAGGATAGTGTTAGGGTTAGGGTTAGGTTAGCATCAGCCCGAGGATAGTGTTAGGGTTAGGGTTAGCATCAGCCCTACGATAGTGTTAGGGTTAGGCTTAGGGTTAGCATCAGGCCTAGGATAGTGTTAGGGTTAGGGTTAGCATCAGCCCTAGGATAGTCTTAGGGTTAGGGTTCGGGTTAGCATCAGCCGTAGGATAGTGTTAGGGTTAGGGTTAGCCTCAGCCCTAAGATAGTGTTAGAGTTAGGGTTAGGGTTAGCATCAGCCCTAGGATAGTGTTAGCTTTAGGTTTAGGGATATCATCAGGACTAGGATATTGTTAGGGTTAGGGTTAGCATCAGCCCTAGGATAGTGTTGTGGTTAGGGTTAGGGTTAGCATCAGCCCTAGGATAGTGTTAGGGTTAGGGTTAGGGTTAGCATCAGCCCTAGGATAGTGTTAGGGTTAGGGTTAGCATCAGGCCTAGGAGAGTGTTAGGGTTAGGGTTAGCATCAGCCCTAGGATAGTGTTAGTGTTAGGGTTAGGGTTACCATCAGCCCTAGGATAGTGTTAGGGTTAGCGTTAGGGTTAGCATCAGCCCTAGGATAGTGTTAGGGTTAGGGATAGGGTTAGCATCAGGCCTAGGATAGTGTTAGGGTTAGGGTTAGGGTTAGCATCAGCCCTAGGATAGTGTTAGGGTTAGGGTTAGCATCAGGCCTAGGAGAGTGTTAGGGTTAGGGTTAGCATCAGCCCTAGGAAAGTGTTAGGGTTAGGGTTAGCATCAGGCCTAGGAGAGTGTTAGGGATAGGGTTAGCATCAGCCCTAGGATAGTGTTAGTGTTAGGGTTAGGGTTAGCATCAGCCCTAGGATAGTGTTAGGGTTATGGTTAGGTTTAGCATCAGCCCTAGGATAGTGTTAGGGTAAGGGTTAGGGTTAGCATCAGGCCTAGGTTAGTGTTAGGGTTACGGTTAGAATCAGCCCTAGGATAGTGTTAGGGTTAGGGTTAGGGTTAGCATCAGCCCTAGCATAGTGTTAGGGTAAGGGTTACGGTTAGCATCAGGCCTAGGATAGTGTTAGGGATACGGTTAGAATCAGCCCTAGGATAGTGTTAGGGTTAGGGTTAGGGTTAGCATCAGCCCTAGGATAGTGTTAGGGTTAGGGTTAGGGTTAGCATCAGCACTAGGATAGTATTAGGGTTAGGGTTAGGGTTAGCATCAGCCCTAGGATAGTGTTAGGGTTAGGGTTAGGGTTAGCACCAGGCCTAGGATAGTGTTAGTCTTAGGGTTAGCATCAGCTTTAGGATAGTGTTAGGGTTAGGGTTAGGGTTAGCATCAGCCGTAGGATAGTGTTATGGTTAGGGTTATGCTCAGCCCTAGGATAGTGTTAGAGTTAGGGTTAGGGTTAGCATCAGCCCTAGGATAGTGTTAGGGTTAGGGTTAGGGTTAGCATCAGCCCTAGGATAGTATTAGGGTTAGGGTTAGGGTTAGGGTTAGGGTTAGCATCAGCTCTAGGATAGTGTTAGGGTTAGGGTTAGGGTTAGCATCCGCCCTAGGATAGTGTTAGGGTTAGGGTTAGGGTTAGCATCAGGCCTAGGATAGTGTTAGGGTTAGGGTTAGCATCAGCCCTAGGATAGTGTTAGGGTTAGGGTTAGGGTTAGCATCAGGCCTAGGATAGTGTTAGGGATACGGTTAGAATCAGCCCTAGGATAGTGTTAGGGTTAGGGTTAGGGTTAGCATCAGCCCTAGGATAGTGTTAGGGTTAGGGTTAGGGTTAGCATCAGCACTAGGATAGTATTAGGGTTAGGGTTAGGGTTAGCATCAGCCCTAGGATAGTGTTAGGGTTATTGTTAGGGTTAGCACCAGGCCTAGGATAGTGTTAGTCTTAGGGTTAGCATCAGCCTTAGGATAGTGTTAGGGTTAGGGTTAGGGTTAGCATCAGCCGTAGGATAGTGTTATGGTTAGGGTTAGGCTCAGCCCTAGGATAGTGTTAGAGTTAGGGTTAGGGTTAGCATCAGCCCTAGGATAGTGTTAGGGTTAGGGTTAGGGTTAGCATCAGCCCTAGGATAGTATTAGGGTTAGGGTTAGGGTTAGCATCAGCTCTAGTATAGTGTTACGGTTAGGGTTAGGGTTAGCATCAGCCCTAGGATAGTGTTAGGGTTAGGGTTAGGGTTAGCATCAGGCCTAGGATAGTGTTAGGGTTAGGGTTAGCATCAGCCCTAGGATAGTGTTAGGGTTAGGGTTAGCATCAGCCCTAGGATAGTGTTAGGGTTAGGGTTACCATCAACCCTAGGATAGTGTTTGGGTTAGGGTTAGGGTTAGCATCAGCCGTAGGATTGTGTTAGGGTTAGGGTTAGCCTCAGCCCTAGGAGAGTTTTAGGGTTAGGGATAGGGTTAGCATCAGGCCTAGGATAGTGTTAGGGTTAGGGTTAAGGTTAGCACCAGCCCTAGGATAGTGTTAGGGTTAGGGTTAGCATCAGGCCTAGGATAGTGTTAGGGTTAGGGTTAGCATCAGCCCTAGGATAGTGTTAGGGTTAGGGTTACCAACAACCCTAGGATAGTGTTTGGGTTAGGGTTAGGGTTAGCATCAGCCCTAGGATTGTGTTAGGGTTAGGGTTAGCCTCAGCCCTAGGAGAGTTTTAGGGTTAGGGATAGGGTTAGCCTCAGGCCTAGGATAGTGTTAGGGTTAGGGTTAGGGTTAGCACCAGCCCTAGGATAGTGTTAGGGTTAGGGTTAGCATCAGGCCTAGGATAGTGTTAGGGTTAGGGTTAGCATCAGCCCTAGGATAGTGTTACGGTTAGGGTTAGGGTTAGCATCAGCCCTAGGATAGTGTTGGGGTTAGGGTTAGGGTTAGCATCAGCCCTAGGATAGTGTTAGGGTTAGGGTTAGGTTTAGCATCAGACCTAGGATAGTGTTAGGGTTAGGGTTAGGGTTAGCATCAGCCCTAGGATATTATTAGGGTTAGGGTTAGCATCAGCCCTAGGATACTGTTAGGGTTAGGGTTAGGGTTAGCACCAGGCTTAGGATAGTGTTAGTGTTAGGGTTAGCATCAGCCCTAGGATAGTGTTAGAGTTAGGGTTAGGGTAAGCATCAGCCCTAGGATAGTGTTAGGGTTAGGGTTAGGGTTAGGGTTAGGGTTAGCATCAGCCCTAGGATAGTGTTAGTGTTAGGGTTAGCATCAGCCCTAGGATAGTGTTAGGGTTAGGGTTAGGGTTAGCATCAGCCCTAGGATAGTATTAGGGTTAGGGTTAGGGTTAGGGTTACGGTTAGCATCAGCCCTAGGATAGTGTTAGTGTTAGGGTTAGCATCAACCCTAGGATAGTGTTTGGGTTAGGGTTAGGGTTAGCATCAGCCCTAGGATAGTGTTAGGGTTAGGGTTAACATCAGCCCTAGGATAGTGTTAGGGTTAGGGTTAGGGTTAGCATCAGCCCTAGGATACTGTTATGTTTAGGGTTAGCATCAGACCTAGGATAGCGTTAGGGTTAGGGTTAGGGTTAGCATCAGCCCTAGGATAGTGTAAGTGTTAGGGTTAGGGTTAGCATCAGGCCTAGGATCGTGTTAGGGTTAGGGTTAGCATCAGCCCTAGGATAGTGTTAGGGTTAGGGTTAGCGTTAGCATCAGCCCTAGGATAGTGTTAGGGTTAGGGTTAGGGTTAGCATCAGCCCTAGGATAGTATTAGGGTTAGGTTTAGCATCAGCCCTAGGATAGTGTTAGGGTTAGGGTTAGGGTTAGCACCAGGCCTAGCATAGTGTTAGTGTTAGGGTTAGCATCAGCCTTAGGATAGTGTTAGGGTTAGGGTTAGGGGTAGCATCAGCCGTAGGATAGTGTTAGGGTTAGGGTTAGCCTCAGCCCTAAGATAGTGTTAGAGTTAGGGTTAGGGTTAGCATCAGCCCTAGGATAGTGTTAGGGTTAGGGTTAGGGTTAGCATCAGCCCTAGGATAGTGTTAGTGTTAGGGTTAGCATCAGCCCTAGGATAGTGTGAGGGTTAGGGTTATGGTTAGCATCCGCCCTAGCATAGTGTTAGGGTTAGGGTTAGGGTTAGCATCAGCCCTAGGATAGTGTTAGGGTTAGGGTTAACATAAACCCTAGGATAGTGTCAGGGTTAGGGTTAGGGTTATCATCAAGCCTAGGATAGTGTTAGGGTTAGGGTTAGGGTTAGCATCAGTTCAAGGATAGTGTTAGGGTTAGCGTTAGGGTTAGCATCAGCCCTAGGATAGTGTTAGGGTTAGGGATAGGGTTAGCATCAGGCCTAGGATAGTGTTAGGGTTAGGGTTAGGGTTAGCATCAGGCCTAGGATAGTGTTAGGGATAGGGTTAGGGTTAGCATCAGCCCTAGGATAGTGTTAGGGTTAGGGTTAGCATTAGGCCTAGGATAGTGTTAGGCTTAGGGTTAGCATCAGCCCTAGGATGGTGTTAGGGTTAGGGTTAGGGTTAGCATCAGGCCTAGGATAGTGTTAGGGTTAGGGTTAGCATCAGCCCTAGGATAGTGTTAGGGTTAGGGTTACCATCAACCCTAGGATAGTGTTTGGGTTAGGGTTAGGGTTAGCATCAGCCCTAGGATTGTGTTAGGGTTAGGATTAGCCTCAGCCCTAGGAGAGTGTTAGGGTTAGGGATAGGGTTAGCATCAGGCCTAGGATAGTGTTAGGGTTAGTGTTAGGGTTAGCACCAGCCCTAGGATAGTGTTAGGGTTAGCGTTAGCATCAGGCCTAGGATAGTGTTAGGGTTAGGGTTAGCATCAGCCCTAGGATAGTGTTAGGGTTAGGGTTAGGGTTAGCATCAGCCCTAGGATAGTGTTAGCTTTAGGGTTAGGGATATCATCAGGACTAGGATATTGTTATGGTTAGGGTTAGCATCAGCCCTAGGATAGTGTTGGGGTTAGGGTTAGGGTTAGCATCAGCCCTAGGATAGTGTTAGGGTTAGGGTTAGGGTTAGCATCAGACCTAGGATAGTGTTAGGGTTAGGGTTAGGGTTAGCATCAGCCCTAGGATATTATTAGGGTTAGGGTTAGCATCAGCCCTAGGAGACTGTTAGGGTTAGGGTTAGGGTTAGCACCAGGCCTAGGATAGTGTTAGTGTTAGGGTTAGCATCAGCCTTAGGATAGTGTTAGGGTTAGGGTTAGGGTTAGCATCAGCCGTAGGATAGTGTTAGGGTTAGGGTTAGCCTCAGCCCTAGGATAGTGTTAGAGTTAGGGTTAGGGTTAGCATCAGCCCTAGGATAGTGTGAGGGTTAGAGTTAGGGTTAGGGTTAGCATCAGCCCTAGGATAGTGTTAGGGTTAGGGTTAGGGTTAGCATCAGCCCTAGGATAGTGTTAGGGTTAGGGTTAGCATCAGGCCTAGGAGAGTGTTAGGGTTAGGGTTAGCATCAGCCCTAGGATAGTGTTAGGGTTAGGGTTAGCATCAGGCCTAGGAGAGTGTTGGGGTTAGGGTTAGCATCAGCCCTAGGATAGTGTTAGTGTTAGGGTTAGGGTTAGCATCAGCCCTAGGATAGTGTAAGGGTTATGGTTAGGTTTAGCATCAGCCCTAGGATAGTGTTATGGTAAGGATTAGGGTTAGCATTAGGCCTAGATAGTGTTAGGGTTACGGTTAGAATCAGCCCTAGAATAGTGTTAGGGTTAGGGTTAGGGTTAGCCTCAGCCCTAGGATAGTGTTAGAGTTAGGGTTAGGGTTATCATCAGCCCTAGGATAGTGTTAGGGTTAGGGTTAGGGTTAGCATCAGCCCTAGGATAGTATTAGGGTTAGGGTTACGGTTAGGGTTAGGGTTAGCATCAGCTCTAGGATAGTGTTAGGGTTAGGGTTAGGGTTAGCATCAGGCCTAGGATAGTGTTAGGGTTAGGGTTAGCATCAGCCCTAGGATAGTGTTAGGGTTAGGGTTAGTGTTAGCATCAGCCCTAGGATAGTGTTAGGGTTAGGGTTAGCATCAGCCCTAGGATGGTGTTAGGGTTAGGGTTAGGGTTATCATCAGGCCTAGGATAGTGTTAGGGTTAGGGTTAGCATCAGCCCTAGGATAGTGTTAGGGTTAGGGTTAGGTTAGCATCAGCCCGAGGATAGTGTTAGGGTTAGGGTTAGCATCAGCCCTACGATAGTGTTAGGGTTAGGCTTAGGGTTAGCATCAGGCCTAGGATAGTGTTAGGGTTAGGGTTAGCATCAGCCCTAGGATAGTCTTAGGGTTAGGGTTCGGGTTAGCATCAGCCGTAGGATAGTGTTAGGGTTAGGGTTAGCCTCAGCCCTAAGATAGTGTTAGAGTTAGGGTTAGGGTTAGCATCAGCCCTAGGATAGTGTTAGCTTTAGGTTTAGGGATATCATCAGGACTAGGATATTGTTAGGGTTAGGGTTAGCATCAGCCCTAGGATAGTGTTGGGGTTAGGGTTAGGGTTAGCATCAGCCCTAGGATAGTGTTAGGGTTAGGGTTAGGGTTAGCATCAGCCCTAGGATAGTGTTAGGGTTAGGGTTAGCATCAGGCCTAGGAGAGTGTTAGGGTTAGGGTTAGCATCAGCCCTAGGATAGTGTTAGTGTTAGGGTTAGGGTTACCATCAGCCCTAGGATAGTGTTAGGGTTAGCGTTAGGGTTAGCATCAGCCCTAGGATAGTGTTAGGGTTAGGGATAGGGTTAGCATCAGGCCTAGGATAGTGTTAGGGTTAGGGTTAGGGTTAGCATCAGCCCTAGGATAGTGTTAGGGTTAGGGTTAGCATCAGGCCTAGGAGAGTGTTAGGGTTAGGGTTAGCATCAGCCCTAGGATAGTGTTAGGGTTAGGGTTAGCATCAGGCCTAGGAGAGTGTTAGGGTTAGGGTTAGCATCAGCCCTAGGATAGTGTTAGTGTTAGGGTTAGGGTTAGCATCAGCCCTAGGATAGTGTTAGGGTTATGGTTAGGTTTAGCATCAGCCCTAGGATAGTGTTAGGGTAAGGGTTAGGGTTAGCATCAGGCCTAGGTTAGTGTTAGGGTTACGGTTAGAATCAGCCCTAGGATAGTGTTAGGGTTAGGGTTAGGGTTAGCATCAGCCCTAGCATAGTGTTAGGGTAAGGGTTACGGTTAGCATCAGGCCTAGGATAGTGTTAGGGATACGGTTAGAATCAGCCCTAGGATAGTGTTAGGGTTAGGGTTAGGGTTAGCATCAGCCCTAGGATAGTGTTAGGGTTAGGGTTAGGGTTAGCATCAGCACTAGGATAGTATTAGGGTTAGGGTTAGGGTTAGCATCAGCCCTAGGATAGTGTTAGGGTTAGGGTTAGGGTTAGCACCAGGCCTAGGATAGTGTTAGTCTTAGGGTTAGCATCAGCCTTAGGATAGTGTTAGGGTTAGGGTTAGGGTTAGCATCAGCCGTAGGATAGTGTTATGGTTAGGGTTAGGCTCAGCCCTAGGATAGTGTTAGAGTTAGGGTTAGGGTTAGCATCAGCCCTAGGATAGTGTTAGGGTTAGGGTTAGGGTTAGCATCAGCCCTAGGATAGTATTAGGGTTAGGGTTAGGGTTAGGGTTAGGGTTAGCATCAGCTCTAGGATAGGGTTAGGGTTAGGGTTAGGGTTAGCATCCGCCCTAGGATAGTGTTAGGGTTAGGGTTAGGGTTAGCATCAGGCCTAGGATAGTGTTAGGGTTAGGGTTAGCATCAGCCCTAGGATAGTGTTAGGGTTAGGGTTAGGGTTAGCATCAGGCCTAGGATAGTGTTAGGGTTAGGGTTACCATCAACCCTAGGATAATGTTTGGGTTAGGGTTAGGGTTAGCATCAGCCCTAGGATTGTGTTAGGGTTAGGGTTAGCCTCAGCCCTAGGAGAGTTTTAGGGTTAGGGATAGGGTTAGCATCAGGCCTAGGATAGTGTTAGGGTTAGGGTTAGGGTTAGCACCAGCCCTAGGATAGTGTTAGGGTTAGGGTTAGCATCAGGCCTAGGATAGTGTTAGGGTTAGGGTTAGCATCAGCCCTAGGATAGTGTTAGGGTTAGGGTTACCAACAACCCTAGGATAGTGTTTGGGTTAGGGTTAGGGTTAGCATCAGCCCTAGGATTGTGTTAGGGTTAGGTTTAGCCTCAGCCCTAGGAGAGTTTTAGGGTTAGGGATAGGGTTAGCATCAGGCCTAGGATAGTGTTAGGGTTAGGGTTAGGGTTATCACCAGCCCTAGGATAGTGTTAGGGTTAGGGTTAGCATCAGGCTTAGGATAGTGTTAGGGTTAGGGTTAGCATCAGCCCTAGGATAGTGTTAGGGTTAGGGTTAGGGTTAGCATCAGCCCTAGGATAGTGTTAGCTTTAGGGTTAGGGATATCATCAGGACTAGGATATTGTTAGGGTTAGGGTTAGCATCAGCCCTAGGATAGTGTTGGGGTTAGGGTTAGGGTTAGCATCAGCCCTAGGATAGTGTTAGGGTTAGGGTTAGGGTTAGCATCAGACCTAGGATAGTGTTAGGGTTAGGGTTAGGGTTAGCATCAGCCCTAGGATATTATTAGGGTTAGGGTTAGCATCAGCCCTAGGATACTGTTAGGGTTAGGGTTAGGGTTAGCACCAGGCCTAGGATAGTGTTAGTGTTAGGGTTAGCATCAGCCTCAGGATAGTGTTAGGGTTAGGCTTAGGGTTAGCATCAGGCCTAGGATAGTGTTAGGGTTAGGGTTAGCATCAGCCCTAGGATAGTCTTAGGGTTAGGGTTCGGGTTAGCATCAGCCGTAGGATAGTGTTAGGGTTAGGGTTAGCCTCAGCCCTAAGATAGTGTTAGAGTTAGGGTTAGGGTTAGCATCAGCCCTAGGATAGTGTTAGCTTTAGGTTTAGGGATATCATCAGGACTAGGATATTGTTAGGGTTAGGGTTAGCATCAGCCCTAGGATAGTGTTGTGGTTAGGGTTAGGGTTAGCATCAGCCCTAGGATAGTGTTAGGGTTAGGGTTAGGGTTAGCATCAGCCCTAGGATAGTGTTAGGGTTAGGGTTAGCATCAGGCCTAGGAGAGTGTTAGGGTTAGGGTTAGCATCAGCCCTAGGATAGTGTTAGTGTTAGGGTTAGGGTTACCATCAGCCCTAGGATAGTGTTAGGGTTAGCGTTAGGGTTAGCATCAGCCCTAGGATAGTGTTAGGGTTAGGGATAGGGTTAGCATCAGGCCTAGGATAGTGTTAGGGTTAGGGTTAGGGTTAGCATCAGCCCTAGGATAGTGTTAGGGTTAGGGTTAGCATCA
Source organism: Lemur catta (assembly GCF_020740605.2). NCBI lineage: Eukaryota > Metazoa > Chordata > Mammalia > Primates > Lemuridae > Lemur > Lemur catta. The sequence goes on along the minus strand of NW_025423852.1, from coordinate 795,922 downwards.
GGCCTAGGAGAGTGTTAGGGTTAGGGTTAGCATCAGCCCTAGGATAGTGTTAGGGTTAGGGTTAGCATCAGGCCTAGGAGAGTGTTAGGGATAGGGTTAGCATCAGCCCTAGGATAGTGTTAGTGTTAGGGTTAGGGTTATCATCAGCCCTAGGATAGTGTTAGGGTTATGGTTAGGTTTAGCATCAGCCCTAGGATAGTGTTAGGGTAAGGGTTAGGGTTAGCATCAGGCCTAGGTTAGTGTTAGGGTTACGGTTAGAATCAGCCCTAGGATAGTGTTAGGGTTAGGGTTAGGGTTAGCATCAGCCCTAGCATAGTGTTAGGGTAAGGGTTACGGTTAGCATCAGGCCTAGGATAGTGTTAGGGATACGGTTAGAATCAGCCCTAGGATAGTGTTAGGGTTAGGGTTAGGGTTAGCATCAGCCCTAGGATAGTGTTAGGGTTAGGGTTAGGGTTAGCATCAGCACTAGGATAGTATTAGGGTTAGGGTTAGGGTTAGCATCAGCCCTAGGATAGTGTTAGGGTTAGGGTTAGGGTTAGCACCAGGCCTAGGATAGTGTTAGTCTTAGGGTTAGCATCAGCTTTAGGATAGTGTTAGGGTTAGGGTTAGGGTTAGCATCAGCCGTAGGATAGTGTTATGGTTAGGGTTATGCTCAGCCCTAGGATAGTGTTAGAGTTATGGTTAGGGTTAGCATCAGCCCTAGGATAGTGTTAGGGTTAGGGTTAGGGTTAGCATCAGCCCTAGGATAGTATTAGGGTTAGGGTTAGGGTTAGGGTTAGGGTTAGCATCAGCTCTAGGATAGTGTTAGGGTTAGGGTTAGGGTTAGCATCCGCCCTAGGATAGTGTTAGGGTTAGGGTTAGGGTTAGCATCAGGCCTAGGATAGTGTTAGGGTTAGGGTTAGCATCAGCCCTAGGATAGTGTTAGGGTTAGGGTTAGGGTTAGCATCAGGCCTAGGATAGTGTTAGGGATACGGTTAGAATCAGCCCTAGGATAGTGTTAGGGTTAGGGTTAGGGTTAGCATCAGCCCTAGGATAGTGTTAGGGTTAGGGTTAGGGTTAGCATCAGCACTAGGATAGTATTAGGGTTAGGGTTAGGGTTAGCATCAGCCCTAGGATAGTGTTAGGGTTATTGTTAGGGTTAGCACCAGGCCTAGGATAGTGTTAGTCTTAGGGTTAGCATCAGCCTTAGGATAGTGTTAGGGTTAGGGTTAGGGTTAGCATCAGCCGTAGGATAGTGTTATGGTTAGGGTTAGGCTCAGCCCTAGGATAGTGTTAGAGTTAGGGTTAGGGTTAGCATCAGCCCTAGGATAGTGTTAGGGTTAGGGTTAGGGTTAGCATCAGCCCTAGGATAGTATTAGGGTTAGGGTTAGGGTTAGCATCAGCTCTAGTATAGTGTTACGGTTAGGGTTAGGGTTAGCATCAGCCCTAGGATAGTGTTAGGGTTAGGGTTAGGGTTAGCATCAGGCCTAGGATAGTGTTAGGGTTAGGGTTAGCATCAGCCCTAGGATAGTGTTAGGGTTAGGGTTAGCATCAGCCCTAGGATAGTGTTAGGGTTAGGGTTACCATCAACCCTAGGATAGTGTTTGGGTTAGGGTTAGGGTTAGCATCAGCCGTAGGATTGTGTTAGGGTTAGGGTTAGCCTCAGCCCTAGGAGAGTTTTAGGGTTAGGGATAGGGTTAGCATCAGGCCTAGGATAGTGTTAGGGTTAGGGTTAAGGTTAGCACCAGCCCTAGGATAGTGTTAGGGTTAGGGTTAGCATCAGGCCTAGGATAGTGTTAGGGTTAGGGTTAGCATCAGCCCTAGGATAGTGTTAGGGTTAGGGTTACCAACAACCCTAGGATAGTGTTTGGGTTAGGGTTAGGGTTAGCATCAGCCCTAGGATTGTGTTAGGGTTAGGGTTAGCCTCAGCCCTAGGAGAGTTTTAGGGTTAGGGATAGGGTTAGCCTCAGGCCTAGGATAGTGTTAGGGTTAGGGTTAGGGTTAGCACCAGCCCTAGGATAGTGTTAGGGTTAGGGTTAGCATCAGGCCTAGGATAGTGTTAGGGTTAGGGTTAGCATCAGCCCTAGGATAGTGTTACGGTTAGGGTTAGGGTTAGCATCAGCCCTAGGATAGTGTTGGGGTTAGGGTTAGGGTTAGCATCAGCCCTAGGATAGTGTTAGGGTTAGGGTTAGGTTTAGCATCAGACCTAGGATAGTGTTAGGGTTAGGGTTAGGGTTAGCATCAGCCCTAGGATATTATTAGGGTTAGGGTTAGCATCAGCCCTAGGATACTGTTAGGGTTAGGGTTAGGGTTAGCACCAGGCTTAGGATAGTGTTAGTGTTAGGGTTAGCATCAGCCCTAGGATAGTGTTAGAGTTAGGGTTAGGGTAAGCATCAGCCCTAGGATAGTGTTAGGGTTAGGGTTAGGGTTAGGGTTAGGGTTAGCATCAGCCCTAGGATAGTGTTAGTGTTAGGGTTAGCATCAGCCCTAGGATAGTGTTAGGGTTAGGGTTAGGGTTAGCATCAGCCCTAGGATAGTATTAGGGTTAGGGTTAGGGTTAGGGTTACGGTTAGCATCAGCCCTAGGATAGTGTTAGTGTTAGGGTTAGCATCAACCCTAGGATAGTGTTTGGGTTAGGGTTAGGGTTAGCATCAGCCCTAGGATAGTGTTAGGGTTAGGGTTAACATCAGCCCTAGGATAGTGTTAGGGTTAGGGTTAGGGTTAGCATCAGCCCTAGGATACTGTTAGGTTTAGGGTTAGCATCAGACCTAGGATAGCGTTAGGGTTAGGGTTAGGGTTAGCATCAGCCCTAGGATAGTGTAAGTGTTAGGGTTAGGGTTAGCATCAGGCCTAGGATCGTGTTAGGGTTAGGGTTAGCATCAGCCCTAGGATAGTGTTAGGGTTAGGGTTAGCGTTAGCATCAGCCCTAGGATAGTGTTAGTGTTAGGGTTAGCATCAGCCCTAGGATAGTGTGAGGGTTAGGGTTATGGTTAGCATCCGCCCTAGCATAGTGTTAGGGTTAGGGTTAGGGTTAGCATCAGCCCTAGGATAGTGTTAGGGTTAGGGTTAACATAAACCCTAGGATAGTGTCAGGGTTAGGGTTAGGGTTATCATCAAGCCTAGGATAGTGTTAGGGTTAGGGTTAGGGTTAGCATCAGTTCAAGGATAGTGTTAGGGTTAGCGTTAGGGTTAGCATCAGCCCTAGGATAGTGTTAGGGTTAGGGATAGGGTTAGCATCAGGCCTAGGATAGTGTTAGGGTTAGGGTTAGGGTTAGCATCAGGCCTAGGATAGTGTTAGGGATAGGGTTAGGGTTAGCATCAGCCCTAGGATAGTGTTAGGGTTAGGGTTAGCATTAGGCCTAGGATAGTGTTAGGCTTAGGGTTAGCATCAGCCCTAGGATGGTGTTAGGGTTAGGGTTAGGGTTAGCATCAGGCCTAGGATAGTGTTAGGGTTAGGGTTAGCATCAGCCCTAGGATAGTGTTAGGGTTAGGGTTACCATCAACCCTAGGATAGTGTTTGGGTTAGGGTTAGGGTTAGCATCAGCCCTAGGATTGTGTTAGGGTTAGGATTAGCCTCAGCCCTAGGAGAGTGTTAGGGTTAGGGATAGGGTTAGCATCAGGCCTAGGATAGTGTTAGGGTTAGTGTTAGGGTTAGCACCAGCCCTAGGATAGTGTTAGGGTTAGCGTTAGCATCAGGCCTAGGATAGTGTTAGGGTTAGGGTTAGCATCAGCCCTAGGATAGTGTTAGGGTTAGGGTTAGGGTTAGCATCAGCCCTAGGATAGTGTTAGCTTTAGGGTTAGGGATATCATCAGGACTAGGATATTGTTATGGTTAGGGTTAGCATCAGCCCTAGGATAGTGTTGGGGTTAGGGTTAGGGTTAGCATCAGCCCTAGGATAGTGTTAGGGTTAGGGTTAGGGTTAGCATCAGACCTAGGATAGTGTTAGGGTTAGGGTTAGGGTTAGCATCAGCCCTAGGATATTATTAGGGTTAGGGTTAGCATCAGCCCTAGGAGACTGTTAGGGTTAGGGTTAGGGTTAGCACCAGGCCTAGGATAGTGTTAGTGTTAGGGTTAGCATCAGCCTTAGGATAGTGTTAGGGTTAGGGTTAGGGTTAGCATCAGCCGTAGGATAGTGTTAGGGTTAGGGTTAGCCTCAGCCCTAGGATAGTGTTAGAGTTAGGGTTAGGGTTAGCATCAGCCCTAGGATAGTGTGAGGGTTAGAGTTAGGGTTAGGGTTAGCATCAGCCCTAGGATAGTGTTAGGGTTAGGGTTAGGGTTAGCATCAGCCCTAGGATAGTGTTAGGGTTAGGGTTAGCATCAGGCCTAGGAGAGTGTTAGGGTTAGGGTTAGCATCAGCCCTAGGATAGTGTTAGGGTTAGGGTTAGCATCAGGCCTAGGAGAGTGTTGGGGTTAGGGTTAGCATCAGCCCTAGGATAGTGTTAGTGTTAGGGTTAGGGTTAGCATCAGCCCTAGGATAGTGTAAGGGTTATGGTTAGGTTTAGCATCAGCCCTAGGATAGTGTTATGGTAAGGATTAGGGTTAGCATTAGGCCTAGATAGTGTTAGGGTTACGGTTAGAATCAGCCCTAGAATAGTGTTAGGGTTAGGGTTAGGGTTAGCCTCAGCCCTAGGATAGTGTTAGAGTTAGGGTTAGGGTTATCATCAGCCCTAGGATAGTGTTAGGGTTAGGGTTAGGGTTAGCATCAGCCCTAGGATAGTATTAGGGTTAGGGTTACGGTTAGGGTTAGGGTTAGCATCAGCTCTAGGATAGTGTTAGGGTTAGGGTTAGGGTTAGCATCAGGCCTAGGATAGTGTTAGGGTTAGGGTTAGCATCAGCCCTAGGATAGTGTTAGGGTTAGGGTTAGTGTTAGCATCAGCCCTAGGATAGTGTTAGGGTTAGGGTTAGCATCAGCCCTAGGATGGTGTTAGGGTTAGGGTTAGGGTTATCATCAGGCCTAGGATAGTGTTAGGGTTAGGGTTAGCATCAGCCCTAGGATAGTGTTAGGGTTAGGGTTAGGTTAGCATCAGCCCGAGGATAGTGTTAGGGTTAGGGTTAGCATCAGCCCTACGATAGTGTTAGGGTTAGGCTTAGGGTTAGCATCAGGCCTAGGATAGTGTTAGGGTTAGGGTTAGCATCAGCCCTAGGATAGTCTTAGGGTTAGGGTTCGGGTTAGCATCAGCCGTAGGATAGTGTTAGGGTTAGGGTTAGCCTCAGCCCTAAGATAGTGTTAGGGTTAGGGATAGGGTTAGCATCAGCCCTAGGATAGTGTTGGGGTTAGGGTTAGGGTTAGCATCAGCCCTAGGATAGTGTTAGGGTTAGGGTTAGGTTTAGCATCAGACCTAGGATAGTGTTAGGGTTAGGGTTAGGGTTAGCATCAGCCCTAGGATATTATTAGGGTTAGGGTTAGCATCAGCCCTAGGATACTGTTAGGGTTAGGGTTAGGGTTAGCACCAGGCTTAGGATAGTGTTAGTGTTAGGGTTAGCATCAGCCCTAGGATAGTGTTAGAGTTAGGGTTAGGGTAAGCATCAGCCCTAGGATAGTGTTAGGGTTAGGGTTAGGGTTAGGGTTAGGGTTAGCATCAGCCCTAGGATAGTGTTAGTGTTAGGGTTAGCATCAGCCCTAGGATAGTGTTAGGGTTAGGGTTAGGGTTAGCATCAGCCCTAGGATAGTATTAGGGTTAGGGTTAGGGTTAGGGTTACGGTTAGCATCAGCCCTAGGATAGTGTTAGTGTTAGGGTTAGCATCAACCCTAGGATAGTGTTTGGGTTAGGGTTAGGGTTAGCATCAGCCCTAGGATAGTGTTAGGGTTAGGGTTAACATCAGCCCTAGGATAGTGTTAGGGTTAGGGTTAGGGTTAGCATCAGCCCTAGGATACTGTTAGGTTTAGGGTTAGCATCAGACCTAGGATAGCGTTAGGGTTAGGGTTAGGGTTAGCATCAGCCCTAGGATAGTGTAAGTGTTAGGGTTAGGGTTAGCATCAGGCCTAGGATCGTGTTAGGGTTAGGGTTAGCATCAGCCCTAGGATAGTGTTAGGGTTAGGGTTAGCGTTAGCATCAGCCCTAGGATAGTGTTAGGGTTAGGGTTAGGGTTAGCATCAGCCCTAGGATAGTATTAGGGTTAGGTTTAGCATCAGCCCTAGGATAGTGTTAGGGTTAGGGTTAGGGTTAGCACCAGGCCTAGCATAGTGTTAGTGTTAGGGTTAGCATCAGCCTTAGGATAGTGTTAGGGTTAGGGTTAGGGGTAGCATCAGCCGTAGGATAGTGTTAGGGTTAGGGTTAGCCTCAGCCCTAAGATAGTGTTAGAGTTAGGGTTAGGGTTAGCATCAGCCCTAGGATAGTGTTAGGGTTAGGGTTAGGGTTAGCATCAGCCCTAGGATAGTGTTAGTGTTAGGGTTAGCATCAGCCCTAGGATAGTGTGAGGGTTAGGGTTATGGTTAGCATCCGCCCTAGCATAGTGTTAGGGTTAGGGTTAGGGTTAGCATCAGCCCTAGGATAGTGTTAGGGTTAGGGTTAACATAAACCCTAGGATAGTGTCAGGGTTAGGGTTAGGGTTATCATCAAGCCTAGGATAGTGTTAGGGTTAGGGTTAGGGTTAGCATCAGTTCAAGGATAGTGTTAGGGTTAGCGTTAGGGTTAGCATCAGCCCTAGGATAGTGTTAGGGTTAGGGATAGGGTTAGCATCAGGCCTAGGATAGTGTTAGGGTTATGGTTAGGGTTAGCATCAGGCCTAGGATAGTGTTAGGGATAGGGTTAGGGTTAGCATCAGCCCTAGGATAGTGTTAGGGTTAGGGTTAGCATTAGGCCTAGGATAGTGTTAGGCTTAGGGTTAGCATCAGCCCTAGGATGGTGTTAGGGTTAGGGTTAGGGTTAGCATCAGGCCTAGGATAGTGTTAGGGTTAGGGTTAGCATCAGCCCTAGGATAGTGTTAGGGTTAGGGTTACCATCAACCCTAGGATAGTGTTTGGGTTAGGGTTAGGGTTAGCATCAGCCCTAGGATTGTGTTAGGGTTAGGATTAGCCTCAGCCCTAGGAGAGTGTTAGGGTTAGGGATAGGGTTAGCATCAGGCCTAGGATAGTGTTAGGGTTAGTGTTAGGGTTAGCACCAGCCCTAGGATAGTGTTAGGGTTAGCGTTAGCATCAGGCCTAGGATAGTGTTAGGGTTAGGGTTAGCATCAGCCCTAGGATAGTGTTAGGGTTAGGGTTAGGGTTAGCATCAGCCCTAGGATAGTGTTAGCTTTAGGGTTAGGGATATCATCAGGACTAGGATATTGTTATGGTTAGGGTTAGCATCAGCCCTAGGATAGTGTTGGGGTTAGGGTTAGGGTTAGCATCAGCCCTAGGATAGTGTTAGGGTTAGGGTTAGGGTTAGCATCAGACCTAGGATAGTGTTAGGGTTAGGGTTAGGGTTAGCATCAGCCCTAGGATATTATTAGGGTTAGGGTTAGCATCAGCCCTAGGAGACTGTTAGGGTTAGGGTTAGGGTTAGCACCAGGCCTAGGATAGTGTTAGTGTTAGGGTTAGCATCAGCCTTAGGATAGTGTTAGGGTTAGGGTTAGGGTTAGCATCAGCCGTAGGATAGTGTTAGGGTTAGGGTTAGCCTCAGCCCTAGGATAGTGTTAGAGTTAGGGTTAGGGTTAGCATCAGCCCTAGGATAGTGTGAGGGTTAGAGTTAGGGTTAGGGTTAGCATCAGCCCTAGGATAGTGTTAGGGTTAGGGTTAGGGTTAGCATCAGCCCTAGGATAGTGTTAGGGTTAGGGTTAGCATCAGGCCTAGGAGAGTGTTAGGGTTAGGGTTAGCATCAGCCCTAGGATAGTGTTAGGGTTAGGGTTAGCATCAGGCCTAGGAGAGTGTTGGGGTTAGGGTTAGCATCAGCCCTAGGATAGTGTTAGTGTTAGGGTTAGGGTTAGCATCAGCCCTAGGATAGTGTAAGGGTTATGGTTAGGTTTAGCATCAGCCCTAGGATAGTGTTATGGTAAGGATTAGGGTTAGCATTAGGCCTAGATAGTGTTAGGGTTACGGTTAGAATCAGCCCTAGAATAGTGTTAGGGTTAGGGTTAGGGTTAGCCTCAGCCCTAGGATAGTGTTAGAGTTAGGGTTAGGGTTATCATCAGCCCTAGGATAGTGTTAGGGTTAGGGTTAGGGTTAGCATCAGCCCTAGGATAGTATTAGGGTTAGGGTTACGGTTAGGGTTAGGGTTAGCATCAGCTCTAGGATAGTGTTAGGGTTAGGGTTAGGGTTAGCATCAGGCCTAGGATAGTGTTAGGGTTAGGGTTAGCATCAGCCCTAGGATAGTGTTAGGGTTAGGGTTAGTGTTAGCATCAGCCCTAGGATAGTGTTAGGGTTAGGGTTAGCATCAGCCCTAGGATGGTGTTAGGGTTAGGGTTAGGGTTATCATCAGGCCTAGGATAGTGTTAGGGTTAGGGTTAGCATCAGCCCTAGGATAGTGTTAGGGTTAGGGTTAGGTTAGCATCAGCCCGAGGATAGTGTTAGGGTTAGGGTTAGCATCAGCCCTACGATAGTGTTAGGGTTAGGCTTAGGGTTAGCATCAGGCCTAGGATAGTGTTAGGGTTAGGGTTAGCATCAGCCCTAGGATAGTCTTAGGGTTAGGGTTCGGGTTAGCATCAGCCGTAGGATAGTGTTAGGGTTAGGGTTAGCCTCAGCCCTAAGATAGTGTTAGGGTTAGGGATAGGGTTAGCATCAGGCCTAGGATAGTGTTAGGGTTAGGGTTAGGGTTAGCATCAGCCCTAGGATAGTGTTAGGGTTAGGGTTAGCATCAGGCCTAGGAGAGTGTTAGGGTTAGGGTTAGCATCAGCCCTAGGATAGTGTTAGGGTTAGGGTTAGCATCAGGCCTAGGAGAGTGTTAGGGATAGGGTTAGCATCAGCCCTAGGATAGTGTTAGTGTTAGGGTTAGGGTTATCATCAGCCCTAGGATAGTGTTAGGGTTATGGTTAGGTTTAGCATCAGCCCTAGGATAGTGTTAGGGTAAGGGTTAGGGTTAGCATCAGGCCTAGGTTAGTGTTAGGGTTACGGTTAGAATCAGCCCTAGGATAGTGTTAGGGTTAGGGTTAGGGTTAGCATCAGCCCTAGCATAGTGTTAGGGTAAGGGTTACGGTTAGCATCAGGCCTAGGATAGTGTTAGGGATACGGTTAGAATCAGCCCTAGGATAGTGTTAGGGTTAGGGTTAGGGTTAGCATCAGCCCTAGGATAGTGTTAGGGTTAGGGTTAGGGTTAGCATCAGCACTAGGATAGTATTAGGGTTAGGGTTAGGGTTAGCATCAGCCCTAGGATAGTGTTAGGGTTAGGGTTAGGGTTAGCACCAGGCCTAGGATAGTGTTAGTCTTAGGGTTAGCATCAGCTTTAGGATAGTGTTAGGGTTAGGGTTAGGGTTAGCATCAGCCGTAGGATAGTGTTATGGTTAGGGTTATGCTCAGCCCTAGGATAGTGTTAGAGTTATGGTTAGGGTTAGCATCAGCCCTAGGATAGTGTTAGGGTTAGGGTTAGGGTTAGCATCAGCCCTAGGATAGTATTAGGGTTAGGGTTAGGGTTAGGGTTAGGGTTAGCATCAGCTCTAGGATAGTGTTAGGGTTAGGGTTAGGGTTAGCATCCGCCCTAGGATAGTGTTAGGGTTAGGGTTAGGGTTAGCATCAGGCCTAGGATAGTGTTAGGGTTAGGGTTAGCATCAGCCCTAGGATAGTGTTAGGGTTAGGGTTAGGGTTAGCATCAGGCCTAGGATAGTGTTAGGGATACGGTTAGAATCAGCCCTAGGATAGTGTTAGGGTTAGGGTTAGGGTTAGCATCAGCCCTAGGATAGTGTTAGGGTTAGGGTTAGGGTTAGCATCAGCACTAGGATAGTATTAGGGTTAGGGTTAGGGTTAGCATCAGCCCTAGGATAGTGTTAGGGTTATTGTTAGGGTTAGCACCAGGCCTAGGATAGTGTTAGTCTTAGGGTTAGCATCAGCCTTAGGATAGTGTTAGGGTTAGGGTTAGGGTTAGCATCAGCCGTAGGATAGTGTTATGGTTAGGGTTAGGCTCAGCCCTAGGATAGTGTTAGAGTTAGGGTTAGGGTTAGCATCAGCCCTAGGATAGTGTTAGGGTTAGGGTTAGGGTTAGCATCAGCCCTAGGATAGTATTAGGGTTAGGGTTAGGGTTAGCATCAGCTCTAGTATAGTGTTACGGTTAGGGTTAGGGTTAGCATCAGCCCTAGGATAGTGTTAGGGTTAGGGTTAGGGTTAGCATCAGGCCTAGGATAGTGTTAGGGTTAGGGTTAGCATCAGCCCTAGGATAGTGTTAGGGTTAGGGTTAGCATCAGCCCTAGGATAGTGTTAGGGTTAGGGTTACCATCAACCCTAGGATAGTGTTTGGGTTAGGGTTAGGGTTAGCATCAGCCGTAGGATTGTGTTAGGGTTAGGGTTAGCCTCAGCCCTAGGAGAGTTTTAGGGTTAGGGATAGGGTTAGCATCAGGCCTAGGATAGTGTTAGGGTTAGGGTTAAGGTTAGCACCAGCCCTAGGATAGTGTTAGGGTTAGGGTTAGCATCAGGCCTAGGATAGTGTTAGGGTTAGGGTTAGCATCAGCCCTAGGATAGTGTTAGGGTTAGGGTTACCAACAACCCTAGGATAGTGTTTGGGTTAGGGTTAGGGTTAGCATCAGCCCTAGGATTGTGTTAGGGTTAGGGTTAGCCTCAGCCCTAGGAGAGTTTTAGGGTTAGGGATAGGGTTAGCCTCAGGCCTAGGATAGTGTTAGGGTTAGGGTTAGGGTTAGCACCAGCCCTAGGATAGTGTTAGGGTTAGGGTTAGCATCAGGCCTAGGATAGTGTTAGGGTTAGGGTTAGCATCAGCCCTAGGATAGTGTTACGGTTAGGGTTAGGGTTAGCATCAGCCCTAGGATAGTGTTGGGGTTAGGGTTAGGGTTAGCATCAGCCCTAGGATAGTGTTAGGGTTAGGGTTAGGTTTAGCATCAGACCTAGGATAGTGTTAGGGTTAGGGTTAGGGTTAGCATCAGCCCTAGGATATTATTAGGGTTAGGGTTAGCATCAGCCCTAGGATACTGTTAGGGTTAGGGTTAGGGTTAGCACCAGGCTTAGGATAGTGTTAGTGTTAGGGTTAGCATCAGCCCTAGGATAGTGTTAGAGTTAGGGTTAGGGTAAGCATCAGCCCTAGGATAGTGTTAGGGTTAGGGTTAGGGTTAGGGTTAGGGTTAGCATCAGCCCTAGGATAGTGTTAGTGTTAGGGTTAGCATCAGCCCTAGGATAGTGTTAGGGTTAGGGTTAGGGTTAGCATCAGCCCTAGGATAGTATTAGGGTTAGGGTTAGGGTTAGGGTTACGGTTAGCATCAGCCCTAGGATAGTGTTAGTGTTAGGGTTAGCATCAACCCTAGGATAGTGTTTGGGTTAGGGTTAGGGTTAGCATCAGCCCTAGGATAGTGTTAGGGTTAGGGTTAACATCAGCCCTAGGATAGTGTTAGGGTTAGGGTTAGGGTTAGCATCAGCCCTAGGATACTGTTAGGTTTAGGGTTAGCATCAGACCTAGGATAGCGTTAGGGTTAGGGTTAGGGTTAGCATCAGCCCTAGGATAGTGTAAGTGTTAGGGTTAGGGTTAGCATCAGGCCTAGGATCGTGTTAGGGTTAGGGTTAGCATCAGCCCTAGGATAGTGTTAGGGTTAGGGTTAGCGTTAGCATCAGCCCTAGGATAGTGTTAGTGTTAGGGTTAGCATCAGCCCTAGGATAGTGTGAGGGTTAGGGTTATGGTTAGCATCCGCCCTAGCATAGTGTTAGGGTTAGGGTTAGGGTTAGCATCAGCCCTAGGATAGTGTTAGGGTTAGGGTTAACATAAACCCTAGGATAGTGTCAGGGTTAGGGTTAGGGTTATCATCAAGCCTAGGATAGTGTTAGGGTTAGGGTTAGGGTTAGCATCAGTTCAAGGATAGTGTTAGGGTTAGCGTTAGGGTTAGCATCAGCCCTAGGATAGTGTTAGGGTTAGGGATAGGGTTAGCATCAGGCCTAGGATAGTGTTAGGGTTAGGGTTAGGGTTAGCATCAGGCCTAGGATAGTGTTAGGGATAGGGTTAGGGTTAGCATCAGCCCTAGGATAGTGTTAGGGTTAGGGTTAGCATTAGGCCTAGGATAGTGTTAGGCTTAGGGTTAGCATCAGCCCTAGGATGGTGTTAGGGTTAGGGTTAGGGTTAGCATCAGGCCTAGGATAGTGTTAGGGTTAGGGTTAGCATCAGCCCTAGGATAGTGTTAGGGTTAGGGTTACCATCAACCCTAGGATAGTGTTTGGGTTAGGGTTAGGGTTAGCATCAGCCCTAGGATTGTGTTAGGGTTAGGATTAGCCTCAGCCCTAGGAGAGTGTTAGGGTTAGGGATAGGGTTAGCATCAGGCCTAGGATAGTGTTAGGGTTAGTGTTAGGGTTAGCACCAGCCCTAGGATAGTGTTAGGGTTAGCGTTAGCATCAGGCCTAGGATAGTGTTAGGGTTAGGGTTAGCATCAGCCCTAGGATAGTGTTAGGGTTAGGGTTAGGGTTAGCATCAGCCCTAGGATAGTGTTAGCTTTAGGGTTAGGGATATCATCAGGACTAGGATATTGTTATGGTTAGGGTTAGCATCAGCCCTAGGATAGTGTTGGGGTTAGGGTTAGGGTTAGCATCAGCCCTAGGATAGTGTTAGGGTTAGGGTTAGGGTTAGCATCAGACCTAGGATAGTGTTAGGGTTAGGGTTAGGGTTAGCATCAGCCCTAGGATATTATTAGGGTTAGGGTTAGCATCAGCCCTAGGAGACTGTTAGGGTTAGGGTTAGGGTTAGCACCAGGCCTAGGATAGTGTTAGTGTTAGGGTTAGCATCAGCCTTAGGATAGTGTTAGGGTTAGGGTTAGGGTTAGCATCAGCCGTAGGATAGTGTTAGGGTTAGGGTTAGCCTCAGCCCTAGGATAGTGTTAGAGTTAGGGTTAGGGTTAGCATCAGCCCTAGGATAGTGTGAGGGTTAGAGTTAGGGTTAGGGTTAGCATCAGCCCTAGGATAGTGTTAGGGTTAGGGTTAGGGTTAGCATCAGCCCTAGGATAGTGTTAGGGTTAGGGTTAGCATCAGGCCTAGGAGAGTGTTAGGGTTAGGGTTAGCATCAGCCCTAGGATAGTGTTAGGGTTAGGGTTAGCATCAGGCCTAGGAGAGTGTTGGGGTTAGGGTTAGCATCAGCCCTAGGATAGTGTTAGTGTTAGGGTTAGGGTTAGCATCAGCCCTAGGATAGTGTAAGGGTTATGGTTAGGTTTAGCATCAGCCCTAGGATAGTGTTATGGTAAGGATTAGGGTTAGCATTAGGCCTAGATAGTGTTAGGGTTACGGTTAGAATCAGCCCTAGAATAGTGTTAGGGTTAGGGTTAGGGTTAGCCTCAGCCCTAGGATAGTGTTAGAGTTAGGGTTAGGGTTATCATCAGCCCTAGGATAGTGTTAGGGTTAGGGTTAGGGTTAGCATCAGCCCTAGGATAGTATTAGGGTTAGGGTTACGGTTAGGGTTAGGGTTAGCATCAGCTCTAGGATAGTGTTAGGGTTAGGGTTAGGGTTAGCATCAGGCCTAGGATAGTGTTAGGGTTAGGGTTAGCATCAGCCCTAGGATAGTGTTAGGGTTAGGGTTAGTGTTAGCATCAGCCCTAGGATAGTGTTAGGGTTAGGGTTAGCATCAGCCCTAGGATGGTGTTAGGGTTAGGGTTAGGGTTATCATCAGGCCTAGGATAGTGTTAGGGTTAGGGTTAGCATCAGCCCTAGGATAGTGTTAGGGTTAGGGTTAGGTTAGCATCAGCCCGAGGATAGTGTTAGGGTTAGGGTTAGCATCAGCCCTACGATAGTGTTAGGGTTAGGCTTAGGGTTAGCATCAGGCCTAGGATAGTGTTAGGGTTAGGGTTAGCATCAGCCCTAGGATAGTCTTAGGGTTAGGGTTCGGGTTAGCATCAGCCGTAGGATAGTGTTAGGGTTAGGGTTAGCCTCAGCCCTAAGATAGTGTTAGAGTTAGGGTTAGGGTTAGCATCAGCCCTAGGATAGTGTTAGCTTTAGGTTTAGGGATATCATCAGGACTAGGATATTGTTAGGGTTAGGGTTAGCATCAGCCCTAGGATAGTGTTGGGGTTAGGGTTAGGGTTAGCATCAGCCCTAGGATAGTGTTAGGGTTAGGGTTAGGGTTAGCATCAGCCCTAGGATAGTGTTAGGGTTAGGGTTAGCATCAGGCCTAGGAGAGTGTTAGGGTTAGGGTTAGCATCAGCCCTAGGATAGTGTTAGTGTTAGGGTTAGGGTTACCATCAGCCCTAGGATAGTGTTAGGGTTAGCGTTAGGGTTAGCATCAGCCCTAGGATAGTGTTAGGGTTAGGGATAGGGTTAGCATCAGGCCTAGGATAGTGTTAGGGTTAGGGTTAGGGTTAGCATCAGCCCTAGGATAGTGTTAGGGTTAGGGTTAGCATCAGGCCTAGGAGAGTGTTAGGGTTAGGGTTAGCATCAGCCCTAGGATAGTGTTAGGGTTAGGGTTAGCATCAGGCCTAGGAGAGTGTTAGGGTTAGGGTTAGCATCAGCCCTAGGATAGTGTTAGTGTTAGGGTTAGGGTTAGCATCAGCCCTAGGATAGTGTTAGGGTTATGGTTAGGTTTAGCATCAGCCCTAGGATAGTGTTAGGGTAAGGGTTAGGGTTAGCATCAGGCCTAGGTTAGTGTTAGGGTTACGGTTAGAATCAGCCCTAGGATAGTGTTAGGGTTAGGGTTAGGGTTAGCATCAGCCCTAGCATAGTGTTAGGGTAAGGGTTACGGTTAGCATCAGGCCTAGGATAGTGTTAGGGATACGGTTAGAATCAGCCCTAGGATAGTGTTAGGGTTAGGGTTAGGGTTAGCATCAGCCCTAGGATAGTGTTAGGGTTAGGGTTAGGGTTAGCATCAGCACTAGGATAGTATTAGGGTTAGGGTTAGGGTTAGCATCAGCCCTAGGATAGTGTTAGGGTTAGGGTTAGGGTTAGCACCAGGCCTAGGATAGTGTTAGTCTTAGGGTTAGCATCAGCCTTAGGATAGTGTTAGGGTTAGGGTTAGGGTTAGCATCAGCCGTAGGATAGTGTTATGGTTAGGGTTAGGCTCAGCCCTAGGATAGTGTTAGAGTTAGGGTTAGGGTTAGCATCAGCCCTAGGATAGTGTTAGGGTTAGGGTTAGGGTTAGCATCAGCCCTAGGATAGTATTAGGGTTAGGGTTAGGGTTAGGGTTAGGGTTAGCATCAGCTCTAGGATAGGGTTAGGGTTAGGGTTAGGGTTAGCATCCGCCCTAGGATAGTGTTAGGGTTAGGGTTAGGGTTAGCATCAGGCCTAGGATAGTGTTAGGGTTAGGGTTAGCATCAGCCCTAGGATAGTGTTAGGGTTAGGGTTAGGGTTAGCATCAGGCCTAGGATAGTGTTAGGGTTAGGGTTACCATCAACCCTAGGATAATGTTTGGGTTAGGTTTAGGGTTAGCATCAGCCCTAGGATTGTGTTAGGGTTAGGGTTAGCCTCAGCCCTAGGAGAGTTTTAGGGTTAGGGATAGGGTTAGCATCAGGCCTAGGATAGTGTTAGGGTTAGGGTTAGGGTTAGCACCAGCCCTAGGATAGTGTTAGGGTTAGGGTTAGCATCAGGCCTAGGATAGTGTTAGGGTTAGGGTTAGCATCAGCCCTAGGATAGTGTTATGGTTAGGGTTACCAACAACCCTAGGATAGTGTTTGGGTTAGGGTTAGGGTTAGCATCAGCCCTAGGATTGTGTTAGGGTTAGGTTTAGCCTCAGCCCTAGGAGAGTTTTAGGGTTAGGGATAGGGTTAGCATCAGGCCTAGGATAGTGTTAGGGTTAGGGTTAGGGTTATCACCAGCCCTAGGATAGTGTTAGGGTTAGGGTTAGCATCAGGCTTAGGATAGTGTTAGGGTTAGGGTTAGCATCAGCCCTAGGATAGTGTTAGGGTTAGGGTTAGGGTTAGCATCAGCCCTAGGATAGTGTTAGCTTTAGGGTTAGGGATATCATCAGGACTAGGATATTGTTAGGGTTAGGGTTAGCATCAGCCCTAGGATAGTGTTGGGGTTAGGGTTAGGGTTAGCATCAGCCCTAGGATAGTGTTAGGGTTAGGGTTAGGGTTAGCATCAGACCTAGGATAGTGTTAGGGTTAGGGTTAGGGTTAGCATCAGCCCTAGGATATTATTAGGGTTAGGGTTAGCATCAGCCCTAGGATACTGTTAGGGTTAGGGTTAGGGTTAGCACCAGGCCTAGGATAGTGTTAGTGTTAGGGTTAGCATCAGCCTCAGGATAGTGTTAGGGTTAGGGTTAGGGTTAGCATCAGCCGTAGGATAGTGTTAGGGTTAGGGTTAGCCTCAGCCCTAGGATAGTGTTAGAGTTAGGGTTAGGGTTAGCATCAGCCCTAGGATAGTGTTAGGGTTAGGGTTAGGGTTAGGGTTAGGGTTAGCATCAGCCCTAGGATAGTGTTAGTGTTAGGGTTAGAATCAGCCCTAGGATAGTGTTAGGGTTAGGGTTAGGGTTAGCATCAGCCCTAGGATAGTATTAGGGTTAGGGTTAGGGTTAGGGTTAGGGTTAGCATCAGCCCTAGGATAGTGTTAGTGTTAGGGTTAGCATCAACCCTAGGATAGTGTTTGGGTTACGGTTAGGGTTAGCATCAGCCCTAGGATAGTGTTAGGGTTAGGGTTAACATCAGCCCTAGGAGAGTGTTAGGGTTAGGGTTAGGGTTAGCATCAGCCCTAGGATACTGTTAGGTTTAGGGTTAGCATCAGACCTAGGATAGCGTTAGGGTTAGGGTTAGGGTTAGCATCAGCCCTAGGATAGTGTAAGTGTTAGGGTTAGGGTTAGCATCAGGCCCAGGATCGTGTTAGGGTTAGGGTTAGCATCAGCCCTAGGATAGTGTTAGGGTTAGGGTTAGCGTTAGCATCAGCCCTAGGATAGTGTTAGGGTTAGGGTTAGGGTTAGCATCAGCCCTAGGATAGTATTAGGGTTAGGGTTAGCATCAGCCCTAGGATAGTGTTAGGGTTAGGGTTAGGGTTAGCTCCAGGCCTAGCATAGTGTTAGTGTTAGGGTTAGCATCAGCCTTAGGATAGTGTTAGGGTTAGGGTTAGGGGTAGCATCAGCCGTAGGATAGTGTTAGGGTTAGGGTTAGCCTCAGCCCTAAGATAGTGTTAGAGTTAGGGTTAGGGTTAGCATCAGCCCTAGGATAGTGTTAGGGTTAGGGTTAGGGTTAGCATCAGCCCTAGGATAGTGTTAGTGTTAGGGTTAGCATCAGCCCTAGGATAGTGTTAGGGTTAGGGTTAGGGTTAGCATCCGCCCTAGCATAGTGTTAGGGTTAGGGTTAGGGTTAGCATCAGCCCTAGGATAGTGTTAGGGTTAGGGTTAACATAAACCCTAGGATAGTGTCAGGGTTAGGGTTAGGGTTATCATCAAGCCTAGGATAGTGTTAGGGTTAGGGTTAGGGTTACCATCAGTTCAAGGATAGTGTTAGGGTTAGCGTTAGGGTTAGCATCAGCCCTAGGATAGTGTTAGGGTTAGGGATAGGGTTAGCATCAGGCCTAGGATAGTGTTAGGGTTAGGGTTAGGGTTAGCATCAGGCCTAGGATAGTGTTAGGGTTAGGGTTAGGGTTAGCATCAGCCCTAGGATAGTGTTAGGGTTAGGGTTACCATTAGGCCTAGGGTAGTGTTAGGCTTAGGGTTAGCATCAGCCCTAGGATGGTGTTAGGGTTAGGGTTAGGGATAGCATCAGGCCAAGGATAGTGTTAGGGTTAGGGTTAGCATCAGCCCTAGGATAGTGTTAGGGTTAGGGTTACCATCAACCCTAGGATAGTGTTTGGGTTAGGGTTAGGGTTAGCATCAGCCCTAGGATTGTGTTAGGGTTAGGATTAGCCTCAGCCCTAGGAGAGTGTTTGGGTTAGGGATAGGGTTAGCATCAGGCCTAGGATAGTGTTAGGGTTAGTGTTAGGGTTAGCACCAGCCCTAGGATAGTGTTAGGGTTAGGGTTAGCATCAGGCCTAGGATAGTGTTAGGGTTAGGGTTAGCATCAGCCCTAGGATAGTGTTAGGGTTAGGGTTAGGGTTAGCATCAGCCCTAGGATAGTGTTAGCTTTAGGGTTAGGGATATCATCAGGACTAGGATATTGTTATGGTTAGGGTTAGCAGCAGCCCTAGGATAGTGTTGGGGTTAGGGTTAGGGTTAGCATCAGCCCTAGGATAGTGTTAGGGTTAGGGTTAGGGTTAGCATCAGACCTAGGATAGTGTTAGGGTTAGGGTTAGGGTTAGCATCAGCCCTAGGATATTATTAGGGTTAGGGTTAGCATCAGCCCTAGGAGACTGTTAGGGTTAGGGTTAGGGTTATCACCAGGCCTAGGATAGTGTTAGTGTTAGGGTTAGCATCAGCCTTAGGATAGTGTTAGGGTTAGGGTTAGGGTTAGCATCAGCCGTAGGATAGTGTTAGGGTTAGGGTTAGCCTCAGCCCTAGGATAGTGTTAGAGTTAGGGTTAGGGTTAGCATCAGCCCTAGGATAGTGTGAGGGTTAGGGTTAGGGTTAGGGTTAGCATCAGCCCTAGGATAGTGTTAGTGTTAGGGTTAGCATCAGCCCTAGGATAGTGTTAGGGTTAGGGTTAGTGTTAGCATCAGCCCTAGGATAGTATTAGGGTTAGGGTTAGGGTTAGGGTTAGGGTTAGCATCAGCCCTAGGATAGTGTTAGTGTTAGGGTTAGCATCAACCCTAGGATAGTGTTTGGGTTAGGGTTAGGGTTAGCATCAGCCCAAGGATACTGTTAGGTTTAGGGTTAGCATCAGACCTAGGATAGTGTTAGGGTTAGGGTTAGGGTTAGCATCAGCCCTAGGATAGTGTAAGTGTTAGGGTTAGGGTTAGAATCAGGCCTAGGATATTGTTAGGGTTAGGGTTAGCATCAGCCCTAGGATAGTGTTAGGGTTGGGGTTAGGGTTAGCATCAGCCCTAGGATAGTATTAGGGTTAGGGTTAGCATCAGCCCTAGGATAGTGTTAGGGTTAGGGTTAGGGTTAGCACCAGCCCTAGCATAGTGTTAGTGTTAGGGTTAGCATCAGCCTTAGGATAGTGTTAGGGTTAGGGTTAGGGTTAGCATCAGCCGTAGGATAGTGTTAGGGTTAGGGTTAGCCTCAGCCCTAAGATAGTGTTAGAGTTAGGCTTAGGGTTAGCATCAGCCCTAGGATAGTGTTAGGGTTAGGGTTAGGGTTAGCATCAGCCCTAGGATAGTGTTAGTGTTAGGGTTAGCATCATCCCTAGGATAGTGTTAGGGTTAGGGTTAGGGTTAGCATCCGCCCTAGGATAGTGTTAGGGTTAGGGTTAGGGTTAGCATCAGTCCTAGGATAGTGTTAGGGTTAGGGTTAACATAAACCCTAGGATAGTGTCAGGGTTAGGGTTAGGGTTATCATCAGGCCTAGGATAGTGTTAGGGTTAGGGTTAGGGTTAGCATCAGTTCAAGGATAGTGTTAGGGTTAGCGTTAGGGTTAGCATCAGCCCTAGGATAGTGTTAGGGTTAGGGATAGGGTTAGCATCAGGCCTAGGATAGTGTTAGGGTTAGGGTTAGGGTTAGCATCAGCCCTAGGATAGTGTTAGGGTTAGGGTTAGCATTAGGCCTAGGAGAGTGTTAGGGTTAGGGTTATCATCAGCCCTAGGATAGTGTTAGTGTTAGGGTTAGGGTTAGCATCAGCCCTAGGATAGTGTTAGTGTTATGGTTAGGTTTAGCATCAGCGCTAGGATAGTGTTAGGGTAAGGGTTAGGGTTAGCATCAGGCCTAGGATAGTGTTAGGTTTACGGTTAGAATCAGCCCTAGGATAGTGTTAGGGTTAGGGTTAGGGTTAGCATCAGCCCTAGGATAGTGTTAGGTTTAGGGTTAGGGATATCATCAGGCCTAGGATATTGTTAGGGTTAGGGTTAGCATCAGCCCTAGGATAGTGTTAGAGTTAGGGTTAGGGTTAGCATCAGCCCTAGGATAGTGTTAGGGTTAGGGTTTCGGTTAGCATCAGCCCTAGGATAGTGTTAGGGTTAGGGTTAGGGTTAGCATCAGCCCTAGGATATTATTAGGGTTAGGGTTAGCATCAGCCCTAGGATAGTGTTAGGGTTAACTTTAGGGTTAACACCAGGCTTAGGATAGTGTTAGGGTTAGGGTTAGGGTTAGCATCAGCCGTAGGATAGTGTTAGGGTAAGTGTTAGCCTCAGCCCTAGGATAGTGTTAGAGTTAGGTTTAGGGTTAGCATCAGCCCTAGGATAGTGTTAGGGTTAGGGTTAGGGTTAGCATCAGCCCTAGGATAGTGTTAGTGTTAGGGTTAGCATCAGCCCTAGGATAGTGTTAGGGTTAGGGTTAGGGTTAGCATCAGCCCTAGGATAGTATTAGGGTTAGGGTTAGGGTTAGGGTTAGCGTTAGCATCAGCTCTAGGATAGTGTTAGGGTTAGGGTTAGGGTTAGCATCAACCCTAGGATAGTGTTAGGGTTAGGGTTAGGTTTAGCATCAGCCCTAGGATAGTGTTAGGGTTAGGGTTAGGGTTAGCATCAGCCCTAGGTTACTGTTAGGGTTAGGGTTAGCATCAGCCCTAGGATAGTGTTAGGGGTAGGGTTAGGGTTAGCATCAGCCCTAGGATAGTGTTAGGGTTAGGGTTAGCATCAACCCTAGGATAGTGTTAGTTTTAGGGTTAGGGTTAGCATCAGCCCTAGGATAGTGTTAGGGTTACGGTTAGGCTCAGCCCTAGGAGAGTGTTAGGGGTAGGGTTAGGGTTAGCATCAGCCCTAGGATAGTGTTAGGGTTAGGGTTAGCTACAACCCTATGAGAGTGTTAGTTTTAGGGTTAGGGTTAGCATCAGCCCTAGGATAGTGTTAGGGTTAGGGTTAGCCTCAGCCCTAGGAGAGTGTTAGGGTTAGGAATAGGGTTAGCATCAGGCCTAGGATAGTGTTAGGGTTAGGGTTAGGGTTAGCATCAGCCCTAGGATAGTGTTAGGGTTAGGGTTAGCATCAGCCCTAGGATAGTGTTAGGGTTAGGGTTAGGGTTAGCATCAGCCCTAGGATAGTGTTAGGGTTAGGGTTAGCATCAGCCCTAGGAGAGTGTACGGGTTAGGGTTAGGGTTAGCATCAGCCCTAGGATAGTGTTAGGGTTAGGGTTAGCATCAGCCCTAGGATAGTGTTAGGGTTAGGGTTAGGGTTAGCATCAGCCCTAGGATAGTGTTAGGGTTAGGGTAAGCATCAGCCCTAGGATAGTGTTAGGGTTAGGGTTAGGTTTAGCATCAGCCCTAGGATAGTGTTAGTGTTAGGGTTAGCCTCAGCCATAGGAGACTGTTACAGTTAGGGTTAGGGTTAGCATCAGCCCTAGGATAGTGTTAGGGTTAGGGTTAGGGTTAGCATCAGCCCTAGGATAGTGTTAGTGTTAGGGTTAGCATCAGCCCTAGGATAGTGTCAGGGTTAGGGTTAGGGTTAGCATCCGCCCTAGGATAGTGTTAGGGTTAGGGTTAGGGTTAGCATCAACGCTAGGATAGTGTTAGGGTTAGGGTTAACATAAACCCTAGGATAGTGTCAGGGTTAGGGATAGGGTTAGCATCAGGCCTAGGATAGTGTTAGGGTTAGGGTTAGGGTTACCATCAGCCCTAGGATATTGTTAGGGTTAGGGTTAGCATCAGGCCTAGGAGAGTGTTAGGGTTAGGGTTAGCATCAGCCCTAGGATAGTGTTAGTGTTAGGGTTAGGGTTAGCATCAGCCCTAGGATAGTGTTAGGGTTAGGGTTAGGTTAGCATCAGCCGTAGCATAGTGTTAGGGTTAGGGTTAGCATCAGCCCTACGATAGTGTTAGGGTTAGGCTTAGGGTTAGCATCAGGCCTAGGATAGTGTTAGGGATAGGGTTAGCATCAGCCCTAGGATAGTCTTAGGGTTAGGGTTAGGGTTAGCATCAGCCGTAGGATAGTGTTAGGGTTAGGGTTAGCCTCAGCCCTAAGATAGTGTTAGAGTTAGGGTTACGGTTAGCATCAGCCTAGGGTAGTGTTAGGGTTAGGGTTAGGGTTAGCATCAGCCCTAGGATAGTGTTAGTGTTAGGGTTAGCATCAGCCCTAGGATAGTGTTAGTGTTAGGGTTAGGGTTAGCATCCGCCCTAGGATAGTTTTAGGGTTAGGGTTAGGGTTAGCATCAGCCCTAGGATAGTGTTAGGGTTATGGTTAGGTTTAGCATCAGCCCTAGGATAGTGTTAGGGTAAGGGTTAGGGTTAGCATCAGGCCTAGGGTAGTGTTAGGGTTACGGTTAGAATCAGCCCTAGGATAGTGTTAGGGTTAGGGTTAGGGTTAGCATCAGCCCTAGGATAGTGTTAGGTTTAGGGTTATGGATATCATCAGGCCTAGGATATTGTTAGGGTTAGGGTTAGCATCAGCCCTAGGATAGTGTTAGGGTTAGGGTTAGGGTTAGCATCAGCCCTAGGATAGTGTTAGGGTTGGGTTAGGGTTAGCATCAGCCCTAGGATAGTGTTAGGGTTAGGGTTAGGGTTAGCATCAGCCCTAGGATATTATTAGGGTTAGGGTTAGCATCAGCCCTAGGATAGTGTTAGGGTTAGGGATAGGGTTAGCATCAGGCCTAGGATAGTGTTAGGGTTAGGGTTAGGGTTATCATCAGCCCTAGGATAGTGTTAGGGTTAGGGTTAGCATCAGGCCTAGGAGAGTGTTAGGGTTAGGGTTAGCATTAGCCCTAGGATAGTGTTAGTGTTAGGGTTAGGGTTAGCATCAGCCCTAGGATAGTGTTAGGGTTAGGGTTAGGGTTAGCAGAAGCCCTAGGATAGTGTTAGTGTTAGGGTTAGCATCAGCCCTAGGATAGTGTTAGGGTTAGGGATAGGGTTAGCATCAGGCCTAGGATAGTGTTAGGGTTAGGGTTAGGGTTAGCATCAGCCCTAGGATAGTGTTAGGGTTAGGGTTAGGGTTAGCATCAGCCCTAGGATAGTATTAGGGTTAGGGTTAGGGTTAGCATCAGCCCTAGGATAGTGTTAGGGTTAGGGTTAGGGTTAGCATCAGCCCTAGGATCGTATTAGGGTTAGGGTTAGGGTTAGCATCAGCCCTAGGATATTATTAGGGTTAGTGTTAGCATCAGCCCTAGAATAGTGTTTGGGTTAGGGTTAGGGTTAGCACAAGGCCTAGGATAGTGTTAGGGTTAGGGTTAGGGTTAGCACCAGCCCTAGGATAGTGTTAGGGTTAGGGTTAGCATCAGGCCTAGGATAGTGTTAGGGTTAGGGTTAGGGATAGCATCAGCCCTAGGATAGTGTTAGGGTTAGGGTTAGGGTTAGCATCAGCCCTAGGATATTATTAGGGTTAGGGTTAGCATCAGCCCTAGAATAGTGTTAGGGTTAGGGTTAGGGTTAGCACCAGGCCTAGGATAGTGTTAGTGTTCGGGTTAGCATCAGCCTTAGGATAGTGTTAGGGTTAGATTTAGGGTTAGCATCAGCACTAGGATAGTGTTAGGGTAAGGGTTAGGGTTAGCATCAGGCCTAGGATAGTGTTAGGGTTAGGGTTAGGGTTAGCATCAGCCCTAGGATAGTGTTAGGGTTAGGGTTAGGGATAGCATCAGCCCTAGGATAGTGTTAGGGTTAGGGTTAGGGTTAGCATCAGCCCTAGGATATTATTAGGGTTAGGGTTAGCATTAGCCCTAGAATAGTGTTAGGGTTAGGGTTAGGGTTAGCACCAGGCCTAGGATAGTGTTAGTGTTCGGGTTAGCATCAGCCTTAGGATAGTGTTAGGGTTAGGGTTAGGGTTAGCATCAGCCCTAGGATAGTGTTAGGGTTAGGGATAGGGTTAGCATCAGGCCTAAGATAGTGTTAGGGTTAGGGTTAGGGTTAGCATCAGCCCTAGGATAGTGTTAGGGTTAGGGTTAGCATCAGGCCTAGGAGAGGGTTAGTGTTAGGGTTAGCATCAGCCCTAGGATAGTGTTAGTGTTAGGGTTAGGGTTAGCATCAGCCCTAGGATAGTGTTAGGGTTATGGTTAGGTTTAGCATCAGCCCTAGGATAGTGTTAGGGTAAGGGTTAGGGTTAGCATCAGGCCTAGGATAGTGTTAGGGTTACGGTTAGAATCAGCCCTAGGATAGTGTTAGGGTTAGGGTTAGGGTTAGCATCAGCCCTAGGATAGTGTTAGGGTAAGGGTTACGGTTAGCATCAGGCCTAGGATAGTGTTAGGGATACGGTTAGAATCAGCCCTAGGATAGTGTTAGGGTTAGGGTTAGGGTTAGCATCAGCCCTAGGATAGTGTTAGGGTTAGGGTTAGGGTTAGCATCAGAACTAGGATAGTATTAGGGTTAGGGTAAGGGTTAGCATCAGCCCTAGGATAGTGTTAGGGTTAAGGTTAGGGTTAGCACCAGGCCTAGGATAGTGTTAGTGTTAGGGTTAGCATCAGCCTTAGTATATTGTTAGGGTTAGGGTTAGGGTTAGCATCAGCCGTAGGATAGTATTAGGGTTAGGGTTATCCTCAGCCCTAGGATAGTGTTAGAGTTAGGGTTAGGGTTAGCATCAGCCCTAGGATAGTGTTAGGGTTAGGGTTAGGGTTAGCATCAGCCCTAGGATAGTATTAGGGTTAGGGTTAGCATCAGCTCTAGGATAGTGTTAGGGTTAGGGTTAGGGTTAGCATCAGCCCTAGAATAGTGTTAGGGTTAGGGTTAGGGTTAGCATCAGGCCTAGGATAGTGTTAGGGTTAGGGTTAGCATCAGCCCTAGGACAGTGTTTAATGTTAGGGTTAGGGTTAGCATCAGGCATAGGATAGCGTTAGGGTTAGGGTTAGCATCAGCCCTAGGATAGTGTTAGGGTTAGGGTTAGGGTTAGCATCAGCCGTAGGATAGTGTTAGGGTTAGGGTTACCATCAACCCTAGGATAGTGTTTGGGTTAGGGTTAGGGTTAGCATCAGCCCTAGGATTGTGTTAGGGTTAGGTTTAGCCTCAGCCCTAGGAGAGTGTTAGGGGTAGGGATAGGGTGAGCATCAGGCGTAGGATATTGTTAGGGTTAGGGTTAGGGTTAGCACCAGCCCTAGGATAGTGTTAGGGTAAGGGTTACGGTTAGCATCAGGCCTAGGATAGTGTTAGGGAAACGGTTAGAATCAGCCCTAGGATAGTGTTAGGGTTAGGGTTAGGGTTAGCATCCGCCCTAGGATAGTGTTAGCGTTAGGGTTAGGGTTAGCATCAGCCCTAGGATAGTGTTAGGGTTAGGGTTAGGGTTAGCACCAGGCCTAGGATAGTGTTAGTGTTAGGGTTAGCATCAGCCTTAGGATAGTGTTAGGGTTAGGGTTAGGGTTAGCATCAGCCGTAGGATAGTGTTAGGGTTAGGGTTAGCCTCAGCCCTAGGATAGTGTTAGAGTTAGGGTTAGGGTTAGCATCAGCCCTAGGATAGTGTTTGGGTTAGGGTTAGGGTTAGCATCAGCCCTAGGAGAGTATTAGGGTTAGGGTTAGCATCAGCTCTAGGATAGTGTTAGGGTTAGGGTTAGGGTTAGCATCAGCCCTAGGATAGTGTTAGGGTTAGGGTTAGGGTTATCATCAGGCCTAGGATAGTGTTAGGGTTAGGGTTAGCATCAGCCCTAGGATAGTGTTAGGGTTAGGGTTAGGGTTAGCATCAGGCATAGGATAGTGTTAGGGTTAGGGTTAGCATCAGCCCTAGGATAGTGTTAGGGTTAGGGTTAGGGTTAGCATCAGCCGTAGGATAGTGTTAGGGTTAGGGTTACCATCAACCCTAGGATAGTGTTTGGGTTAGGGTTAGGGTTAGCATCAGCCCTAGGATTGTGTTAGGGTTAGGTTTAGCCTCAGCCCTAGGAGAGTGTTAGGGTTAGGGATAGGGTGAGCATAAGGCGTAGGATATTGTTAGGGTTAGGGTTAGGGTTAGCACCAGCCCTAGGATAGTGTTAGGGTTCGGGTTAGCATCAGGCCTAGGATAGTGTTAGGGTTAGGGTTAGCATCAGCCTTAGGATAGTGTTAGGGTTAGGGTTATGGTTAGCATCAGCCCTAGGATAGTGTTAGCTTTAGGGTTAGGGATATCATCAGGACTAGGATATTGTTAGGGTTAGGGTTAGCATCAGCCCTAGGATAGTGTTGGGGTTAGGGTTAGGGTTAGCATCAGCCCTAGGATAGTGTTAGGGTTAGGGTTAGGGTTAGCATCAGCCCTAGGATAGTGTTAGGGTTAGGGTTAGCATCAGGCCTAGGAGAGTGTTAGGGTTAGGGTTAGCATCAGCCCTAGGATAGTGTTAGTGTTAGGGTTAGGGTTACCATCAGCCCTAGGATAGTGTTAGGGTTAGCGTTAGGGTTAGCATCAGCCCTAGGATAGTGTTAGGGTTAGGGATAGGGTTAGCATCAGGCCTAGGATAGTGTTAGGGTTAGGGTTAGGGTTAGCATCAGCCCTAGGATAGTGTTAGGGTTAGGGTTAGCATCAGGCCTAGGAGAGTGTTAGGGTTAGGGTTAGCATCAGCCCTAGGATAGTGTTAGGGTTAGGGTTAGCATCAGGCCTAGGAGAGTGTTGGGGTTAAGGTTAGCATCAGCCCTAGGATAGTGTTAGTGTTAGGGTTAGGGTTAGCATCAGCCCTAGGATAGTGTTAGGGTTATGGTTAGGTTTAGCATCAGCCCTAGGATAGTGTTATGGTAAGGATTAGGGTTAGCATCAGGCCTAGGATAGTGTTAGGGTTACGGTTAGAATCAGCCCTAGAATAGTGTTAGGGTTAGGGTTAGGGTTAGCATCAGCCCTAGGATAGTGTTAGGGTAAGGGTTAGGGTTAGCATCAGGCCTAGGATAGTGTTAGGGTTAGGGTTAGGGATAGCATCAGCCCTAGGATAGTGTTAGGGTTAGGGTTAGGGATAGCATCAGCCCTAGGATAGTGTTAGGGTTAGGGTTAGGGTTAGCATCAGCCCTAGGATATTATTAGGGTTAGGGTTAGCATCAGCCGTAGAATAGTGTTAGGGTTAGGGTTAGGGTTAGCACCAGGCCTAGGATAGTGTTAGTGTTAGGGTTAGCATCAGCCTTAGGATAGTGTTAGGGTTAGGGTTAGGGTTAGCATCAGCCGTAGGATAGTGTTAGGGTTAGGGTTAGCCTCAGCCCTAGGATAGTGTTAGAGTTAGGGTTAGGGTTATCATCAGCCCTAGGATAGTGTTAGGGTTAGGGTTAGGGTTAGCATCAGCCCTAGGATAGTATTAGGGTTAGGGTTAGGTTTAGGGTTAGGGTTAGCATCAGCACTAGGATAGTGTTAGGGTTAGGGTTAGGGTTAGCATCAGCCCTAGGAAAGTGTTAGGGTTAGGGTTAGGGTTAGCATCAGGCCTAGGATAGTGTTAGGGTTAGGGTTAGCATCAGCCCTAGGATAGTGTTAGGGTTAGGGTTAGTGTTAGCATCAGCCCTAGGATAGTGTTAGGGTTAGGGTTAGCATCAGCCCTAGGATGGTGTTAGGGTTAGGGTTAGGGTTATCATCAGGCCTAGGATAGTGTTAGGGTTAGGGTTAGCATCAGCCCTAGGATAGTGTTAGGGTTAGGGTTAGGTTAGCATCAGCCCTAGGATAGTGTTAGGGTTAGGGTTAGCATCAGCCCTACGATAGTGTTAGGGTTAGGCTTAGGGTTAGCATCAGGCCTAGGATAGTGTTAGGGTTAGGGTTAGCATCAGCCCTAGGATAGTCTTAGGGTTAGGGTTCGGGTTAGCATCAGCCGTAGGATAGTGTTAGGGTTAGGGTTAGCCTCAGCCCTAAGATAGTGTTAGAGTTAGGGTTAGGGTTAACATCAGCCCTAGGATAGTGTTAGCTTTAGGGTTAGGGATATCATCAGGACTAGGATATTGTTAGGGTTAGGGTTAGCATCAGCCCTAGGATAGTGTTGGGGTTAGGGTTAGGGTTAGCATCAGCCCTAGGATAGTGTTAGGGTTAGGGTTAGGGTTAGCATCAGCCCTAGGATAGTGTTAGGGTTAGGGTTAGCATCAGGCCTAGGAGAGTGTTAGGGTTAGGGTTAGCATCAGCCCTAGGATAGTGTTAGTGTTAGGGTTAGGGTTACCATCAGCCCTAGGATAGTGTTAGGGTTAGCGTTAGGGTTAGCATCAGCCCTAGGATAGTGTTAGGGTTAGGGATAGGGTTAGCATCAGGCCTAGGATAGTGTTAGGGTTAGGGTTAGGGTTAGCATCAGCCCTAGGATAGTGTTAGGGTTAGGGTTAGCATCAGGCCTAGGAGAGTGTTAGGGTTAGGGTTAGCATCAGCCCTAGGATAGTGTTAGGGTTAGGGTTAGCATCAGGCCTAGGAGAGTGTTAGGGTTAGGGTTAGCATCAGCCCTAGGATAGTGTTAGTGTTAGGGTTAGGGTTAGCATCAGCCCTAGGATAGTGTTAGGATTATGGTTAGGTTTAGCATCAGCCCTAGGATAGTGTTAGGGTAAGGGTTAGGGTTAGCATCAGGCCTAGGTTAGTGTTAGGGTTACGGTTAGAATCAGCCCTAGGATAGTGTTAGGGTTAGGGTTAGGGTTAGCATCAGCCCTAGCATAGTGTTAGGGTAAGGGTTACGGTTAGCATCAGGCCTAGGATAGTGTTAGGGATACGGTTAGAATCAGCCCTAGGATAGTGTTAGGGTTAGGGTTAGGGTTAGAATCAGCCCTAGGATAGTGTTAAGGTTAGGGTTAGGGTTAGCATCAGCACTAGGATAGTATTAGGGTTAGGGTTAGGGTTAGCATCAGCCCTAGGATAGTGTTAGGGTTAGGGTTAGGGTTAGCACCAGGCCTAGGATAGTGTTAGTCTTAGGGTTAGCATCAGCCTTAGGATAGTGTTAGGGTTAGGGTTAGGGTTAGCATCAGCCGTAGGATAGTGTTATGGTTAGGGTTAGCCTCAGCCCTAGGATAGTGTTAGAGTTAGGGTTAGGGTTAGCATCAGCCCTAGGATAGTGTTAGGGTTAGGGTTAGTGTTAGCATCAGCCCTAGGATAGTATTAGGGTTAGGGTTAGGGTTAGGGTTAGGGTTAGCATCAGCTCTAGGATAGTGTTAGGGTCAGGGTTAGGGTTAGCATCCGCCCTAGGATAGTGTTAGGGTTAGGGTTAGGGTTAGCATCAGGCCTAGGATAGTGTTAGGGTTAGGGTTAGCATCAGCCCTAGGATAGTGTTAGGGTTAGGGTTAGGGTTAGCATCAGGCCTAGGATAGTGTTAGGGTTAGGGTTAGCATCAGCCCTAGGATAGTGTTAGGGTTAGGGTTACCATCAACCCTAGGATAGTGTTTCTGTTAGGGTTAGGGTTAGCATCAGCCCTAGGATTGTGTTAGGGTTAGGGTTAGCCTCAGCCCTAGGAGAGTTTTAGGGTTAGGGATAGGGTTAGCATCAGGCCTAGGATAGTGTTAGGGTTAGGGTTAGCATCAGCCCTAGGATAGTGTTAGGGTTAGGGTTAGGGTTAGCATCAGCCCTAGGATAGTGTTAGCTTTAGGGTTAGGGATATCATCAGGACTAGGATATTGTTAGGGTTAGGGTTAGCATCAGCCCTAGGATAGTGTTCGGGTTAGGGTTAGGGTTAGCATCAGCCCTAGGATAGTGTTAGGGTTAGGGTTAGGGTTAGCATCAGACCTAGGATAGTGTTAGGGTTAGGGTTAGGGTTAGCACCAGGCCTAGGATAGTGTTAGTGTTAGGGTTAGCATCAGCCCTAGGATAGTGTTAGAGTTAGGGTTAGGGTTAGCATCAGCCCTAGGATAGTGTTAGGGTTAGGGTTAGGGTTAGCATCAGCCCTAGGATAGTGTTAGTGTTAGGGTTAGCATCAGCCCTAGGATAGTGTTAGGGTTAGGGTTAGGGTTAGCATCAGCCCTAGGATAGTATTAGGGTTAGGGTTAGGGTTAGGGTTAGGGTTAGCATCAGCCCTAGGATAGTGTTAGTGTTAGGGTTAGCATCAACCCTAGGATAGTGTTTGGGTTAGGGTTAGGGTTAGCATCAGCCCTAGGATAGTGTTAGGGTTAGGGTTAACATCAGAGCTAGGATAGTGTTAGGGTTAGGGTTAGGGTTAGCATCAGCCCTAGGATACTGTTAGGTTTAGGGTTAGCATCAGACCTAGGATAGCGTTAGGGTTAGGGTTAGGGTTAGCATCAGCCCTAGGATAGTGTAAGTGTTAGGGTTAGGGTTAGCATCAGGCCTAGGACCGTGTTAGGGTTAGGGTTAGCATCAGCCCTAGGATAGTGTTAGGGTTAGGGTTAGCGTTAGCATCAGCCCTAGGATAGTGTTAGGGTTAGGGTTAGGGTTAGCATCAGCCCTAGGATAGTATTAGGGTTAGGGTTAGCATCAGCCCTAGGATAGTGTTAGGGTTAGGGTTAGGGTTAGCACCAGGCCTAGCATAGTGTTAGTGTTAGGGTTAGCATCAGCCTTAGGATAGTGTTAGGGTTAGGGTTAGGGTTAGCATCAGCCCTAGGATAGTATTAGGGTTAGGGTTAGGGTTAGGGTTAGGGTTAGGGTTAGCATCAGCTCTAGGATAGTGTTAGGGTTAGGGTTAGGGTTAGCATCAGCCCTAGGATAGTGTTAGGGTTAGGGTTAGGGTTAGCATCAGGCCTAGGATAGTGTTAGGGTTAGGGTTAGCATCAGCCCTAGGATAGTGTTAGGGTTAGGGTTAGTGTTAGCATCAGCCCTAGGATAGTGTTAGGGTTAGGGTTAGCATCAGCCCTAGGATGGTGTTAGGGTTAGGGTTAGGGTTATCATCAGGCCTAGGATAGTGTTAGGGTTAGGGGTAGCATCAGCCCTAGGATAGTGTTAGGGTTAGGGTTAGGTTAGCATCAGCCCTAGGATAGTGTTAGGGTTAGGGTTAGCATCAGCCCTACGATAGTGTTAGGGTTAGGCTTAGGGTTAGCATCAGGCCTAGGATAGTGTTAGGGTTAGGGTTAGCATCAGCCCTAGGATAGTCTTAGGGTTAGGGTTCGGGTTAGCCTCAGCCGTAGGATAGTGTTAGGGTTAGGGTTAGCCTCAGCCCTAAGATAGTGTTAGAGTTAGGGTTAGGGTTAGCATCAGCCCTAGGATAGTGTTAGCTTTAGGGTTAGGGATATCATCAGGACTAGGATATTGTTAGGGTTAGGGTTAGCATCAGCCCTAGGATAGTGTTGGGGTTAGGGTTAGGGTTAGCATCAGCCCTAGGATAGTGTTAGGGTTAGGGTTAGGGTTAGCATCAGCCCTAGGATAGTGTTAGGGTTAGGGTTAGCATCAGGCCTAGGAGAGTGTTAGGGTTAGGGTTAGCATCAGCCCTAGGATAGTGTTAGTGTTAGGGTTAGGGTTACCATCAGCCCTAGGATAGTGTTAGGGTTAGCGTTAGGGCTAGCATCAGCCCTAGGATAGTGTTAGGGTTAGGGATAGGGTTAGCATCAGGCCTAGGG
Organism: Lemur catta; assembly: GCF_020740605.2. Classification (NCBI taxonomy): domain Eukaryota; kingdom Metazoa; phylum Chordata; class Mammalia; order Primates; family Lemuridae; genus Lemur; species Lemur catta. The sequence continues at coordinate 764,665 of NW_025423852.1, read as the reverse complement.
TAGTGTTAGGGTTAGGGTTAGGGTTAGCATCAGCCCTAGGATAGTGTTAGGGTTAGGGTTAGCATCAGGCCTAGGAGAGTGTTAGGGTTAGGGTTAGCATCAGCCCTAGGATAGTGTTAGGGTTAGGGTTAGCATCAGGCCTAGGAGAGTGTTAGGGTTAGGGTTAGCATCAGCCCTAGGATAGTGTTAGTGTTAGGGTTAGGATTAGCATCAGCCCTAGGATAGTGTTAGGGTTATGGTTAGGTTTAGCATCAGCCCTAGGATAGTGTTAGGGTAAGGGTTAGGGTTAGCATCAGGCCTAGGTTAGTGTTAGGGTTACGGTTAGAATCAGCCCTAGGATAGTGTTAGGGTTAGGGTTAGGGTTAGCATCAGCCCTAGCATAGTGTTAGGGTAAGGGTTACGGTTAGCATCAGGCCTAGGATAGTGTTAGGGATACGGTTAGAATCAGCCCTAGGATAGTGTTAGGGTTAGGGTTAGGGTTAGCATCAGCCCTAGGATAGTGTTAGGGTTAGGGTTAGGGTTAGCATCAGCACTAGGATAGTATTAGGGTTAGGGTTAGGGTTAGCATCAGCCCTAGGATAGTGTTAGGGTTAGGGTTAGGGTTAGCACCAGGCCTAGGATAGTGTTAGTCTTAGGGTTAGCATCAGCCTTAGGATAGTGTTAGGGTTAGGGTTAGGGTTAGCATCAGCCGTAGGATAGTGTTATGGTTAGGGTTAGGCTCAGCCCTAGGATAGTGTTAGAGTTAGGGTTAGGGTTAGCATCAGCCCTAGGATAGTGTTAGGGTTAGGGTTAGGGTTAGCATCAGCCCTAGGATAGTATTAGGGTTAGGATTAGGGTTAGGGTTAGGGTTAGCATCAGCTCTAGGATAGTGTTAGGGTTAGGGTTAGGGTTAGCATCAGCCCTAGGATAGTGTTAGGGTTAGGGTTAGGGTTAGCATCAGGCCTAGGATAGTGTTAGGGTTAGGGTTAGCATCAGCCCTAGGATAGTGTTAGGGTTAGGGTTAGCATCAGCCCTAGGATAGTGTTAGGGTTAGGGTTACCATCAACCCTAGGATAGTGTTTGGGTTAGGGTTAGGGTTAGCATCAGCCGTAGGATTGTGTTAGGGTTAGGGTTAGCCTCAGCCCTAGGAGAGTTTTAGGGTTAGGGATAGGGTTAGCATCAGGCCTAGGATAGTGTTAGGGTTAGGGTTAGGGTTAGCACCAGCCCTAGGATAGTGTTAGGGTTAGGGTTAGCATCAGGCCTAGGATAGTGTTAGGGTTAGGGTTAGCATCAGCCCTAGGATAGTGTTAGGGTTAGGGTTACCAACAACCCTAGGATAGTGTTTGGGTTAGGGTTAGGGTTAGCATCAGCCCTAGGATTGTGTTAGGGTTAGGGTTAGCCTCAGCCCTAGGAGAGTTTTAGGGTTAGGGATAGGGTTAGCATCAGGCCTAGGATAGTGTTAGGGTTAGGTTTAGGGTTAGCACCAGCCCTAGGATAGTGTTAGGGTTAGGGTTAGCATCAGGCCTAGGATAGTGTTAGGGTTAGGGTTAGCATCAGCCCTAGGATAGTGTTAGGGTTAGGGTTAGGGTTAGCATCAGCCCTAGGATAGTGTTGGGGTTAGGGTTAGGGTTAGCATCAGCCCTAGGATAGTGTTAGGGTTAGGGTTAGGTTTAGCATCAGACCTAGGATAGTGTTAGGGTTAGGGTTAGGGTTAGCATCAGCCCTAGGATATTATTAGGGTTAGGGTTAGCATCAGCCCTAGGATACTGTTAGGGTTAGGGTTAGGGTTAGCACCAGGCTTAGGATAGTGTTAGTGTTAGGGTTAGCATCAGCCCTAGGATAGTGTTAGAGTTAGGGTTAGGGTTAGCATCAGCCCTAGGATAGTGTTAGGGTTAGGGTTAGGGTTAGGGTTAGGGTTAGCATCAGCCCTAGGATAGTGTTAGTGTTAGGGTTAGCATCAGCCCTAGGATAGTGTTAGGGTTAGGGTTAGGGTTAGCATCAGCCCTAGGATAGTATTAGGGTTAGGGTTAGGGTTAGGGTTACGGTTAGCATCAGCCCTAGGATAGTGTTAGTGTTAGGGTTAGCATCAACCCTAGGATAGTGTTTGGGTTAGGGTTAGGGTTAGCATCAGCCCTAGGATAGTGTTAGGGTTAGGGTTAACATCAGCCCTAGGATAGTGTTAGGGTTAGGGTTAGGGTTAGCATCAGCCCTAGGATACTGTTAGGTTTAGGGTTAGCATCAGACCTAGGATAGCGTTAGGGTTAGGGTTAGGGTTAGCATCAGCCCTAGGATAGTGTAAGTGTTAGGGTTAGGGTTAGCATCAGGCCTAGGATCGTGTTAGGGTTAGGGTTAGCATCAGCCCTAGGATAGTGTTAGGGTTAGGGTTAGCGTTAGCATCAGCCCTAGGATAGTGTTAGGGTTAGGGTTAGGGTTAGCATCAGCCCTAGGATAGTATTAGGGTTAGGGTTAGCATCAGCCCTAGGATAGTGTTAGGGTTAGGGTTAGGGTTAGCACCAGGCCTAGCATAGTGTTAGTGTTAGGGTTAGCATCAGCCTTAGGATAGTGTTAGGGTTAGGGTTAGGGGTAGCATCAGCCGTAGGATAGTGTTAGGGTTAGGGTTAGCCTCAGCCCTAAGATAGTGTTAGAGTTAGGGTTAGGGTTAGCATCAGCCCTAGGATAGTGTTAGGGTTAGGGTTAGGGTTAGCATCAGCCCTAGGATAGTGTTAGTGTTAGGGTTAGCATCAGCCCTAGGATAGTGTTAGGGTTAGGGTTATGGTTAGCATCCGCCCTAGCATAGTGTTAGGGTTAGGGTTAGGGTTAGCATCAGCCCTAGGATAGTGTTAGGGTTAGGGTTAACATAAACCCTAGGATAGTGTCAGGGTTAGGGTTAGGGTTATCATCAAGCCTAGGATAGTGTTAGGGTTAGGGTTAGGGTTAGCATCAGTTCAAGGATAGTGTTAGGGTTAGCGTTAGGGTTAGCATCAGCCCTAGGATAGTGTTAGGGTTAGGGATAGGGTTAGCATCAGGCCTAGGATAGTGTTAGGGTTAGGGTTAGGGTTAGCATCAGGCCTAGGATAGTGTTAGGGATAGGGTTAGGGTTAGCATCAGCCCTAGGATAGTGTTAGGGTTAGGGTTAGCATTAGGCCTAGGATAGTGTTAGGCTTAGGGTTAGCATCAGCCCTAGGATGGTGTTAGGGTTAGGGTTAGGGTTAGCATCAGGCCTAGGATAGTGTTAGGGTTAGGGTTAGCATCAGCCCTAGGATAGTGTTAGGGTTAGGGTTACCATCAACCCTAGGATAGTGTTTGGGTTAGGGTTAGGGTTAGCATCAGCCCTAGGATTGTGTTAGGGTTAGGATTAGCCTCAGCCCTAGGAGAGTGTTAGGGTTAGGGATAGGGTTAGCATCAGGCCTAGGATAGTGTTAGGGTTAGTGTTAGGGTTAGCACCAGCCCTAGGATAGTGTTAGGGTTAGGGTTAGCATCAGGCCTAGGATAGTGTTAGGGTTAGGGTTAGCATCAGCCCTAGGATAGTATTAGGGTTAGGGTTAGGGTTAGCATCAGCCCTAGGATAGTGTTAGCTTTAGGGTTAGGGATATCATCAGGACTAGGATATTGTTATGGTTAGGGTTAGCATCAGCCCTAGGATAGTGTTGGGGTTAGGGTTAGGGTTAGCATCAGCCCTAGGATAGTGTTAGGGTTAGGGTTAGGGTTAGCATCAGACCTAGGATAGTGTTAGGGTTAGGGTTAGGGTTAGCATCAGCCCTAGGATATTATTAGGGTTAGGGTTAGCATCAGCCCTAGGAGACTGTTAGTGTTAGGGTTAGGGTTAGCACCAGGCCTAGGATAGTGTTAGTGTTAGGGTTAGCATCAGCCTTAGGATAGTGTTAGGGTTAGGGTTAGGGTTAGCATCAGCCGTAGGATAGTGTTAGGGTTAGGGTTAGCCTCAGCCCTAGGATAGTGTTAGAGTTAGGGTTAGGGTTAGCATCAGCCCTAGGATAGTGTGAGGGTTAGAGTTAGGGTTAGGGTTAGCATCAGCCCTAGGATAGTGTTAGGGTTAGGGTTAGGGTTAGCATCAGCCCTAGGATAGTGTTAGGGTTAGGGTTAGCATCAGGCCTAGGAGAGTGTTAGGGTTAGGGTTAGCATCAGCCCTAGGATACTGTTAGGGTTAGGGTTAGCATCAGGCCTAGGAGAGTGTTGGGGTTAGGGTTAGCATCAGCCCTAGGATAGTGTTAGTGTTAGGGTTAGGGTTAGCATCAGCCCTAGGATAGTGTAAGGGTTATGGTTAGGTTTAGCATCAGCCCTAGGATAGTGTTATGGTAAGGATTAGGGTTAGCATTAGGCCTAGGATAGTGTTAGGGTTACGGTTAGAATCAGCCCTAGAATAGTGTTAGGGTTAGGGTTAGGGTTAGCATCAGCCCTAGGATAGTGTTAGGGTAAGGGTTAGGGTTAGCATCAGGCCTAGGATAGTGTTAGGGTTAGGGTTAGGGATAGCATCAGCCCTAGGATAGTGTTAGGGTTAGGGTTAGGGTTAGCATCAGCCCTAGGATATTATTAGGGTTAGGGTTAGCATCAGCCGTAGAATAGTGTTAGGGTTAGCGTTAGGGTTAGCACCAGGCCTAGGATAGTGTTAGTGTTAGGGTTAGCATCAGCCTTAGGATAGTGTTAGGGTTAGGGTTAGGGTTAGCATCAGCCGTAGGATAGTGTTAGGGTTAGGGTTAGCCTCAGCCCTAGGATAGTGTTAGAGTTAGGGTTAGGGTTATCATCAGCCCTAGGATAGTGTTAGGGTTAGGGTTAGGGTTAGCATCAGCCCTAGGATAGTATTAGGGTTAGGGTTAGGGTTAGGGTTAGCATCAGCTCTAGGATAGTGTTAGGGTTAGGGTTAGGGTTAGCATCAGCCCTAGGATAGTGTTAGGGTTAGGGTTAGGGTTAGCATCAGGCCTAGGATAGTGTTAGGGTTAGGGTTAGCATCAGCCCTAGGATAGTGTTAGGGTTAGGGTTAGTGTTAGCATCAGCCCTAGGATAGTGTTAGGGTTAGGGTTAGCATCAGCCCTAGGATGGTGTTAGGGTTAGGGTTAGGGTTATCATCAGGCCTAGGATAGTGTTAGGGTTAGGGTTAGCATCAGCCCTAGGATAGTGTTAGGGTTAGGATTAGGTTAGCATCAGCCCGAGGATAGTGTTAGGGTTAGGGTTAGCATCAGCCCTACGATAGTGTTAGGGTTAGGCTTAGGGTTAGCATCAGGCCTAGGATAGTGTTAGGGTTAGGGTTAGCATCAGCCCTAGGATAGTCTTAGGGTTAGGGTTCGGGTTAGCATCAGCCTTAGGATAGTGTTAGGGTTAGGGTTAGCCTCAGCCCTAAGATAGTGTTAGAGTTAGGGTTAGGGTTAGCATCAGCCCTAGGATAGTGTTAGCTTTAGGTTTAGGGATATCATCAGGACTAGGATATTGTTAGGGTTAGGGTTAGCATCAGCCCTAGGATAGTGTTGGGGTTAGGGTTAGGGTTAGCATCAGCCCTAGGATAGTGTTAGGGTTAGGGATAGGGTTAGCATCAGGCCTAGGATAGTGTTAGGGTTAGGGTTAGGGTTAGCATCAGCCCTAGGATAGTGTTAGGGTTAGGGTTAGCATCAGGCCTAGGAGAGTGTTAGGGTTAGGGTTAGCATCAGCCCTAGGATAGTGTTAGGGTTAGGGTTAGCATCAGGCCTAGGAGAGTGTTAGGGTTAGGGTTAGCATCAGCCCTAGGATAGTGTTAGTGTTAGGGTTAGGATTAGCATCAGCCATAGGATAGTGTTAGGGTTATGGTTAGGTTTAGCATCAGCCCTAGGATAGTGTTAGGGTAAGGGTTAGGGTTAGCATCAGGCCTAGGTTAGTGTTAGGGTTACGGTTAGAATCAGCCCTAGGATAGTGTTAGGGTTAGGGTTAGGGTTAGCATCAGCCCTAGCATAGTGTTAGGGTAAGGGTTACGGTTAGCATCAGGCCTAGGATAGTGTTAGGGATACGGTTAGAATCAGCCCTAGGATAGTGTTAGGGTTAGGGTTAGGGTTAGCATCAGCCCTAGGATAGTGTTAGGGTTAGGGTTAGGGTTAGCATCAGCACTAGGATAGTATTAGGGTTAGGGTTAGGGTTAGCATCAGCCCTAGGATAGTGTTAGGGTTAGGGTTAGGGTTAGCACCAGGCCTAGGATAGTGTTAGTCTTAGGGTTAGCATCAGCTTTAGGATAGTGTTAGGGTTAGGGTTAGGGTTAGCATCAGCCGTAGGATAGTGTTATGGTTAGGGTTAGGCTCAGCCCTAGGATAGTGTTAGAGTTAGGGTTAGGGTTAGCATCAGCCCTAGGATAGTGTTAGGGTTAGGGTTAGGGTTAGCATCAGCCCTAGGATAGTATTAGGGTTAGGGTTAGGGTTAGGGTTAGGGTTAGCATCAGCTCTAGGATAGTGTTAGGGTTAGGGTTAGGGTTAGCATCAGCCCTAGGATAGTGTTCGGGTTAGGGTTAGGGTTAGCATCAGGCCTAGGATAGTGTTAGGGTTAGGGTTAGCATCAGCCCTAGGATAGTGTTAGGGTTAGGGTTAGCATCAGCCCTAGGATAGTGTTAGGGTTAGGGTTACCATCAACCCTAGGATAGTGTTTGGGTTAGGGTTAGGGTTAGCATCAGCCGTAGGATTGTGTTAGGGTTAGGGTTAGCCTCAGCCCTAGGAGAGTTTTAGGGTTAGGGATAGGGTTAGCATCAGGCCTAGGATAGTGTTAGGGTTAGGGTTAGGGTTAGCACCAGCCCTAGGATAGTGTTAGGGTTAGGGTTAGCATCAGGCCTAGGATAGTGTTAGGGTTAGGGTTAGCATCAGCCCTAGGATAGTGTTAGGGTAAGGGTTACCAACAACCCTAGGATAGTGTTTGGGATAGGGTTAGGGTTAGCATCAGCCCTAGGATTGTGTTAGGGTTAGGGTTAGCCTCAGCCCTAGGAGAGTTTTAGGGTTAGGGATAGGGTTAGCATCAGGCCTAGGATAGTGTTAGGGTTAGGGTTAGGTTTAGCACCAGCCCTAGGATAGTGTTAGGGTTAGGGTTAGCATCAGGCCTAGGATAGTGTTAGGGTTAGGGTTAGCATCAGCCCTAGGATAGTGTTAGGGTTAGGGTTAGGGTTAGCATCAGCCCTAGGATAGTGTTGGGGTTAGGGTTAGGGTTAGCATCAGCCCTAGGATAGTGTTAGGGTTAGGGTTAGGTTTAGCATCAGACCTAGGATAGTGTTAGGGTTAGGGTTAGGGTTAGCATCAGCCCTAGGATATTATTAGGGTTAGGGTTAGCATCAGCCCAAGGATACTGTTAGGGTTAGGGTTAGGGTTAGCACCAGGCTTAGGATAGTGTTAGTGGTAGGGTTAGCATCAGCCCTAGGATAGTGTTAGAGTTAGGGTTAGGGTTAGCATCAGCCCTAGGATAGTGTTAGGGTTAGGGTTAGGGTTAGGGTTAGGGTTAGCATCAGCCCTAGGATAGTGTTAGTGTTAGGGTTAGCATCAGCCCTAGGATAGTGTTAGGGTTAGGGTTAGGGTTAGCATCAGCCCTAGGATAGTATTAGGGTTAGGGTTAGGGTTAGGGTTACGGTTAGCATCAGCCCTAGGATAGTGTTAGTGTTAGGGTTAGCATCAACCCTAGGATAGTGTTTGGGTTAGGGTTAGGGTTAGCATCAGCCCTAGGATAGTGTTAGGGTTAGGGTTAACATCAGCCCTAGGATAGTGTTAGGGTTAGGGTTAGGGTTAGCATCAGCCCTAGGATACTGTTAGGTTTAGGGTTAGCATCAGACCTAGGATAGCGTTAGGGTTAGGGTTAGGGTTAGCATCAGCCCTAGGATAGTGTAAGTGTTAGGGTTAGGGTTAGCATCAGGCCTAGGATCGTGTTAGGGTTAGGGTTAGCATCAGCCCTAGGATAGTGTTAGGGTTAGGGTTAGCGTTAGCATCAGCCCTAGGATAGTGTTAGGGTTAGGGTTAGGGTTAGCATCAGCCCTAGGATAGTATTAGGGTTAGGGTTAGCATCAGCCCTAGGATAGTGTTAGGGTTAGGGTTAGGGTTAGCACCAGGCCTAGCATAGTGTTAGTGTTAGGGTTAGCATCAGCCTTAGGATAGTGTTAGGGTTAGGGTTAGGGGTAGCATCAGCCGTAGGATAGTGTTAGGGTTAGGGTTAGCCTCAGCCCTAAGATAGTGTTAGAGTTAGGGTTAGGGTTAGCATCAGCCCTAGGATAGTGTTAGGGTTAGGGTTAGGGTTAGCATCAGCCCTAGGATAGTGTTAGTGTTAGGGTTAGCATCAGCCCTAGGATAGTGTTAGGGTTAGGGTTATGGTTAGCATCCGCCCTAGCATAGTGTTAGGGTTAGGGTTAGGGTTAGCATCAGCCCTAGGATAGTGTTAGGGTTAGGGTTAACATAAACCCTAGGATAGTGTCAGGGTTAGGGTTAGGGTTATCATCAAGCCTAGGATAGTGTTAGGGTTAGGGTTAGGGTTAGCATCAGTTCAAGGATAGTGTTAGGGTTAGCGTTAGGGTTAGCATCAGCCCTAGGATAGTGTTAGGGTTAGGGATAGGGTTAGCATCAGGCCTAGGATAGTGTTAGGGTTAGGGTTAGGGTTAGCATCAGGCCTAGGATAGTGTTAGGGATAGGGTTAGGGTTAGCATCAGCCCTAGGATAGTGTTAGGGTTAGGGTTAGCATTAGGCCTAGGATAGTGTTAGGCTTAGGGTTAGCATCAGCCCTAGGATGGTGTTAGGGTTAGGGTTAGGGTTAGCATCAGGCCTAGGATAGTGTTAGGGTTAGGGTTAGCATCAGCCCTAGGATAGTGTTAGGGTTAGGGTTACCATCAACCCTAGGATAGTGTTTGGGTTAGGGTTAGGGTTAGCATCAGCCCTAGGATTGTGTTAGGGTTAGGATTAGCCTCAGCCCTAGGAGAGTGTTAGGGTTAGGGATAGGGTTAGCATCAGGCCTAGGATAGTGTTAGGGTTAGTGTTAGGGTTAGCACCAGCCCTAGGATAGTGTTAGGGTTAGGGTTAGCATCAGGCCTAGGATAGTGTTAGGGTTAGGGTTAGCATCAGCCCTAGGATAGTGTTAGGGTTAGGGTTAGGGTTAGCATCAGCCCTAGGATAGTGTTAGCTTTAGGGTTAGGGATATCATCAGGACTAGGATATTGTTATGGTTAGGGTTAGCATCAGCCCTAGGATAGTGTTGGGGTTAGGGTTAGGGTTAGCATCAGCCCTAGGATAGTGTTAGGGTTAGGGTTAGGGTTAGCATCAGACCTAGGATAGTGTTAGGGTTAGGGTTAGGGTTAGCATCAGCCCTAGGATATTATTAGGGTTAGGGTTAGCATCAGCCCTAGGAGACTGTTAGGGTTAGGGTTAGGGTTAGCACCAGGCCTAGGATAGTGTTAGTGTTAGGGTTAGCATCAGCCTTAGGATAGTGTTAGGGTTAGGGTTAGGGTTAGCATCAGCCGTAGGATAGTGTTAGGGTTAGGGTTAGCCTCAGCCCTAGGATAGTGTTAGAGTTAGGGTTAGGGTTAGCATCAGCCCTAGGATAGTGTGAGGGTTAGAGTTAGGGTTAGGGTTAGCATCAGCCCTAGGATAGTGTTAGGGTTAGGGTTAGGGTTAGCATCAGCCCTAGGATAGTGTTAGGGTTAGGGTTAGCATCAGGCCTAGGAGAGTGTTAGGGTTAGGGTTAGCATCAGCCCTAGGATAGTGTTAGGGTTAGGGTTAGCATCAGGCCTAGGAGAGTGTTGGGGTTAGGGTTAGCATCAGCCCTAGGATAGTGTTAGTGTTAGGGTTAGGGTTAGCATCAGCCCTAGGATAGTGTAAGGGTTATGGTTAGGTTTAGCATCAGCCCTAGGATAGTGTTATGGTAAGGATTAGGGTTAGCATTAGGCCTAGGATAGTGTTAGGGTTACGGTTAGAATCAGCCCTAGAATAGTGTTAGGGTTAGGGTTAGGGTTAGCATCAGCCCTAGGATAGTGTTAGGGTAAGGGTTAGGGTTAGCATCAGGCCTAGGATAGTGTTAGGGTTAGGGTTAGGGATAGCATCAGCCCTAGGATAGTGTTAGGGTTAGGGTTAGGGTTAGCATCAACCCTAGGATATTATTAGGGTTAGGGTTAGCATCAGCCGTAGAATAGTGTTAGGGTTAGCGTTAGGGTTAGCACCAGGCCTAGGATAGTGTTAGTGTTAGGGTTAGCATCAGCCTTAGGATAGTGTTAGGGTTAGGGTTAGGGTTAGCATCAGCCGTAGGATAGTGTTAGGGTTAGGGTTAGCCTCAGCCCTAGGATAGTGTTAGAGTTAGGGTTAGGGTTATCATCAGCCCTAGGATAGTGTTAGGGTTAGGGTTAGGGTTAGCATCAGCCCTAGGATAGTATTAGGGTTAGGGTTAGGGTTAGGGTTAGGGTTAGCATCAGCTCTAGGATAGTGTTAGGGTTAGGGTTAGGGTTAGCATCAGCCCTAGGATAGTGTTAGGGTTAGGGTTAGGGTTAGCATCAGGCCTAGGATAGTGTTAGGGTTAGGGTTAGCATCAGCCCTAGGATAGTGTTAGGGTTAGGGTTAGTGTTAGCATCAGCCCTAGGATAGTGTTAGGGTTAGGGTTAGCATCAGCCCTAGGATGGTGTTAGGGTTAGGGTTAGGGTTATCATCAGGCCTAGGATAGTGTTAGGGTTAGGGTTAGCATCAGCCCTAGGATAGTGTTAGGGTTAGGGTTAGGTTAGCATCAGCCCGAGGATAGTGTTAGGGTTAGGGTTAGCATCAGCCCTACGATAATGTTAGGGTTAGGCTTAGGGTTAGCATCAGGCCTAGGATAGTGTTAGGGTTAGGGTTAGCATCAGCCCTAGGATAGTCTTAGGGTTAGGGTTCGGGTTAGCATCAGCCGTAGGATAGTGTTAGGGTTAGGGTTAGCCTCAGCCCTAAGATAGTGTTAGAGTTAGGGTTAGGGTTAGCATCAGCCCTAGGATAGTGTTAGCTTTAGGTTTAGGGATATCATCAGGACTAGGATATTGTTAGGGTTAGGGTTAGCATCAGCCCTAGGATAGTGTTGGGGTTAGGGTTAGGGTTAGCATCAGCCCTAGGATAGTGTTAGGGTTAGGGTTAGGGTTAGCATCACCCCTAGGATAGTGTTAGGGTTAGGGTTAGCATCAGGCCTAGGAGAGTGTTAGGGTTAGGGTTAGCATCAGCCCTAGGATAGTGTTAGTGTTAGGGTTAGGGTTACCATCAGCCCTAGGATAGTGTTAGGGTTAGCGTTAGGGTTAGCATCAGCCCTAGGATAGTGTTAGGGTTAGGGTTAGCATCAGCCCTAGGATAGTGTTAGTGTTAGGGTTAGGATTAGCATCAGCCCTAGGATAGTGTTAGGGTTATGGTTAGGTTTAGCATCAGCCCTAGGATAGTGTTAGGGTAAGGGTTAGGGTTAGCATCAGGCCTAGGTTAGTGTTAGGGTTACGGTTAGAATCAGCCCTAGGATAGTGTTAGGGTTAGGGTTAGGGTTAGCATCAGCCCTAGCATAGTGTTAGGGTAAGGGTTACGGTTAGCATCAGGCCTAGGATAGTGTTAGGGATACGGTTAGAATCAGCCCTAGGATAGTGTTAGGGTTAGGGTTAGGGTTAGCATCAGCCCTAGGATAGTGTTAGGGTTAGGGTTAGGGTTAGCATCAGCACTAGGATAGTATTAGGGTTAGGGTTAGGGTTAGCATCAGCCCTAGGATAGTGTTAGGGTTAGGGTTAGGGTTAGCACCAGGCCTAGGATAGTGTTAGTCTTAGGGTTAGCATCAGCCTTAGGATAGTGTTAGGGTTAGGGTTAGGGTTAGCATCAGCCGTAGGATAGTGTTATGGTTAGGGTTAGGCTCAGCCCTAGGATAGTGTTAGAGTTAGGGTTAGGGTTAGCATCAGCCCTAGGATAGTGTTAGGGTTAGGGTTAGGGTTAGCATCAGCCCTAGGATAGTATTAGGGTTAGGGTTAGGGTTAGGGTTAGGGTTAGCATCAGCTCTAGGATAGTGTTAGGGTTAGGGTTAGGGTTAGCATCAGCCCTAGGATAGTGTTAGGGTTAGGGTAGGGTTAGCATCAGGCCTAGGATAGTGTTAGGGTTAGGGTTAGCATCAGCCCTAGGATAGTGTTAGGGTTAGGGTTAGCATCAGCCCTAGGATAGTGTTAGGGTTAGGGTTACCATCAACCCTAGGATAGTGTTTGGGTTAGGGTTAGGGTTAGCATCAGCCGTAGGATTGTGTTAGGGTTAGGGTTAGCCTCAGCCCTAGGAGAGTTTTAGGGTTAGGGATAGGGTTAGCATCAGGCCTAGGATAGTGTTAGGGTTACGGTTAGAATCAGCCCTAGAATAGTGTTAGGGTTAGGGTTAGGGTTAGCATCAGCCCTAGGATAGTGTTAGGGTAAGGGTTAGGGTTAGCATCAGGCCTAGGATAGTGTTAGGGTTAGGGTTAGGGATAGCATCAGCCCTAGGATAGTGTTAGGGTTAGGGTTAGGGTTAGCATCAGCCCTAGGATATTATTAGGGTTAGGGTTAGCATCAGCCGTAGAATAGTGTTAGGGTTAGCGTTAGGGTTAGCACCAGGCCTAGGATAGTGTTAGTGTTAGGGTTAGCATCAGCCTTAGGATAGTGTTAGGGTTAGGGTTAGGGTTAGCATCAGCCGTAGGATAGTGTTAGGGTTAGGGTTAGCCTCAGCCCTAGGATAGTGTTAGAGTTAGGGTTAGGGTTATCATCAGCCCTAGGATAGTGTTAGGGTTAGGGTTAGGGTTAGCATCAGCCCTAGGATAGTATTAGGGTTAGGGTTAGGGTTAGGGTTAGGGTTAGCATCAGCTCTAGGATAGTGTTAGGGTTAGGGTTAGGGTTAGCATCAGCCCTAGGATAGTGTTAGGGTTAGGGTTAGGGTTAGCATCAGGCCTAGGATAGTGTTAGGGTTAGGGTTAGCATCAGCCCTAGGATAGTGTTAGGGTTAGGGTTAGTGTTAGCATCAGCCCTAGGATAGTGTTAGGGTTAGGGTTAGCATCAGCCCTAGGATGGTGTTAGGGTTAGGGTTAGGGTTATCATCAGGCCTAGGATAGTGTTAGGGTTAGGGTTAGCATCAGCCCTAGGATAGTGTTAGGGTTAGGATTAGGTTAGCATCAGCCCGAGGATAGTGTTAGGGTTAGGGTTAGCATCAGCCCTACGATAGTGTTAGGGTTAGGCTTAGGGTTAGCATCAGGCCTAGGATAGTGTTAGGGTTAGGGTTAGCATCAGCCCTAGGATAGTCTTAGGGTTAGGGTTCGGGTTAGCATCAGCCTTAGGATAGTGTTAGGGTTAGGGTTAGCCTCAGCCCTAAGATAGTGTTAGAGTTAGGGTTAGGGTTAGCATCAGCCCTAGGATAGTGTTAGCTTTAGGTTTAGGGATATCATCAGGACTAGGATATTGTTAGGGTTAGGGTTAGCATCAGCCCTAGGATAGTGTTGGGGTTAGGGTTAGGGTTAGCATCAGCCCTAGGATAGTGTTAGGGTTAGGGATAGGGTTAGCATCAGGCCTAGGATAGTGTTAGGGTTAGGGTTAGGGTTAGCATCAGCCCTAGGATAGTGTTAGGGTTAGGGTTAGCATCAGGCCTAGGAGAGTGTTAGGGTTAGGGTTAGCATCAGCCCTAGGATAGTGTTAGGGTTAGGGTTAGCATCAGGCCTAGGAGAGTGTTAGGGTTAGGGTTAGCATCAGCCCTAGGATAGTGTTAGTGTTAGGGTTAGGATTAGCATCAGCCCTAGGATAGTGTTAGGGTTATGGTTAGGTTTAGCATCAGCCCTAGGATAGTGTTAGGGTAAGGGTTAGGGTTAGCATCAGGCCTAGGTTAGTGTTAGGGTTACGGTTAGAATCAGCCCTAGGATAGTGTTAGGGTTAGGGTTAGGGTTAGCATCAGCCCTAGCATAGTGTTAGGGTAAGGGTTACGGTTAGCATCAGGCCTAGGATAGTGTTAGGGATACGGTTAGAATCAGCCCTAGGATAGTGTTAGGGTTAGGGTTAGGGTTAGCATCAGCCCTAGGATAGTGTTAGGGTTAGGGTTAGGGTTAGCATCAGCACTAGGATAGTATTAGGGTTAGGGTTAGGGTTAGCATCAGCCCTAGGATAGTGTTAGGGTTAGGGTTAGGGTTAGCACCAGGCCTAGGATAGTGTTAGTCTTAGGGTTAGCATCAGCCTTAGGATAGTGTTAGGGTTAGGGTTAGGGTTAGCATCAGCCGTAGGATAGTGTTATGGTTAGGGTTAGGCTCAGCCCTAGGATAGTGTTAGGGTTAGGGTAGGGTTAGCATCAGGCCTAGGATAGTGTTAGGGTTAGGGTTAGCATCAGCCCTAGGATAGTGTTAGGGTTAGGGTTAGCATCAGCCCTAGGATAGTGTTAGGGTTAGGGTTACCATCAACCCTAGGATAGTGTTTGGGTTAGGGTTAGGGTTAGCATCAGCCGTAGGATTGTGTTAGGGTTAGGGTTAGCCTCAGCCCTAGGAGAGTTTTAGGGTTAGGGATAGGGTTAGCATCAGGCCTAGGATAGTGTTAGGGTTAGGGTTAGGGTTAGCACCAGCCCTAGGATAGTGTTAGGGTTAGGGTTAGCATCAGGCCTAGGATAGTGTTAGGGTTAGGGTTAGCATCAGCCCTAGGATAGTGTTAGGGTTAGGGTTACCAACAACCCTAGGATAGTGTTTGGGTTAGGGTTAGGGTTAGCATCAGCCCTAGGATTGTGTTAGGGTTAGGGTTAGCCTCAGCCCTAGGAGAGTTTTAGGGTTAGGGATAGGGTTAGCATCAGGCCTAGGATAGTGTTAGGGTTAGGGTTAGGGTTAGCACCAGCCCTAGGATAGTGTTAGGGTTAGGGTTAGCATCAGGCCTAGGATAGTGTTAGGGTTAGGGTTAGCATCAGCCCTAGGATAGTGTTAGGGTTAGGGTTAGGGTTAGCATCAGCCCTAGGATAGTGTTGGGGTTAGGGTTAGGGTTAGCATCAGCCCTAGGATAGTGTTAGGGTTAGGGTTAGGTTTAGCATCAGACCTAGGATAGTGTTAGGGTTAGGGTTAGGGTTAGCATCAGCCCTAGGATATTATTAGGGTTAGGGTTAGCATCAGCCCTAGGATACTGTTAGGGTTAGGGTTAGGGTTAGCACCAGGCTTAGGATAGTGTTAGTGTTAGGGTTAGCATCAGCCCTAGGATAGTGTTAGAGTTAGGGTTAGGGTTAGCATCAGCCCTAGGATAGTGTTAGGGTTAGGGTTAGGGTTAGGGTTAGGGTTAGCATCAGCCCTAGGATAGTGTTAGTGTTAGGGTTAGCATCAGCCCTAGGATAGTGTTAGGGTTAGGGTTAGGGTTAGCATCAGCCCTAGGATAGTATTAGGGTTAGGGTTAGGGTTAGGGTTACGGTTAGCATCAGCCCTAGGATAGTGTTAGTGTTAGGGTTAGCATCAACCCTAGGATAGTGTTTGGGTTAGGGTTAGGGTTAGCATCAGCCCTAGGATAGTGTTAGGGTTAGGGTTAACATCAGCCCTAGGATAGTGTTAGGGTTAGGGTTAGGGTTAGCATCAGCCCTAGGATACTGTTAGGTTTAGGGTTAGCATCAGACCTAGGATAGCGTTAGGGTTAGGGTTAGGGTTAGCATCAGCCCTAGGATAGTGTAAGTGTTAGGGTTAGGGTTAGCATCAGGCCTAGGATCGTGTTAGGGTTAGGGTTAGCATCAGCCCTAGGATAGTGTTAGGGTTAGGGTTAGCATTAGCATCAGCCCTAGGATAGTGTTAGGGTTAGGGTTAGGGTTAGCATCAGCCCTAGGATAGTATTAGGGTTAGGGTTAGCATCAGCCCTAGGATAGTGTTAGGGTTAGGGTTAGGGTTAGCACCAGGCCTAGCATAGTGTTAGTGTTAGGGTTAGCATCAGCCTTAGGATAGTGTTAGGGTTAGGGTTAGGGGTAGCATCAGCCGTAGGATAGTGTTAGGGTTAGGGTTAGCCTCAGCCCTAAGATAGTGTTAGAGTTAGGGTTAGGGTTAGCATCAGCCCTAGGATAGTGTTAGGGTTAGGGTTAGGGTTAGCATCAGCCCTAGGATAGTGTTAGTGTTAGGGTTAGCATCAGCCCTAGGATAGTGTTAGGGTTAGGGTTATGGTTAGCATCCGCCCTAGCATAGTGTTAGGGTTAGGGTTAGGGTTAGCATCAGCCCTAGGATAGTGTTAGGGTTAGGGTTAACATAAACCCTAGGATAGTGTCAGGGTTAGGGTTAGGGTTATCATCAAGCCTAGGATAGTGTTAGGGTTAGGGTTAGGGTTAGCATCAGTTCAAGGATAGTGTTAGGGTTAGCGTTAGGGTTAGCATCAGCCCTAGGATAGTGTTAGGGTTAGGGATAGGGTTAGCATCAGGCCTAGGATAGTGTTAGGGTTAGGGTTAGGGTTAGCATCAGGCCTAGGATAGTGTTAGGGATAGGGTTAGGGTTAGCATCAGCCCTAGGATAGTGTTAGGGTTAGGGTTAGCATTAGGCCTAGGATAGTGTTAGGCTTAGGGTTAGCATCAGCCCTAGGATGGTGTTAGGGTTAGGGTTAGGGTTAGCATCAGGCCTAGGATAGTGTTAGGGTTAGGGTTAGCATCAGCCCTAGGATAGTGTTAAGGTTAGGGTTACCATCAACCCTAGGATAGTATTTGGGTTAGGGTTAGGGTTAGCATCAGCCCTAGGATTGTGTTAGGGTTAGGATTAGCCTCAGCCCTAGGAGAGTGTTAGGGTTAGGGATAGGGTTAGCATCAGGCCTAGGATAGTGTTAGGGTTAGTGTTAGGGTTAGCACCAGCCCTAGGATAGTGTTAGGGTTAGGGTTAGCATCAGGCCTAGGATAGTGTTAGGGTTAGGGTTAGCATCAGCCCTAGGATAGTGTTAGGGTTAGGGTTAGGGTTAGCATCAGCCCTAGGATAGTGTTAGCTTTAGGGTTAGGGATATCATCAGGACTAGGATATTGTTATGGTTAGGGTTAGCATCAGCCCTAGGATAGTGTTGGGGTTAGGGTTAGGGTTAGCATCAGCCCTAGGATAGTGTTAGGGTTAGGGTTAGGGTTAGCATCAGACCTAGGATAGTGTTAGGGTTAGGGTTAGGGTTAGCATCAGCCCTAGGATATTATTAGGGTTAGGGTTAGCATCAGCCCTAGGAGACTGTTAGGGTTAGGGTTAGGGTTAGCACCAGGCCTAGGATAGTGTTAGTGTTAGGGTTAGCATCAGCCTTAGGATAGTGTTAGGGTTAGGGTTAGGGTTAGCATCAGCCGTAGGATAGTGTTAGGGTTAGGGTTAGCCTCAGCCCTAGGATAGTGTTAGAGTTAGGGTTAGGGTTAGCATCAGCCCTAGGATAGTGTGAGGGTTAGAGTTAGGGTTAGGGTTAGCATCAGCCCTAGGATAGTGTTAGGGTTAGGGTTAGGGTTAGCATCAGCCCTAGGATAGTGTTAGGGTTAGGGTTAGCATCAGGCAAAGGAGAGTGTTAGGGTTAGGGTTAGCATCAGCCCTAGGATAGTGTTAGGGTTAGGGTTAGCATCAGGCCTAGGAGAGTGTTGGGGTTAGGGTTAGCATCAGCCCTAGGATAGTGTTAGTGTTAGGGTTAGGGTTAGCATCAGCCCTAGGATAGTGTAAGGGTTATGGTTAGGTTTAGCATCAGCCCTAGGATAGTGTTATGGTAAGGATTAGGGTTAGCATTAGGCCTAGGATAGTGTTAGGGTTACGGTTAGAATCAGCCCTAGAATAGTGTTAGGGTTAGGGTTAGGGTTAGCATCAGCCCTAGGATAGTGTTAGGGTAAGGGTTAGGGTTAGCATCAGGCCTAGGATAGTGTTAGGGTTAGGGTTAGGGATAGCATCAGCCCTAGGATAGTGTTAGGGTTAGGGTTAGGGTTAGCATCAGCCCTAGGATATTATTAGGGTTAGGGTTAGCATCAGCCGTAGAATAGTGTTAGGGTTAGCGTTAGGGTTAGCACCAGGCCTAGGATAGTGTTAGTGTTAGGGTTAGCATCAGCCTTAGGATAGTGTTAGGGTTAGGGTTAGGGTTAGCATCAGCCGTAGGATAGTGTTAGGGTTAGGGTTAGCCTCAGCCCTAGGATAGTGTTAGAGTTAAGGTTAGGGTTATCATCAGCCCTAGGATAGTGTTAGGGTTAGGGTTAGGGTTAGCATCAGCCCTAGGATAGTATTAGGGTTAGGGTTAGGGTTAGGGTTAGGGTTAGCATCAGCTCTAGGATAGTGTTAGGGTTAGGGTTAGGGTTAGCATCAGCCCTAGGATAGTGTTAGGGTTAGGGTTAGGGTTAGCATCAGGCCTAGGATAGTGTTAGGGTTAGGGTTAGCATCAGCCCTAGGATAGTGTTAGGGTTAGGGTTAGTGTTAGCATCAGCCCTAGGATAGTGTTAGGGTTAGGGTTAGCATCAGCCCTAGGATGGTGTTAGGGTTAGGGTTAGGGTTATCATCAGGCCTAGGATAGTGTTAGGGTTAGGGTTAGCATCAGCCCTAGGATAGTGTTAGGGTTAGGGTTAGGTTAGCATCAGCCCGAGGATAGTGTTAGGGTTAGGGTTAGCATCAGCCCTACGATAGTGTTAGGGTTAGGCTTAGGGTTAGCATCAGGCCTAGGATAGTGTTAGGGTTAGGGTTAGCATCAGCCCTAGGATAGTCTTAGGGTTAGGGTTCGGGTTAGCATCAGCCGTAGGATAGTGTTAGGGTTAGGGTTAGCCTCAGCCCTAAGATAGTGTTAGAGTTAGGGTTAGGGTTAGCATCAGCCCTAGGATAGTGTTAGCTTTAGGTTTAGGGATATCATCAGGACTAGGATATTGTTAGGGTTAGGGTTAGCATCAGCCCTAGGATAGTGTTGGGGTTAGGGTTAGGGTTAGCATCAGCCCTAGGATAGTGTTAGGGTTAGGGTTAGGGTTAGCATCAGCCCTAGGATAGTGTTAGGGTTAGGGTTAGCATCAGGCCTAGGAGAGTGTTAGGGTTAGGGTTAGCATCAGCCCTAGGATAGTGTTAGTGTTAGGGTTAGGGTTACCATCAGCCCTAGGATAGTGTTAGGGTTAGCGTTAGGGTTAGCATCAGCCCAGGGATAGTGTTAGGGTTAGGGTTAGCATCAGCCCTAGGATAGTGTTAGTGTTAGGGTTAGGATTAGCATCAGCCCTAGGATAGTGTTAGGGTTATGGTTAGGTTTAGCATCAGCCCTAGGATAGTGTTAGGGTAAGGGTTAGGGTTAGCATCAGGCCTAGGTTAGTGTTAGGGTTACGGTTAGAATCAGCCCTAGGATAGTGTTAGGGTTAGGGTTAGGGTTAGCATCAGCCCTAGCATAGTGTTAGGGTAAGGGTTACGGTTAGCATCAGGCCTAGGATAGTGTTAGGGATACGGTTAGAATCAGCCCTAGGATAGTGTTAGGGTTAGGGTTAGGGTTAGCATCAGCCCTAGGATAGTGTTAGGGTTAGGGTTAGGGTTAGCATCAGCACTAGGATAGTATTAGGGTTAGGGTTAGGGTTAGCATCAGCCCTAGGATAGTGTTAGGGTTAGGGTTAGGGTTAGCACCAGGCCTAGGATAGTGTTAGTCTTAGGGTTAGCATCAGCCTTAGGATAGTGTTAGGGTTAGGGTTAGGGTTAGCATCAGCCGTAGGATAGTGTTATGGTTAGGGTTAGGCTCAGCCCTAGGATAGTGTTAGAGTTAGGGTTAGGGTTAGCATCAGCCCTAGGATAGTGTTAGGGTTAGGGTTAGGGTTAGCATCAGCCCTAGGATAGTATTAGGGTTAGGGTTAGGGTTAGGGTTAGGGTTAGCATCAGCTCTAGGATAGTGTTAGGGTTAGGGTTAGGGTTAGCATCAGCCCTAGGATAGTGTTAGGGTTAGGGTTAGGGTTAGCATCAGGCCTAGGATAGTGTTAGGGTTAGGGTTAGCATCAGCCCTAGGATAGTGTTAGGGTTAGGGTTAGCATCAGCCCTAGGATAGTGTTAGGGTTAGGGTTACCATCAACCCTAGGATAGTGTTTGGGTTAGGGTTAGGGTTAGCATCAGCCGTAGGATTGTGTTAGGGTTAGGGTTAGCCTCAGCCCTAGGAGAGTTTTAGGGTTAGGGATAGGGTTAGCATCAGGCCTAGGATAGTGTTAGGGTTAGGGTTAGGGTTAGCACCAGCCCTAGGATAGTGTTAGGGTTAGGGTTAGCATCAGGCCTAGGATAGTGTTAGGGTTAGGGTTAGCATCAGCCCTAGGATAGTGTTAGGGTTAGGGTTACCAACAACCCTAGGATAGTGTTTGGGTTAGGGTTAGGGTTAGCATCAGCCCTAGGATTGTGTTAGGGTTAGGGTTAGCCTCAGCCCTAGGAGAGTTTTAGGGTTAGGGATAGGGTTAGCATCAGGCCTAGGATAGTGTTAGGGTTAGGGTTAGGGTTAGCACCAGCCCTAGGATAGTGTTAGGGTTAGGGTTAGCATCAGGCCTAGGATAGTGTTAGGGTTAGGGTTAGCATCAGCCCTAGGATAGTGTTAGGGTTAGGGTTAGGGTTAGCATCAGCCCTAGGATAGTGTTGGGGTTAGGGTTAGGGTTAGCATCAGCCCTAGGATAGTGTTAGGGTTAGGGTTAGGTTTAGCATCAGACCTAGGATAGTGTTAGGGTTAGGGTTAGGGTTAGCATCAGCCCTAGGATATTATTAGGGTTAGGGTTAGCATCAGCCCTAGGATACTGTTAGGGTTAGGGTTAGGGTTAGCACCAGGCTTAGGATAGTGTTAGTGTTAGGGTTAGCATCAGCCCTAGGATAGTGTTAGAGTTAGGGTTAGGGTTAGCATCAGCCCTAGGATAGTGTTAGGGTTAGGGTTAGGGTTAGGGTTAGGGTTAGCATCAGCCCTAGGATAGTGTTAGTGTTAGGGTTAGCATCAGCCCTAGGATAGTGTTAGGGTTAGGGTTAGGGTTAGCATCAGCCCTAGGATAGTATTAGGGTTAGGGTTAGGGTTAGGGTTACGGTTAGCATCAGCCCTAGGATAGTGTTAGTGTTAGGGTTAGCATCAACCCTAGGATAGTGTTTGGGTTAGGGTTAGGGTTAGCATCAGCCCTAGGATAGTGTTAGGGTTAGGGTTAACATCAGCCCTAGGATAGTGTTAGGGTTAGGGTTAGGGTTAGCATCAGCCCTAGGATACTGTTAGGTTTAGGGTTAGCATCAGACCTAGGATAGCGTTAGGGTTAGGGTTAGGGTTAGCATCAGCCCTAGGATAGTGTAAGTGTTAGGGTTAGGGTTAGCATCAGGCCTAGGATCGTGTTAGGGTTAGGGTTAGCATCAGCCCTAGGATAGTGTTAGGGTTAGGGTTAGCGTTAGCATCAGCCCTAGGATAGTGTTAGGGTTAGGGTTAGGGTTAGCATCAGCCCTAGGATAGTATTAGGGTTAGGGTTAGCATCAGCCCTAGGATAGTGTTAGGGTTAGGGTTAGGGTTAGCAGCAGGCCTAGCATAGTGTTAGTGTTAGGGTTAGCATCAGCCTTAGGATAGTGTTAGGGTTAGGGTTAGGGGTAGCATCAGCCGTAGGATAGTGTTAGGGTTAGGGTTAGCCTCAGCCCTAAGATAGTGTTAGAGTTAGGGTTAGGGTTAGCATCAGCCCTAGGATAGTGTTAGGGTTAGGGTTAGGGTTAGCATCAGCCCTAGGATAGTGTTAGTGTTAGGGTTAGCATCAGCCCTAGGATAGTGTTAGGGTTAGGGTTATGGTTAGCATCCGCCCTAGCATAGTGTTAGGGTTAGGGTTAGGGTTAGCATCAGCCCTAGGATAGTGTTAGGGTTAGGGTTAACATAAACCCTAGGATAGTGTCAGGGTTAGGGTTAGGGTTATCATCAAGCCTAGGATAGTGTTAGGGTTAGGGTTAGGGTTAGCATCAGTTCAAGGATAGTGTTAGGGTTAGCGTTAGGGTTAGCATCAGCCCTAGGATAGTGTTAGGGTTAGGGATAGGGTTAGCATCAGGCCTAGGATAGTGTTAGGGTTAGGGTTAGGGTTAGCATCAGGCCTAGGATAGTGTTAGGGATAGGGTTAGGGTTAGCATCAGCCCTAGGATAGTGTTAGGGTTAGGGTTAGCATTAGGCCTAGGATAGTGTTAGGCTTAGGGTTAGCATCAGCCCTAGGATGGTGTTAGGGTTAGGGTTAGGGTTAGCATCAGGCCTAGGATAGTGTTAGGGTTAGGGTTAGCATCAGCCCTAGGATAGTGTTAGGGTTAGGGTTACCATCAACCCTAGGATAGTGTTTGGGTTAGGGTTAGGGTTAGCATCAGCCCTAGGATTGTGTTAGGGTTAGGATTAGCCTCAGCCCTAGGAGAGTGTTAGGGTTAGGGATAGGGTTAGCATCAGGCCTAGGATAGTGTTAGGGTTAGTGTTAGGGTTAGCACCAGCCCTAGGATAGTGTTAGGGTTAGGGTTAGCATCAGGCCTAGGATAGTGTTAGGGTTAGGGTTAGCATCAGCCCTAGGATAGTGTTAGGGTTAGGGTTAGGGTTAGCATCAGCCCTAGGATAGTGTTAGCTTTAGGGTTAGGGATATCATCAGGACTAGGATATTGTTATGGTTAGGGTTAGCGTCAGCCCTAGGATAGTGTTGGGGTTAGGGTTAGGGTTAGCATCAGCCCTAGGATAGTGTTAGGGTTAGGGTTAGGGTTAGCATCAGACCTAGGATAGTGTTAGGGTTAGGGTTAGGGTTAGCATCAGCCCTAGGATATTATTAGGGTTAGGGTTAGCATCAGCCCTAGGAGACTGTTAGGGTTAGGGTTAGGGTTAGCACCAGGCCTAGGACAGTGTTAGTGTTAGGGTTAGCATCAGCCTTAGGATAGTGTTAGGGTTAGGGTTAGGGTTAGCATCAGCCGTAGGATAGTGTTAGGGTTAGGGTTAGCCTCAGCCCTAGGATAGTGTTAGAGTTAGGGTTAGGGTTAGCATCAGCCCTAGGATAGTGTGAGGGTTAGAGTTAGGGTTAGGGTTAGCATCAGCCCTAGGATAGTGTTAGGGTTAGGGTTAGGGTTAGCATCAGCCCTAGGATAGTGTTAGGGTTAGGGTTAGCATCAGGCCTAGGAGAGTGTTAGGGTTAGGGTTAGCATCAGCCCTAGGATAGTGTTAGGGTTAGGGTTAGCATCAGGCCTAGGAGAGTGTTGGGGTTAGGGTTAGCATCAGCCCTAGGATAGTGTTAGTGTTAGGGTTAGGGTTAGCATCAGCCCTAGGATAGTGTAAGGGTTATGGTTAGGTTTAGCATCAGCCCTAGGATAGTGTTATGGTAAGGATTAGGGTTAGCATTAGGCCTAGGATAGTGTTAGGGTTACGGTTAGAATCAGCCCTAGAATAGTGTTAGGGTTAGGGTTAGGGTTAGCATCAGCCCTAGGATAGTGTTAGGGTAAGGGTTAGGGTTAGCATCAGGCCTAGGATAGTGTTAGGGTTAGGGTTAGGGATAGCATCAGCCCTAGGATAGTGTTAGGGTTAGGGTTAGGGTTAGCATCAGCCCTAGGATATTATTAGGGTTAGGGTTAGCATCAGCCGTAGAATAGTGTTAGGGTTAGCGTTAGGGTTAGCACCAGGCCTAGGATAGTGTTAGTGTTAGGGTTAGCATCAGCCTTAGGATAGTGTTAGGGTTAGGGTTAGGGTTAGCATCAGCCGTAGGATAGTGTTAGGGTTAGGGTTAGCCTCAGCCCTAGGATAGTGTTAGAGTTAGGGTTAGGGTTATCATCAGCCCTAGGATAGTGTTAGGGTTAGGGTTAGGGTTAGCATCAGCCCTAGGATAGTATTAGGGTTAGGGTTAGGGTTAGGGTTAGGGTTAGCATCAGCTCTAGGATAGTGTTAGGGTTAGGGTTAGGGTTAGCATCAGCCCTAGGATAGTGTTAGGGTTAGGGTTAGGGTTAGCATCAGGCCTAGGATAGTGTTAGGGTTAGGGTTAGCATCAGCCCTAGGATAGTGTTAGGGTTAGGGTTAGTGTTAGCATCAGCCCTAGGATAGTGTTAGGGTTAGGGTTAGCATCAGCCCTAGGATGGTGTTAGGGTTAGGGTTAGGGTTATCATCAGGCCCAGGATAGTGTTAGGGTTAGGGTTAGCATCAGCCCTAGGATAGTGTTAGGGTTAGGGTTAGGTTAGCATCAGCCCGAGGATAGTGTTAGGGTTAGGGTTAGCATCAGCCCTACGATAGTGTTAGGGTTAGGCTTAGGGTTAGCATCAGGCCTAGGATAGTGTTAGGGTTAGGGTTAGCATCAGCCCTAGGATAGTCTTAGGGTTAGGGTTCGGGTTAGCATCAGCCGTAGGATAGTGTTAGGGTTAGGGTTAGCCTCAGCCCTAAGATAGTGTTAGAGTTAGGGTTAGGGTTAGCATCAGCCCTAGGATAGTGTTAGCTTTAGGTTTAGGGATATCATCAGGACTAGGATATTGTTAGGGTTAGGGTTAGCATCAGCCCTAGGATAGTGTTGGGGTTAGGGTTAGGGTTAGCATCAGCCCTAGGATAGTGTTAGGGTTAGGGTTAGGGTTAGCATCAGCCCTAGGATAGTGTTAGGGTTAGGGTTAGCATCAGGCCTAGGAGAGTGTTAGGGTTAGGGTTAGCATCAGCCCTAGGATAGTGTTAGTGTTAGGGTTAGGGTTACCATCAGCCCTAGGATAGTGTTAGGGTTAGCGTTAGGGTTAGCATCAGTCCTAGGATAGTGTTAGGGTTAGGGATAGGGTTAGCATCAGGCCTAGGATAGTGTTAGGGTTAGGGTTAGGGTTAGCATCAGCCCTAGGATAGTGTTAGGGTTAGGGTTAGCATCAGGCCTAGGAGAGTGTTAGGGTTAGGGTTAGCATCAGCCCTAGGATAGTGTTAGGGTTAGGGTTAGCATCAGGCCTAGGAGAGTGTTAGGGTTAGGGTTAGCATCAGCCCTAGGATAGTGTTAGTGTTAGGGTTAGGGTTAGCATCAGCCCTAGGATAGTGTTAGGGTTATGGTTAGGTTTAGCATCAGCCCTAGGATAGTGTTAGGGTAAGGGTTAGGGTTAGCATCAGGCCTAGGTTAGTGTTAGGGTTACGGTTAGAATCAGCCCTAGGATAGTGTTAGGGTTAGGGTTAGGGTTAGCATCAGCCCTAGCATAGTGTTAGGGTAAGGGTTACGGTTAGCATCAGGCCTAGGATAGTGTTAGGGATACGGTTAGAATCAGCCCTAGGATAGTGTTAGGGTTAGGGTTAGGGTTAGCATCAGCCCTAGGATAGTGTTAGGGTTAGGGTTAGGGTTAGCATCAGCACTAGGATAGTATTAGGGTTAGGGTTAGGGTTAGCATCAGCCCTAGGATAGTGTTAGGGTTAGGGTTAGGGTTAGCACCAGGCCTAGGATAGTGTTAGTCTTAGGGTTAGCATCAGCCTTAGGATAGTGTTAGGGTTAGGGTTAGGGTTAGCATCAGCCGTAGGATAGTGGTATGGTTAGGGTTAGGCTCAGCCCTAGGATAGTGTTAGAGTTAGGGTTAGGGTTAGCATCAGCCCTAGGATAGTGTTAGGGTTAGGGTTAGGGTTAGCATCAGCCCTAGGATAGTATTAGGGTTAGGGTTAGGGTTAGGGTTAGGGTTAGCATCAGCTCTAGGATAGTGTTAGGGTTAGGGTTAGGGTTAGCATCCGCCCTAGGATAGTGTTAGGGTTAGGGTTAGGGTTAGCATCAGGCCTAGGATAGTGTTAGGGTTAGGGTTAGCATCAGCCCTAGGATACTGTTAGGGTTAGGGTTACCATCAACCCTAGGATAGTGTTTGGGTTAGGGTTAGGGTTAGCATCAGCCCTAGGATTGTGTTAGGGTTAGGGTTAGCCTCAGCCCTAGGAGAGTTTTAGGGTTAGGGATAGGGTTAGCATCAGGCCTAGGATAGTGTTAGGGTTAGGGTTAGGGTTAGCACCAGCCCTAGGATAGTGTTAGGGTTATGGTTAGCATCAGGCCTAGGATAGTGTTAGGGTTAGGGTTAGCATCAGCCCTAGGATAGTGTTAGGGTTAGGGTTACCAACAACCCTAGGATAGTGTTTGGGTTAGGGTTAGGGTTAGCATCAGCCCTAGGATTGTGTTAGGGTTAGGGTTAGCCTCAGCCCTAGGAGAGTTTTAGGGTTAGGGATAGGGTTAGCATCAGGCCTAGGATAGTGTTAGGGTTAGGGTTAGGGTTAGCACCAGCCCTAGGATAGTGTTAGGGTTAGGGTTAGCATCAGGCTTAGGATAGTGTTAGGGTTAGGGTTAGCATCAGCCCTAGGATAGTGTTAGGGTTAGGGTTAGGGTTAGCATCAGCCCTAGGATAGTGTTAGGGTTAGGGTTACCATTAGGCCTAGGATAGTGTTAGGCTTAGGGTTAGCATCAGCCCTAGGATAGTGTTAGCTTTAGGGTTAGGGATATCATCAGGACTAGGATATTGTTAGGGTTAGGGTTAGCATCAGCCCTAGGATAGTGTTGGGGTTAGGGTTAGGGTTAGCATCAGCCCTAGGATAGTGTTAGGGTTAGGGTTAGGGTTAGCATCAGACCTAGGATAGTGTTAGGGTTAGGGTTAGGGTTAGCATCAGCCCTAGGATATTATTAGGGTTAGGGTTAGCATCAGCCCTAGGATACTGTTAGGGTTAGGGTTAGGGTTAGCACCAGGCCTAGGATAGTGTTAGTGTTAGGGTTAGCATCAGCCTCAGGATAGTGTTAGGGTTAGGGTTAGGGTTAGCATCAGCCGTAGGATAGTGTTAGGGTTAGGGTTAGCCTCAGCCCTAGGATAGTGTTAGAGTTAGGGTTAGGGTTAGCATCAGCCCTAGGATAGTGTTAGGGTTAGGGTTAGGGTTAGGGTTAGGGTTAGCATCAGCCCTAGGATAGTGTTAGTGTTAGGGTTAGCATCAGCCCTAGGATAGTGTTAGGGTTAGGGTTAGTGTTAGCATCAGCCCTAGGATAGTATTAGGGTTAGGGTTAGGGTTAGGGTTAGGGTTAGCATCAGCCCTAGGATAGTGTTAGTGTTAGGGTTAGCATCAACCCTAGGATAGTGTTTGGGTTACGGTTAGGGTTAGCATCAGCCCTAGGATAGTGTTAGGGTTAGGGTTAACATCAGCCCTAGGAGAGTGTTAGGGTTAGGGTTAGGGTTAGCATCAGCCCTAGGATACTGTTAGGTTTAGGGTTAGCATCAGACCTAGGATAGCGTTAGGGTTAGGGTTAGGGTTAGCATCAGCCCTAGGATAGTGTAAGTGTTAGGGTTAGGGTTAGCATCAGGCCTAGGATCGTGTTAGGGTTAGGGTTAGCATCAGCCCTAGGATAGTGTTAGGGTTAGGGTTAGCGTTAGCATCAGCCCTAGGATAGTGTTAGGGTTAGGGTTAGGGTTAGCATCAGCCCTAGGATAGTATTAGGGTTAGGGTTAGCATCAGCCCTAGGATAGTGTTAGGGTTAGGGTTAGGGTTAGCACCAGGCCTAGCATAGTGTTAGTGTTAGGGTTAGCATCAGCCTTAGGATAGTGTTAGGGTTAGGGTTAGGGGTAGCATCAGCCGTAGGATAGTGTTAGGGTTAGGGTTAGCCTCAGCCCTAAGATAGTGTTAGAGTTAGGGTTAGGGTTAGCATCAGCCCTAGGATAGTGTTAGGGTTAGGGTTAGGGTTAGCATCAGCCCTAGGATAGTGTTAGTGTTAGGGTTAGCATCAGCCCTAGGATAGTGTTAGGGTTAGGGTTAGGGTTAGCATCCGCCCTAGCATAGTGTTAGGGTTAGGGTTAGGGTTAGCATCAGCCCTAGGATAGTGTTAGGGTTAGGGTTAACATAAACCCTAGGATAGTGTCAGGGTTAGGGTTAGGGTTATCATCAAGCCTAGGATAGTGTTAGGGTTAGGGTTAGGGTTAGCATCAGTTCAAGGATAGTGTTAGGGTTAGCGTTAGGGTTAGCATCAGCCCTAGGATAGTGTTAGGGTTAGGGATAGGGTTAGCATCAGGCCTAGGATAGTGTTAGGGTTAGGGTTAGGGTTAGCATCAGGCCTAGGATAGTGTTAGGGTTAGGGTTAGGGTTAGCATCAGCCCTAGGATAGTGTTAGGGTTAGGGTTACCATTAGGCCTAGGATAGTGTTAGGCTTAGGGTTAGCATCAGCCCTAGGATGGTGTTAGGGTTAGGGTTAGGGTTAGCATCAGGCCAAGGATAGTGTTAGGGTTAGGGTTAGCATCAGCCCTAGGATAGTGTTAGGGTTAGGGTTACCATCAACCCTAGGATAGTGTTTGGGTTAGGGTTAGGGTTAGCATCAGCCCTAGGATTGTGTTAGGGTTAGGATTAGCCTCAGCCCTAGGAGAGTGTTAGGGTTAGGGATAGGGTTAGCATCAGGCCTAGGATAGTGTTAGGGTTAGTGTTAGGGTTAGCACCAGCCCTAGGATAGTGTTAGGGTTAGGGTTAGCATCAGGCCTAGGATAGTGTTAGGGTTAGGGTTAGCATCAGCCCTAGGATAGTGTTAGGGTTAGGGTTAGGGTTAGCATCAGCCCTAGGATAGTGTTAGCTTTAGGGTTAGGGATATCATCAGGACTAGGATATTGTTATGGTTAGGGTTAGCAGCAGCCCTAGGATAGTGTTGGGGTTAGGGTTAGGGTTAGCATCAGCCCTAGGATAGTGTTAGGGTTAGGGTTAGGGTTAGCATCAGACCTAGGATAGTGTTAGGGTTAGGGTTAGGGTTAGCATCAGCCCTAGGATATTATTAGGGTTAGGGTTAGCATCAGCCCTAGGAGACTGTTAGGGTTAGGGTTAGGGTTAGCACCAGGCCTAGGATAGTGTTAGTGTTAGGGTTAGCATCAGCCTTAGGATAGTGTTAGGGTTAGGGTTAGGGTTAGCATCAGCCGTAGGATAGTGTTAGGGTTAGGGTTAGCCTCAGCCCTAGGATAGTGTTAGAGTTAGGGTTAGGGTTAGCATCAGTCCTAGGATAGTGTGAGGGTTAGGGTTAGGGTTAGGGTTAGCATCAGCCCTAGGATAGTGTTAGTGTTAGGGTTAGCATCAGCCCTAGGATAGTGTTAGGGTTAGGGTTAGTGTTAGCATCAGCCCTAGGATAGTATTAGGGTTAGGGTTAGGGTTAGGGTTAGGGTTAGCATCAGCCCTAGGATAGTGTTAGTGTTAGGGTTAGCATCAACCCTAGGATAGTGTTTGGGTTAGGGTTAGGGTTAGCATCAGCCCAAGGATACTGTTAGGTTTAGGGTTAGCATCAGACCTAGGATAGTGTTAGGGTTAGGGTTAGGGTTAGCATCAGCCCTAGGATAGTGTAAGTGTTAGGGTTAGGGTTAGAATCAGGCCTAGGATAGTGTTAGGGTTAGGGTTAGCATCAGCCCTAGGATAGTGTTAGGGTTGGGGTTAGGGTTAGCATCAGCCCTAGGATAGTATTAGGGTTAGGGTTAGCATCAGCCCTAGGATAGTGTTAGGGTTAGGGTTAGGGTTAGCACCAGGCCTAGCATAGTGTTAGTGTTAGGGTTAGCATCAGCCTTAGGATAGTGTTAGGGTTAGGGTTAGGGTTAGCATCAGCCGTAGGATAGTGTTAGGGTTAGGGTTAGCCTCAGCCCTAAGATAGTGTTAGAGTTAGG
The DNA here is from genome assembly GCF_020740605.2 of Lemur catta. NCBI lineage: Eukaryota > Metazoa > Chordata > Mammalia > Primates > Lemuridae > Lemur > Lemur catta. The sequence continues at coordinate 735,295 of NW_025423852.1, read as the reverse complement.
CTTACGGTTAGCATCAGCCCTAGGATAGTGTTAGGGTTAGGGTTAGGGTTAGCATCAGCCCTAGTATAGTGTTAGTGTTAGGGTTAGCATCAGCCCTAGGATAGTGTTAGGGTTAGGGTTAGGGTTAGCATCCGCCCTAGGATAGTGTTAGGGTTAGGGTTAGGGTTAGCATCAGTCCTAGGATAGTGTTAGGGTTAGGGTTAACATAAACCCTAGGATAGTGTCAGGGTTAGGGTTAGGGTTATCATCAGGCCTAGGATAGTGTTAGGGTTAGGGTTAGGGTTAGCATCAGTTCAAGGATAGTGTTAGGGTTAGCGTTAGGGTTAGCATCAGCCCTAGGATAGTGTTAGGGTTAGGGATAGGGTTAGCATCAGGCCTAGGATAGTGTTAGGGTTAGGGTTAGGGTTAGCATCAGCCCTAGGATAGTGTTAGGGTTAGGGTTAGCATTAGGCCTAGGAGAGTGTTAGGGTTAGGGTTAGTATCAGCCCTAGGATAGTGTTAGTGTTAGGGTTAGGGTTAGCATCAGCCCTAGGATAGTGTTAGTGTTATGGTTAGGTTTAGCATCAGCGCTAGGATAGTGTTAGGGTAAGGGTTAGGGTTAGCATCAGGCCTAGGATAGTGTTAGGGTTACGGTTAGAATCAGCCCTAGGATAGTGTTAGGGTTAGGGTTAGGGTTAGCATCAGCCCTAGGATAGTGTTAGGTTTAGGGTTAGGGATATCATCAGGCCTAGGATATTGTTAGGGTTAGGGTTAGCATCAGCCCTAGGATAGTGTTAGAGTTAGGGTTAGGGTTAGCATCAGCCCTAGGATAGTGTTAGGGTTAGGGTTTCGGTTAGCATCAGCCCTAGGATAGTGTTAGGGTTAGGGTTAGGGTTAGCATCAGCCCTAGGATATTATTAGGGTTAGGGTTAGCATCAGCCCTAGGATAGTGTTAGGGTTAACTTTAGGGTTAACACCAGGCTTAGGATAGTGTTAGGGTTAGGGTTAGGGTTAGCATCAGCCGTAGGATAGTGTTAGGGTAAGTGTTAGCCTCAGCCCTAGGATAGTGTTAGAGTTAGGTTTAGGGTTAGCATCAGCCCTAGGATAGTGTTAGGGTTAGGGTTAGGGTTAGCATCAGCCCTAGGATAGTGTTAGTGTTAGGGTTAGCATCAGCCCTAGGATAGTGTTAGGGTTAGGGTTAGGGTTAGCATCAGCCCTAGGATAGTATTAGGGTTAGGATTAGGGTTAGGGTTATCGTTAGCATCAGCTCTAGGATAGTGTTAGGGTTAGGGTTAGGGTTAGCATCAACCCTAGGATAGTGTTAGGGTTAGGGTTAGGTTTAGCATCAGCCCTAGGATAGTGTTAGGGTTAGGGTTAGGGTTAGCATCAGCCCTAGGTTACTGTTAGGGTTAGGGTTAGCATCAGCCCTAGGATATTGTTAGGGGTAGGGTTAGGGTTAGCATCAGCCCTAGGATAGTGTTAGGGTTAGGGTTAGCATCAACCCTAGGATAGTGTTAGTTTTAGGGTTAGGGTTAGCATCAGCCCTAGGTTAGTGTTGGGGTTACGGTTAGGCTCAGCCCTAGGAGAGTGTTAGGGGTAGGGTTAGGGTTAGCATCAGCCCTAGGATAGTGTTAGGGTTAGGGTTAGCATCAACCCTATGAGAGTGTTAGTTTTAGGGTTAGGGTTAGCATCAGCCCTAGGATAGTGTTAGGGTTAGGGTTAGCCTCAGCCCTAGGAGAGTGTTAGGGTTAGGAATAGGGTTAGCATCAGGCCTAGGATAGTGTTAGGGTTAGGGTTAGGGTTAGCATCAGCCCTAGGATAGTGTTAGGGTTAGGGTTAGCATCAGCCCTAGGATAGTGTTAGGGTTAGGGTTAGGGTTAGCATCAGCCCTAGGATAGTGTTAGGGTTAGGGTTAGCATCAGCCCTAGGAGAGTGTACGGGTTAGGGTTAGGGTTAGCATCAGCCCTAGGATAGTGTTAGGGTTAGGGTTAGCATCAGCCCTAGGATAGTGTTAGGGTTAGGGTTAGGGTTAGCATCAGCCCTAGGATAGTGTTAGGGTTAGGGTAAGCATCAGCCCTATGATAGTGTTAGGGTTAGGGTTAGGTTTAGCATCAGCCCTAGGATAGTGTTAGTGTTAGGGTTAGCCTCAGCCATAGGAGACTGTTAGAGTTAGGGTTAGGGTTAGCATCAGCCCTAGGATAGTGTTAGGGTTAGGGTTAGGGTTAGCATCAGCCCTAGGATAGTGTTAGTGTTAGGGTTAGCATCAGCCCTAGGATAGTGTCAGGGTTAGGGTTAGGGTTAGCATCCGCCCTAGGATAGTGTTAGGGTTAGGGTTAGGGTTAGCATCAACGCTAGGATAGTGTTAGGGTTAGGGTTAACATAAACCCTAGGATAGTGTCAGGGTTAGGGATAGGGTTAGCATCAGGCCTAGGATAGTGTTAGGGTTAGGGTTAGCATCAGCCCTAGGATAGTGTTAGTGTTAGGGTTAGGGTTAGCATCAGCCCTAGGATATTGTTAGGGTTAGGGTTAGCATCAGGCCTAGGAGAGTGTTAGGGTTAGGGTTAGCATCAGCCCTAGGATAGTGTTAGTGTTAGGGTTAGGGTTAGCATCAGCCCTAGGATAGTGTTAGGGTTAGGGTTAGGTTAGCATCAGCCGTAGCATAGTGTTAGGGTTAGGGTTAGCATCAGCCCTACGATAGTGTTAGGGTTAGGCTTAGGGTTAGCATCAGGCCTAGGATAGTGTTAGGGATAGGGTTAGCATCAGCCCTAGGATAGTCTTAGGGTTAGGGTTAGGGTTAGCATCAGCCGTAGGATAGTGTTAGGGTTAGGGTTAGCCTCAGCCCTAAGATAGTGTTAGAGTTAGGGTTACGGTTAGCATCAGCCTAGGGTAGTGTTAGGGTTAGGGTTAGGGTTAGCATCAGCCCTAGGATAGTGTTAGTGTTAGGGTTAGCATCAGCCCTAGGATAGTGTTAGTGTTAGGGTTAGGGTTAGCATCCGCCCTAGGATAGTTTTAGGGTTAGGGTTAGGGTTAGCATCAGCCCTAGGATAGTGTTAGGGTTATGGTTAGGTTTAGCATCAGCCCTAGGATAGTGTTAGGGTAAGGGTTAGGGTTAGCATCAGGCCTAGGGTAGTGTTAGGGTTACGGTTAGAATCAGCCCTAGGATAGTCTTAGGGTTAGGGTTCGGGTTAGCATCAGCCGTAGGATAGTGTTAGGGTTAGGGTTAGCCTCAGCCCTAAGATAGTGTTAGAGTTAGGGTTAGGGTTAGCATCAGCCCTAGGATAGTGTTAGCTTTAGGGTTAGGGATATCATCAGGACTAGGATATTGTTAGGGTTAGGTTTAGCATCAGCGCTAGGATAGTGTTAGGGTAAGGGTTAGGGTTAGCATCAGGCCTAGGATAGTGTTAGGGTTACGGTTAGAATCAGCCCTAGGATAGTGTTAGGGTTAGGGTTAGGGTTAGCATCAGCCCTAGGATAGTGTTAGGTTTAGGGTTAGGGATATCATCAGGCCTAGGATATTGTTAGGGTTAGGGTTAGCATCAGCCCTAGGATAGTGTTAGAGTTAGGGTTAGGGTTAGCATCAGCCCTAGGATAGTGTTAGGGTTAGGGTTTCGGTTAGCATCAGCCCTAGGATAGTGTTAGGGTTAGGGTTAGGGTTAGCATCAGCCCTAGGATATTATTAGGGTTAGGGTTAGCATCAGCCCTAGGATAGTGTTAGGGTTAACTTTAGGGTTAACACCAGGCTTAGGATAGTGTTAGGGTTAGGGTTAGGGTTAGCATCAGCCGTAGGATAGTGTTAGGGTAAGTGTTAGCCTCAGCCCTAGGATAGTGTTAGAGTTAGGTTTAGGGTTAGCATCAGCCCTAGGATAGTGTTAGGGTTAGGGTTAGGGTTAGCATCAGCCCTAGGATAGTGTTAGTGTTAGGGTTAGCATCAGCCCTAGGATAGTGTTAGGGTTAGGGTTAGGGTTAGCATCAGCCCTAAGATAGTATTAGGGTTAGGATTAGGGTTAGGGTTATCGTTAGCATCAGCTCTAGGATAGTGTTAGGGTTAGGGTTAGGGTTAGCATCAACCCTAGGATAGTGTTAGGGTTAGGGTTAGGTTTAGCATCAGCCCTAGGATAGTGTTAGGGTTAGGGTTAGGGTTAGCATCAGCCCTAGGTTACTGTTAGGGTTAGGGTTAGCATCAGCCCTAGGATAGTGTTAGGGGTAGGGTTAGGGTTAGCATCAGCCCTAGGATAGTGTTAGGGTTAGGGTTAGCATCAACCCTAGGATAGTGTTAGTTTTAGGGTTAGGGTTAGCATCAGCCCTAGGTTAGTGTTGGGGTTACGGTTAGGCTCAGCCCTAGGAGAGTGTTAGGGGTAGGGTTAGGGTTAGCATCAGCCCTAGGATAGTGTTAGGGTTAGGGTTAGCATCAACCCTATGAGAGTGTTAGTTTTAGGGTTAGGGTTAGCATCAGCCCTAGGATAGTGTTAGGGTTAGGGTTAGCCTCAGCCCTAGGAGAGTGTTAGGGTTAGGAATAGGGTTAGCATCAGGCCTAGGATAGTGTTAGGGTTAGGGTTAGGGTTAGCATCAGCCCTAGGATAGTGTTAGGGTTAGGGTTAGCATCAGCCCTAGGATAGTGTTAGGGTTAGGGTTAGGGTTAGCATCAGCCCTAGGATAGTGTTAGGGTTAGGGTTAGCATCAGCCCTAGGAGAGTGTACGGGTTAGGGTTAGGGTTAGCATCAGCCCTAGGATAGTGTTAGGGTTAGGGTTAGCATCAGCCCTAGGATAGTGTTAGGGTTAGGGTTAGGGTTAGCATCAGCCCTAGGATAGTGTTAGGGTTAGGGTAAGCATCAGCCCTATGATAGTGTTAGGGTTAGGGTTAGGTTTAGCATCAGCCCTAGGATAGTGTTAGTGTTAGGGTTAGCCTCAGCCATAGGAGACTGTTAGAGTTAGGGTTAGGGTTAGCATCAGCCCTAGGATAGTGTTAGGGTTAGGGTTAGGGTTAGCATCAGCCCTAGGATAGTGTTAGTGTTAGGGTTAGCATCAGCCCTAGGATAGTGTCAGGGTTAGGGTTAGGGTTAGCATCCGCCCTAGGATAGTGTTAGGGTTAGGGTTAGGGTTAGCATCAACGCTAGGATAGTGTTAGGGTTAGGGTTAACATAAACCCTAGGATAGTGTCAGGGTTAGGGATAGGGTTAGCATCAGGCCTAGGATAGTGTTAGGGTTAGGGTTAGCATCAGCCCTAGGATAGTGTTAGTGTTAGGGTTAGGGTTAGCATCAGCCCTAGGATATTGTTAGGGTTAGGGTTAGCATCAGGCCTAGGAGAGTGTTAGGGTTAGGGTTAGCATCAGCCCTAGGATAGTGTTAGTGTTAGGGTTAGGGTTAGCATCAGCCCTAGGATAGTGTTAGGGTTAGGGTTAGGTTAGCATCAGCCGTAGCATAGTGTTAGGGTTAGGGTTAGCATCAGCCCTACGATAGTGTTAGGGTTAGGCTTAGGGTTAGCATCAGGCCTAGGATAGTGTTAGGGATAGGGTTAGCATCAGCCCTAGGATAGTCTTAGGGTTAGGGTTAGGGTTAGCATCAGCCGTAGGATAGTGTTAGGGTTAGGGTTAGCCTCAGCCCTAAGATAGTGTTAGAGTTAGGGTTACGGTTAGCATCAGCCTAGGGTAGTGTTAGGGTTAGGGTTAGGGTTAGCATCAGCCCTAGGATAGTGTTAGTGTTAGGGTTAGCATCAGCCCTAGGATAGTGTTAGTGTTAGGGTTAGGGTTAGCATCCGCCCTAGGATAGTTTTAGGGTTAGGGTTAGGGTTAGCATCAGCCCTAGGATAGTGTTAGGGTTATGGTTAGGTTTAGCATCAGCCCTAGGATAGTGTTAGGGTAAGGGTTAGGGTTAGCATCAGGCCTAGGGTAGTGTTAGGGTTACGGTTAGAATCAGCCCTAGGATAGTCTTAGGGTTAGGGTTCGGGTTAGCATCAGCCGTAGGATAGTGTTAGGGTTAGGGTTAGCCTCAGCCCTAAGATAGTGTTAGAGTTAGGGTTAGGGTTAGCATCAGCCCTAGGATAGTGTTAGCTTTAGGGTTAGGGATATCATCAGGACTAGGATATTGTTAGGGTTAGGTTTAGCATCAGCGCTAGGATAGTGTTAGGGTAAGGGTTAGGGTTAGCATCAGGCCTAGGATAGTGTTAGGGTTACGGTTAGAATCAGCCCTAGGATAGTGTTAGGGTTAGGGTTAGGGTTAGCATCAGCCCTAGGATAGTGTTAGGTTTAGGGTTAGGGATATCATCAGGCCTAGGATATTGTTAGGGTTAGGGTTAGCATCAGCCCTAGGATAGTGTTAGAGTTAGGGTTAGGGTTAGCATCAGCCCTAGGGTAGTGTTAGGGTTAGGGTTTCGGTTAGCATCAGCCCTAGGATAGTGTTAGGGTTAGGGTTAGGGTTAGCATCAGCCCTAGGATATTATTAGGGTTAGGGTTAGCATCAGCCCTAGGATAGTGTTAGGGTTAACTTTAGGGTTAACACCAGGCTTAGGATAGTGTTAGGGTTAGGGTTAGGGTTAGCATCAGCCGTAGGATAGTGTTAGGGTAAGTGTTAGCCTCAGCCCTAGGATAGTGTTAGAGTTAGGTTTAGGGTTAGCATCAGCCCTAGGATAGTGTTAGGGTTAGGGTTAGGGTTAGCATCAGCCCTAGGATAGTGTTAGTGTTAGGGTTAGCATCAGCCCTAGGATAGTGTTAGGGTTAGGGTTAGGGTTAGCATCAGCCCTAGGATAGTATTAGGGTTAGGATTAGGGTTAGGGTTATCGTTAGCATCAGCTCTAGGATAGTGTTAGGGTTAGGGTTAGGGTTAGCATCAACCCTAGGATAGTGTTAGGGTTAGGGTTAGGTTTAGCATCAGCCCTAGGATAGTGTTAGGGTTAGGGTTAGGGTTAGCATCAGCCCTAGGTTACTGTTAGGGTTAGGGTTAGCATCAGCCCTAGGATAGTGTTAGGGGTAGGGTTAGGGTTAGCATCAGCCCTAGGATAGTGTTAGGGTTAGGGTTAGCATCAACCCTAGGATAGTGTTAGTTTTAGGGTTAGGGTTAGCATCAGCCCTAGGTTAGTGTTGGGGTTACGGTTAGGCTCAGCCCTAGGAGAGTGTTAGGGGTAGGGTTAGGGTTAGCATCAGCCCTAGGATAGTGTTAGGGTTAGGGTTAGCATCAACCCTATGAGAGTGTTAGTTTTAGGGTTAGGGTTAGCATCAGCCCTAGGATAGTGTTAGGGTTAGGGTTAGCCTCAGCCCTAGGAGAGTGTTAGGGTTAGGAATAGGGTTAGCATCAGGCCTAGGATAGTGTTAGGGTTAGGGTTAGGGTTAGCATCAGCCCTAGGATAGTGTTAGGGTTAGGGTTAGCATCAGCCCTAGGATAGTGTTAGGGTTAGGGTTAGGGTTAGCATCAGCCCTAGGATAGTGTTAGGGTTAGGGTTAGCATCAGCCCTAGGAGAGTGTACGGGTTAGGGTTAGGGTTAGCATCAGCCCTAGGATAGTGTTAGGGTTAGGGTTAGCATCAGCCCTAGGATAGTGTTAGGGTTAGGGTTAGGGTTAGCATCAGCCCTAGGATAGTGTTAGGGTTAGGGTAAGCATCAGCCCTATGATAGTGTTAGGGTTAGGGTTAGGTTTAGCATCAGCCCTAGGATAGTGTTAGTGTTAGGGTTAGCCTCAGCCATAGGAGACTGTTAGAGTTAGGGTTAGGGTTAGCATCAGCCCTAGGATAGTGTTAGGGTTAGGGTTAGGGTTAGCATCAGCCCTAGGATAGTGTTAGTGTTAGGGTTAGCATCAGCCCTAGGATAGTGTCAGGGTTAGGGTTAGGGTTAGCATCCGCCCTAGGATAGTGTTAGGGTTAGGGTTAGGGTTAGCATCAACGCTAGGATAGTGTTAGGGTTAGGGTTAACATAAACCCTAGGATAGTGTCAGGGTTAGGGATAGGGTTAGCATCAGGCCTAGGATAGTGTTAGGGTTAGGGTTAGGGTTACCATCAGCCCTAGGATATTGTTAGGGTTAGGGTTAGCATCAGGCCTAGGAGAGTGTTAGGGTTAGGGTTAGCATCAGCCCTAGGATAGTGTTAGTGTTAGGGTTAGGGTTAGCATCAGCCCTAGGATAGTGTTAGGGTTAGGGTTAGGTTAGCATCAGCCGTAGCATAGTGTTAGGGTTAGGGTTAGCATCAGCCCTACGATAGTGTTAGGGTTAGGCTTAGGGTTAGCATCAGGCCTAGGATAGTGTTAGGGATAGGGTTAGCATCAGCCCTAGGATAGTCTTAGGGTTAGGGTTAGGGTTAGCATCAGCCGTAGGATAGTGTTAGGGTTAGGGTTAGCCTCAGCCCTAAGATAGTGTTAGAGTTAGGGTTACGGTTAGCATCAGCCTAGGGTAGTGTTAGGGTTAGGGTTAGGGTTAGCATCAGCCCTAGGATAGTGTTAGTGTTAGGGTTAGCATCAGCCCTAGGATAGTGTTAGTGTTAGGGTTAGGGTTAGCATCCGCCCTAGGATAGTTTTAGGGTTAGGGTTAGGGTTAGCATCAGCCCTAGGATAGTGTTAGGGTTATGGTTAGGTTTAGCATCAGCCCTAGGATAGTGTTAGGGTAAGGGTTAGGGTTAGCATCAGGCCTAGGGTAGTGTTAGGGTTACGGTTAGAATCAGCCCTAGGATAGTGTTAGGGTTAGGGTTAGGGTTAGCATCAGCCCTAGGATAGTGTTAGGTTTAGGGTTATGGATATCATCAGGCCTAGGATATTGTTAGGGTTAGGGTTAGCATCAGCCCTAGGATAGTGTTAGGGTTAGGGTTAGGGTTAGCATCAGCCCTAGGATAGTGTTAGGGTTGGGTTAGGGTTAGCATCAGCCCTAGGATAGTGTTAGGGTTAGGGTTAGGGTTAGCATCAGCCCTAGGATATTATTAGGGTTAGGGTTAGCATCAGCCCTAGGATAGTGTTAGGGTTAGGGATAGGGTTAGCATCAGGCCTAGGATAGTGTTAGGGTTAGGGTTAGGGTTATCATCAGCCCTAGGATAGTGTTAGGGTTAGGGTTAGCATCAGGCCTAGGAGAGTGTTAGGGTTAGGGTTAGCATTAGCCCTAGGATAGTGTTAGTGTTAGGGTTAGGGTTAGCATCAGCCCTAGGATAGTGTTAGGGTTAGGGTTAGGGTTAGCATAAGCCCTAGGATAGTGTTAGGGAAAGGGTTAGGGTTAGCATCAGGCCTAGGATAGTGTTAGGGTTACGGTTAGAGTCAGCCCTAGGATAGTGTTAGGGTTAGGGTTAGGGTTAGCATCAGCCCTAGGATAGTGTTAGGGTTAGGGTTAGGGTTAGCATCAGCCCTAGGATAGTATTAGGGTTAGGGTTAGGGTTAGCATCAGCCCTAGGATAGTGTTAGGGTTAGTGTTAGCATCAGCCCTAGAATAGTGTTTGGGTTAGAGTTAGGGTTAGCACAAGGCCTAGGATAGTGTTAGGGTTAGGGTTAGGGTTAGCACCAGCCCTAGGATAGTGTTAGGGTTAGGGTTAGCATCAGGCCTAGGATAGTGTTAGGGTTAGGGTTAGCATCAGCCCTAGGATAGTGTTAGGGTTAGGGTTAGGGTTAGCATCAGGCCTAGGATAGTGTTAGGGTTAGGGTTAGCATCAGCCCTAGGATAGTGTTAGGGTTAGGGTTACCATCAACCCTAGGATAGTGTTTGGGTTAGGGTTAGGGTTAGCATCAGCCCTAGGATTGTGTTAGGGTTAGGGTTAGCCTCAGCCCTAGGAGAGTTTTAGGGTTAGGGATAGGGTTAGCATCAGGCCTAGGATAGTGTTAGGGTTAGGGTTAGGGTTAGCACCAGCCCTAGGATAGTGTTAGGGTTAGGGTTAGCATCAGGCCTAGGATAGTGTTAGGGTTAGGGTGAGCATCAGCCCTAGGATAGTGTTAGGGTTAGGGTTACCAACAACCCTAGGATAGTGTTTGGGTTAGGGTTAGGGTTAGCATCAGCCCTAGGATTGTGTTAGGGTTAGGGTTAGCCTCAGCCCTAGGAGAGTTTTAGGGTTAGGGATAGGGTTAGCATCAGGCCTAGGATAGTGTTAGGGTTAGGGTTAGGGTTAGCACCAGCCCTAGGATAGTGTTAGGGTTAGGGTTAGCATCAGGCCTAGGATAGTGTTAGGGTTAGGGTTAGCATCAGCCCTAGGATAGTGTTAGGGATAGGGTTAGGGTTAGCATCAGCCCTAGGATAGTGTTAGCTTTAGGGTTAGGGATATCATCAGGACTAGGATATTGTTAGGGTTAGGGTTAGCATCAGCCCTAGGATAGTGTTGGGGTTAGGGTTAGGGTTAGCATCAGCCCTAGGATAGTGTTAGGGTTAGGGTTAGGGTTAGCATCAGACCTAGGATAGTGTTAGGGTTAGGGTTAGGGTTAGCATCAGCCCTAGGATATTATTAGGGTTAGGGTTAGCATCAGCCCTAGGATACTGTTAGGGTTAGGGTTAGGGTTAGCACCAGGCCTAGGATAGTGTTAGTGTTAGGGTTAGCATCAGCCTCAGGATAGTGTTAGGGTTAGGGTTAGGGTTAGCATCAGCCGTAGGATAGTGTTAGGGTTAGGGTTAGCCTCAGCCCTAGGATAGTGTTAGAGTTAGGGTTAGGGTTAGCATCAGCCCTAGGATAGTGTTAGGGTTAGGGTTAGGGTTAGGGTTAGGGTTAGCATCAGCCCTAGGATAGTGTTAGGGTTAGGGTTAGGGTTAGCATCCGCCCTAGGATAGTGTTAGGGTTAGGGTTAGGGTTAGCATCAACGCTAGGATAGTGTTAGGGTTAGGGTTAACATAAACCCTAGGATAGTGTCAGGGTTAGGGATAGGGTTTGCATCAGGCCTAGGATAGTGTTAGGGTTAGGGTTAGGGTTACCATCAGCCCTAGGATATTGTTAGGGTTAGGGTTAGCATCAGGCCTAGGAGAGTGTTAGGGTTAGGGTTAGCATCAGCCCTAGGATAGTGTTAGTGTTAGGGTTAGGGTTAGCATCAGCCCTAGGATAGTGTTAGGGTTAGGGTTAGGTTAGCATCAGCCGTAGCATAGTGTTAGGGTTAGGGTTAGCATCAGCCCTACGATAGTGTTAGGGTTAGGCTTAGGGTTAGCATCAGGCCTAGGATAGTGTTAGGGATAGGGTTAGCATCAGCCCTAGGATAGTCTTAGGGTTAGGGTTAGGGTTAGCATCAGCCGTAGGATAGTGTTAGGGTTAGGGTTAGCCTCAGCCCTAAGATAGTGTTAGAGTTAGGGTTACGGTTAGCATCAGCCTAGGGTAGTGTTAGGGTTAGGGTTAGGGTTAGCATCAGCCCTAGGATAGTGTTAGTGTTAGGGTTAGCATCAGCCCTAGGATAGTGTTAGTGTTAGGGTTAGGGTTAGCATCCGCCCTAGGATAGCTTTAGGGTTAGGGTTAGGGTTAGCATCAGCCCTAGGATAGTGTTAGGGTTATGGTTAGGTTTAGCATCAGCCCTAGGATAGTGTTAGGGTAAGGGTTAGGGTTAGCATCAGGCCTAGGGTAGTGTTAGGGTTACGGTTAGAATCAGCCCTAGGATAGTGTTAGGGTTAGGGTTAGGCTTAGCATCAGCCCTAGGATAGTGTTAGGTTTAGGGTTATGGATATCATCAGGCCTAGGATATTGTTAGGGTTAGGGTTAGCATCACCCCTAGGATAGTGTTAGGGTTAGGGTTAGGGTTAGCATCAGCCCTAGGATAGTGTTAGGGTTGGGTTAGGGTTAGCATCAGCCCTAGGATAGTGTTAGGGTTAGGGTTCGGGTAAGCATCAGCCCTAGGATATTATTAGGGTTAGGGTTAGCATCAGCCCTAGGATAGTGTTAGGGTTAGGGATAGGGTTAGCATCAGGCCTAGGATAGTGTTAGGGTTAGGGTTAGGGTTATCATCAGCCCTAGGATAGTGTTAGGGTTAGGGTTAGCATCAGGCCTAGGAGAGTGTTAGGGTTAGGGTTAGCATTAGCCCTAGGATAGTGTTAGTGTTAGGGTTAGGGTTAGCATCTGCCCTAGGATAGTGTTAGGGTTAGGGTTAGGGTTAGCATAAGCCCTAGGATAGTGTTAGGGAAAGGGTTAGGGTTAGCATCAGGCCTAGGATAGTGTTAGGGTTACGGTTAGAGTCAGCCCTAGGATAGTGTTAGGGTTAGGGTTAGGGTTAGCAGCAGCCCTAGGATAGTGTTAGGGTTAGGGTTAGGGTTAGTATCAGCCCTAGGATAGTATTAGGGTTAGGGTTAGGGTTAGCATCAGCCCTAGGATAGTGTTAGGGTTAGGGTTAGGGTTAGCATCAGCCCTAGGATCGTATTAGGGTTAGGGTTAGGGTTAGCATCAGCCCTAGGATATTATTAGGGTTAGTGTTAGCATCAGCCCTAGAATAGTGTTTGGGTTAGGGTTAGGGTTAGCACAAGGCCTAGGATAGTGTTAGGGTTAGGGTTAGGGTTAGCACCAGCCCTAGGATAGTGTTAGGGTTAGGGTTAGCATCAGGCCTAGGATAGTGTTAGGGTTAGGGTTAGCATCAGCCCTAGGATAGTGTTAGGGTTAGGGTTAGGGTTAGCATCAGGCCTAGGATAGTGTTAGGGTTAGGGTTAGCATCAGCCCTAGGATAGTGTTAGGGTTAGGGTTACCATCAACCCTAGGATAGTGTTTGGGTTAGGGTTAGGGTTAGCATCAGCCCTAGGATTGTGTTAGGGTTAGGGTTAGCCTCAGCCCTAGGAGAGTTTTAGGGTTAGGGATAGGGTTAGCATCAGGCCTAGGATAGTGTTAGGGTTAGGGTTAGGGTTAGCACCAGCCCTAGGATAGTGTTAGGGTTAGGGTTAGCATCAGGCCTAGGATAGTGTTAGGGTTATGGTTAGCATCAGCCCTAGGATAGTGTTAGGGTTAGGGTTACCAACAACCCTAGGATAGTGTTTGGGTTAGGGTTAGGGTTAGCATCAGCCCTAGGATTGTGTTAGGGTTAGGGTTAGCCTCAGCCCTAGGAGAGTTTTAGGGTTAGGGATAGGGTTAGCATCAGGCCTAGGATAGTGTTAGGGTTAGGGTTAGGGTTAGCACCAGCCCTAGGATAGTGTTAGGGTTAGGGTTAGCATCAGGCCTAGGATAGTGTTAGGGTTAGGGTTAGCATCAGCCCTAGGATAGTGTTAGGGTTAGGGTTAGGGTTAGCATCAGCCCTAGGATAGTGTTAGCTTTAGGGTTAGGGATATCATCAGGACTAGGATATTGTTAGGGTTAGGGTTAGCATCAGCCCTAGGATAGTGTTGGGGTTAGGGTTAGGGTTAGCATCAGCCCTAGGATAGTGTTAGGGTTAGGGTTAGGGTTAGCATCAGCCCTAGGATAGTGTTAGGGTTAGGGTTAGGGTTAGCATCAGCCCTAGGATATTATTAGGGTTAGGGTTAGCATCAGCCCTAGGATACTGTTAGGGTTAGGGTTAGGGTTAGCACCAGGCCTAGGATAGTGTTAGTGTTAGGGTTAGCATCAGCCTCAGGATAGTGTTAGGGTTAGGGTTAGGGTTAGCATCAGCCGTAGGATAGTGTTAGGGTTAGGGTTAGCCTCAGCCCTAGGATAGTGTTAGAGTTAGGGTTAGGGTTAGCATCAGCCCTAGGATAGTGTTAGGGTTAGGGTTAGGGTTAGGGTTAGGGTTAGCATCAGCCCTAGGATAGTGTTAGTGTTAGGGTTAGCATCAGCCCTAGGATAGTGTTAGGGTTAGGGCTAGGGTTAGCATCAGCCCTAGGATAGTATTAGGGTTAGGGTTAGGGTTAGGGTTAGGGTTAGCATCAGCCCTAGGATAGTGTTAGTGTTAGGGTTAGCATCAACCCTAGGATAGTGTTTGGGTTACGGTTAGGGTTAGCATCAGCCCTAGGATAGTGTTAGGGTTAGGGTTAACATCAGCCCTAGGATAGTGTTAGGGTTAGGGTTAGGGTTAGCATCAGCCCTAGGATACTGTTAGGTTTAGGGTTAGCATCAGACCTAGGATAGCGTTAGGGTTAGGGTTAGGGTTAGCATCAGCCCTAGGATAGTGTAAGTGTTAGGGTTAGGGTTAGCATCAGGCCTAGGATCGTGTTAGGGTTAGGGTTAGCATCAGCCCTAGGATAGTGTTAGGGTTAGGGTTAGCGTTAGCATCAGCCCTAGGATAGTGTTAGGGTTAGGGTTAGGGTTAGCATCAGCCCTAGGATAGTATTAGGGTTAGGGTTAGCATCAGCCCTAGGATAGTGTTAGGGTTAGGGTTAGGGTTAGCACCAGGCCTAGCATAGTGTTAGTGTTAGGGTTAGCATCAGCCTTAGGATAGTGTTAGGGTTAGGGTTAGGGGTAGCATCAGCCGTAGGATAGTGTTAGGGTTAGGGTTAGCCTCAGCCCTAAGATAGTGTTAGAGTTAGGGTTAGGGTTAGCATCAGCCCTAGGATAGTGTTAGGGTTAGGGTTAGGGTTAGCATCAGCCCTAGGATAGTGTTAGTGTTAGGGTTAGCATCAGCCCTAGGATAGTGTTAGGGTTAGGGTTAGGGTTAGCATCCGCCCTAGCATAGTGTTAGGGTTAGGGTTAGGGTTAGCATCAGCCCTAGGATAGTGTTAGGGTTAGGGTTAACATAAACCCTAGGATAGTGTCAGGGTTAGGGTTAGGGTTATCATCAAGCCTAGGATAGTGTTAGGGTTAGGGTTAGGGTTAGCATCAGTTCAAGGATAGTGTTAGGGTTAGCGTTAGGGTTAGCATCAGCCCTAGGATAGTGTTAGGGTTAGGGATAGGGTTAGCATCAGGCCTAGGATAGTGTTAGGGTTAGGGTTAGGGTTAGCATCAGGCCTAGGATAGTGTTAGGGTTAGGGTTAGGGTTAGCATCAGCCCTAGGATAGTGTTAGGGTTAGGGTTAGCATTAGGCCTAGGATAGTGTTAGGCTTAGGGTTAGCATCAGCCCTAGGATGGTGTTAGGGTTAGGATTAGGGTTAGCATCAGGCCTAGGATAGTGTTAGGGTTAGGGTTAGCATCAGCCCTAGGATAGTGTTAGGGTTAGGGTTACCATCAACCCTAGGATAGTGTTTGGGTTAGGGTTAGGGTTAGCATCAGCCCTAGGATTGTGTTAGGTTTAGGATTAGCCTCAGCCCTAGGAGAGTGTTAGGGTTAGGGATAGGGTTAGCATCAGGCCTAGGATAGTGTTAGGGTTAGTGTTAGGGTTAGCACCAGCCCTAGGATAGTGTTAGGGTTAGGGTTAGCATCAGGCCTAGGATAGTGTTAGGGTTAGGGTTAGCATCAGCCCTAGGATAGTGTTAGGGTTAGGGTTAGGGTTAGCATCAGCCCTAGGATAGTGTTAGCTTTAGGGTTAGGGATATCATCAGGACTAGGATATTGTTATGGTTAGGGTTAGCAGCAGCCCTAGGATAGTGTTGGGGTTAGGGTTAGGGTTAGCATCAGCCCTAGGATAGTGTTAGGGTTAGGGTTAGGGTTAGCATCAGACCTAGGATAGTGTTAGGGTTAGGGTTAGGGTTAGCATCAGCCCTAGGATATTATTAGGGTTAGGGTTAGCATCAGCCCTAGGAGACTGTTAGGGTTAGGGTTAGGGTTACCACCAGGCCTAGGATAGTGTTAGTGTTACGGTTAGCATCAGCCTTAGGATAGTGTTAGGGTTAGGGTTAGGGTTAGCATCAGCCGTAGGATAGTGTTAGGGTTAAGGTTAGCCTCAGCCCTAGGATAGTGTTAGAGTTAGGGTTAGGGTTAGCATCAGCCCTAGGATAGTGTGAGGGTTAGGGTTAGGGTTAGGGTTAGCATCAGCCCTAGGATAGTGTTAGGGTTATGGTTAGGTTTAGCATCAGCCCTAGGATAGTGTTAGGGTAAGGGTTAGGGTTAGCATCAGGCCTAGGGTAGTGTTAGGGTTACGGTTAGAATCAGCCCTAGGATAGTGTTAGGGTTAGGGTTAGGCTTAGCATCAGCCCTAGGATAGTGTTAGGTTTAGGGTTATGGATATTATCAGGCCTAGGATATTGTTAGGGTTAGGGTTAGCATCAGCCCTAGGATAGTGTTAGGGTTAGGGTTAGGGTTAGCATCAGCCCTAGGATAGTGTTAGGGTTGGGTTAGGGTTAGCATCAGCCCTAGGATAGTGTTAGGGTTAGGGTTAGGGTTAGCATCAGCCCTAGGATATTATTAGGGTTAGGGTTAGCATCAGCCCTAGGATAGTGTTAGGGTTAGGGATAGGGTTAGCATCAGGCCTAGGATAGTGTTAGGGTTAGGGTTAGGGTTATCATCAGCCCTAGGATAGTGTTAGGGTTAGGGTTAGCATCAGGCCTAGGAGAGTGTTAGGGTTAGGGTTAGCATTAGCCCTAGGATAGTGTTAGTGTTAGGGTTAGGGTTAGCATCAGCCCTAGGATAGTGTTAGGGTTAGGGTTAGGGTTAGCATAAGCCCTAGGATAGTGTTAGGGAAAGGGTTAGGGTTAGCATCAGGCCTAGGATAGTGTTAGGGTTACGGTTAGAGTCAGCCCTAGGATAGTGTTAGGGTTAGGGTTAGGGTTAGCATCAGCCCTAGGATAGTGTTAGGGTTAGGGTTAGGGTTAGCATCAGCCCTAGGATAGTATTAGGGTTAGGGTTAGGGTTAGCATCAGCCCTAGGATAGTGTTAGGGTTAGGGTTAGGGTTAGCATCAGCCCTAGGATCGTATTAGGGTTAGGGTTAGGGTTAGCATCAGCCCTAGGATATTATTAGGGTTAGTGTTAGCATCAGCCCTAGAATAGTGTTTGGGTTAGGGTTAGGGTTAGCACAAGGCCTAGGATAGTGTTAGGGTTAGGGTTAGGGTTAGCACCAGCCCTAGGATAGTGTTAGGGTTAGGGTTAGCATCAGGCCTAGGATAGTGTTAGGGTTAGGGTTAGCATCAGCCCTAGGATAGTGTTAGGGTTAGGGTTAGGGTTAGCATCAGGCCTAGGATAGTGTTAGGGTTAGGGTTAGCATCAGCCCTAGGATAGTGTTAGGGTTAGGGTTACCATCAACCCTAGGATAGTGTTTGGGTTAGGGTTAGGGTTAGCATCAGCCCTAGGATTGTGTTAGGGTTAGGGTTAGCCTCAGCCCTAGGAGAGTTTTAGGCTTAGGGATAGGGTTAGCATCAGGCCTAGGATAGTGTTAGGGTTAGGGTTAGGGATAGCACCAGCCCTAGGATAGTGTTAGGGTTAGGGTTAGCATCAGGCCTAGGATAGTGTTAGGGTTATGGTTAGCATCAGCCCTAGGATAGTGTTAGGGTTAGGGTTACCAACAACCCTAGGATAGTGTTTGGGTTAGGGTTAGGGTTAGCATCAGCCCTAGGATTGTGTTAGGGTTAGGGTTAGCCTCAGCCCTAGGAGAGTTTTAGGGTTAGGGATAGGGTTAGCATCAGGCCTAGGATAGTGTTAGGGTTAGGGTTAGGGTTAGCACCAGCCCTAGGATAGTGTTAGGGTTAGGGTTAGCATCAGGCCTAGGATAGTGTTAGGGTTAGGGTTAGCATCAGCCCTAGGATAGTGTTAGGGTTAGGGTTAGGGTTAGCATCAGCCCTAGGATAGTGTTAGCTTTAGGGTTAGGGATATCATCAGGACTAGGATATTGTTAGGGTTAGGGTTAGCATCAGCCCTAGGATAGTGTTGGGGTTAGGGTTAGGGTTAGCATCAGCCCTAGGATAGTGTTAGGGTTAGGGTTAGGGTTAGCATCAGACCTAGGATAGTGTTAGGGTTAGGGTTAGGGTTAGCATCAGCCCTAGGATATTATTAGGGTTAGGGTTAGCATCAGCCCTAGGATACTGTTAGGGTTAGGGTTAGGGTTAGCACCAGGCCTAGGATAGTGTTAGTGTTAGGGTTAGCATCAGCCTCAGGATAGTGTTAGGGTTAGGGTTAGGGTTAGCATCAGCCGTAGGATAATGTTAGGGTTAGGGTTAGCCTCAGCCCTAGGATAGTGTTAGAGTTAGGGTTAGGGTTAGCATCAGCCCTAGGATAGTGTTAGGGTTAGGGTTAGGGTTAGGATTAGGGTTAGCATCAGCCCTAGGATAGTGTTAGTGTTAGGGTTAGCATCAGCCCTAGGATAGTGTTAGGGTTAGGGTTAGGGTTAGCATCAGCCCTAGGATAGTATTAGGGTTAGGGTTAGGGTTAGGGTTAGGGTTAGCATCAGCCCTAGGATAGTGTTAGTGTTAGGGTTAGCATCAACCCTAGGATAGTGTTTGGGTTAGGGTTAGGGTTAGCATCAGCCCTAGGATAGTGTTAGGGTTAGGGTTAACATCAGCCCTAGGATAGTGTTAGGGTTAGGGTTAGGGTTAGCATCAGCCCTAGGATACTGTTAGGTTTAGGGTTAGCATCAGACCTAGGATAGCGTTAGGGTTAGGGTTAGGGTTAGCATCAGCCCTAGGATAGTGTAAGTGTTAGGGTTAGGGTTAGCATCAGGCCTAGGATCGTGTTAGGGTTAGGGTTAGCATCAGCCCTAGGATAGTGTTAGGGTTAGGGTTAGCGTTAGCATCAGCCCTAGGATAGT
Source organism: Lemur catta (assembly GCF_020740605.2). Taxonomy (NCBI): domain Eukaryota; kingdom Metazoa; phylum Chordata; class Mammalia; order Primates; family Lemuridae; genus Lemur; species Lemur catta. The sequence goes on along the minus strand of NW_025423852.1, from coordinate 716,903 downwards.
GTTAGGGTTAGGGTTAGGGTTAGCATCAGCCCTAGGATAGTATTAGGGTTAGGGTTAGCATCAGCCCTAGGATAGTGTTAGGGTTAGGGTTAGGGTTAGCACCAGGCCTAGCATAGTGTTAGTGTTAGGGTTAGCATCAGCCTTAGGATAGTGTTAGGGTTAGGGTTAGGGGTAGCATCAGCCGTAGGATAGTGTTAGGGTTAGGGTTAGCCTCAGCCCTAAGATAGTGTTAGAGTTAGGGTTAGGGTTAGCATCAGCCCTAGGATAGTGTTAGGGTTAGGGTTAGGGTTAGCATCAGCCCTAGGATAGTGTTAGTGTTAGGGTTAGCATCAGCCCTAGGATAGTGTTAGGGTTAGGGTTAGGGTTAGCATCCGCCCTAGCATAGTGTTAGGGTTAGGGTTAGGGTTAGCATCAGCCCTAGGATAGTGTTAGGGTTAGGGTTAACATAAACCCTAGGATAGTGTCAGGGTTAGGGTTAGGGTTATCATCAAGCCTAGGATAGTGTTAGGGTTAGGGTTAGGGTTAGCATCAGTTCAAGGATAGTGTTAGGGTTAGCGTTAGGGTTAGCATCAGCCCTAGGATAGTGTTAGGGTTAGGGATAGGGTTAGCATCAGGCCTAGGATAGTGTTAGGGTTAGGGTTAGGGTTAGCATCAGGCCTAGGATAGTGTTAGGGTTAGGGTTAGGGTTAGCATCAGCCCTAGGATAGTGTTAGGGTTAGGGTTAGCATTAGGCCTAGGATAGTGTTAGGCTTAGGGTTAGCATCAGCCCTAGGATGGTGTTAGGGTTAGGATTAGGGTTAGCATCAGGCCTAGGATAGTGTTAGGGTTAGGGTTAGCATCAGCCCTAGGATAGTGTTAGGGTTAGGGTTACCATCAACCCTAGGATAGTGTTTGGGTTAGGGTTAGGGTTAGCATCAGCCCTAGGATTGTGTTAGGTTTAGGATTAGCCTCAGCCCTAGGAGAGTGTTAGGGTTAGGGATAGGGTTAGCATCAGGCCTAGGATAGTGTTAGGGTTAGTGTTAGGGTTAGCACCAGCCCTAGGATAGTGTTAGGGTTAGGGTTAGCATCAGGCCTAGGATAGTGTTAGGGTTAGGGTTAGCATCAGCCCTAGGATAGTGTTAGGGTTAGGGTTAGGGTTAGCATCAGCCCTAGGATAGTGTTAGCTTTAGGGTTAGGGATATCATCAGGACTAGGATATTGTTATGGTTAGGGTTAGCAGCAGCCCTAGGATAGTGTTGGGGTTAGGGTTAGGGTTAGCATCAGCCCTAGGATAGTGTTAGGGTTAGGGTTAGGGTTAGCATCAGACCTAGGATAGTGTTAGGGTTAGGGTTAGGGTTAGCATCAGCCCTAGGATATTATTAGGGTTAGGGTTAGCATCAGCCCTAGGAGACTGTTAGGGTTAGGGTTAGGGTTAGCACCAGGCCTAGGATAGTGTTAGTGTTAGGGTTAGCATCAGCCTTAGGATAGTGTTAGGGTTAGGGTTAGGGTTAGCATCAGCCGTAGGATAGTGTTAGGGTTAGGGTTAGCCTCAGCCCTAGGATAGTGTTAGAGTTAGGGTTAGGGTTAGCATCAGCCCTAGGATAGTGTGAGGGTTAGGGTTAGGGTTAGGGTTAGCATCAGCCCTAGGATAGTGTTAGTGTTAGGGTTAGCATCAGCCCTAGGATAGTGTTAGGGTTAGGGTTAGTGTTAGCATCAGCCCTAGGATAGTATTAGGGTTAGGGTTAGGGTTAGGGTTAGCATCAGCCCTAGGATAGTGTTAGTGTTAGGGTTAGCATCAACCCTAGGATAGTGTTTGGGTTAGGGTTAGGGTTAGCATCAGCCCTAGGATAGTGTTAGGGTTAGGGTTAACATCAGCCCTAGGATAGTGTTAGGGTTAGGGTCAGGGTTAGCATCAGCCCAAGGATACTGTTAGGTTTAGGGTTAGCATCAGACCTAGGATAGTGTTAGGGTTAGGGTTAGGGTTAGCATCAGCCCTAGGATAGTGTAAGTGTTAGGGTTAGGGTTAGAATCAGGCCTAGGATAGTGTTAGGGTTAGGGTTAGCATCAGCCCTAGGATAGTGTTAGGGTTGGGGTTAGCGTTAGCATCAGCCCTAGGATAGTGTTAGGGTTAGGGTTAGGGTTAGCATCAGCCCTAGGATAGTGTTAGGGTTAGGGTTAGGGTTAGCATCAGCCCTAGGATATTATTAGGGTTAGGGTTAGCATCAGCCCTAGGATAGTGTTAGGGTTAGGGATAGGGTTAGCATCAGGCCTAGGATAGTGTTAGGGTTAGGGTTAGGGTTATCATCAGCCCTAGGATAGTGTTAGGGTTAGGGTTAGCATCAGGCCTAGGAGAGTGTTAGGGTTAGGGTTAGCATTAGCCCTAGGATAGTGTTAGTGTTAGGGTTAGGGTTAGCATCAGCCCTAGGATAGTGTTAGGGTTAGGGTTAGGGTTAGCATAAGCCCTAGGATAGTGTTAGGGAAAGGGTTAGGGTTAGCATCAGGCCTAGGATAGTGTTAGGGTTACGGTTAGAGTCAGCCCTAGGATAGTGTTAGGGTTAGGGTTAGGGTTAGCATCAGCCCTAGGATAGTGTTAGGGTTAGGGTTAGGGTTAGCATCAGCCCTAGGATAGTATTAGGGTTAGGGTTAGGGTTAGCATCAGCCCTAGGATAGTGTTAGGGTTAGTGTTAGCATCAGCCCTAGAATAGTGTTTGGGTTAGAGTTAGGGTTAGCACAAGGCCTAGGATAGTGTTAGGGTTAGGGTTAGGGTTAGCACCAGCCCTAGGATAGTGTTAGGGTTAGGGTTAGCATCAGGCCTAGGATAGTGTTAGGGTTAGGGTTAGCATCAGCCCTAGGATAGTGTTAGGGTTAGGGTTAGGGTTAGCATCAGGCCTAGGATAGTGTTAGGGTTAGGGTTAGCATCAGCCCTAGGATAGTGTTAGGGTTAGGGTTACCATCAACCCTAGGATAGTGTTTGGGTTAGGGTTAGGGTTAGCATCAGCCCTAGGATTGTGTTAGGGTTAGGGTTAGCGTCAGCCCTAGGAGAGTTTTAGGGTTAGGGATAGGGTTAGCATCAGGCCTAGGATAGTGTTAGGGTTAGGGTTAGGGTTAGCACCAGCCCTAGGATAGTGTTAGGGTTAGGGTTAGCATCAGGCCTAGGATAGTGTTAGGGTTAGGGTGAGCATCAGCCCTAGGATAGTGTTAGGGTTAGGGTTACCAACAACCCTAGGATAGTGTTTGGGTTAGGGTTAGGGTTAGCATCAGCCCTAGGATTGTGTTAGGGTTAGGGTTAGCCTCAGCCCTAGGAGAGTTTTAGGGTTAGGGATAGGGTTAGCATCAGGCCTAGGATAGTGTTAGGGTTAGGGTTAGGGTTAGCACCAGCCCTAGGATAGTGTTAGGGTTAGGGTTAGCATCAGGCCTAGGATAGTGTTAGGGTTAGGGTTAGCATCAGCCCTAGGATAGTGTTAGGGATAGGGTTAGGGTTAGCATCAGCCCTAGGATAGTGTTAGCTTTAGGGTTAGGGATATCATCAGGACTAGGATATTGTTAGGGTTAGGGTTAGCATCAGCCCTAGGATAGTGTTGGGGTTAGGGTTAGGGTTAGCATCAGCCCTAGGATAGTGTTAGGGTTAGGGTTAGGGTTAGCATCAGACCTAGGATAGTGTTAGGGTTAGGGTTAGGGTTAGCATCAGCCCTAGGATATTATTAGGGTTAGGGTTAGCATCAGCCCTAGGATACTGTTAGGGTTAGGGTTAGGGTTAGCACCAGGCCTAGGATAGTGTTAGTGTTAGGGTTAGCATCAGCCTCAGGATAGTGTTAGGGTTAGGATTAGGGTTAGCATCAGCCGTAGGATAGTGTTAGGGTTAGGGTTAGCCTCAGCCCTAGGATAGTGTTAGAGTTAGGGTTAGGGTTAGCATCAGCCCTAGGATAGTGTTAGGGTTAGGGTTAGGGTTAGGGTTAGGGTTAGCATCAGCCCTAGGATAGTGTTAGGGTTAGGGTTAGGGTTAGCATCCGCCCTAGGATAGTGTTAGGGTTAGGGTTAGGGTTAGCATCAACGCTAGGATAGTGTTAGGGTTAGGGTTAACATAAACCCTAGGATAGTGTCAGGGTTAGGGATAGGGTTTGCATCAGGCCTAGGATAGTGTTAGGGTTAGGGTTAGGGTTACCATCAGCCCTAGGATATTGTTAGGGTTAGGGTTAGCATCAGGCCTAGGAGAGTGTTAGGGTTAGGGTTAGCATCAGCCCTAGGATAGTGTTAGTGTTAGGGTTAGGGTTAGCATCAGCCCTAGGATAGTGTTAGGGTTAGGGTTAGGTTAGCATCAGCCGTAGCATAGTGTTAGGGTTAGGGTTAGCATCAGCCCTACGATAGTGTTAGGGTTAGGCTTAGGGTTAGCATCAGGCCTAGGATAGTGTTAGGGATAGGGTTAGCATCAGCCCTAGGATAGTCTTAGGGTTAGGGTTAGGGTTAGCATCAGCCGTAGGATAGTGTTAGGGTTAGGGTTAGCCTCAGCCCTAAGATAGTGTTAGAGTTAGGGTTACGGTTAGCATCAGCCTAGGGTAGTGTTAGGGTTAGGGTTAGGGTTAGCATCAGCCCTAGGATAGTGTTAGTGTTAGGGTTAGCATCAGCCCTAGGATAGTGTTAGTGTTAGGGTTAGGGTTAGCATCCGCCCTAGGATAGTTTTAGGGTTAGGGTTAGGGTTAGCATCAGCCCTAGGATAGTGTTAGGGTTATGGTTAGGTTTAGCATCAGCCCTAGGATAGTGTTAGGGTAAGGGTTAGGGTTAGCATCAGGCCTAGGGTAGTGTTAGGGTTACGGTTAGAATCAGCCCTAGGATAGTGTTAGGGTTAGGGTTAGGCTTAGCATCAGCCCTAGGATAGTGTTAGGTTTAGGGTTATGGATATCATCAGGCCTAGGATATTGTTAGGGTTAGGGTTAGCATCACCCCTAGGATAGTGTTAGGGTTAGGGTTAGGGTTAGCATCAGCCCTAGGATAGTGTTAGGGTTGGGTTAGGGTTAGCATCAGCCCTAGGATAGTGTTAGGGTTAGGGTTCGGGTTAGCATCAGCCCTAGGATATTATTAGGGTTAGGGTTAGCATCAGCCCTAGGATAGTGTTAGGGTTAGGGATAGGGTTAGCATCAGGCCTAGGATAGTGTTAGGGTTAGGGTTAGGGTTATCATCAGCCCTAGGATAGTGTTAGGGTTAGGGTTAGCATCAGGCCTAGGAGAGTGTTAGGGTTAGGGTTAGCATCAGGCCTAGGATAGTGTTAGTGTTAGGGTTAGGGTTAGCATCAGCCCTAGGATAGTGTTAGGGTTAGGGTTATGGTTAGCATAAGCCCTAGGATAGTGTTAGGGAAAGGGTTAGGGTTAGCATCAGGCCTAGGATAGTGTTAGGGTTACGGTTAGAGTCAGCCCTAGGATAGTGTTAGGGTTAGGGTTAGGGTTAGCATCAGCCCTAGGATAGTGTTAGGGTTAGGGTTAGGGTTAGTATCAGCCCTAGGATAGTATTATTGTTAGGGTTAGGGTTAGCATCAGCCCTAGGATAGTGTTAGGGTTAGGGTTAGGGTTAGCATCAGCCCTAGGATCGTATTAGGGTTAGGGTTAGGGTTAGCATCAGCCCTAGGATATTATTAGGGTTAGTGTTAGCATCAGCCCTAGAATAGTGTTTGGGTTAGGGTTAGGGTTAGCACAAGGCCTAGGATAGTGTTAGGGTTAGGGTTAGGGTTAGCACCAGCCCTAGGATAGTGTTAGGGTTAGGGTTAGCATCAGGCCTAGGATAGTGTTAGGGTTAGGGTTAGCATCAGCCCTAGGATAGTGTTAGGGTTAGGGTTAGGGTTAGCATCAGGCCTAGGATAGTGTTAGGGTTAGGGTTAGCATCAGCCCTAGGATAGTGTTAGGGTTAGGGTTACCATCAACCCTAGGATAGTGTTTGGGTTAGGGTTAGGGTTAGCATCAGCCCTAGGATTGTGTTAGGGTTAGGTTTAGCCTCAGCCCTAGGAGAGTTTTAGGGTTAGGGATAGGGTTAGCATCAGGCCTAGGATAGTGTTAGGGTTAGGGTTAGGGTTAGCACCAGCCCTAGGATAGTGTTAGGGTTAGGGTTAGCATCAGGCCTAGGATAGTGTTAGGGTTATGGTTAGCATCAGCCCTAGGATAGTGTTAGGGTTAGGGTTACCAACAACCCTAGGATAGTGTTTGGGTTAGGGTTAGGGTTAGCATCAGCCCTAGGATTGTGTTAGGGTTAGGGTTAGCCTCAGCCCTAGGAGAGTTTTAGGGTTAGGGATAGGGTTAGCATCAGGCCTAGGATAGTGTTAGGGTTAGGGTTAGGGTTAGCACCAGCCCTAGGATAGTGTTACGGTTAGGGTTAGCATCAGGCCTAGGATAGTGTTAGGGTTAGGGTTAGCATCAGCCCTAGGATAGTGTTAGGGTTAGGGTTAGGGTTAGCATCAGCCCTAGGATAGTGTTAGCTTTAGGGTTAGGGATATCATCAGGACTAGGATATTGTTAGGGTTAGGGTTAGCATCAGCCCTAGGATAGTGTTGGGGTTAGGGTTAGGGTTAGCATCAGCCCTAGGATAGTGTTAGGGTTAGGGTTAGGGTTAGCATCAGACCTAGGATAGTGTTAGGGTTAGGGTTAGGGTTAGCATCAGCCCTAGGATATTATTAGGGTTAGGGTTAGCATCAGCCCTAGGATACTGTTAGGGTTAGGGTTAGGGTTAGCACCAGGCCTAGGATAGTGTTAGTGTTAGGGTTAGCATCAGCCTCAGGATAGTGTTAGGGTTAGGGTTAGGGTTAGCATCAGCCGTAGGATAGTGTTAGGGTTAGGGTTAGCCTCAGCCCTAGGATAGTGTTAGAGTTAGGGTTAGGGTTAGCATCAGCCCTAGGATAGTGTTAGGGTTAGGGTTAGGGTTAGGGTTAGGGTTAGCATCAGCCCTAGGATAGTGTTAGTGTTAGGGTTAGCATCAGCCCTAGGATAGTGTTAGGGTTAGGGTTAGGGTTAGCATCAGCCCTAGGATAGTATTAGGGTTAGGGTTAGGGTTAGGGTTAGGGTTAGCATCAGCCCTAGGATAGTGTTAGTGTTAGGGTTAGCATCAACCCTAGGATAGTGTTTGGGTTACGGTTAGGGTTAGCATCAGCCCTAGGATAGTGTTAGGGTTAGGGTTAACATCAGCCCTAGGATAGTGTTAGGGTTAGGGTTAGGGTTAGCATCAGCCCTAGGATACTGTTAGGTTTAGGGTTAGCATCAGACCTAGGATAGCGTTAGGGTTAGGGTTAGGGTTAGCATCAGCCCTAGGATAGTGTAAGTGTTAGGGTTAGGGTTAGCATCAGGCCTAGGATCGTGTTAGGGTTAGGGTTAGCATCAGCCCTAGGATAGTGTTAGGGTTAGGGTTAGCGTTAGCATCAGCCCTAGGATAGTGTTAGGGTTAGGGTTAGGGTTAGCATCAGCCCTAGGATAGTATTAGGGTTAGGGTTAGCATCAGCCCTAGGATAGTGTTAGGGTTAGGGTTAGGGTTAGCACCAGGCCTAGCATAGTGTTAGTGTTAGGGTTAGCATCAGCCTTAGGATAGTGTTAGGGTTAGGGTTAGGGGTAGCATCAGCCGTAGGATAGTGTTAGGGTTAGGGTTAGCCTCAGCCCTAAGATAGTGTTAGAGTTAGGGTTAGGGTTAGCATCAGCCCTAGGATAGTGTTAGGGTTAGGGTTAGGGTTAGCATCAGCCCTAGGATAGTGTTAGTGTTAGGGTTAGCATCAGCCCTAGGATAGTGTTAGGGTTAGGGTTAGGGTTAGCATCCGCCCTAGCATAGTGTTAGGGTTAGGGTTAGGGTTAGCATCAGCCCTAGGATAGTGTTAGGGTTAGGGTTAACATAAACCCTAGGATAGTGTCAGGGTTAGGGTTAGGGTTATCATCAAGCCTAGGATAGTGTTAGGGTTAGGGTTAGGGTTAGCATCAGTTCAAGGATAGTGTTAGGGTTAGCGTTAGGGTTAGCATCAGCCCTAGGATAGTGTTAGGGTTAGGGATAGGGTTAGCATCAGGCCTAGGATAGTGTTAGGGTTAGGGTTAGGGTTAGCATCAGGCCTAGGATAGTGTTAGGGTTAGGGTTAGGGTTAGCATCAGCCCTAGGATAGTGTTAGGGTTAGGGTTAGCATTAGGCCTAGGATAGTGTTAGGCTTAGGGTTAGCATCAGCCCTAGGATGGTGTTAGGGTTAGGATTAGGGTTAGCATCAGGCCTAGGATAGTGTTAGGGTTAGGGTTAGCATCAGCCCTAGGATAGTGTTAGGGTTAGGGTTACCATCAACCCTAGGATAGTGTTTGGGTTAGGGTTAGGGTTAGCATCAGCCCTAGGATTGTGTTAGGTTTAGGATTAGCCTCAGCCCTAGGAGAGTGTTAGGGTTAGGGATAGGGTTAGCATCAGGCCTAGGATAGTGTTAGGGTTAGTGTTAGGGTTAGCACCAGCCCTAGGATAGTGTTAGGGTTAGGGTTAGCATCAGGCCTAGGATAGTGTTAGGGTTAGGGTTAGCATCAGCCCTAGGATAGTGTTAGGGTTAGGGTTAGGGTTAGCATCAGCCCTAGGATAGTGTTAGCTTTAGGGTTAGGGATATCATCAGGACTAGGATATTGTTATGGTTAGGGTTAGCAGCAGCCCTAGGATAGTGTTGGGGTTAGGGTTAGGGTTAGCATCAGCCCTAGGATAGTGTTAGGGTTAGGGTTAGGGTTAGCATCAGACCTAGGATAGTGTTAGGGTTAGGGTTAGGGTTAGCATCAGCCCTAGGATATTATTAGGGTTAGGGTTAGCATCAGCCCTAGGAGACTGTTAGGGTTAGGGTTAGGGTTAGCACCAGGCCTAGGATAGTGTTAGTGTTAGGGTTAGCATCAGCCTTAGGATAGTGTTAGGGTTAGGGTTAGGGTTAGCATCAGCCGTAGGATAGTGTTAGGGTTAGGGTTAGCCTCAGCCCTAGGATAGTGTTAGAGTTAGGGTTAGGGTTAGCATCAGCCCTAGGATAGTGTGAGGGTTAGGGTTAGGGTTAGGGTTAGCATCAGCCCTAGGATAGTGTTAGTGTTAGGGTTAGCATCAGCCCTAGGATAGTGTTAGGGTTAGGGTTAGTGTTAGCATCAGCCCTAGGATAGTATTAGGGTTAGGGTTAGGGTTAGGGTTAGCATCAGCCCTAGGATAGTGTTAGTGTTAGGGTTAGCATCAACCCTAGGATAGTGTTTGGGTTAGGGTTAGGGTTAGCATCAGCCCTAGGATAGTGTTAGGGTTAGGGTTAACATCAGCCCTAGGATAGTGTTAGGGTTAGGGTTAGGGTTAGCATCAGCCCAAGGATACTGTTAGGTTTAGGGTTAGCATCAGACCTAGGATAGTGTTAGGGTTAGGGTTAGGGTTAGCATCAGCCCTAGGATAGTGTAAGTGTTAGGGTTAGGGTTAGAATCAGGCCTAGGATAGTGTTAGGGTTAGGGTTAGCATCAGCCCTAGGATAGTGTTAGGGTTGGGGTTAGCGTTAGCATCAGCCCTAGGATAGTGTTAGGGTTAGGGTTAGGGTTAGCATCAGCCCTAGGATAGTATTAGGGTTAGGGTTAGCATCAGCCCTAGGATAGTGTTAGGGTTAGGGTTAGGGTTAGCACCAGGCCTAGCATAGTGTTAGTGTTAGGGTTAGCATCAGCCTTAGGATAGTGTTAGGGTTAGGGTTAGGGTTAGCATCAGCCGTAGGATAGTGTTAGGGTTAGGGTTAGCCTCAGCCCTAAGATAGTGTTAGAGTTAGGCTTAGGGTTAGCATCAGCCCTAGGATAGTGTTAGGGTTAGGGTTAGGGTTAGCATCAGCCCTAGGATAGTGTTAGTGTTAGGGTTAGCATCAGCCCTAGGATAGTGTTAGGGTTAGGGTTAGGGTTAGCATCCGCCCTAGGATAGTGTTAGGGTTAGGGTTAGGGTTAGCATCAGTCCTAGGATAGTGTTAGGGTTAGGGTTAACATAAACCCTAGGATAGTGTCAGGGTTAGGGTTAGGGTTATCATCAGGCCTAGGATAGTGTTAGGGTTAGGGTTAGGGTTAGCATCAGTTCAAGGATAGTGTTAGGGTTAGCGTTAGGGTTAGCATCAGCCCTAGGATAGTGTTAGGGTTAGGGATAGGGTTAGCATCAGGCCTAGGATAGTGTTAGGGTTAGGGTTAGGGTTAGCATCAGCCCTAGGATAGTGTTAGGGTTAGGGTTAGCATTAGGCCTAGGAGAGTGTTAGGGTTAGGGTTAGCATCAGCCCTAGGATAGTGTTAGTGTTAGGGTTAGGGTTAGCATCAGCCCTAGGATAGTGTTAGTGTTATGGTTAGGTTTAGCATCAGCGCTAGGATAGTGTTAGGGTAAGGGTTAGGGTTAGCATCAGGCCTAGGATAGTGTTAGGGTTACGGTTAGAATCAGCCCTAGGATAGTGTTATGGTTAGGGTTAGGGTTAGCATCAGCCCTAGGATAGTGTTAGGTTTAGGTTTAGGGATATCATCAGGCCTAGGATATTGTTAGGGTTAGGGTTAGCATCAGCCCTAGGATAGTGTTAGAGTTAGGGTTAGGGTTAGCATCAGCCCTAGGATAGTGTTAGGGTTAGGGTTTCGGTTAGCATCAGCCCTAGGATAGTGTTAGGGTTAGGGTTAGGGTTAGCATCAGCCCTAGGATATTATTAGGGTTAGGGTTAGCATCAGCCCTAGGATAGTGTTAGGGTTAACTTTAGGGTTAACACCAGGCTTAGGATAGTGTTAGTGTTAGGGTTAGCATCAGCCTTAGGATAGCGTTAGGGTCAGGGTTAGGGTTAGCATCAGCCGTAGGATAGTGTTAGGGTTAGTGTTAGCCTCAGCCCTAGGATAGTGTTAGAGTTAGGTTTAGGGTTAGCATCAGCCCTAGGATAGTGTTAGGGTTAGGGTTAGGGTTAGCATCAGCCCTAGGATAGTGTTAGGGTTAGGGTTAGCATCCGTCCTAGGATAGTGTTAGGGTTAGGGTTAGCATCAGCTTAGGATAGTGTTAGGGTTAGGGTTAGGGTTAGCATCAGCCCTAGGATAGTGTTAGTTTTAGGGTTAGGGATATCATCAGGACTAGGATATTGTTAGGGTTAGGGTTAGCATCAGCCCTAGGATAGTGTTAGGGTTAGGGTTAGGGATAGCATCAGCCCTAGGATAGTGTTAGGGTTAGGGTTAGGGTTAGAATCAGCCCTAGGATAGTGTTAGGGTTAGGATTAGCATCAGCCCTAGAATAGTGTTAGGGTTAGGGTTAGGGTTAGCATCAGCCCTAGGATAGTGTTAAGGTTAGGGTTAGCCTCAGCCCTAGGAGAGTGTTAGGGTTAGGGATAGGGTTAGCATCAGCCCTAGGATAGTGTTAGTGTTAGGGTGAGCATCAGCCCTAGGATAGTGTTAGGGTTAGGGTTAGGGTTAGCATCAGCCCTAGGATAGTATTAGGGTTAGGGTTAGGGTTAGGGTTAGGGTTAGCATCAGCTCTAGGATAGTGTTAGGGTTAGGGTTAGGGTTAGCATCAGCCCTCGGATAGTGTTAGGGTTAGGGTTAGCCTCAGCACTAAGATAGTGTTAGAGTTAGGGTTAGGGTTAGCATCAGCCCTTCGATAGTGTTAGGGTTAGGGTTAGGGTTAGCATCAGCCCTAAGATAGTGTTAGTGTTAGGGTTAGCATCAGCCCTAGGATAGTGTTAGGGTTAGGGTTAGGGTTAGCATCAGCCCTAGGATAGTGTTAGGGTTAGGGTTAACATAAACCCTAGGATAGTGTCAGGGTTAGGGTTAGGGTTATCATCAGGCCTAGGATAGTGTTAGGGTTAGGGTTAGGGTTAGCATCAGTTCAAGGATACTGTTAGGGTTAGCGTTAGGGTTAGCATCAGCCCTAGGATAGTGTTAGTGATACGGATAGGGTTAGCATCAGGCCTAGGATAGTGTTAGGGTTAGGGTTAGGGTTAGCATCAGCCCTAGGATATTGTTAGTGTTAGGGTTAGCATCAGGCCTAGGAGAGTGTTAGGGTTAGGGTTAGCATCACCCTAGGATAGTGTTACTGTTAGGGTTAGGGTTAGCATCAGCCCTAGGATAGTGTTAGGGTTATGGTTAGGTTTAGCATCAGCCCTAGAATAGTGTTAGGGTAAGGGTTAGGGTTAGCATCAGGCCTAGGATAGTGTTAGGGTTACAGTTAGAATCAGCCCTAGGATAGTGTTAGGGTTAGGGTTAGGGTTAGCATCAGGCCTAGGATAGTGTTAGGGTTAGGGTTAGCATCAGCCCTAGGATAGTGTTAGTGTTAGGTTTAGGGTTAGCATCAGCCGTAGGATAGTGTTAGGGTTAGGGTTACCATCAACCCTAGGATAGTGTTTGGGTTAGGGTTAGGGTTAGCATCAGCCCTAGGATTGTGTTAGGGTTAGGGTTAGCCTCAGCCCTAGGAGATTGTTAGGGTTAGGGATAGGGTTAGCATCAGGCCTAGGATAGTGTTAGGGTTAGGGTTAGGGTTAGCACCAGCCCTAGGATAGTGTTAGGGTTAGGGTTAGCATCAGGCCTAGGATAGTGTTAGGGTTAGGGTTAGCATCAGCCCTAGGATAGTGTTAGGGTTAGGGTTAGGGTTAGCATCAGCCCTAGGATAGTGTTAGGTTTAGGGTTAGCATCAGCCCTAAGATAGTGTTAGGGTTAGGGTTAGGGTTAGCATCAGGCCTAGGATAGTGTTAGGGTTAGGGTTAGCATCAGCCCTAGGATAGTGTTAGTGTTAGGGTTAGGGTTAGCACCAGCCGTAGGATAGTGTTAGGGTTAGGGTTACCATCAACCCTAGGATAGTGTTTGGGTTAGGGTTAGGGTTAGCATCAGCCCTAGGATTGTGTTAGGGTTAGGGTTAGCCTCAGCCCTAGGAGAGTGTTAGGGTTAGGGATAGGGTTAGCATCAGGCCTAGGATAGTGTTAGGGTTAGGGTTAGGGTTAGCACCAGCCCTAGGATAGTGTTAGGGTTAGGGTTAGCATCAGGCCTAGGATAGTGTTAGGGTTAGGGTTAGCATCAGCCCTAGGATAGTGTTAGGGTTAGGGTTAGGGTTAGCATCAGCCCTAGGATAGTGTTAGTTTTAGGGTTAGGGATATCATCAGGACTAGGATATTGTTAGGGTTAGGGTTAGCATCAGCCCTAGGATAGTGTTAGGGTTAGTGTTAGGGTTACCATCAGCCCTAGGATAGTGTTAGGGTTAGGGTTAGGGATAGCATCAGCCCTAGGATAGTGTTAGGGTTAGGGTTAGGGTTAGAATCAGCCCTAGGATAGTGTTAGGGTTAGGGTTAGGGTTAGCATCAGCCCTAGGATAGTGTTAATGTTAGGGTTAGCCTCAGCCCTAGGAGAGTGTTAGGGTTAGGGATAGGGTTAGCATCAGCCCTAGGATAGTGTTAGTGTTAGGGTGAGCATCAGCCCTAGGATAGTGTTAGGGTTAGGGTTAGGGTTAGCATCAGCCCTAGGATAGTATTAGGGTTAGGGTTAGGGTTAGGGTTAGGGTTAGCATCAGCTCTAGGATAGTGTTAGGGTTAGGGTTAGGGTTAGCATCAGCCCTAGGATAGTGTTAGGGTTAGGTTTAGGGTTAGCATCAGCCCTAGGATAGTGTTAGGGTTAGGGTTAGGGTTAGCATCAGGCCTAGGAAAGTGTTAGGGTTAGGGTTAGCATCAGCCCTAGGATAGTGTTAGGGATAGGGTTAGGGTTAGCATCAGCCCTAGGATAGTGTTAGTGTTAGGGTTAGCATCAACCCTAGGATAGTGTTTGGGTTAGGGTTAGGGTTAGCATCAGCCCTAGGATAGTGTTAGGGTTAGGGTTAGCCTCAGGCCTAGGAGAGTGTTAGGGTTAGGGATAGGGTTAGCATCAGGCCTGGGATAGTGTTAGGGTTAGGGTTAGGGTTAGCATCAGCCCTAGGATAGTGTTAGGGTTAGGGTTAGCATCAGCCCTAGGATAGTGTTAGTGTTAGGGTTAGGGTTAGCATCAGCCCTAGGATAGTGTTAGTTTTAGGGTTAGGGATATCATCAGGACTAGGATATTGTTAGGGTTAGGGTTAGCATCAGCCCTAGGATACTGTTAGGGTTAGTGTTAGCGTTACCATCAGCCCTAGGATAGTGTTAGGGTTAGGGTTAGGGATAGCATCAGCCCTAGGATAGTGTTAGGGTTAGGGTTAGTGTTAGAATCAGCCCTAGGATAGTGTTAGGGTTAGGGTTAGCATCAGCCCTAGAATAGTGTTAGGGTTAGGGTTAGGGTTAGCATCAGCCCTAGGATAGTGTTAAGGTTAGGGTTAGCCTCAGCCCTAGGAGAGTGTTAGGGTTAATGATAGGGTTAGCATCAGCCCTAGGATAGTGTTAGTGTTAGGGTGAGCATCAGCCCTAGGATAGTGTTAGGGTTAGGGTTAGGGTTAGCATCAGCCCTAGGATAGTATTAGGGTTAGGGTTAGGGTTAGGGTTAGGGTTAGGGTTAGCATCAGCTCTAGGATAGTGTTAGGGTTAGGGTTAGGGTTAGCATCAGCCCTAGGATAGTGTTAGGGTTAGGTTTAGGGTTAGCATCAGCCCTAGGATAGTGTTAGGGTTAGGGTTAGTGTTAGCATCAGGCCTAGGACAGTGTTAGGGTTAGGGTTAGCATCAGCCCTAGGATATTGTTAGGGTTAGGGTTAGGGTTAGCATCAGCCCTAGGATAGTGTTAGTGTTAGGGTTAGCATCAACCCTAGGATAGTGTTTGGGTTAGGGTTAGGGTTAGCATCAGCCCTAGGATAGTGTTAGGGTTAGGGTTAGCCTCAGCCCTAGGAGAGTGTTAGGGTTAGGGATAGGGTTAGCATCAGGCCTAGGATAGTGTTAGGGTTAGGGTTAGGGTTAGCATCAGCCCTAGGATAGTGTTAGGGTTAGGGTTAGCATCAGCCCTAGGATAGTGTTAGTGTTAGGGTTAGGGTTAGCATCAGCCGTAGGATAGTGTTAGGGTTAGGGTTACCATCAACCCTAGGATAGTGTTTGGGTTAGGGTTAGGGTTAGCATCAGCCCTAGGATTGTGTTAGGGTTAGGGTTAGCCTCAGCCCTAGGAGAGTGTTAGGGTTAGGGATAGGGTTAGCATCAGGCCTAGGATAGTGTTAGGGTTAGGGTTAGGGTTAGCACCAGCCCTAGGATAGTGTTAGGGTTAGGGTTAGCATCCGGCCTAGGATAGTGTTAGGGTTAGGGTTAGCATCAGCTTAGGATAGTGTTAGGGTTAGGGTTAGGGTTAGCATCAGCCCTAGGATAGTGTTAGTTTTAGGGTTAGGGATATCAACAGGACTAGGATATTGTTAGGGGTAGGGTTAGCATCAGCCCTAGGATAGTGTTAGGGTTAGTGTTAGGGTTACCATCAGCCCTAGGATAGTATTAGGGTTAGGGTTAGGGATAGCATCAGCCCTAGGATAGTGTTAGGGTTAGGGTTAGGGTTAGAATCAGCCCTAGGATAGTGTTAGGGTTAGGGTTAGCATCAGCCCTAGAATAGTGTTAGGGTTAGGGTTAGGGTTAGCATCAGCCCTAGGATAGTGTTAAGGTTAGGGTTAGCCTCAGCCCTAGGAGAGTGTTAGGGTTAGGGATAGGGTTAGCATCAGCCCTAGGATAGGGTTAGTGTTAGGGTGAGCATCAGCCCTAGGATAGTGTTAGGGTTAGGGTTAGGGTTACCATCAGCCCTAGGATAGTATTAGGGTTAGGGTTAGGGTTAGGGTTAGGGTTAGCATCAGCTCTAGGATAGTGTTAGGGTTAGGGTTAGGGATAGCATCAGCCCTAGGTTAGTGTTAGGGTTAGGGTTAGGGTTAGGGTTAGGGTTAGCATCAGCTCTAGGATAGTGTTAGGGTTAGGGTTAGGGATAGCATCAGCCCTAGGATAGTGTTAGGGTTAGGGTTAGGGTTAGCATCAGCCCTAGGATAGTGTTAGGGTTAGGGTTAGGGTTAGCATCAGGCCTAGGACAGTGTTAGGGTTAGGGTTAGCATCAGCCCTAGGATAGTGTTAGGGTTAGGGTTAGGGTTAGCATCAGCCCTAGGATAGTGTTAGTGTTAGGGTTAGCATCAACCCTAGGATAGTGTTTGGGTTAGGGTTAGGGTTAGCATCAGCCCTAGGATAGTGTTAGGGTTAGGGTTAGCCTCAGCCCTAGGAGAGTGTTAGGGTTAGGGATAGGGTTAGCATCAGGCCTAGGATAGTGTTAGGGTTAGGGTTAGGGTTAGCATCAGCCCTAGGATAGTGTTAGGGTTAGGGTTAGCATCAGGCCTAGGATAGTGTTAGGGTTAGGGTTAGCATCAGCCCTAAGATAGTGTTAGGGTTAGGGTTAGGGTTAGCATCAGCCCTAGGATAGTGTTAGGGTTATGGTTAGGTTTAGCATCAGCCCTAGGACAGTGTTAGGGTAAGTGTTAGGGTTAGCATCAGGCCTAGGTTAGTGTTAGGATTACTGTTAGAATCAGCCCTAGGATAGTGTTAGGGTTAGGGTTAGGGTTAGCATCAGCCCTAGGATAGTGTTAGGGTTAGGGTTAGCATCAGCCCTAGGATAGTGTTAGGGTTAGGGTTAGGGTGAGCATCAGCCCTAGGATAGTGTTAGGGTTAGGGTTAGGGTTAGCATCAGCCCTAGGATAGTGTTAGGGTTAGGGTTAGCATCAGCCCTAGGATAGTGTTAGGGTTAGGGTTAGGGTTAGCATCAGGCCTAGGATAGTTTTAGGGTTAGGGTTAGCCTCAACCCTAGGAGAGTGTTAGGGTTAGGGATAGGGTTAGCATCAGACCTAGGATAGTGTTAGGGTTAGGGTTAGGGTTAGCATCAGCCCTAGGATAGTGTTAGGGTTAGGGTTAGCATCAGGCCTAGGATAGTGTTAGGGTTAGGGTTAGCATCAGCCCTAGGAGAGTGTTAGGGTTAGGGTTAGGGTTAGCATCAGCCCTAGGAGAGTGTTAGGGTTAGGGTTAATATCAGCCCTAGGATAGTGTTAGGGTTAGGGTTAGGGTTAGCATCAGCCCTAGGATAATGTTAGGTTTAGGGTTAGCATCAGACCTAGGATAGTGTTAGGGTTAGGGTTAGCATCAGCCCTAGGATAGTGTAAGTGTTAGGGTTAGGGTTAGCATCAGGCCTAGGATAGTGTTAGGGTTAGGGTTAGCATCAGCCCTAGGATAGTGTTAGGGTTAGGGTTAGCGTTAGCATCAGCCCTAGGATAGTGTTAGGGTTAGGGTTAGGGTTAGCATCAGCCCTAGGATAGTATTAGGGTTAGGGTTAGCATCAGCCCTAGGATAGTGTTAGGGTTAGGGTTAGGGTTAGCACCAGGCCTAGCATAGTGTTAGTGTTAGGGTTATCATCAGCCTTAGGATAGTGTTAGGGTTAGGGTTAGGGTTAGCATCAGCCCTAGGATAGTGTTAGGGTTAGGGTTAGGGTTAGCATCAGCCCTAGGATAGTGTTAGTGTTAGGGATAGCATCAGCCCTAGGATAGTGTTAGGGTTAGGGTTAGGGTTAGCATCCGCCCTAGGATAGTGTTAGGGTTAGGGTTAGGGTTAGCATCAGCCCTAGGATAGTGTTAGGGTTAGGGTTAACATAAACCCTAGGATAGTGTCAGGGTTAGGGTTAGGGTTATCATCAGGCCTAGGATAGTGTTAGGGTTAGGGTTAGGGTTAGGGTTAGCATCAGTTCAAGGATACTGTTAGGGTTAGCGTTAGGGTTAGCATCAGCCCTAGGATAGTGTTAGGGATAGGGATAGGGTTAGCATCAGGCCAAGGATAGTGTTAGGGTTAGGGTTAGGGTTAGCATCAGCCCTAGGATATTGTTAGTGTTAGGGTTAGCATCAGGCCTAGGAGAGTGTTAGGGTTAGGGTTAGCATCACCCTAGGATAGTGTTACTGTTAGGGTTAGGGTTAGCATCAGCCCTAGGATAGTGTTAGGGTTATGGTTAGGTTTAGCATCAGCCCTAGGATAGTGTTAGGGTAAGGGTTAGGGTTAGCATCAGGCCTAGGATAGTGTTAGGGTTACAGTTAGAATCAGCCCTAGGATAGTGTTAGGGTTAGGGTTAGGGTGAGCATCAGCCCTAGGATAGTGTTAGGGTAAGGGTTAGGGTTAGCATCAGGCCTAGGATAGTGTTAGGGTTACGGTTAGAATCAGCCCTAGGATAGTGTTAGGGTTAGGGTTAGGGTTAGCATCAGCCCTAGGATAGTGTTAGGGTTAGGGTTAGGGTTAGCATCAGCCCTAGGATAGTATTAGGGTTAGGGTTAGGGTTAGCATCAGCCCTAGGATAGTGTTAGGGTTAGGGTTAGGGATAGCATCAGCCCTAAGATAGTGTTAGGGTTAGGGTTAGGGTTAGCATCAGCCCTAGGATATTATTAGGCTTAGGGTTAGCATCAGCCCTAGAATAGTGTTAGGGTTAGGGTTAGGGTTAGCACCAGGCCTAGGATAGTGTTAGTGTTAGGGTTAGCATCAGCCTTAGGATAGTGTTAGGGTTAGGGTTAGGGTTAGCATCAGCCGTAGGATAGTGTTAGGGTTAGGGTTAGCCTCAGCCCTAGGATAGTGTTAGAGTTAGGGTTAGGGTTAGCATCAGCCCTAGGATAGTGTTAGGGTTAGGGTTAGGGTTAGCATCAGCCCCAGGATAGTATTAGGATTAGGGTTAGGGTTAGGGTTAGGGTTAGCATCAGCTCTAGGATAGTGTTAGGGTTAGGGTTAGGGTTAGCATCAGTCCTAGGATAGTGTTAGGGTTAGGGTTTGGGTTAGCATCAGGCCTAGGATAGTGTTAGGGTTAGGGTTAGCATCACCCCTAGGATAGTGTTAGGGTTAGGGTTAGGGTTAGCATCAGCCCTAGGATAGTGTTAGGGTTAGGGTTAGCATCAGCCCTAGGATGGTGTTAGTGTTAGGGTTAGGGTTATCATCAGGCCTAGGATAGTGTTAGGGTTAGGGTTAGCATCAGCCCTAGGATAGTGTTAGGGTTAGGGTTAGGTTAGCATCAGCCCTAGGACAGTGTTAGGGTTAGGGTTAGCATCAGCCCTACAATAGTGTTAGGGTTAGGCTTAGGGATAGCATCAGGCCTAGGATAGTGTTAGGGTTAGGGTTAGCATCAGCCCTAGGATAGTCTTAGGGTTAGGGTTAGGGTTAGCATCAGCCGTAGGATAGTGTTAGGGTTAGGGTTAGCCTCAGCCCTAAGATAGTGTTAGAGTTAGGGTTAGGGTTAGCATCAGCCCTAGGATAGTGTTACGGTTAGGGTTAGGGTTAGCATCAGCCCTAGGATAGTGTTAGTGTTAGGGTTAGCATCAGCCCTAGGATAGTGTTAGGGTTAGGGTTAGGGTTAGCATCCGCCCTAGGATAGTGTTAGGGTTAGGGTTAGGGTTAGCATCAGCCCTAGGATAGTGTTAGGGATATGGTTAGGTTTAGCATCAGCCCTAGGATAGTGTTAGGGTAAGGGTTAGGGTTAGCATCAGGCCTAGGATAGTGTTAGGGTTACGGTTAGAATCAGCCCTAGGATAGTGTTAGGGTTAGGGTTAGGGTTAGCATCAGCCCTAGGATAGTGTTAGGTTTAGGGTTATGGATATCATCAGGCCTAGGATATTGTTAGGGTTAGGGTTAGCATCAGCCCTAGGATAGTGTTAGGGTTAGGGTTAGGGTTAGCATCACCCCTAGGATAGTGTTAGTGTTAGGGTTAGGGTTAGCATCAGCCCTAGGATAGTGTTAGGGTTAGGGTTAGGGTTAGAATCAGCCCTAGGATATTATTAGGGTTAGGGTTAGCATCAGCCCTAGAATAGTGTTAGGGTTAGGGTTAGGGTTAGCACCAGGCCTAGGATAGTGTTAGTGTTAGGGTTAGCATCAGCCTTAGGATAGTGTTAGGGTTAGGTTTAGGGTTAGCATCAGCCGTAGGATAGTGTTAGGGTTAGAGTTAGCCTCAGCCCTAGGATAGTGTTAGAGTTAGGGTTAGGGTTAGCATCAGCCCTAGGATAGTGTTAGGGTTAGGGTTTGGGTTAGCATCAGCCCTAGGATAGTGTTAGTGTTAGGGTTAGCATCAGCCCTAGGATAGTGTTAGGGTTAGGGTTAGGGTTAGCATCAGCCCTAGGATAGTATTAGGGTTAGGGTTAGGGGTAGGGTTAGTTTTAGCATCAGCTCTAGGATAGTGTTAGGGTTAGGGTTAGGGTTAGCATCAGCCCTAGGATAGTGTTAGGGTTAGGGTTAGGGTTAGCATCAGGCCTAGGACAGTGTTAGGGTTAGGGTTAGCATCAGCCCTAGGATAGTGTTAGGGTTAGGGTTAGGGTTAGCATCAGCCCTAGGATAGTGTTAGGGTTAGGGTTAGCATCAACCCTAGGATAGTGTTTGGGTTAGGGTTAGGGTTAGCATCAGCCCTAGGATAGTGTTTTGGTTAGGGTTAGCCTCAGCCCTAGAAGAATGTTAGGGTTAGGGATAGGGTTAGCATCACGCCTAGGATAGTGTTAGGGTTAGGGTGAGGGTTAGCATCAGCCCTAGCATAGTGTTACGGTTAGGGTTAGCATCAGGCCTAGGATAGTGTTAGGGTTAGGGTTAGCATCAGCCCTAGGATAGTGTTATTGTTAGGGTTATTGTTACGATCAGCCCTAGGATAGTGTTAGGGTTATGGTTAGGTTTAGCATCAGCCCTAAGATAGTTTTAGGGTAAGTGTTAGGGTTAGCATCAGGCCTAGGATAGTGTTAGGGTTACGGTTAGAATCAGCCCTAGGATAGTGTTAGGGTTAGGGTTAGGGTTAGCATCAGCCCTAGGATAGTGTTAGGTTTAGGGTTAGGGATATCATCAGGCCTAGGATATTGTTAGGGTTAGGGTTAGCATCAGCCCTAGGATAGTGTTAGAGTTAGGGTTAGGGTTATCATCAGCCTTAGGGTAGTGTTAGGGTTAGGTTAGGGTTAGCATCAGCCCTAGGATAGTGTTAGGGTTAGGGTTAGGGTTAGCCTCAGCCCTAGGATATTATTAGGGTTAGGGTTACCATCAGCCCTAGGATAGTGTTAGGGTTAACTTTAGGGAAAACACCAGGCTTAGGATAGTGTTAGTGTTAGGGTTAGCATCAGCCTTAGGATAGCGTTAGGGTTAGGGTTAGGGTTAGCATCAGCCGTAGGATAGTGTTAGGGTTAGGGTTAGCCTCAGCCCTAGGATAGTGTTAGAGTTAGGTTTAGGGTTAGCATCAGCCCTAGCATAGTGTTAGGGTTAGGGTTAGGGTTAGCATCAGCCCTAGGATAGTGTTAGTGTTAGGGTTAGCATCAGCCCTAGGATAGTGTTAGGGTTAGGTTTAGGGTTAGCATCAGCCCTAGGATAGTATTAGGGTTACGGTTAGGGTTAGGGTTAGCGTTAGCATCAGCTCTAGGATAGTGTTAGGGTTAGGGTTAGGGTTAGCATCAACCCTAGGATCGTGTTAGGGTTATGGTTAGGGTTAGCATAAGCCCTAGGATAGTGTTAGGGTTAGGGTTAGGGATAGCATCAGCCCTAGGTTAGTGTTAGGGTTAGGGTTAGCATCAGCCCTAGGATAGTGTTAGGGGTAGGGTTAGGGTTAGCATCAGCCCTAGGATATTGTTAGGGTTAGGGTTAGCATCAACCCTAGGATAGTGTTAGTTTTAGGGTTAGGGTTAGCATCAGCCCTAGGATAGTGTTAGGGTTAGGGTTAGACTCAGCCCTAGGGGAGTGTTAGGGTTAGGGTTAGGGTTAGCATCAGCCCTACGATAGTGTTAGGGTTAGGGTTAGCATCAGCCCTAGGATAGTGTTAGGGTTAGGGTTATCCTCAGCCCTAAGATAGTGCTAGAGTTAGGGTTAGGGTTAGCATCAGCCGTAGGATAGTGTTAGGGTTAGGGTTAGCCTCAGCCCTAGGATACTGTTAGAGTTAGGGTTAGGGTTAGCATCAGCCCTAGGATAGTGTTAGTGTTAGGGTTAGGGTTAGCATCAGCCCTAGGATAGTATTGGGGTTAGGGTTAGCATCAGCTCTAGGATAGTGTTAGGGTTAGGGTTAGGGTTAGCATCAGCCCTAGGATAGTGTTAGGGTTAGGGTTAGGGTTATCATCAGGCCTAGGAGAGTGTTAGGGTTAGGGTTAGCATCAGCCCTAGGATAGTGTTAGGGTTAGGGTTAGGGTTAGCATCAGGCATAGGATAGTGTTAGGGTTAGGTTAGCATCAGCCCTAGGATAGTGTTAGGGTTAGGGTTAGGGTTAGCATCAGCCGTAGGATAGTGTTAGGGTTAGGGTTACCATCAACCCTAGGATACTGTTTGGGTTAGGGTTAGGGTTAGCATCAGCCCTAGGATTGTGTTAAGGTTAGGTTTAGCCTGAGCCCTAAGAGAGTGTTAGGGTTAGGGATAGGGTGTGCATCAGGCGTAGGGATATTGTTAGGGTTAGGGTTAGGGTTAGCACCAGCCCTAGGATAGTGTTAGGGTTCGGGTTAGCATCAGGCCTATCATAGTGTTAGGGTTAGGGTTAGCATCAGCCCTAGGATAGTGTTAGGGTTAGGGTTAGGGTTAGCATCAGCCCTAGGATAGTGTTAGCTTTAGGGTTAGGGATATCATCAGGACTAGGATATTGTTAGGGTTAGGGTTAGCATCAGCCCTAGGATAGTGTTGGGGTTAGGGTTAGGGTTAGCATCAGCCCTAGGATAGTGTTAGGGTTAGGGTTAGGTTTAGCATCAGCCCTAGGATAGTGTTAGGGTTAGGGTTAGCATCAGGCCTAGGAGAGTGTTAGGGTTAGGGTTAGCATTAGCCCTAGGATAGTGTTAGTGTTAGGGTTAGGGTTACCATCAGCCCTAGGATAGTGTTAGGGTTAGCGTTAGGGTTAGCATCAGCCCTAGGATAGTGTTAGGGTTAGGGATAGGGTTAGCATCAGGCCTAGGATAGTGTTAGGGTTAGGGTTAGGGTTAGCATCAGCCCTAGGATAGTGTTAGGGTTAGGGTTAGCATCAGGCCTAGGAGAGTGTTAGGGTTAGGGTTAGCATCAGCCCTAGGATAGTGTTAGGGTTAGGGTTAGCATCAGGCCTAGGAGAGTGTTAGGGTTAGGGTTAGCATCAGCCCTAGGATAGTGTTAGTGTTAGGGTTAGGGTTAGCATCAGCCCTAGGATAGTGTTAGGGTTATGGTTAGGTTTAGCATCAGCCCTAGGATAGTGTTAGGGTAAGGGTTAGGGTTAGCATCAGGCCTAGGATAGTGTTAGGGTTACGGTTAGAATCAGCCCTAGAATAGTGTTAGGGTTAGGGTTAGGGTTAGCATCAGCCCTAGGATAGTGTTAGGGTTAGGGTTAGGGTTAGCATCAGCCCTAGGATAGTATTAGGGTTAGGGTTAGGTTTAGGGTTAGCGTTAGCATCAGCTCTAGGATAGTGTTAGGGTTAGGGTTAGGGTTAGCATCAACCCTAGGATAGTGTTAGGGTTAGGGTTAGGGTTAGCATCAGCCCTAGGATAGTGTTAGGGTTAGGGTTAGGGTTAGCATCAGCCCTAGGTTAGTGTTAGGGTTACGGTTAGCATCAGCCCTAGGATAGTGTTAGTTTTAGGTTTAGGGTTAGCATCAGCCCTAGGATAGTGTTAGGGTTAGGGTTAGCCTCAGCCCTAGGAGAGTGTTAGGGTTAGGGATAGGGTTAACTTCAGGCCTAGGATAGTGTTAGGGTTAGGGTTACGGTTAGCATCAGCCCTAGGATAGTGTTAGGGTTAGGGTTAGCATCAGCCCTAGGATAGTGTTAGGGTTATGGTTAGGGTTAGCATGAGCCCTAGGATAGTGTTAGGGTTAGGGTTAGCATCAGCCCTAGGAGAGTGTACGGGTTAGGGTTAGGGTTAGCATCAGCCCTAGGATAGTGTTAGGGTTAGGGTTAGCATCAGCCCTAGGATAGTGTTAGGGTTAGGGTTAGGGTTAGCATCAGCCCTAGGATAGTGTTAGGGTTAGGGTAAGCATCAGCCCTAGGATAGTGTTAGGGTTAGGGTTAGGGTTAGCATCAGCCCTAGGATAGTGTTAGGGTTAGGGATAGGGTTAGCATCAGGCCTAAGATAGTGTTAGGGTTAGGGTTAGGGTGAGCATCAGCCCTAGGATAGTGTTAGGGTTAGGGTTAGCATCAGGCCTAGGAGAGTGTTAGGGTTAGGGTTAGCATCAGCCCTAGGATAGTGTTAGTGTTAGGGTTAGGGTTAGCATCAGCCCTAGGATAGTGTTAGGGTTATGGTTAGGTTTAGCATCAGCCCTAGGATAGTGTTAGGGTAAGGGTTAGGGTTAGCATCAGGCCTAGGTTAGTGTTAGGGTTACTGTTAGAATCAGCCCTAGGATAGTGTTAGGGTTAGGGTTAGGGTTAGCATCAGCCCTAGGATAGTGTTAGGGTAAGGGTTACGGTTAGCATCAGGCCTAGGATAGTGTTAGGGATACGGTTAGAATCAGCCCTAGGATAGTGTTAGGGTTAGGGTTAGGGTTAGCATCAGCCCTAGGATAGTGTTAGTGTTAGGGTTAGGGTTAGCATCAGCACTAGGATTGTATTAGGGTTAGGGTAAGGGTTAGCATCAGCCCTAGGATAGTGTTAGGGTTAAGGTTAGGGTTAGCACCAGGCCTAGGATAGTGTTAGTTTTAGGGTTAGCATCAGCCTTAGTATAGTGTTAGGGGTTAGGGTTAGGGTTAGCATCAGCCGTAGGATAGTGTTAGAGTTAGGGTTAGCGTCAGCCTAGATAGTGTTAGAGTTAGGGTTAGGGTTAGCATCAGCCCTAGCATAGTGTTAGGGTTAGGGTTTGGGTTAGCATCAGCCCTAG
Source organism: Lemur catta (assembly GCF_020740605.2). NCBI lineage: Eukaryota > Metazoa > Chordata > Mammalia > Primates > Lemuridae > Lemur > Lemur catta. The sequence goes on along the minus strand of NW_025423852.1, from coordinate 692,290 downwards.
GATAGTGTTAGTGTTAGGGTTAGCATCAGCCCTAGGATAGTGTTAGGGTTAGGGTTAGGGTTAGCATCAGCCCTAGGATAGTATTAGGGTTAGGGTTAGGGTTAGGGTTAGTTTTAGCATCCGCTCTAGGATAGTGTTAGGGTTAGGGTTCGGGTTAGCATCAGCCCTAGGATAGTGTTAGGGTTAGGGTTAGGGTTAGCATCAGGCCTAGGACAGTGTTAGGGTTAGGGTTAGCATCAGTCCTAGGAGGTAGGGGTGTTTAGGGTTACGGTTAGAATCAGCCCTAGAATAGTGTTAGGGTTAGGTTTAGGGTTAGCATCAGCCCTAGGATAGTGTTAGGGTAAGGGTTAGGGTTAGCATCAGGCCTAGGATAGTGTTAGGGTTAGGGTTAGGGTTAGCATCAGCCCTAGGATAGTGTTAGGGTTAGGGTTAGGGATAGAATCAGCCCTAGGATAGTGTTAGGGTTAGGGTTAAGTTTAGCATCAGCCCTAGGATATTATTAGGGTTAGGGTTAGCATCAGCCCTAGAATAGTGTTAGGGTTAGGGTTAGGGTTAGCACCAGGCCTAGGATAGTGTTAGTGTTCGGGTTAGCATCAGCCTTAGGATAGTGTTAGGGTTAGGGTTAGGGTTAGCATCAGCCCTAGGATAGTGTTAGGGTTTAGGGATAGGGTTAGCATCAGGCCTAAGATACTGTTAGGGTTAGGGTTAGGGTTAGCATCAGCCCTAGGATAGTGTTAGGGTTAGGGTTAGCATCAGGCCTAGGAGAGTGTTAGGATTAGGGTTAGCATCAGCCCTAGGATAGTGTTAGTGTTAGGGTTAGGGTTAGCATCAGCCCTAGGATAGTGTTAGGGTTATGGTTAGGTTTAGCATCAGCCCTAGGATAGTGTTAGGGTAAGGGTTAGGGTTAGCATCAGGCCTAGGATAGTGTTAGGGTTACGGTTAGAATCAGCCCTAGGATAGTGTTAGGGTTAGGGTTAGGGTTAGCATCAGCCCTAGGATAGTGTTAGGGTAAGGGTTACGGTTAGCATCAGGCCTAGGATAGTGTTAGGGATACGGTTAGAATCAGCCCTAGGATAGTGTTAGGGTTAGGGTTAGGGTTAGCATCAGCCCTAGGATAGTGTTAGGGTTAGGGTTAGGGTTAGCATCAGCACTAGCATAGTATTAGGGTTAGGGTAAGGGTTAGCATCAGCCCTAGGATAGTGTTAGGGTTAAGGTTAGGGTTAGCACCAGGCCTAGGATAGTGTTAGTGTTAGGGTTAGCATCAGCCTTAGTATAGTGTTAGGGTTAGGGTTAGGGTTAGCATCAGCCGTAGGATAGTGTTAGGGTTAGGGTTAGCCTCAGCCCTAGGATAGTGTTAGAGTTAGGGTTAGGGTTAGCATCAGCCCTAGGATAGTGTTAGGGTTCGGGTTAGGGTTAGCATCAGCCCTAGGATAGTATTAGGGTTAGGGTTAGCATCAGCTCTAGGATAGTGTTAGGGTTAGGGTTAGGGTTAGCATCAGCCCTAGGATAGTGTTAGGGTTAGGGTTAGCCTCAGCCCTAGGAGAGTGTTAGGGTTAGGGATAGGGTTAACTTCAGGCCTAGGATAGTGTTAGGGTTAGGGTTACGGTTAGCATCAGCCCTAGGATAGTGTTAGGGTTAGGGTTAGCATCAGCCCTAGGATAGTGTTAGGGTTATGGTTAGGGTTAGCATGAGCCCTAGGATAGTGTTAGGGTTAGGGTTAGCATCAGCCCTAGGAGAGTGTACGGGTTAGGGTTAGGGTTAGCATCAGCCCTAGGATAGTGTTAGGGTTAGGGTTAGCATCAGCCCTAGGATAGTGTTAGGGTTAGGGTTAGGGTTAGCATCAGCCCTAGGATAGTGTTAGGGTTAGGGTAAGCATCAGCCCTAGGATAGTGTTAGGGTTAGGGTTAGGGTTAGCATCAGCCCTAGGATAGTGTTAGGGTTAGGGATAGGGTTAGCATCAGGCCTAAGATAGTGTTAGGGTTAGGGTTAGGGTGAGCATCAGCCCTAGGATAGTGTTAGGGTTAGGGTTAGCATCAGGCCTAGGAGAGTGTTAGGGTTAGGGTTAGCATCAGCCCTAGGATAGTGTTAGTGTTAGGGTTAGGGTTAGCATCAGCCCTAGGATAGTGTTAGGGTTATGGTTAGGTTTAGCATCAGCCCTAGGATAGTGTTAGGGTAAGGGTTAGGGTTAGCATCAGGCCTAGGTTAGTGTTAGGGTTACTGTTAGAATCAGCCCTAGGATAGTGTTAGGGTTAGGGTTAGGGTTAGCATCAGCCCTAGGATAGTGTTAGGGTAAGGGTTACGGTTAGCATCAGGCCTAGGATAGTGTTAGGGATACGGTTAGAATCAGCCCTAGGATAGTGTTAGGGTTAGGGTTAGGGTTAGCATCAGCCCTAGGATAGTGTTAGTGTTAGGGTTAGGGTTAGCATCAGCACTAGGATTGTATTAGGGTTAGGGTAAGGGTTAGCATCAGCCCTAGGATAGTGTTAGGGTTAAGGTTAGGGTTAGCACCAGGCCTAGGATAGTGTTAGTGTTAGGGTTAGCATCAGCCTTAGTATAGTGTTAGGGTTAGGGTTAGGGTTAGCATCAGCCGTAGGATAGTGTTAGAGTTAGGGTTAGCGTCAGCCTAGATAGTGTTAGAGTTAGGGTTAGGGTTAGCATCAGCCCTAGCATAGTGTTAGGGTTAGGGTTTGGGTTAGCATCAGCCCTAGGATAGTGTTAGTGTTAGGGTTAGCATCAGCCCTAGGATAGTGTTAGGGTTAGGGTTAGGGTTAGCATCAGCCCTAGGATAGTATTAGGGTTAGGGTTAGGGTTAGGGTTAGTTTTAGCATCCGCTCTAGGATAGTGTTAGGGTTAGGGTTCGGGTTAGCATCAGCCCTAGGATAGTGTTAGGGTTAGGGTTAGGGTTAGCATCAGGCCTAGGACAGTGTTAGGGTTAGGGTTAGCATCAGCCCTAGGATAGTGTTAGGGTTACGGTTAGAATCAGCCCTAGAATAGTGTTAGGGTTAGGTTTAGGGTTAGCATCAGCCCTAGGATAGTGTTAGGGTAAGGGTTAGGGTTAGCATCAGGCCTAGGATAGTGTTAGGGTTAGGGTTAGGGTTAGCATCAGCCCTAGGATAGTGTTAGGGTTAGGGTTAGGGATAGAATCAGCCCTAGGATAGTGTTAGGGTTAGGGTTAAGTTTAGCATCAGCCCTAGGATATTATTAGGGTTAGGGTTAGCATCAGCCCTAGAATAGTGTTAGGGTTAGGGTTAGGGTTAGCACCAGGCCTAGGATAGTGTTAGTGTTCGGGTTAGCATCAGCCTTAGGATAGTGTTAGGGTTAGGGTTAGGGTTAGCATCAGCCCTAGGATAGTGTTAGGGTTAGGGATAGGGTTAGCATCAGGCCTAAGATACTGTTAGGGTTAGGGTTAGGGTTAGCATCAGCCCTAGGATAGTGTTAGGGTTAGGGTTAGCATCAGGCCTAGGAGAGTGTTAGGATTAGGGTTAGCATCAGCCCTAGGATAGTGTTAGTGTTAGGGTTAGGGTTAGCATCAGCCCTAGGATAGTGTTAGGGTTATGGTTAGGTTTAGCATCAGCCCTAGGATAGTGTTAGGGTAAGGGTTAGGGTTAGCATCAGGCCTAGGATAGTGTTAGGGTTACGGTTAGAATCAGCCCTAGGATAGTGTTAGGGTTAGGGTTAGGGTTAGCATCAGCCCTAGGATAGTGTTAGGGTAAGGGTTACGGTTAGCATCAGGCCTAGGATAGTGTTAGGGATACGGTTAGAATCAGCCCTAGGATAGTGTTAGGGTTAGGGTTAGGGTTAGCATCAGCCCTAGGATAGTGTTAGGGTTAGGGTTAGGGTTAGCATCAGCACTAGCATAGTATTAGGGTTAGGGTAAGGGTTAGCATCAGCCCTAGGATAGTGTTAGGGTTAAGGTTAGGGTTAGCACCAGGCCTAGGATAGTGTTAGTGTTAGGGTTAGCATCAGCCTTAGTATAGTGTTAGGGTTAGGGTTAGGGTTAGCATCAGCCGTAGGATAGTGTTAGGGTTAGGGTTAGCCTCAGCCCTAGGATAGTGTTAGAGTTAGGGTTAGGGTTAGCATCAGCCCTAGGATAGTGTTAGGGTTCGGGTTAGGGTTAGCATCAGCCCTAGGATAGTATTAGGGTTAGGGTTAGCATCAGCTCTAGGATAGTGTTAGGGTTAGGGTTAGGGTTAGCATCAGCCCTAGGATAGTGTTAGGGTTAGGGTTAGCCTCAGCCCTAGGAGAGTGTTAGGGTTAGGGATAGGGTTAACTTCAGGCCTAGGATAGTGTTAGGGTTAGGGTTACGGTTAGCATCAGCCCTAGGATAGTGTTAGGGTTAGGGTTAGCATCAGCCCTAGGATAGTGTTAGGGTTATGGTTAGGGTTAGCATGAGCCCTAGGATAGTGTTAGGGTTAGGGTTAGCATCAGCCCTAGGAGAGTGTACGGGTTAGGGTTAGGGTTAGCATCAGCCCTAGGATAGTGTTAGGGTTAGGGTTAGCATCAGCCCTAGGATAGTGTTAGGGTTAGGGTTAGGGTTAGCATCAGCCCTAGGATAGTGTTAGGGTTAGGGTAAGCATCAGCCCTAGGATAGTGTTAGGGTTAGGGTTAGGGTTAGCATCAGCCCTAGGATAGTGTTAGGGTTAGGGATAGGGTTAGCATCAGGCCTAAGATAGTGTTAGGGTTAGGGTTAGGGTGAGCATCAGCCCTAGGATAGTGTTAGGGTTAGGGTTAGCATCAGGCCTAGGAGAGTGTTAGGGTTAGGGTTAGCATCAGCCCTAGGATAGTGTTAGTGTTAGGGTTAGGGTTAGCATCAGCCCTAGGATAGTGTTAGGGTTATGGTTAGGTTTAGCATCAGCCCTAGGATAGTGTTAGGGTAAGGGTTAGGGTTAGCATCAGGCCTAGGTTAGTGTTAGGGTTACTGTTAGAATCAGCCCTAGGATAGTGTTAGGGTTAGGGTTAGGGTTAGCATCAGCCCTAGGATAGTGTTAGGGTAAGGGTTACGGTTAGCATCAGGCCTAGGATAGTGTTAGGGATACGGTTAGAATCAGCCCTAGGATAGTGTTAGGGTTAGGGTTAGGGTTAGCATCAGCCCTAGGATAGTGTTAGTGTTAGGGTTAGGGTTAGCATCAGCACTAGGATTGTATTAGGGTTAGGGTAAGGGTTAGCATCAGCCCTAGGATAGTGTTAGGGTTAAGGTTAGGGTTAGCACCAGGCCTAGGATAGTGTTAGTGTTAGGGTTAGCATCAGCCTTAGTATAGTGTTAGGGTTAGGGTTAGGGTTAGCATCAGCCGTAGGATAGTGTTAGAGTTAGGGTTAGCGTCAGCCTAGATAGTGTTAGAGTTAGGGTTAGGGTTAGCATCAGCCCTAGCATAGTGTTAGGGTTAGGGTTTGGGTTAGCATCAGCCCTAGGATAGTGTTAGTGTTAGGGTTAGCATCAGCCCTAGGATAGTGTTAGGGTTAGGGTTAGGGTTAGCATCAGCCCTAGGATAGTATTAGGGTTAGGGTTAGGGTTAGGGTTAGTTTTAGCATCCGCTCTAGGATAGTGTTAGGGTTAGGGTTCGGGTTAGCATCAGCCCTAGGATAGTGTTAGGGTTAGGGTTAGGGTTAGCATCAGGCCTAGGACAGTGTTAGGGTTAGGGTTAGCATCAGCCCTAGGATAGTGTTAGGGTTACGGTTAGAATCAGCCCTAGAATAGTGTTAGGGTTAGGTTTAGGGTTAGCATCAGCCCTAGGATAGTGTTAGGGTAAGGGTTAGGGTTAGCATCAGGCCTAGGATAGTGTTAGGGTTAGGGTTAGGGTTAGCATCAGCCCTAGGATAGTGTTAGGGTTAGGGTTAGGGATAGAATCAGCCCTAGGATAGTGTTAGGGTTAGGGTTAGGTTTAGCATCAGCCCTAGGATATTATTAGGGTTAGGGTTAGCATCAGCCCTAGAATAGTGTTAGGGTTAGGGTTAGGGTTAGCACCAGGCCTAGGATAGTGTTAGTGTTCGGGTTAGCATCAGCCTTAGGATAGTGTTAGGGTTAGGGTTAGGGTTAGCATCAGCCCTAGGATAGTGTTAGGGTTAGGGATAGGGTTAGCATCAGGCCTAAGATACTGTTAGGGTTAGGGTTAGGGTTAGCATCAGCCCTAGGATAGTGTTAGGGTTAGGGTTAGCATCAGGCCTAGGAGAGTGTTAGGGTTAGGGTTAGCATCAGCCCTAGGATAGTGTTAGTGTTAGGGTTAGGGTTAGCATCAGCCCTAGGATAGTGTTAGGGTTATGGTTAGGTTTAGCATCAGCCCTAGGATAGTGTTAGGGTAAGGGTTAGGGTTAGCATCAGGCCTAGGATAGTGTTAGGGTTACGGTTAGAATCAGCCCTAGGATAGTGTTAGGGTTAGGGTTAGGGTTAGCATCAGCCCTAGGATAGTGTTAGGGTAAGGGTTACGGTTAGCATCAGGCCTAGGATAGTGTTAGGGATACGGTTAGAATCAGCCCTAGGATAGTGTTAGGGTTAGGGTTAGGGTTAGCATCAGCCCTAGGATAGTGTTAGGGTTAGGGTTAGGGTTAGCATCAGCACTAGCATAGTATTAGGGTTAGGGTAAGGGTTAGCATCAGCCCTAGGATAGTGTTAGGGTTAAGGTTAGGGTTAGCACCAGGCCTAGGATAGTGTTAGTGTTAGGGTTAGCATCAGCCTTAGTATAGTGTTAGGGTTAGGGTTAGGGTTAGCATCAGCCGTAGGATAGTGTTAGGGTTAGGGTTAGCCTCAGCCCTAGGATAGTGTTAGAGTTAGGGTTAGGGTTAGCATCAGCCCTAGGATAGTGTTAGGGTTCGGGTTAGGGTTAGCATCAGCCCTAGGATAGTATTAGGGTTAGGGTTAGCATCAGCTCTAGGATAGTGTTAGGGTTAGGGGTAGGGTTAGCATCAGCCCTAGGATAGTGTTAGGGTTAGGGTTAGGGTTAGCATCAGGCCTAGGATACTGTTAGGGTTAGGGTTAGCATCAGCCCTAGGACAGTGTTAGGGTTAGGGTTAGGGTTAGCATCAGGCATAGGATAGTGTTAGGGTTAGGGTTAGCATCAGCCGTAGGATAGTGTTAGGGTTAGGGTTAGCCTCAGCCCTAGGATACTGTTAGAGTTAGGGTTAGGGTTAGCATCAGCCCTAGGATAGTGTTAGTGTTAGGGTTAGGGTTAGCATCAGCCCTAGGATAGTATTGGGGTTAGGGTTAGCATCAGCTCTAGGATAGTGTTAGGGTTAGGGTTAGGGTTAGCATCAGCCCTAGGATAGTGTTAGGGTTAGGGTTAGGGTTATCATCAGGCCTAGGATAGTGTTAGGGTTAGGGTTAGCATCAGCCCTAGGATAGTGTTAGGGTTAGGGTTAGGGTTAGCATCAGGCATAGGATAGTGTTAGGGTTAGGGTTAGCATCAGCCCTAGGATAGTGTTAGGGTTAGGGTTAGGGTTAGCATCAGCCGTAGGATAGTGTTAGGGTTAGGGTTACCATCAACCCTAGGATACTGTTTGGGTTAGGGTTAGGGTTAGCATCAGCCCTAGGATTGTGTTAAGGTTAGGTTTAGCCTGAGCCCTAGGAGAGTGTTAGGGTTAGGGATAGGGTGAGCATCAGGCGTAGGGATATTGTTAGGGTTAGGGTTAGGGTTAGCACCAGCCCTAGGATAGTGTTAGGGTTCGGGTTAGCATCAGGCCTAGGATAGTGTTAGGGTTAGGGTTAGCATCAGCCCTAGGATAGTGTTAGGGTTAGGGTTAGGGTTAGCATCAGCCCTAGGATAGTGTTAGCTTTAGGGTTAGGGATATCATCAGGACTAGGATATTGTTAGGGTTAGGGTTAGCATCAGCCCTAGGATAGTGTTGGGGTTAGGGTTAGGGTTAGCATCAGCCCTAGGATAGTGTTAGGGTTAGGGTTAGGGTTAGCATCAGCCCTAGGATAGTGTTAGGGTTAGGGTTAGCATCAGGCCTAGGAGAGTGTTAGGGTTAGGGTTAGCATCAGCCCTAGGATAGTGTTAGTGTTAGGGTTAGGGTTACCATCAGCCCTAGGATAGTGTTAGGGTTAGCGTTAGGGTTAGCATCAGCCCTAGGATAGTGTTAGGGTTAGGGATAGGGTTAGCATCAGGCCTAGGATAGTGTTAGGGTTAGGGTTAGGGTTAGCATCAGCCCTAGGATAGTGTTAGGGTTAGGGTTAGCATCAGGCCTAGGAGAGTGTTAGGGTTAGGGTTAGCATCAGCCCTAGGATAGTGTTAGGGTTAGGGTTAGCATCTAGCCTAGGAGAGTGTTAGGGTTAGGGTTAGCATCAGCCCTAGGATAGTGTTAGTGTTAGGGTTAGGGTTAGCATCAGCCCTAGGATAGTGTTAGGGTTATGGTTAGGTTTAGCATCAGCCCTAGGATAGTGTTAGGGTAAGGGTTAGGGTTAGCATCAGGCCTAGGATAGTGTTAGGGTTACGGTTAGAATCAGCCCTAGAATAGTGTTAGGGTTAGGGTTAGGGTTAGCATCAGCCCTAGGATAGTGTTAGGGTTAGGGTTAGGGTTAGCATCAGCCCTAGGATAGTATTAGGGTTAGGGTTAGGTTTAGGGTTAGCGTTAGCATCAGCTCTAGGATAGTGTTAGGGTTAGGGTTAGGGTTAGCATCAACCCTAGGATAGTGTTAGGGTTAGGGTTAGGGTTAGCATCAGCCCTAGGATAGTGTTAGGGTTAGGGTTAGGGTTAGCATCAGCCCTAGGTTAGTGTTAGGGTTACGGTTAGCATCAGCCCTAGGATAGTGTTAGTTTTAGGTTTAGGGTTAGCATCAGCCCTAGGATAGTGTTAGGGTTAGGGTTAGCCTCAGCCCTAGGAGAGTGTTAGTGTTAGGGATAGGGTTAACATCAGGCCTAGGATAGTGTTAGGGTTATGGTTAGGGTTAGCATGAGCCCTAGGATAGTGTTAGGGTTAGGGTTAGCATCAGCCCTAGGAGAGTGTACGGGTTAGGGTTAGGGTTAGCATCAGCCCTAGGATAGTGTTAGGGTTAGGGTTAGCATCAGCCCTAGGATAGTGTTAGGGTTAGGGTTAGGGTTAGCATCAGCCCTAGGATAGTGTTAGGGTTAGGGTAAGCATCAGCCCTAGGATAGTGTTAGGGTTAGGGTTAGGGTTAGCATCAGCCCTAGGATAGTGTTAGGGTTAGGGATAGGGTTAGCATCAGGCCTAAGATAGTGTTAGGGTTAGGGTTAGGGTTAGCATCAGCCCTAGGATAGTGTTAGGGTTAGGGTTAGCATCAGGCCTAGGAGAGTGTTAGGGTTAGGGTTAGCATCAGCCCTAGGATAGTGTTAGTGTTAGGGTTAGGGTTAGCATCAGCCCTAGGATAGTGTTAGGGTTAGGGTTAGGGTTAGCATCAGGCCTAGGACAGTGTTAGGGTTAGGGTTAGCATCAGCCCTAGGATAGTGTTAGGGTTACGGTTAGAATCAGCCCTAGAATAGTGTTAGGGTTAGGGTTAGGGTTAGCATCAGCCCTAGGATAGTGTTAGGGTAAGGGTTAGGGTTAGCATCAGGCCTAGGATAGTGTTAGGGTTAGGGTTAGGGTTAGCATCAGCCCTAGGATAGTGTTAGGGTTAGGGTTAGGGATAGCATCAGCCCTAGGATAGTGTTAGGGTTAGGGTTAGGGTTAGCATCAGCCCTAGGATATTATTAGGGTTAGGGATAGGGTTAGCATCAGGCCTAAGATAGTGTTAGGGTTAGGGTTAGGGTTAGCATCAGCCCTAGGATAGTGTTAGGGTTAGGGTTAGCATCAGGCCTAGGAGTGTGTTAGGGTTAGGGTTAGCATCAGCCCTAGGATAGTGTTAGTGTTAGGGTTAGGGTTAGCATCAGCCCTAGGATAGTGTTAGGGTTATGGTTAGGTTTAGCATCAGCCCTAGGATAGTGTTAGGGTAAGGGTTAGGGTTAGCATCAGGCCTAGGATAGTGTTAGGGTTACGGTTAGAATCAGCCCTAGGATAGTGTTAGGGTTAGGGTTAGGGTTAGCATCAGCCCTAGGATAGTGTTAGGGTAAGGGTTACGGTTAGCATCAGGCCTAGGATAGTGTTAGGGATACGGTTAGAATCAGCCCTAGGATAGTGTTAGGGTTAGGGTTAGGGTTAGCATCAGCCCTAGGATAGTGTTAGGGTTAGGGTTAGGGTTAGCATCAGCACTAGGATAGCATTACGGTTAGGGTAAGGGTTAGCATCAGCCCTAGGATAGTGTTAGGGTTAAGGTTAGGGTTAGCACCAGGCCTAGGATAGTGTTAGTGTTAGGGTTAGCATCAGCCTTAGTATAGTGTTAGGGTTAGGGTTAGGGTTAGCATCAGCCGTAGGATAGTGTTAGGGTTAGGGTTAGCCTCAGCCCTAGGATAGTGTTAGAGTTAGGGTTAGGGTTAGCATCAGCCCTAGGATAGTGTTAGGGTTCGGGTTAGGGTTAGCATCAGCCCTAGGATAGTATTAGGGTTAGGGTTAGCATCAGCTCTAGGATAGTGTTAGGGTTAGGGTTAGGGTTAGCATCAGCCCTAGGATAGTGTTAGGGTTAGGGTTAGGGTTAGCATCAGGCCTAGGATACTGTTAGGGTTAGGGTTAGCATCAGCCCTAGGACAGTGTTAGGGTTAGGGTTAGGGTTAGCATCAGGCATAGGATAGTGTTAGGGTTAGGGTTAGCATCAGCCGTAGGATAGTGTTAGGGTTAGGGTTAGCCTCAGCCCTAGGATACTGTTAGAGTTAGGGTTAGGGTTAGCATCAGCCCTAGGATAGTGTTAGTGTTAGGGTTAGGGTTAGCATCAGCCCTAGGATAGTATTGGGGTTAGGGTTAGCATCAGCTCTAGGATAGTGTTAGGGTTAGGGTTAGGGTTAGCATCAGCCCTAGGATAGTGTTAGGGTTAGGGTTAGGGTTATCATCAGGCCTAGGAGAGTGTTAGGGTTAGGGTTAGCATCAGCCCTAGGATAGTGTTAGGGTTAGGGTTAGGGTTAGCATCAGGCATAGGATAGTGTTAGGGTTAGGTTAGCATCAGCCCTAGGATAGTGTTAGGGTTAGGGTTAGGGTTAGCATCAGCCGTAGGATAGTGTTAGGGTTAGGGTTACCATCAACCCTAGGATACTGTTTGGGTTAGGGTTAGGGTTAGCATAAGCCCTAGGATTGTGTTAAGGTTAGGTTTGGCCTGAGCCCTAAGAGAGTGTTAGGGTTAGGGATAGGGTGTGCATCAGGCGTAGGGATATTGTTAGGGTTAGGGTTAGGGTTAGCACCAGCCCTAGGATAGTGTTAGGGTTCGGGTTAGCATCAGGCCTAGGATAGTGTTAGGGTTAGGGTTAGCATCAGCCCTAGGATAGTGTTAGGGTTAGGGTTAGGGTTAGCATCAGCCCTAGGATAGTGTTAGCTTTAGGGTTAGGGATATCATCAGGACTAGGATATTGTTAGGGTTAGGGTTAGCATCAGCCCTAGGATAGTGTTGGGGTTAGGGTTAGGGTTAGCATCAGCCCTAGGATAGTGTTAGGGTTAGGGTTAGGTTTAGCATCAGCCCTAGGATAGTGTTAGGGTTAGGGTTAGCATCAGGCCTAGGAGAGTGTTAGGGTTAGGGTTAGCATTAGCCCTAGGATAGTGTTAGTGTTAGGGTTAGGGTTACCATCAGCCCTAGGATAGTGTTAGGGTTAGCGTTAGGGTTAGCATCAGCCCTAGGATAGTGTTAGGGTTAGGGATAGGGTTAGCATCAGGCCTAGGATAGTGTTAGGGTTAGGGTTAGGGTTAGCATCAGCCCTAGGATAGTGTTAGGGTTAGGGTTAGCATCAGGCCTAGGAGAGTGTTAGGGTTAGGGTTAGCATCAGCCCTAGGATAGTGTTAGGGTTAGGGTTAGCATCAGGCCTAGGAGAGTGTTAGGGTTAGGGTTAGCATCAGCCCTAGGATAGTGTTAGTGTTAGGGTTAGGGTTAGCATCAGCCCTAGGATAGTGTTAGGGTTATGGTTAGGTTTAGCATCAGCCCTAGGATAGTGTTAGGGTAAGGGTTAGGGTTAGCATCAGGCCTAGGATAGTGTTAGGGTTACGGTTAGAATCAGCCCTAGAATAGTGTTAGGGTTAGGGTTAGGGTTAGCATCAGCCCTAGGATAGTGTTAGGGTTAGGGTTAGGGTTAGCATCAGCCCTAGGATAGTATTAGGGTTAGGGTTAGGTTTAGGGTTAGCGTTAGCATCAGCTCTAGGATAGTGTTAGGGTTAGGGTTAGGGTTAGCATCAACCCTAGGATAGTGTTAGGGTTAGGGTTAGGGTTAGCATCAGCCCTAGGATAGTGTTAGGGTTAGGGTTAGGGTTAGCATCAGCCCTAGGTTAGTGTTAGGGTTACGGTTAGCATCAGCCCTAGGATAGTGTTAGTTTTAGGTTTAGGGTTAGCATCAGCCCTAGGATAGTGTTAGGGTTAGGGTTAGCCTCAGCCCTAGGAGAGTGTTAGGGTTAGGGATAGGGTTAACTTCAGGCCTAGGATAGTGTTAGGGTTAGGGTTACGGTTAGCATCAGCCCTAGGATAGTGTTAGGGTTAGGGTTAGCATCAGCCCTAGGATAGTGTTAGGGTTATGGTTAGGGTTAGCATGAGCCCTAGGATAGTGTTAGGGTTAGGGTTAGCATCAGCCCTAGGAGAGTGTACGGGTTAGGGTTAGGGTTAGCATCAGCCCTAGGATAGTGTTAGGGTTAGGGTTAGCATCAGCCCTAGGATAGTGTTAGGGTTAGGGTTAGGGTTAGCATCAGCCCTAGGATAGTGTTAGGGTTAGGGTAAGCATCAGCCCTAGGATAGTGTTAGGGTTAGGGTTAGGGTTAGCATCAGCCCTAGGATAGTGTTAGGGTTAGGGATAGGGTTAGCATCAGGCCTAAGATAGTGTTAGGGTTAGGGTTAGGGTGAGCATCAGCCCTAGGATAGTGTTAGGGTTAGGGTTAGCATCAGGCCTAGGAGAGTGTTAGGGTTAGGGTTAGCATCAGCCCTAGGATAGTGTTAGTGTTAGGGTTAGGGTTAGCATCAGCCCTAGGATAGTGTTAGGGTTATGGTTAGGTTTAGCATCAGCCCTAGGATAGTGTTAGGGTAAGGGTTAGGGTTAGCATCAGGCCTAGGTTAGTGTTAGGGTTACTGTTAGAATCAGCCCTAGGATAGTGTTAGGGTTAGGGTTAGGGTTAGCATCAGCCCTAGGATAGTGTTAGGGTAAGGGTTACGGTTAGCATCAGGCCTAGGATAGTGTTAGGGATACGGTTAGAATCAGCCCTAGGATAGTGTTAGGGTTAGGGTTAGGGTTAGCATCAGCCCTAGGATAGTGTTAGTGTTAGGGTTAGGGTTAGCATCAGCACTAGGATTGTATTAGGGTTAGGGTAAGGGTTAGCATCAGCCCTAGGATAGTGTTAGGGTTAAGGTTAGGGTTAGCACCAGGCCTAGGATAGTGTTAGTGTTAGGGTTAGCATCAGCCTTAGTATAGTGTTAGGGTTAGGGTTAGGGTTAGCATCAGCCGTAGGATAGTGTTAGAGTTAGGGTTAGCGTCAGCCTAGATAGTGTTAGAGTTAGGGTTAGGGTTAGCATCAGCCCTAGCATAGTGTTAGGGTTAGGGTTTGGGTTAGCATCGGCCCTAGGATAGTGTTAGTGTTAGGGTTAGCATCAGCCCTAGGATAGTGTTAGGGTTAGGGTTAGGGTTAGCATCAGCCCTAGGATAGTATTAGGGTTAGGGTTAGGGTTAGGGTTAGTTTTAGCATCCGCTCTAGGATAGTGTTAGGGTTAGGGTTCGGGTTAGCATCAGCCCTAGGATAGTGTTAGGGTTAGGGTTAGGGTTAGCATCAGGCCTAGGACAGTGTTAGGGTTAGGGTTAGCATCAGCCCTAGGATAGTGTTAGGGTTACGGTTAGAATCAGCCCTAGAATAGTGTTAGGGTTAGGTTTAGGGTTAGCATCAGCCCTAGGATAGTGTTAGGGTAAGGGTTAGGGTTAGCATCAGGCCTAGGATAGTGTTAGGGTTAGGGTTAGGGTTAGCATCAGCCCTAGGATAGTGTTAGGGTTAGGGTTAGGGATAGAATCAGCCCTAGGATAGTGTTAGGGTTAGGGTTAGGTTTAGCATCAGCCCTAGGATATTATTAGGGTTAGGGTTAGCATCAGCCCTAGAATAGTGTTAGGGTTAGGGTTAGGGTTAGCACCAGGCCTAGGATAGTGTTAGTGTTCGGGTTAGCATCAGCCTTAGGATAGTGTTAGGGTTAGGGTTAGGGTTAGCATCAGCCCTAGGATAGTGTTAGGGTTAGGGATAGGGTTAGCATCAGGCCTAAGATACTGTTAGGGTTAGGGTTAGGGTTAGCATCAGCCCTAGGATAGTGTTAGGGTTAGGGTTAGCATCAGGCCTAGGAGAGTGTTAGGGTTAGGGTTAGCATCAGCCCTAGGATAGTGTTAGTGTTAGGGTTAGGGTTAGCATCAGCCCTAGGATAGTGTTAGGGTTATGGTTAGGTTTAGCATCAGCCCTAGGATAGTGTTAGGGTAAGGGTTAGGGTTAGCATCAGGCCTAGGATAGTGTTAGGGTTACGGTTAGAATCAGCCCTAGGATAGTGTTAGGGTTAGGGTTAGGGTTAGCATCAGCCCTAGGATAGTGTTAGGGTAAGGGTTACGGTTAGCATCAGGCCTAGGATAGTGTTAGGGATACGGTTAGAATCAGCCCTAGGATAGTGTTAGGGTTAGGGTTAGGGTTAGCATCAGCCCTAGGATAGTGTTAGGGTTAGGGTTAGGGTTAGCATCAGCACTAGCATAGTATTAGGGTTAGGGTAAGGGTTAGCATCAGCCCTAGGATAGTGTTAGGGTTAAGGTTAGGGTTAGCACCAGGCCTAGGATAGTGTTAGTGTTAGGGTTAGCATCAGCCTTAGTATAGTGTTAGGGTTAGGGTTAGGGTTAGCATCAGCCGTAGGATAGTGTTAGGGTTAGGGTTAGCCTCAGCCCTAGGATAGTGTTAGAGTTAGGGTTAGGGTTAGCATCAGCCCTAGGATAGTGTTAGGGTTCGGGTTAGGGTTAGCATCAGCCCTAGGATAGTATTAGGGTTAGGGTTAGCATCAGCTCTAGGATAGTGTTAGGGTTAGGGTTAGGGTTAGCATCAGCCCTAGGATAGTGTTAGGGTTAGGGTTAGGGTTAGCATCAGGCCTAGGATACTGTTAGGGTTAGGGTTAGCATCAGCCCTAGGACAGTGTTAGGGTTAGGGTTAGGGTTAGCATCAGGCATAGGATAGTGTTAGGGTTAGGGTTAGCATCAGCCGTAGGATAGTGTTAGGGTTAGGGTTAGCCTCAGCCCTAGGATACTGTTAGAGTTAGGGTTAGGGTTAGCATCAGCCCTAGGATAGTGTTAGTGTTAGGGTTAGGGTTAGCATCAGCCCTAGGATAGTATTGGGGTTAGGGTTAGCATCAGCTCTAGGATAGTGTTAGGGTTAGGGTTAGGGTTAGCATCAGCCCTAGGATAGTGTTAGGGTTAGGGTTAGGGTTATCATCAGGCCTAGGATAGTGTTAGGGTTAGGGTTAGCATCAGCCCTAGGATAGTGTTAGGGTTAGGGTTAGGGTTAGCATCAGGCATAGGATAGTGTTAGGGTTAGGGTTAGCATCAGCCCTAGGATAGTGTTAGGGTTAGGGTTAGGGTTAGCATCAGCCGTAGGATAGTGTTAGGGTTAGGGTTACCATCAACCCTAGGATACTGTTTGGGTTAGGGTTAGGGTTAGCATCAGCCCTAGGATTGTGTTAAGGTTAGGTTTAGCCTGAGCCCTAGGAGAGTGTTAGGGTTAGGGATAGGGTGAGCATCAGGCGTAGGGATATTGTTAGGGTTAGGGTTAGGGTTAGCACCAGCCCTAGGATAGTGTTAGGGTTCGGGTTAGCATCAGGCCTAGGATAGTGTTAGGGTTAGGGTTAGCATCAGCCCTAGGATAGTGTTAGGGTTAGGGTTAGGGTTAGCATCAGCCCTAGGATAGTGTTAGCTTTAGGGTTAGGGATATCATCAGGACTAGGATATTGTTAGGGTTAGGGTTAGCATCAGCCCTAGGATAGTGTTGGGGTTAGGGTTAGGGTTAGCATCAGCCCTAGGATAGTGTTAGGGTTAGGGTTAGGGTTAGCATCAGCCCTAGGATAGTGTTAGGGTTAGGGTTAGCATCAGGCCTAGGAGAGTGTTAGGGTTAGGGTTAGCATCAGCCCTAGGATAGTGTTAGTGTTAGGGTTAGGGTTACCATCAGCCCTAGGATAGTGTTAGGGTTAGCGTTAGGGTTAGCATCAGCCCTAGGATAGTGTTAGGGTTAGGGATAGGGTTAGCATCAGGCCTAGGATAGTGTTAGGGTTAGGGTTAGGGTTAGCATCAGCCCTAGGATAGTGTTAGGGTTAGGGTTAGCATCAGGCCTAGGAGAGTGTTAGGGTTAGGGTTAGCATCAGCCCTAGGATAGTGTTAGGGTTAGGGTTAGCATCTAGCCTAGGAGAGTGTTAGGGTTAGGGTTAGCATCAGCCCTAGGATAGTGTTAGTGTTAGGGTTAGGGTTAGCATCAGCCCTAGGATAGTGTTAGGGTTATGGTTAGGTTTAGCATCAGCCCTAGGATAGTGTTAGGGTAAGGGTTAGGGTTAGCATCAGGCCTAGGATAGTGTTAGGGTTACGGTTAGAATCAGCCCTAGAATAGTGTTAGGGTTAGGGTTAGGGTTAGCATCAGCCCTAGGATAGTGTTAGGGTTAGGGTTAGGGTTAGCATCAGCCCTAGGATAGTATTAGGGTTAGGGTTAGGTTTAGGGTTAGCGTTAGCATCAGCTCTAGGATAGTGTTAGGGTTAGGGTTAGGGTTAGCATCAACCCTAGGATAGTGTTAGGGTTAGGGTTAGGGTTAGCATCAGCCCTAGGATAGTGTTAGGGTTAGGGTTAGGGTTAGCATCAGCCCTAGGTTAGTGTTAGGGTTACGGTTAGCATCAGCCCTAGGATAGTGTTAGTTTTAGGTTTAGGGTTAGCATCAGCCCTAGGATAGTGTTAGGGTTAGGGTTAGCCTCAGCCCTAGGAGAGTGTTAGTGTTAGGGATAGGGTTAACATCAGGCCTAGGATAGTGTTAGGGTTATGGTTAGGGTTAGCATGAGCCCTAGGATAGTGTTAGGGTTAGGGTTAGCATCAGCCCTAGGAGAGTGTACGGGTTAGGGTTAGGGTTAGCATCAGCCCTAGGATAGTGTTAGGGTTAGGGTTAGCATCAGCCCTAGGATAGTGTTAGGGTTAGGGTTAGGGTTAGCATCAGCCCTAGGATAGTGTTAGGGTTAGGGTAAGCATCAGCCCTAGGATAGTGTTAGGGTTAGGGTTAGGGTTAGCATCAGCCCTAGGATAGTGTTAGGGTTAGGGATAGGGTTAGCATCAGGCCTAAGATAGTGTTAGGGTTAGGGTTAGGGTTAGCATCAGCCCTAGGATAGTGTTAGGGTTAGGGTTAGCATCAGGCCTAGGAGAGTGTTAGGGTTAGGGTTAGCATCAGCCCTAGGATAGTGTTAGTGTTAGGGTTAGGGTTAGCATCAGCCCTAGGATAGTGTTACGGTTATGGTTAGGTTTAGCATCAGCCCTAGGATAGTGTTAGGGTAAGGGTTAGGGTTAGCATCAGGCCTAGGTTAGTGTTAGGGTTACTGTTAGAATCAGCCCTAGGATAGTGTTAGGGTTAGGGTTAGGGTTAGCATCAGCCCTAGGATAGTGTTAGGGTAAGGGTTACGGTTAGCATCAGGCCTAGGATAGTGTTAGGGATACGGTTAGAATCAGCCCTAGGATAGTGTTAGGGTTAGGGTTAGGGTTAGCATCAGCCCTAGGATAGTGTTAGGGTTAGGGTTAGGGTTAGCATCAGCACTAGGATTGTATTAGGGTTAGGGTAAGGGTTAGCATCAGCCCTAGGATAGTGTTAGGGTTAAGGTTAGGGTTAGCACCAGGCCTAGGATAGTGTTAGTGTTAGGGTTAGCATCAGCCTTAGTATAGTGTTAGGGTTAGGGTTAGGGTTAGCATCAGCCGTAGGATAGTGTTAGGGTTAGGGTTAGCCTCAGCCCTAGGATAGTGTTAGAGTTAGGGTTAGGGTTAGCATCAGCCCTAGGATAGTGTTAGGGTTCGGGTTAGTGTTAGCATCAGCCCTAGGATAGTATTAGGGTTAGGGTTAGCATCAGCTCTAGGATAGTGTTAGGGTTAGGGTTAGGGTTAGCATCAGCCCTAGGATAGTGTTAGGGTTAGGGTTAGGGTTAGAATCAGGCCTAGGATACTGTTAGGGTTAGGGTTAGCATCAGCCCTAGGACAGTGTTAGGGTTAGGGTTAGGGTTAGCATCAGGCATAGGATAGTGTTAGGGTTAGGGTTAGCATCAGCCCTAGGATAGTTTTAGGGTTAGGGTTAGGGTTAGCATCAGCCCTAGGATAGTGTTAGGGTTAGGGTTAGGGTTATCATCAGGCCTAGGATAGTGTTAGGGTTAGGGTTAGCATCAGCCCTAGGATAGTGTTTGGGTTAGGGTTAGGGTTAGCATCAGCCCTAGGATTCTGTTACGGTTAGGTTTAGCCTGAGCCCTAGGAGAGTGTTAGGGTTAGGGATAGGGTGAGCATCAGGCGTAGGGATATTGTTAGGGGTAGGGTTAGGGTTAGCACCAGCCCTAGGATAGTGTTAGGGTTCGGGTTAGCATCAGGCCTAGGATAGTGTTAGGGTTAGGGTTAGCATCAGCCCTAGGATAGTGTTAGGGTTAGGGTTAGGGTTAGCATCAGCCCTAGGATAGTGTTAGCTTTAGGGTTAGGGATATCATCAGGACTAGGATATTGTTAGGGTTAGGGTTAGCATCAGCCCTAGGATAGTGTTGGGGTTAGGGTTAGGGTTAGCATCAGCCCTAGGATAGTGTTAGGGTTAGGGTTAGGGTTAGCATCAGCCCTAGGATAGTGTTAGGTTTAGGGTTAGCATCAGGCCTAGGAGAGTGTTAGGGTTAGGGTTAGCATCAGCCCTAGGATAGTGTTAGTGTTATGGTTAGGGTTACCATCAGCCCTAGGATAGTGTTAGGGTTAGCGTTAGGGTTAGCATCAGCCCTAGGATAGTGTTAGGGTTAGGGATAGGGTTAGCATCAGGCCTAGGATAGTGTTAGGGTTAGGGTTAGGTTTAGCATCAGCCCTAGGATAGTGTTAGGGTTAGGGTTAGCATCAGGCCTAGGAGAGTGTTAGGGTTAGGGTTAGCATCAGCACTAGGATAGTGTTAGGGTTAGGGTTAGCATCAGGCCTAGGAGAGTGTTAGGGTTAGGGTTAGCATCAGCCCTAGGATAGTGTTAGTGTTAGGGTTAGGGTTAGCATCAGCCCTAGGATAGTGTTAGGGTTATGGTTAGGTTTAGCATCAGCCCTAGGATAGTGTTAGGGTAAGGGTTAGGGTTAGCATCAGGCCTAGGATAGTGTTAGGGTTACGGTTAGAATCAGCCCTAGAATAGTGTTAGGGTTAGGGTTAGGGTTAGCATCAGCCCTAGGATAGTGTTAGGGTTAGGGTTAGGGTTAGCATCAGCCC
Organism: Lemur catta; assembly: GCF_020740605.2. NCBI lineage: Eukaryota > Metazoa > Chordata > Mammalia > Primates > Lemuridae > Lemur > Lemur catta. Next base: position 672,855 of record NW_025423852.1, on the reverse strand, counting down.
TAGGATAGTATTAGGGTTAGGGTTAGGTTTAGGGTTAGCGTTAGCATCAGCTCTAGGATAGTGTTAGGGTTAGGGTTAGGGTTAGCATCAACCCTAGGATAGTGTTAGGGTTAGGGTTAGGGTTAGCATCAGCCCTAGGATAGTGTTAGGGTTAGGGTTAGGGTTAGCATCAGCCCTAGGTTAGTGTTAGGGTTACGGTTAGCATCAGCCCTAGGATAGTGTTAGTTTTAGGGTTAGGGTTAGCATCAGCCCTAGGATAGTGTTAGGGTTAGGGTTAGCCTCAGCCCTAGGAGAGTGTTAGGGTTAGGGATAGGGTTAACATCAGGCCTAGGATAGTGTTAGGGTTAGGGTTACGGTTAGCATCAGCCCTAGGATAGTGTTAGGGTTAGGGTTAGCATCAGCCCTAGGATAGTGTTAGGGTTATGGTTAGGGTTAGCATGAGCCCTAGGATAGTGTTAGGGTTAGGGTTAGCATCAGCCCTAGGAGAGTGTACGGGTTAGGGTTAGGGTTAGCATCAGCCCTAGGATAGTGTTAGGGTTAGTGTTAGCATCAGCCCTAGGATAGTGTTAGGGTTAGGGTTAGGGTTAGCATCAGCCCTAGGATAGTGTTAGGGTTAGGGTTAGCATCAGCCCTAGGGTAGTGTTAGGGTTAGGGTTAGGGTTAGCATCCGCCCTAGGATAGTGTTAGGATGAGGGTTAGCATCAACCCTAGGATAGTGTTAGGGTTAGGGTTAGGGTTAGCATCAGCCCTAGGATAGTGTTAGGGTTAGGGTTAGCCTCAGCCCTAGGAGAGTGTTAGGGTTAGGGATAGGGTTAGCATCAGGCCTAGGATAGTGTTAGGGTTAGGGTTAGGGTTAGCATCAGCCCTAGGATAGTGTTAGGGTTAGGGTTAGCATCAGGCCTAGGATAGTGTTAGGGTTAGGGTTAGCCTCAGCCCTAGGAGACTGTTAGAGTTAGGGTTAGGGTTAGCATCAGCCCTAGGATAGTGTTAGGGTTAGGGTTAGGGATAGCATCAGCCCTAGTATAGTGTTAGTGTTAGGGTTAGCATCAGCCCTAGGATAGTGTTAGGGTTAGGGTTAGGGTTAGCATCCGCCCTAGGATAGTGTTAGGGTTAGGATTAGGATTACCATCAGCCCTAGGATAGTGTTAGGGTTAGGGTTAACATAAACCCTAGGATAGTGTCAGGGTTAGGGTTAGGGTTATCATCAGGCCTAGGATAGTGTTAGGGTTAGCGTTAGGGTTAGCATCAGTTCAAGGATAGTGTTAGGGTTAGCGTTAGGGTTAGCATCAGCCCTAGGATAGTGTTAGGGTAAGGGATAGGGTTAGCATCAGGCCTAGGATAGTGTTAGGGTTAGGGTTAGGGTAAGCATCAGCCCTAGGATAGTGTTAGGGTTATGGTTAGCATCAGGCCTAGGAGAGTGTTAGGTTTAGGGTTAGCATCAGCCCTAGGATAGTGTTAGTGTTAGGGTTAGGGTTAGCATCAGCCCTAATAAAGTGTTAGGGTTATGGTTAGGTTTAGCATCAGCCCTAGGATAGTGTTAGGGTAAGGGTTAGGGTTAGCATCAGGCCTAGGATAGTGTTAGGGTTACGGTTAGAATCAGCCCTAGAATAGTGTTAGGGTTAGGGTTAGGGTTAGCATCATCCCTAGGATAGTGTTAGGGTAAGGGTTAGGGTTAGCATCAGGCCTAGGATAGTGTTAGGGTTAGGGTTAGGGTTAGCATCAGCCCTAGGATAGTGTTACGGTTAGGGTTAGGGATAGCATCAGCCCTAGGATAGTGTTAGGGTTAGGGTTAGGGTTAGCATCAGCCCTAGGATATTATTAGGGTTAGGGTTAGCATCAGCCCTAGAATAGTGTTAGGGTTAGGGTTAGGGTTAGCACCAGGCCTAGGATAGTGTTAGTGTTCGGGTTAGCATCAGCCTTAGGATAGTGTTAGGGTTAGGGTTAGGGTTAGCATCAGCCCTAGGATAGTGTTAGGGTTAGGGATAGGGTTAGCATCAGGCCTAAGATAGTGTTAGGGTTAGGGTTAGGGTTAGCATCAGCCCTAGGATAGTGTTAGGGTTAGGGTTAGCATCAGGCCTAAGAGAGTGTTAGTGTTAGGGTTAGCATCAGCCCTAGGATAGTGTTAGTGTTAGGGTTAGGGTTAGCATCAGCCCTAGGATAGTGTTAGGGTTATGGTTAGGTTTAGCATCAGCCCTAGGATAGTGTTAGGGTAAGGGTTAGGGTTAGCATCAGGCCTAGGATAGTGTTAGGGTTACGGTTAGAATCAGCCCTAGGATAGTGTTAGGGTTAGGGTTAGGGTTAGCATCAGCCCTAGGATAGTGTTAGGGAAAGGGTTACGGTTAGCATCAGGCCTAGGATAGTGTTAGGGATACGGTTAGAATCAGCCCTAGGATAGTGTTAGGGTTAGGGTTAGGGTTAGCATCAGCCCTAGGATAGTGTTAGGGTTAGGGTTAGGGTTAGCATCAGCACTAGGATAGTATTAGGGTTAGGGTAAGGGTTAGCATCAGCCCTAGGATAGTGTTAGGGTTAAGGTTAGGGTTAGCACCAGGCCTAGGATAGTGTTAGTGTTAGGGTTAGCATCAGCCTTAGTATAGTGTTAGGGTTAGGGTTAGGGTTAGCATCAGCCGTAGGATAGTGTTAGGGTTAGGGTTAGCCTCAGCCCTAGGATAGTGTTAGAGTTAGGGTTAGGGTTAGCATCAGCCCTAGGATAGTGTTAGGGTTAGGGTTAGGGTTAGCATCAGCCCTAGGATAGTATTAGGTTTAGGGTTAGCATCAGCTCTAGGATAGTGTTAGGGTTAGGGTTAGGGTTAGCATCAGCCCTAGAATAGTGTTAGGGTTAGGGTTAGGGTTAGCATCAGGCCTAGGATAGTGTTAGGGTTAGGGTTAGCATCAGCCCTAGGACAGTGTTAGGGTTAGGGTTAGGGTTAGCATCAGGCATAGGATAGCGTTAGGGTTAGGGTTAGCATCAGCCCTAGGATAGTGTTAGGGTTAGGGTTAGGGTTAGCATCAGCCGTAGGATAGTGTTAGGGTTAGGGTTACCATCAACCCTAGGATAGTGTTTGGGTTAGGGTTAGGGTTAGCATCAGCCCTAGGATTGTGTTAGGGTTAGGTTTAGCCTCAGCCCTAGGAGAGTGTTAGGGGGAGGGATAGGGTGAGCATCAGGCGTAGGATATTGATAGGGTTAGGGTTAGGGTTAGCACCAGCCCTAGGATAGTGTTAGGGTAAGGGTTACGGTTAGCATCAGGCCTAGGATAGTGTTAGGGAAACGGTTAGAATCAGACCTAGGATAGTGTTAGGGATAGGGTTAGGGTTAGCATCAGCCCTAGGATAGTGTTGGGGTTAGGGTTAGGGTTAGCATCAGCCCTAGGATAGTATTAGGGTTAGGGTTAGGGTTAGCATCAGCCCTAGGATAGTGTTAGGGTTAGGGTTAGGGTTAGCATCAACCCTAGGATATTATTAGGGTTAGGGTTAGCATCAGCCGTAGAATAGTGTTAGGGTTAGGGTTAGGGTTAGCACCAGGCCTAGGATAGTGTTAGTGTTAGGGTTAGCATCAGCCTTAGGATAGTGTTAGGGTTAGGGTTAGGGTTAGCATCAGCCGTAGGATAGTGTTAGGGTTAGGGTTAGCCTCAGCCCTAGGATAGTGTTAGAGTTAGGGTTAGGGTTATCATCAGCCCTAGGATAGTGTTAGGGTTAGGGTTAGGGTTAGCATCAGCCCTAGGATAGTATTAGGGTTAGGGTTAGGTTTAGGGTTAGGGTTAGCATCAGCTCTAGGATAGTGTTAGGGTTAGGGTTAGGGTTAGCATCAGCCCTAGGAAAGTGTTAGGGTTAGGGTTAGGGTTAGCATCAGGCCTAGGATAGTGTTAGGGTTAGGGTTAGCATCAGCCCTAGGATAGTGTTAGGGTTAGGGTTAGTGTTAGCATCAGCCCTAGGATAGTGTTAGGGTTAGGGTTAGCATCAGCCCTACGATGGTGTTAGGGTTAGGGTTAGGGTTATCATCAGGCCTAGGATAGTGTTAGGGTTAGGGTTAGCATCAGCCCTAGGATAGTGTTAGGGTTAGGGTTAGGTTAGCATCAGCCCTAGGATAGTGTTAGGGTTAGGGTTAGCATCAGCCCTACGATAGTGTTAGGGTTAGGCTTAGGGTTAGCATCAGGCCTAGAATAGTGTTAGGGTTAGGGTTAGCATCAGCCCTAGGTTAGTCTTAGGGTTAGGGTTCGGGTTAGCATCAGCCGTAGGATAGTGTTAGGGTTAGGGTTAGCCTCAGCCCTAAGATAGTGTTAGAGTTAGGGTTAGGGTTAACATCAGCCCTAGGATAGTGTTAGCTTTAGGGTTAGGGATATCATCAGGACTAGGATATTGTTAGGGTTAGGGTTAGCATCAGCCCTAGGATAGTGTTGGGTTTAGGGTTAGGGTTAGCATCAGCCCTAGGATAGTGTTAGGGTTAGGGTTAGGGTTAGCATCAGCCCTAGGATAGTGTTAGGGTTAGGGTTAGCATCAGGCCTAGGAGAGTGTTAGGGTTAGGGTTAGCATCAGCCCTAGGATAGTGTTAGTGTTAGGGTTAGGGTTACCATCAGCCCTAGGATAGTGTTAGGGTTAGCGTTAGGGTTAGCATCAGCCCTAGGATAGTGTTAGGGTTAGGGATAGGGTTAGCATCAGGCCTAGGATAGTGTTAGGGTTAGGGTTAGGGTTAGCATCAGCCCTAGGATAGTGTTAGGGTTAGGGTTAGCATCAGGCCTAGGAGAGTGTTAGGGTTAGGGTTAGCATCAGCCCTAGGATAGTGTTAGGGTTAGGGTTAGCATCAGGCCTAGGAGAGTGTTAGGGTTAGGGTTAGCATCAGCCCTAGGATAGTGTTAGTGTTAGGGTTAGGGTTAGCATCAGCCCTAGGATAGTGTTAGGGTTATGGTTAGGTTTAGCATCAGCCCTAGGATAGTGTTAGGGTAAGGGTTAGGGTTAGCATCAGGCCTAGGTTAGTGTTAGGGTTACGGTTAGAATCAGCCCTAGGATAGTGTTAGGGTTAGGGTTAGGGTTAGCATCAGCCCTAGCATAGTGTTAGGGTAAGGGTTACGGTTAGCATCAGGCCTAGGATAGTGTTAGGGATACGGTTAGAATCAGCCCTAGGATAGTGTTAGGGTTAGGGTTAGGGTTAGAATCAGCCCTAGGATAGTGTTAAGGTTAGGGTTAGGGTTAGCATCAGCACTAGGATAGTATTAGGGTTAGGGTTAGGGTTAGCATCAGCCCTAGGATAGTGTTAGGGTTAGGGTTAGGGTTAGCACCAGGCCTAGGATAGTGTTAGTCTTAGGGTTAGCATCAGCCTTAGGATAGTGTTAGGGTTAGGGTTAGGGTTAGCATCAGCCGTAGGATAGTGTTATGGTTAGGGTTAGCCTCAGCCCTAGGATAGTGTTAGAGTTAGGGTTAGGGTTAGCATCAGCCCTAGGATAGTGTTAGGGTTAGGGTTAGGGTTAGCATCAGCCCTAGGATAGTATTAGGGTTAGGGTTAGGGTTAGGGTTAGAGTTAGCATCAGCTCTAGGATAGTGTTAGGGTCAGGGTTAGGGTTAGCATCCGCCCTAGGATAGTGTTAGGGTTAGGGTTAGGGTTAGCATCAGGCCTAGGATAGTGTTAGGGTTAGGGTTATCATCAGCCCTAGGATAGTGTTAGGGTTAGGGTTAGGGTTAGCATCAGGCCTAGGATAGTGTTAGGGTTAGGGTTAGCATCAGCCCTAGGATAGTGTTAGGGTTAGGGTTACCATCAACCCTAGGATAGTGTTTGGGTTAGGGTTAGGGTTAGCATCAGCCCTAGGATTGTGTTAGGGTTAGGGTTAGCCTCAGCCCTAGGAGAGTTTTAGGGTTAGGGATAGGGTTAGCATCAGGCCTAGGATAGTGTTAGGGTTAGGGTTAGGGTTAGCAGCAGCCCTAGGATAGTGTTAGGGTTAGGGTTAGCATCAGGCCTAGGATAGTGTTAGGGTTAGGGTTAGCATCAGCCCTAGGATAGTGTTAGGGTTAGGGTTACCAACAACCCTAGGATAGTGTTTGGGTTAGGGTTAGGGTTAGCATCAGCCCTAGGATTGTGTTAGGGTTAGGTTTAGCCTCAGCCCTAGGAGAGTTTTAGGGTTAGGGATAGGGTTAGCATCAGGCCTAGGATAGTGTTAGGGTTAGGGTTAGGGTTAGCACCAGCCCTAGGATAGTGTTAGGGTTAGGGTTAGCATCAGGCCTAGGATAGTGTTAGGGTTAGGGTTAGCATCAGCCCTAGGATAGTGTTAGGGTTAGGGTTAGGGTTAGCATCAGCCCTAGGATAGTGTTAGCTTTAGGGTTAGGGATATCATCAGGACTAGGATATTGTTAGGGTTAGGGTTAGCATCAGCCCTAGGATAGTGTTCGGGTTAGGGTTAGGGTTAGCATCAGCCCTAGGATAGTGTTAGGGTTAGGGTTAGGGTTAGCATCAGACCTAGGATAGTGTTAGGGTTAGGGTTAGGGTTAGCATCAGCCCTAGGATATTATTAGGGTTAGGGTTAGCATCAGCCCTAGGATACTGTTAGGGTTAGGGTTAGGGTTAGCACCAGGCCTAGGATAGTGTTAGTGTTAGGGTTAGCATCAGCCCTAGGATAGTGTTAGAGTTAGGGTTAGGGTTAGCATCAGCCCTAGGATAGTGTTAGGGTTAGGGTTAGGGTTAGGGTTAGGGTTAGCATCAGCCCTAGGATAGTGTTAGGGTTAGGGTTAACATCAGCCCTAGGATAGTGTTAGGGTTAGGGTTAGGGTTAGCATCAGCCCTAGGATAGTGTTAGGTTTAGGGTTAGCATCAGACCTAGGATAGCGTTAGGGTTAGGGTTAGGGTTAGCATCAGCCCTAGGATAGTGTAAGTGTTAGGGTTAGGGTTAGCATCAGGCCTAGGACCGTGTTAGGGTTAGGGTTAGCATCAGCCCTAGGATAGTGTTAGGGTTAGGGTTAGCGTTAGCATCAGCCCTAGGATAGTGTTAGGGTTAGGGTTAGGGTTAGCATCAGCCCTAGGATAGTATTAGGGTTAGGGTTAGCATCAGCCCTAGGATAGTGTTACGGTTAGGGTTAGGGTTAGCACCAGGCCTAGCATAGTGTTAGTGTTAGGGTTAGCATCAGCCTTAGGATAGTGTTAGGGTTAGGGTTAGGGGTAGCATCAGCCGTAGGATAGTGTTAGGGTTAGGGTTAGCCTCAGCCCTAAGATAGTGTTAGAGTTAGGGTTAGGGTTAGCATCAGCCCTAGGATAGTGTTAGGGTTAGGGTTAGGGTTAGCATCAGCCCTAGGATAGTGTTAGTGTTAGGGTTAGCATCAGCCCTAGGATAGTGTTAGGGTTAGGGTTAGGGTTAGCATCCGCCCTAGCATAGTGTTAGGGTTAGGGTTAGGGTTAGCATCAGCCCTAGGATAGTGTTAGGGTTAGGGTTAACATAAACCCTAGGATAGTGTCAGGGTTAGGGTTAGGGTTATCATCAAGCCTAGGATAGTGTTAGGGTTAGGGTTAGGGTTAGCATCAGTTCAAGGATAGTGTTAGGGTTAGCGTTAGGGTTAGCATCAGCCCTAGGATAGTGTTAGGGTTAGGGATAGGGTTAGCATCAGGCCTAGGATAGTGTTAGGGTTAGGGTTAGGGTTAGCATCAGGCCTAGGATAGTGTTAGGGTTAGGGTTAGGGTTAGCATCAGCCCTAGGATAGTGTTAGGGTTAGGGTTAGCATTAGGCCTAGGATAGTGTTAGGCTTAGGGTTAGCATCAGCCCTAGGATGGTGTTAGGGTTAGGGTTAGGGTTAGCATCAGGCCTAGGATAGTGTTAGGGTTAGGGTTAGCATCAGCCCTAGGATAGTGTTAGGGTTAGGGTTAGCATCAGGCCTAGGATAGTGTTAGGGTTAGGGTTAGCATCAGGCCTAGGATAGTGTTAGGGTTAGTGTTAGGGTTAGCACCAGCCCTAGGATAGTGTTAGGGTTAGGGTTAGCATCAGGCCTAGGATAGTGTTAGGGTTAGGGTTAGCATCAGCCCTAGGATAGTGTTAGGGTTAGGGTTAGGGTTAGCATCAGCCCTAGGATAGTGTTAGCTTTAGGGTTAGGGATATCATCAGGACTAGGATATTGTTATGGTTAGGGTTAGCATCAGCCCTAGGATAGTGTTGGGGTTAGGGTTAGGGTTAGCATCAGCCCTAGGATAGTGTTAGGGTTAGGGTTAGGGTTAGCATCAGACCTAGGATAGTGTTAGGGTTAGGGTTAGGGTTAGCATCAGCCCTAGGATATTATTAGGGTTAGGGTTAGCATCAGCCCTAGGAGACTGTTAGGATTAGGGTTAGGGTTAGCACCAGGCCTAGGATAGTGTTAGTGTTAGGGTTAGCATCAGCCTTAGGATAGTGTTAGGGTTAGGGTTAGGGTTAGCATCAGCACTAGGATAGTGTTAGGGTAAGGGTTAGGGTTAGCATCAGGCCTAGGATAGTGTTAGGGTTAGGGTTAGGGTTAGCATCAGCCCTAGGATAGTGTTAGGGTTAGGGTTAGGGATAGCATCAGCCCTAGGATAGTGTTAGGGTTAGGGTTAGGGTTAGCATCAGCCCTAGGATATTATTAGGGTTAGGGTTAGCATCAGCCCTAGAATAGTGTTAGGGTTAGGGTTAGGGTTAGCACCAGGCCTAGGATAGTGTTAGTGTTCGGGTTAGCATCAGCCTTAGGATAGTGTTAGGGTTAGGGTTAGGGTTAGCATCAGCACTAGGATAGTGTTAGGGTAAGGGTTAGGGTTAGCATCAGGCCTAGGATAGTGTTAGGGTTAGGGTTAGGGTTAGCATCAGCCCTAGGATAGTGTTAGGGTTAGGGTTAGGGATAGCATCAGCCCTAGGATAGTGTTAGGGTTAGGGTTAGGGTTAGCATCAGCCCTAGGATATTATTAGGGTTAGGGTTAGCATCAGCCCTAGAATAGTGTTAGGGTTAGGGTTAGGGTTAGCACCAGGCCTAGGATAGTGTTAGTGTTCGGGTTAGCATCAGCCTTAGGATAGTGTTAGGGTTAGGGTTAGGGTTAGCATCAGCCCTAGGATAGTGTTAGGGTTAGGGATAGGGTTAGCATCAGGCCTAAGATAGTGTTAGGGTTAGGGTTAGGGTTAGCATCAGCCCTAGGATAGTGTTAGGGTTAGGGTTAGCATCAGGCCTAGGAGAGTGTTAGTGTTAGGGTTAGCATCAGCCCTAGGATAGTGTTAGTGTTAGGGTTAGGGTTAGCATCAGCCCTAGGATAGTGTTAGGGTTATGGTTAGGTTTAGCATCAGCCCTAGGATAGTGTTAGGGTAAGGGTTAGGGTTAGCATCAGGCCTAGGATAGTGTTAGGGTTACGGTTAGAATCAGCCCTAGGATAGTGTTAGGGTTAGGGTTAGGGTTAGCATCAGCCCTAGGATAGTGTTAGGGTAAGGGTTACGGTTAGCATCAGGCCTAGGATAGTGTTAGGGATACGGTTAGAATCAGCCCTAGGATAGTGTTAGGGTTAGGGTTAGGGTTAGCATCAGCCATAGGATAGTGTTAGGGTTAGGGTTAGGGTTAGCATCAGCACTAGGATAGTATTAGGGTTAGGGTAAGGGTTAGCATCAGCCCTAGGATAGTGTTAGGGTTAAGGTTAGGGTTAGCACCAGGCCTAGGATAGTGTTAGTGTTAGGGTTAGCATCAGCCTTAGTATAGTGTTAGGGTTAGGGTTAGGGTTAGCATCAGCCGTAGGATAGTGTTAGGGTTAGGGTTAGCCTCAGCCCTAGGATAGTGTTAGAGTTAGGGTTAGGGTTAGCATCAGCCCTAGGATAGTGTTAGGGTTAGGGTTAGGGTTAGCATCAGCCCTAGGATAGTATTAGGGTTAGGGTTAGCATCAGCTCTAGGATAGTGTTAGGGTTAGGGTTAGGGTTAGCATCAGCCCTAGAATAGTGTTAGGGTTAGGGTTAGGGTTAGCATCAGGCCTAGGATAGTGTTAGGGTTAGGGTTAGCATCAGCCCTAGGACAGTGTTAGGGTTAGGGTTAGGGTTAGCATCAGGCATAGGATAGCGTTAGGGTTAGGGTTAGCATCAGCCCTAGGATAGTGTTAGGGTTAGGGTTAGGGTTAGCATCAGCCGTAGGATAGTGTTAGGGTTAGGGTTACCATCAACCCTAGGATAGTGTTTGGGTTAGGGTTAGGGTTAGCATCAGCCCTAGGATTGTGTTAGGGTTAGGTTTAGCCTCAGCCCTAGGAGAGTGTTAGGGGTAGGGATAGGGTGAGCATCAGGCGTAGGATATTGTTAGGGTTAGGGTTAGGGTTAGCACCAGCCCTAGGATAGTGTTAGGGTAAGGGTTACGGTTAGCATCAGGCCTAGGATAGTGTTAGGGAAACGGTTAGAATCAGCCCTAGGATAGTGTTAGGGTTAGGGTTAGGGTTAGCATCCGCCCTAGGATAGTGTTAGGGTTAGGGTTAGGGTTAGCATCAGCCCTAGGATAGTATTAGGGTTAGGGTTAGGGTTAGCATCAGCCCTAGGATAGTGTTAGGGTTAGGGTTAGGGTTAGCACCAGACCTAGGATAGTGTTAGTGTTAGGGTTAGCATCAGCCTTAGGATAGTGTTAGGGTTAGGGTTAGGGTTAGCATCAGCCGTAGGATAGTGTTAGGGTTAGGGTTAGCCTCAGCCCTAGGATAGTGTTAGAGTTAGGGTTAGGGTAAGCATCAGCCCTAGGTTAGTGTTTGTGTTAGGGTTAGGGTTAGCATCAGCCCTAGGAGAGTATTAGGGTTAGGGTTAGCATCAGCTCTAGGATAGTGTTAGGGTTAGGGTTAGGGTTAGCATCAGCCCTAGGATAGTGTTAGGGTTAGGGTTAGGGTTATCATCAGGCCTAGGATAGTGTTAGGGTTAGGGTTAGCATCAGCCCTAGGATAGTGTTAGGGTTAGGGTTAGGGTTAGCATCAGGCATAGGATAGTGTTAGGGTTAGGGTTAGCATCAGCCCTAGGATAGTGTTAGGGTTAGGGTTAGGGTTAGCATCAGCCGTAGGATAGTGTTAGGGTTAGGGTTACCATCAACCCTAGGATAGTGTTTGGGTTAGGGTTAGGGTTAGCATCAGCCCTAGGATTGTGTTAGGGTTAGGTTTAGCCTCAGCCCTAGGAGAGTGTTATGGTTAGGGATAGGGTGAGCATAAGGCGTAGGATATTGTTAGGGTTAGGGTTAGGGTTAGCACCAGCCCTAGGATAGTGTTAGGGTTCGGGTTAGCATCAGGCCTAGGATAGTGTTAGGGTTAGGGTTAGCATCAGCCTTAGGATAGTGTTAGGGTTAGGGTTATGGTTAGCATCAGCCCTAGGATAGTGTTAGCTTTAGGGTTAGGGATATCATCAGGACTAGGATATTGTTAGGGTTAGGGTTAGCATCAGCCCTAGGATAGTGTTGGGGTTAGGGTTAGGGTTAGCATCAGCCCTAGGATAGTGTTAGGGTTAGGGTTAGGGTTAGCATCAGCCCTAGGATAGTGTTAGGGTTAGGGTTAGCATCAGGCCTAGGAGAGTGTTAGGGTTAGGGTTAGCATCAGCCCTAGGATAGTGTTAGTGTTAGGGTTAGGGTTACCATCAGCCCTAGGATAGTGTTAGGGTTAGCGTTAGGGTTAGCATCAGCCCTAGGATAGTGTTAGGGTTAGGGATAGGGTTAGCATCAGGCCTAGGATAGTGTTAGGGTTAGGGTTAGGGTTAGCATCAGCCCTAGGATAGTGTTAGGGTTAGGGTTAGCATCAGGCCTAGGAGAGTGTTAGGGTTAGGGTTAGCATCAGCCCTAGGATAGTGTTAGGGTTAGGGTTAGCATCAGGCCTAGGAGAGTGTTGGGGTTAAGGTTAGCATCAGCCCTAGGATAGTGTTAGTGTTAGGGTTAGGGTTAGCATCAGCCCTAGGATAGTGTTAGGGTTATGGTTAGGTTTAGCATCAGCCCTAGGATAGTGTTATGGTAAGGATTAGGGTTAGCATCAGGCCTAGGATAGTGTTAGGGTTACGGTTAGAATCAGCCCTAGAATAGTGTTAGGGTTAGGGTTAGGGTTAGCATCAGCCCTAGGATAGTGTTAGGGTAAGGGTTAGGGTTAGCATCAGGCCTAGGATAGTGTTAGGGTTAGGGTTAGGGATAGCATCAGCCCTAGGATAGTGTTAGGGTTAGGGTTAGGGATAGCATCAGCCCTAGGATAGTGTTAGGGTTAGGGTTAGGGTTAGCATCAGCCCTAGGATATTATTAGGGTTAGGGTTAGCATCAGCCGTAGAATAGTGTTAGGGTTAGGGTTAGGGTTAGCACCAGGCCTAGGATAGTGTTAGTGTTAGGGTTAGCATCAGCCTTAGGATAGTGTTAGGGTTAGGGTTAGGGTTAGCATCAGCCGTAGGATAGTGTTAGGGTTAGGGTTAGCCTCAGCCCTAGGATAGTGTTAGAGTTAGGGTTAGGGTTATCATCAGCCCTAGGATAGTGTTAGGGTTAGGGTTAGGGTTAGCATCAGCCCTAGGATAGTATTAGGGTTAGGGTTAGGTTTAGGGTTAGGGTTAGCATCAGCTCTAGGATAGTGTTAGGGTTAGGGTTAGGGTTAGCATCAGCCCTAGGAAAGTGTTAGGGTTAGGGTTAGGGTTAGCATCAGGCCTAGGATAGTGTTAGGGTTAGGGTTAGCATCAGCCCTAGGATAGTGTTAGGGTTAGGGTTAGTGTTAGCATCAGCCCTAGGATAGTGTTAGGGTTAGGGTTAGCATCAGCCCTAGGATGGTGTTAGGGTTAGGGTTAGGGTTATCATCAGGCCTAGGATAGTGTTAGGGTTAGGGTTAGCATCAGCCCTAGGATAGTGTTAGGGTTAGGGTTAGGTTAGCATCAGCCCTAGGATAGTGTTAGGGTTAGGGTTAGCATCAGCCCTACGATAGTGTTAGGGTTAGGCTTAGGGTTAGCATCAGGCCTAGGATAGTGTTAGGGTTAGGGTTAGCATCAGCCCTAGGATAGTCTTAGGGTTAGGGTTCGGGTTAGCATCAGCCGTAGGAGAGTGTTAGGGTTAGGGTTAGCCTCAGCCCTAAGATAGTGTTAGAGTTAGGGTTAGGGTTAACATCAGCCCTAGGATAGTGTTAGCTTTAGGGTTAGGGATATCATCAGGACTAGGATATTGTTAGGGTTAGGGTTAGCATCAGCCCTAGGATAGTGTTGGGGTTAGGGTTAGGGTTAGCATCAGCCCTAGGATAGTGTTAGGGTTAGGGTTAGGGTTAGCATCAGCCCTAGGATAGTGTTAGGGTTAGGGTTAGGGTTAGCATCCGCCCTAGCATAGTGTTAGGGTTAGGGTTAGGGTTAGCATCAGCCCTAGGATAGTGTTAGGGTTAGGGTTAACATAAACCCTAGGATAGTGTCAGGGTTAGGGTTAGGGTTATCATCAAGCCTAGGATAGTGTTAGGGTTAGGGTTAGGGTTAGCATCAGTTCAAGGATAGTGTTAGGGTTAGCGTTAGGGTTAGCATCAGCCCTAGGATAGGGTTAGGGTTAGGGATAGGGTTAGCATCAGGCCTAGGATAGTGTTAGGGTTAGGGTTAGGGTTAGCATCAGGCCTAGGATAGTGTTAGGGTTAGGGTTAGGGTTAGCATCAGCCCTAGGATAGTGTTAGGGTTAGGGTTAGCATTAGGCCTAGGATAGTGTTAGGCTTATTGTTAGCATCAGCCCTAGGATGGTGTTAGGGTTAGGGTTAGGGTTAGCATCAGGCCTAGGATAGTGTTAGGGTTAGGGTTAGCATCAGCCCTAGGATAGTGTTAGGGTTAGGGTTAGCATCAGGCCTAGGATAGTGTTAGGGTTAGGGTTAGCATCAGGCCTAGGATAGTGTTAGGGTTAGTGTTAGGGTTAGCACCTGCCCTAGGATAGTGTTAGGGTTAGGGTTAGCATCAGGCCTAGGATAGTGTTAGGGTTAGGGTTAGCATCAGCCCTAGGATAGTGTTAGGGTTAGGGTTAGGGTTAGCATCAGCCCTAGGATAGTGTTAGCTTTAGGGTTAGGGATATCATCAGGACTAGGATATTGTTATGGTTAGGGTTAGCATCAGCCCTAGGATAGTGTTGGGGTTAGGGTTAGGGTTAGCATCAGCCCTAGGATAGTGTTAGGGTTAGGGTTAGGGTTAGCATCAGACCTAGGATAGTGTTAGGGTTAGGGTTAGGGTTAGCATCAGCCCTAGGATATTATTAGGGTTAGGGTTAGCATCAGCCCTAGGAGACTGTTAGGATTAGGGTTAGGGTTAGCACCAGGCCTAGGATAGTGTTAGTGTTAGGGTTAGCATCAGCCTTAGGATAGTGTTAGGGTTAGGGTTAGGGTTAGCATCAGCACTAGGATAGTGTTAGGGTAAGGGTTAGGGTTAGCATCAGGCCTAGGATAGTGTTAGGGTTAGGGTTAGGGTTAGCATCAGCCCTAGGATAGTGTTAGGGTTAGGGTTAGGGATAGCATCAGCCCTAGGATAGTGTTAGGGTTAGGGTTAGGGTTAGCATCAGCCCTAGGATATTATTAGGGTTAGGGTTAGCATCAGCCCTAGAATAGTGTTAGGGTTAGGGTTAGGGTTAGCACCAGGCCTAGGATAGTGTTAGTGTTCGGGTTAGCATCAGCCTTAGGATAGTGTTAGGGTTAGGGTTAGGGTTAGCATCAGCACTAGGATAGTGTTAGGGTAAGGGTTAGGGTTAGCATCAGGCCTAGGATAGTGTTAGGGTTAGGGTTAGGGTTAGCATCAGCCCTAGGATAGTGTTAGGGTTAGGGTTAGGGATAGCATCAGCCCTAGGATAGTGTTAGGGTTAGGGTTAGGGTTAGCATCAGCCCTAGGATATTATTAGGGTTAGGGTTAGCATCAGCCCTAGAATAGTGTTAGGGTTAGGGTTAGGGTTAGCACCAGGCCTAGGATAGTGTTAGTGTTCGGGTTAGCATCAGCCTTAGGATAGTGTTAGGGTTAGGGTTAGGGTTAGCATCAGCCCTAGGATAGTGTTTGGGTTAGGGATAGGGTTAGCATCAGGCCTAAGATAGTGTTAGGGTTAGGGTTAGGGTTAGCATCAGCCCTAGGATAGTGTTAGGGTTAGGGTTAGCATCAGGCCTAGGAGAGTGTTAGTGTTAGGGTTAGCATCAGCCCTAGGATAGTGTTAGTGTTAGGGTTAGGGTTAGCATCAGCCCTAGGATAGTGTTAGGGTTATGGTTAGGTTTAGCATCAGCCCTAGGATAGTGTTAGGGTAAGGGTTAGGGTTAGCATCAGGCCTAGGATAGTGTTAGGGTTACGGTTAGAATCAGCCCTAGGATAGTGTTAGGGTTAGGGTTAGGGTTAGCATCAGCCCTAGGATAGTGTTAGGGTAAGGGTTACGGTTAGCATCAGGCCTAGGATAGTGTTAGGGATACGGTTAGAATCAGCCCTAGGATAGTGTTAGGGTTAGGGTTAGGGTTAGCATCAGCCATAGGATAGTGTTAGGGTTAGGGTTAGGGTTAGCATCAGCACTAGGATAGTATTAGGGTTAGGGTAAGGGTTAGCATCAGCCCTAGGATAGTGTTAGGGTTAAGGTTAGGGTTAGCACCAGGCCTAGGATAGTGTTAGTGTTAGGGTTAGCATCAGCCTTAGTATAGTGTTAGGGTTAGGGTTAGGGTTAGCATCAGCCGTAGGATAGTGTTAGGGTTAGGGTTAGCCTCAGCCCTAGGATAGTGTTAGAGTTAGGGTTAGGGTTAGCATCAGCCCTAGGATAGTGTTAGGGTTAGGGTTAGGGTTAGCATCAGCCCTAGGATAGTATTAGGGTTAGGGTTAGCATCAGCTCTAGGATAGTGTTAGGGTTAGGGTTAGGGTTAGCATCAGCCCTAGAATAGTGTTAGGGTTAGGGTTAGGGTTAGCATCAGGCCTAGGATAGTGTTAGGGTTAGGGTTAGCATCAGCCCTAGGACAGTGTTAGGGTTAGGGTTAGGGTTAGCATCAGGCATAGGATAGCGTTAGGGTTAGGGTTAGCATCAGCCCTAGGATAGTGTTAGGGTTAGGGTTAGGGTTAGCATCAGCCGTAGGATAGTGTTAGGGTTAGGGTTACCATCAACCCTAGGATAGTGTTTGGGTTAGGGTTAGGGTTAGCATCAGCCCTAGGATTGTGTTAGGGTTAGGTTTAGCCTCAGCCCTAGGAGAGTGTTAGGGGTAGGGATAGGGTGAGCATCAGGCGTAGGATATTGTTAGGGTTAGGGTTAGGGTTAGCACCAGCCCTAGGATAGTGTTAGGGTAAGGGTTACGGTTAGCATCAGGCCTAGGATAGTGTTAGGGAAACGGTTAGAATCAGCCCTAGGATAGTGTTAGGGTTAGGGTTAGGGTTAGCATCCGCCCTAGGATAGTGTTAGGGTTAGGGTTAGGGTTAGCATCAGCCCTAGGATAGTATTAGGGTTAGGGTTAGGGTTAGCATCAGCCCTAGGATAGTGTTAGGGTTAGGGTTAGGGTTAGCACCAGACCTAGGATAGTGTTAGTGTTAGGGTTAGCATCAGCCTTAGGATAGTGTTAGGGTTAGGGTTAGGGTTAGCATCAGCCGTAGGATAGTGTTAGGGTTAGGGTTAGCCTCAGCCCTAGGATAGTGTTAGAGTTAGGGTTAGGGTAAGCATCAGCCCTAGGATAGTGTTTGTGTTAGGGTTAGGGTTAGCATCAGCCCTAGGAGAGTATTAGGGTTAGGGTTAGCATCAGCTCTAGGATAGTGTTAGGGTTAGGGTTAGGGTTAGCATCAGCCCTAGGATAGTGTTAGGGTTAGGGTTAGGGTTATCATCAGGCCTAGGATAGTGTTAGGGTTAGGGTTAGCATCAGCCCTAGGATAGTGTTAGGGTTAGGGTTAGGGTTAGCATCAGGCATAGGATAGTGTTAGGGTTAGGGTTAGCATCAGCCCTAGGATAGTGTTAGGGTTAGGGTTAGGGTTAGCATCAGCCGTAGGATAGTGTTAGGGTTAGGGTTACCATCAACCCTAGGATAGTGTTTGGGTTAGGGTTAGGGTTAGCATCAGCCCTAGGATTGTGTTAGGGTTAGGTTTAGCCTCAGCCCTAGGAGAGTGTTATGGTTAGGGATAGGGTGAGCATAAGGCGTAGGATATTGTTAGGGTTAGGGTTAGGGTTAGCACCAGCCCTAGGATAGTGTTAGGGTTCGGGTTAGCATCAGGCCTAGGATAGTGTTAGGGTTAGGGTTAGCATCAGCCTTAGGATAGTGTTAGGGTTAGGGTTATGGTTAGCATCAGCCCTAGGATAGTGTTAGCTTTAGGGTTAGGGATATCATCAGGACTAGGATATTGTTAGGGTTAGGGTTAGCATCAGCCCTAGGATAGTGTTGGGGTTAGGGTTAGGGTTAGCATCAGCCCTAGGATAGTGTTAGGGTTAGGGTTAGGGTTAGCATCAGCCCTAGGATAGTGTTAGGGTTAGGGTTAGCATCAGGCCTAGGAGAGTGTTAGGGTTAGGGTTAGCATCAGCCCTAGGATAGTGTTAGTGTTAGGGTTAGGGTTACCATCAGCCCTAGGATAGTGTTAGGGTTAGCGTTAGGGTTAGCATCAGCCCTAGGATAGTGTTAGGGTTAGGGATAGGGTTAGCATCAGGCCTAGGATAGTGTTAGGGTTAGGGTTAGGGTTAGCATCAGCCCTAGGATAGTGTTAGGGTTAGGGTTAGCATCAGGCCTAGGAGAGTGTTAGGGTTAGGGTTAGCATCAGCCCTAGGATAGTGTTAGGGTTAGGGTTAGCATCAGGCCTAGGAGAGTGTTGGGGTTAAGGTTAGCATCAGCCCTAGGATAGTGTTAGTGTTAGGGTTAGGGTTAGCATCAGCCCTAGGATAGTGTTAGGGTTATGGTTAGGTTTAGCATCAGCCCTAGGATAGTGTTATGGTAAGGATTAGGGTTAGCATCAGGCCTAGGATAGTGTTAGGGTTACGGTTAGAATCAGCCCTAGAATAGTGTTAGGGTTAGGGTTAGGGTTAGCATCAGCCCTAGGATAGTGTTAGGGTAAGGGTTAGGGTTAGCATCAGGCCTAGGATAGTGTTAGGGTTAGGGTTAGGGATAGCATCAGCCCTAGGATAGTGTTAGGGTTAGGGTTAGGGATAGCATCAGCCCTAGGATAGTGTTAGGGTTAGGGTTAGGGTTAGCATCAGCCCTAGGATATTATTAGGGTTAGGGTTAGCATCAGCCGTAGAATAGTGTTAGGGTTAGGGTTAGGGTTAGCACCAGGCCTAGGATAGTGTTAGTGTTAGGGTTAGCATCAGCCTTAGGATAGTGTTACGGTTAGGGTTAGGGTTAGCATCAGCCGTAGGATAGTGTTAGGGTTAGGGTTAGCCTCAGCCCTAGGATAGTGTTAGAGTTAGGGTTAGGGTTATCATCAGCCCTAGGATAGTGTTAGGGTTAGGGTTAGGGTTAGCATCAGCCCTAGGATAGTATTAGGGTTAGGGTTAGGTTTAGGGTTAGGGTTAGCATCAGCTCTAGGATAGTGTTAGGGTTAGGGTTAGGGTTAGCATCAGCCCTAGGAAAGTGTTAGGGTTAGGGTTAGGGTTAGCATCAGGCCTAGGATAGTGTTAGGGTTAGGGTTAGCATCAGCCCTAGGATAGTGTTAGGGTTAGGGTTAGTGTTAGCATCAGCCCTAGGATAGTGTTAGGGTTAGGGTTAGCATCAGCCCTAGGATGGTGTTAGGGTTAGGGTTAGGGTTATCATCAGGCCTAGGATAGTGTTAGGGTTAGGGTTAGCATCAGCCCTAGGATAGTGTTAGGGTTAGGGTTAGGTTAGCATCAGCCCTAGGATAGTGTTAGGGTTAGGGTTAGCATCAGCCCTACGATAGTGTTAGGGTTAGGCTTAGGGTTAGCATCAGGCCTAGGATAGTGTTAGGGTTAGGGTTAGCATCAGCCCTAGGATAGTCTTAGGGTTAGGGTTCGGGTTAGCATCAGCCGTAGGAGAGTGTTAGGGTTAGGGTTAGCCTCAGCCCTAAGATAGTGTTAGAGTTAGGGTTAGGGTTAACATCAGCCCTAGGATAGTGTTAGCTTTAGGGTTAGGGATATCATCAGGACTAGGATATTGTTAGGGTTAGGGTTAGCATCAGCCCTAGGATAGTGTTGGGGTTAGGGTTAGGGTTAGCATCAGCCCTAGGATAGTGTTAGGGTTAGGGTTAGGGTTAGCATCAGCCCTAGGATAGTGTTAGGGTGAGGGTTAGCATCAGGCCTAGGAGAGTGTTAGGGTTAGGGTTAGCATCAGCCCTAGGATAGTGTTAGTGTTAGGGTTAGGGTTACCATCAGCCCTAGGATAGTGTTAGGGTTAGCGTTAGGGTTAGCATCAGCCCTAGGATAGTGTTAGGGTTAGGGATAGGGTTAGCATCAGGCCTAGGATAGTGTTAGGGTTAGGGTTAGGGTTAGCATCAGCCCTAGGATAGTGTTAGGGTTAGGGTTAGCATCAGGCCTAGGAGAGTGTTAGGGTTAGGGTTAGCATCAGCCCTAGGATAGTGTTAGGGTTAGGGTTAGCATCAGGCCTAGGAGAGTGTTAGGGTTAGGGTTAGCATCAGCCCTAGGATAGTGTTAGTGTTAGGGTTAGGGTTAGCATCAGCCCTAGGATAGTGTTAGGGTTATGGTTAGGTTTAGCATCAGCCCTAGGATAGTGTTAGGGTAAGGGTTAGGGTTAGCATCAGGCCTAGGTTAGTGTTAGGGTTACGGTTAGAATCAGCCCTAGGATAGTGTTAGGGTTAGGGTTAGGGTTAGCATCAGCCCTAGCATAGTGTTAGGGTAAGGGTTACGGTTAGCATCAGGCCTAGGATAGTGTTAGGGATACGGTTAGAATCAGCCCTAGGATAGTGTTAGGGTTAGGGTTAGGGTTAGAATCAGCCCTAGGATAGTGTTAAGGTTAGGGTTAGGGTTAGCATCAGCACTAGGATAGTATTAGGTTTAGGGTTAGGGTTAGCATCAGCCCTAGGATAGTGTTAGGGTTAGGGTTAGGGTTAGCACCAGGCCTAGGATAGTGTTAGTCTTAGGGTTAGCATCAGCCTTAGGATAGTGTTAGGGTTAGGGTTAGGGTTAGCATCAGCCGTAGGATAGTGTTATGGTTAGGGTTAGCCTCAGCCCTAGGATAGTGTTAGAGTTAGGGTTAGGGTGAGCATCAGCCCTAGGATAGTGTTAGGGTTAGGGTTATGGTTAGCATCAGCCCTAGGATAGTATTAGGGTTAGGGTTAGGGTTAGGGTTAGGGTTAGCATCAGCTCTAGGATAGTGTTAGGGTCAGGGTTAGGGTTAGCATCCGCCCTAGGATAGTGTTAGGGTTAGGGTTAGGGTTAGCATCAGGCCTAGGATAGTGTTAGGGTTAGGGTTAGCATCAGCCCTAGGATAGTGTTAGGGTTAGGGTTAGGGTTAGCATCAGGCCTAGGATAGTGTTAGGGTTAGGGTTAGCATCAGCCCTAGGATAGTGTTAGGGTTAGGGTTACCATCAACCCTAGGATAGTGTTTCTGTTAGGGTTAGGGTTAGCATCAGCCCTAGGATTGTGTTAGGGTTAGGGTTAGCCTCAGCCCTAGGAGAGTTTTAGGGTTAGGGATAGGGTTAGCATCAGGCCTAGGATAGTGTTAGGGTTAGGGTTAGCATCAGCCCTAGGATAGTGTTAGGGTTAGGGTTAGGGTTAGCATCAGCACTAGGATAGTGTTAGGGTAAGGGTTAGGGTTAGCATCAGGCCTAGGATAGTGTTAGGATTAGGGTTAGGGTTAGCATCAGCCCTAGGATAGTGTTAGGGTTAGGGTTAGGGATAGCATCAGCCCTAGGATAGTGTTAGGGTTAGGGTTAGGGTTAGCATCAGCCCTAGGATATTATTAGGGTTAGGGTTAGCATCAGCCCTAGAATAGTGTTAGGGTTAGGGTTAGGGTTAGCACCAGGCCTAGGATAGTGTTAGTGTTCGGGTTAGCATCAGCCTTAGGATAGTGTTAGGGTTAGGGTTAGGGTTAGCATCAGCCCTAGGATAGTGTTAGGGTTAGGGATAGGGTTAGCATCAGGCCTAAGATAGTGTTAGAGTTAGGGTTAGGGTTAACATCAGCCCTAGGATAGTGTTAGCTTTAGGGTTAGGGATATCATCAGGACTAGGATATTGTTAGGGTTAGGGTTAGCATCAGCCCTAGGATAGTGTTGGGGTTAGGGTTAGGGTTAGCATCAGCCCTAGGATAGTGTTAGGGTTAGGGTTAGGGTTAGCATCAGCCCTAGGATAGTGTTAGGGTGAGGGTTAGCATCAGGCCTAGGAGAGTGTTAGGGTTAGGGTTAGCATCAGCCCTAGGATAGTGTTAGTGTTAGGGTTAGGGTTACCATCAGCCCTAGGATAGTGTTAGGGTTAGCGTTAGGGTTAGCATCAGCCCTAGGATAGTGTTAGGGTTAGGGATAGGGTTAGCATCAGGCCTAGGATAGTGTTAGGGTTAGGGTTAGGGTTAGCATCAGCCCTAGGATAGTGTTAGGGTTAGGGTTAGCATCAGGCCTAGGAGAGTGTTAGGGTTAGGGTTAGCATCAGCCCTAGGATAGTGTTAGGGTTAGGGTTAGCATCAGGCCTAGGAGAGTGTTAGGGTTAGGGTTAGCATCAGCCCTAGGATAGTGTTAGTGTTAGGGTTAGGGTTAGCATCAGCCCTAGGATAGTGTTAGGGTTATGGTTAGGTTTAGCATCAGCCCTAGGATAGTGTTAGGGTAAGGGTTAGGGTTAGCATCAGGCCTAGGTTAGTGTTAGGGTTACGGTTAGAATCAGCCCTAGGATAGTGTTAGGGTTAGGGTTAGGGTTAGCATCAGCCCTAGCATAGTGTTAGGGTAAGGGTTACGGTTAGCATCAGGCCTAGGATAGTGTTAGGGATACGGTTAGAATCAGCCCTAGGATAGTGTTAGGGTTAGGGTTAGGGTTAGAATCAGCCCTAGGATAGTGTTAAGGTTAGGGTTAGGGTTAGCATCAGCACTAGGATAGTATTAGGGTTAGGGTTAGGGTTAGCATCAGCCCTAGGATAGTGTTACGGTTAGGGTTAGGGTTAGCACCAGGCATAGGATAGTGTTAGTCTTAGGGTTAGCATCAGCCTTAGGATAGTGTTAGGGTTAGGGTTAGGGTTAGCATCAGCCGTAGGATAGTGTTATGGTTAGGGTTAGCCTCAGCCCTAGGATAGTGTTAGAGTTAGGGTTAGGGTGAGCATCAGCCCTAGGATAGTGTTAGGGTTAGGGTTATGGTTAGCATCAGCCCTAGGATAGTATTAGGGTTAGGGTTAGGGTTAGGGTTAGCATCAGCTCTAGGATAGTGTTAGGGTCAGGGTTAGGGTTAGCATCCGCCCTAGGATAGTGTTAGGGTTAGGGTTAGGGTTAGCATCAGGCCTAGGATAGTGTTAGGGTTAGGGTTAGCATCAGCCCTAGGATAGTGTTAGGGTTAGGGTTAGGGTTAGCATCAGGCCTAGGATAGTGTTAGGGTTAGGGTTAGCATCAGCCCTAGGATAGTGTTAGGGTTAGGGTTACCATCAACCCTAGGATAGTGTTTCTGTTAGGGTTAGGGTTAGCATCAGCCCTAGGATTGTGTTAGGGTTAGGGTTAGCCTCAGCCCTAGGAGAGTTTTAGGGTTAGGGATAGGGTTAGCATCAGGCCTAGGATAGTGTTAGGGTTAGGGATAGCATCAGCCCTAGGATAGTGTTAGGGTTAGGGTTAGGGTTAGCATCAGCACTAGGATAGTGTTAGGGTAAGGGTTAGGGTTAGCATCAGGCCTAGGATAGTGTTAGGGTTAGGGTTAGGGTTAGCATCAGCCCTAGGATAGTGTTAGGGTTAGGGTTAGGGATAGCATCAGCCCTAGGATAGTGTTAGGGTTAGGGTTAGGGTTAGCATCAGCCCTAGGATATTATTAGGGTTAGGGTTAGCATCAGCCCTAGAATAGTGTTAGGGTTAGGGTTAGGGTTAGCACCAGGCCTAGGATAGTGTTAGTGTTCGGGTTAGCATCAGCCTTAGGATAGTGTTAGGGTTAGGGTTAGGGTTAGCATCAGCCCTAGGATAGTGTTAGGGTTAGGGATAGGGTTAGCATCAGGCCTAAGATAGTGTTAGGGTTAGGGTTAGGGTTAGCATCAGCCCTAGGATAGTGTTAGGGTTAGGGTTAGCATCAGGCCTAGGAGAGTGTTAGTGTTAGGGTTAGCATCAGCCCTAGGATAGTGTTAGTGTTAGGGTTAGGGTTAGCATCAGCCCTAGGATAGTGTTAGGGTTATGGTTAGGTTTAGCATCAGCCCTAGGATAGTGTTAGGGTAAGGGTTAGGGTTAGCATCAGGCCTAGGATAGTGTTAGGGTTACGGTTAGAATCAGCCCTAGGATAGTGTTAGGGTTAGGGTTAGGGTTAGCATCAGCCCTAGGATAGTGTTAGGGTAAGGGTTACGGTTAGCATCAGGCCTAGGATAGTGTTAGGGATACGGTTAGAATCAGCCCTAGGATAGTGTTAGGGTTAGGGTTAGGGTTAGCATCAGCCATAGGATAGTGTTAGGGTTAGGGTTAGGGTTAGCATCAGCACTAGGATAGTATTAGGGTTAGGGTAAGGGTTAGCATCAGCCCTAGGATAGTGTTAGGGTTAAGGTTAGGGTTAGCACCAGGCCTAGGATAGTGTTAGTGTTAGGGTTAGCATCAGCCTTAGTATAGTGTTAGGGTTAGGGTTAGGGTTAGCATCAGCCGTAGGATAGTGTTAGGGTTAGGGTTAGCCTCAGCCCTAGGATAGTGTTAGAGTTAGGGTTAGGGTTAGCATCAGCCCTAGGATAGTGTTAGGGTTAGGGTTAGGGTTAGCATCAGCCCTAGGATAGTATTAGGGTTAGGGTTAGCATCAGCTCTAGGATAGTGTTAGGGTTAGGGTTAGGGTTAGCATCAGCCCTAGAATAGTGTTAGGGTTAGGGTTAGGGTTAGCATCAGGCCTAGGATAGTGTTAGGGTTAGGGTTAGCATCAGCCCTAGGACAGTGTTAGGGTTAGGGTTAGGGTTAGCATCAGGCATAGGATAGCGTTAGGGTTAGGGTTAGCATCAGCCCTAGGATAGTGTTAGGGTTAGGGTTAGGGTTAGCATCAGCCGTAGGATAGTGTTAGGGTTAGGGTTACCATCAACCCTAGGATAGTGTTTGGGTTAGGGTTAGGGTTAGCATCAGCCCTAGGATTGTGTTAGGGTTAGGTTTAGCCTCAGCCCTAGGAGAGTGTTAGGGGTAGGGATAGGGTGAGCATCAGGCGTAGGATATTGTTAGGGTTAGGGTTAGGGTTAGCACCAGCCCTAGGATAGTGTTAGGGTAAGGGTTACGGTTAGCATCAGGCCTAGGATAGTGTTAGGGAAACGGTTAGAATCAGCCCTAGGATAGTGTTAGGGTTAGGGTTAGGGTTAGCATCCGCCCTAGGATAGTGTTAGGGTTAGGGTTAGGGTTAGCATCAGCCCTAGGATAGTATTAGGGTTAGGGTTAGGGTTAGCATCAGCCCTAGGATAGTGTTAGGGTTAGGGTTAGGGTTAGCACCAGACCTAGGATAGTGTTAGTGTTAGGGTTAGCATCAGCCTTAGGATAGTGTTAGGGTTAGGGTTAGGGTTAGCATCAGCCGTAGGATAGTGTTAGGGTTAGGGTTAGCCTCAGCCCTAGGATAGTGTTAGAGTTAGGGTTAGGGTTAGCATCAGCCCTAGGATAGTGTTTGTGTTAGGGTTAGGGTTAGCATCAGCCCTAGGAGAGTATTAGGGTTAGGGTTAGCATCAGCTCTAGGATAGTGTTAGGGTTAGGGTTAGGGTTAGCATCAGCCCTAG
Source organism: Lemur catta (assembly GCF_020740605.2). NCBI lineage: Eukaryota > Metazoa > Chordata > Mammalia > Primates > Lemuridae > Lemur > Lemur catta. Next base: position 648,215 of record NW_025423852.1, on the reverse strand, counting down.
GATAGTGTTAGGGTTAGGGTTAGGGTTATCATCAGGCCTAGGATAGTGTTAGGGTTAGGGTTAGCATCAGCCCTAGGATAGTGTTAGGGTTAGGGTTAGGGTTAGCATCAGGCATAGGATAGTGTTAGGGTTAGGGTTAGCATCAGCCCTAGGATAGTGTTAGGGTTAGGGTTAGGGTTAGCATCAGCCGTAGGATACTGTTAGGGTTAGGGTTACCATCAACCCTAGGATAGTGTTTGGGTTAGGGTTAGGGTTAGCATCAGCCCTAGGATTGTGTTAGGGTTAGGTTTAGCCTCAGCCCTAGGAGAGTGTTATGGTTAGGGATAGGGTGAGCATAAGGCGTAGGATATTGTTAGGGTTAGGGTTAGGGTTAGCACCAGCCCTAGGATAGTGTTAGGGTTCGGGTTAGCATCAGGCCTAGGATAGTGTTAGGGTTAGGGTTAGCATCAGCCTTAGGATAGTGTTAGGGTTAGGGTTATGGTTAGCATCAGCCCTAGGATAGTGTTAGCTTTAGGGTTAGGGATATCATCAGGACTAGGATATTGTTAGGGTTAGGGTTAGCATCAGCCCTAGGATAGTGTTGGGGTTAGGGTTAGGGTTAGCATCAGCCCTAGGATAGTGTTAGGGTTAGGGTTAGGGTTAGCATCAGCCCTAGGATAGTGTTAGGGTTAGGGTTAGCATCAGGCCTAGGAGAGTGTTAGGGTTAGGGTTAGCATCAGCCATAGGATAGTGTTAGTGTTAGGGTTAGGGTTACCATCAGCCCTAGGATAGTGTTAGGGTTAGCGTTAGGGTTAGCATCAGCCCTAGGATAGTGTTAGGGTTAGGGATAGGGTTAGCATCAGGCCTAGGATAGTGTTAGGGTTAGGGTTAGGGTTAGCATCAGCCCTAGGATAGTGTTAGGGTTAGGGTTAGCATCAGGCCTAGGAGAGTGTTAGGGTTAGGGTTAGCATCAGCCCTAGGATAGTGTTAGGGTTAGGGTTAGGGTTAGCATCAGGCCTAGGATAGTGTTAGGGTTAGGGTTAGCATCAGCCCTAGGATAGTGTTAGGGTTAGGGTTACCATCAACCCTAGGATAGTGTTTCTGTTAGGGTTAGGGTTAGCATCAGCCCTAGGATTGTGTTAGGGTTAGGGTTAGCCTCAGCCCTAGGAGAGTTTTAGGGTTAGGGATAGGGTTAGCATCAGGCCTAGGATAGTGTTAGGGTTAGGGTTAGCATCAGCCCTAGGATAGTGTTAGGGTTAGGGTTAGGGTTAGCATCAGCCCTAGGATAGTGTTAGCTTTAGGGTTAGGGATATCATCAGGACTAGGATATTGTTAGGGTTAGGGTTAGCATCAGCCCTAGGATAGTGTTCGGGTTAGGGTTAGGGTTAGCATCAGCCCTAGGATAGTGTTAGGGTTAGGGTTAGGGTTAGCATCAGACCTAGGATAGTGTTAGGGTTAGGGTTAGGGTTAGCATCAGCCCTAGGATATTATTAGGGTTAGGGTTAGCATCAGCCCTAGGATACTGTTAGGGTTAGGGTTAGGGTTAGCACCAGGCTTAGGATAGTGTTAGTGTTAGGGTTAGCATCAGCCCTAGGATAGTGTTAGAGTTAGGGTTAGGGTTAGCATCAGCCCTAGGATAGTGTTAGGGTTAGGGTTAGGGTTAGGGTTAGGGTTAGCATCAGCCCTAGGATAGTGTTAGTGTTAGGGTTAGCATCAGCCCTAGGATAGTGTTAGGGTTAGGGTTAGGGTTAGCATCAGCCCTAGGATAGTATTAGGGTTAGGGTTAGGGTTAGGGTTACGGTTAGCATCAGCCCTAGGATAGTGTTAGTGTTAGGGTTAGCATCAACCCTAGGATAGTGTTTGGGTTAGGGTTAGGGTTAGCATCAGCCCTAGGATAGTGTTAGGGTTAGGGTTAACATCAGCCCTAGGATAGTGTTAGGGTTAGGGTTAGGGTTACCATCAGCCCTAGGATACTGTTAGGTTTAGGGTTAGCATCAGACCTAGGATAGCGTTAGGGTTAGGGTTAGGGTTAGCATCAGCCCTAGGATAGTGTAAGTGTTAGGGTTAGGGTTAGCATCAGGCCTAGGATCGTGTTAGGGTTAGGGTTAGCATCAGCCCTAGGATAGTGTTAGGGTTAGGGTTAGCGTTAGCATCAGCCCTAGGATAGTGTTAGGGTTAGGGTTAGGGTTAGCATCAGCCCTAGGATAGTATTAGGGTTAGGTTTAGCATCAGCCCTAGGATAGTGTTAGGGTTAGGGTTAGGGTTAGCACCAGGCCTAGCATAGTGTTAGTGTTAGGGTTAGCATCAGCCTTAGGATAGTGTTAGGGTTAGGGTTAGGGGTAGCATCAGCCGTAGGATAGTGTTAGGGTTAGGGTTAGCCTCAGCCCTAAGATAGTGTTAGAGTTAGGGTTAGGGTTAGCATCAGCCCTAGGATAGTGTTAGGGTTAGGGTTAGGGTTAGCATCAGCCCTAGGATAGTGTTAGTGTTAGGGTTAGCATCAGCCCTAGGATAGTGTTAGGGTTAGGGTTATGGTTAGCATCCGCCCTAGCATAGTGTTAGGGTTAGGGTTAGGGTTAGCATCAGCCCTAGGATAGTGTTAGGGTTAGGGTTAACATAAACCCTAGGATAGTGTCAGGGTTAGGGTTAGGGTTATCATCAAGCCTAGGATAGTGTTAGGGTTAGGGTTAGGGTTAGCACCAGGCCTAGGATAGTGTTAGTGTTAGGGTTAGCATCAGCCTTAGGATAGTGTTAGGGTTAGGGTTAGGGTTAGCATCAGCCGTAGGATAGTGTTAGGGTTAGGGTTAGCCTCAGCCCTAGGATAGTGTTAGAGTTAGGGTTAGGGTTATCATCAGCCCTAGGATAGTGTTAGGGTTAGGGTTAGGGTTAGCATCAGCCCTAGGATAGTATTAGGGTTAGGGTTAGGGTTAGGGTTAGGGTTAGGGTTAGCATCAGCTCTAGGATAGTGTTAGGGTTAGGGTTAGGGTTAGCATCAGCCCTAGGATAGTGTTAGGGTTAGGGTTAGGGTTAGCATCAGGCCTAGGATAGTGTTAGGGTTAGGGTTAGCATCAGCCCTAGGATAGTGTTAGGGTTAGGGTTAGTGTTAGCATCAGCCCTAGGATAGTGTTAGGGTTAGGGTTAGCATCAGCCCTAGGATGGTGTTAGGGTTAGGGTTAGGGTTATCATCAGGCCTAGGATAGTGATAGGGTTAGGGGTAGCATCAGCCTTAGGATAGTGTTAGGGTTAGGGTTAGGTTAGCATCAGCCCTAGGATAGTGTTAGGGTTAGGGTTAGCATCAGCCCTACGATAGTGTTAGGGTTAGGCTTAGGGTTAGCATCAGGCCTAGGATAGTGTTAGGGTTAGGGTTAGCATCAGCCCTAGGATAGTCTTAGGGTTAGGGTTCGGGTTAGCCTCAGCCGTAGGATAGTGTTAGGGTTAGGGTTAGCCTCAGCCCTAAGATAGTGTTAGAGTTAGGGTTAGGGTTAGCATCAGCCCTAGGATAGTGTTAGCTTTAGGGTTAGGGATATCATCAGGACTAGGATATTGTTAGGGTTAGGGTTAGCATCAGCCCTAGGATAGTGTTGGGGTTAGGGTTAGGGTTAGCATCAGCCCTAGGATAGTGTTAGGGTTAGGGTTAGGGTTAGCATCAGCCCTAGGATAGTGTTAGGGTTAGGGTTAGCATCAGGCCTAGGAGAGTGTTAGGGTTAGGGTTAGCATCAGCCCTAGGATAGTGTTAGTGTTAGGGTTAGGGTTACCATCAGCCCTAGGATAGTGTTAGGGTTAGCGTTAGGGCTAGCATCAGCCCTAGGATAGTGTTAGGGTTAGGGATAGGGTTAGCATCAGGCCTAGGATAGTGTTAGGGTTAGGGTTAGGGTTAGCATCAGCCCTAGGATAGTGTTAGGGTTAGGGTTAGCATCAGGCCTAGGAGAGTGTTAGGGTTAGGGTTAGCATCAGCCCTAGGATAGTGTTAGGGTTAGGGTTAGCATCAGGCCTAGGAGAGTGTTAGGGTTAGTGTTAGCATCAGCCCTAGGATAGTGTTAGTGTTAGGGTTAGGATTAGCATCAGCCCTAGGATAGTGTTAGGGTTATGGTTAGGTTTAGCATCAGCCCTAGGATAGTGTTAGGGTAAGGGTTAGGGTTAGCATCAGGCCTAGTTAGTGTTAGGGTTACGGTTAGAATCAGCCCTAGGATAGTGTTAGGGTTAGGGTTAGGGTTAGCATCAGCCCTAGCATAGTGTTAGGGTAAGGGTTACGGTTAGCATCAGGCCTAGGATAGTGTTAGGGATACGGTTAGAATCAGCCCTAGGATAGTGTTAGGGTTAGGGTTAGGGTTAGCATCAGCCCTAGAATAGTGTTAGGGTTAGGGTTAGGGTTAGCATCAGCACTAGGATAGTATTAGGGTTAGGGTTAGGGTTAGCATCAGCCCTAGGATAGTGTTAGGGTTAGGGTTAGGGTTAGCACCAGGCCTAGGATAGTGTTAGTCTTAGGGTTAGCATCAGCCTTAGGATAGTGTTAGGGTTAGGGTTAGGGTTAGCATCAGCCGTAGGATAGTGTTATGGTTAGGGTTAGGCTCAGCCCTAGGATAGTGTTAGAGTTAGGGTTAGGGTTAGCATCAGCCCTAGGATAGTGTTAGGGTTAGGGTTAGGGTTAGCATCAGCCCTAGGATAGTATTAGGGTTAGGGTTAGGGTTAGGGTTAGGGTTAGCATCAGCTCTAGTATAGTGTTAGGGTTAGGGTTAGGGTTAGCATCAGCCCTAGGATAGTGTTAGGGTTAGGGTTAGGGTTAGCATCAGGCCTAGGATAGTGTTAGGGTTAGGGTTAGCATCAGCCCTAGGATAGTGTTAGGGTTAGGGTTAGCATCAGCCCTAGGATAGTGTTAGGGTTAGGGTTACCATCAACCCTAGGATAGTGTTTGGGTTAGGGTTAGGGTTAGCATCAGCCGTAGGATTGTGTTAGGGTTAGGGTTAGCCTCAGCCCTAGGAGAGTTTTAGGGTTAGGGATAGGGTTAGCATCAGGCCTAGGATAGTGTTAGGGTTAGGGTTAGGGTTAGCACCAGCCCTAGGATAGTGTTAGGGTTAGGGTTAGCATCAGGCCTAGGATAGTGTTAGGGTTAGGGTTAGCATCAGCCCTAGGATAGTGTTAGGGTTAGGGTTACCAACAACCCTAGGATAGTGTTAGGGTTAGGGTTAGCATCAGCCCTACGATAGTGTTAGGGTTAGGCTTAGGGTTAGCATCAGGCCTAGGATAGTGTTAGGGTTAGGGTTAGCATCAGCCCTAGGATAGTCTTAGGGTTAGGGTTCGGGTTAGCCTGAGCCGTAGGATAGTGTTAGGGTTAGGGTTAGCCTCAGCCCTAAGATAGTGTTAGAGTTAGGGTTAGGGTTAGCATCAGCCCTAGGATAGTGTTAGCTTTAGGGTTAGGGATATCATCAGGACTAGGATATTGTTAGGGTTAGGGTTAGCATCAGCCCTAGGATAGTGTTGGGGTTAGGGTTAGGGTTAGCATCAGCCCTAGGATAGTGTTAGGGTTAGGGTTAGGGTTAGCATCAGCCCTAGGATAGTGTTAGGGTTAGGATTAGCATCAGGCCTAGGAGAGTGTTAGGGTTAGGGTTAGCATCAGCCCTAGGATAGTGTTAGTGTTAGGGTTAGGGTTACCATCAGCCCTAGGATAGTGTTAGGGTTAGCGTTAGGGCTAGCATCAGCACTAGGATAGTGTTAGGGTTAGGGATAGGGTTAGCATCAGGCCTAGGATAGTGTTAGGGTTAGGGTTAGGGTTAGCATCAGCCCTAGGATAGTGTTAGGGTTAGGGTTAGCATCAGGCCTAGGAGAGTGTTAGGGTTAGGGTTAGCATCAGCCCTAGGATAGTGTTAGGGTTAGGGTTAGCATCAGGCCTAGGAGAGTGTTAGGGTTAGGGTTAGCATCAGCCCTAGGATAGTGTTAGTGTTAGGGTTAGGATTAGCATCAGCCCTAGGATAGTGTTAGGGTTATGGTTAGGTTTAGCATCAGCCCTAGGATAGTGTTAGGGTAAGGGTTAGGGTTAGCATCAGGCCTAGGTTAGTGTTAGGGTTACGGTTAGAATCAGCCCTAGGATAGTGTTAGGGTTAGGGTTAGGGTTAGCATCAGCCCTAGCATAGTGTTAGGGTAAGGGTTACGGTTAGCATCAGGCCTAGGATAGTGTTAGGGATACGGTTAGAATCAGCCCTAGGATAGTGTTAGGGTTAGGGTTAGGGTTAGCATCAGCCCTAGGATAGTGTTAGGGTTAGGGTTAGGGTTAGCATCAGCACTAGGATAGTGTTAGGGTTAGGGTTAGGGTTAGCACCAGGCCTAGGATAGTGTTAGTCTTAGGGTTAGCATCAGCCTTAGGATAGTGTTAGGGTTAGGGTTAGGGTTAGCATCAGCCGTAGGATAGTGTTATGGTTAGGGTTAGGCTCAGCCCTAGGATAGTGTTAGAGTTAGGGTTAGGGTTAGCATCAGCCCTAGGATAGTGTTAGGGTTAGGGTTAGGGTTAGCATCAGCCCTAGGATAGTATTAGGGTTAGGGTTAGGGTTAGGGTTAGGGTTAGCATCAGCTCTAGTATAGTGTTAGGGTTAGGGTTAGGGTTAGCATCAGCCCTAGGATAGTGTTAGGGTTAGGGTTAGGGTTAGCATCAGGCCTAGGATAGTGTTAGGGTTAGGGTTAGCATCAGCCCTAGGATAGTGTTAGGGTTAGGGTTAGCATCAGCCCTAGGATAGTGTTAGGGTTAGGGTTACCATCAACCCTAGGATAGTGTTTGGGTTAGGGTTAGGGTTAGCATCAGCCGTAGGATTGTGTTAGGGTTAGGGTTAGCCTCAGCCCTAGGAGAGTTTTAGGGTTAGGGATAGGGTTAGCATCAGGCCTAGGATAGTGTTAGGGTTAGGGTTAGGGTTAGCACCAGCCCTAGGATAGTGTTAGGGTTAGGGTTAGCATCAGGCCTAGGATAGTGTTAGGGTTAGGGTTAGCATCAGCCCTAGGATAGTGTTAGGGTTAGGGTTACCAACAACCCTAGGATAGTGTTTGGGTTAGGGTTAGGGTTAGCATCAGCCCTAGGATTGTGTTAGGGTTAGGGTTAGCCTCAGCCCTAGGAGAGTTTTAGGGTTAGGGATAGGGTTCGCATCAGGCCTAGGATAGTGTTAGTGTTAGGGTTAGGGTTAGCACCAGCCCTAGGATAGTGTTAGGGTTAGGGTTAGCATCAGGCCTAGGATAGTGTTAGGGTTAGGGTTAGCATCAGCCCTAGGATAGTGTTAGGGTTAGGGTTAGGGTTAGCATCAGCCCTAGGATAGTGTTGGGGTTAGGGTTAGGGTTAGCATCAGCCCTAGGATAGTGTTAGGGTTAGGGTTAGGTTTAGCATCAGACCTAGGATAGTGTTAGGGTTAGGGTTAGGGTTAGCATCAGCCCTAGGATATTATTAGGGTTAGGGTTAGCATCAGCCCTAGGATACTGTTAGGGTTAGGGTTAGGGTTAGCACCAGGCTTAGGATAGTGTTAGTGTTAGGGTTAGCATCAGCCCTAGGATAGTGTTAGAGTTAGGGTTAGGGTTAGCATCAGCCCTAGGATAGTGTTAGGGTTAGGGTTAGGGTTAGGGTTAGGGTTAGCATCAGCCCTAGGATAGTGTTAGTGTTAGGGTTAGCATCAGCCCTAGGATAGTGTTAGGGTTAGGGTTAGGGTTAGCATCAGCCCTAGCATAGTGTTAGGGTAAGGGTTACGGTTAGCATCAGGCCTAGGATAGTGTTAGGGATACGGTTAGAATCAGCCCTAGGATAGTGTTAGGGTTAGGGTTAGGGTTAGCATCAGCCCTAGGATAGTGTTAGGGTTAGGGTTAGGGTTAGCATCAGCACTAGGATAGTATTAGGGTTAGGGTTAGGGTTAGCATCAGCCCTAGGATAGTGTTAGGGTTAGGGTTAGGGTTAGCACCAGGCCTAGCATAGTGTTAGTCTTAGGGTTAGCATCAGCCTTAGGATAGTGTTAGGGTTAGGGTTACGGTTAGCATCAGCCGTAGGATAGTGTTATGGTTAGGGTTAGGCTCAGCCCTAGGATAGTGTTAGAGTTAGGGTTAGGGTTAGCATCAGCCCTAGGATAGTGTTAGGGTTAGGGTTAGGGTTAGCATCAGCCCTAGGATAGTATTAGGGTTAGGGTTAGGGTTAGGGTTAGGGTTAGCATCAGCTCTAGTATAGTGTTAGGGTTAGGGTTAGGGTTAGCATCAGCCCTAGGATAGTGTTAGGGTTAGGGTTAGGGTTAGCATCAGGCCTAGGATAGTGTTAGGGTTAGGGTTAGCATCAGCCCTAGGATAGTGTTAGGGTTAGGGTTAGCATCAGCCCTAGGATAGTGTTAGGGTTAGGGTTACCATCAACCCTAGGATAGTGTTTGGGTTAGGGTTAGGGTTAGCATCAGCCGTAGGATTGTGTTAGGGTTAGGGTTAGCCTCAGCCCTAGGAGAGTTTTAGGGTTAGGGATAGGGTTAGCATCAGGCCTAGGATAGTGTTAGGGTTAGGGTTAGGGTTAGCACCAGCCCTAGGATAGTGTTAGGGTTAGGGTTAGCATCAGGCCTAGGATAGTGTTAGGGTTAGGGTTAGCATCAGCCCTAGGATAGTGTTAGGGTTAGGGTTACCAACAACCCTAGGATAGTGTTTGGGTTAGGGTTAGGGTTAGCATCAGCCCTAGGATTGTGTTAGGGTTAGGGTTAGCCTCAGCCCTAGGAGAGTTTTAGGGTTAGGGATAGGGTTCGCATCAGGCCTAGGATAGTGTTAGTGTTAGGGTTAGGGTTAGCACCAGCCCTAGGATAGTGTTAGGGTTAGGGTTAGCATCAGGCCTAGGATAGTGTTAGGGTTAGGGTTAGCATCAGCCCTAGGATAGTGTTAGGGTTAGGGTTAGGGTTAGCATCAGCCCTAGGATAGTGTTGGGGTTAGGGTTAGGGTTAGCATCAGCCCTAGGATAGTGTTAGGGTTAGGGTTAGGTTTAGCATCAGACCTAGGATAGTGTTAGGGTTAGGGTTAGGGTTAGCATCAGCCCTAGGATATTATTAGGGTTAGGGTTAGCATCAGCCCTAGGATACTGTTAGGGTTAGGGTTAGGGTTAGCACCAGGCTTAGGATAGTGTTAGTGTTAGGGTTAGCATCAGCCCTAGGATAGTGTTAGAGTTAGGGTTAGGGTTAGCATCAGCCCTAGGATAGTGTTAGGGTTAGGGTTAGGGTTAGGGTTAGGGTTAGCATCAGCCCTAGGATAGTGTTAGTGTTAGGGTTAGCATCAGCCCTAGGATAGTGTTAGGGTTAGGGTTAGGGGTAGCATCAGCCCTAGGATAGTATTAGGGTTAGGGTTAGGGTTAGGGTTACGGTTAGCATCAGCCCTAGGATAGTGTTAGTGTTAGGGTTAGCATCAACCCTAGGATAGTGTTTGGGTTAGGGTTAGGGTTAGCATCAGCCCTAGGATAGTGTTAGGGTTAGGGTTAACATCAGCCCTAGGATAGTGTTAGGGTTAGGGTTAGGGTTAGCATCAGCCCTAGGATACTGTTAGGTTTAGGGTTAGCATCAGACCTAGGATAGCGTTAGGGTTAGGGTTAGGGTTAGCATCAGCCCTAGGATAGTGTAAGTGTTAGGGTTAGGGTTAGCATCAGGCCTAGGATCGTGTTAGGGTTAGGGTTAGCATCAGCCCTAGGATAGTGTTAGGGTTAGGGTTAGCGTTAGCATCAGCCCTAGGATAGTGTTAGGGTTAGGGTTAGGGTTAGCATCAGCCCTAGGATAGTATTAGGGTTAGGTTTAGCATCAGCCCTAGGATAGTGTTAGGGTTAGGGTTAGGGTTAGCACCAGGCCTAGCATAGTGTTAGTGTTAGGGTTAGCATCAGCCTTAGGATAGTGTTAGGGTTAGGGTTAGGGGTAGCATCAGCCGTAGGATAGTGTTAGGGTTAGGGTTAGCCTCAGCCCTAAGATAGTGTTAGAGTTAGGGTTAGGGTTAGCATCAGCCCTAGGATAGTGTTAGGGTTAGGGTTAGGGTTAGCATCAGCCCTAGGATAGTGTTAGTGTTAGGGTTAGCATCAGCCCTAGGATAGTGTTAGGGTTAGGGTTATGGTTAGCATCCGCCCTAGCATAGTGTTAGGGTTAGGGTTAGGGTTAGCATCAGCCCTAGGATAGTGTTAGGGTTAGGGTTAACATAAACCCTAGGATAGTGTCAGGGTTAGGGTTAGGGTTATCATCAAGCCTAGGATAGTGTTAGGGTTAGGGTTAGGGTTAGCACCAGGCCTAGGATAGTGTTAGTGTTAGGGTTAGCATCAGCCTTAGGATAGTGTTAGGGTTAGGGTTAGGGTTAGCATCAGCCGTAGGATAGTGTTAGGGTTAGGGTTAGCCTCAGCCCTAGGATAGTGTTAGAGTTAGGGTTAGGGTTATCATCAGCCCTAGGATAGTGTTAGGGTTAGGGTTAGGGTTAGCATCAGCCCTAGGATAGTATTAGGGTTAGGGTTAGGGTTAGGGTTAGGGTTAGGGTTAGCATCAGCTCTAGGATAGTGTTAGGGTTAGGGTTAGGGTTAGCATCAGCCCTAGGATAGTGTTAGGGTTAGGGTTAGGGTTAGCATCAGGCCTAGGATAGTGTTAGGGTTAGGGTTAGCATCAGCCCTAGGATAGTGTTAGGGTTAGGGTTAGTGTTAGCATCAGCCCTAGGATAGTGTTAGGGTTAGGGTTAGCATCAGCCCTAGGATGGTGTTAGGGTTAGGGTTAGGGTTATCATCAGGCCTAGGATAGTGATAGGGTTAGGGGTAGCATCAGCCTTAGGATAGTGTTAGGGTTAGGGTTAGGTTAGCATCAGCCCTAGGATAGTGTTAGGGTTAGGGTTAGCATCAGCCCTACGATAGTGTTAGGGTTAGGCTTAGGGTTAGCATCAGGCCTAGGATAGTGTTAGGGTTAGGGTTAGCATCAGCCCTAGGATAGTCTTAGGGTTAGGGTTCGGGTTAGCCTCAGCCGTAGGATAGTGTTAGGGTTAGGGTTAGCCTCAGCCCTAAGATAGTGTTAGAGTTAGGGTTAGGGTTAGCATCAGCCCTAGGATAGTGTTAGCTTTAGGGTTAGGGATATCATCAGGACTAGGATATTGTTAGGGTTAGGGTTAGCATCAGCCCTAGGATAGTGTTGGGGTTAGGGTTAGGGTTAGCATCAGCCCTAGGATAGTGTTAGGGTTAGGGTTAGGGTTAGCATCAGCCCTAGGATAGTGTTAGGGTTAGGGTTAGCATCAGGCCTAGGAGAGTGTTAGGGTTAGGGTTAGCATCAGCCCTAGGATAGTGTTAGTGTTAGGGTTAGGGTTACCATCAGCCCTAGGATAGTGTTAGGGTTAGCGTTAGGGCTAGCATCAGCCCTAGGATAGTGTTAGGGTTAGGGATAGGGTTAGCATCAGGCCTAGGATAGTGTTAGGGTTAGGGTTAGGGTTAGCATCAGCCCTAGGATAGTGTTAGGGTTAGGGTTAGCATCAGGCCTAGGAGAGTGTTAGGGTTAGGGTTAGCATCAGCCCTAGGATAGTGTTAGGGTTAGGGTTAGCATCAGGCCTAGGAGAGTGTTAGGGTTAGTGTTAGCATCAGCCCTAGGATAGTGTTAGTGTTAGGGTTAGGATTAGCATCAGCCCTAGGATAGTGTTAGGGTTATGGTTAGGTTTAGCATCAGCCCTAGGATAGTGTTAGGGTAAGGGTTAGGGTTAGCATCAGGCCTAGGTTAGTGTTAGGGTTACGGTTAGAATCAGCCCTAGGATAGTGTTAGGGTTAGGGTTAGGGTTAGCATCAGCCCTAGCATAGTGTTAGGGTAAGGGTTACGGTTAGCATCAGGCCTAGGATAGTGTTAGGGATACGGTTAGAATCAGCCCTAGGATAGTGTTAGGGTTAGGGTTAGGGTTAGCATCAGCCCTAGAATAGTGTTAGGGTTAGGGTTAGGGTTAGCATCAGCACTAGGATAGTATTAGGGTTAGGGTTAGGGTTAGCATCAGCCCTAGGATAGTGTTAGGGTTAGGGTTAGGGTTAGCACCAGGCCTAGGATAGTGTTAGTCTTAGGGTTAGCATCAGCCTTAGGATAGTGTTAGGGTTAGGGTTAGGGTTAGCATCAGCCGTAGGATAGTGTTATGGTTAGGGTTAGGCTCAGCCCTAGGATAGTGTTAGAGTTAGGGTTAGGGTTAGCATCAGCCCTAGGATAGTGTTAGGGTTAGGGTTAGGGTTAGCATCAGCCCTAGGATAGTATTAGGGTTAGGGTTAGGGTTAGGGTTAGGGTTAGCATCAGCTCTAGTATAGTGTTAGGGTTAGGGTTAGGGTTAGCATCAGCCCTAGGATAGTGTTAGGGTTAGGGTTAGGGTTAGCATCAGGCCTAGGATAGTGTTAGGGTTAGGGTTAGCATCAGCCCTAGGATAGTGTTAGGGTTAGGGTTAGCATCAGCCCTAGGATAGTGTTAGGGTTAGGGTTACCATCAACCCTAGGATAGTGTTTGGGTTAGGGTTAGGGTTAGCATCAGCCGTAGGATTGTGTTAGGGTTAGGGTTAGCCTCAGCCCTAGGAGAGTTTTAGGGTTAGGGATAGGGTTAGCATCAGGCCTAGGATAGTGTTAGGGTTAGGGTTAGGGTTAGCACCAGCCCTAGGATAGTGTTAGGGTTAGGGTTAGCATCAGGCCTAGGATAGTGTTAGGGTTAGGGTTAGCATCAGCCCTAGGATAGTGTTAGGGTTAGGGTTACCAACAACCCTAGGATAGTGTTAGGGTTAGGGTTAGCATCAGCCCTACGATAGTGTTAGGGTTAGGCTTAGGGTTAGCATCAGGCCTAGGATAGTGTTAGGGTTAGGGTTAGCATCAGCCCTAGGATAGTCTTAGGGTTAGGGTTCGGGTTAGCCTCAGCCGTAGGATAGTGTTAGGGTTAGGGTTAGCCTCAGCCCTAAGATAGTGTTAGAGTTAGGGTTAGGGTTAGCATCAGCCCTAGGATAGTGTTAGCTTTAGGGTTAGGGATATCATCAGGACTAGGATATTGTTAGGGTTAGGGTTAGCATCAGCCCTAGGATAGTGTTGGGGTTAGGGTTAGGGTTAGCATCAGCCCTAGGATAGTGTTAGGGTTAGGGTTAGGGTTAGCATCAGCCCTAGGATAGTGTTAGGGTTAGGGTTATGGTTAGCATCCGCCCTAGCATAGTGTTAGGGTTAGGGTTAGGGTTAGCATCAGCCCTAGGATAGTGTTAGGGTTAGGGTTAACATAAACCCTAGGATAGTGTCAGGGTTAGGGTTAGGGTTATCATCAAGCCTAGGATAGTGTTAGGGTTAGGGTTAGGGTTAGCACCAGGCCTAGGATAGTGTTAGTGTTAGGGTTAGCATCAGCCTTAGGATAGTGTTAGGGTTAGGGTTAGGGTTAGCATCAGCCGTAGGATAGTGTTAGGGTTAGGGTTAGCCTCAGCCCTAGGATAGTGTTAGAGTTAGGGTTAGGGTTATCATCAGCCCTAGGATAGTGTTAGGGTTAGGGTTAGGGTTAGCATCAGCCCTAGGATAGTATTAGGGTTAGGGTTAGGGTTAGGGTTAGGGTTAGGGTTAGCATCAGCTCTAGGATAGTGTTAGGGTTAGGGTTAGGGTTAGCATCAGCCCTAGGATAGTGTTAGGGTTAGGGTTAGGGTTAGCATCAGGCCTAGGATAGTGTTAGGGTTAGGGTTAGCATCAGCCCTAGGATAGTGTTAGGGTTAGGGTTAGTGTTAGCATCAGCCCTAGGATAGTGTTAGGGTTAGGGTTAGCATCAGCCCTAGGATGGTGTTAGGGTTAGGGTTAGGGTTATCATCAGGCCTAGGATAGTGATAGGGTTAGGGGTAGCATCAGCCTTAGGATAGTGTTAGGGTTAGGGTTAGGTTAGCATCAGCCCTAGGATAGTGTTAGGGTTAGGGTTAGCATCAGCCCTACGATAGTGTTAGGGTTAGGCTTAGGGTTAGCATCAGGCCTAGGATAGTGTTAGGGTTAGGGTTAGCATCAGCCCTAGGATAGTCTTAGGGTTAGGGTTCGGGTTAGCCTCAGCCGTAGGATAGTGTTAGGGTTAGGGTTAGCCTCAGCCCTAAGATAGTGTTAGAGTTAGGGTTAGGGTTAGCATCAGCCCTAGGATAGTGTTAGCTTTAGGGTTAGGGATATCATCAGGACTAGGATATTGTTAGGGTTAGGGTTAGCATCAGCCCTAGGATAGTGTTGGGGTTAGGGTTAGGGTTAGCATCAGCCCTAGGATAGTGTTAGGGTTAGGGTTAGGGTTAGCATCAGCCCTAGGATAGTGTTAGGGTTAGGGTTAGCATCAGGCCTAGGAGAGTGTTAGGGTTAGGGTTAGCATCAGCCCTAGGATAGTGTTAGTGTTAGGGTTAGGGTTACCATCAGCCCTAGGATAGTGTTAGGGTTAGCGTTAGGGCTAGCATCAGCCCTAGGATAGTGTTAGGGTTAGGGATAGGGTTAGCATCAGGCCTAGGATAGTGTTAGGGTTAGGGTTAGGGTTAGCATCAGCCCTAGGATAGTGTTAGGGTTAGGGTTAGCATCAGGCCTAGGAGAGTGTTAGGGTTAGGGTTAGCATCAGCCCTAGGATAGTGTTAGGGTTAGGGTTAGCATCAGGCCTAGGAGAGTGTTAGGGTTAGTGTTAGCATCAGCCCTAGGATAGTGTTAGTGTTAGGGTTAGGATTAGCATCAGCCCTAGGATAGTGTTAGGGTTATGGTTAGGTTTAGCATCAGCCCTAGGATAGTGTTAGGGTAAGGGTTAGGGTTAGCATCAGGCCTAGGTTAGTGTTAGGGTTACGGTTAGAATCAGCCCTAGGATAGTGTTAGGGTTAGGGTTAGGGTTAGCATCAGCCCTAGCATAGTGTTAGGGTAAGGGTTACGGTTAGCATCAGGCCTAGGATAGTGTTAGGGATACGGTTAGAATCAGCCCTAGGATAGTGTTAGGGTTAGGGTTAGGGTTAGCATCAGCCCTAGAATAGTGTTAGGGTTAGGGTTAGGGTTAGCATCAGCACTAGGATAGTATTAGGGTTAGGGTTAGGGTTAGCATCAGCCCTAGGATAGTGTTAGGGTTAGGGTTAGGGTTAGCACCAGTCCTAGGATAGTGTTAGTCTTAGGGTTAGCATCAGCCTTAGGATAGTGTTAGGGTTAGGGTTAGGGTTAGCATCAGCCGTAGGATAGTGTTATGGTTAGGGTTAGGCTCAGCCCTAGGATAGTGTTAGAGTTAGGGTTAGGGTTAGCATCAGCCCTAGGATAGTGTTAGGGTTAGGGTTAGGGTTAGCATCAGCCCTAGGATAGTATTAGGGTTAGGGTTAGGGTTAGGGTTAGGGTTAGCATCAGCTCTAGTATAGTGTTAGGGTTAGGGTTAGGGTTAGCATCAGCCCTAGGATAGTGTTAGGGTTAGGGTTAGGGTTAGCATCAGGCCTAGGATAGTGTTAGGGTTAGGGTTAGCATCAGCCCTAGGATAGTGTTAGGGTTAGGGTTAGCATCAGCCCTAGGATAGTGTTAGGGTTAGGGTTACCATCAACCCTAGGATAGTGTTTGGGTTAGGGTTAGGGTTAGCATCAGCCGTAGGATTGTGTTAGGGTTAGGGTTAGCCTCAGCCCTAGGAGAGTTTTAGGGTTAGGGATAGGGTTAGCATCAGGCCTAGGATAGTGTTAGGGTTAGGGTTAGGGTTAGCACCAGCCCTAGGATAGTGTTAGGGTTAGGGTTAGCATCAGGCCTAGGATAGTGTTAGGGTTAGGGTTAGCATCAGCCCTAGGATAGTGTTAGGGTTAGGGTTACCAACAACCCTAGGATAGTGTTAGGGTTAGGGTTAGCATCAGCCCTACGATAGTGTTAGGGTTAGGCTTAGGGTTAGCATCAGGCCTAGGATAGTGTTAGGGTTAGGGTTAGCATCAGCCCTAGGATAGTCTTAGGGTTAGGGTTCGGGTTAGCCTCAGCCGTAGGATAGTGTTAGGGTTAGGGTTAGCCTCAGCCCTAAGATAGTGTTAGAGTTAGGGTTAGGGTTAGCATCAGCCCTAGGATAGTGTTAGCTTTAGGGTTAGGGATATCATCAGGACTAGGATATTGTTAGGGTTAGGGTTAGCATCAGCCCTAGGATAGTGTTGGGGTTAGGGTTAGGGTTAGCATCAGCCCTAGGATAGTGTTAGGGTTAGGGTTAGGGTTAGCATCAGCCCTAGGATAGTGTTAGGGTTAGGGTTAGCATCAGGCCTAGGAGAGTGTTAGGGTTAGGGTTAGCATCAGCCCTAGGATAGTGTTAGTGTTAGGGTTAGGGTTACCATCAGCCCTAGGATAGTGTTAGGGTTAGCGTTAGGGCTAGCATCAGCACTAGGATAGTGTTAGGGTTAGGGATAGGGTTAGCATCAGGCCTAGGATAGTGTTAGGGTTAGGGTTAGGGTTAGCATCAGCCCTAGGATAGTGTTAGGGTTAGGGTTAGCATCAGGCCTAGGAGAGTGTTAGGGTTAGGGTTAGCATCAGCCCTAGGATAGTGTTAGGGTTAGGGTTAGCATCAGGCCTAGGAGAGTGTTAGGGTTAGGGTTAGCATCAGCCCTAGGATAGTGTTAGTGTTAGGGTTAGGATTAGCATCAGCCCTAGGATAGTGTTAGGGTTATGGTTAGGTTTAGCATCAGCCCTAGGATAGTGTTAGGGTAAGGGTTAGGGTTAGCATCAGGCCTAGGTTAGTGTTAGGGTTACGGTTAGAATCAGCCCTAGGATAGTGTTAGGGTTAGGGTTAGGGTTAGCATCAGCCCTAGCATAGTGTTAGGGTAAGGGTTACGGTTAGCATCAGGCCTAGGATAGTGTTAGGGATACGGTTAGAATCAGCCCTAGGATAGTGTTAGGGTTAGGGTTAGGGTTAGCATCAGCCCTAGGATAGTGTTAGGGTTAGGGTTAGGGTTAGCATCAGCACTAGGATAGTATTAGGGTTAGGGTTAGGGTTAGCATCAGCCCTAGGATAGTGTTAGGGTTAGGGTTAGGGTTAGCACCAGGCCTAGGATAGTGTTAGTCTTAGGGTTAGCATCAGCCTTAGGATAGTGTTAGGGTTAGGGTTAGGGTTAGCATCAGCCGTAGGATAGTGTTATGGTTAGGGTTAGGCTCAGCCCTAGGATAGTGTTAGAGTTAGGGTTAGGGTTAGCATCAGCCCTAGGATAGTGTTAGGGTTAGGGTTAGGGTTAGCATCAGCCCTAGGATAGTATTAGGGTTAGGGTTAGGGTTAGGGTTAGGGTTAGCATCAGCTCTAGTATAGTGTTAGGGTTAGGGTTAGGGTTAGCATCAGCCCTAGGATAGTGTTAGGGTTAGGGTTAGGGTTAGCATCAGGCCTAGGATAGTGTTAGGGTTAGGGTTAGCATCAGCCCTAGGATAGTGTTAGGGTTAGGGTTAGCATCAGCCCTAGGATAGTGTTAGGGTTAGGGTTACCATCAACCCTAGGATAGTGTTTGGGTTAGGGTTAGGGTTAGCATCAGCCGTAGGATTGTGTTAGGGTTAGGGTTAGCCTCAGCCCTAGGAGAGTTTTAGGGTTAGGGATAGGGTTAGCATCAGGCCTAGGATAGTGTTAGGGTTAGGGTTAGGGTTAGCACCAGCCCTAGGATAGTGTTAGGGTTAGGGTTAGCATCAGGCCTAGGATAGTGTTAGGGTTAGGGTTAGCATCAGCCCTAGGATAGTGTTAGGGTTAGGGTTACCAACAACCCTAGGATAGTGTTTGGGTTAGGGTTAGGGTTAGCATCAGCCCTAGGATTGTGTTAGGGTTAGGGTTAGCCTCAGCCCTAGGAGAGTTTTAGGGTTAGGGATAGGGTTCGCATCAGGCCTAGGATAGTGTTAGTGTTAGGGTTAGGGTTAGCACCAGCCCTAGGATAGTGTTAGGGTTAGGGTTAGCATCAGGCCTAGGATAGTGTTAGGGTTAGGGTTAG
The DNA here is from genome assembly GCF_020740605.2 of Lemur catta. NCBI lineage: Eukaryota > Metazoa > Chordata > Mammalia > Primates > Lemuridae > Lemur > Lemur catta. The sequence goes on along the minus strand of NW_025423852.1, from coordinate 630,389 downwards.
CATCAGCCCTAGGATAGTGTTAGGGTTAGGGTTAGGGTTAGCATCAGCCCTAGGATAGTGTTGGGGTTAGGGTTAGGGTTAGCATCAGCCCTAGGATAGTGTTAGGGTTAGGGTTAGGTTTAGCATCAGACCTAGGATAGTGTTAGGGTTAGGGTTAGGGTTAGCATCAGCCCTAGGATATTATTAGGGTTAGGGTTAGCATCAGCCCTAGGATACTGTTAGGGTTAGGGTTAGGGTTAGCACCAGGCTTAGGATAGTGTTAGTGTTAGGGTTAGCATCAGCCCTAGGATAGTGTTAGAGTTAGGGTTAGGGTTAGCATCAGCCCTAGGATAGTGTTAGGGTTAGGGTTAGGGTTAGGGTTAGGGTTAGCATCAGCCCTAGGATAGTGTTAGTGTTAGGGTTAGCATCAGCCCTAGGATAGTGTTAGGGTTAGGGTTAGGGTTAGCATCAGCCCTAGGATAGTATTAGGGTTAGGGTTAGGGTTAGGGTTACGGTTAGCATCAGCCCTAGGATAGTGTTAGTGTTAGGGTTAGCATCAACCCTAGGATAGTGTTTGGGTTAGGGTTAGGGTTAGCATCAGCCCTAGGATAGTGTTAGGGTTAGGGTTAACATCAGCCCTAGGATAGTGTTAGGGTTAGGGTTAGGGTTAGCATCAGCCCTAGGATACTGTTAGGTTTAGGGTTAGCATCAGACCTAGGATAGCGTTAGGGTTAGGGTTAGGGTTAGCATCAGCCCTAGGATAGTGTAAGTGTTAGGGTTAGGGTTAGCATCAGGCCTAGGATCGTGTTAGGGTTAGGGTTAGCATCAGCCCTAGGATAGTGTTAGGGTTAGGGTTAGCGTTAGCATCAGCCCTAGGATAGTGTTAGGGTTAGGGTTAGGGTTAGCATCAGCCCTAGGATAGTATTAGTGTTAGGTTTAGCATCAGCCCTAGGATAGTGTTAGGGTTAGGGTTAGGGTTAGCACCAGGCCTAGCATAGTGTTAGTGTTAGGGTTAGCATCAGCCTTAGGATAGTGTTAGGGTTAGGGTTAGGGGTAGCATCAGCCGTAGGATAGTGTTAGGGTTAGGGTTAGCCTCAGCCCTAAGATAGTGTTAGAGTTAGGGTTAGGGTTAGCATCAGCCCTAGGATAGTGTTAGGGTTAGGGTTAGGGTTAGCATCAGCCCTAGGATAGTGTTAGTGTTAGGGTTAGCATCAGCCCTAGGATAGTGTTAGGGTTAGGGTTATGGTTAGCATCCGCCCTAGCATAGTGTTAGGGTTAGGGTTAGGGTTAGCATCAGCCCTAGGATAGTGTTAGGGTTAGGGTTAACATAAACCCTAGGATAGTGTCAGGGTTAGGGTTAGGGTTATCATCAAGCCTAGGATAGTGTTAGGGTTAGGGTTAGGGTTAGCACCAGGCCTAGGATAGTGTTAGTGTTAGGGTTAGCATCAGCCTTAGGATAGTGTTAGGGTTAGGGTTAGGGTTAGCATCAGCCGTAGGATAGTGTTAGGGTTAGGGTTAGCCTCAGCCCTAGGATAGTGTTAGAGTTAGGGTTAGGGTTATCATCAGCCCTAGGATAGTGTTAGGGTTAGGGTTAGGGTTAGCATCAGCCCTAGGATAGTATTAGGGTTAGGGTTAGGGTTAGGGTTAGGGTTAGGGTTAGCATCAGCTCTAGGATAGTGTTAGGGTTAGGGTTAGGGTTAGCATCAGCCCTAGGATAGTGTTAGGGTTAGGGTTAGGGTTAGCATCAGGCCTAGGATAGTGTTAGGGTTAGGGTTAGCATCAGCCCTAGGATAGTGTTAGGGTTAGGGTTAGTGTTAGCATCAGCCCTAGGATAGTGTTAGGGTTAGGGTTAGCATCAGCCCTAGGATGGTGTTAGGGTTAGGGTTAGGGTTATCATCAGGCCTAGGATAGTGATAGGGTTAGGGGTAGCATCAGCCCTAGGATAGTGTTAGGGTTAGGGTTAGGTTAGCATCAGCCCTAGGATAGTGTTAGGGTTAGGGTTAGCATCAGCCCTACGATAGTGTTAGGGTTAGGCTTAGGGTTAGCATCAGGCCTAGGATAGTGTTAGGGTTAGGGTTAGCATCAGCCCTAGGATAGTCTTAGGGTTAGGGTTCGGGTTAGCCTCAGCCGTAGGATAGTGTTAGGGTTAGGGTTAGCCTCAGCCCTAAGATAGTGTTAGAGTTAGGGTTAGGGTTAGCATCAGCCCTAGGATAGTGTTAGCTTTAGGGTTAGGGATATCATCAGGACTAGGATATTGTTAGGGTTAGGGTTAGCATCAGCCCTAGGATAGTGTTGGGGTTAGGGTTAGGGTTAGCATCAGCCCTAGGATAGTGTTAGGGTTAGGGTTAGGGTTAGCATCAGCCCTAGGATAGTGTTAGGGTTAGGGTTAGCATCAGGCCTAGGAGAGTGTTAGGGTTAGGGTTAGCATCAGCCCTAGGATAGTGTTAGTGTTAGGGTTAGGGTTACCATCAGCCCTAGGATAGTGTTAGGGTTAGCGTTAGGGCTAGCATCAGCCCTAGGATAGTGTTAGGGTTAGGGATAGGGTTAGCATCAGGCCTAGGATAGTGTTAGGGTTAGGGTTAGGGTTAGCATCAGCCCTAGGATAGTGTTAGGGTTAGGGTTAGCATCAGGCCTAGGAGAGTGTTAGGGTTAGGGTTAGCATCAGCCCTAGGATAGTGTTAGGGTTAGGGTTAGCATCAGGCCTAGGAGAGTGTTAGGGTTAGGGTTAGCATCAGCCCTAGGATAGTGTTAGTGTTAGGGTTAGGATTAGCATCAGCCCTAGGATAGTGTTAGGGTTATGGTTAGGTTTAGCATCAGCCCTAGGATAGTGTTAGGGTAAGGGTTAGGGTTAGCATCAGGCCTAGGTTAGTGTTAGGGTTACGGTTAGAATCAGCCCTAGGATAGTGTTAGGGTTAGGGTTAGGGTTAGCATCAGCCCTAGCATAGTGTTAGGGTAAGGGTTACGGTTAGCATCAGGCCTAGGATAGTGTTAGGGATACGGTTAGAATCAGCCCTAGGATAGTGTTAGGGTTAGGGTTAGGGTTAGCATCAGCCCTAGGATAGTGTTAGGGTTAGGGTTAGGGTTAGCATCAGCACTAGGATAGTATTAGGGTTAGGGTTAGGGTTAGCATCAGCCCTAGGATAGTGTTAGGGTTAGGGTTAGGGTTAGCACCAGGCCTAGGATAGTGTTAGTCTTAGGGTTAGCATCAGCCTTAGGATAGTGTTAGGGTTAGGGTTAGGGTTAGCATCAGCCGTAGGATAGTGTTATGGTTAGGGTTAGGCTCAGCCCTAGGATAGTGTTAGAGTTAGGGTTAGGGTTAGCATCAGCCCTAGGATAGTGTTAGGGTTAGGGTTAGGGTTAGCATCAGCCCTAGGATAGTATTAGGGTTAGGGTTAGGGTTAGGGTTAGGGTTAGCATCAGCTCTAGTATAGTGTTAGGGTTAGGGTTAGGGTTAGCATCAGCCCTAGGATAGTGTTAGGGTTAGGGTTAGGGTTAGCATCAGGCCTAGGATAGTGTTAGGGTTAGGGTTAGCATCAGCCCTAGGATAGTGTTAGGGTTAGGGTTAGCATCAGCCCTAGGATAGTGTTAGGGTTAGGGTTACCATCAACCCTAGGATAGTGTTTGGGTTAGGGTTAGGGTTAGCATCAGCCGTAGGATTGTGTTAGGGTTAGGGTTAGCCTCAGCCCTAGGAGAGTTTTAGGGTTAGGGATAGGGTTAGCATCAGGCCTAGGATAGTGTTAGGGTTAGGGTTAGGGTTAGCACCAGCCCTAGGATAGTGTTAGGGTTAGGGTTAGCATCAGGCCTAGGATAGTGTTAGGGTTAGGGTTAGCATCAGCCCTAGGATAGTGTTAGGGTTAGGGTTACCAACAACCCTAGGATAGTGTTTGGGTTAGGGTTAGGGTTAGCATCAGCCCTAGGATTGTGTTAGGGTTAGGGTTAGCCTCAGCCCTAGGAGAGTTTTAGGGTTAGGGATAGGGTTAGCATCAGGCCTAGGATAGTGTTAGGGTTAGGGTTAGGGTTAGCATCAGCCCTAGGATAGTATTAGGGTTAGGGTTAGGGTTAGGGTTAGGGTTAGCATCAGCTCTAGTATAGTGTTAGGGTTAGGGTTAGGGTTAGCATCAGCCCTAGGATAGTGTTAGGGTTAGGGTTAGGGTTAGCATCAGGCCTAGGATAGTGTTAGGGTTAGGGTTAGCATCAGCCCTAGGATAGTGTTAGGGTTAGGGTTAGCATCAGCCCTAGGATAGTGTTAGGGTTAGGGTTACCATCAACCCTAGGATAGTGTTTGGGTTAGGGTTAGGGTTAGCATCAGCCGTAGGATTGTGTTAGGGTTAGGGTTAGCCTCAGCCCTAGGAGAGTTTTAGGGTTAGGGATAGGGTTAGCATCAGGCCTAGGATAGTGTTAGGGTTAGGGTTAGGGTTAGCACCAGCCCTAGGATAGTGTTAGGGTTAGGGTTAGCATCAGGCCTAGGATAGTGTTAGGGTTAGGGTTAGCATCAGCCCTAGGATAGTGTTAGGGTTAGGGTTACCAACAACCCTAGGATAGTGTTAGGGTTAGGGTTAGCATCAGCCCTACGATAGTGTTAGGGTTAGGCTTAGGGTTAGCATCAGGCCTAGGATAGTGTTAGGGTTAGGGTTAGCATCAGCCCTAGGATAGTCTTAGGGTTAGGGTTCGGGTTAGCCTCAGCCGTAGGATAGTGTTAGGGTTAGGGTTAGCCTCAGCCCTAAGATAGTGTTAGAGTTAGGGTTAGGGTTAGCATCAGCCCTAGGATAGTGTTAGCTTTAGGGTTAGGGATATCATCAGGACTAGGATATTGTTAGGGTTAGGGTTAGCATCAGCCCTAGGATAGTGTTGGGGTTAGGGTTAGGGTTAGCATCAGCCCTAGGATAGTGTTAGGGTTAGGGTTAGGGTTAGCATCAGCCCTAGGATAGTGTTAGGGTTAGGGTTAGCATCAGGCCTAGGAGAGTGTTAGGGTTAGGGTTAGCATCAGCCCTAGGATAGTGTTAGTGTTAGGGTTAGGGTTACCATCAGCCCTAGGATAGTGTTAGGGTTAGCGTTAGGGCTAGCATCAGCACTAGGATAGTGTTAGGGTTAGGGATAGGGTTAGCATCAGGCCTAGGATAGTGTTAGGGTTAGGGTTAGGGTTAGCATCAGCCCTAGGATAGTGTTAGGGTTAGGGTTAGCATCAGGCCTAGGAGAGTGTTAGGGTTAGGGTTAGCATCAGCCCTAGGATAGTGTTAGGGTTAGGGTTAGCATCAGGCCTAGGAGAGTGTTAGGGTTAGGGTTAGCATCAGCCCTAGGATAGTGTTAGTGTTAGGGTTAGGATTAGCATCAGCCCTAGGATAGTGTTAGGGTTATGGTTAGGTTTAGCATCAGCCCTAGGATAGTGTTAGGGTAAGGGTTAGGGTTAGCATCAGGCCTAGGTTAGTGTTAGGGTTACGGTTAGAATCAGCCCTAGGATAGTGTTAGGGTTAGGGTTAGGGTTAGCATCAGCCCTAGCATAGTGTTAGGGTAAGAGTTACGGTTAGCATCAGGCCTAGGATAGTGTTAGGGATACGGTTAGAATCAGCCCTAGGATAGTGTTAGGGTTAGGGTTAGGGTTAGCATCAGCCCTAGGATAGTGTTAGGGTTAGGGTTAGGGTTAGCATCAGCACTAGGATAGTATTAGGGTTAGGGTTAGGGTTAGCATCAGCCCTAGGATAGTGTTAGGGTTAGGGTTAGGGTTAGCACCAGGCCTAGGATAGTGTTAGTCTTAGGGTTAGCATCAGCCTTAGGATAGTGTTAGGGTTAGGGTTAGGGTTAGCATCAGCCGTAGGATAGTGTTATGGTTAGGGTTAGGCTCAGCCCTAGGATAGTGTTAGAGTTAGGGTTAGGGTTAGCATCAGCCCTAGGATAGTGTTAGGGTTAGGGTTAGGGTTAGCATCAGCCCTAGGATAGTATTAGGGTTAGGGTTAGGGTTAGGGTTAGGGTTAGCATCAGCTCTAGTATAGTGTTAGGGTTAGGGTTAGGGTTAGCATCAGCCCTAGGATAGTGTTAGGGTTAGGGTTAGGGTTAGCATCAGGCCTAGGATAGTGTTAGGGTTAGGGTTAGCATCAGCCCTAGGATAGTGTTAGGGTTAGGGTTAGCATCAGCCCTAGGATAGTGTTAGGGTTAGGGTTACCATCAACCCTAGGATAGTGTTTGGGTTAGGGTTAGGGTTAGCATCAGCCGTAGGATTGTGTTAGGGTTAGGGTTAGCCTCAGCCCTAGGAGAGTTTTAGGGTTAGGGATAGGGTTAGCATCAGGCCTAGGATAGTGTTAGGGTTAGGGTTAGGGTTAGCACCAGCCCTAGGATAGTGTTAGGGTTAGGGTTAGCATCAGGCCTAGGATAGTGTTAGGGTTAGGGTTAGCATCAGCCCTAGGATAGTGTTAGGGTTAGGGTTACCAACAACCCTAGGATAGTGTTTGGGTTAGGGTTAGGGTTAGCATCAGCCCTAGGATTGTGTTAGGGTTAGGGTTAGCCTCAGCCCTAGGAGAGTTTTAGGGATAGGGATAGGGTTCGCATCAGGCCTAGGATAGTGTTAGTGTTAGGGTTAGGGTTAGCACCAGCCCTAGGATAGTGTTAGGGTTAGGGTTAGCATCAGGCCTAGGATAGTGTTAGGGTTAGGGTTAGCATCAGCCCTAGGATAGTGTTAGGGTTAGGGTTAGGGTTAGCATCAGCCCTAGGATAGTGTTGGGGTTAGGGTTAGGGTTAGCATCAGCCCTAGGATAGTGTTAGGGTTAGGGTTAGGTTTAGCATCAGACCTAGGATAGTGTTAGGGTTAGGGTTAGGGTTAGCATCAGCCCTAGGATATTATTAGGGTTAGGGTTAGCATCAGCCCTAGGATACTGTTAGGGTTAGGGTTAGGGTTAGCACCAGGCTTAGGATAGTGTTAGTGTTAGGGTTAGCATCAGCCCTAGGATAGTGTTAGAGTTAGGGTTAGGGTTAGCATCAGCCCTAGGATAGTGTTAGGGTTAGGGTTAGGGTTAGGGTTAGGGTTAGCATCAGCCCTAGGATAGTGTTAGTGTTAGGGTTAGCATCAGCCCTAGGATAGTGTTAGGGTTAGGGTTAGGGTTAGCATCAGCCCTAGGATAGTATTAGGGTTAGGGTTAGGGTTAGGGTTACGGTTAGCATCAGCCCTAGGATAGTGTTAGTGTTAGGGTTAGCATCAACCCTAGGATAGTGTTTGGGTTAGGGTTAGGGTTAGCATCAGCCCTAGGATAGTGTTAGGGTTAGGGTTAACATCAGCCCTAGGATAGTGTTAGGGTTAGGGTTAGGGTTAGCATCAGCCCTAGGATACTGTTAGGTTTAGGGTTAGCATCAGACCTAGGATAGCGTTAGGGTTAGGGTTAGGGTTAGCATCAGCCCTAGGATAGTGTAAGTGTTAGGGTTAGGGTTAGCATCAGGCCTAGGATCGTGTTAGGGTTAGGGTTAGCATCAGCCCTAGGATAGTGTTAGGGTTAGGGTTAGCGTTAGCATCAGCCCTAGGATAGTGTTAGGGTTAGGGTTAGGGTTAGCATCAGCCCTAGGATAGTATTAGTGTTAGGTTTAGCATCAGCCCTAGGATAGTGTTAGGGTTAGGGTTAGGGTTAGCACCAGGCCTAGCATAGTGTTAGTGTTAGGGTTAGCATCAGCCTTAGGATAGTGTTAGGGTTAGGGTTAGGGGTAGCATCAGCCGTAGGATAGTGTTAGGGTTAGGGTTAGCCTCAGCCCTAAGATAGTGTTAGAGTTAGGGTTAGGGTTAGCATCAGCCCTAGGATAGTGTTAGGGTTAGGGTTAGGGTTAGCATCAGCCCTAGGATAGTGTTAGTGTTAGGGTTAGCATCAGCCCTAGGATAGTGTTAGGGTTAGGGTTATGGTTAGCATCCGCCCTAGCATAGTGTTAGGGTTAGGGTTAGGGTTAGCATCAGCCCTAGGATAGTGTTAGGGTTAGGGTTAACATAAACCCTAGGATAGTGTCAGGGTTAGGGTTAGGGTTATCATCAAGCCTAGGATAGTGTTAGGGTTAGGGTTAGGGTTAGCACCAGGCCTAGGATAGTGTTAGTGTTAGGGTTAGCATCAGCCTTAGGATAGTGTTAGGGTTAGGGTTAGGGTTAGCATCAGCCGTAGGATAGTGTTAGGGTTAGGGTTAGCCTCAGCCCTAGGATAGTGTTAGAGTTAGGGTTAGGGTTATCATCAGCCCTAGGATAGTGTTAGGGTTAGGGTTAGGGTTAGCATCAGCCCTAGGATAGTATTAGGGTTAGGGTTAGGGTTAGGGTTAGGGTTAGGGTTAGCATCAGCTCTAGGATAGTGTTAGGGTTAGGGTTAGGGTTAGCATCAGCCCTAGGATAGTGTTAGGGTTAGGGTTAGGGTTAGCATCAGGCCTAGGATAGTGTTAGGGTTAGGGTTAGCATCAGCCCTAGGATAGTGTTAGGGTTAGGGTTAGTGTTAGCATCAGCCCTAGGATAGTGTTAGGGTTAGGGTTAGCATCAGCCCTAGGATGGTGTTAGGGTTAGGGTTAGGGTTATCATCAGGCCTAGGATAGTGATAGGGTTAGGGGTAGCATCAGCCCTAGGATAGTGTTAGGGTTAGGGTTAGGTTAGCATCAGCCCTAGGATAGTGTTAGGGTTAGGGTTAGCATCAGCCCTACGATAGTGTTAGGGTTAGGCTTAGGGTTAGCATCAGGCCTAGGATAGTGTTAGGGTTAGGGTTAGCATCAGCCCTAGGATAGTCTTAGGGTTAGGGTTCGGGTTAGCCTCAGCCGTAGGATAGTGTTAGGGTTAGGGTTAGCCTCAGCCCTAAGATAGTGTTAGAGTTAGGGTTAGGGTTAGCATCAGCCCTAGGATAGTGTTAGCTTTAGGGTTAGGGATATCATCAGGACTAGGATATTGTTAGGGTTAGGGTTAGCATCAGCCCTAGGATAGTGTTGGGGTTAGGGTTAGGGTTAGCATCAGCCCTAGGATAGTGTTAGGGTTAGGGTTAGGGTTAGCATCAGCCCTAGGATAGTGTTAGGGTTAGGGTTAGCATCAGGCCTAGGAGAGTGTTAGGGTTAGGGTTAGCATCAGCCCTAGGATAGTGTTAGTGTTAGGGTTAGGGTTACCATCAGCCCTAGGATAGTGTTAGGGTTAGCGTTAGGGCTAGCATCAGCCCTAGGATAGTGTTAGGGTTAGGGATAGGGTTAGCATCAGGCCTAGGATAGTGTTAGGGTTAGGGTTAGGGTTAGCATCAGCCCTAGGATAGTGTTAGGGTTAGGGTTAGCATCAGGCCTAGGAGAGTGTTAGGGTTAGGGTTAGCATCAGCCCTAGGATAGTGTTAGGGTTAGGGTTAGCATCAGGCCTAGGAGAGTGTTAGGGTTAGGGTTAGCATCAGCCCTAGGATAGTGTTAGTGTTAGGGTTAGGATTAGCATCAGCCCTAGGATAGTGTTAGGGTTATGGTTAGGTTTAGCATCAGCCCTAGGATAGTGTTAGGGTAAGGGTTAGGGTTAGCATCAGGCCTAGGTTAGTGTTAGGGTTACGGTTAGAATCAGCCCTAGGATAGTGTTAGGGTTAGGGTTAGGGTTAGCATCAGCCCTAGCATAGTGTTAGGGTAAGGGTTACGGTTAGCATCAGGCCTAGGATAGTGTTAGGGATACGGTTAGAATCAGCCCTAGGATAGTGTTAGGGTTAGGGTTAGGGTTAGCATCAGCCCTAGGATAGTGTTAGGGTTAGGGTTAGGGTTAGCATCAGCACTAGGATAGTATTAGGGTTAGGGTTAGGGTTAGCATCAGCCCTAGGATAGTGTTAGGGTTAGGGTTAGGGTTAGCACCAGGCCTAGGATAGTGTTAGTCTTAGGGTTAGCATCAGCCTTAGGATAGTGTTAGGGTTAGGGTTAGGGTTAGCATCAGCCGTAGGATAGTGTTATGGTTAGGGTTAGGCTCAGCCCTAGGATAGTGTTAGAGTTAGGGTTAGGGTTAGCATCAGCCCTAGGATAGTGTTAGGGTTAGGGTTAGGGTTAGCATCAGCCCTAGGATAGTATTAGGGTTAGGGTTAGGGTTAGGGTTAGGGTTAGCATCAGCTCTAGTATAGTGTTAGGGTTAGGGTTAGGGTTAGCATCAGCCCTAGGATAGTGTTAGGGTTAGGGTTAGGGTTAGCATCAGGCCTAGGATAGTGTTAGGGTTAGGGTTAGCATCAGCCCTAGGATAGTGTTAGGGTTAGGGTTAGCATCAGCCCTAGGATAGTGTTAGGGTTAGGGTTACCATCAACCCTAGGATAGTGTTTGGGTTAGGGTTAGGGTTAGCATCAGCCGTAGGATTGTGTTAGGGTTAGGGTTAGCCTCAGCCCTAGGAGAGTTTTAGGGTTAGGGATAGGGTTAGCATCAGGCCTAGGATAGTGTTAGGGTTAGGGTTAGGGTTAGCACCAGCCCTAGGATAGTGTTAGGGTTAGGGTTAGCATCAGGCCTAGGATAGTGTTAGGGTTAGGGTTAGCATCAGCCCTAGGATAGTGTTAGGGTTAGGGTTACCAACAACCCTAGGATAGTGTTTGGGTTAGGGTTAGGGTTAGCATCAGCCCTAGGATTGTGTTAGGGTTAGGGTTAGCCTCAGCCCTAGGAGAGTTTTAGGGTTAGGGATAGGGTTAGCATCAGGCCTAGGATAGTGTTAGGGTTAGGGTTAGGGTTAGCACCAGCCCTAGGATAGTGTTAGGGTTAGGGTTAGCATCAGGCCTAGGATAGTGTTAGGGTTAGGGTTAGCATCAGCCCTAGGATAGTGTTAGGGTTATGGTTAGGGTTAGCATCAGCCCTAGGATAGTGTTGGGGTTAGGGTTAGGGTTAGCATCAGCCCTAGGATAGTGTTAGGGTTAGGGTTAGGTTTAGCATCAGACCTAGGATAGTGTTAGGGTTAGGGTTAGGGTTAGCATCAGCCCTAGGATATTATTAGGGTTAGGGTTAGCATCAGCCCTAGGATACTGTTAGGGTTAGGGTTAGGGTTAGCACCAGGCTTAGGATAGTGTTAGTGTTAGGGTTAGCATCAGCCCTAGGATAGTGTTAGAGTTAGGGTTAGGGTTAGCATCAGCCCTAGGATAGTGTTAGGGTTAGGGTTAGGGTTAGGGTTAGGGTTAGCATCAGCCCTAGGATAGTGTTAGTGTTAGGGTTAGCATCAGCCCTAGGATAGTGTTAGGGTTAGGGTTAGGGTTAGCATCAGCCCTAGGATAGTATTAGGGTTAGGGTTAGGGTTAGGGTTACGGTTAGCATCAGCCCTAGGATAGTGTTAGTGTTAGGGTTAGCATCAACCCTAGGATAGTGTTTGGGTTAGGGTTAGGGTTAGCATCAGCCCTAGGATAGTGTTAGGGTTAGGGTTAACATCAGCCCTAGGATAGTGTTAGGGTTAGGGTTAGGGTTAGCATCAGCCCTAGGATACTGTTAGGTTTAGGGTTAGCATCAGACCTAGGATAGCGTTAGGGTTAGGGTTAGGGTTAGCATCAGCCCTAGGATAGTGTAAGTGTTAGGGTTAGGGTTAGCATCAGGCCTAGGATCGTGTTAGGGTTAGGGTTAGCATCAGCCCTAGGATAGTGTTAGGGTTAGGGTTAGCGTTAGCATCAGCCCTAGGATAGTGTTAGGGTTAGGGTTAGGGTTAGCATCAGCCCTAGGATAGTATTAGGGTTAGGTTTAGCATCAGCCCTAGGATAGTGTTAGGGTTAGGGTTAGGGTTAGCACCAGGCCTAGCATAGTGTTAGTGTTAGGGTTAGCATCAGCCTTAGGATAGTGTTAGGGTTAGGGTTAGGGGTAGCATCAGCCGTAGGATAGTGTTAGGGTTAGGGTTAGCCTCAGCCCTAAGATAGTGTTAGAGTTAGGGTTAGGGTTAGCATCAGCCCTAGGATAGTGTTAGGGTTAGGGTTAGGGTTAGCATCAGCCCTAGGATAGTGTTAGTGTTAGGGTTAGCATCAGCCCTAGGATAGTGTTAGGGTTAGGGTTATGGTTAGCATCCGCCCTAGCATAGTGTTAGGGTTAGGGTTAGGGTTAGCATCAGCCCTAGGATAGTGTTAGGGTTAGGGTTAACATAAACCCTAGGATAGTGTCAGGGTTAGGGTTAGGGTTATCATCAAGCCTAGGATAGTGTTAGGGTTAGGGTTAGGGTTAGCATCAGTTCAAGGATAGTGTTAGGGTTAGCGTTAGGGTTAGCATCAGCCCTAGGATAGTGTTAGGGTTAGGGATAGGGTTAGCATCAGGCCTAGGATAGTGTTAGGGTTAGGGTTAGGGTTAGCATCAGGCCTAGGATAGTGTTAGGGATAGGGTTAGGGTTAGCATCATCCCTAGGATAGTGTTAGGGTTAGGGTTAGCATTAGGCCTAGGATAGTGTTAGGCTTAGGGTTAGCATCAGCCCTAGGATGGTGTTAGGGTTAGGGTTAGGGTTAGCATCAGGCCTAGGATAGTGTTAGGGTTAGGGTTAGCATCAGCCCTAGGATAGTGTTAGGGTTAGGGTTACCATCAACCCTAGGATAGTGTTTGGGTTAGGGTTAGGGTTAGCATCAGCCCTAGGATTGTGTTAGGGTTAGGATTAGCCTCAGCCCTAGGAGAGTGTTAGGGTTAGGGATAGGGTTAGCATCAGGCCTAGGATAGTGTTAGGGTTAGTGTTAGGGTTAGCACCAGCCCTAGGATAGTGTTAGGTTTAGGGTTAGCATCAGGCCTAGGATAGTGTTAGGGTTAGGGTTAGCATCAGCCCTAGGATAGTGTTAGGGTTAGGGTTAGGGTTAGCATCAGCCCTAGGATAGTGTTAGCTTTAGGGTTAGGGATATCATCAGGACTAGGATATTGTTATGGTTAGGGTTAGCATCAGCCCTAGGATAGTGTTGGGGTTAGGGTTAGGGTTAGCATCAGCCCTAGGATAGTGTTAGGGTTAGGGTTAGGGTTAGCATCAGACCTAGGATAGTGTTAGGGTTAGGGTTAGGGTTAGCATCAGCCCTAGGATATTATTAGGGTTAGGGTTAGCATCAGCCCTAGGAGACTGTTAGGGTTAGGGTTAGGGTTAGCACCAGGCCTAGGATAGTGTTAGTGTTAGGGTTAGCATCAGCCTTAGGATAGTGTTAGGGTTAGGGTTAGGGTTAGCATCAGCCGTAGGATAGTGTTAGGGTTAGGGTTAGCCTCAGCCCTAGGATAGTGTTAGAGTTAGGGTTAGGGTTAGCATCAGCCCTAGGATAGTGTGAGGGTTAGAGTTAGGGTTAGGGTTAGCATCAGCCCTAGGATAGTGTTAGGGTTAGGGTTAGGGTTAGCATCAGCCCTAGGATAGTGTTAGGGTTAGGGTTAGCATCAGGCCTAGGAGAGTGTTAGGGTTAGGGTTAGCATCAGCCCTAGGATAGTGTTAGGGTTAGGGTTAGCATCAGGCCTAGGAGAGTGTTGGGGTTAGGGTTAGCATCAGCCCTAGGATAGTGTTAGTGTTAGGGTTAGGGTTAGCATCAGCCCTAGGATAGTGTAAGGGTTATGGTTAGGTTTAGCATCATCCCTAGGGTAGTGTTATGGTAAGGATTAGGGTTAGCATTAGGCCTAGGATAGTGTTAGGGTTACGGTTAGAATCAGCCCTAGAATAGTGTTAGGGTTAGGGTTAGGGTTAGCATCAGCCCTAGGATAGTGTTAGGGTAAGGGTTAGGGTTAGCATCAGGCCTAGGATAGTGTTAGGGTTAGGGTTAGGGATAGCATCAGCCCTAGGATAGTGTTAGGGTTAGGGTTAGGGTTAGCATCAGCCCTAGGATATTATTAGGGTTAGGGTTAGCATCAGCCGTAGAATAGTGTTAGGGTTAGCGTTAGGGTTAGCACCAGGCCTAGGATAGTGTTAGTGTTAGGGTTAGCATCAGCCTTAGGATAGTGTTAGGGTTAGTGTTAGGGTTAGCATCAGCCGTAGGATAGTATTAGGGTTAGGGTTAGCCTCAGCCCTAGGATAGTGTTAGAGTTAGGGTTAGGGTTATCATCAGCCCTAGGATAGTGTTAGGGTTAGGGTTAGGGTTAGCATCAGCCCTAGGATAGTATTAGGGTTAGGGTTACGGTTAGGGTTAGGGTTAGCATCAGCTCTAGGATAGTGTTAGGGTTAGGGTTAGGGTTAGCATCAGCCCTAGGATAGTGTTAGGGTTAGGGTTAGGGTTAGCATCAGGCCTAGGATAGTGTTAGGGTTAGGGTTAGCATCAGCCCTAGGATAGTGTTAGGGTTAGGGTTAGTGTTAGCATCAGCCCTAGGATAGTGTTAGGGTTAGGGTTAGCATCAGCCCTAGGATGGTGTTAGGGTTAGGGTTAGGGTTATCATCAGGCCTAGGATAGTGTTAGGGTTAGGGTTAGCATCAGCCCTACGATAGTGTTAGGGTTAGGCTTAGGGTTAGCATCAGGCCTAGGATAGTGTTAGGGTTAGGGTTAGCATCAGCCCTAGGATAGTCTTAGGGTTAGGGTTCGGGTTAGCATCAGCCGTAGGATAGTGTTAGCTTTAGGTTTATGGATATCATCAGGACTAGGATATTGTTAGGGTTAGGGTTAGCATCAGCCCTAGGATAGTGTTGGGGTTAGGGTTAGGGTTAGCATCAGCCCTAGGATAGTGTTAGGGTTAGGGTTAGGGTTAGCATCAGCCCTAGGATAGTGTTAGGGTTAGGGTTAGCATCAGGCCTAGGAGAGTGTTAGGGTTAGGGTTAGGATCAGCCCTAGGATAGTGTTAGTGTTAGGGTTAGGGTTACCATCAGCCCTAGGATAGTGTTAGGGTTAGCGTTAGGGTTAGCATCAGCCCTAGGATAGTGTTAGGGTTAGGGATAGGGTTAGCATCAGGCCTAGGATAGTGTTAGGGTTAGGGTTAGGGTTAGCATCAGCCCTAGGATAGTGTTAGGGTTAGGGTTAGCATCAGGCCTAGGATAGTGTTAGGGTTAGGGTTAGCATCAGCCCTAGGATAGTGTTAGGGTTAGGGTTAGGGTTAGCATCAGCCCTAGGATAGTGTTAGGGTTAGGGTTAGGGTTAGCATCAGCCCTAGGATAGTGTTAGCTTTAGGGTTAGGGATATCATCAGGACTAGGATATTGTTATGGTTAGGGTTAGCATCAGCCCTAGGATAGTGTTGGGGTTAGGGTTAGGGTTAGCATCAGCCCTAGGATAGTGTTAGGGTTAGGGTTAGGGTTAGCATCAGACCTAGGATAGTGTTAGGGTTAGGGTTAGGGTTAGCATCAGCCCTAGGATATTATTAGGGTTAGGGTTAGCATCAGCCCTAGGAGACTGTTAGGGTTAGGGTTAGGGTTAGCACCAGGCCTAGGATAGTGTTAGTGTTAGGGTTAGCATCAGCCTTAGGATAGTGTTAGGGTTAGGGTTAGGGTTAGCATCAGCCGTAGGATAGTGTTAGGGTTAGGGTTAGCCTCAGCCCTAGGATAGTGTTAGAGTTAGGGTTAGGGTTAGCATCAGCCCTAGGATAGTGTGAGGGTTAGAGTTAGGGTTAGGGTTAGCATCAGCCCTAGGATAGTGTTAGGGTTAGGGTTAGGGTTAGCATCAGCCCTAGGATAGTGTTAGGGTTAGGGTTAGCATCAGGCCTAGGAGAGTGTTAGGGTTAGGGTTAGCATCAGCCCTAGGATAGTGTTAGGGTTAGGGTTAGCATCAGGCCTAGGAGAGTGTTGGGGTTAGGGTTAGCATCAGCCCTAGGATAGTGTTAGTGTTAGGGTTAGGGTTAGCATCAGCCCTAGGATAGTGTAAGGGTTATGGTTAGGTTTAGCATCAGCCCTAGGATAGTGTTATGGTAAGGATTAGGGTTAGCATTAGGCCTAGGATAGTGTTAGGGTTACGGTTAGAATCAGCCCTAGAATAGTGTTAGGGTTAGGGTTAGGGTTAGCATCAGCCCTAGGATAGTGTTAGGGTAAGGGTTAGGGTTAGCATCAGGCCTAGGATAGTGTTAGGGTTAGGGTTAGGGATAGCATCAGCCCTAGGATAGTGTTAGGGTTAGGGTTAGGGTTAGCATCAGCCCTAGGATATTATTAGGGTTAGGGTTAGCATCAGCCGTAGAATAGTGTTAGGGTTAGCGTTAGGGTTAGCACCAGGCCTAGGATAGTGTTAGTGTTAGGGTTAGCATCAGCCTTAGGATAGTGTTAGGGTTAGGGTTAGGGTTAGCATCAGCCGTAGGATAGTGTTAGGGTTAGGGTTAGCCTCAGCCCTAGGATAGTGTTAGAGTTAGGGTTAGGGTTATCATCAGCCCTAGGATAGTGTTAGGGTTAGGGTTAGGGTTAGCATCAGCCCTAGGATAGTATTAGGGTTAGGGTTACGGTTAGGGTTAGGGTTAGCATCAGCTCTAGGATAGTGTTAGGGTTAGGGTTAGGGTTAGCATCAGCCCTAGGATAGTGTTAGGGTTAGGGTTAGCATCAGCCCTAGGATGGTGTTAGGGTTAGGGTTAGGGTTATCATCAGGCCTAGGATAGTGTTAGGGTTAGGGTTAGCATCAGCCCTAGGATAGTGTTAGGGTTAGGGTTAGGTTAGCATCAGCCCGAGGATAGTGTTAGGGTTAGGGTTAGCATCAGCCCTACGATAGTGTTAGGGTTAGGCTTAGGGTTAGCATCAGGCCTAGGATAGTGTTAGGGTTAGGGTTAGCATCAGCCCTAGGATAGTCTTAGGGTTAGGGTTCGGGTTAGCATCAGCCGTAGGATAGTGTTAGGGTTAGGGTTAGCCTCAGCCCTAAGATAGTGTTAGAGTTAGGGTTAGGGTTAGCATCAGCCCTAGGATAGTGTTAGCTTTAGGTTTAGGGATATCATCAGGACTAGGATATTGTTAGGGTTAGGGTTAGCATCAGCCCTAGGATAGTGTTGGGGTTAGGGTTAGGGTTAGCATCAGCCCTAGGATAGTGTTAGGGTTAGGGTTAGGGTTAGCATCAGCCCTAGGATAGTGTTAGGGTTAGGGTTAGCATCAGGCCTAGGAGAGTGTTAGGGTTAGGGTTAGCATCAGCCCTAGGATAGTGTTAGTGTTAGGGTTAGGGTTACCATCAGCCCTAGGATAGTGTTAGGGTTAGCGTTAGGGTTAGCATCAGCCCTAGGATAGTGTTAGGGTTAGGGATAGGGTTAGCATCAGGCCTAGGATAGTGTTAGGGTTAGGGTTAGGGTTAGCATCAGCCCTAGGATAGTGTTAGGGTTAGGGTTAGCATCACTCCTAGGAGAGTGTTAGGGTTAGGGTTAGCATCAGCCCTAGGATAGTGTTAGGGTTAGGGTTAGCATCAGGCCTAGGAGAGTGTTAGGGTTAGGGTTAGCATCAGCCCTAGGATAGTGTTAGTGTTAGGGTTAGGGTTAGCATCAGCCCTAGGATAGTGTTAGGGTTATGGTTAGGTTTAGCATCAGCCCTAGGATAGTGTTAGGGTAAGGGTTAGGGTTAGCATCACGCCTAGGTTAGTGTTAGGGTTACGGTTAGAATCAGCCCTAGGATAGTGTTAGGGTTAGGGTTAGGGTTAGCATCAGCCCTAGCATAGTGTTAGGGTAAGGGTTACGGTTAGCATCAGGCCTAGGATAGTGTTAGGGATACGGTTAGAATCAGCCCTAGGATAGTGTTAGGGTTAGGGTTAGGGTTAGCATCAGCCCTAGGATAGTGTTAGGGTTAGGGTTAGGGTTAGCATCAGCACTAGGATAGTATTAGGGTTAGGGTTAGGGTTAGCATCAGCCCTAGGATAGTGTTAGGGTTAGGGTTAGGGTTAGCACCAGGCCTAGGATAGTGTTAGTCTTAGGGTTAGCATCAGCCTTAGGATAGTGTTAGGGTTAGGGTTAGGGTTAGCATCAGCCGTAGGATAGTGTTATGGTTAGGGTTAGGCTCAGCCCTAGGATAGTGTTAGAGTTAGGGTTAGGGTTAGCATCAGCCCTAGGATAGTGTTAGGGTTAGGGTTAGGGTTAGCATCAGCCCTAGGATAGTATTAGGGTTAGGGTTAGGGTTAGGGTTAGGGTTAGCATCAGCTCTAGGATAGTGTTAGGGTTAGGGTTAGGGTTAGCATCCGCCCTAGGATAGTGTTAGGGTTAGGGTTAGGGTTAGCATCAGGCCTAGGATAGTGTTAGGGTTAGGGTTAGCATCAGCCCTAGGATAGTGTTAGGGTTAGGGTTAGGGTTAGCATCAGGCCTAGGATAGTGTTAGGGATACGGTTAGAATCAGCCCTAGGATAGTGTTAGGGTTAGGGTTAGGGTTAGCATCAGCCCTAGGATAGTGTTAGGGTTAGGGTTAGGGTTAGCATCAGCACTAGGATAGTATTAGGGTTAGGGTTAGGGTTAGCATCAGCCCTAGGATAGTGTTAGGGTTAGGGTTAGGGTTAGCACCAGGCCTAGGATAGTGTTAGTCTTAGGGTTAGCATCAGCCTTAGGATAGTGTTAGGGTTAGGGTTAGGGTTAGCATCAGCCGTAGGATAGTGTTATGGTTAGGGTTAGGCTCAGCCCTAGGATAGTGTTAGAGTTAGGGTTAGGGTTAGCATCAGCCCTAGGATAGTGTTAGGGTTAGGGTTAGGGTTAGCATCAGCCCTAGGATAGTATTAGGGTTAGGGTTAGGGTTAGGGTTAGGGTTAGCATCAGCTCTAGTATAGTGTTAGGGTTAGGGTTAGGGTTAGCATCAGCCCTAGGATAGTGTTAGGGTTAGGGTTAGGGTTAGCATCAGGCCTAGGATAGTGTTAGGGTTAGGGTTAGCATCAGCCCTAGGATAGTGTTAGGGTTAGGGTTAGCATCAGCCCTAGAATAGTGTTAGGGTTAGGGTTACCATCAACCCTAGGATAGTGTTTGGGTTAGGGTTAGGGTTAGCATCAGCCGTAGGATTGTGTTAGGGTTAGGGTTAGCCTCAGCCCTAGGAGAGTTTTAGGGTTAGGGATAGGGTTAGCATCAGGCCTAGGATAGTGTTAGGGTTAGGGTTAGGGTTAGCACCAGCCCTAGGATAGTGTTAGGGTTAGGGTTAGCATCAGGCCTAGGATAGTGTTAGGGTTAGGGTTAGCATCAGCCCTAGGATAGTGTTAGGGTTAGGGTTACCAACAACCCTAGGATAGTGTTTGGGTTAGGGTTAGGGTTAGCATCAGCCCTAGGATTGTGTTAGGGTTATGGTTAGCCTCAGCCCTAGGAGAGTTTTAGGGTTAGGGATAGGGTTAGCATCAGGCCTAGGATAGTGTTAGGGTTAGGGTTAGGGTTAGCACCAGCCCTAGGATAGTGTTAGGGTTAGGGTTAGCATCAGGCCTAGGATAGTGTTAGGGTTAGGGTTAGCATCAGCCCTAGGATAGTGTTACGGTTAGGGTTAGGGTTAGCATCAGCCCTAGGATAGTGTTGGGGTTAGGGTTAGGGTTAGCATCAGCCCTAGGATAGTGTTAGGGTTAGGGTTAGGTTTAGCATCAGACCTAGGATAGTGTTAGGGTTAGGGTTAGGGTTAGCATCAGCCCTAGGATATTATTAGGGTTAGGGTTAGCATCAGCCCTAGGATACTGTTAGGGTTAGGGTTAGGGTTAGCACCAGGCTTAGGATAGTGTTAGTGTTAGGGTTAGCATCAGCCCTAGGATAGTGTTAGAGTTAGGGTTAGGGTAAGCATCAGCCCTAGGATAGTGTTAGGGTTAGGGTTAGGGTTAGGGTTAGGGTTAGCATCAGCCCTAGGATAGTGTTAGTGTTAGGGTTAGCATCAGCCCTAGGATAGTGTTAGGGTTAGGGTTAGGGTTAGCATCAGCCCTAGGATAGTATTAGGGTTAGGGTTAGGGTTAGGGTTACGGTTAGCATCAGCCCTAGGATAGTGTTAGTGTTAGGGTTAGCATCAACCCTAGGATAGTGTTTGGGTTAGGGTTAGGGTTAGCATCAGCCCTAGGATAGTGTTAGGGTTAGGGTTAACATCAGCCCTAGGATAGTGTTAGGGTTAGGGTTAGGGTTAGCATCAGCCCTAGGATACTGTTAGGTTTAGGGTTAGCATCAGACCTAGGATAGCGTTAGGGTTAGGGTTAGGGTTAGCATCAGCCCTAGGATAGTGTAAGTGTTAGGGTTAGGGTTAGCATCAGGCCTAGGATCGTAATAGGGTTAGGGTTAGCATCAGCCCTAGGATAGTGTTAGGGTTAGGGTTAGCGTTAGCATCAGCCCTAGGATAGTGTTAGGGTTAGGGTTAGGGTTAGCATCAGCCCTAGGATAGTATTAGGGTTAGGTTTAGCATCAGCCCTAGGATAGTGTTAGGGTTAGGGTTAGGGTTAGCACCAGGCCTAGCATAGTGTTAGTGTTAGGGTTAGCATCAGCCTTAGGATAGTGTTAGGGTTAGGGTTAGGGGTAGCATCAGCCGTAGGATAGTGTTAGGGTTAGGGTTAGCCTCAGCCCTAAGATAGTGTTAGAGTTAGGGTTAGGGTTAGCATCAGCCCTAGGATAGTGTTAGGGTTAGGGTTAGGGTTAGCATCAGCCCTAGGATAGTGTTAGTGTTAGGGTTAGCATCAGCCCTAGGATAGTGTTAGGGTTAGGGTTATGGTTAGCATCCGCCCTAGCATAGTGTTAGGGTTAGGGTTAGGGTTAGCATCAGCCCTAGGATAGTGTTAGGGTTAGGGTTAACATAAACCCTAGGATAGTGTCAGGGTTAGGGTTAGGGTTATCATCAAGCCTAGGATAGTGTTAGGGTTAGGGTTAGGGTTAGCATCAGTTCAAGGATAGTGTTAGGGTTAGCGTTAGGGTTAGCATCAGCCCTAGGATAGTGTTAGGGTTAGGGATAGGGTTAGCATCAGGCCTAGGATAGTGTTAGGGTTAGGGTTAGGGTTAGCATCAGGCCTAGGATAGTGTTAGGGATAGGGTTAGGGTTAGCATCAGCCCTAGGATAGTGTTAGGGTTAGGGTTAGCATTAGGCCTAGGATAGTGTTAGGCTTAGGGTTAGCATCAGCCCTAGGATGGTGTTAGGGTTAGGGTTAGGGTTAGCATCAGGCCTAGGATAGTGTTAGGGTTAGGGTTAGCATCAGCCCTAGGATAGTGTTAGGGTTAGGGTTACCATCAACCATAGGATAGTGTTTGGGTTAGGGTTAGGGTTAGCATCAGCCCTAGGATTGTGTTAGGGTTAGGATTAGCCTCAGCCCTAGGAGAGTGTTAGGGTTAGGGATAGGGTTAGCATCAGGCCTAGGATAGTGTTAGGGTTAGTGTTAGGGTTAGCACCAGCCCTAGGATAGTGTTAGGGTAAGGGTTAGCATCAGGCCTAGGATAGTGTTAGGGTTAGGGTTAGCATCAGCCCTAGGATAGTGTTAGGGTTAGGGTTAGGGTTAGCATCAGCCCTAGGATAGTGTTAGCTTTAGGGTTAGGGATATCATCAGGACTAGGATATTGTTATGGTTAGGGTTAGCATCAGCCCTAGGATAGTGTTGGGGTTAGGGTTAGGGTTAGCATCAGCCCTAGGATAGTGTTAGGGTTAGGGTTAGGGTTAGCATCAGACCTAGGATAGTGTTAGGGTTAGGGTTAGGGTTAGCATCAGCCCTAGGATATTATTAGGGTTAGGGTTAGCATCAGCCCTAGGAGACTCTTAGGGTTAGGGTTAGGGTTAGCACCAGGCCTAGCATAGTGTTAGTGTTAGGGTTAGCATCAGCCTTAGGATAGTGTTAGGGTTAGGGTTAGGGTTAGCATCAGCCGTAGGATAGTGTTAGGGTTAGGGTTAGCCTCAGCCCTAGGATAGTGTTAGAGTTAGGGTTAGGGTTAGCATCAGCCCTAGGATAGTGTGAGGGTTAGAGTTAGGGTTAGGGTTAGCATCAGCCCTAGGATAGTGTTAGGGTTAGGGTTAGGGTTAGCATCAGCCCTAGGATAGTGTTAGGGTTAGGGTTAGCATCAGGCCTAGGAGAGTGTTAGGGTTAGGGTTAGCATCAGCCCTAGGATAGTGTTAGGGTTAGGGTTAGCATCAGGCCTAGGAGAGTGTTGGGGTTAGGGTTAGCATCAGCCCTAGGATAGTGTTAGTGTTAGGGTTAGGGTTAGCATCAGCCCTAGGATAGTGTAAGGGTTATGGTTAGGTTTAGCATCAGCCCTAGGATAGTGTTATGGTAAGGATTAGGGTTAGCATTAGGCCTAGGATAGTGTTAGGGTTACGGTTAGAATCAGCCCTAGAATAGTGTTAGGGTTAGGGTTAGCATCAGCCCTAGGATAGTGTTAGGGTAAGGGTTAGGGTTAGCATCAGGCCTAGGATAGTGTTAGGGTTAGGGTTAGGGATAGCATCAGCCCTAGGATAGTGTTAGGGTTAGGGTTAGGGTTAGCATCAGCCCTAGGATATTATTAGGGTTAGGGTTAGCATCAGCCGTAGAATAGTGTTAGGGTTAGCGTTAGGGTTAGCACCAGGCCTAGGATAGTGTTAGTGTTAGGGTTAGCATCAGCCTTAGGATAGTGTTAGGGTTAGGGTTAGGGTTAGCATCAGCCGTAGGATAGTGTTAGGGTTAGGGTTAGCCTCAGCCCTAGGATAGTGTTAGAGTTAGGGTTAGGGTTATCATCAGCCCTAGGATAGTGTTAGGGTTAGGGTTAGGGTTAGCATCAGCCCTAGGATAGTATTAGGGTTAGGGTTACGGTTAGGGTTAGGGTTAGCATCAGCTCTAGGATAGTGTTAGGGTTAGGGTTAGGGTTAGCATCAGCCCTAGGATAGTGTTAGGGTTAGGGTTAGGGTTAGCATCAGGCCTAGGATAGTGTTAGGGTTAGGGTTAGCATCAGCCCTAGGAGAGTGTTAGGGTTAGGGTTAGTGTTAGCATCAGCCCTAGGATAGTGTTAGGGTTAGGGTTAGCATCAGCCCTAGGATGGTGTTAGGGTTAGGGTTAGGGTTATCATCAGGCCTAGGATAGTGTTAGGGTTAGGGTTAGCATCAGCCCTAGGATAGTGTTAGGGTTAGGGTTAGGTTAGCATCAGCCCGAGGATAGTGTTAGGGTTAGGGTTAGCATCAGCCCTACGATAGTGTTAGGGTTAGGCTTAGGGTTAGCATCAGGCCTAGGATAGTGTTAGGGTTAGGGTTAGCATCAGCCCTAGGATAGTCTTAGGGTTAGGGTTCGGGTTAGCATCAGCCGTAGGATAGTGTTAGGGTTAGGGTTAGCCTCAGCCCTAAGATAGTGTTAGAGTTAGGGTTAGGGTTAGCATCAGCCCTAGGATAGTGTTAGCTTTAGGTTTACGGATATCATCAGGACTAGGATATTGTTAGGGTTAGGGTTAGCATCAGCCCTAGGATAGTGTTGGGGTTAGGGTTAGGGTTAGCATCAGCCCTAGGATAGTGTTAGGGTTAGGGTTAGGGTTAGCATCAGCCCTAGGATAGTGTTAGGGTTAGGGTTAGCATCAGGCCTAGGAGAGTGTTAGGGTTAGGGTTAGCATCAGCCCTAGGATAGTGTTAGTGTTAGGGTTAGGGTTACCATCAGCCCTAGGATAGTGTTAGGGTTAGCGTTAGGGTTAGCATCAGCCCTAGGATAGTGTTAGGGTTAGGGATAGGGTTAGCATCAGGCCTAGGATAGTGTTAGGGTTAGGGTTAGGGTTAGCATCAGCCCTAGGATAGTGTTAGGGTTAGGGTTAGCATCAGGCCTAGGAGAGTGTTAGGGTTAGGGTTAGCATCAGCCCTAGGATAGTGTTAGGGTTAGGGTTAGCATCAGGCCTAGGAGAGTGTTAGGGTTAGGGTTAGCATCAGCCCTAGGATAGTGTTAGTGTTAGGGTTAGGGTTAGCATCAGCCCTAGGATAGTGTTAGGGTTATGGTTAGGTTTAGCATCAGCCCTAGGATAGTGTTAGGGTAAGGGTTAGGGTTAGCATCAGGCCTAGGTTAGTGTTAGGGTTACGGTTAGAATCAGCCCTAGGATAGTGTTAGGGTTAGGGTTAGGGTTAGCATCAGCCCTAGCATAGTGTTAGGGTAAGGGTTACGGTTAGCATCAGGCCTAGGATAGTGTTAGGGTTACGGTTAGAATCAGCCCTAGGATAGTGTTAGGGTTAGGGTTAGGGTTAGCATCAGCCCTAGGATAGTGTTAGAGTTAGGGTTAGGGTTAGCATCAGCACTAGGATAGTATTAGGGTTAGGGTTAGGGTTAGCATCAGCCCTAGGATAGTGTTAGGGTTAGGGTTAGGGTTACCACCAGGCCTAGGATAGTGTTAGTCTTAGGGTTAGCATCAGCCTTAGGATAGTGTTAGGGTTAGGGTTAGGGTTAGCATCAGCCGTAGGATAGTGTTATGGTTAGGGTTAGGCTCAGCCCTAGGATAGTGTTAGAGTTAGGGTTAGGGTTAGCATCAGCCCTAGGATAGTGTTAGGGTTAGGGTTAGGGTTAGCATCAGCCCTAGGATAGTATTAGGGTTAGGGTTAGGGTTAGGGTTAGGGTTAGCATCAGCTCTAGGATAGTGTTAGGGTTAGGGTTAGGGTTAGCATCCGCCCTAGGATAGTGTTAGGGTTAGGGTTAGGGTTAGCATCAGGCCTAGGATAGTGTTAGGGTTAGGGTTAGCATCAGCCCTAGGATAGTGTTAGGGTTAGGGTTAGGGTTAGCATCAGGCCTAGGATAGTGTTAGGGTTAGGGTTAGCATCAGCCCTAGGATAGTGTTAGGGTTAGGGTTACCATCAACCCTAGGATAGTGTTTGGGTTAGGGTTAGGGTTAGCATCAGCCCTAGGATTGTGTTAGGGTTAGGGTTAGCCTCAGCCCTAGGAGAGTTTTAGGGTTAGGGATAGGGTTAGCATCAGGCCTAGGATAGTGTTAGGGTTAGGGTTAGGGTTAGCACCAGCCCTAGGATAGTGTTAGGGTTAGGGTTAGCATCAGGCCTAGGATAGTGTTAGGGTTAGGGTTAGCATCAGCCCTAGGATAGTGTTAGGGTTAGGGTTACCAACAACCCTAGGATAGTGTTTGGGTTAGGGTTAGGGTTAGCATCAGCCCTAGGATTGTGTTAGGGTTAGGGTTAGCCTCAGCCCTAGGAGAGTTTTAGGGTTAGGGATAGGGTTAGCATCAGGCCTAGGATAGTGTTAGGGTTAGGGTTAGGGTTAGCACCAGCCCTAGGATAGTGTTAGTGTTAGGGTTAGCATCAGGCTTAGGATAGTGTTAGGGTTAGGGTTAGCATCAGCCCTAGGATAGTGTTAGGGTTAGGGTTAGGGTTAGCATCAGCCCTAGGATAGTGTTAGCTTTAGGGTTAGGGATATCATCAGGACTAGGATATTGTTAGGGTTAGGGTTAGCATCAGCCCTAGGATAGTTTTGGGGTTAGGGTTAGGGTTAGCATCAGCCCTAGGATAGTGTTAGGGTTAGGGTTAGGGTTAGCATCAGACCTAGGATAGTGTTAGGGTTAGGGTTAGGGTTAGCATCAGCCCTAGGATATTATTAGGGTTAGGGTTAGCATCAGCCCTAGGATACTGTTAGGGTTAGGGTTAGGGTTAGCACCAGGCCTAGGATAGTGTTAGTGTTAGGGTTAGCATCAGCCTCAGGATAGTGTTAGGGTTAGGGTTAGGGTTAGCATCAGCCGTAGGATAGTGTTAGGGTTAGGGTTAGCCTCAGCCCTAGGATAGTGTTAGGGTTAGGGTTAGGGTTAGGGTTAGGGTTAGCATCAGCCCTAGGATAGTGTTAGTGTTAGGGTTAGCATCAGCCCTAGGATAGTGTTAGGGTTAGGGTTAGGGTTAGAATCAGCCCTAGGATAGTATTAGGGTTAGGGTTATGGTTAGGGTTAGGGTTAGCATCAGCCCTAGGATAGTGTTAGTGTTAGGGTTAGCATCAACCCTAGGATAGTGTTTGGGTTACGGTTAGGGTTAGCATCAGCCCTAGGATAGTGTTAGGGTTAGGGTTAACATCAGCCCTAGGAGAGTGTTAGGGTTAGGGTTAGGGTTAGCATCAGCCCTAGGATACTGTTAGGTTTAGGGTTAGCATCAGACCTAGGATAGCGTTAGGGTTAGGGTTAGGGTTAGCATCAGCCCTAGGATAGTGTAAGTGTTAGGGTTAGGGTTAGCATCAGGCCTAGGATCGTGTTAGGGTTAGGGTTAGCATCAGCCCTAGGATAGTGTTAGGGTTAGGGTTAGCGTTAGCATCAGCCCTAGGATAGTGTTAGGGTTAGGGTTAGGGTTAGCATCAGCCCTAGGATAGTATTAGGGTTAGGGTTAGCATCAGCCCTAGGATAGTGTTAGGGTTAGGGTTAGGGTTAGCACCAGGCCTAGCATAGTGTTAGTGTTAGGGTTAGCATCAGCCTTAGGATAGTGTTAGGGTTAGGGTTAGGGGTAGCATCAGCCGTAGGATAGTGTTAGGGTTAGGGTTAGCCTCAGCCCTAAGATAGTGTTAGAGTTAGGGTTAGGGTTAGCATCAGCCCTAGGATAGTGTTAGGGTTAGGGTTAGGGTTAGCATCAGCCCTAGGATAGTGTTAGTGTTAGGGTTAGCATCAGCCCTAGGATAGTGTTAGGGTTAGGGTTAGGGTTAGCATCCGCCCTAGCATAGTGTTAGGGTTAGGGTTAGGGTTAGCATCAGCCCTAGGATAGTGTTAGGGTTAGGGTTAACATAAACCCTAGGATAGTGTCAGGGTTAGGGTTAGGGTTATCATCAAGCCTAGGATAGTGTTAGGGTTAGGGTTAGGGTTAGCATCAGTTCAAGGATAGTGTTAGGGTTAGAGTTAGGGTTAGCATCAGCCCTAGGATAGTGTTAGGGTTAGGGATAGGGTTAGCATCAGGCCTAGGATAGTGTTAGGGTTAGGGTTAGGGTTAGCATCAGGCCTAGGATAGTGTTAGGGTTAGGGTTAGGGTTAGCATCAGCCCTAGGATAGTGTTAGGGTTAGGGTTACCATTAGGCCTAGGATAGTGTTAGGCTTAGGGTTAGCATCAGCCCTAGGATGGTGTTAGGGTTAGGGTTAGGGTTAGCATCAGGCCAAGGATAGTGTTAGGGTTAGGGTTAGCATCAGCCCTAGGATAGTGTTAGGGTTAGGGTTACCATCAACCCTAGGATAGTGTTTGGGTTAGGGTTAGGGTTAGCATCAGCCCTAGGATTGTGTTAGGGTTAGGATTAGCCTCAGCCCTAGGAGAGTGTTTGGGTTAGGGATAGGGTTAGCATCAGGCCTAGGATAGTGTTAGGGTTAGTGTTAGTGTTAGCACCAGCCCTAGGATAGTGTTAGGGTTAGGGTTAGCATCAGGCCTAGGATAGTGTTAGGGTTAGGGTTAGCATCAGCCCTAGGATAGTGTTAGGGTTAGGGTTAGGGTTAGCATCAGCCCTAGGATAGTGTTAGCTTTAGGGTTAGGGATATCATCAGGACTAGGATATTGTTATGGTTAGGGTTAGCAGCAGCCCTAGGATAGTGTTGGGGTTAGGGTTAGGGTTAGCATCAGCCCTAGGATAGTGTTAGGGTTAGGGTTAGGGTTAGCATCAGACCTAGGATAGTGTTAGGGTTAGGGTTAGGGTTAGCATCAGCCCTAGGATATTATTAGGGTTAGGGTTAGCATCAGCCCTAGGAGACTGTTAGGGTTAGGGTTAGGGTTAGCACCAGGCCTAGGATAGTGTTAGTGTTAGGGTTAGCATCAGCCTTAGGATAGTGTTAGGGTTAGGGTTAGGGTTAGCATCAGCCGTAGGATAGTGTTAGGGTTAGGGTTAGCCTCAGCCCTAGGATAGTGTTAGAGTTAGGGTTAGGGTTAGCATCAGCCCTAGGATAGTGTGAGGGTTAGGGTTAGGGTTAGGGTTAGCATCAGCCCTAGGATAGTGTTAGTGTTAGGGTTAGCATCAGCCCTAGGATAGTGTTAGGGTTAGGGTTAGTGTTAGCATCAGCCCTAGGATAGTATTAGGGTTAGGGTTAGGGTTAGGGTTAGGGTTAGCATCAGCCCTAGGATAGTGTTAGTGTTAGGGTTAGCATCAACCCTAGGATAGTGTTTGGGTTAGGGTTAGGGTTAGCATCAGCCCAAGGATACTGTTAGGTTTAGGGTTAGCATCAGACCTAGGATAGTGTTAGGGTTAGGGTTAGGGTTAGCATCAGCCCTAGGATAGTGTACGTGTTAGGGTTAGGGTTAGAATCAGGCCTAGGATAGTGTTAGGGTTAGGGTTAGCATCAGCCCTAGGATAGTGTTAGGGTTGGGGTTAGGGTTAGCATCAGCCCTAGGATAGTATTAGGGTTAGGGTTAGCATCAGTCCTAGGATAGTGTTAGGGTTAGGGTTAGGGTTAGCACCAGGCCTAGCATAGTGTTAATGTTAGGGTTAGCATCAGCCTTAGGATAGTGTTAGGGTTAGGGTTAGGGTTAGCATCAGCCGTAGGATAGTGTTAGGGTTAGGGTTAGCCTCAGCCCTAAGATAGTGTTAGAGTTAGGCTTAGGGTTAGCATCAGCCCTAGGATAGTGTTAGGGTTAGGGTTAGGGTTAGCATCAGCCCTAGGATAGTGTTAGTGTTAGGGTTAGCATCATCCCTAGGATAGTGTTAGGGTTAGGGTTAGGGTTAGCATCCGCCCTAGGATAGTGTTAGGGTTAGGGTTAGGGTTAGCATCAGTAATAGGATAGTGTTAGGGTTAGGGTTAACATAAACCCTAGGATAGTGTCAGGGTTAGGGTTAGGGTTATCATCAGGCCTAGGATAGTGTTAGGGTTAGGGTTAGGGTTAGCATCAGTTCAAGGATAGTGTTAGGGTTAGCGTTAGGGTTAGCATCAGCCCTAGGATAGTGTTAGGGTTAGGGATAGGGTTAGCATCAGGCCTAGGATAGTGTTAGGGTTAGGGTTAGGGTTAGCATCAGCCCTAGGATAGTGTTAGGGTTAGGGTTAGCATTAGGCCTAGGAGAGTGTTAGGGTTAGGGTTAGCATCAGCCCTAGGATAGTGTTAGTGTTAGGGTTAGGGTTAGCATCAGCCCTAGGATAGTGTTAGTGTTATGGTTAGGTTTAGCATCAGCGCTAGGATAGTGTTAGGGTAAGGGTTAGGGTTAGCATCAGGCCTAGGATAGTGTTAGGTTTACGGTTAGAATCAGCCCTAGGATAGTGTTAGGGTTAGGGTTAGGGTTAGCATCAGCCCTAGGATAGTGTTAGGTTTAGGGTTAGGGATATCATCAGGCCTAGGATATTGTTAGGGTTAGGGTTAGCATCAGCCCTAGGATAGTGTTAGAGTTAGGGTTAGGGTTAGCATCAGCCCTAGGATAGTGTTAGGGTTAGGGTTTCGGTTAGCATCAGCCCTAGGATAGTGTTAGGGTTAGGGTTAGGGTTAGCATCAGCCCTAGGATATTATTAGGGTTAGGGTTAGCATCAGCCCTAGGATAGTGTTAGGGTTAACTTTAGGGTTAACACCAGGCTTAGGATAGTGTTAGGGTTAGGGTTAGGGTTAGCATCAGCCGTAGGATAGTGTTAGGGTAAGTGTTAGCCTCAGCCCTAGGATAGTGTTAGAGTTAGGTTTAGGGTTAGCATCAGCCCTAGGATAGTGTTAGGGTTAGGGTTAGGGTTAGCATCAGCCCTAGGATAGTGTTAGTGTTAGGGTTAGCATCAGCCCTAGGATAGTGTTAGGGTTAGGGTTAGGGTTAGCATCAGCCCTAGGATAGTATTAGGGTTAGGGTTAGGGTTAGGGTTAGCGTTAGCATCAGCTCTAGGATAGTGTTAGGGTTAGGGTTAGGGTTAGCATCAACCCTAGGATAGTGTTAGGGTTAGGGTTAGGTTTAGCATCAGCCCTAGGATAGTGTTAGGGTTAGGGTTAGGGTTAGCATCAGCCCTAGGTTACTGTTAGGGTTAGGGTTAGCATCAGCCCTAGGATAGTGTTAGGGGTAGGGTTAGGGTTAGCATCAGCCCTAGGATAGTGTTAGGGTTAGGGTTAGCATCAACCCTAGGATAGTGTTAGTTTTAGGGTTAGGGTTAGCATCAGTCCTAGGATAGTGTTAGGGTTAGGGTTAGGGTTAGCACCAGGCCTAGCATAGTGTTAATGTTAGGGTTAGCATCAGCCTTAGGATAGTGTTAGGGTTAGGGTTAGGGTTAGCATCAGCCGTAGGATAGTGTTAGGGTTAGGGTTAGCCTCAGCCCTAAGATAGTGTTAGAGTTAGGCTTAGGGTTAGCATCAGCCCTAGGATAGTGTTAGGGTTAGGGTTAGGGTTAGCATCAGCCCTAGGATAGTGTTAGTGTTAGGGTTAGCATCATCCCTAGGATAGTGTTAGGGTTAGGGTTAGGGTTAGCATCCGCCCTAGGATAGTGTTAGGGTTAGGGTTAGGGTTAGCATCAGTAATAGGATAGTGTTAGGGTTAGGGTTAACATAAACCCTAGGATAGTGTCAGGGTTAGGGTTAGGGTTATCATCAGGCCTAGGATAGTGTTAGGGTTAGGGTTAGGGTTAGCATCAGTTCAAGGATAGTGTTAGGGTTAGCGTTAGGGTTAGCATCAGCCCTAGGATAGTGTTAGGGTTAGGGATAGGGTTAGCATCAGGCCTAGGATAGTGTTAGGGTTAGGGTTAGGGTTAGCATCAGCCCTAGGATAGTGTTAGGGTTAGGGTTAGCATTAGGCCTAGGAGAGTGTTAGGGTTAGGGTTAGCATCAGCCCTAGGATAGTGTTAGTGTTAGGGTTAGGGTTAGCATCAGCCCTAGGATAGTGTTAGTGTTATGGTTAGGTTTAGCATCAGCGCTAGGATAGTGTTAGGGTAAGTGTTAGGGTTAGCATCAGGCCTAGGATAGTGTTAGGTTTACGGTTAGAATCAGCCCTAGGATAGTGTTAGGGTTAGGGTTAGGGTTAGCATCAGCCCTAGGATAGTGTTAGGTTTAGGGTTAGGGATATCATCAGGCCTAGGATATTGTTAGGGTTAGGGTTAGCATCAGCCCTAGGATAGTGTTAGAGTTAGGGTTAGGGTTAGCATCAGCCCTAGGATAGTGTTAGGGTTAGGGTTTCGGTTAGCATCAGCCCTAGGATAGTGTTAGGGTTAGGGTTAGGGTTAGCATCAGCCCTAGGATATTATTAGGGTTAGGGTTAGCATCAGCCCTAGGATAGTGTTAGGGTTAACTTTAGGGTTAACACCAGGCTTAGGATAGTGTTAGGGTTAGGGTTAGGGTTAGCATCAGCCGTAGGATAGTGTTAGGGTAAGTGTTAGCCTCAGCCCTAGGATAGTGTTAGAGTTAGGTTTAGGGTTAGCATCAGCCCTAGGATAGTGTTAGGGTTAGGGTTAGGGTTAGCATCAGCCCTAGGATAGTGTTAGTGTTAGGGTTAGCATCAGCCCTAGGATAGTGTTAGGGTTAGGGTTAGGGTTAGCATCAGCCCTAGGATAGTATTAGGGTTAGGGTTAGGGTTAGGGTTAGCGTTAGCATCAGCTCTAGGATAGTGTTAGGGTTAGGGTTAGGGTTAGCATCAACCCTAGGATAGTGTTAGGGTTAGGGTTAGGTTTAGCATCAGCCCTAGGATAGTGTTAGGGTTAGGGTTAGGGTTAGCATCAGCCCTAGGTTACTGTTAGGGTTAGGGTTAGCATCAGCCCTAGGATAGTGTTAGGGGTAGGGTTAGGGTTAGCATCAGCCCTAGGATAGTGTTAGGGTTAGGGTTAGCATCAACCCTAGGATAGTGTTAGTTTTAGGGTTAGGGTTAGCATCAGCCCTAGGATAGTGTTAGGGTTACGGTTAGGCTCAGCCCTAGGAGAGTGTTAGGGGTAGGGTTAGGGTTAGCATCAGCCCTAGGATAGTGTTAGGGTTAGGGTTAGCATCAACCCTATGAGAGTGTTAGTTTTAGGGTTAGGGTTAGCATCAGCCCTAGGATAGTGTTAGGGTTAGGGTTAGCCTCAGCCCTAGGAGAGTGTTAGGGTTAGGAATAGGGTTAGCATCAGGCCTAGGATAGTGTTAGGGTTAGGGTTAGGGTTAGCATCAGCCCTAGGATAGTGTTAGGGTTAGGGTTAGCATCAGCCCTAGGATAGTGTTAGGGTTAGGGTTAGGGTTAGCATCAGCCCTAGGATAGTGTTAGGGTTAGGGTTAGCATCAGCCCTAGGAGAGTGTACGGGTTAGGGTTAGGGTTAGCATCAGCCCTAGGATAGTGTTAGGGTTAGGGTTAGCATCAGCCCTAGGATAGTGTTAGGGTTAGGGTTAGGGTTAGCATCAGCCCTAGGATAGTGTTAGGGTTAGGGTAAGCATCAGCCCTAGGATAGTGTTAGGGTTAGGGTTAGGTTTAGCATCAGCCCTAGGATAGTGTTAGTGTTAGGGTTAGCCTCAGCCATAGGAGACTGTTACAGTTAGGGTTAGGGTTAGCATCAGCCCTAGGATAGTGTTAGGGTTAGGGTTAGGGTTAGCATCAGCCCTAGGATAGTGTTAGTGTTAGGGTTAGCATCAGCCCTAGGATAGTGTCAGGGTTAGGGTTAGGGTTAGCATCCGCCCTAGGATAGTGTTAGGGTTAGGGTTAGGGTTAGCATCAACGCTAGGATAGTGTTAGGGTTAGGGTTAACATAAACCCTAGGATAGTGTCAGGGTTA
Organism: Lemur catta; assembly: GCF_020740605.2. NCBI lineage: Eukaryota > Metazoa > Chordata > Mammalia > Primates > Lemuridae > Lemur > Lemur catta. The sequence goes on along the minus strand of NW_025423852.1, from coordinate 598,194 downwards.
GGGATAGGGTTAGCATCAGGCCTAGGATAGTGTTAGGGTTAGGGTTAGGGTTACCATCAGCCCTAGGATATTGTTAGGGTTAGGGTTAGCATCAGGCCTAGGAGAGTGTTAGGGTTAGGGTTAGCATCAGCCCTAGGATAGTGTTAGTGTTAGGGTTAGGGTTAGCATCAGCCCTAGGATAGTGTTAGGGTTAGGGTTAGGTTAGCATCAGCCGTAGCATAGTGTTAGGGTTAGGGTTAGCATCAGCCCTACGATAGTGTTAGGGTTAGGCTTAGGGTTAGCATCAGGCCTAGGATAGTGTTAGGGATAGGGTTAGCATCAGCCCTAGGATAGTCTTAGGGTTAGGGTTAGGGTTAGCATCAGCCGTAGGATAGTGTTAGGGTTAGGGTTAGCCTCAGCCCTAAGATAGTGTTAGAGTTAGGGTTACGGTTAGCATCAGCCTAGGGTAGTGTTAGGGTTAGGGTTAGGGTTAGCATCAGCCCTAGGATAGTGTTAGTGTTAGGGTTAGCATCAGCCCTAGGATAGTGTTAATGTTAGGGTTAGGGTTAGCATCCGCCCTAGGATAGTTTTAGGGTTAGGGTTAGGGTTAGCATCAGCCCTAGGATAGTGTTAGGGTTATGGTTAGGTTTAGCATCAGCCCTAGGATAGTGTTAGGGTAAGGGTTAGGGTTAGCATCAGGACTAGGGTAGTGTTAGGGTTACGGTTAGAATCAGCCCTAGGATAGTGTTAGGGTTAGGGTTAGGGTTAGCATCAGCCCTAGGATAGTGTTAGGTTTAGGGTTATGGATATCATCAGGCCTAGGATATTGTTAGGGTTAGGGTTAGCATCAGCCCTAGGATAGTGTTAGGGTTAGGGTTAGGGTTAGCATCAGCCCTAGGATAGTGTTAGGGTTGGGTTAGGGTTAGCATCAGCCCTAGGATAGTGTTAGGGTTAGGGTTAGGGTTAGCATCAGCCCTAGGATATTATTAGGGTTAGGGTTAGCATCAGCCCTAGGATAGTGTTAGGGTTAGGGATAGGGTTAGCATCAGGGCTAGGATAGTGTTAGGGTTAGGGTTAGGGTTATCATCAGCCCTAGGATAGTGTTAGGGTTAGGGTTAGCATCAGGCCTAGGAGAGTGTTAGGGTTAGGGTTAGCATTAGCCCTAGGATAGTGTTAGTGTTAGGGTTAGGGTTAGCATCAGCCCTAGGATAGTGTTAGGGTTAGGGTTAGGGTTAGCAGAAGCCCTAGGATAGTGTTAGGGAAAGGGTTAGGGTTAGCATCAGGCCTAGGATAGTGTTAGGGTTACGGTTAGAGTCAGCCCTAGGATAGTGTTAGGGTTAGGGTTAGGGTTAGCATCAGCCCTAGGATAGTGTTAGGGTTAGGGTTAGGGTTAGCATCAGCCCTAGGATAGTATTAGGGTTAGGGTTAGGGTTAGCATCAGCCCTAGGATAGTGTTAGGGTTAGGGTTAGGGTTAGCATCAGCCCTAGGATCGTATTAGGGTTAGGGTTAGGGTTAGCATCAGCCCTAGGATATTATTAGGGTTAGTGTTAGCATCAGCCCTAGAATAGTGTTTGGGTTAGGGTTAGGGTTAGCACCAGCCCTAGGATAGTGTTAGGGTTAGGGTTAGCATCAGGCGTAGGATAGTGTTAGGGTTAGGGTTAGGGATAGCATCAGCCCTAGGATAGTGTTAGGGTTAGGGTTAGGGTTAGCATCAGCCCTAGGATATTATTAGGGTTAGGGTTAGCATCAGCCCTAGAATAGTGTTAGGGTTAGGGTTAGGGTTAGCACCAGGCCTAGGATAGTGTTAGTGTTCGGGTTAGCATCAGCCTTAGGATAGTGTTAGGGTTAGGGTTAGGGTTAGCATCAGCACTAGGATAGTGTTAGGGTAAGGGTTAGTGTTAGCATCAGGCCTAGGATAGTGTTAGGGTTAGGGTTAGGGTTAGCATCAGCCCTAGGATAGTGTTAGGGTTAGGGTTAGGGATAGCATCAGCCCTAGGATAGTGTTAGGGTTAGGGTTAGGGTTAGCATCAGCCCTAGGATATTATTAGGGTTAGGGTTGGCATTAGCCCTAGAATAGTGTTAGGGTTAGGGTTAGGGTTAGCACCAGGCCTAGGATAGTGTTAGTGTTCGGGTTAGCATCAGCCTTAGGATAGTGTTAGGGTTAGGGTTAGGGTTAGCATCAGCCCTAGGATAGTGTTAGGGTTAGGGATAGGGTTAGCATCAGGCCTAAGATAGTGTTAGGGTTAGGGTTAGGGTTAGCATCAGCCCTAGGATAGTGTTAGGGTTAGGGTTAGCATCAGGCCTAGGAGAGTGTTAGTGTTAGGGTTAGCATCAGCCCTAGGATAGTGTTAGTGTTAGGGTTAGGGTTAGCATCAGCCCTAGGATAGTGTTAGGGTTATGGTTAGGTTTAGCATCAGCCCTAGGATAGTGTTAGGGTAAGGGTTAGGGTTAGCATCAGGCCTAGGATAGTGTTAGGGTTACGGTTAGAATCAGCCCTAGGATAGTGTTAGGGTTAGGGTTAGGGTTAGCATCAGCCCTAGGATAGTGTTAGGGTAAGGGTTACGGTTAGCATCAGGCCTAGGATAGTGTTAGGGATACGGTTAGAATCAGCCCTAGGATAGTGTTAGGGTTAGGGTTAGGGTTAGCATCAGCCCTAGGATAGTGTTAGTGTTAGGGTTAGGGTTAGCATCAGCACTAGGATAGTATTAGGGTTAGGGTAAGGGTTAGCATCAGCCCTAGGATAGTGTTAGGGTTAAGGTTAGGGTTAGCACCAGGCCTAGGATAGTGTTAGTGTTAGGGTTAGCATCAGCCTTAGTATATTGTTAGGGTTAGGGTTAGGGTTAGCATCAGCCGTAGGATAGTGTTAGGGTTAGGGTTAGCCTCAGCCCTAGGATAGTGTTAGAGTTAGGGTTAGGGTTAGCATCAGCCCTAGGATAGTGTTAGGGTTAGGGTTAGGGTTAGCATCAGCCCTAGGATAGTATTAGGGTTAGGGTTAGCATCAGCTCTAGGATAGTGTTAGGGTTAGGGTTAGGGTTAGCATCAGCCCTAGAATAGTGTTAGGGTTAGGGTTAGGGTTAGCATCAGGCCTAGGATAGTGTTAGGGTTAGGGTTAGCATCAGCCCTAGGACAGTGTTAGGGTTAGGGTTAGGGTTAGCATCAGGCATAGGATAGCGTTAGGGTTAGGGTTAGCATCAGCCCTAGGATAGTGTTAGGGTTAGGGTTAGGGTTAGCATCAGCCGTAGGATAGTGTTAGGGTTAGGGTTACCATCAACCCTAGGATAGTGTTTGGGTTAGGGTTAGGGTTAGCATCAGCCCTAGGATTGTGTTAGGGTTAGGTTTAGCCTCAGCCCTAGGAGAGTGTTAGGGGTAGGGATAGGGTGAGCATCAGGCGTAGGATATTGTTAGGGTTAGGGTTAGGGTTAGCACCAGCCCTAGGATAGTGTTAGGGTAAGGGTTACGGTTAGCATCAGGCCTAGGATAGTGTTAGGGAAACGGTTAGAATCAGCCCTAGGATAGTGTTAGGGTTAGGGTTAGGGTTAGCATCCGCCCTAGGATAGTGTTAGGGTTAGGGTTAGGGTTAGCATCAGCCCTAGGATAGTATTAGGGTTAGGGTTGGGGTTAGCATCAGCCCTAGGATAGTGTTAGGGTTAGGGTTAGGGTTAGCACCGGGCCTAGGATAGTGTTAGTGTTAGGGTTAGCATCAGCCTTAGGATAGTGTTAGGGTTAGGGTTAGGGTTAGCATCAGCCGTAGGATAGTGTTAGGGTTAGGGTTAGCCTCAGCCCTAGGATAGTGTTAGAGTTAGGGTTAGGGTTAGCATCAGCCCTAGGATAGTGTTTGGGTTAGGGTTAGGGTTAGCATCAGCCCTAGGAGAGTATTAGGGTTAGGGTTAGCATCAGCTCTAGGATAGTGTTAGGGTTAGGGTTAGGGTTAGCATCAGCCCTAGGATAGTGTTAGGGTTAGGGTTAGGGTTATCATCAGGCCTAGGATAGTGTTAGGGTTAGGGTTAGCATCAGCCCTAGGATAGTGTTAGGGTTAGGGTTAGGGTTAGCATCAGGCATAGGATAGTGTTAGGGTTAGGGTTAGCATCAGCCCTAGGATAGTGTTAGGGTTAGGGTTAGGGTTAGCATCAGCCGTAGGATAGTGTTAGGGTTAGGGTTACCATCAACCCTAGGATAGTGTTTGGGTTAGGGTTAGGGTTAGCATCAGCCCTAGGATTGTGTTAGGGTTAGGTTTAGCCTCAGCCCTAGGAGAGTGTTAGGGTTAGGGATAGGGTGAGCATAAGGCGTAGGATATTGTTAGGGTTAGGGTTAGGGTTAGCACCAGCCCTAGGATAGTGTTAGGGTTCGGGTTAGCATCAGGCCTAGGATAGTGTTAGGGTTAGGGTTAGCATCAGCCTTAGGATAGTGTTAGGGTTAGGGTTATGGTTAGCATCAGCCCTAGGATAGTGTTAGCTTTAGGGTTAGGGATATCATCAGGACTAGGATATTGTTAGGGTTAGGGTTAGCATCTGCCCTAGGATAGTGTTGGGGTTAGGGTTAGGGTTAGCATCAGCCCTAGGATAGTGTTAGGGTTAGGGTTAGGGTTAGCATCAGCCCTAGGATAGTGTTAGGGTTAGGGTTAGCATCAGGCCTAGGAGAGTGTTAGGGTTAGGGTTAGCATCAGCCCTAGGATAGTGTTAGTGTTAGGGTTAGGGTTACCATCAGCCCTAGGATAGTGTTAGGGTTAGCGTTAGGGTTAGCATCAGCCCTAGGATAGTGTTAGGGTTAGGGATAGGGTTAGCATCAGGCCTAGGATAGTGTTAGGGTTAGGGTTAGGGTTAGCATCAGCCCTAGGATAGTGTTAGGGTTAGGGTTAGCATCAGGCCTAGGAGAGTGTTAGGGTTAGGGTTAGCATCAGCCCTAGGATAGTGTTAGGGTTAGGGTTAGCATCAGGCCTAGGAGAGTGTTGGGGTTAAGGTTAGCATCAGCCCTAGGATAGTGTTAGTGTTAGGGTTAGGGTTAGCATCAGCCCTAGGATAGTGTTAGGGTTATGGTTAGGTTTAGCATCAGCCCTAGGATAGTGTTATGGTAAGGATTAGGGTTAGCATCAGGCCTAGGATAGTGTTAGGGTTACGGTTAGAATCAGCCCTAGAATAGTGTTAGGGTTAGGGTTCGGGTTAGCATCAGCCCTAGGATAGTGTTAGGGTAAGGGTTAGGGTTAGCATCAGGCCTAGGATAGTGTTAGGGTTAGGGTTAGGGATAGCATCAGCCCTAGGATAGTGTTAGGGTTAGGGTTATGGATAGCATCAGCCCTAGGATAGTGTTAGGGTTAGGGTTAGGGTTAGCATCAGCCCTAGGATATTATTAGGGTTAGGGTTAGCATCAGCCGTAGAATAGTGTTAGGGTTAGGGTTAGGGTTAGCACCAGGCCTAGGATAGTGTTAGTGTTAGGGTTAGCATCAGCCTTAGGATAGTGTTAGGGTTAGGGTTAGGGTTAGCATCAGCCGTAGGATAGTGTTAGGGTTAGGGTTAGCCTCAGCCCTAGGATAGTGTTAGAGTTAGGGTTAGGGTTATCATCAGCCCTAGGATAGTGTTAGGGTTAGGGTTAGGGTTAGCATCAGCCCTAGGATAGTATTAGGGTTAGGGTTAGGTTTAGGGTTAGGGTTAGCATCAGCTCTAGGATAGTGTTAGGGTTAGGGTTAGGGTTAGCATCAGCCCTAGGAAAGTGTTAGGGTTAGGGTTAGGGTTAGCATCAGGCCTAGGATAGTGTTAGGGTTAGGGTTAGCATCAGCCCTAGGATAGTGTTAGGGTTAGGGTTAGTGTTAGCATCAGCCCTAGGATAGTGTTAGGGTTAGGGTTAGCATCAGCCCTAGGATGGTGTTAGGGTTAGGGTTAGGGTTATCATCAGGCCTAGGATAGTGTTAGGGTTAGGGTTAGCATCAGCCCTAGGATAGTGTTAGGGTTAGGGTTAGGTTAGCATCAGCCCTAGGATAGTGTTAGGGTTAGGGTTAGCATCAGCCCTACGATAGTGTTAGGGTTAGGCTTAGGGTTAGCATCAGGCCTAGGATAGTGTTAGGGTTAGGGTTAGCATCAGCCCTAGGATAGTCTTAGGGTTAGGGTTCGGGTTAGCATCAGCCGTAGGATAGTGTTAGGGTTAGGGTTAGCCTCAGCCCTAAGATAGTGTTAGAGTTAGGGTTAGGGTTAACATCAGCCCTAGGATAGTGTTAGCTTTAGGGTTAGGGATATCATCAGGACTAGGATATTGTTAGGGTTAGGGTTAGCATCAGCCCTAGGATAGTGTTGGGGTTAGGGTTAGGGTTAGCATCAGCCCTAGGATAGTGTTAGGGTTAGGGTTAGGGTTAGCATCAGCCCTAGGATAGTGTTAGGGTTAGGGTTAGCATCAGGCCTAGGAGAGTGTTAGGGTTAGGGTTAGCATCAGCCCTAGGATAGTGTTAGTGTTAGGGTTAGGGTTACCATCAGCCCTAGGATAGTGTTAGGGTTAGCGTTAGGGTTAGCATCAGCCCTAGGATAGTGTTAGGGTTAGGGATAGGGTTAGCATCAGGCCTAGGATAGTGTTAGGGTTAGGGTTAGGGTTAGCATCAGCCCTAGGATAGTGTTAGGGTTAGGGTTAGCATCAGGCCTAGGAGAGTGTTAGGGTTTGGGTTAGCATCAGCCCTAGGATAGTGTTAGGGTTAGGGTTAGCATCAGGCCTAGGAGAGTGTTAGGGTTAGGGTTAGCATCAGCCCTAGGATAGTGTTAGTGTTAGGGTTAGGGTTAGCATCAGCCCTAGGATAGTGTTAGGGTTATGGTTAGGTTTAGCATCAGCCCTAGGATAGTGTTAGGGTAAGGGTTAGGGTTAGCATCAGGCCTAGGTTAGTGTTAGGGTTACGGTTAGAATCAGCCCTAGGATAGTGTTAGGGTTAGGGTTAGGGTTAGCATCAGCCCTAGCATAGTGTTAGGGTAAGGGTTACGGTTAGCATCAGGCCTAGGATAGTGTTAGGGATACGGTTAGAATCAGCCCTAGGATAGTGTTAGGGTTAGGGTTAGGGTTAGAATCAGCCCTAGGATAGTGTTAAGGTTAGGGTTAGGGTTAGCATCAGCACTAGGATAGTATTAGGGTTAGGGTTAGGGTTAGCATCAGCCCTAGGATAGTGTTAGGGTTAGGGTTAGGGTTAGCACCAGGCCTAGGATAGTGTTAGTCTTAGGGTTAGCATCAGCCTTAGGATAGTGTTAGGGTTAGGGTTAGGGTTAGCATCAGCCGTAGGATAGTGTTATGGTTAGGGTTAGCCTCAGCCCTAGGATAGTGTTAGAGTTAGGGTTAGGGTTAGCATCAGCCCTAGGATAGTGTTAGGGTTAGGGTTAGGGTTAGCATCAGCCCTAGGATAGTATTAGGGTTAGGGTTAGGGTTAGGGTTAGGGTTAGCATCAGCTCTAGGATAGTGTTAGGGTCAGGGTTAGGGTTAGCATCCGCCCTAGGATAGTGTTAGGGTTAGGGTTAGGGTTAGCATCAGGCCTAGGATAGTGTTAGGGTTAGGGTTAGCATCAGCCCTAGGATAGTGTTAGGGTTAGGGTTAGGGTTAGCATCAGGCCTAGGATAGTGTTAGGGTTAGGGTTAGCATCAGCCCTAGGATAGTGTTAGGGTTAGGGTTACCATCAACCCTAGGATAGTGTTTCTGTTAGGGTTAGGGTTAGCATCAGCCCTAGGATTGTGTTAGGGTTAGGGTTAGCCTCAGCCCTAGGAGAGTTTTAGGGTTATGGATAGGGTTAGCATCAGGCCTAGGATAGTGTTAGGGTTAGGGTTAGCATCAGCCCTAGGATAGTGTTAGGGTTAGGGTTAGGGTTAGCATCAGCCCTAGGATAGTGTTAGCTTTAGGGTTAGGGATATCATCAGGACTAGGATATTGTTAGGGTTAGGGTTAGCATCAGCCCTAGGATAGTGTTCGGGTTAGGGTTAGGGTTAGCATCAGCCCTAGGATAGTGTTAGGGTTAGGGTTAGGGTTAGCATCAGACCTAGGATAGTGTTAGGGTTAGGGTTAGGGTTAGCATCAGCCCTAGGATATTATTAGGGTTAGGGTTAGCATCAGCCCTAGGATACTGTTAGGGTTAGGGTTAGGGTTAGCACCAGGCCTAGGATAGTGTTAGTGTTAGGGTTAGCATCAGCCCTAGGATAGTGTTAGAGTTAGGGTTAGGGTTAGCATCAGCCCTAGGATAGTGTTAGGGTTAGGGTTAGGGTTAGGGTTAGGGTTAGCATCAGCCCTAGGATAGTGTTAGTGTTAGGGTTAGCATCAGCCCTAGGATAGTGTTAGGGTTAGGGTTAGGGTTAGCATCAGCCCTAGGATAGTATTAGTGTTAGGGTTAGGGTTAGGGTTAGGGTTAGCATCAGCCCTAGGATAGTGTTAGTGTTAGGGTTAGCATCAACCCTAGGATAGTGTTTGGTTTAGGGTTAGGGTTAGCATCAGCCCTAGGATAGTGTTAGGGTTAGGGTTAACATCAGAGCTAGGATAGTGTTAGGGTTAGGGTTAGGGTTAGCATCAGCCCTAGGATACTGTTAGGTTTAGGGTTAGCATCAGACCTAGGATAGCGTTAGGGTTAGGGTTAGGGTTAGCATCAGCCCTAGGATAGTGTAAGTGTTAGGGTTAGGGTTAGCATCAGGCCTAGGACCGTGTTAGGGTTAGGGTTAGCATCAGCCCTAGGATAGTGTTAGGGTTAGGGTTAGCGTTAGCATCAGCCCTAGGATAGTGTTAGGGTTAGGGTTAGGGTTAGCATCAGCCCTAGGATAGTATTAGGGTTAGGGTTAGCATCAGCCCTAGGATAGTGTTAGGGTTAGGGTTAGGGTTAGCACCAGGCCTAGCATAGTGTTAGTGTTAGGGTTAGCATCAGCCTTAGGATAGTGTTAGGGTTAGGGTTAGGGTTAGCATCAGCCCTAGGATAGTATTAGGGTTAGGGTTAGGGTTAGGGTTAGGGTTAGGGTTAGCATCAGCTCTAGGATAGTGTTAGGGTTAGGGTTAGGGTTAGCATCAGCCCTAGGATAGTGTTAGGGTTAGGGTTAGGGTTAGCATCAGGCCTAGGATAGTGTTAGGGTTAGGGTTAGCATCAGCCCTAGGATAGTGTTAGGGTTAGGGTTAGTGTTAGCATCAGCCCTAGGATAGTGTTAGGGTTAGGGTTAGCATCAGCCCTAGGATGGTGTTAGGGTTAGGGTTAGGGTTATCATCAGGCCTAGGATAGTGTTAGGGTTAGGGGTAGCATCAGCCCTAGGATAGTGTTAGGGTTAGGGTTAGGTTAGCATCAGCCCTAGGATAGTGTTAGGGTTAGGGTTAGCATCAGCCCTACGATAGTGTTAGGGTTAGGCTTAGGGTTAGCATCAGGCCTAGGATAGTGTTAGGGTTAGGGTTAGCATCAGCCCTAGGATAGTCTTAGGGTTAGGGTTCGGGTTAGCCTCAGCCGTAGGATAGTGTTAGGGTTAGGGTTAGCCTCAGCCCTAAGATAGTGTTAGAGTTAGGGTTAGGGTTAGCATCAGCCCTAGGATAGTGTTAGCTTTAGGGTTAGGGATATCATCAGGACTAGGATATTGTTAGGGTTAGGGTTCGCATTAGCCCTAGGATAGTGTTGGGGTTAGGGTTAGGGTTAGCATCAGCCCTAGGATAGTGTTAGGGTTAGGGTTAGGGTTAGCATCAGCCCTAGGATAGTGTTAGGGTTAGGGTTAGCATCAGGCCTAGGAGAGTGTTAGGGTTAGGGTTAGCATCAGCCCTAGGATAGTGTTAGTGTTAGGGTTAGGGTTACCATCAGCCCTAGGATAGTGTTAGGGTTAGCGTTAGGGCTAGCATCAGCCCTAGGATAGTGTTAGGGTTAGGGATAGGGTTAGCATCAGGCCTAGGATAGTGTTAGGGTTAGGGTTAGGGTTAGCATCAGCCCTAGGATAGTGTTAGGGTTAGGGTTAGCATCAGGCCTAGGAGAGTGTTAGGGTTAGGGTTAGCATCAGCCCTAGGATAGTGTTAGGGTTAGGGTTAGCATCAGGCCTAGGAGAGTGTTAGGGTTAGGGTTAGCATCAGCCCTAGGATAGTGTTAGTGTTAGGGTTAGGATTAGCATCAGCCCTAGGATAGTGTTAGGGTTATGGTTAGGTTTAGCATCAGCCCTAGGATAGTGTTAGGGTAAGGGTTAGGGTTAGCATCAGGCCTAGGTTAGTGTTAGGGTTACGGTTAGAATCAGCCCTAGGATAGTGTTAGGGTTAGGGTTAGGGTTAGCATCAGCCCTAGCATAGTGTTAGGGTAAGGGTTACGGTTAGCATCAGGCCTAGGATAGTGTTAGGGATACGGTTAGAATCAGCCCTAGGATAGTGTTAGGGTTAGGGTTAGGGTTAGCATCAGCCCTAGGATAGTGTTAGGGTTAGGGTTAGGGTTAGCATCAGCACTAGGATAGTATTAGGGTTAGGGTTAGGGTTAGCATCAGCCCTAGGATAGTGTTAGGGTTAGGGTTAGGGTTAGCACCAGGCCTAGGATAGTGTTAGTCTTAGGGTTAGCATCAGCCTTAGGATAGTGTTAGGGTTAGGGTTAGGGTTAGCATCAGCCGTAGGATAGTGTTATGGTTAGGGTTAGGCTCAGCCCTAGGATAGTGTTAGAGTTAGGGTTAGGGTTAGCATCAGCCCTAGGATAGTGTTAGGGTTAGGGTTAGGGTTAGCATCAGCCCTAGGATAGTATTAGGGTTAGGGTTAGGGTTAGGGTTAGGGTTAGCATCAGCTCTAGGATAGTGTTAGGGTTAGGGTTAGGGTTAGCATCAGCCCTAGGATAGTGTTAGGGTTAGGGTTAGGGTTAGCATCAGGCCTAGGATAGTGTTAGGGTTAGGGTTAGCATCAGCCCTAGGATAGTGTTAGGGTTATGGTTAGCATCAGCCCTAGGATAGTGTTAGGGTTAGGGTTACCATCAACCCTAGGATAGTGTTTGGGTTAGGGTTAGGGTTAGCATCAGCCGTAGGATTGTGTTAGGGTTAGGGTTAGCCTCAGCCCTAGGAGAGTTTTAGGGTTAGGGATAGGGTTATCATCAGGCCTAGGATAGTGTTAGGGTTAGGGTTAGGGTTAGCACCAGCCCTAGGATAGTGTTAGGGTTAGGGTTAGCATCAGGCCTAGGATAGTGTTAGGGTTAGGGTTAGCATCAGCCCTAGGATAGTGTTAGGGTTAGGGTTACCAACAACCCTAGGATAGTGTTTGGGTTAGGGTTAGGGTTAGCATCAGCCCTAGGATTGTGTTAGGGTTAGGGTTAGCCTCAGCCCTAGGAGAGTTTTAGGGTTAGGGATAGGGTTAGCATCAGGCCTAGGATAGTGTTAGGGTTAGGGTTAGGGTTAGCACCAGCCCTAGGATAGTTTTAGGGTTAGGGTTAGCATCAGGCCTAGGATAGTGTTAGGGTTAGGGTTAGCATCAGCCCTAGGATAGTGTTAGGGTTAGGGTTAGGGTTAGCATCAGCCCTAGGATAGTGTTGGGGTTAGGGTTAGGGTTAGCATCAGCCCTAGGATAGTGTTAGGGTTAGGGTTAGGTTTAGCATCAGACCTAGGATAGTGTTAGGGTTAGGGTTAGGGTTAGCATCAGCCCTAGGATATTATTAGGGTTAGGGTTAGCATCAGCCCTAGGATACTGTTAGGGTTAGGGTTAGGGTTAGCACCAGGCTTAGGATAGTGTTAGTGTTAGGGTTAGCATCAGCCCTAGGATAGTGTTAGAGTTAGGGTTAGGGTTAGCATCAGCCCTAGGATAGTGTTAGGGTTAGGGTTAGGGTTAGGGTTAGGGTTAGCATCAGCCCTAGGATAGTGTTAGGGTTAGGGTTAGCATCAGCCCTAGGATAGTGTTAGGGTTAGGGTTAGGGTTAGCATCAGCCCTAGGATAGTATTAGGGTTAGGGTTAGGGTTAGGGTTACGGTTAGCATCAGCCCTAGGATAGTGTTAGTGTTAGGGTTAGCATCAACCCTAGGATAGTGTTTGGGTTAGGGTTAGGGTTAGCATCAGCCCTAGCATAGTGTTAGGGTTAGGGTTAACATCAGCCCTAGGATAGTGTTAGGGTTAGGGTTAGGGTTAGCATCAGCCCTAGGATACTGTTAGGTTTAGGGTTAGCATCAGACCTAGGATAGCGTTAGGGTTAGGGTTAGGGTTAGCATCAGCCCTAGGATAGTGTAAGTGTTAGGGTTAGGGTTAGCATCAGGCCTAGGATCGTGTTAGGGTTAGGGTTAGCATCAGCCCTAGGATAGTGTTAGGGTTAGGGTTAGCGTTAGCATCAGCCCTAGGATAGTGTTAGGGTTAGGGTTAGGGTTAGCATCAGCCCTAGGATAGTATTAGGGTTAGGGTTAGCATCAGCCCTAGGATAGTGTTAGGGTTAGGGTTAGGGTTAGCACCAGGCCTAGCATAGTGTTAGTGTTAGGGTTAGCATCAGCCTTAGGATAGTGTTAGGGTTAGGGTTAGGGGTAGCATCAGCCGTAGGATAGTGTTAGGGTTAGGGTTAGCCTCAGCCCTAAGATAGTGTTAGGGTTAGGGTTAGGGTTAGCATCAGCCCTAGGATAGTGTTAGGGTTAGGGTTAGGGTTAGCATCAGCCCTAGGATAGTGTTAGTGTTAGGGTTAGCATCAGCCCTAGGATAGTGTTAGGGTTAGGGTTATGGTTAGCATCCGCCCTAGCATAGTGTTAGGGTTAGGGTTAGGGTTAGCATCAGCCCTAGGATAGTGTTAGGGTTAGGGTTAACATAAACCCTAGGATAGTGTCAGGGTTAGGGTTAGGGTTATCATCAAGCCTAGGATAGTGTTAGGGTTAGGGTTAGGGTTAGCATCAGTTCAAGGATAGTGTTAGGGTTAGCGTTAGGGTTAGCATCAGCCCTAGGATAGTGTTAGGGTTAGGGATAGGGTTAGCATCAGGCCTAGGATAGTGTTAGGGTTAGGGTTAGGGTTAGCCTCAGGCCTAGGATAGTGTTAGGGATAGGGTTAGGGTTAGCATCAGCCCTAGGATAGTGTTAGGGTTAGGGTTAGCATTAGGCCTAGGATAGTGTTAGGCTTAGGGTTAGCATCAGCCCTAGGATGGTGTTAGGGTTAGGGTTAGGGTTAGCATCAGGCCTAGGATAGTGTTAGGGTTAGGGTTAGCATCAGCCCTAGGATAGTGTTAGGGTTAGGGTTACCATCAACCCTAGGATAGTGTTTGGGTTAGGGTTAGGGTTAGCATCAGCCCTAGGATTGTGTTAGGGTTAGGATTAGCCTCAGCCCTAGGAGAGTGTTAGGGTTAGGGATAGGGTTAGCATCAGGCCTAGGATAGTGTTAGGGTTAGTGTTAGGGTTAGCACCAGCCCTAGGATAGTGTTAGGGTTAGGGTTAGCATCAGGCCTAGGATAGTGTTAGGGTTAGGGTTAGCATCAGCCCTAGGATAGTGTTAGGGTTAGGGTTAGGGTTAGCATCAGCCCTAGGATAGTGTTAGCTTTAGGGTTAGGGATATCATCAGGACTAGGATATTGTTATGGTTAGGGTTAGCATCAGCCCTAGGATAGTGTTGGGGTTAGGGTTAGGGTTAGCATCAGCCCTAGGATAGTGTTAGGGTTAGGGTTAGGGTTAGCATCAGACCTAGGATAGTGTTAGGGTTAGGGTTAGGGTTAGCATCAGCCCTAGGATATTATTAGGGTTAGGGTTAGCATCAGCCCTAGGAGACTGTTAGGGTTAGGGTTAGGGTTAGCACCAGGCCTAGGATAGTGTTAGTGTTAGGGTTAGCATCAGCCTTAGGATAGTGTTAGGGTTAGGGTTAGGGTTAGCATCAGCCGTAGGATAGTGTTAGGGTTAGGGTTAGCCTCAGCCCTAGGATAGTGTTAGAGTTAGGGTTAGGGTTAGCATCACCCCTAGGATAGTGTGAGGGTTAGAGTTAGGGTTAGGGTTAGCATCAGCCCTAGGATAGTGTTAGGGTTAGGGTTAGGGTTAGCATCAGCCCTAGGATAGTGTTAGGGTTAGGGTTAGCATCAGGCCTAGGAGAGTGTTAGGGTTAGGGTTAGCATCAGCCCTAGGATAGTGTTAGGGTTAGGGTTAGCATCAGGCCTAGGAGAGTGTTGGGGTTAGGGTTAGCATCAGCCCTAGGATAGTGTTAGTGTTAGGGTTAGGGTTAGCATCAGCCCTAGGATAGTGTAAGGGTTATGGTTAGGTTTAGCATCAGCCCTAGGATAGTGTTATGGTAAGGATTAGGGTTAGCATTAGGCCTAGGATAGTGTTAGGGTTACGGTTAGAATCAGCCCTAGAATAGTGTTAGGGTTAGGGTTAGGGTTAGCATCAGCCCTAGGATAGTGTTAGGGTAAGGGTTAGGGTTAGCATCCGGCCTAGGATAGTGTTAGGGTTAGGGTTAGGGATAGCATCAGCCCTAGGATAGTGTTAGGGTTAGGGTTAGGGTTAGCATCAGCCCTAGGATATTATTAGGGTTAGGGTTAGCATCAGCCGTAGAATAGTGTTAGGGTTAGCGTTAGTGTTAGCACCAGGCCTAGGATAGTGTTAGTGTTAGGGTTAGCATCAGCCTTAGGATAGTGTTAGGGTTAGGGTTAGGGTTAGCATCAGCCGTAGGATAGTGTTAGGGTTAGGGTTAGCCTCAGCCCTAGGATAGTGTTAGAGTTAGGGTTAGGGTTATCATCAGCCCTAGGATAGTGTTAGGGTTAGGGTTAGGGTTAGCATCAGCCCTAGGATAGTATTAGGGTTAGGGTTAGGGTTAGGGTTAGGGTTAGCATCAGCTCTAGGATAGTGTTAGGGTTAGGGTTAGGGTTAGCATCAGCCCTAGGATAGTGTTAGGGTTAGGGTTAGGGTTAGCATCAGGCCTAGGATAGTGTTAGGGTTAGGGTTAGCATCAGCCCTAGGATAGTGTTAGGGTTAGGGTTAGTGTTAGCATCAGCCCTAGGATAGTGTTAGGGTTAGGGTTAGCATCAGCCCTAGGATGGTGTTAGGGTTAGGGTTAGGGTTATCATCAGGCCTAGGATAGTGTTAGGGTTAGGGTTAGCATCAGCCCTAGGATAGTGTTAGGGTTAGGGTTAGGTTAGCATCAGCCCGAGGATAGTGTTAGGGTTAGGGTTAGCATCAGCCCTACGATAGTGTTAGGGTTAGGCTTAGGGTTAGCATCAGGCCTAGGATAGTGTTAGGGTTAGGGTTAGCATCAGCCCTAGGATAGTCTTAGGGTTAGGGTTCGGGTTAGCATCAGCCTTAGGATAGTGTTAGGGTTAGGGTTAGCCTCAGCCCTAAGATAGTGTTAGAGTTAGGGTTAGGGTTAGCATCAGCCCTAGGATAGTGTTAGCTTTAGGTTTAGGGATATCATCAGGACTAGGATATTGTTAGCGTTAGGGTTAGCATCAGCCCTAGGATAGTGTTGGGGTAATTGTTAGGGTTAGCATCAGCCCTAGGATAGTGTTAGGGTTAGGGATAGGGTTAGCATCAGGCCTAGGATAGTGTTAGGGTTAGGGTTAGGGTTAGCATCAGCCCTAGGATAGTGTTAGGGTTAGGGTTAGCATCAGGCCTAGGAGAGTGTTAGGGTTAGGGTTAGCATCAGCCCTAGGATAGTGTTAGGGTTAGGGTTAGCATCAGGCCTAGGAGAGTGTTAGGGTTAGGGTTAGCATCAGCCCTAGGATAGTGTTAGTGTTAGGGTTAGGATTAGCATCAGCCCTAGGATAGTGTTAGGGTTATGGTTAGGTTTAGCATCAGCCCTAGGATAGTGTTAGGGTAAGGGTTAGGGTTAGCATCAGGCCTAGGTTAGTGTTAGGGTTACGGTTAGAATCAGCCCTAGGATAGTGTTAGGGTTAGGGTTAGGGTTAGCATCAGCCCTAGCATAGTGTTAGGGTAAGGGTTACGGTTAGCATCAGGCCTAGGATAGTGTTAGGGATACGGTTAGAATCAGCCCTAGGATAGTGTTAGGGTTAGGGTTAGGGTTAGCATCAGCCCTAGGATAGTGTTAGGGTTAGGGTTAGGGTTAGCATCAGCACTAGGATAGTATTAGGGTTAGGGTTAGGGTTAGCATCAGCCCTAGGATAGTGTTAGGGTTAGGGTTAGGGTTAGCACCAGGCCTAGGATAGTGTTAGTCTTAGGGTTAGCATCAGCCTTAGGATAGTGTTAGGGTTAGGGTTAGGGTTAGCATCAGCCCTAGGATAGTGTTAGGGTTAGGGTTAGGGTTAGCATCAGCCCTAGGATAGTATTAGGGTTAGGGTTAGGGTTAGGGTTAGGGTTAGCATCAGCTCTAGGATAGTGTTAGGGTTAGGGTTAGGGTTAGCATCAGCCCTAGGATAGTGTTAGGGTTAGGGTTAGGGTTAGCATCAGGCCTAGGATAGTGTTAGGGTTAGGGTTAGCATCAGCCCTAGGATAGTGTTAGGGTTAGGGTTAGCATCAGCCCTAGGATAGTGTTAGGGTTAGGGTTACCATCAACCCTAGGATAGTGTTTGGGTTAGGGTTAGGGTTAGCATCAGCCGTAGGATTGTGTTAGGGTTAGGGTTAGCCTCAGCCCTAGGAGAGTTTTAGGGTTAGGGATAGGGTTAGCATCAGGCCTAGGATAGTGTTAGGGTTAGGGTTAGCATCAGCCCTAGGATAGTGTTAGGGTTAGGGTTAGCATCAGGCCTAGGATAGTGTTAGGGTTAGGGTTAGCATCAGCCCTAGGATAGTGTTAGGGTTAGGGTTACCAACAACCCTAGGATAGTGTTTGGGTTAGGGTTAGGGTTAGCATCAGCCCTAGGATTGTGTTAGGGTTAGGGTTAGCCTCAGCCCTAGGAGAGTTTTAGGGTTAGGGATAGGGTTAGCATCAGGCCTAGGATAGTGTTAGGGTTAGGGTTAGGGTTAGCACCAGCCCTAGGATAGTGTTAGGGTTAGGGTTAGCATCAGGCCTAGGATAGTGTTAGGGTTAGGGTTAGCATCAGCCCTAGGATAGTGTTAGGGTTAGGGTTAGGGTTAGCATCAGCCCTAGGATAGTGTTGGGGTTAGGGTTAGGGTTAGCATCAGCCCTAGGATACTGTTAGGGTTAGGGTTAGGTTTAGCATCAGACCTAGGATAGTGTTAGGGTTAGGGTTAGGGTTAGCATCAGCCCTAGGATATTATTAGGGTTAGGGTTAGCATCAGCCCTAGGATACTGTTAGGGTTAGGGTTAGGGTTAGCACCAGGCTTAGGATAGTGTTAGTGTTAGGGTTAGCATCAGCCCTAGGATAGTGTTAGAGTTAGGGTTAGGGTTAGCATCAGCCCTAGGATAGTGTTAGGGTTAGGGTTAGGGTTAGGGTTAGGGTTAGCATCAGCCCTAGGATAGTGTTAGTGTTAGGGTTAGCATCAGCTCTAGGATAGTGTTAGGGTTAGGGTTAGGGTTAGCATCAGCCCTAGGATAGTATTAGGGTTAGGGTTAGGGTTAGGGTTACGGTTAGCATCAGCCCTAGGATAGTGTTAGTGTTAGGGTTAGCATCAACCCTAGGATAGTGTTTGGGTTAGGGTTAGGGTTAGCATCAGCCCTAGCATAGTGTTAGGGTTAGGGTTAACATCAGCCCTAGGATAGTGTTAGGGTTAGGGTTAGGGTTAGCATCAGCCCTAGGATACTGTTAGGTTTAGGGTTAGCATCAGACCTAGGATAGCGTTAGGGTTAGGGTTAGGGTTAGCATCAGCCCTAGGATAGTGTAAGTGTTAGGGTTAGGGTTAGCATCAGGCCTAGGATCGTGTTAGGGTTAGGGTTAGCATCAGCCCTAGGATAGTGTTAGGGTTAGGGTTAGCGTTAGCATCAGCCCTAGGATAGTGTTAGGGTTAGGGTTAGGGTTAGCATCAGCCCTAGGATAGTATTAGGGTTAGGGTTAGCATCAGCCCTAGGATAGTGTTAGGGTTAGGGTTAGGGTTAGCACCAGGCCTAGCATAGTGTTAGTGTTAGGGTTAGCATCAGCCTTAGGATAGTGTTAGGGTTAGGGTTAGGGGTAGCATCAGCCGTAGGATAGTGTTAGGGTTAGGGTTAGCCTCAGCCCTAAGATAGTGTTAGAGTTAGGGTTAGGGTTAGCATCAGCCCTAGGATAGTGTTAGGGTTAGGGTTAGGGTTAGCATCAGCCCTAGGATAGTGTTAGTGTTAGGGTTAGCATCAGCCCTAGGATAGTGTTAGGGTTAGGGTTATGGTTAGCATCCGCCCTAGCATAGTGTTAGGGTTAGGGTTAGGGTTAGCATCAGCCCTAGGATAGTGTTAGGGTTAGGGTTAACATAAACCCTAGGATAGTGTCAGGGTTAGGGTTAGGGTTATCATCAAGCCTAGGATAGTGTTAGGGTTAGGGTTAGGGTTAGCATCAGTTCAAGGATAGTGTTAGGGTTAGCGTTAGGGTTAGCATCAGCCCTAGGATAGTGTTAGGGTTAGGGATAGGGTTAGCATCAGGCCTAGGATAGTGTTAGGGTTAGGGTTAGGGTTAGCCTCAGGCCTAGGATAGTGATAGGGATAGGGTTAGGGTTAGCATCAGCCCTAGGATAGTGTTAGGGTTAGGGTTAGCATTAGGCCTAGGATAGTGTTAGGCTTAGGGTTAGCATCAGCCCTAGGATGGTGTTAGGGTTAGGGTTAGGGTTAGCATCAGGCCTAGGATAGTGTTAGGGTTAGGGTTAGCATCAGCCCTAGGATAGTGTTAGGGTTAGGGTTACCATCAACCCTAGGATAGTGTTTGGGTTAGGGTTAGGGTTAGCATCAGCCCTAGGATTGTGTTAGGGTTAGGATTAGCCTCAGCCCTAGGAGAGTGTTAGGGTTAGGGATAGGGTTAGCATCAGGCCTAGGATAGTGTTAGGGTTAGTGTTAGGGTTAGCACCAGCCCTAGGATAGTGTTAGGGTTAGGGTTAGCATCAGGCCTAGGATAGTGTTAGGGTTAGGGTTAGCATCAGCCCTAGGATAGTGTTAGGGTTAGGGTTAGGGTTAGCATCAGCCCTAGGATAGTGTTAGCTTTAGGGTTAGGGATATCATCAGGACTAGGATATTGTTATGGTTAGGGTTAGCATCAGCCCTAGGATAGTGTTGGGGTTAGGGTTAGGGTTAGCATCAGCCCTAGGATAGTGTTAGGGTTAGGGTTAGGGTTAGCATCAGACCTAGGATAGTGTTAGGGTTAGGGTTAGGGTTAGCATCAGCCCTAGGATATTATTAGGGTTAGGGTTAGCATCAGCCCTAGGAGACTGTTAGGGTTAGGGTTAGGGTTAGCACCAGGCCTAGGATAGTGTTAGTGTTAGGGTTAGCATCAGCCTTAGGATAGTGTTAGGGTTAGGGTTAGGGTTAGCATCAGCCGTAGGATAGTGTTAGGGTTAGGGTTAGCCTCAGCCCTAGGATAGTGTTAGAGTTAGGGTTAGGGTTAGCATCACCCCTAGGATAGTGTGAGGGTTAGAGTTAGGGTTAGGGTTAGCATCAGCCCTAGGATAGTGTTAGGGTTAGGGTTAGGGTTAGCATCAGCCCTAGGATAGTGTTAGGGTTAGGGTTAGCATCAGGCCTAGGAGAGTGTTAGGGTTAGGGTTAGCATCAGCCCTAGGATAGTGTTAGGGTTAGGGTTAGCATCAGGCCTAGGAGAGTGTTGGGGTTAGGGTTAGCATCAGCCCTAGGATAGTGTTAGTGTTAGGGTTAGGGTTAGCATCAGCCCTAGGATAGTGTAAGGGTTATGGTTAGGTTTAGCATCAGCCCTAGGATAGTGTTATGGTAAGCATTAGGGTTAGCATTAGGCCTAGGATAGTGTTAGGGTTACGGTTAGAATCAGCCCTAGAATAGTGTTAGGGTTAGGGTTAGGGTTAGCATCAGCCCTAGGATAGTGTTAGGGTAAGGGTTAGGGTTAGCATCCGGCCTAGGATAGTGTTAGGGTTAGGGTTAGGGATAGCATCAGCCCTAGGATAGTGTTAGGGTTAGGGTTAGGGTTAGCATCAGCCCTAGGATATTATTAGGGTTAGGGTTAGCATCAGCCGTAGAATAGTGTTAGGGTTAGCGTTAGTGTTAGCACCAGGCCTAGGATAGTGTTAGTGTTAGGGTTAGCATCAGCCTTAGGATAGTGTTAGGGTTAGGGTTAGGGTTAGCATCAGCCGTAGGATAGTGTTAGGGTTAGGGTTAGCCTCAGCCCTAGGATAGTGTTAGAGTTAGGGTTAGGGTTATCATCAGCCCTAGGATAGTGTTAGGGTTAGGGTTAGGGTTAGCATCAGCCCTAGGATAGTATTAGGGTTAGGGTTAGGGTTAGGGTTAGGGTTAGCATCAGCTCTAGGATAGTGTTAGGGTTAGGGTTAGGGTTAGCATCAGCCCTAGGATAGTGTTAGGGTTAGGGTTAGGGTTAGCATCAGGCCTAGGATAGTGTTAGGGTTAGGGTTAGCATCAGCCCTAGGATAGTGTTAGGGTTAGGGTTAGTGTTAGCATCAGCCCTAGGATAGTGTTAGGGTTAGGGTTAGCATCAGCCCTAGGATGGTGTTAGGGTTAGGGTTAGGGTTATCATCAGGCCTAGGATAGTGTTAGGGTTAGGGTTAGCATCAGCCCTAGGATAGTGTTAGGGTTAGGGTTAGGTTAGCATCAGCCCGAGGATAGTGTTAGGGTTAGGGTTAGCATCAGCCCTACGATAGTGTTAGGGTTAGGCTTAGGGTTAGCATCAGGCCTAGGATAGTGTTAGGGTTAGGGTTAGCATCAGCCCTAGGATAGTCTTAGGGTTAGGGTTCGGGTTAGCATCAGCCTTAGGATAGTGTTAGGGTTAGGGTTAGCCTCAGCCCTAAGATAGTGTTAGAGTTAGGGTTAGGGTTAGCATCAGCCCTAGGATAGTGTTAGCTTTAGGTTTAGGGATATCATCAGGACTAGGATATTGTTAGCGTTAGGGTTAGCATCAGCCCTAGGATAGTGTTGGGGTAATGGTTAGGGTTAGCATCAGCCCTAGGATAGTGTTAGGGTTAGGGATAGGGTTAGCATCAGGCCTAGGATAGTGTTAGGGTTAGGGTTAGGGTTAGCATCAGCCCTAGGATAGTGTTAGGGTTAGGGTTAGCATCAGGCCTAGGAGAGTGTTAGGGTTAGGGTTAGCATCAGCCCTAGGATAGTGTTAGGGTTAGGGTTAGCATCAGGCCTAGGAGAGTGCTAGGGTTAGGGTTAGCATCAGCCCTAGGATAGTGTTAGTGTTAGGGTTAGGATTAGCATCAGCCCTAGGATAGTGTTAGGGTTATGGTTAGGTTTAGCATCAGCCCTAGGATAGTGTTAGGGTAAGGGTTAGGGTTAGCATCAGGCCTAGGTTAGTGTTAGGGTTACGGTTAGAATCAGCCCTAGGATAGTGTTAGGGTTAGGGTTAGGGTTAGCATCAGCCCTAGCATAGTGTTAGGGTAAGGGTTACGGTTAGCATCAGGCCTAGGATAGTGTTAGGGATACGGTTAGAATCAGCCCTAGGATAGTGTTAGGGTTAGGGTTAGGGTTAGCATCAGCCCTAGGATAGTGTTAGGGTTAGGGTTAGGGTTAGCATCAGCACTAGGATAGTATTAGGGTTAGGGTTAGGGTTAGCATCAGCCCTAGGATAGTGTTAGGGTTAGGGTTAGGGTTAGCACCAGGCCTAGGATAGTGTTAGTCTTAGGGTTAGCATCAGCCTTAGGATAGTGTTAGGGTTAGGGTTAGGGTTAGCATCAGCCGTAGGATAGTGTTATGGTTAGGGTTAGGCTCAGCCCTAGGATAGTGTTAGAGTTAGGGTTAGGGTTAGCATCAGCCCTAGGATAGTGTTAGGGTTAGGGTTAGGGTTAGCATCAGCCCTAGGATAGTATTAGGGTTAGGGTTAGGGTTAGGGTTAGGGTTAGCATCAGCTCTAGGATAGTGTTAGGGTTAGGGTTAGGGTTAGCATCAGCCCTAGGATAGTGTTAGGGTTAGGGTTAGGGTTAGCATCAGGCCTAGGATAGTGTTAGGGTTAGGGTTAGCATCAGCCCTAGGATAGTGTTAGGGTTAGGGTTAGCATCAGCCCTAGGATAGTGTTAGGGTTAGGGTTACCATCAACCCTAGGATAGTGTTTGGGTTAGGGTTAGGGTTAGCATCAGCCGTAGGATTGTGTTAGGGTTAGGGTTAGCCTCAGCCCTAGGAGAGTTTTAGGGTTAGGGATAGGGTTAGCATCAGGCCTAGGATAGTGTTAGGGTTAGGGTTAGGGTTAGCACCAGCCCTAGGATAGTGTTAGGGTTAGGGTTAGCATCAGGCCTAGGATAGTGTTAGGGTTAGGGTTAGCATCAGCCCTAGGATAGTGTTAGGGTTAGGGTTACCAACAACCCTAGGATAGTGTTTGGGTTAGGGTTAGGGTTAGCATCAGCCCTAGGATTGTGTTAGGGTTAGGGTTAGCCTCAGCCCTAGGAGAGTTTTAGGGTTAGGGATAGGGTTAGCATCAGGCCTAGGATAGTGTTAGGGTTAGGGTTAGGGTTAGCACCAGCCCTAGGATAGTGTTAGGGTTAGGGTTAGCATCAGGCCTAGGATAGTGTTAGGGTTAGGGTTAGCATCAGCCCTAGGATAGTGTTAGGGTTAGGGTTAGGGTTAGCATCAGCCCTAGGATAGTGTTGGGGTTAGGGTTAGGGTTAGCATCAGCCCTAGGATAGTGTTAGGGTTAGGGTTAGGTTTAGCATCAGACCTAGGATAGTGTTAGGGTTAGGGTTAGGGTTAGCATCAGCCCTAGGATATTATTAGGGTTAGGGTTAGCATCAGCCCTAGGATACTGTTAGGGTTAGGGTTAGGGTTAGCACCAGGCTTAGGATAGTGTTAGTGTTAGGGTTAGCATCAGCCCTAGGATAGTGTTAGAGTTAGGGTTAGGGTTAGCATCAGCCCTAGGATAGTGTTAGGGTTAGGGTTAGGGTTAGGGTTAGGGTTAGCATCAGCCCTAGGATAGTGTTAGTGTTAGGGTTAGCATCAGCCCTAGGATAGTGTTAGGGTTAGGGTTAGGGTTAGCATCAGCCCTAGGATAGTATTAGGGTTAGGGTTAGGGTTAGGGTTACGGTTAGCATCAGCCCTAGGATAGTGTTAGTGTTAGGGTTAGCATCAACCCTAGGATAGTGTTTGGGTTAGGGTTAGGGTTAGCATCAGCCCTAGCATAGTGTTAGGGTTAGGGTTAACATCAGCCCTAGGATAGTGTTAGGGTTAGGGTTAGGGTTAGCATCAGCCCTAGGATACTGTTAGGTTTAGGGTTAGCATCAGACCTAGGATAGCGTTAGGGTTAGGGTTAGGGTTAGCATCAGCCCTAGGATAGTGTAAGTGTTAGGGTTAGGGTTAGCATCAGGCCTAGGATCGTGTTAGGGTTAGGGTTAGCATCAGCCCTAGGATAGTGTTAGGGTTAGGGTTAGCGTTAGCATCAGCCCTAGGATAGTGTTAGGGTTAGGGTTAGGGTTAGCATCAGCCCTAGGATAGTATTAGGGTTAGGGTTAGCATCAGCCCTAGGATAGTGTTAGGGTTAGGGTTAGGGTTAGCACCAGGCCTAGCATAGTGTTAGTGTTAGGGTTAGCATCAGCCTTAGGATAGTGTTAGGGTTAGGGTTAGGGGTAGCATCAGCCGTAGGATAGTGTTAGGGTTAGGGTTAGCCTCAGCCCTAAGATAGTGTTAGAGTTAGGGTTAGGGTTAGCATCAGCCCTAGGATAGTGTTAGGGTTAGGGTTAGGGTTAGCATCAGCCCTAGGATAGTGTTAGTGTTAGGGTTAGCATCAGCCCTAGGATAGTGTTAGGGTTAGGGTTATGGTTAGCATCCGCCCTAGCATAGTGTTAGGGTTAGGGTTAGGGTTAGCATCAGCCCTAGGATAGTGTTAGGGTTAGGGTTAACATAAACCCTAGGATAGTGTCAGGGTTAGGGTTAGGGTTATCATCAAGCCTAGGATAGTGTTAGGGTTAGGGTTAGGGTTAGCATCAGTTCAAGGATAGTGTTAGGGTTAGCGTTAGGGTTAGCATCAGCCCTAGGATAGTGTTAGGGTTAGGGATAGGGTTAGCATCAGGCCTAGGATAGTGTTAGGGTTAGGGTTAGGGTTAGCCTCAGGCCTAGGATAGTGTTAGGGATAGGGTTAGGGTTAGCATCAGCCCTAGGATAGTGTTAGGGTTAGGGTTAGCATTAGGCCTAGGATAGTGTTAGGCTTAGGGTTAGCATCAGCCCTAGGATGGTGTTAGGGTTAGGGTTAGGGTTAGCATCAGGCCTAGGATAGTGTTAGGGTTAGGGTTAGCATCAGCCCTAGGATAGTGTTAGGGTTAGGGTTACCATCAACCCTAGGATAGTGTTTGGGTTAGGGTTAGGGTTAGCATCAGCCCTAGGATTGTGTTAGGGTTAGGATTAGCCTCAGCCCTAGGAGAGTGTTAGGGTTAGGGATAGGGTTAGCATCAGGCCTAGGATAGTGTTAGGGTTAGTGTTAGGGTTAGCACCAGCCCTAGGATAGTGTTAGGGTTAGGGTTAGCATCAGGCCTAGGATAGTGTTAGGGTTAGGGTTAGCATCAGCCCTAGGATAGTGTTAGGGTTAGGGTTAGGGTTAGCATCAGCCCTAGGATAGTGTTAGCTTTAGGGTTAGGGATATCATCAGGACTAGGATATTGTTATGGTTAGGGTTAGCATCAGCCCTAGGATAGTGTTGGGGTTAGGGTTAGGGTTAGCATCAGCCCTAGGATAGTGTTAGGGTTAGGGTTAGGGTTAGCATCAGACCTAGGATAGTGTTAGGGTTAGGGTTAGGGTTAGCATCAGCCCTAGGATATTATTAGGGTTAGGGTTAGCATCAGCCCTAGGAGACTGTTAGGGTTAGGGTTAGGGTTAGCACCAGGCCTAGGATAGTGTTAGTGTTAGGGTTAGCATCAGCCTTAGGATAGTGTTAGGGTTAGGGTTAGGGTTAGCATCAGCCGTAGGATAGTGTTAGGGTTAGGGTTAGCCTCAGCCCTAGGATAGTGTTAGAGTTAGGGTTAGGGTTAGCATCACCCCTAGGATAGTGTGAGGGTTAGAGTTAGGGTTAGGGTTAGCATCAGCCCTAGGATAGTGTTAGGGTTAGGGTTAGGGTTAGCATCAGCCCTAGGATAGTGTTAGGGTTAGGGTTAGCATCAGGCCTAGGAGAGTGTTAGGGTTAGGGTTAGCATCAGCCCTAGGATAGTGTTAGGGTTAGGGTTAGCATCAGGCCTAGGAGAGTGTTGGGGTTAGGGTTAGCATCAGCCCTAGGATAGTGTTAGTGTTAGGGTTAGGGTTAGCATCAGCCCTAGGATAGTGTAAGGGTTATGGTTAGGTTTAGCATCAGCCCTAGGATAGTGTTATGGTAAGGATTAGGGTTAGCATTAGGCCTAGGATAGTGTTAGGGTTACGGTTAGAATCAGCCCTAGAATAGTGTTAGGGTTAGGGTTAGGGTTAGCATCAGCCCTAGGATAGTGTTAGGGTAAGGGTTAGGGTTAGCATCCGGCCTAGGATAGTGTTAGGGTTAGGGTTAGGGATAGCATCAGCCCTAGGATAGTGTTAGGGTTAGGGTTAGG
Organism: Lemur catta; assembly: GCF_020740605.2. Lineage (NCBI taxonomy): Eukaryota > Metazoa > Chordata > Mammalia > Primates > Lemuridae > Lemur > Lemur catta. The sequence goes on along the minus strand of NW_025423852.1, from coordinate 572,862 downwards.
GTTAGCATCAGCCCTAGGATATTATTAGGGTTAGGGTTAGCATCAGCCGTAGAATAGTGTTAGGGTTAGCGTTAGTGTTAGCACCAGGCCTAGGATAGTGTTAGTGTTAGGGTTAGCATCAGCCTTAGGATAGTGTTAGGGTTAGGGTTAGGGTTAGCATCAGCCGTAGGATAGTGTTAGGGTTAGGGTTAGCCTCAGCCCTAGGATAGTGTTAGAGTTAGGGTTAGGGTTATCATCAGCCCTAGGATAGTGTTAGGGTTAGGGTTAGGGTTAGCATCAGCCCTAGGATAGTATTAGGGTTAGGGTTAGGGTTAGGGTTAGGGTTAGCATCAGCTCTAGGATAGTGTTAGGGTTAGGGTTAGGGTTAGCATCAGCCCTAGGATAGTGTTAGGGTTAGGGTTAGGGTTAGCATCAGGCCTAGGATAGTGTTAGGGTTAGGGTTAGCATCAGCCCTAGGATAGTGTTAGGGTTAGGGTTAGTGTTAGCATCAGCCCTAGGATAGTGTTAGGGTTAGGGTTAGCATCAGCCCTAGGATGGTGTTAGGGTTAGGGTTAGGGTTATCATCAGGCCTAGGATAGTGTTAGGGTTAGGGTTAGCATCAGCCCTAGGATAGTGTTAGGGTTAGGGTTAGGTTAGCATCAGCCCGAGGATAGTGTTAGGGTTAGGGTTAGCATCAGCCCTACGATAGTGTTAGGGTTAGGCTTAGGGTTAGCATCAGGCCTAGGATAGTGTTAGGGTTAGGGTTAGCATCAGCCCTAGGATAGTCTTAGGGTTAGGGTTCGGGTTAGCATCAGCCTTAGGATAGTGTTAGGGTTAGGGTTAGCCTCAGCCCTAAGATAGTGTTAGAGTTAGGGTTAGGGTTAGCATCAGCCCTAGGATAGTGTTAGCTTTAGGTTTAGGGATATCATCAGGACTAGGATATTGTTAGCGTTAGGGTTAGCATCAGCCCTAGGATAGTGTTGGGGTAATGGTTAGGGTTAGCATCAGCCCTAGGATAGTGTTAGGGTTAGGGATAGGGTTAGCATCAGGCCTAGGATAGTGTTAGGGTTAGGGTTAGGGTTAGCATCAGCCCTAGGATAGTGTTAGGGTTAGGGTTAGCATCAGGCCTAGGAGAGTGTTAGGGTTAGGGTTAGCATCAGCCCTAGGATAGTGTTAGGGTTAGGGTTAGCATCAGGCCTAGGAGAGTGTTAGGGTTAGGGTTAGCATCAGCCCTAGGATAGTGTTAGTGTTAGGGTTAGGATTAGCATCAGCCCTAGGATAGTGTTAGGGTTATGGTTAGGTTTAGCATCAGCCCTAGGATAGTGTTAGGGTAAGGGTTAGGGTTAGCATCAGGCCTAGGTTAGTGTTAGGGTTACGGTTAGAATCAGCCCTAGGATAGTGTTAGGGTTAGGGTTAGGGTTAGCATCAGCCCTAGCATAGTGTTAGGGTAAGGGTTACGGTTAGCATCAGGCCTAGGATAGTGTTAGGGATACGGTTAGAATCAGCCCTAGGATAGTGTTAGGGTTAGGGTTAGGGTTAGCATCAGCCCTAGGATAGTGTTAGGGTTAGGGTTAGGGTTAGCATCAGCACTAGGATAGTATTAGGGTTAGGGTTAGGGTTAGCATCAGCCCTAGGATAGTGTTAGGGTTAGGGTTAGGGTTAGCACCAGGCCTAGGATAGTGTTAGTCTTAGGGTTAGCATCAGCCTTAGGATAGTGTTAGGGTTAGGGTTAGGGTTAGCATCAGCCCTAGGATAGTGTTAGGGTTAGGGTTAGGGTTATCATCAGCCCTAGGATAGTATTAGGGTTAGGGTTAGGGTTAGGGTTAGGGTTAGCATCAGCTCTAGGATAGTGTTAGGGTTAGGGTTAGGGTTAGCATCAGCCCTAGGATAGTGTTAGGGTTAGGGTTAGGGTTAGCATCAGGCCTAGGATAGTGTTAGGGTTAGGGTTAGCATCAGCCCTAGGATAGTGTTAGGGTTAGGGTTAGCATCAGCCCTAGGATAGTGTTAGGGTTAGGGTTACCATCAACCCTAGGATAGTGTTTGGGTTAGGGTTAGGGTTAGCATCAGCCGTAGGATTGTGTTAGGGTTAGGGTTAGCCTCAGCCCTAGGAGAGTTTTAGGGTTAGGGATAGGGTTAGCATCAGGCCTAGGATAGTGTTAGGGTTAGGGTTAGCATCAGCCCTAGGATAGTGTTAGGGTTAGGGTTAGCATCAGGCCTAGGATAGTGTTAGGGTTAGGGTTAGCATCAGCCCTAGGATAGTGTTAGGGTTAGGGTTACCAACAACCCTAGGATAGTGTTTGGGTTAGGGTTAGGGTTAGCATCAGCCCTAGGATTGTGTTAGGGTTAGGGTTAGCCTCAGCCCTAGGAGAGTTTTAGGGTTAGGGATAGGGTTAGCATCAGGCCTAGGATAGTGTTAGGGTTAGGGTTAGGGTTAGCACCAGCCCTAGGATAGTGTTAGGGTTAGGGTTAGCATCAGGCCTAGGATAGTGTTAGGGTTAGGGTTAGCATCAGCCCTAGGATAGTGTTAGGGTTAGGGTTAGGGTTAGCATCAGCCCTAGGATAGTGTTGGGGTTAGGGTTAGGGTTAGCATCAGCCCTAGGATAGTGTTAGGGTTAGGGTTAGGTTTAGCATCAGACCTAGGATAGTGTTAGGGTTAGGGTTAGGGTTAGCATCAGCCCTAGGATATTATTAGGGTTAGGGTTAGCATCAGCCCTAGGATACTGTTAGGGTTAGGGTTAGGGTTAGCACCAGGCTTAGGATAGTGTTAGTGTTAGGGTTAGCATCAGCCCTAGGATAGTGTTAGAGTTAGGGTTAGGGTTAGCATCAGCCCTAGGATAGTGTTAGGGTTAGGGTTAGGGTTAGGGTTAGGGTTAGCATCAGCCCTAGGATAGTGTTAGTGTTAGGGTTAGCATCAGCCCTAGGATAGTGTTAGGGTTAGGGTTAGGGTTAGCATCAGCCCTAGGATAGTATTAGGGTTAGGGTTAGGGTTAGGGTTACGGTTAGCATCAGCCCTAGGATAGTGTTAGTGTTAGGGTTAGCATCAACCCTAGGATAGTCTTTGGGTTAGGGTTACGGTTAGCATCAGCCCTAGGATAGTGTTAGGGTTAGGGTTAACATCAGCCCTAGGATAGTGTTAGGGTTAGGGTTAGGGTTAGCATCAGCCCTAGGATACTGTTAGGTTTAGGGTTAGCATCAGACCTAGGATAGCGTTAGGGTTAGGGTTAGGGTTAGCATCAGCCCTAGGATAGTGTAAGTGTTAGGGTTAGGGTTAGCATCAGGCCTAGGATCGTGTTAGGGTTAGGGTTAGCATCAGCCCTAGGATAGTGTTAGGGTTAGGGTTAGCGTTAGCATCAGCCCTAGGATAGTGTTAGGGTTAGGGATAGGGTTAGCATCAGCCCTAGGATAGTATTAGGGTTAGGGTTAGCATCAGCCCTAGGATAGTGTTAGGGTTAGGGTTAGGGTTAGCACCAGGCCTAGCATAGTGTTAGTGTTAGGGTTAGCATCAGCCTTAGGATAGTGTTAGGGTTAGGGTTAGGGGTAGCATCAGCCGTAGGATAGTGTTAGGGTTAGGGTTAGCCTCAGCCCTAAGATAGTGTTAGAGTTAGGGTTAGGGTTAGCATCAGCCCTAGGATAGTGTTAGGGTTAGGGTTAGGGTTAGCATCAGCCCTAGGATAGTGTTAGTGTTAGGGTTAGCATCAGCCCTAGGATAGTGTTAGGGTTAGGGTTATGGTTAGCATCCGCCCTAGCATAGTGTTAGGGTTAGGGTTAGGGTTAGCATCAGCCCTAGGATAGTGTTAGGGTTAGGGTTAACATAAACCCTAGGATAGTGTCAGGGTTAGGGTTAGGGTTATCATCAAGCCTAGGATAGTGTTAGGGTTAGGGTTAGGGTTAGCATCAGTTCAAGGATAGTGTTAGGGTTAGCGTTAGGGTTAGCATCAGCCCTAGGATAGTGTTAGGGTTAGGGATAGGGTTAGCATCAGGCCTAGGATAGTGTTAGGGTTAGGGTTAGGGTTAGCATCAGGCCTAGGATAGTGTTAGGGATAGGGTTAGGGTTAGCATCAGCCCTAGGATAGTGTTAGGGTTAGGGTTAGCATTAGGCCTAGGATAGTGTTAGGCTTAGGGTTAGCATCAGCCCTAGGATGGTGTTAGGGTTAGGGTTAGGGTTAGCATCAGGCCTAGGATAGTGTTAGGGTTAGGGTTAGCATCAGCCCTAGGATAGTGTTAGGGTTAGGGTTACCATCAACCCTAGGATAGTGTTTGGGTTAGGGTTAGGGTTAGCATCAGCCCTAGGATTGTGTTAGGGTTAGGATTAGCCTCAGCCCTAGGAGAGTGTTAGGGTTAGGGATAGGGTTAGCATCAGGCCTAGGATAGTGTTAGGGTTAGTGTTAGGGTTAGCACCACCCCTAGGATAGTGTTAGGGTTAGGGTTAGCATCAGGCCTAGGATAGTGTTAGGGTTAGGGTTAGCATCAGCCCTAGGATAGTGTTAGGGTTAGGGTTAGGGTTAGCATCAGCCCTAGGATAGTGTTAGCTTTAGGGTTAGGGATATCATCAGGACTAGGATATTGTTATGGTTAGGGTTAGCATCAGCCCTAGGATAGTGTTGGGGTTAGGGTTAGGGTTAGCATCAGCCCTAGGATAGTGTTAGGGTTAGGGTTAGGGTTAGCATCAGACCTAGGATAGTGTTAGGGTTAGGGTTAGGGTTAGCATCAGCCCTAGGATATTATTAGGGTTAGGGTTAGCATCAGCCCTAGGAGACTGTTAGGGTTAGGGTTAGGGTTAGCACCAGGCCTAGGATAGTGTTAGTGTTAGGGTTAGCATCAGCCTTAGGATAGTGTTAGGGTTAGGGTTAGGGTTAGCATCAGCCGTAGGATAGTGTTAGGGTTAGGGTTAGCCTCAGCCCTAGGATAGTGTTAGAGTTAGGGTTAGGGTTAGCATCAGCCCTAGGATAGTGTGAGGGTTAGAGTTAGGGTTAGGGTTAGCATCAGCCCTAGGATAGTGTTAGGGTTAGGGTTAGGGTTAGCATCAGCCCTAGGATAGTGTTAGGGTTAGGGTTAGCATCAGGCCTAGGAGAGTGTTAGGGTTAGGGTTAGCATCAGCCCTAGGATAGTGTTAGGGTTAGGGTTAGCATCAGGCCTAGGAGAGTGTTGGGGTTAGGGTTAGCATCAGCCCTAGGATAGTGTTAGTGTTAGGGTTAGGGTTAGCATCAGCCCTAGGATAGTGTAAGGGTTATGGTTAGGTTTAGCATCAGCCCTAGGATAGTGTTATGGTAAGGATTAGGGTTAGCATTAGGCCTAGGATAGTGTTAGGGTTACGGTTAGAATCAGCCCTAGAATAGTGTTAGGGTTAGGGTTAGGGTTAGCATCAGCCCTAGGATAGTGTTAGGGTAAGGGTTAGGGTTAGCATCAGGCCTAGGATAGTGTTAGGGTTAGGGTTAGGGTTAGCATCAGCCCTAGGATATTATTAGGGTTAGGGTTAGCATCAGCCGTAGAATAGTGTTAGGGTTAGCGTTAGGGTTAGCACCAGGCCTAGGATAGTGTTAGTGTTAGGGTTAGCATCAGCCTTAGGATAGTGTTAGGGTTAGGGTTAGGGTTAGCATCAGCCGTAGGATAGTGTTAGGGTTAGGGTTAGCCTCAGCCCTAGGATAGTGTTAGAGTTAGGGTTAGGGTTATCATCAGCCCTAGGATAGTGTTAGGGTTAGGGTTAGGGTTAGCATCAGCCCTAGGATAGTATTAGGGTTAGGGTTAGGGTTAGGGTTAGGGTTAGCATCAGCTCTAGGATAGTGTTAGGGTTAGGGTTAGGGTTAGCATCAGCCCTAGGATAGTGTTAGGGTTAGGGTTAGGGTTAGCATCAGGCCTAGGATAGTGTTAGGGTTAGGGTTAGCATCAGCCCTAGGATAGTGTTAGGGTTAGGGTTAGTGTTAGCATCAGCCCTAGGATAGTGTTAGGGTTAGGGTTAGCATCAGCCCTAGGATGGTGTTAGGGTTAGGGTTAGGGTTATCATCAGGCCTAGGATAGTGTTAGGGTTAGGGTTAGCATCAGCCCTAGGATAGTGTTAGGGTTAGGGTTAGGTTAGCATCAGCCCGAGGATAGTGTTAGGGTTAGGGTTAGCATCAGCCCTACGATAGTGTTAGGGTTAGGCTTAGGGTTAGCATCAGGCCTAGGATAGTGTTAGGGTTAGGGTTAGCATCAGCCCTAGGATAGTCTTAGGGTTAGGGTTCGGGTTAGCATCAGCCGTAGGATAGTGTTAGGGTTAGGGTTAGCCTCAGCCCTAAGATAGTGTTAGAGTTAGGGTTAGGGTTAGCATCAGCCCTAGGATAGTGTTAGCTTTAGGTTTAGGGATATCATCAGGACTAGGATATTGTTAGGGTTAGGGTTAGCATCAGCCCTAGGATAGTGTTGGGGTTAGGGTTAGGGTTAGCATCAGCCCTAGGATAGTGTTAGGGTTAGGGTTAGGGTTAGCATCAGCCCTAGGATAGTGTTAGGGTTAGGGTTAGCATCAGGCCTAGGAGAGTGTTAGGGTTAGGGTTAGCATCAGCCCTAGGATAGTGTTAGTGTTAGGGTTAGGGTTACCATCAGCCCTAGGATAGTGTTAGGATTAGCGTTAGGGTTAGCATCAGCCCTAGGATAGTGTTAGGGTTAGGGATAGGGTTAGCATCAGGCCTAGGATAGTGTTAGGGTTAGGGTTAGGGTTAGCATCAGCCCTAGGATAGTGTTAGGGTTAGGGTTAGCATCAGGCCTAGGAGAGTGTTAGGGTTAGGGTTAGCATCAGCCCTAGGATAGTGTCAGGGTTAGGGTTAGCATCAGGCCTAGGAGAGTGTTAGGGTTAGGGTTAGCATCAGCCCTAGGATAGTGTTAGTGTTAGGGTTAGGGTTAGCATCAGCCCTAGGATAGTGTTAGGGTTATGGTTAGGTTTAGCATCAGCCCTAGGATAGTGTTAGGGTAAGGGTTAGGGTTAGCATCAGGCCTAGGTTAGTGTTAGGGTTACGGTTAGAATCAGCCCTAGGATAGTGTTAGGGTTAGGGTTAGGGTTAGCATCAGCCCTAGCATAGTGTTAGGGTAAGGGTTACGGTTAGCATCAGGCCTAGGATAGTGTTAGGGATACGGTTAGAATCAGCCCTAGGATAGTGTTAGGGTTAGGGTTAGGGTTAGCATCAGCCCTAGGATAGTGTTAGGGTTAGGGTTAGGGTTAGCATCAGCACTAGGATAGTATTAGGGTTAGGGTTAGGGTTAGCATCAGCCCTAGGATAGTGTTAGGGTTAGGGTTAGGGTTAGCACCAGGCCTAGGATAGTGTTAGTCTTAGGGTTAGCATCAGCCTTAGGATAGTGTTAGGGTTAGGGTTAGGGTTAGCATCAGCCGTAGGATAGTGGTATGGTTAGGGTTAGGCTCAGCCCTAGGATAGTGTTAGAGTTAGGGTTAGGGTTAGCATCAGCCCTAGGATAGTGTTAGGGTTAGGGTTAGGGTTAGCATCAGCCCTAGGATAGTATTAGGGTTAGGGTTAGGGTTAGGGTTAGGGTTAGCATCAGCTCTAGGATAGTGTTAGGGTTAGGGTTAGGGTTAGCATCCGCCCTAGGATAGTGTTAGGGTTAGGGTTAGGGTTAGCATCAGGCCTAGGATAGTGTTAGGGTTAGGGTTAGCATCAGCCCTAGGATAGTGTTAGGGTTAGGGTTAGGGTTAGCATCAGGCCTAGGATAGTGTTAGGGTTAGGGTTAGCATCAGCCCTAGGATAGTGTTAGGGTTAGGGTTACCATCAACCCTAGGATAGTGTTTGGGTTAGGGTTAGGGTTAGCATCAGCCCTAGGATTGTGTTAGGGTTAGGGTTAGCCTCAGCCCTAGGAGAGTTTTAGGGTTAGGGATAGGGTTAGCATCAGGCCTAGGATAGTGTTAGGGTTAGGGTTAGGGTTAGCACCAGCCCTAGGATAGTGTTAGGGTTAGGGTTAGCATCAGGCCTAGGATAGTGTTAGGGTTAGGGTTAGCATCAGCCCTAGGATAGTGTTAGGGTTAGGGTTACCAACAACCCTAGGATAGTGTTTGGGTTAGGGTTAGGGTTAGCATCAGCCCTAGGATTGTGTTAGGGTTAGGGTTAGCCTCAGCCCTAGGAGAGTTTTAGGGTTAGGGATAGGGTTAGCATCAGGCCTAGGATAGTGTTAGGGTTAGGGTTAGGGTTAGCACCAGCCCTAGGATAGTGTTAGGGTTAGGGTTAGCATCAGGCTTAGGATAGTGTTAGGGTTAGGGTTAGCATCAGCCCTAGGATAGTGTTAGGGTTAGGGTTAGGGTTAGCATCAGCCCTAGGATAGTGTTAGCTTTAGGGTTAGGGATATCATCAGGACTAGGATATTGTTAGGGTTAGGGTTAGCATCAGCCCTAGGATAGTGTTGGGGTTAGGGTTAGGGTTAGCATCAGCCCTAGGATAGTGTTAGGGTTAGGGTTAGGGTTAGCATCAGACCTAGGATAGTGTTAGGGTTAGGGTTAGGGTTAGCATCAGCCCTAGGATATTATTAGGGTTAGGGTTAGCATCAGCCCTAGGATACTGTTAGGGTTAGGGTTAGGGTTAGCACCAGGCCTAGGATAGTGTTAGTGTTAGGGTTAGCATCAGCCTCAGGATAGTGTTAGGGTTAGGGTTAGGGTTAGCATCAGCCGTAGGATAGTGTTAGGGTTAGGGTTAGCCTCAGCCCTAGGATAGTGTTAGAGTTAGGGTTAGGGTTAGCATCAGCCCTAGGATAGTGTTAGGGTTAGGGTTAGGGTTAGGGTTAGGGTTAGGGTTAGCATCAGCCCTAGGATAGTGTTAGTGTTAGGGTTAGCATCAGCCCTAGGATAGTGTTAGGGTTAGGGTTAGGGTTAGCATCAGCCCTAGGATAGTATTAGGGTTAGGGTTAGGGTTAGGGTTAGGGTTAGCATCAGCCCTAGGATAGTGTTAGTGTTAGGGTTAGCATCAACCCTAGGATAGTGTTTGGGTTACGGTTAGGGTTAGCATCAGCCCTAGGATAGTGTTAGGGTTAGGGTTAACATCAGCCCTAGGAGAGTGTTAGGGTTAGGGTTAGGGTTAGCATCAGGCCTAGGATACTGTTAGGTTTAGGGTTAGCATCAGACCTAGGATAGCGTTAGGGTTAGGGTTAGGGTTAGCATCAGCCCTAGGATAGTGTAAGTGTTAGGGTTAGGGTTAGCATCAGGCCTAGGATCGTGTTAGGGTTAGGGTTAGCATCAGCCCTAGGATAGTGTTAGGGTTAGGGTTAGCGTTAGCATCAGCCCTAGGATAGTGTTAGGGTTAGGGTTAGGGTTAGCATCAGCCCTAGGATAGTATTAGGGTTAGGGTTAGCATCAGCCCTAGGATAGTGTTAGGGTTAGGGTTAGGGTTAGCACCAGGCCTAGCATAGTGTTAGTGTTAGGGTTAGCATCAGCCTTAGGATAGTGTTAGGGTTAGGGTTAGGGGTAGCATCAGCCGTAGGATAGTGTTAGGGTTAGGGTTAGCCTCAGCCCTAAGATAGTGTTAGAGTTAGGGTTAGGGTTAGCATCAGCCCTAGGATAGTGTTAGGGTTAGGGTTAGGGTTAGCATCAGCCCTAGGATAGTGTTAGTGTTAGGGTTAGCATCAGCCCTAGGATAGTGTTAGGGTTAGGGTTAGGGTTAGCATCCGCCCTAGCATAGTGTTAGGGTTAGGGTTAGGGTTAGCATCAGCCCTAGGATAGTGTTAGGGTTAGGGTTAACATAAACCCTAGGATAGTGTCAGGGTTAGGGTTAGGGTTATCATCAAGCCTAGGATAGTGTTAGGGTTAGGGTTAGGGTTAGCATCAGTTCAAGGATAGTGTTAGGGTTAGCGTTAGGGTTAGCATCAGCCCTAGGATAGTGTTAGGGTTAGGGATAGGGTTAGCATCAGGCCTAGGATAGTGTTAGGGTTAGTGTTAGGGTTAGCACCAGCCCTAGGATAGTGTTAGGGTTAGGGTTAGCATCAGGCCTAGGATAGTGTTAGGGTTAGGGTTAGCATCAGCCCTAGGATAGTGTTAGGGTTAGGGTTAGGGTTAGCATCAGCCCTAGGATAGTGTTAGCTTTAGGGTTAGGGATATCATCAGGACTAGGATATTGTTATGGTTAGGGTTAGCAGCAGCCCTAGGATAGTGTTGGGGTTAGGGTTAGGGTTAGCATCAGCCCTAGGATAGTGTTAGGGTTAGGGTTAGGGTTAGCATCAGACCTAGGATAGTGTTAGGGTTAGGGTTAGGGTTAGCATCAGCCCTAGGATATTATTAGGGTTAGGGTTAGCATCAGCCCTAGGAGACTGTTAGGGTTAGGGTTAGGGTTAGCACCAGGCCTAGGATAGTGTTAGTGTTAGGGTTAGCATCAGCCTTAGGATAGTGTTAGGGTTAGGGTTAGGGTTAGCATCAGCCGTAGGATAGTGTTAGGGTTAGGGTTAGCCTCAGCCCTAGGATAGTGTTAGAGTTAGGGTTAGGGTTAGCATCAGCCCTAGGATAGTGTGAGGGTTAGGGTTAGGGTTAGGGTTAGCATCAGCCCTAGGATAGTGTTAGTGTTAGGGTTAGCATCAGCCCTAGGATAGTGTTAGGGTTAGGGTTAGTGTTAGCATCAGCCCTAGGATAGTTTTAGGGTTAGGGTTAGGGTTAGGGTTAGGGTTAGCATCAGCCCTAGGATAGTGTTAGTGTTAGGGTTAGCATCAACCCTAGGATAGTGTTTGGGTTAGGGTTAGGGTTAGCATCAGCCCAAGGATACTGTTAGGTTTAGGGTTAGCATCAGACCTAGGATAGTGTTAGGGTTAGGGTTAGGGTTAGCATCAGCCCTAGGATAGTGTAAGTGTTAGGGTTAGGGTTAGAATCAGGCCTAGGATAGTGTTAGGGTTAGGGTTAGCATCAGCCCTAGGATAGTGTTAGGGTTGGGGTTAGGGTTAGCATCAGCCCTAGGATAGTATTAGGGTTAGGGTTAGCATCAGCCCTAGGATAGTGTTAGGGTTAGGGTTAGGGTTAGCACCAGGCCTAGCATAGTGTTAGTGTTAGGGTTAGCATCAGCCTTAGGATAGTGTTAGGGTTAGGGTTAGGGTTAGCATCAGCCGTAGGATAGTGTTAGGTTTAGGGTTAGCCTCAGCCCTAAGATAGTGTTAGAGTTAGGCTTACGGTTAGCATCAGCCCTAGGATAGTGTTAGGGTTAGGGTTAGGGTTAGCATCAGCCCTAGGATAGTGTTAGTGTTAGGGTTAGCATCAGCCCTAGGATAGTGTTAGGGTTAGGGTTAGGGTTAGCATCCGCCCTACGATAGTGTTAGGGTTAGGGTTAGGGTTAGCATCAGTCCTAGGATAGTGTTAGGGTTAGGGTTAACATAACCCTAGGATAGTGTCAGGGTTAGGGTTAGGGTTATCATCAGGCCTAGGATAGTGTTAGGGTTAGGGTTAGGGTTAGCATCAGTTCAAGGATAGTGTTAGGGTTAGCGTTAGGGTTAGCATCAGCCCTAGGATAGTGTTAGGGTTAGGGATAGGGTTAGCATCAGGCCTAGGATAGTGTTAGGGTTAGGGTTAGGTTTAGCATCAGCCCTAGGATAGTGTTAGGGTTAGGGTTAGCATTAGGCCTAGGAGAGTGTTAGGGTTAGGGTTAGCATCAGCCCTAGGATAGTGTTAGTGTTAGGGTTAGGGTTAGCATCAGCCCTAGGATAGTGTTAGTGTTATGGTTAGGTTTAGCATCAGCGCTAGGATAGTGTTAGGGTAAGGGTTAGGGTTAGCATCAGGCCTAGGATAGTGTTAGGGTTACGGTTAGAATCAGCCCTAGGATAGTGTTAGGGTTAGGGTTAGGGTTAGCATCAGCCCTAGGATAGTGTTAGGTTTAGGGTTAGGGATATCATCAGGCCTAGGATATTGTTAGGGTTAGGGTTAGCATCAGCCCTAGGATAGTGTTAGAGTTAGGGTTAGGGTTAGCATCAGCCCTAGGATAGTGTTAGGGTTAGGGTTTCGGTTAGCATCAGCCCTAGGATAGTTTTAGGGTTAGGGTTAGGGTTAGCATCAGCCCTAGGATATTATTAGGGTTAGGGTTAGCATCAGCCCTAGGATAGTGTTAGGGTTAACTTTAGGGTTAACACCAGGCTTAGGATAGTGTTAGGGTTAGGGTTAGGGTTAGCATCAGCCGTAGGATAGTGTTAGGGTAAGTGTTAGCCTCAGCCCTAGGATAGTGTTAGAGTTAGGTTTAGGGTTAGCATCAGCCCTAGGATAGTGTTAGGGTTAGGGTTAGGGTTAGCATCAGCCCTAGGATAGTGTTAGTGTTAGGGTTAGCATCAGCCCTAGGATAGTGTTAGGGTTAGGGTTAGGGTTAGCATCAGCCCTAGGATAGTATTAGGGTTAGGGTTAGGGTTAGGGTTAGCGTTAGCATCAGCTCTAGGATAGTGTTATGGTTAGGGTTAGGGTTAGCATCAACCCTAGGATAGTGTTAGGGTTAGGGTTAGGTTTAGCATCAGCCCTAGGATAGTGTTAGGGTTAGGGTTAGGGTTAGCATCAGCCCTAGGTTACTGTTAGGGTTAGGGTTAGCATCAGCCCTAGGATAGTGTTAGGGGTAGGGTTAGGGTTAGCATCAGCCCTAGGATAGTGTTAGGGTTAGGGTTAGCATCAACCCTAGGATAGTGTTAGTTTTAGGGTTAGGGTTAGCATCAGCCCTAGGATAGTGTTAGGGTTACGGTTAGGCTCAGCCCTAGGAGAGTGTTAGGGGTAGGGTTAGGGTTAGCATCAGCCCTAGGATAGTGTTAGGGTTAGGGTTAGCATCAACCCTATGAGAGTGTTAGTTTTAGGGTTAGGGTTAGCATCAGCCCTAGGATAGTGTTACTGTTAGGGTTAGCCTCAGCCCTAGGAGAGTGTTAGGGTTAGGAATAGGGTTAGCATCAGGCCTAGGATAGTGTTAGGGTTAGGGTTAGGGTTAGCATCAGCCCTAGGATAGTGTTAGGGTTAGGGTTAGCATCAGCCCTAGGATAGTGTTAGGGTTAGGGTTAGGGTTAGCATCAGCCCTAGGATAGTGTTAGGGTTAGGGTTAGCATCAGCCCTAGGAGAGTGTACGGGTTAGGGTTAGGGTTAGCATCAGCCCTAGGATAGTGTTAGGGTTAGGGTTAGCATCAGCCCTAGGATAGTGTTAGGGTTAGGGTTAGGGTTAGCATCAGCCCTAGGATAGTGTTAGGGTTAGGGTAAGCATCAGCCCTATGATAGTGTTAGGGTTAGGGTTAGGTTTAGCATCAGCCCTAGGATAGTGTTAGTGTTAGGGTTAGCCTCAGCCATAGGAGACTGTTAGAGTTAGGGTTAGGGTTAGCATCAGCCCTAGGATAGTGTTAGGGTTAGGGTTAGGGTTAGCATCAGCCCTAGGATAGTGTTAGTGTTAGGGTTAGCATCAGCCCTAGGATAGTGTCAGGGTTAGGGTTAGGGTTAGCATCCGCCCTAGGATAGTGTTAGGGTTAGGGTTAGGGTTAGCATCAACGCTAGGATAGTGTTAGGGTTAGGGTTAACATAAACCCTAGGATAGTGTCAGGGTTAGGGATAGGGTTAGCATCAGGCCTAGGATAGTGTTAGGGTTAGGGTTAGGGTTACCATCCGCCCTAGGATATTGTTAGGGTTAGGGTTAGCATCAGGCCTAGGAGAGTGTTAGGGTTAGGGTTAGCATCAGCCCTAGGATAGTGTTAGTGTTAGGGTTAGGGTTAGCATCAGCCCTAGGATAGTGTTAGGGTTAGGGTTAGGTTAGCATCAGCCGTAGCATAGTGTTAGGGTTAGGGTTAGCATCAGCCCTACGATAGTGTTAGGGTTAGGCTTAGGGTTAGCATCAGGCCTAGGATAGTGTTAGGGATAGGGTTAGCATCAGCCCTAGGATAGTCTTAGGGTTAGGGTTAGGGTTAGCATCAGCCGTAGGATAGTGTTAGGGTTAGGGTTAGCCTCAGCCCTAAGATAGTGTTAGAGTTAGGGTTACGGTTAGCATCAGCCTAGGGTAGTGTTAGGGTTAGGGTTAGGGTTAGCATCAGCCCTAGGATAGTGTTAGTGTTAGGGTTAGCATCAGCCCTAGGATAGTGTTAGTGTTAGGGTTAGGGTTAGCATCCGCCCTAGGATAGTTTTAGGGTTAGGGTTAGGGTTAGCATCAGCCCTAGGATAGTGTTAGGGTTATGGTTAGGTTTAGCATCAGCCCTAGGATAGTGTTAGGGTAAGGGTTAGGGTTAGCATCAGGCCTAGGGTAGTGTTAGGGTTACGGTTAGAATCAGCCCTAGGATAGTGTTAGGGTTAGGGTTAGGGTTAGCATCAGCCCTAGGATAGTGTTAGGTTTAGGGTTATGGATATCATCAGGCCTAGGATATTGTTAGGGTTAGGGTTAGCATCAGCCCTAGGATAGTGTTAGGGTTAGGGTTAGGGTTAGCATCAGCCCTAGGATAGTGTTAGGGTTGGGTTAGGGTTAGCATCAGCCCTAGGATAGTGTTAGGGTTAGGGTTAGGGTTAGCATCAGCCCTAGGATATTATTAGGGTTAGGGTTAGCATCAGCCCTAGGATAGTGTTAGGGTTAGGGATAGGGTTAGCATCAGGCCTAGGATAGTGTTAGGGTTAGGGTTAGGGTTATCATCAGCCCTAGGATAGTGTTAGGGTTAGGGTTAGCATCAGGCCTAGGAGAGTGTTAGGGTTAGGGTTAGCATTAGCCCTAGGATAGTGTTTGTGTTAGGGTTAGGGTTAGCATCAGCCCTAGGATAGTGTTAGGGTTAGGGTTAGGGTTAGCATAAGCCCTAGGATAGTGTTAGGGAAAGGGTTAGGGTTAGCATCAGGCCTAGGATAGTGTTAGGGTTACGGTTAGAGTCAGCCCTAGGATAGTGTTAGGGTTAGGGTTAGGGTTAGCATCAGCCCTAGGATAGTGTTAGGGTTAGGGTTAGGGTTAGCATCAGCCCTAGGATAGTATTAGGGTTAGGGTTAGGGTTAGCATCAGCCCTAGGATAGTGTTAGGGTTAGGGTTAGGGTAGCATCAGCCCTAGGATCGTATTAGGGTTAGGGTTAGGGTTAGCATCAGCCCTAGGATATTATTAGGGTTAGTGTTAGCATCAGCCCTAGAATAGTGTTTGGGTTAGGGTTAGGGTTAGCACAAGGCCTAGGATAGTGTTAGGGTTAGGGTTAGGGTTAGCACCAGCCCTAGGATAGTGTTAGGGTTAGGGTTAGCATCAGGCCTAGGATAGTGTTAGGGTTAGGGTTAGCATCAGCCCTAGGATAGTGTTAGGGTTAGGGTTAGGGTTAGCATCAGGCCTAGGATAGTGTTAGGGTTAGGGTTAGCATCAGCCCTAGGATAGTGTTAGGGTTAGGGTTACCATCAACCCTAGGATAGTGTTTGGGTTAGGGTTAGGGTTAGCATCAGCCCTAGGATTGTGTTAGGGTTAGGGTTAGCCTCAGCCCTAGGAGAGTTTTAGGGTTAGGGATAGGGTTAGCATCAGGCCTAGGATAGTGTTAGGGTTAGGGTTAGGGTTAGCACCAGCCCTAGGATAGTGTTAGGGTTAGGGTTAGCATCAGGCCTAGGATAGTGTTAGGGTTAGGGTTAGCATCAGCCCTAGGATAGTGTTAGGGTTAGGGTTAGGGTTAGCATCAGCCCTATGATAGTGTTAGCTTTAGGGTTAGGGATATCATCAGGACTAGGATATTGTTAGGGTTAGGGTTAGCATCAGCCCTAGGATAGTGTTGGGGTTAGGGTTAGGGTTAGCATCAGCCCTAGGATAGTGTTAGGGTTAGGGTTAGGGTTAGCATCAGACCTAGGATAGTGTTAGGGTTAGGGTTAGGGTTAGCATCAGCCCTAGGATATTATTAGGGTTAGGGTTAGCATCAGCCCTAGGATACTGTTAGGGTTAGGGTTAGGGTTAGCACCAGGCCTAGGATAGTGTTAGTGTTAGGGTTAGCATCAGCCTCAGGATAGTGTTAGGGTTAGGGTTAGGGTTAGCATCAGCCGTAGGATAGTGTTAGGGTTAGGGTTAGCCTCAGCCCTAGGATAGTGTTAGAGTTAGGGTTAGGGTTAGCATCAGCCCTAGGATAGTGTTAGGGTTAGGGTTAGGGTTAGGGTTAGGGTTAGCATCAGCCCTAGGATAGTGTTAGTGTTAGGGTTAGCATCAGCCCTAGGATAGTGTTAGGGTTAGGGTTAGGGTTAGCATCAGCCCTAGGATAGTATTAGGGTTAGGGTTAGGGTTAGGGTTAGGGTTAGCATCAGCCCTAGGATAGTGTTAGTGTTAGGGTTAGCATCAACCCTAGGATAGTGTTTGGGTTACGGTTAGGGTTAGCATCAGCCCTAGGATAGTGTTAGGGTTAGGGTTAACATCAGCCCTAGGATAGTGTTAGGGTTAGGGTTAGGGTTAGCATCAGCCCTAGGATACTGTTAGGTTTAGGGTTAGCATCAGACCTAGGATAGCGTTAGGGTTAGGGTTAGGGTTAGCATCAGCCCTAGGATAGTGTAAGTGTTAGGGTTAGGGTTAGCATCAGGCCTAGGATCGTGTTAGGGTTAGGGTTAGCATCAGCCCTAGGATAGTGTTAGGGTTAGGGTTAGCGTTAGCATCAGCCCTAGGATAGTGTTAGGGTTAGGGTTAGGGTTAGCATCAGCCCTAGGATAGTATTAGGGTTAGGGTTAGCATCAGCCCTAGGATAGTGTTAGGGTTAGGGTTAGGGTTAGCACCAGGCCTAGCATAGTGTTAGTGTTAGGGTTAGCATCAGCCTTAGGATAGTGTTAGGGTTAGGGTTAGGGGTAGCATCAGCCGTAGGATAGTGTTAGGGTTAGGGTTAGCCTCAGCCCTAAGATAGTGTTAGAGTTAGGGTTAGGGTTAGCATCAGCCCTAGGATAGTGTTAGGGTTAGGGTTAGGGTTAGCATCAGCCCTAGGATAGTGTTAGTGTTAGGGTTAGCATCAGCCCTAGGATAGTGTTAGGGTTAGGGTTAGGGTTAGCATCCGCCCTAGCATAGTGTTAGGGTTAGGGTTAGGGTTAGCATCAGCCCTAGGATAGTGTTAGGGTTAGGGTTAACATAAACCCTAGGATAGTGTCAGGGTTAGGGTTAGGGTTATCATCAAGCCTAGGATAGTGTTAGGGTTAGGGTTAGGGTTAGCATCAGTTCAAGGATAGTGTTAGGGTTAGCGTTAGGGTTAGCATCAGCCCTAGGATAGTGTTAGGGTTAGGGATAGGGTTAGCATCAGGCCTAGGATAGTGTTAGGGTTAGGGTTAGGGTTAGCATCAGGCCTAGGATAGTGTTAGGGTTAGGGTTAGGGTTAGCATCAGCCCTAGGATAGTGTTAGGGTTAGGGTTAGCATTAGGCCTAGGATAGTGTTAGGCTTAGGGTTAGCATCAGCCCTAGGATGGTGTTAGGGTTAGGATTAGGGTTAGAATCAGGCCTAGGATAGTGTTAGGGTTAGGGTTAGAATCAGCCCTAGGATAGTGTTAGGGTTAGGGTTACCATCAACCCTAGGATAGTGTTTGGGTTAGGGTTAGCGTTAGCATCAGCCCTAGGATTGTGTTAGGTTTAGGATTAGCCTCAGCCCTAGGAGAGTGTTAGGGTTAGGGATAGGGTTAGCATCAGGCCTAGGATAGTGTTAGGGTTAGTGTTAGGGTTAGCACCAGCCCTAGGATAGTGTTAGGGTTAGGGTTAGCATCAGGCCTAGGATAGTGTTAGGGTTAGGGTTAGCATCAGCCCTAGGATAGTGTTAGGGTTAGGGTTAGGGTTAGCATCAGCCCTAGGATAGTGTTAGCTTTAGGGTTAGGGATATCATCAGGACTAGGATATTGTTATGGTTAGGGTTAGCAGCAGCCCTAGGATAGTGTTGGGGTTAGGGTTAGGGTTAGCATCAGCCCTAGGATAGTGTTAGGGTTAGGGTTAGGGTTAGCATCAGACCTAGGATAGTGTTAGGGTTAGGGTTAGGGTTAGCATCAGCCCTAGGATATTATTAGGGTTAGGGTTAGCATCAGCCCTAGGAGACTGTTAGGGTTAGGGTTAGGGTTAGCACCAGGCCTAGGATAGTGTTAGTGTTAGGGTTAGCATCAGCCTTAGGATAGTGTTAGGGTTAGGGTTAGGGTTAGCATCAGCCGTAGGATAGTGTTAGGGTTAGGGTTAGCCTCAGCCCTAGGATAGTGTTAGAGTTAGGGTTAGGGTTAGCATCAGCCCTAGGATAGTGTGAGGGTTAGGGTTATGGTTAGGGTTAGCATCAGCCCTAGGATAGTGTTAGGGTTATGGTTAGGTTTAGCATCAGCCCTAGGATAGTGTTAGGGTAAGGGTTAGGGTTAGCATCAGGCCTAGGGTAGTGTTAGGGTTACGGTTAGAATCAGCCCTAGGATAGTGTTAGGGTTAGGGTTAGGCTTAGCATCAGCCCTAGGATAGTGTTAGGTTTAGGGTTATGGATATCATCAGGCCTAGGATATTGTTAGGGTTAGGGTTAGCATCAGCCCTAGGATAGTGTTAGGGTTAGGGTTAGGGTTAGCATCAGCCCTAGGATAGTGTTAGGGTTGGGTTAGGGTTAGCATCAGCCCTAGGATAGTGTTAGGGTTAGGGTTAGGGTTAGCATCAGCCCTAGGATATTATTAGGGTTAGGGTTAGCATCAGCCCTAGGATAGTGTTAGGGTTAGGGATAGGGTTAGCATCAGGCCTAGGATAGTGTTAGGGTTAGGGTTAGGGTTATCATCAGCCCTAGGATAGTGTTAGGGTTAGGGTTAGCATCAGGCCTAGGAGAGTGTTAGGGTTAGGGTTAGCATTAGCCCTAGGATAGTGTTAGTGTTAGGGTTAGGGTTAGCATCAGCCCTAGGATAGTGTTAGGGTTAGGGTTAGGGTTAGCATAAGCCCTAGGATAGTGTTAGGGAAAGGGTTAGGGTTAGCATCAGGCCTAGGATAGTGTTAGGGTTACGGTTAGAGTCAGCCCTAGGATAGTGTTAGGGTTAGGGTTAGGGTTAGCATCAGCCCTAGGATAGAGTTAGGGTTAGGGTTAGGGTTAGCATCAGCCCTAGGATAGTATTAGGGTTAGGGTTAGGGTTAGCATCAGCCCTAGGATAGTGTTAGGGTTAGGGTTAGGGTTAGCATCAGCCCTAGGATCGTATTAGGGTTAGGGTTAGGGTTAGCATCAGCCCTAGGATATTATTAGGGTTAGTGTTAGCATCAGCCCTAGAATAGTGTTTGGGTTAGGGTTAGGGTTAGCACAAGGCCTAGGATAGTGTTAGGGTTAGGGTTAGGGTTAGCACCAGCCCTAGGATAGTGTTAGGGTTAGGGTTAGCATCAGGCCTAGGATAGTGTTAGGGTTAGGGTTAGCATCAGCCCTAGGATAGTGTTAGGGTTAGGGTTAGGGTTAGCATCAGGCCTAGGATAGTGTTAGGGTTAGGGTTAGCATCAGCCCTAGGATAGTGTTAGGGTTAGGGTTACCATCAACCCTAGGATAGTGTTTGGGTTAGGGTTAGGGTTAGCATCAGCCCTAGGATTGTGTTAGGGTTAGGGTTAGCCTCAGCCCTAGGAGAGTTTTAGGGTTAGGGATAGGGTTAGCATCAGGCCTAGGATAGTGTTAGGGTTAGGGTTAGGGTTAGCACCAGCCCTAGGATAGTGTTAGGGTTAGGGTTAGCATCAGGCCTAGGATAGTGTTAGGGTTATGGTTAGCATCAGCCCTAGGATAGTGTTAGGGTTAGGGTTACCAACAACCCTAGGATAGTGTTTGGGTTAGGGTTAAGGTTAGCATCAGCCCTAGGATTGTGTTAGGGTTAGGGTTAGCCTCAGCCCTAGGAGAGTTTTAGGGTTAGGGATAGGGTTAGCATCAGGCCTAGGATAGTGTTAGGGTTAGGGTTAGGGTTAGCACCAGCCCTAGGATAGTGTTAGGGTTAGGGTTAGCATCAGGCCTAGGATAGTGTTAGGGTTAGGGTTAGCATCAGCCCTAGGATAGTGTTAGGGTTAGGGTTAGGGTTAGCATCAGCCCTAGGATAGTGTTAGCTTTAGGGTTAGGGATATCATCAGGACTAGGATATTGTTAGGGTTAGGGTTAGCATCAGCCCTAGGATAGTGTTGGGGTTAGGGTTAGGGTTAGCATCAGCCCTAGGATAGTGTTAGGGTTAGGGTTAGGGTTAGCATCAGACCTAGGATAGTGTTAGGGTTAGGGTTAGGGTTAGCATCAGCCCTAGGATATTATTAGGGTTAGGGTTAGCATCAGCCCTAGGATACTGTTAGGGTTAGGGTTAGGGTTAGCACCAGGCCTAGGATAGTGTTAGTGTTAGGGTTAGCATCAGCCTCAGGATAGTGTTAGGGTTAGGGTTAGGGTTAGCATCAGCCGTAGGATAGTGTTAGGGTTAGGGTTAGCCTCAGCCCTAGGATAGTGTTAGAGTTAGGGTTAGGGTTAGCATCAGCCCTAGGATAGTGTTAGGGTTAGGGTTAGGGTTAGGATTAGGGTTAGCATCAGCCCTAGGATAGTGTTAGTGTTAGGGTTAGCATCAGCCCTAGGATAGTGTTAGGGTTAGGGTTAGGGTTAGCATCAGCCCTAGGATAGTATTAGGGTTAGGGTTAGGGTTAGGGTTAGGGTTAGCATCAGCCCTAGGATAGTGTTAGTGTTAGGGTTAGCATCAACCCTAGGATAGTGTTTGGGTTACGGTTAGGGTTAGCATCAGCCCTAGGATAGTGTTAGGGTTAGGGTTAACATCAGCCCTAGGATAGTGTTAGGGTTAGGGTTAGGGTTAGCATCAGCCCTAGGATACTGTTAGGTTTAGGGTTAGCATCAGACCTAGGATAGCGTTAGGGTTAGGGTTAGGGTTAGCATCAGCCCTAGGATAGTGTAAGTGTTAGGGTTAGGGTTAGCATCAGGCCTAGGATCGTGTTAGGGTTAGGGTTAGCATCAGCCCTAGGATAGTGTTAGGGTTAGGGTTAGCGTTAGCATCAGCCCTAGGATAGTGTTAGGGTTAGGGTTAGGGTTAGCATCAGTCCTAGGATAGTATTAGGGTTAGGGTTAGCATCAGCCCTAGGATAGTGTTAGGGTTAGGGTTAGGGTTAGCACCAGGCCTAGCATAGTGTTAGTGTTAGGGTTAGCATCAGCCTTAGGATAGTGTTAGGGTTAGGGTTAGGGGTAGCATCAGCCGTAGGATAGTGTTAGGGTTAGGGTTAGCCTCAGCCCTAAGATAGTGTTAGAGTTAGGGTTAGGGTTAGCATCAGCCCTAGGATAGTGTTAGGGTTAGGGTTAGGGTTAGCATCAGCCCTAGGATAGTGTTAGTGTTAGGGTTAGCATCAGCCCTAGGATAGTGTTAGGGTTAGGGTTAGGGTTAGCATCCGCCCTAGCATAGTTTTAGGGTTAGGGTTAGGGTTAGCATCAGCCCTAGGATAGTGTTAGGGTTAGGGTTAACATAAACCCTAGGATAGTGTCAGGGTTAGGGTTAGGGTTATCATCAAGCCTAGGATAGTGTTAGGGTTAGGGTTAGGGTTAGCATCAGTTCAAGGATAGTGTTAGGGTTAGCGTTAGGGTTAGCATCAGCCCTAGGATAGTGTTAGGGTTAGGGATAGGGTTAGCATCAGGCCTAGGATAGTGTTAGGGTTAGGGTTAGGGTTAGCATCAGGCCTAGGATAGTGTTAGGGTTAGGGTTAGGGTTAGCATCAGCCCTAGGATAGTGTTAGGGTTAGGGTTAGCATTAGGCCTAGGATAGTGTTAGGCTTAGGGTTAGCATCAGCCCTAGGATGGTGTTAGGGTTAGGATTAGGGTTAGCATCAGGCCTAGGATAGTGTTAGGGTTAGGGTTAGCATCAGCCCTAGGATAGTGTTAGGGTTAGGGTTACCATCAACCCTAGGATAGTGTTTGGGTTAGGGTTAGGGTTAGCATCAGCCCTAGGATTGTGTTAGGTTTAGGATTAGCCTCAGCCCTAGGAGAGTGTTAGGGTTAGGGATAGGGTTAGCATCAGGCCTAGGATAGTGTTAGGGTTAGTGTTAGGGTTAGCACCAGCCCTAGGATAGTGTTAGGGTTAGGGTTAGCATCAGGCCTAGGATAGTGTTAGGGTTAGGGTTAGCATCAGCCCTAGGATAGTGTTAGGGTTAGGGTTAGGGTTAGCATCAGCCCTAGGATAGTGTTAGCTTTAGGGTTAGGGATATCATCAGGACTAGGATATTGTTATGGTTAGGGTTAGCAGCAGCCCTAGGATAGTGTTGGGGTTAGGGTTAGGGTTAGCATCAGCCCTAGGATAGTGTTAGGGTTAGGGTTAGGGTTAGCATCAGACCTAGGATAGTGTTAGGGTTAGGGTTAGGGTTAGCATCAGCCCTAGGATATTATTAGGGTTAGGGTTAGCATCAGCCCTAGGAGACTGTTAGGGTTAGGGTTAGGGTTAGCACCAGGCCTAGGATAGTGTTAGTGTTAGGGTTAGGGTTAGCATCAGCCGTAGGATAGTGTTAGGGTTAGGGTTAGCCTCAGCCCTAGGATAGTGTTAGAGTTAGGGTTAGGGTTAGCATCAGCCCTAGGATAGTGTGAGGGTTAGGGTTAGGGTTAGGGTTAGCATCAGCCCTAGGATAGTGTTAGTGTTAGGGTTAGCATCAGCCCTAGGATAGTGTTAGGGTTAGGGTTAGTGTTAGCATCAGCCCTAGGATAGTATTAGGGTTAGGGTTAGGGTTAGGGTTAGGGTTAGCATCAGCCCTAGGATAGTGTTAGTGTTAGGGTTAGCATCAACCCTAGGATAGTGTTTGGGTTAGGGTTAGGGTTAGCATCAGCCCTAGGATAGTGTTAGGGTTAGGGTTAACATCAGCCCTAGGATAGTGTTAGGGTTAGGGTTAGGGTTAGCATCAGCCCAAGGATACTGTTAGGTTTAGGGTTAGCATCAGACCTAGGATAGTGTTAGGGTTAGGGTTAGGGTTAGCATCAGCCCTAGGATAGTGTAAGTGTTAGGGTTAGGGTTAGAATCAGGCCTAGGATAGTGTTAGGGTTAGGGTTAGCATCAGCCCTAGGATAGTGTTAGGGTTGGGGTTAGCGTTAGCATCAGCCCTAGGATAGTGTTAGGGTTAGGGTTAGGGTTAGCATCAGCCCTAGGATAGTATTAGGGTTAGGGTTAGCATCAGCCCTAGGATAGTGTTAGGGTTAGGGTTAGGGTTAGCACCAGGCCTAGCATAGTGTTAGTGTTAGGGTTAGCATCAGCCTTAGGATAGTGTTAGGGTTAGGGTTAGGGTTAGCATCAGCCGTAGGATAGTGTTAGGGTTAGGGTTAGCCTCAGCCCTAAGATAGTGTTAGAGTTAGGCTTAGGGTTAGCATCAGCCCTAGGATAGTGTTAGGGTTAGGGTTAGGGTTAGCATCAGCCCTAGGATAGTGTTAGTGTTAGGGTTAGCATCAGCCCTAGGATAGTGTTAGGGTTAGGGTTAGGGTTAGCATCCGCCCTAGGATAGTGTTAGGGTTAGGGTTAGGGTTAGCATCAGTCCTAGGATAGTGTTAGGGTTAGGGTTAACATAAACCCTAGGATAGTGTCAGGGTTAGGGTTAGGGTTATCATCAGGCCTAGGATAGTGTTAGGGTTAGGGTTAGGGTTAGCATCAGTTCAAGGATAGTGTTAGGGTTAGCGTTAGGGTTAGCATCAGCCCTAGGATAGTGTTAGGGTTAGGGATAGGGTTAGCATCAGGCCTAGGATAGTGTTAGGGTTAGGGTTAGGGTTAGCATCAGCCCTAGGATAGTGTTAGGGTTAGGGTTAGCATTAGGCCTAGGAGAGTGTTAGGGTTAGGGTTAGCATCAGCCCTAGGATAGTGTTAGTGTTAGGGTTAGGGTTAGCATCAGCCCTAGGATAGTGTTAGTGTTATGGTTAGGTTTAGCATCAGCGCTAGGATAGTGTTAGGGTAAGGGTTAGGGTTAGCATCAGGCCTAGGATAGTGTTAGGGTTACGGTTAGAATCAGCCCTAGGATAGTGTTATGGTTAGGGTTAGGGTTAGCATCAGCCCTAGGATAGTGTTAGGTTTAGGTTTAGGGATATCATCAGGCCTAGGATATTGTTAGGGTTAGGGTTAGCATCAGCCCTAGGATAGTGTTAGAGTTAGGGTTAGGGTTAGCATCAGCCCTAGGATAGTGTTAGGGTTAGGGTTTCGGTTAGCATCAGCCCTAGGATAGTGTTAGGGTTAGGGTTAGGGTTAGCATCAGCCCTAGGATATTATTAGGGTTAGGGTTAGCATCAGCCCTAGGATAGTGTTAGGGTTAACTTTAGGGTTAACACCAGGCTTAGGATAATGTTAGTGTTAGGGTTAGCATCAGCCTTAGGATAGCGTTAGGGTCAGGGTTAGGGTTAGCATCAGCCGTAGGATAGTGTTAGGGTTAGTGTTAGCCTCAGCCCTAGGATAGTGTTAGAGTTAGGTTTAGGGTTAGCATCAGCCCTAGGATAGTGTTAGGGTTAGGGTTAGGGTTAGCATCAGCCCTAGGATAGTGTTAGTGTTAGGGTTAGCATCAGCCCTAGGATAGTGTTAGGGTTAGGGTTAGGGTTAGCATCAGCCCTAGGATAGTATTAGGGTTAGGGTTAGGGTTAGGGTTAGCGTTAGCATCAGCTCTAGGATAGTGTTAGGGTTAGGGTTAGGGTTAGCATCAACCCTAGGATAGTGTTAGGGTTAGGGTTAGGTTTAGCATCAGCCCTAGGATAGTGTTAGGTTTAGGGTTATGGTTAGCATCAGCCCTAGGTTAGTGTTAGGGTTAGGGTTAGCATCAGCCCTAGGATAGTGTTAGGGGTAGGGTTAGGGTTAGCATCAGCCCTAGGATAGTGTTAGGGTTAGGGTTAGCATCAACCCTAGGATAGTGTTAGTTTTAGGGTTAGGGTTAGCATCAGCCCTAGGATAGTGTTAGGGTTACGGTTAGGCTCAGCCCTAGGAGAGTGTTAGGGGTAGGGTTAGGGTTAGCATCAGCCCTAGGATAGTGTTAGGGTTAGGGTTAGGGTTAGCATCAGCCGTAGGATAGTGTTAGGGTTAGGGTTAGCCTCAGCCCTAAGATAGTGTTAGAGTTAGGCTTAGGGTTAGCATCAGCCCTAGGATAGTGTTAGGGTTAGGGTTAGGGTTAGCATCAGCCCTAGGATAGTGTTAGTGTTAGGGTTAGCATCAGCCCTAGGATAGTGTTAGGGTTAGGGTTAGGGTTAGCATCCGCCCTAGGATAGTGTTAGGGTTAGGGTTAGGGTTAGCATCAGTCCTAGGATAGTGTTAGGGTTAGGGTTAACATAAACCCTAGGATAGTGTCAGGGTTAGGGTTAGGGTTATCATCAGGCCTAGGATAGTGTTAGGGTTAGGGTTAGGGTTAGCATCAGTTCAAGGATAGTGTTAGGGTTAGCGTTAGGGTTAGCATCATCCCTAGGATAGTGTTAGGGTTAGGCATAGGGTTAGCATCAGGCCTAGGATAGTGTTAGGGTTAGGGTTAGGGTTAGCATCAGCCCTAGGATAGTGTTAGGGTTAGGGTTAGCATTAGGCCTAGGAGAGTGTTAGGGTTAGGGTTAGCATCAGCCCTAGGATAGTGTTAGTGTTAGGGTTAGGGTTAGCATCAGCCCTAGGATAGTGTTAGTGTTATGGTTAGGTTTAGGATCAGCGCTAGGATAGTGTTAGGGTAAGGGTTAGGGTTAGCATCAGTCCTAGGATAGTGTTAGGGTTACGGTTAGAATCAGCCCTAGGATAGTGTTAGGGTTAGGGTTAGGGTTAGCATCAGCCCTAGGATAGTGTTAGGTTTAGGGTTAGGGATATCATCAGGCCTACGATATTGTTAGGGTTAGGGTTAGCATCAGCCCTAGGATAGTGTTAGTGTTAGGGTTAGGGTTAGCATCAGCCCTAGGATAGTGTTAGGGTTAGGGTTTCGGTTAGCATCAGCCCTAGGATAGTGTTAGGGTTAGGGTTAGGGTTAGCATCAGCCCTAGGATATTATTAGGGTTAGGGTTAGCATCAGCCCTAGGATAGTGTTAGGGTTAACTTTAGGGTTAACACCAGGCTTAGGATAGTGTTAGTGTTAGGGTTAGCATCAGCCTTAGGATAGCGTTAGGGTTAGGGTTAGGGTTAGCATCAGCCGTAGGATAGTGTTAGGGTAAGTGTTAGCCTCAGCCCTAGGATAGTGTTAGAGTTAGGTTTAGGGTTAGCATGCGCCCTAGGATAGTGTTAGGGTTAGGGTTAGGGTTAGCATCAGCCCTAGGATAGTGTTAGTGTTAGGGTTAGCATCAGCCCTAGGATAGTGTTAGGGTTAGGGTTAGGGTTAGCATCAGCCCTAGGATAGTATTAGGGTTAGGGTTAGGGTTAGGGTTAGCGTTAGCATCAGCTCTAGGATAGTGTTAGGGTTAGGGTTAGGGTTAGCATCAACCCTAGGATAGTGTTAGGGTTAGGGTTAGGTTTAGCATCAGCCCTAGGATAGTGTTAGGGTTAGGGTTAGGGTTAGCATCAGCCCTAGGTTAGTGTTAGGGTTAGGGTTAGCATCAGCCCTAGGAGAGTGTACGGGTTAGGGTTAGGGTTAGCATCAGCCCTAGGATAGTGTTAGGGTTAGGGTTAGCATCAGCCCTAGGATAGTGTTAGGGTTAGGGTTAGGGTTAGCATCAGCCCTAGGATAGTGTTAGGGTTAGGGTAAGCATCAGCCCTAGGATAGTGTTAGGGTTAGGGTTAGGGTTAGCATCAGCCCTAGGATAGTGTTAGTGTTAGGGTTAGCCTCAGCCATAGGAGACTGTTAGAGTTAGGGTTAGGGTTAGCATCAGCCCTAGGATAGTGTTAGGGTTAGGGTTAGGGTTAGCATCAGCCCTAGGATAGTGTTAGTGTTAGGGTTAGCATCAGCCCTAGGATAGTGTTAGGGTTAGGGTTAGGGTTAGCATCCGCCCTAGGATAGTGTTAGGGTTAGGGTTAGAGTTAGCATCAGCGCTAGGATAGTGTTAGGGTTAGGGTTAACATAAACCCTAGGATAGTGTCAGGGTTAGGGATAGGGTTAGCATCAGGCCTAGGATAGTGTTAGGGTTAGGGTTAGGGTTACCATCAGCCCTAGGATATTGTTAGGGTTAGGGTTAGCATCAGGCCTAGGAGAGTGTTAGGGTTAGGGTTAGCATCAGCCCTAGGATAGTGTTAGTGTTAGGGTTAGGGTTAGCATCAGCCCTAGGATAGTGTTGGGGTTAGGGTTAGGGTTAGCATCATCCCTAGGATAGTGTTAGGGTTAGGGTTAGGGTTAGCATCAGACCTAGGATAGTGTTAGGGTTAGGGTTAGGGTTAGCATCAGCCCTAGGATATTATTAGGGTTAGGGTTAGCATCAGCCCTAGGAGACTGTTAGGGTTAGGGTTAGGGTTAGCACCAGGCCTAGGATAGTGTTAGTGTTAGGGTTAGCATCAGCCTTAGGATAGTGTTAGGGTTAGGGTTAGGGTTAGCATCAGCCGTAGGATAGTGTTAGGGTTAGGGTTAGCCTCAGCCCTAGGATAGTGTTAGAGTTAGGGTTAGGGTTAGCATCAGCCCTAGGATAGTGTGAGGGTTAGGGTTAGGGTTAGGGTTAGCATCAGCCCTAGGATAGTGTTAGTGTTAGGGTTAGCATCAGCCCTAGGATAGTGTTAGGGTTAGGGTTAGTGTTAGCATCAGCCCTAGGATAGTATTAGGGTTAGGGTTAGGGTTAGGGTTAGGGTTAGCATCAGCCCTAGGATAGTGTTAGTGTTAGGCTTAGCATCAACCCTAGGATAGTGTTTGGGTTAGGGTTAGGGTTAGCATCAGCCCTAGGATAGTGTTAGGGTTAGGGTTAACATCAGCCCTAGGATAGTGTTAGGGTTAGGGTTAGGGTTAGCATCAGCCCAAGGATACTGTTAGGTTTAGGGTTAGCATCAGACCTAGGATAGTGTTAGGGTTAGGGTTAGGGTTAGCATCAGCCCTAGGATAGTGTAAGTGTTAGGGTTAGGGTTAGAATCAGGCCTAGGATAGTGTTAGGGTTAGGGTTAGCATCAGCCCTAGGATAGTGTTAGGGTTGGGGTTAGCGTTAGCATCAGCCCTAGGATAGTGTTATGGTTAGGGTTAGGGTTAGCATCAGCCCTAGGATAGTATTAGGGTTAGGGTTAGCATCAGCCCTAGGATAGTGTTAGGGTTAGGGTTAGGGTTTGCACCAGGCCTAGCATAGTGTTAGTGTTAGGGTTAGCATCAGCCTTAGGATAGTGTTAGGGTTAGGGTTAGGGTTAGCATCAGCCGTAGGATAGTGTTAGGGTTAGGGTTAGCCTCAGCCCTAAGATAGTGTTAGAGTTAGGCTTAGGGTTAGCATCAGCCCTAGGATAGTGTTAGGGTTAGGGTTAGGGTTAGCATCAGCCCTAGGATAGTGTTAGTGTTAGGGTTAGCATCAGCCCTAGGATAGTGTTAGGGTTAGGGTTAGGGTTAGCATCCGCCCTAGGATAGTGTTAGGGTTAGGGTTAGGGTTAGCATCAGTCCTAGGATAGTGTTAGGGTTAGGGTTAACATAAACCCTAGGATAGTGTCAGGGTTAGGGTTAGGGTTATCATCAGGCCTAGGATAGTGTTAGGGTTAGGGTTAGGGTTAGCATCAGTTCAAGGATAGTGTTAGGGTTAGCGTTAGGGTTAGCATCATCCCTAGGATAGTGTTAGGGTTAGGCATAGGGTTAGCATCAGGCCTAGGATAGTGTTAGGGTTAGGGTTAGCATCAGCCCTAGGATAGTGTTAGGGTTAGGGTTAGCATTAGGCCTAGGAGAGTGTTAGGGTTAGGGTTAGCATCAGCCCTAGGATAGTGTTAGTGTTAGGGTTAGGGTTAGCATCAGCCCTAGGATAGTGTTAGTGTTATGGTTAGGTTTAGCATCAGCGCTAGGATAGTGTTAGGGTAAGGGTTAGGGTTAGCATCAGGCCTAGGATAATGTTAGGGTTACGGTTAGAATCAGCCCTAGGATAGTGTTAGGGTTAGGGTTAGGGTTAGCATCAGCCCTAGGATAGTGTTAGGTTTAGGGTTAGGGATATCATCAGGCCTAGGATATTGTTAGGGTTAGGGTTAGCATCAGCCCTAGGATAGTGTTAGAGTTAGGGTTAGGGTTAGCATCAGCCCTAGGATAGTGTTAGGGTTAGGGTTTCGGTTAGCATCAGCCCTAGGATAGTGTTAGGGTTAGGGTTAGGGTTAGCATCAGCCCTAGGATATTATTAGGGTTAGGGTTAGCATCAGCCCTAGGATAGTGTTAGGGTTAACTTTAGGGTTAACACCAGGCTTAGGATAGTGTTAGTGTTAGGGTTAGCATCAGCCTTAGGATAGCGTTAGGGTTAGGGTTAGGGTTAGCATCAGCCGTAGGATAGTGTTAGGGTAAGTGTTAGCCTCAGCCCTAGGATAGTGTTAGAGTTAGGTTTAGGGTTAGCATCAGCCCTAGGATAGTGTTAGGGTTAGGGTTAGGGTTAGCATCAGCCCTAGGATAGTGTTAGTGTTAGGGTTAGCATCAGCCCTAGGATAGTGTTAGGGTTAGGGTTAGGGTTAGCATCAGCCCTAGGATAGTATTAGGGTTAGGGTTAGGGTTAGGGTTAGCGTTAGCATCAGCTCTAGGATAGTGTTAGGGTTAGGGTTAGGGTTAGCATCAACCCTAGGATAGTGTTAGGGTTAGGGTTAGGTTTAGCATCAGCCCTAGGATAGTGTTAGGGTTAGGGTTAGGGTTAGCATCAGCCCTAGGTTAGTGTTAGGGTTAGGGTTAGCATCAGCCCTAGGATAGTGTTAGGGGTAGGGTTAGGGTTAGCATCAGCCCTAGGATAGTGTTAGGGTTAGGGTTAGCATCAACCCTAGGATAGTGTTAGTTTTAGGGTTAGGGTTAGCATCAGCCCTAGGATAGTGTTAGGGTTACGGTTAGGCTCAGCCCTAGGAGAGTGTTAGGGGTAGGGTTAGGGTTAGCATCAGCCCTAGGATAGTGTTAGGGTTAGGGTTAGCATCAACCCTATGAGAGTGTTAGTTTTAGGGTTAGGGTTAGCATCAGCCCTAGGATAATGTTAGGGTTAGGGTTAGCCTCAGCCCTAGGAGAGTGTTAGGGTTAGGAATAGGGTTAGCATCAGGCCTAGGTTAGTGTTAGGGTTAGGGTTAGCATCAGCCCTAGGATAGTGTTAGGGGTAGGGTTAGGGTTAGCATCAACCCTAGGATAGAGTTAGGGTCAGGGTTAGGGCTAGCATTAGGCCTAGGATAGTGTTATGGTTAGGGTTAGCATCAGCCCTAGGATAGTGTTAGGGTTAGGGTTCGGGTTAGCATCAGCCGTAGGATAGTGTTAGGGTTAGGGTTAGCGTCAGCCCTAAGATAGTGTTAGAGTTAGGGTTAGGGTTAGCATCAGCCCTAGGATAGTGTTAGGGTTAGGGTTAGGGTTAGCATCAGGCCTAGGAGAGTGTTAGGGTTAGGGTTAGCATCAGCCCTAGGATAGTGTTAGTGTTAGGGTTAGGGTTAGCATCAGCCCTAGGATAGTGTTGGGGTTAGGGTTAGGGTTAGCATCATCCCTAGGATAGTGTTAGGGTTAGGGTTAGGGTTAGCATCAGACCTAGGATAGTGTTAGGGTTAGGGTTAGGGTTAGCATCAGCCCTAGGATATTATTAGGGTTAGGGTTAGCATCAGCCCTAGGAGACTGTTAGGGTTAGGGTTAGGGTTAGCACCAGGCCTAGGATAGTGTTAGTGTTAGGGTTAGCATCAGCCTTAGGATAGTGTTAGGGTTAGGGTTAGGGTTAGCATCAGCCGTAGGATAGTGTTAGGGTTAGGGTTAGCCTCAGCCCTAGGATAGTGTTAGAGTTAGGGTTAGGGTTAGCATCAGCCCTAGGATAGTGTGAGGGTTAGGGTTAGGGTTAGGGTTAGCATCAGCCCTAGGATAGTGTTAGTGTTAGGGTTAGCATCAGCCCTAGGATAGTGTTAGGGTTAGGGTTAGTGTTAGCATCAGCCCTAGGATAGTATTAGGGTTAGGGTTAGGGTTAGGGTTAGGGTTAGCATCAGCCCTAGGATAGTGTTAGTGTTAGGCTTAGCATCAACCCTAGGATAGTGTTTGGGTTAGGGTTAGGGTTAGCATCAGCCCTAGGATAGTGTTAGGGTTAGGGTTAACATCAGCCCTAGGATAGTGTTAGGGTTAGGGTTAGGGTTAGCATCAGCCCAAGGATACTGTTAGGTTTAGGGTTAGCATCAGACCTAGGATAGTGTTAGGGTTAGGGTTAGGGTTAGCATCAGCCCTAGGATAGTGTAAGTGTTAGGGTTAGGGTTAGAATCAGGCCTAGGATAGTGTTAGGGTTAGGGTTAGCATCAGCCCTAGGATAGTGTTAGGGTTGGGGTTAGCGTTAGCATCAGCCCTAGGATAGTGTTATGGTTAGGGTTAGGGTTAGCATCAGCCCTAGGATAGTATTAGGGTTAGGGTTAGCATCAGCCCTAGGATAGTGTTAGGGTTAGGGTTAGGGTTTGCACCAGGCCTAGCATAGTGTTAGTGTTAGGGTTAGCATCAGCCTTAGGATAGTGTTAGGGTTAGGGTTAGGGTTAGCATCAGCCGTAGGATAGTGTTAGGGTTAGGGTTAGCCTCAGCCCTAAGATAGTGTTAGAGTTAGGCTTAGGGTTAGCATCAGCCCTAGGATAGTGTTAGGGTTAGGGTTAGGGTTAGCATCAGCCCTAGGATAGTGTTAGTGTTAGGGTTAGCATCAGCCCTAGGATAGTGTTAGGGTTAGGGTTAGGGTTAGCATCCGCCCTAGGATAGTGTTAGGGTTAGGGTTAGGGTTAGCATCAGTCCTAGGATAGTGTTAGGGTTAGGGTTAACATAAACCCTAGGATAGTGTCAGGGTTAGGGTTAGGGTTATCATCAGGCCTAGGATAGTGTTAGGGTTAGGGTTAGGGTTAGCATCAGTTCAAGGATAGTGTTAGGGTTAGCGTTAGGGTTAGCATCATCCCTAGGATAGTGTTAGGGTTAGGCATAGGGTTAGCATCAGGCCTAGGATAGTGTTAGGGTTAGGGTTAGCATCAGCCCTAGGATAGTGTTAGGGTTAGGGTTAGCATTAGGCCTAGGAGAGTGTTAGGGTTAGGGTTAGCATCAGCCCTAGGATAGTGTTAGTGTTAGGGTTAGGGTTAGCATCAGCCCTAGGATAGTGTTAGTGTTATGGTTAGGTTTAGCATCAGCGCTAGGATAGTGTTAGGGTAAGGGTTAGGGTTAGCATCAGGCCTAGGATAGTGTTAGGGTTACGGTTAGAATCAGCCCTAGGATAGTGTTAGGGTTAGGGTTAGGGTTAGCATCAGCCCTAGGATAGTGTTAGGTTTAGGGTTAGGGATATCATCAGGCCTAGGATATTGTTAGGGTTAGGGTTAGCATCAGCCCTAGGATAGTGTTAGAGTTAGGGTTAGGGTTAGCATCAGCCCTAGGATAGTGTTAGGGTTAGGGTTTCGGTTAGCATCAGCCCTAGGATAGTGTTAGGGTTAGGGTTAGGGTTAGCATCAGCCCTAGGATATTATTAGGGTTAGGGTTAGCATCAGCCCTAGGATAGTGTTAGGGTTAACTTTAGGGTTAACACCAGGCTTAGGATAGTGTTAGTGTTAGGGTTAGCATCAGCCTTAGGATAGCGTTAGGGTTAGGGTTAGGGTTAGCATCAGCCGTAGGATAGTGTTAGGGTAAGTGTTAGCCTCAGCCCTAGGATAGTGTTAGAGTTAGGTTTAGGGTTAGCATCAGCCCTAGGATAGTGTTAGGGTTAG
Source organism: Lemur catta (assembly GCF_020740605.2). NCBI lineage: Eukaryota > Metazoa > Chordata > Mammalia > Primates > Lemuridae > Lemur > Lemur catta. The sequence goes on along the minus strand of NW_025423852.1, from coordinate 540,361 downwards.
GGTTAGGGTTAGCATCAGCCCTAGGATAGTGTTAGTGTTAGGGTTAGCATCAGCCCTAGGATAGTGTTAGGGTTAGGGTTAGGGTTAGCATCAGCCCTAGGATAGTATTAGGGTTAGGGTTAGGGTTAGGGTTAGCGTTAGCATCAGCTCTAGGATAGTGTTAGGGTTAGGGTTAGGGTTAGCATCAACCCTAGGATAGTGTTAGGGTTAGGGTTAGGTTTAGCATCAGCCCTAGGATAGTGTTAGGGTTAGGGTTAGGGTTAGCATCAGCCCTAGGTTAGTGTTAGGGTTAGGGTTAGCATCAGCCCTAGGATAGTGTTAGGGGTAGGGTTAGGGTTAGCATCAGCCCTAGGATAGTGTTAGGGTTAGGGTTAGCATCAACCCTAGGATAGTGTTAGTTTTAGGGTTAGGGTTAGCATCAGCCCTAGGATAGTGTTAGGGTTACGGTTAGGCTCAGCCCTAGGAGAGTGTTAGGGGTAGGGTTAGGGTTAGCATCAGCCCTAGGATAGTGTTAGGGTTAGGGTTAGCATCAACCCTATGAGAGTGTTAGTTTTAGGGTTAGGGTTAGCATCAGCCCTAGGATAATGTTAGGGTTAGGGTTAGCCTCAGCCCTAGGAGAGTGTTAGGGTTAGGAATAGGGTTAGCATCAGGCCTAGGTTAGTGTTAGGGTTAGGGTTAGCATCAGCCCTAGGATAGTGTTAGGGGTAGGGTTAGGGTTAGCATCAACCCTAGGATAGAGTTAGGGTCAGGGTTAGGGCTAGCATTAGGCCTAGGATAGTGTTATGGTTAGGGTTAGCATCAGCCCTAGGATAGTGTTAGGGTTAGGGTTCGGGTTAGCATCAGCCGTAGGATAGTGTTAGGGTTAGGGTTAGCGTCAGCCCTAAGATAGTGTTAGAGTTAGGGTTAGGGTTAGCATCAGCCCTAGGATAGTGTTAGGGTTAGGGTTAGGGTTAGCATCAGCCCTAGGATAGTGTTAGGGTTAGGGTTAGGGTTAGCATCAGCCCTAGGATAGTGTTAGGGTTAGGGTTAGCATCAGCCCTAGGAGAGTGTACGGGTTAGGGTTAGGGTTAGCATCAGCCCTAGGATAGTGTTAGGGTTAGGGTTAGCATCAGCCCTAGGATAGTGTTAGGGTTAGGGTTAGGGTTAGCATCAGCCCTAGGATAGTGTTAGGGTTAGGGTAAGCATCAGCCCTAGGATAGTGTTAGGGTTAGGGTTAGGGTTAGCATCAGCCCTAGGATAGTGTTAGTGTTAGGGTTAGCCTCAGCCATAGGAGACTGTTAGAGTTAGGGTTAGGGTTAGCATCAGCCCTAGGATAGTGTTAGGGTTAGGGTTAGGGTTAGCATCAGCCCTAGGATAGTGTTAGTGTTAGGGTTAGCATCAGCCCTAGGATAGTGTTAGGGTTAGGGTTAGGGTTAGCATCCGCCCTAGGATAGTGTTAGGGTTAGGGTTAGGGTTAGCATCAGCGCTAGGATAGTGTTAGGGTTAGGGTTAACATAAACCCTAGGATAGTGTCAGGGTTAGGGATAGGGTTAGCATCAGGCCTAGGATAGTGTTAGGGTTAGGGTTAGGGTTACCATCAGCCCTAGGATATTGTTAGGGTTAGGGTTAGCATCAGGCCTAGGAGAGTGTTAGGGTTAGGGTTAGCATCAGCCCTAGGATAGTGTTAGTGTTAGGGTTAGGGTTAGCATCAGCCCTAGGATAGTGTTAGGGTTAGGGTTAGGTTAGCATCAGCCGTAGCATAGTGTTAGGGTTAGGGTTAGCATCAGCCCTACGATAGTGTTAGGGTTAGGCTTAGGGTTAGCATCAGGCCTAGGATAGTGTTAGGGATAGGGTTAGCATCAGCCCTAGGATAGTCTTAGGGTTAGGGTTAGGGTTAGCATCAGCCGTAGGATAGTGTTAGGGTTAGGGTTAGCCTCAGCCCTAAGATAGTGTTAGAGTTAGGGTTACGGTTAGCATCAGCCTAGGGTAGTGTTAGGGTTAGGGTTAGGGTTAGCATCAGCCCTAGGATAGTGTTAGTGTTAGGGTTAGCATCAGCCCTAGGATAGTGTTAGTGTTAGGGTTAGGGTTAGCATCCGCCCTAGGATAGTTTTAGGGTTAGGGTTAGGGTTAGCATCAGCCCTAGGATAGTGTTAGGGTTATGGTTAGGTTTAGCATCAGCCCTAGGATAGTGTTAGGGTAAGGGTTAGGGTTAGCATCAGGCCTAGGGTAGTGTTAGGGTTACGGTTAGAATCAGCCCTAGGATAGTGTTAGGGTTAGGGTTAGGGTTAGCATCAGCCCTAGGATAGTGTTAGGTTTAGGGTTATGGATATCATCAGGCCTAGGATATTGTTAGGGTTAGGGTTAGCATCAGCCCTACGATAGTGTTAGGGTTAGGGTTAGGGTTAGCATCAGCCCTAGGATAGTGTTAGGGTTGGGTTAGCGTTAGCATCAGCCCTAGGATAGTGTTAGGGTTAGGGTTAGGGTTAGCATCAGCCCTAGGATATTATTAGGGTTAGGGTTAGCATCAGCCCTAGGATAGTGTTAGGGTTAGGGATAGGGTTAGCATCAGGCCTAGGATAGTGTTAGGGTTAGGGTTAGGGTTATCATCAGCCCTAGGATAGTGTTAGGGTTAGGGTTAGCATCAGGCCTAGGAGAGTGTTAGGGTTAGGGTTAGCATCAGGCCTAGGAGAGTGTTAGGGTTAGGGTTAGCATTAGCCCTAGGATAGTGTTAGGGTTAGGGTTAGGGTTAGCATCAGCCCTAGGATAGTGTTAGGGTTAGGGTTAGGGTTAGCATCAGCCCTAGGATAGTATTAGGGTTAGGGTTAGGGTTAGCATCAGCCCTAGGATAGTGTTAGGGTTAGGGTTAGGGTTAGCATCAGCCCTAGGATCGTATTAGGGTTAGGGTTAGGGTTAGCATCAGCCCTAGGATATTATTAGGGTTAGTGTTAGCATCAGCCCTAGAATAGTGTTTGGGTTAGGGTTAGGGTTAGCACAAGGCCTAGGATAGTGTTAGTGTTAGGGTTAGCATCAGCCTTAGGATAGTGTTTGGGTTAGGGTTAGGGTTAGCATCAGCCGTAGGACAGTGTTAGGGTTAGGGTTAGCCTCAGCTCTAGGAAAGTGTTAGAGTTAGGGTTAGGGTTAGCATCAGCCCTAGGATAGTGTTAGGGTTAGGGTTAGGGTTAGCATCAGCCCTAGGATAGTATTAGGGTTAGGGTTAGGGTTAGGGTTAGGGTTAGCATCAGCTCTAGGATAGTGTTAGGGTTAGGGTTAGGGTTAGCATCAGCCCTAGGATAGTGTTAGGGTTAGGGTTAGGGTTAGCATCAGCCCTAGGATAGTGTTAGGGTTAGGGTTAGCATCAGCCCTAGGATAGTGTTAGGGTTAGGGTTAGGGTTAGCATCAGCCGTATGATAGTGTTAGGGTTAGGGTTAGCCTCAGCCCTAAGATAGTGTTAGAGTTAGGGTTAGGGTTAGCATCAGCCTAGGGTAGTGTTAGGGTTAGGGTTAGGGTTAGCATCAGCCCTAGGATAGTGTTAGTGTTAGGGTTAGCATCAGCCCTAGGATAGTGTTAGGGTTAGGGTTAGGGTTAGCATCCGCCCTAGGATAGTGTTAGGGTTAGGGTTAGGGTTAGCATCAGCCCTAGGATAGTGTTAGGGTTATGGTTAGGTTCAGCATCAGCCCTAGGATAGTGTTAGGGTAAGGGTTAGGGTTAGCATCAGGCCTAGGGTAGTGTTAGGGTTACGGTTAGAATCAGCCCTAGGATAGTGTTAGGGTTAGGGTTAGGGTTAGCATCAGCCCTAGGATAGTGTTAGGTTTAGGGTTATGGATATCATCAGGCCTAGGATATTGTTAGGGTTAGGGTTAGCATCAGCCCTAGAATAGTGTTAGGGTTAGGGTTAGGGTTAGCATCAGCCCTAGGATAGTGTCAGGGTTAGGGTTAGGGTTAGCATCAGCCCTAGGATAGTGTTAGGGTTAGGGTTAGGGTTAGCATCAGCCCTAGGATATTATTAGTTTTAGGGTTAGCATCAGCCCTAGGATAGTGTTAGGGTTAGGGATAGGGTTAGCATCAGGCCTAGGATAGTGTTAGGGTTAGGGTTAGGGTTAGCATCAGCCCTAGGATAGTGTTAGGGTTAGGGTTAGCATCAGCCTAGGACAGTGTTAGGGTTAGGGTTAGCATCAGCCCTAGGATAGTGTTAGTGTTAGGGTTAGGGTTAGTATCAGCCCTAGGATAGTGTTAGTGTTAGGGTTAGGGTTAGCATCAGCCCTAGGATAGTGTTAGGGTTAGGGTTAGGGTTAGCATCAGCCCTAGGATAGTGTTAGGGTAAGGGTTAGGGTTAGCATCAGGCCTAGGATAGTGTTAGGGTTACGGTTAGAATCAGCCCTAGGATAGTGTTAGGGTTAGGGTTCTGGTTAGCATCAGCCCTAGGATAGTGTTAGGGTTAGGGTTAGGGTTAGCATCAGCCCTAGGATAGTATTAGGGTTAGGGTTAGGGTTAGCATCAGCCCTAGGATAGTGTTAGGGTTAGGGTTAGGGATAGCATCAGCCCTAGGATAGTGTTAGGGTTAGGGTTAGGGTTAGTATCAGCCCTAGGATATTATTAGGGTTAGGGTTAGCATCAGCCCTAGAATAGTGTTTGGGTTAGGGTTAGGGTTAGCACCAGGCCTAGGATAGTGTTAGTGTTAGGGTTAGCATCAGCCTTAGGATAGTGTTTGGGTTAGCGTTAGGGTTAGCATCAGCCGTAGGATAGTGTTAGGGTTAGGGTTAGCCTCAGCCCTAGGATAGTGTTAGAGTTAGGGTTAGGGTTAGCATCAGCCCTAGGATAGTGTTAGGGTTAGTGTTAGGGTTAGCATCAGCCCTAGGATAGTATTAGGGTTACGGTTAGCTTTAGGGTTAGGGTTAGCATCAGCTCTAGGATAGTGTTAGGTTTAGGGTTAGGGTTAGCATCAGCCCTAGGATAGTGTTAGGGTTAGGGTTAGGGTTAGCATCAGGCCTAGGATAGTGTTAGGGTTAGGGTTAGCATCAGCCCTAGGATAGTGTTAGGGTTAGGGTTAGGGTTAGCATCAGCCCTAGGATAGTGTTAGGCTTAGGGTTAGCATCAGCCCTAGGATGGTGTTAGAGTTAGGGTTAGGGTTATCATCAGGCCTAGGATAGTGTTAGGGTTAGGGTTAGCATCAGCCCTAGGATACTGTTAGGGTTAGGGTTAGGTTAGCATCAGCCCTAGGATAGTGTTAGGGTTAGGGTTAGCATCAGCCCTACGATAGTGTTAGGGTTAGGCTCAGGGTTAGCATCAGGCCTAGGATAGTGTTAGGGTTAGGGTTAGCATCAGCCCTAGGATAGTCTTAGGGTTAGGGTTAGGGTTAGCATCAGCCGTAGGATAGTGTTAGGGTTAGGGTTAGCCTCAGCCCTAAGATAGTGTTAGAGTTAGGGTTAGGGTTAGCATCCGCCCTAGGATAGTGTTAGGGTTAGGGTTAGGGTTAGCATCAGCCCTAGGATAGTGTTAGTGTTAGGGTTAGCATCAGCCCTAGGATAGTGTTAGGGTTAGGGTTAGGGTTAGCATCCGCCCTAGGATAGTGTTAGGGTTAGGGTTAGGGTTAGCATCAGCCCTAGGATAGTGTTAGGGTTAGGGTTAGGGTTAGCATCAGCCCTAGAATAGTGTTAGGGTTAGGGTTAGCATCAGCCCTAGGATAGTGTTAGGGTTAGGGTTAGGGTTAGCATCAGCCCTAGGATAGTGTTAGGGTTAGGGTTAGCATCAGCCCTAGGATAGTGTTAGGGTTAGGGTTAGGGTTAGCATCAGCCGTAGGATAGTGTTAGGGTTAGGGTTAGCCTCAGCCCTAAGATAGTGTTAGAGTTAGGGTTAGGGTTAGCATCAGCCCTAGGATAGTGTTAGTGTTAGGGTTAGCATCAGTTCAAGGATAGTGTTAGGGTTAGCGTTAGGGTTAGCATCTGCCATAGGATATTGTTAGGGTTAGGGTTAAGGTTAGCATCAGCCCAAGGATAGTGTTAGGGTTAGGGTTAGCATCAGGCCTAGGATAGTGTTAGTGTTAGGGTTAGCATCAGCAGTAGGATAGTGTTAGGGTTAGGGTTAGGGTTAGCATCCGCCCTAGGATAATGTTGGGGTTAGGGTTAGGGTTAGCATCAGCCCTAGGATAGTGTTAGTGTTAGGGTTAGCATTAGCCCTAGGATAGTGTTAGGGTTAGGGTTAACATAAATCCTAGGATAGTGTTAGGGTTAGGGTTAGGGTTATCATCAGGCCTAGGATAGTGTTAGGGTAAGGGTTAAGGTTAGCATCAGTTCAAGGATAGTGTTAGCGTTAGCGTTAGGGTTAGCATCAGCCGTAGGATAGTGTTAGGGTTAGGGTTAGCCTCAGCCCTAAGATAGTGTTAGAGTTAGGGTTAGGGTTAGCATCAGCCCTAGGATAATGTTAGGGTTAGGGTTAGGGTTATCATCAGCCCTAGGATAGTGTTAGTGTTAGGGTTAGCATCAGCCCTAGGATAGTGTTAGGGTTAGGGTTAGGGTTAGCATCCGCCCTAGGATAGTGTTAGGTTTAGGGTTAGGGTTAGCATCAGGCCTAGGATAGTGTTAGGGTTAGGGTTAACATAAACCCTAGGATAGTGTTAGGGTTAGGGTTAGGGTTATCATCAGGCCTAGGATAGTGTTAGGGTTAGGGTTAGGGTTAGCATCAGTTCAAGGATAGTGTTAGGGTTAGCGTTAGGGTTAGCATCTGCCCTAGGATAGTGTTAGGGTTAGGGTTAGGGTTAGCATCAGCCCAAGGATAGTGTTAGGGTTAGGGTTAGCATCAGCCCTAGGATAGTGTTAGGGTTAGGGTTAGGGTTAGCATCAGGCCCCGGATAGTGTTAGGGTTAGGGTTAGCATCAGCCCAAGGATAGTGTTAGGGTTAGGGTTAGGGTTAGCATCTGCCCTAGGATATTGTTAGAGTTAGGGTTAGGGTTAGCATCAGCCCAAGGATAGTGTTAGGGTTAGGGTTAGCATCAGCCTTAGGATAGTGTTAGGGTTACGGTTAGGGTTACCATCACGCCCAGGATAGTGTTAGGGTTAGGGTTAGCATCAGCCCAAGGATAGTGTTAGGGTTAGGGTTAGGGTTAGCATCAGCCCTAGGATAGTGTTAGGGTTAGGGTTAGCATCAACCCTAGGATAGTGTTTGGGTTAGGATTAGGGTTAGCATCAGCCCTAGGATAGTGTTAGGGTTAGGGTTAGCCTCAGCCCTAGGAGAGTGTTAGGGTTAGGGATAGGGTTAGCATCAGGCCTAGGATAGTGTTAGGGTTAGGGTTAGGGTTAGCATCAGCCCTAGGATAGTGTTAGGGTTAGGGTTAGCATCAGCCCTAGGATAGTGTCAGGGTTAGGGTTAGGGTTGTCATCAGGCCTAGGATAGTGTTAGGGTTAGGGTTAGCATCAGCTCTAGGATAGTGTTAGGGTTAGGGTTAGGGTTAGCATCAGCCCTAGGATAGTGTTAAGGTTAGGGTTATGGTTATCATCAGGCCTAGTATAGTGTGAGGTCTAGGGTTAGAATCAGACTTAGGATAGTGTTAGGGTTAGGGTTAGGGTTCGCATCAGCCCTAGTATAGTGTTAGGGTTAGGGTTAGCATCAGCCCTAGGATAGTGTTAGGGTTAGGGTTAGGGTTATCATCAGGCCTAGGATAGTGTTAAGGTTAGGGTTAGCATCAGCCCTAGGATAGTGTTAGGGTTAGGGTTAGGGTTAGCATCAGCCCTAGGATAGTGTTAGGGTTAGGGTTAGCATCAGCCCTAGGATAGTGTTAGGGTTAGGGTTAGCATCAGCCCTAGGTTAGTGTTAGGGTTAGGGTTAGGGTTAGCATCAGCCCTAGGATAGTGTTAGGGTTAGGGTTAGCATCAACCCTAGGATAGTGTTAGGGTTAGTGTTAAGGTTAGCATCCGCCCTAGGATAGTGTTAGGGTTAGGGTTAGCTTCAGCCCTAGGATAGTGTTAGGGTTAGAGTTAGGGTTAGCATCAGCCCTAGGATAGTGTTAGGGTTAGGGTTAGCATCAACCCTAGGATAGTGTTAGGGTTAGTGTTAAGGTTAGCATCAGCCCTAGGATAGTGTTAGGGTTAGGGTTAGCTTCAGCCCTAGGATAGTGTTAGGGTTAGGGTTAGGGTTAGCATCAGCCCTTAGAGAGTGTTAGGGTTAGGGTTAGGGTTAGCATCAGCCCTAGGATAGTGTTAGTGTTAGGGTTAGCATCAGCCCTAGGATAGTGTTAGGGTTAGGGATAGGGTTAGCATCCCCCCTAGGATAGTGTTAGGTTTAGGGTTAGGGTTAGCATCAGCCCTAGGATAGTGTTAGGGTTAGGGTTAATATAAACCCTAGGATAGTGTTAGGGTTAGGGTGGGGGTTATCATCAGGCCTAGGATTGTGTTAGGGTTAGGGTTAGGGTTAGCATCAGTTCAAGGATAGTTTTAGGGTTAGCGTTAGGGTTAGCATCAGCCCTAGGATAGTGTTAGTGTTAGGGTTAGGGTTAGCATCAGCCCTAGGATAGTGTTAGGGTTAGGGTTAGCATCAGCCCTAGGATAGTGTTAGGGTTAGGGTTAGGGTTATCATCAGGCCTAGGATAGTGTTAGGGTTAGGGTTAGCATCAGCCCTAGGATAGTGTTAGGGTTAGGGTTAGGGTTAGCATCAGCCCTTGGATAGTGTTAGGGTTAGGGTTAGCATTAGCCCTAGGATAGTGTTAGGGTTAGGGTTAGGGTTAGCATCAGCCCTAGGATAGTGTTAGGGTTAGGGTTAGCATCAGCCCTAGGATAGTGTTAGGGTTAGGGTTAGGGTTAGCATCAGCCGTAGGATAGTGTTAGGGTTAGGGTTAGCCTCAGCCCTAAGATAGTGTTAGAGTTAGGGTTAGGGTTAGCATGAGCCCTAGGATAATGTTAGGGTTAGGGTTAGGGTTAGCATCAGCCCTAGGATAGTGTTAGTGTTAGGGTTAGCATCAGCCCTAAGATAGTGTTAGGGTTAGGGTTAGGGTTAGCATCCGCCCTAGGATACTGTTAGGGTTATTGTTAGGGTTAGCATCAGCCCAAGGATAGTGTTAGGGTTAGGGTTAGCATCAGCCCTAGGATGGTGTTAGGGTTAGGGTTAGGGTTAGCATCAGGCCCAGGATAGTGTTAGGGTTAGGGTTAGCATCAGCCCAAGTATAGTGTTAGGGTTAGGGTTAGGGTTAGCATCAGCCCTAGGATAGTGTTAGGGTTAGGGTTAGCATCAACCCTAGGATAGTGTTTGGGTTAGGGTTAGGGTTAGCATCAGCCCTAGGATAGTGTTACGGTTAGGGTTAGGGTTAGCATCAGCCCTAGGATAGTGTTAGGGTTAGGGTTCTGTTATCATCAGGCCTAGGATAGTGTTAGGGTTAGGGTTAGGGTTAGCATCAGTTCAAGGATAGTGTTAGGGTTAGGGTTAGCATCAGCCCTAGGATAGTGTCAGGGTTAGGGTTAGGGTTGTCATCAGGCCTAGGATAGTGTTAGGGTTAGGGTTAGCATCAGCTCTAGGATAGTGTTAGGGTTAGGGTTAGGGTTAGCATCAGCCCTAGGATAGTGTTAAGGTTAGGGTTATGGTTATCATCAGGCCTAGTATAGTGTGAGGTCTAGGGTTAGCATCAGACTTAGGATAGTGTTAGGGTTAGGGTTAGGGTTAGCATCAGCCCTAGGATAGTGTTAGGGTTAGGGTTAGCATCAGCCCTAGGATAGTGTTAGGGTTAGGGTTAGGGTTATCATCAGGCCTAGGATAGTGTTAGGGTTAGGGTTAGCATCAGCCCTAGGATAGTGTTAGGGTTAGGGTTAGGGTTAGCATCAGCCCTAGGATAGTGTTAGGGTTAGGGTTAGCATCAGCCCTAGGATAGTGTTAGGGTTAGGGTTAGGGTTATCATCAGGCCTAGGATAGTGTTAGGGTTAGGGTTAGCATCAGCCCTAGGATAGTGTTAGGGTTAGGGTTAGGGTTAGCATCAGCCGTAGGATAGTGTTAGGGTTAGGGTTAGCCTCAGCCCTAAGATAGTGTTAGAGTTAGGGTTAGGGTTAGCATCAGCCCTAGGATAGTGTTAGGGTTAGGGTTAGAGTTAGCATCAGCCCTTGGAGAGTGTTAGGTTTAGGGTTAGGGTTAGCATCAGCCCTAGGATAGTGTTAGTGTTAGGGTTAGCATCAGCCCTAGGATAGTGTTAGGGTTAGGGTTAGCATCAGCCCTAGGATAGTGTTAGGGTTAGGGTTAGGGTTAGCATCAGGCCGAGGATAGTGTTAGTGTTAGGGTTAGCATCAGCCCTAGGATAGCGTTAGGGTTAGGGTTAGGGTTAGCATCCGCCCTAGGATAATGTTGGGGTTAGGGTTAGGGTTAGCATCAGCCCTAGGATAGTGTTAGTGTTAGGGTTAGCATCAGCCCTAGGATAGTGTTAGGGTTAGGGTTAGGGTTAGCATCCGCCCTAGGATAGTGTTAGGGTTAGGGTTAGGGTTAGCATCAGCCCTAGGATAGTGTTAGGGTTAGGGTTAACATAAATCCTAGGATAGTGTTAGGGTTAGGGTTAGGGTTATCATCAGGCCTAGGATAGTGTTAGGGTAAGGGTTAGGGTTAGCATCAGTTCAAGGATAGTGTTAGCGTTAGCGTTAGGGTTAGCATCTGCCCTAGGATAGTGTTAGGGTTAGGGTTAGGGTTAGCATCAGCCCAAGGATAGTGTTAGGGTTAGGGTTAGCATCAGCCCTAGGATAGTGTTAGGGTTAGGGTTAGGGTTAGCATCAGGCCGAGGATAGTGTTAGTGTTAGGGTTAGCATCAGCCCAAGGATAGTGTTAGGGTTAGGGTTAGGGTTAGCATCAGCCGTAGGATAGTGTTAGGGTTAGGGTTAGCATCAACCCTAGGATAGTGTTTGGGTTAGGGTTAGGGTTAGCATCAGCCCTAGGATAGTGTTAGGGTTAGGGTTAGCCTCAGCCCTAGGAGAGTGTTAGGGTTAGGGATAGGGTTAGCATCAGGCCTAGGATAGTGTTAGTGTTAGGGTTAGGGTTAGCATCAGCCATAGGATAGTGTTAGGGTTAGGGTTAGCATCAGCCCTAGGATAGTGTCAGCGTTAGGGTTAGGGTTATCATCAGGCCTAGGATAGTGTTAGGGTTAGGGTTAGCATCAGCTCTAGGATAGTGTTAGGGTTAGGTTTGGGGTTAGCATCAGCCCTAGGATAGTATTAAGGTTAGGGTTAGGGTTATCATCAGGCCTAGGATAGTGTGAGGGCTAGGGTTACCATCAGACTTAGGATAGTGTTAGGGTTATGGTTAGGGTTAGCATCAGCCCTAGGATAGTGTTAGGGTTAGGGTTAGCATCAGCCCTAGGATAGTGTTAGGGTTAGGGTTAGGGTTAGCATCAGCCCTAGGATAGTGTTAGGGTTAGGGTTAGCATCAGCCCTAGGATAGTGTTAGGGTTAGGGTTAGGGTTAGCATCCGCCCTAGGATAGTGTTAGGGTTAGGGTTAGGGTTAGCATCAGCCCTAGGATAGTGTTACGGTTAGGGTTAGGGTTATCATCAGGCCTAGGATAGTGTTAGGGTTAGGGTTAGGGTTAGCATCAGTTCAAGGATAGTGTTAGGGTTAGCGTTAGGGTTAGCATCTGCCCTAGGATAGTGTTAGGGTTAGGGTTAGGGTTAGCATCAGCCCAAGGATAGTGTTAGGGTTAGGGTTATCATCAGCCCTAGGATAGTGTTAGGGTTAGGGTTAGGGTTAGCATCAGGCCCAGGATAGTGTTAGGGTTAGGGTTAGCATCAGCCCAAGGATAGTGTTAGGGTTAGGGTTAGGGTTAGCATCAGCCCTAGGATAGTGTTAGGGTTAGGGTTAGCATCAACCCTAGGATAGTGTTTGGGTTAGGGTTAGGGTTAGCATCAGCCCTAGGATAGTGTTAGGGTTAGGGATAGGGTTAGCATCAGCCCTAGGATAGTGTTAGTGTTAGGGTTAGCATCAGCCCTAGGATAGTGTTAGGGTTAGCGTTAGGGTTAGCATCACCCTAGGATAGTGTTAGGGTTAGGGTTAGCATCACCCCTAGGATAGTGTTAGGGTTAGGGTTAGGGTTAGCATCAGCCCTAGGATAGTGTTAGGGTTAGGGTTAGCATCAGCCCTAGGTTAGTGTTAGGGTTAGGGTTAGGGTTAGCATCAGCCCTAGGATAGTGTTAGGGTTAGGGTTAGCATCAACCCTAGGATAGTGTTAGGGTTAGGGTTAAGGTTAGCATCAGCCCTAGGATAGTGTTAGGGTTAGGGTTAGCTTCAGCCCTAGGATAGTGTTAGGGTTAGGGTTAGGGTTAGCATCAGCCCTTAGAGAGTGTTAGGGTTAGGGTTAGGGTTATCATCAGCCCTAGGATAGTGTTAGTGTTAGGGTTAGCATCAGCCCTAGGATAGTGTTAGGGTTAGGGTTAGGGTTAGCATCCCCCCTAGGATAGTGTTAGGTTTAGGGTTAGGGTTAGCATCAGCCCTAGGATAGTGTTAGGGTTAAGGTTAATATAAACCCTAGGATAGTGTTAGGGTTAGGGTTGGGGTTATCATCAGGCCTAGGATTGTGTTAGGGTTAGGGTTAGGGTTAGCATCAGTTCAAGGATAGTTTTAGGGTTAGCGTTAGGGTTAGCATCAGCCCTAGGATAGTGTTAGGGTTAGGGTTAGGGTTAGCATCAGCCCTAGGATAGTGTTAGTGTTAGGGTTAGCATCAGCCCTAGGATAGTGTTAGGGTTAGGGTTAGGGTTATCATCAGGCCTAGGATAGTGTTAGGGTTAGGGTTAGCATCAGCCCTAGGATAGTGTTAGGGTTAGGGTTAGGGTTAGCATCAGCCCTTGGATAGTGTTAGGGTTAGGGTTAGCATTAGCCCTAGGATAGTGTTAGGGTTAGGGTTAGGGTTAGCATCAGCCCTAGGATAGTGTTAGGGTTAGGGTTAGCATCAGCCCTAGGATAGTGTTAGGGTTAGGGTTAGGGTTAGCTTCAGCCGTAGGATAGTGTTAGGGTAAGGGTTAGCCTCAGCCCTAAGATAGTGTTAGAGTTAGGGTTAGGGTTAGCATCAGCCCTAGGATAATGTTAGGGTTAGGGTTAGGGTTAGCATCAGCCCTAGGATAGTGTTAGTGTTAGGGTTAGCATCAGCCCTAGGATAGTGTTAGGGGTAGGGTTAGGGTTAGCATCCGCCCTAGGATAGTGTTAGGGTTAGGGTTAGGGTTAGCATCAGCCCAAGGATAGTGTTAGGGTTAGGGTTAGCATCAGCCCAAGGATAGTGTTAGGGTTAGGGTTAGGGTTAGCATCAGGCCCAGGATAGTGTTAGGGTTAGGGTTAGCATCAGCCCAAGGATAGTGTTAGGGTTAGGGTTAGGGTTAGCATCAGCCCTAGGATAGTGTTAGGGTTAGGGTTAGCATCAACCCTAGGATAGTGTTTGGGATAGGGTTAGGGTTAGCATCAGCCGTAGGATAGTGTTAGGGTTAGGGTTAGCCTCAGCCCTAAGATAGTGTTAGAGTTAGGGTTAGGGTTAGCATGAGCCCTAGGATAATGTTAGGGTTAGGGTTAGGGTTAGCATCAGCCCTAGGATAGTGTTAGTGTTAGGGTTAGCATCAGCCCTAAGATAGTGTTAGGGTTAGGGTTAGGGTTAGCATCCGCCCTAGGATACTGTTAGGGTTATTGTTAGGGTTAGCATCAGCCCAAGGATAGTGTTAGGGTTAGGGTTAGCATCAGCCCTAGGATGGTGTTAGGGTTAGGGTTAGGGTTAGCATCAGGCCCAGGATAGTGTTAGGGTTAGGGTTAGCATCAGCCCAAGTATAGTGTTAGGGTTAGGGTTAGGGTTAGCATCAGCCCTAGGATAGTGTTAGGGTTAGGGTTAGCATCAACCCTAGGATAGTGTTTGGGTTAGGGTTAGGGTTAGCATCAGCCCTAGGATAGTGTTACGGTTAGGGTTAGGGTTAGCATCAGCCCTAGGATAGTGTTAGGGTTAGGGTTAGGGTTATCATCAGGCCTAGGATAGTGTTAGGGTTAGGGTTAGGGTTAGCATCAGTTCAAGGATAGTGTTAGGGTTAGGGTTAGCATCAGCCCTAGGATAGTGTCAGGGTTAGGGTTAGGGTTGTCATCAGGCCTAGGATAGTGTTAGGGTTAGGGTTAGCATCAGCTCTAGGATAGTGTTAGGGTTAGGGTTAGGGTTAGCATCAGCCCTAGGATAGTGTTAAGGTTAGGGTTATGGTTATCATCAGGCCTAGTATAGTGTGAGGTCTAGGGTTAGCATCAGACTTAGGATAGTGTTAGGGTTAGGGTTAGGGTTAGCATCAGCCCTAGGATAGTGTTAGGGTTAGGGTTAGCATCAGCCCTAGGATAGTGTTAGGGTTAGGGTTAGGGTTATCATCAGGCCTAGGATAGTGTTAGGGTTAGGGTTAGCATCAGCCCTAGGATAGTGTTAGGGTTAGGGTTAGGGTTAGCATCAGCCCTAGGATAGTGTTAGGGTTAGGGTTAGCATCAGCCCTAGGATAGTGTTAGGGTTAGGGTTAGGGTTATCATCAGGCCTAGGATAGTGTTAGGGTTAGGGTTAGCATCAGCCCTAGGATAGTGTTAGGGTTAGGGTTAGGGTTAGCATCAGCCGTAGGATAGTGTTAGGGTTAGGGTTAGCCTCAGCCCTAAGATAGTGTTAGAGTTAGGGTTAGGGTTAGCATCAGCCCTAGGATAGTGTTAGGGTTAGGGTTAGAGTTAGCATCAGCCCTTGGAGAGTGTTAGGTTTAGGGTTAGGGTTAGCATCAGCCCTAGGATAGTGTTAGTGTTAGGGTTAGCATCAGCCCTAGGATAGTGTTAGGGTTAGGGTTAGCATCAGCCCTAGGATAGTGTTAGGGTTAGGGTTAGGGTTAGCATCAGGCCTAGGATAGTGTTAGTGTTAGGGTTAGCATCAGCCCTAGGATAGCGTTAGGGTTAGGGTTAGGGTTAGCATCCGCCCTAGGATAATGTTGGGGTTAGGGTTAGGGTTAGCATCAGCCCTAGGATAGTGTTAGTGTTAGGGTTAGCATCAGCCCTAGGATAGTGTTAGGGTTAGGGTTAGGGTTAGCATCCGCCCTAGGATAGTGTTAGGGTTAGGGTTAGGGTTAGCATCAGCCCTAGGATAGTGTTAGGGTTAGGGTTAACATAAATCCTAGGATAGTGTTAGGGTTAGGGTTAGGGTTATCATCAGGCCTAGGATAGTGTTAGGGTAAGGGTTAGGGTTAGCATCAGTTCAAGGATAGTGTTAGCGTTAGCGTTAGGGTTAGCATCAGCCCAAGGATAGTGTTAGGGTTAGGGTTAGCATCAGCCCTAGGATAGTGTTAGGGTTAGGGTTAGGGTTAGCATCAGGCCGAGGATAGTGTTAGTGTTAGGGTTAGCATCAGCCCAAGGATAGTGTTAGGGTTAGGTTTAGGGTTAGCATCAGCCGTAGGATAGTGTTAGGGTTAGGGTTAGCATCAACCCTAGGATAGTGTTTGGGTTAGGGTTAGGGTTAGCATCAGCCCTAGGATAGTGTTAGGGTTAGGGTTAGCCTCAGCCCTAGGAGAGTGTTAGGGTTAGGGATAGGGTTAGCATCAGGCCTAGGATAGTGTTAGTGTTAGGGTTAGGGTTAGCATCAGCCATAGGATAGTGTTAGGGTTAGGGTTAGCATCAGCCCTAGGATAGTGTCAGCGTTAGGGTTAGGGTTATCATCAGGCCTAGGATAGTGTTAGGGTTAGGGTTAGCATCAGCTCTAGGATAGTGTTAGGGTTAGGTTTGGGGTTAGCATCAGCCCTAGGATAGTATTAAGGTTAGGGTTAGGGTTATCATCAGGCCTAGGATAGTGTGAGGGCTAGGGTTACCATCAGACTTAGGATAGTGTTAGGGTTATGGTTAGGGTTAGCATCAGCCCTAGGATAGTGTTAGGGTTAGGGTTAGCATCAGCCCTAGGATAGTGTTAGGGTTAGGGTTAGGGTTAGCATCAGCCCTAGGATAGTGTTAGGGTTAGGGTTAGCATCAGCCCTAGGATAGTGTTAGGGTTAGGGTTAGGGTTAGCATCCGCCCTAGGATAGTGTTAGGGTTAGGGTTAGGGTTAGCATCAGCCCTAGGATAGTGTTACGGTTAGGGTTAGGGTTATCATCAGGCCTAGGATAGTGTTAGGGTTAGGGTTAGGGTTAGCATCAGTTCAAGGATAGTGTTAGGGTTAGCGTTAGGGTTAGCATCTGCCCTAGGATAGTGTTAGGGTTAGGGTTAGGGTTAGCATCAGCCCAAGGATAGTGTTAGGGTTAGGGTTAGCATCAGCCCTAGGATAGTGTTAGGGTTAGGGTTAGGGTTAGCATCAGGCCCAGGATAGTGTTAGGGTTAGGGTTAGCATCAGCCCAAGGATAGTGTTAGGGTTAGGGTTAGGGTTAGCATCAGCCCTAGGATAGTGTTAGGGTTAGGGTTAGCATCAACCCTAGGATAGTGTTTGGGTTAGGGTTAGGGTTAGCATCAGCCCTAGGATAGTGTTAGGGTTAGGGATAGGGTTAGCATCAGCCCTAGGATAGTGTTAGTGTTAGGGTTAGCATCAGCCCTAGGATAGTGTTAGGGTTAGCGTTAGGGTTAGCATCAGCCCTAGGATAGTGTTAGGGTTAGGGTTAGCATCACCCCTAGGATAGTGTTAGGGTTAGGGTTAGGGTTAGCATCAGCCCTAGGATAGTGTTAGGGTTAGGGTTAGCATCAGCCCTAGGTTAGTGTTAGGGTTAGGGTTAGGGTTAGCATCAGCCCTAGGATAGTGTTAGGGTTAGGGTTAGCATCAACCCTAGGATAGTGTTAGGGTTAGGGTTAAGGTTAGCATCAGCCCTAGGATAGTGTTAGGGTTAGGGTTAGCTTCAGCCCTAGGATAGTGTTAGGGTTAGGGTTAGGGTTAGCATCAGCCCTTAGAGAGTGTTAGGGTTAGGGTTAGGGTTATCATCAGCCCTAGGATAGTGTTAGTGTTAGGGTTAGCATCAGCCCTAGGATAGTGTTAGGGTTAGGGTTAGGGTTAGCATCCCCCCTAGGATAGTGTTAGGTTTAGGGTTAGGGTTAGCATCAGCCCTAGGATAGTGTTAGGGTTAAGGTTAATATAAACCCTAGGATAGTGTTAGGGTTAGGGTTGGGGTTATCATCAGGCCTAGGATTGTGTTAGGGTTAGGGTTAGGGTTAGCATCAGTTCAAGGATAGTTTTAGGGTTAGCGTTAGGGTTAGCATCAGCCCTAGGATAGTGTTAGGGTTAGGGTTAGGGTTAGCATCAGCCCTAGGATAGTGTTAGTGTTAGGGTTAGCATCAGCCCTAGGATAGTGTTAGGGTTAGGGTTAGGGTTATCATCAGGCCTAGGATAGTGTTAGGGTTAGGGTTAGCATCAGCCCTAGGATAGTGTTAGGGTTAGGGTTAGGGTTAGCATCAGCCCTTGGATAGTGTTAGGGTTAGGGTTAGCATTAGCCCTAGGATAGTGTTAGGGTTAGGGTTAGGGTTAGCATCAGCCCTAGGATAGTGTTAGGGTTAGGGTTAGCATCAGCCCTAGGATAGTGTTAGGGTTAGGGTTAGGGTTAGCTTCAGCCGTAGGATAGTGTTAGGGTAAGGGTTAGCCTCAGCCCTAAGATAGTGTTAGAGTTAGGGTTAGGGTTAGCATCAGCCCTAAGATAATGTTAGGGTTAGGGTTAGGGTTAGCATCAGCCCTAGGACAGTGTTAGTGTTAGGGTTAGCATCAGCCCTAGGATAGTGTTAGGGGTAGGGTTAGGGTTAGCATCCGCCCTAGGATAGTGTTAGGGTTAGGGTTAGGGTTAGCATCAGCCCAAGGATAGTGTTAGGGTTAGGGTTAGCATCAGCCCAAGGATAGTGTTAGGGTTAGGGTTAGGGTTAGCATCAGGCCCAGGATAGTGTTAGGGTTAGGGTTAGCATCAGCCCAAGGATAGTGTTAGGGTTAGGGTTAGGGTTAGCATCAGCCCTAGGATAGTGTTAGGGTTAGGGTTAGCATCAACCCTAGGATAGTGTTTGGGATAGGGTTAGGGTTAGCATCAGCCCTAGGATAGTGTTAGGGTTAGGGTTAGGGTTAGCATCAGCCCTAGGATAGTGTTAGTGTTAGGGTTAGCATCAGCCCTAGGATAGTGTTAGGGTTAGGGTTAGGGTTAGCATCAGCCCTAGGATAGTGTTAGTGTTAGGGTTAACATAAACCCTAGGATAGTGTTAGGGTTAGGGTTAGGGTTATAATCAGGCCTAGGATAGTGTTAGGGTTAGGGTTAGGGTTAGCATCAGTTCAAGGATAGTGTTAGGGTTAGCGTTAGGGTTAGCATCTGCCCTAGGATAGTGTTAGGGTTAGGGTTAGGGTTAGCATCAGCCCAAGGATAGTGTTAGGGTTAGGGTTAGCATCAGCCCTAGGATAGTGTTAGGGTTAGGGTTAGGGTTAGCATCAGGCCCAGGATAGTGTTAGGGTTAGGGTTAGCATCAGCCCAAGGATAGTGTTAGGGTTAGGGTTAGGGTTAGCATCAGCCCTAGGATAGTGTTAGGGTTAGGGTTAGCATCTACCCTAGGATAGTGTTTGGGTTGGGGTTAGGGTTAGCATCAGCCCTAGGATAGTGTTAGGGTTAGGGTTAAGGTTAGCATCAGCCCTAGGATAGTGTTAGTGTTAGGGTTAGCATCAGCCCTAGGATAGTGTTAGGGTTAGGGTTAGGGTTAGCATCAGCCCTAGGATAGTGTTAGGGTTAGGGTTAGCATCAGCCCTAGGATAGAGTTAGGGTTAGTGTTAGGGTTAGCATCAGCCCTAGGATAGTGTTAGGGTTAGGGTTAGCATCAGCCCTAGGATACTGTTAGGGTTAGGGTTAGGGTTAGCATCAGGCCTAGGATAGTGTTAGTGTTAGGGTTATCATCAGCAGTAGGATAGTGTTAGGGTTAGGGTTAGGGTTAGCATCCGCCCCAGGATAATGTTGGGCTTAGGGTTAGGGTTAGCATCAGCCCTAGGATAGTGTTAGTGTTAGGGTTAGCATCAGCCCTAGGATAGTGCTAGGGTTAGGGTTAACATAAATCCTAGGATAGTGTTAGGGTTAGGGTTAGGGTTATCATCAGGCCTAGGATAGTGTTAGGGTAAGGGTTACGGTTAGCATCAGTTCAAGGATAGTGTTAGCGTTAGCGTTAGGGTTAGCATCAGCCGTAGGATAGTGTTAGGGTTAGGGTTAGCCTCAGCCCTAAGATAGTGTTAGAGTTAGGGTTAGGGTTAGCATCAGCCCTAGGATAATGTTAGGGTTAGGGTTAGGGTTATCATCAGCCCTAGGATAGTGTTAGTGTTAGGGTTAGCATCAGCCCTAGGATAGTGTTAGGGTTAGGGTTAGGGTTAGCATCCGCCCTAGGATAGTGTTAGGGTTAGGGTTAGGGTTAGCATCAGGCCTAGGATAGTGTTAGGGTTAGGGTTAACATAAACCCTAGGATAGTGTTAGGGTTAGGGTTAGGGTTATCATCAGGTCTAGGATAGTGTTAGGGTTAGGGTTAGGGTTAGCATCAGTTCAAGGATAGTGTTAGGGTTAGCGTTAGGGTTAGCATCTGCCATAGGATAGTGTTAGGGTTAGGGTTAGGGTTAGCATCAGCCCAAGGATAGTGTTAGGGTTAGGGTTAGCATCAGCCCTAGGATAGTGTTAGGGTTAGGGTTAGGGTTAGCATCAGGCCACGGATAGTGTTAGGGTTAGGGTTAGCATCAGCCCAAGGATAGTGTTAGTTTTAGGGTTAGGGTTAGCATCTGCCCTAGGATATTGTTAGAGTTAGGGTTAGGGTTAGCATCAGCCCAAGGATAGTGTTAGGGTTAGGGTTAGCATCAGCCTTAGGATAGTGTTAGGGTTACGGTTAGGGTTAGCATCACGCCCAGGATAGTGTTAGGGTTAGGGTTAGCATCAGCCCAAGGATAGTGTTAGGTTTAGGGTTAGGGTTAGCATCAGCCCTAGGATAGTGTTAGGGTTAGGGTTAGCATCAACCCTAGGATAGTGTTTGGGTTAGGGTTAGGGTTAGCATCAGCCCTAGGATAGTGTTAGGGTTAGGGTTAGCCTCAGCCCTAGGAGAGTGTTAGGGTTAGGGATAGGGTTAGCATCAGGCCTAGGAGAGTGTTAGGGTTAGGGTTCGGGTTAGCATAAGCCCTAGGATAGTGTTAGGGTTAGGGTTAGCATCAGCCCTAGGATAGTGTCAGGGTTAGGGTTAGGGTTGTAATCAGGCCTAGGATAGTGTTAGGGTTAGGGTTAGCATCAGCTCTAGGATAGTGTTAGGGTTAGGGTTAGGGTTAGCATCAGCCCTAGGATAGTGTTAAGGTTAGGGTTATGGTTATCATCAGGCCTAGTATAGTGTGAGGTCTAGGGTTAGCATCAGACTTAGGATAGTGTTAGGGTTAGGGATAGGGTTAGCATCAGCCCTAGGATAGTGTTAGGGTTAGGGTTAGCATCAGCCCTAGGATAGTGTTAGGGTTAGGCTTAGGGATATCATCAGGCCTAGGATAGTGTTAAGGTGAGGGTTAGCATCAGCCCTAGGATAGTGTTAGGGTTAGGGTTAGGGTTAGCATCAGCCCTAGGATAGTGTTAGGGTTAGGGTTAGCATCAGCCCTAGGATAGTGTTAGGGTTAGGGTTAGGGTTAGCGTCAGGCCTAGGATAGTGTTAGGGTTAGGGTTAGCATCAGCCCTAGGATAGTGTTAGGGTTAGGGTTAGGGTTAGCATCAGCCGTAGGGTTAGGGTTAGGGTTAGCCTCAGCCCTAAGATAGTGTTAGAGTTAGGGTTAGGGTTAGCATCAGCCCTAGGATAGTGTTAGGGTTAGGGTTAGAGTTAGCATCAGCCCTTGGAGAGTGTTAGGGTTAGGGTTAGGGTTAGCATCAGCCCTAGGATAGTGTTAGTGTTAGGGTTAGCATCAGCCCTAGGATAGTGTTAGGGTTAGGGTTAGCATCAGCCCTAGGATAGTGTTAGGGTTAGGGTTAGGGTTAGCATCAGGCCTAGGATAGTGTTAGTGTTAGGGTTAGCATCAGCCCTAGGATAGTGTTAGTGTTAGGGTTAGCATCAGCCTTAGGATAGTGTTAGGGTTAGGGTTAGGGTTAGCATCAGGCCTAGGATAGTGTTAGTGTTAGGGTTAGCATCAGCCCTAGGATAGTGTTAGGGCTAGGGTTAGGGTTAGCATGCGCCCTAGGATAATGTTAGGGTTAGGTTAGGGTTAGCATCAGCCCTAGGATAGTGTTAGTGTTAGGGTTAGCATCAGCCCTAGGATAGTGTTAGGGTTAGGGTTAGGGTTAGCATCCGCCCAAGGATAGTGTTAGGGTTAGGGTTAGGGTTAGCATCAGCCCTAGGATAGTGTTAGGGTTAGGGTTAACATAAACCCTAGGATAGTGTTAGGGTTAGGGTTAGGGTTATCATCAGGCCTAGGATAGTGTTAGGGTTAGGGTTAGGGTTAGCATCAGTTCAAGGATAGTGTTAGGGTTAGCGTTAGGGTTAGCATCTGCCCTAGGATAGTGTTAGGGTTAGGGTTAGGGTTAGCATCAGCCCAAGGATAGTGTTAGGGTTAGGGTTAGCATCAGCCCTAGGATAGTGTTAGGGTTAGGGTTAGGGTTAGCATCAGGCCCAGGATAGTGTTAGGGTTAGGGTTAGCATCAGCCCAAGGATAGTGTTAGGGTTAGGGTTAGGGTTAGCATCAGCCCTAGGATAGTGTCAGGGTTAGGGTTAGCATCAACCCTAGGATAGTGTTTGGGTTAGGGTTAGGGTTAGCATCAGCCCTAGGATAGTGTTAGGGTTAGGGATAGGGTTAGCATCAGCCCTAGGATAGTGTTAGTGTTAGGGTTAGCATCAGCCCTAGGATAGTGTTAGGGTTAGCGTTAGGGTTAGCATCAGCCCTAGGATAGTGTTAGGGTTAGGGTTAGGATCAGCCCTAGGATAGTGTTAGGGTGAGGGTTAGGGTTAGCATCAGCCGTAGGATAGTGTTAGGGTTAGGGTTAGCAACAGCCCTAGGTTAGTGTTAGGGTTAGGGTTAGGGTTAGCATCAGCCCTAGGATAGTGTTAGGGTTAGGGTTAACATCAGCCCTAGGATAGTGTTAGGGTTAGGGTTAGGGTTAGCATCAGCCCTAGGATAGTGTTAGGGTTAGGGTTAGCATCAACCCTAGGATAGTGTTAGGGTTAGTGTTAAGGTTAGCATCAGCCCTAGGATAGTGTTAGGGTTAGGGTTAGCTTCAGCCCTAGGATAGTGTTAGGGTTAGGGTTAGGGTTAGCATCAGCCCTTAGAGAGTGTTAGGGTTAGGGTTAGGGTTAGCATCAGCCCTAGGATAGTGTTAGTGTTAGGGTTAGCATCAGCCCTAGGATAGTGTTAGGGTTAGGGTTAGGGTTAGCATCCCCCCTAGGATAGTGTTAGGTTTAGGGTTAGGGATAGCATCAGCCCTAGGATAGTGTTAGGGTTAGGGTTAATATAAACCCTAGGATAGTGTTAGGGTTAGGGTGGGGGTTATCATCAGGCCTAGGATTATGTTAGGGTTAGGGTTAGGGTTAGCATCAGTTCAAGGATAGTTTTAGGGTTAGGGTTAGGGTTAGCATCAGCCGTAGGATAGTGTTAGGGTTAGGGTTAGCCTCAGCCCTAAGATAGTGTTAGAGTTAGGGTTAGGGTTAGCATCAGCCCTAGGATAATGTTAGGGTTAGGGTTAGGGTTAGCATCAGCCCTAGGATAGTGTTAGTGTTAGGGTTAGCATCAGCCCTAAGATAGTGTTAAGGTTAGGGTTAGGGTTAGCATCCGCCATAGGATAGTGTTAGGGTTAGGGTTAGGGTTAGCATCAGCCCAAGGATAGTGTTAGGGTTAGGGTTAGCATCAGCCCTAGGATGGTGTTAGGGTTAGGGTTAGGGTTAGCATCAGGCCCAGGATAGTGTTAGGGTTAGGGTTAGCATCAGCCCAAGGATAGTGTTAGGGTTAGGGTTAGGGTTAGCATCAGCCCTAGGATAGTGTTAGGGTTAGGGTTAGCATCAACCCTAGGATAGTGTTTGGGTTAGGGTTAGGGTTAGCATCAGCCCTAGGATAGTGTTACGGTTAGTGTTAGGGTTAGCATCAGCCCTAGGATAGTGTTAGGGCTAGGGTTAGGGTTAGCATCCGCCCTAGGATAATGTTAGGGTTAGGGATAGGGTTAGCATCAGCCCTAGGATAGTGTTAGTGTTAGGGTTAGCATCAGCCCTAGGATAGTGTTAGGGTTAGGGTTAGGGTTAGCATCCGCCCTACGATAGTGTTAGGGTTAGGGTTAGGGTTAGCATCAGCCCTAGGATAGTGTTACGGTTAGGGTTAGGGTTATCATCAGGCCTAGGATAGTGTTAGGGTTAGGGTTAGGGTTAGCATCAGTTCAAGGATAGTGTTAGGGTTAGCGTTAGGGTTAGCATCTGCCAAAGGATAGTGTTAGGGTTAGGGTTAGGGTTAGCATCAGCCCAAGGATAGTGTTACGGTTAGGGTTAGCATCAGCCCTAGGATAGTGTTAGGGTTAGGGTTAGGGTTAGCATCAGGCCCAGGATAGTGTTAGGGTTAGGGTTAGCATCAGCCCAAGGATAGTGTTAGGGTTAGGGTTAGGGTTAGCATCAGCCCTAGGATAGTGTTAGGGTTAGGGTTAGCATCAACCCTAGGATAGTGTTTGGGTTAGGGTTAGGGTTAGCATCAGCCCTAGGATAGTGTTAGTGTTAGGGTTAGCATCAGCCCTAGGATAGTGTTAGGGTTAGGGTTAGGGTTATCATCAGGCCTAGGATAGTGTTAGGGTTAGGGTTAGCATCAGCCCTAGGATAGTGTTAGGGTTAGGGATAGGGTTAGCATCAGCCCTTGGATAGTGTTAGGGTTAGGGTTAGCATTAGCCCTAGGATAGTGTTAGGGTTAGGGTTAGGGTTAGCATCCGCCCTAGGATAGTGTTAGTGTTAGGGTTAGCATCAGCCCTAGGATAGTGTTAGGGTTAGGGTTAGGGTTAGCATCCGCCCTAGGATAGTGTTAGGGTTAGGGTTAGGGTTAGCATCAGCCCAAGGATAGTGTTAGGGTTAGGGTTAGCATCAGCCCAAGGATAGTGTTAGGGTTAGGGTTAGGGTTAGCATCAGGCCCAGGATAGTGTAAGGGTTAGGGTTAGCATCAGCCCAAGGATAGAGTTAGGGTTAGGGTTAGGGTTAGCATCAGCCCTAGGATAGTGTTAGGGTTAGGGTTAGCATCAACCCTAGGATAGTGTTTGGGTTAGGGTTAGGGTTAGCATCAGCCCTAGGATAGTGTTAGGGTTAGGGTTAGGGTTACCATCAGCCCTAGGATAGTGTTAGTGTTAGGGTTAGCATCAGCCCTAGGATAGCGTTAGGGTTAGGGTTAGGGTTCGCATCAGCCCTAGGATAGTGTTAGTGTTAGGGTTAACATAAACCCTAGGATAGTGTTAGGGTTAGGGTTAGGGTTATAATCAGGCCTAGGATAGTGTTAGGGTTAGGGTTAGGGTTAGCATCAGTTCAAGGATAGTGTTAGGGTTAGCGTTAGGGTTAGCATCTGCCCTAGGATAGTGTTAGGGTTAGGGTTAGGGTTAGCATCAGCCCAAGGATAGTGTTAGGGTTAGGGTTAGCATCAGCCCTAGGATAGTGTTAGGGTTAGGGTTAGGGTTAGCATCAGGCCCAGGATAGTGTTAGGGTTAGGGTTAGCATCAGCCCAAGGATAGTGTTAGGTTTAGGGTTAGGGTTAGTATCAGCCCTAGGATAGTGTTAGGGTTAGGGTTAGCATCTACCCTAGGATAGTGTTTGGGTTAGGGTTAGGGTTAGCATCAGCCCTAGGATAGTGTTAGGGTTAGGGTTAAGGTTAGCATCAGCCCTAGGATAGTGTTAGTGTTAGGGTTAGCATCAGCCCTAGGATAGTGTTAGGGTTAGGGTTAGGGTTAGCATCAGCCCTAGTATAGTGTTAGGGTTAGGGTTAGCATCAGCCCTAGGATAGTGTTAGGGTTAGTGTTAGGGTTAGCATCAGCCCTAGGATAGTGTTAGGGTTAGGGTTAGCATCAGCCCTAGGATACTGTTAGGCTTAGGGATAGGGTTAGCATCAGGCCTAGGATAGTGTTAGTGTTAGGGTTAGCATCAGCAGTAGGATAGTGTTAGGGTTAGGGTTAGGGTTAGCATCCGCCCTAGGATAATGTTGGGGTTAGGGTTAGGGTTAGCATCAGCCCTAGGATAGTGTTAGTGTTAGGGTTAGCATCAGCCCTAGGATACTGCTAGGGTTAGGGTTAACATAAATCCTAGGATAGTGTTAGGGTTAGGGTTAGGGTTATCATCAGGCCTAGGATAGTGTTAGGGTAAGGGTTACGGTTAGCATCAGTTCAAGGATAGTGTTAGCGTTAGCGTTAGGGTTAGCATCAGCCGTAGGATAGTGTTAGGGTTAGGGTTAGCCTCAGCCCTAAGATAGTGTTAGAGTTAGGGTTAGGGTTAGCATCAGCCCTAGGATAATGTTAGGGTTAGGGTTAGGGTTATCATCAGCCCTAGGATAGTGTTAGTGTTAGGGTTAGCATCAGCCCTAGGATAGTGTTAGGGTTAGGGTTAGGGTTAGCATCCGCCCTAGGATAGTGTTAGGGTTAGGGTTAGGGTTAGCATCAGGCCTAGGATAGTGTTAGGGTTAGGGTTAACATAAACCCTAGGATAGTGTTAGGGTTACGGTTAGGGTTATCATCAGGCCTAGGATAGTGTTAGGGTTAGGGTTAGGGTTAGCATCAGTTCAAGGATAGTGTTAGGGTTAGCGTTAGGGTTAGCATCTGCCCTAGGATAGTGTTAGGGTTAGGGTTAGGGTTAGCATCAGCCCAAGGATAGTGTTAGGGTTAGGGTTAGCATCAGCCCTAGGATAGTGTTAGGGTTAGGGTTAGGGTTAGCATCAGCCCAAGGATAGTGTTAGGGTTAGGGTTAGGGTTAGCATCTGCCCTAGGATATTGTTAGAGTTAGGGTTAGGGTTAGCATCAGCCCAAGGATAGTGTTAGGGTTAGGGTTAGCATCAGCCTTAGGATAGTATTAGGGTTACGGTTAGGGTTAGCATCACGCCCAGGATAGTGTTAGGGTTAGGGTTAGCATCAGCCCAAGGAGAGTGTTAGGGTTAGGGTTAGGGTTAGCATCAGCCCTAGGATAGTGTTAGGGTTAGGGTTAGCATCAACCCTAGGATAGTGTTTGGGTTAGGGTTAGGGTTAGCATCAGCCCTAGGATAGTGTTAGGGTTAGGGTTAGCCTCAGCCCTAGGAGAGTGTTAGGGTTAGGGATAGGGTTAGCATCAGGCCTAGGATAGTGTTAGGGTTAGGGTTAGGGTTAGCATCAGCCCTAGGATAGTGTTAGGGTTAGGGTTAGCATCAGCCCTAGGATAGTGTCAGGGTTAGGGTTAGGGTTGTCATCAGGCCTAGGATAGTGTTAGGGTTAGGGTTAGCATCAGCTCTAGGATAGTGTTAGGGTTAGGGGTAGGGTTAGCATCAGCCCTAGGATAGTGTTAAGGTTAGGGTTATGGTTATCATCAGGCCTAGTACAGTGTGAGGTCTAGGGTTAGCATCAGACTTAGGATAGTGTTAGGGTTAGGGTTAGGGTTAGCATCAGCCCTAGGATAGTGTTAGGGTTAGGGTTAGCATCAGCCCTAGGATAGTGTTAGGGTTAGGGTTAGGGTTATCATCAGGCCTAGGATAGTGTTAGGGTTAGGGTTACCATCAGCCCTAGGATAGTGTTAGGGTTAGGGTTAGGGTTAGCATCAGCCCTAGGATAGTGTTAGGGTTAGGGTTAGCATCAGCCCTAGGATAGTGTTAGGGTTAGGGTTAGGGTTAGCATCAGGCCTAGGATAGTGTTAGGGTTAGGGTTAGCATCAGCCCTAGGATAGTGTTAGGGTTAGGGTTAGGGTTAGCATCAGCCGTAGGGTTAGGGTTAGGGTTAGCCTCAGCCCTAAGATAGTGTTAGAGTTAGGGTTAGGGTTAGCATCAGCCCTAGGATAGTGTTAGGGTTAGAGTTAGAGTTAGCATCAGCCCTTGGAGAGTGTTAGGGTTAGGGTTAGGGTTAGCATCAGCCCTAGGATAGTGTTAGTGTTAGGGTTAGCATCAGCCCTAGGATAGTGTTAGGGTTAGGGTTAGCATCAGCCCTAGGATAGTGTTAGGGTTAGGGTTAGGGTTAGCATCAGCCCTAGGATAGTGTTAGTGTTAGGGTTAGCATCAGCCCTAGGATAGTGTTAGGGTTAGGGTTAGGGTTAGCATCAGCCCTAGTATAGTGTTAGGGTTAGGGTTAGCATCAGCCCTAGGATAGTGTTAGGGTTAGTGTTAGGGTTAGCATCAGCCCTAGGATAGTGTTAGGGTTAGGGTTAGCATCAGCCCTAGGATACTGTTAGGCTTAGGGATAGGGTTAGCATCAGGCCTAGGATAGTGTTAGTGTTAGGGTTAGCATCAGCAGTAGGATAGTGTTAGGGTTAGGGTTAGGGTTAGCATCCGCCCTAGGATAATGTTGGGGTTAGGGTTAGGGTTAGCATCAGCCCTAGGATAGTGTTAGTGTTAGGGTTAGCATCAGCCCTAGGATACTGCTAGGGTTAGGGTTAACATAAATCCTAGGATAGTGTTAGGGTTAGGGTTAGGGTTATCATCAGGCCTAGGATAGTGTTAGGGTAAGGGTTACGGTTAGCATCAGTTCAAGGATAGTGTTAGCGTTAGCGTTAGGGTTAGCATCAGCCGTAGGATAGTGTTAGGGTTAGGGTTAGCCTCAGCCCTAAGATAGTGTTAGAGTTAGGGTTAGGGTTAGCATCAGCCCTAGGATAATGTTAGGGTTAGGGTTAGGGTTAGCATCCGCCCTAGGATAGTGTTAGGGTTAGGGTTAGGGTTAGCATCAGGCCTAGGATAGTGTTAGGGTTAGGGTTAGCATCAGCCCTAGGATAGTGTTAGGGTTAGGGTTAGGGTTAGCATCCGCCCTAGGATAGTGTTAGGGTTAGGGTTAGGGTTAGCATCAGGCCTAGGATAGTGTTAGGGTTAGGGTTAACATAAACCCTAGGATAGTGTTAGGGTTACGGTTAGGGTTATCATCAGGCCTAGGATAGTGTTAGGGTTAGGGTTAGGGTTAGCATCAGTTCAAGGATAGTGTTAGGGTTAGCGTTAGGGTTAGCATCTGCCCTAGGATAGTGTTAGGGTTAGGGTTAGGGTTAGCATCAGCCCAAGGATAGTGTTAGGGTTAGGGTTAGCATCAGCCCTAGGATAGTGTTAGGGTTAGGGTTAGGGTTAGCATCAGCCCAAGGATAGTGTTAGGGTTAGGGTTAGGGTTAGCATCTGCCCTAGGATATTGTTAGAGTTAGGGTTAGGGTTAGCATCAGCCCAAGGATAGTGTTAGGGTTAGGGTTAGCATCAGCCTTAGGATAGTATTAGGGTTACGGTTAGGGTTAGCATCACGCCCAGGATAGTGTTAGGGTTAGGGTTAGCATCAGCCCAAGGAGAGTGTTAGGGTTAGGGTTAGGGTTAGCATCAGCCCTAGGATAGTGTTAGGGTTAGGGTTAGCATCAACCCTAGGATAGTGTTTGGGTTAGGGTTAGGGTTAGCATCAGCCCTAGGATAGTGTTAGGGTTAGGGTTAGCCTCAGCCCTAGGAGAGTGTTAGGGTTAGGGATAGGGTTAGCATCAGGCCTAGGATAGTGTTAGGGTTAGGGTTAGGGTTAGCATCAGCCCTAGGATAGTGTTAGGGTTAGGGTTAGCATCAGCCCTAGGATAGTGTCAGGGTTAGGGTTAGGGTTGTCATCAGGCCTAGGATAGTGTTAGGGTTAGGGTTAGCATCAGCTCTAGGATAGTGTTAGGGTTAGGGGTAGGGTTAGCATCAGCCCTAGGATAGTGTTAAGGTTAGGGTTATGGTTATCATCAGGCCTAGTACAGTGTGAGGTCTAGGGTTAGCATCAGACTTAGGATAGTGTTAGGGTTAGGGTTAGGGTTAGCATCAGCCCTAGGATAGTGTTAGGGTTAGGGTTAGCATCAGCCCTAGGATAGTGTTAGGGTTAGGGTTAGGGTTATCATCAGGCCTAGGATAGTGTTAGGGTTAGGGTTACCATCAGCCCTAGGATAGTGTTAGGGTTAGGGTTAGGGTTAGCATCAGCCCTAGGATAGTGTTAGGGTTAGGGTTAGCATCAGCCCTAGGATAGTGTTAGGGTTAGGGTTAGGGTTAGCATCAGGCCTAGGATAGTGTTAGGGTTAGGGTTAGCATCAGCCCTAGGATAGTGTTAGGGTTAGGGTTAGGGTTAGCATCAGCCGTAGGGTTAGGGTTAGGGTTAGCCTCAGCCCTAAGATAGTGTTAGAGTTAGGGTTAGGGTTAGCATCAGCCCTAGGATAGTGTTAGGGTTAGAGTTAGAGTTAGCATCAGCCCTTGGAGAGTGTTAGGGTTAGGGTTAGGGTTAGCATCAGCCCTAGGATAGTGTTAGTGTTAGGGTTAGCATCAGCCCTAGGATAGTGTTAGGGTTAGGGTTAGCATCAGCCCTAGGATAGTGTTAGGGTTAGGGTTAGGGTTAGCATCAGGCCTAGGATAGTGTTAGTGTTAGGGTTAGCATCAGCCCTAGGATAGTGTTAGGGTTAGGGTTAGGGTTAGCATCCGCCCTAGGATAATGTTGGGGTTAGGGTTAGGGTTAGCATCAGCCCTAGGATAGTGTTAGTGTTAGGGTTAGCATCAGCCCTAGGATAGTGTTAGGGTTAGGGTTAGGGTTAGCATCCGCCCTAGGATAGTGTTAGGGTTAGGGTTAGGGTTAGCATCAGCCCTAGGATAGTGTTAGGGTTAGGGTTAACATAAATCCTAGGATAGTATTAGGGTTAGGGTTAGGGTTATCATCAGGCCTAGGATAGTGTTAGGGTAAGGGTTAGGGTTAGCATCAGTTCAAGGATAGTGTTAGCGTTAGCGTTAGGGTTAGCATCTGCCCTAGGATAGTGTTAGGGTTAGGGTTAGGGTTAGCATCAGCCCAAGGATAGTGTTAGGGTTAGGGTTAGCATCAGCCCTAGGATAGTGTTAGGGTTAGGGTTAGTGTTAGCATCAGGCCCAGGATAGTGTTAGTGTTAGGGTTAGCATCAGCCCAAGGATAGTGTTAGGGTTAGGGTTAGGGTTAGCATCAGCCCTAGGATAGTGTTAGGGTTAGGGTTAGCATCAACCCTAGGATAATGTTTGTGTTAGGGTTAGGGTTAGCATCAGCCCTAGGATAGTGTTAGGGTTAGGGTTAGCCTCAGCCCTAGGAGAGTGTTAGGGTTAGGGATAGGGTTAGCATCAGGCCTAGGATAGTGTTAGAGTTAGGGTTAGGGTTAGCATCAGCCATAGGATAGTGTTAGGGTTAGGGTTAGCATCAGCCCTAGGATAGTGTCAGGGTTAGGGTTAGGGTTATCATCAGGCCTAGGATAGTGTTATGGTTAGGGTTAGCATCAGCTCTAGGATAGTGTTAGGGTTAGGTTTGGGGTTAGCATCAGCCCTAGGATAGTATTAAGGTTAGGGTTAGGGTTATCATCAGGCCTAGGATAGTGTGAGGGCTAGGGTTAGCATCAGACTTAGGATAGTGTTAGGGTTATGGTTAGGGTTAGCATCAGCCCTAGGATAGTGTTAGGGTTAGGGTTAGCATCAGCCCTAGGATAGTGTTAGGGTTAGGGTTAGGGTTAGCATCAGCCCTAGGATAGTGTTAGGGTTAGGGTTAGCATAAGCCCTAGGATAGTGTTAGGGTTAGGGTTAGAGTTACCATCAGCCCTAGGATAGTGTTAGGGTTAGGGTTAGCATCAACCCTAGGATAGAGTTAAGGTTAGGGTTAGGGTTAGCATCAGGCCTAGGATAGTGTTATGGTTAGGGTTAGCATCAGCCCTAGGATAGTGTTAGGGTTAGGGTTCGGGTTAGCATCAGCCGTAGGATAGTGTTAGGGTTAGGGTTAGCCTCAGCCCTAAGATAGTGTTAGAGTTAGGGTTAGGGTTAGCATCAGCCCTAGGATAGTGTTAGGGTTAGGGTTAGGGTTAGCATCAGCCCTTGGAGAGTGTTAGGGTTAGATTTAGGGTTAGCATCAGCCCTAGGATAGTGTTAGTGTTAGGGTTAGCATCAGCCCTAGGATAGTGTTAGTGTTAGGGTTAGCATCAGCCCTAGGATAGTGTTAGGGTTAGGGTTAGGGTTAGCATCAGGCCTAGGATAGTGTTAGTGTTAGGGTTAGCATCAGCCCTAGGATAGTGTTATGGCTAGGGTTAGGGTTAGCATCCGCCCTAGGATAATGTTAGGGTTAGGGATAGGTTTAGCATCAGCCCTAGGATAGTGTTAGTGTTAGGGTTAGCATCAGCCCTAGGATAGTGTTACGGTTAGGGTTAGGGTTAGCATCCGCCCTAGGATAGTGTTAGGGTTAGGGTTAGGGTTAGCATCAGCCCTAGGATAGTGTTACGGTTAGGGTTAGGGTTATCATCAGGCCTAGGATAGTGTTAGGGTTAGGGTTAGGGTTAGCATCAGTTCAAGGATAGTGTTAGGGTTAGCGTTAGGGTTAGCATCTGCCCTAGGATAGTGTTAGGGTTAGGGTTAGGGTTAGCATCAGCCCTAGGATAGTGTTAGGGTTAGGGTTAGCATCAGCCCTAGGATAGTGTTAGGGTTAGGGTTAGGGTTAGCATCAGGCCTAGGATAGTGTTAGGGTTAGGGTTAGCATCAGCCCTAGGATAGTGTTAGGGTTAGGGTTAGGGTTAGCATCAGCCGTAGGGTTAGGGTTAGGGTTAGCCTCAGCCCTAAGATAGTGTTAGAGTTAGGGTTAGGGTTAGCATCAGCCCTAGGATAGTGTTAGGGTTAGAGTTAGAGTTAGCATCAGCCCTTGGAGAGTGTTAGGGTTAGGGTTAGGGTTAGCATCAGCCCTAGGATAGTGTTAGTGTTAGGGTTAGCATCAGCCCTAGGATAGTGTTAGGGTTAGGGTTAGCATCAGCCCTAGGATAGTGTTAGGGTTAGGGTTAGGGTTAGCATCAGGCCTAGGATAGTGTTAGTGTTAGGGTTAGCATCAGCCCTAGGATAGTGTTAGGGTTAGGGTTAGGGTTAGCATCCGCCCTAGGATAATGTTGGGGTTAGGGTTAGGGTTAGCATCAGCCCTAGGATAGTGTTAGTGTTAGGGTTAGCATCAGCCCTAGGATAGTGTTAGGGTTAGGGTTAGGGTTAGCATCCGCCCTAGGATAGTGTTAGGGTTAGGGTTAGGGTTAGCATCAGCCCTAGGATAGTGTTAGGGTTAGGGTTAACATAAATCCTAGGATAGTATTAGGGTTAGGGTTAGGGTTATCATCAGGCCTAGGATAGTGTTAGGGTAAGGGTTAGGGTTAGCATCAGTTCAAGGATAGTGTTAGCGTTAGCGTTAGGGTTAGCATCTGCCCTAGGATAGTGTTAGGGTTAGGGTTAGGGTTAGCATCAGCCCAAGGATAGTGTTAGGGTTAGGGTTAGCATCAGCCCTAGGATAGTGTTAGGGTTAGGGTTAGTGTTAGCATCAGGCCCAGGATAGTGTTAGTGTTAGGGTTAGCATCAGCCCAAGGATAGTGTTAGGGTTAGGGTTAGGGTTAGCATCAGCCCTAGGATAGTGTTAGGGTTAGGGTTAGCATCAACCCTAGGATAATGTTTGTGTTAGGGTTAGGGTTAGCATCAGCCCTAGGATAGTGTTAGGGTTAGGGTTAGCCTCAGCCCTAGGAGAGTGTTAGGGTTAGGGATAGGGTTAGCATCAGGCCTAGGATAGTGTTAGTGTTAGGGTTAGGGTTAGCATCAGCCATAGGATAGTGTTAGGGTTAGGGTTAGCATCAGCCCTAGGATAGTGTCAGGGTTAGGGTTAGGGTTATCATCAGGCCTAGGATAGTGTTATGGTTAGGGTTAGCATCAGCTCTAGGATAGTGTTAGGGTTAGGTTTGGGGTTAGCATCAGCCCTAGGATAGTATTAAGGTTAGGGTTAGGGTTATCATCAGGCCTAGGATAGTGTGAGGGCTAGGGTTAGCATCAGACTTAGGATAGTGTTAGGGTTATGGTTAGGGTTAGCATCAGCCCTAGGATAGTGTTAGGGTTAGGGTTAGCATCAGCCCTAGGATAGTGTTAGGGTTAGGGTTAGGGTTAGCATCAGCCCTAGGATAGTGTTAGGGTTAGGGTTAGCATAAGCCCTAGGATAGTGTTAGGGTTAGGGTTAGAGTTACCATCAGCCCTAGGATAGTGTTAGGGTTAGGGTTAGCATCAACCCTAGGATAGAGTTAAGGTTAGGGTTAGGGTTAGCATCAGGCCTAGGATAGTGTTATGGTTAGGGTTAGCATCAGCCCTAGGATAGTGTTAGGGTTAGGGTTCGGGTTAGCATCAGCCGTAGGATAGTGTTAGGGTTAGGGTTAGCCTCAGCCCTAAGATAGTGTTAGAGTTAGAGTTAGGGTTAGCATCAGCCCTAGGATAGTGTTAGGGTTAGGGTAAGGGTTAGCATCAGCCCTTGGAGAGTGTTAGGGTTAGATTTAGGGTTAGCATCAGCCCTAGGATAGTGTTAGTGTTAGGGTTAGCATCAGCCCTAGGATAGTGTTAGTGTTAGGGTTAGCATCAGCCCTAGGATAGTGTTAGGGTTAGGGTTAGGGTTAGCATCAGGCCTAGGATAGTGTTAGTGTTAGGGTTAGCATCAGCCCTAGGATAGTGTTATGGCTAGGGTTAGGGTTAGCATCCGCCCTAGGATAATGTTAGGGTTAGGGATAGGGTTAGCATCAGCCCTAGGATAGTGTTAGTGTTAGGGTTAGCATCAGCCCTAGGATAGTGTTACGGTTAGGGTTAGGGTTAGCATCCGCCCTAGGATAGTGTTAGGGTTAGGGTTAGGGTTAGCATCAGCCCTAGGATAGTGTTACGGTTAGGGTTAGGGTTATCATCAGGCCTAGGATAGTGTTAGGGTTAGGGTTAGGGTTAGCATCAGTTCAAGGATAGTGTTAGGGTTAGCGTTAGGGTTAGCATCTGCCCTAGGATAGTGTTAGGGTTAGGGTTAGGGTTAGCATCAGCCCAAGGATAGTGTTAGGGTTAGGGTTAGCATCAGCCCTAGGATAGTGTTAGGGTTAGGGTTAGGGTTAGCATCAGGCCCAGGATAGTGTTAGGGTTAGGGTTAGCATCAGCCCAAGGATAGTGTTAGGGTTAGGGTTAGGGTTAGCATCAGCCCTAGGATAGTGTTAGGGTTAGGGTTAGCATCAATCCTAGGATAGTGTTTGGGTTAGGGTTAGGGTTAGCATCAGCCCTAGGATAGTGTTAGTGTTAGGGTTAGCATCAGCCCTAGGATAGTGTTAGGGTTAGGGTTAGGGTTATCATCAGGCCTAGGATAGTGTTAGGGTTAGGGTTAGCATCAGCCCTAGGATAGTGTTAGGGTTAGGGATAGGGTTAGCATCAGCCCTTGGATAGTGTTAGGGTTAGGGTTAGCATTAGCCCTAGGATAGTGTTAGGGTTAGGGTTAGGGTTAGCATCAGCCCTAGGATAGTGTTAGGGTTAGGGTTAGCATCAGCCCTAGGATAGTGTTAGGGTTAGGGTTAGGGTTAGCATCAGCTGTAGGATAGTGTTAGGGTTAGGGTTAGCCTCAGCCCTAAGATAGTGTTAGAGTTAGGGTTAGGGTTAGCATCAGCCCTAGGATAATGTTAGGGTTAGGGTTAGGGTTAGCATCAACCCTAGGATAGTGTTAGTGTTAGGGTTAGCATCAGCCCTAGGATAGTGTTAGGGTTAGGGTTAGGGTTAGCATCCGCCCTAGGATAGTGTTAGGGTTAGGGTTAGGGTTAGCATCAGCCCAAGGATAGTGTTAGGGTTAGGGTTAGCATCAGCCCAAGGATAGTGTTAGGGTTAGGGTTAGGGTTAGCATCAGGCCCAGGATAGTGTTAGGGTTAGGGTTAGCATCAGCCCAAGGATGGTGTTAGGGTTAGGGTTAGGGTTAGCATCAGCCCTAGGATAGTGTTAGGGTTAGGGTTAGCATCAACCCTAGGATAGTGTTTGGGTTAGGGTTAGGGTTAGCATCAGCCCTAGGATAGTGTTAGGGTTAGGGTTAGGGTTAGCATCAGCCCTAGGATAGTGTTAGTGTTAGGGTTAGCATCAGCCCTAGGATAGTGTTAGGGTTAGGGTTAGGGTTAGCATCAGCCCTAGGATAGTGTTAGTGTTAGGGTTAACATAAACCCTAGGATAGTGTTAGGGTTAGGGTTAGGGTTATAATCAGGCCTAGGATAGTGTTAGGGTTAGGGTTAGGGTTAGCATCAGTTCAAGGATAGTGTTAGGGTTAGCGTTAGGGTTAGCATCTGCCCTAGGATAGTGTTAGGGTTAGGGTTAGGGTTAGCATCAGCCCAAGGATAGTGTTAGGGTTAGGGTTAGCATCAGCCCTAGGATAGTGTTAGGGTTAGGGTTAGGGTTAGCATCAGGCCCAGGATAGTGTTAGGGTTAGGGTTAGCATCAGCCCAAGGATAGTGTTAGGGTTAGGGTTAGGGTTAGTATCAGCCCTAGGATAGTGTTAGGGTTAGGGTTAGCATCTACCCTAGGATAGTGTTTGGGTTAGGGTTAGGGTTAGCATCAGCCCTAGGATAGTGTTAGGGTTAGGGTTAAGGTTAGCATCAGCCCTAGGATAGTGTTAGTGTTAGGGTTAGCATCAGCCCTAGGATAGTGTTAGGGTTAGGGTTAGGGTTAGCATCAGCCCTAGGATAGTGTTAGGGTTAGGGTTAGCATCAGCCCTAGGATAGTGTTAGGGTTAGTGTTAGGGTTAGCATCAGCCCTAGGATAGTGTTAGGGTTAGGGTTAGCATCAGCCCTAGGATACTGTTAGGCTTAGGGATAGGGTTAGCATCAGGCCTAGGATAGTGTTAGTGTTAGGGTTAGCATCAGCAGTAGGATAGTGTTAGGGTTAGGGTTAGGGTTAGCATCCGCCCTAGGATAATGTTGGGGTTAGGGTTAGGGTTAGCATCAGCCCTAGGATAGTGTTAGTGTTAGGGTTAGCATCAGCCCTAGGATACTGCTAGGGTTAGGGTTAACATAAATCCTAGGATAGTGTTAGGGTTAGGGTTAGGGTTATCATCAGGCCTAGGATAGTGTTAGGGTAAGGGTTACGGTTAGCATCAGTTCAAGGATAGTGTTAGCGTTAGCGTTAGGGTTATCATCAGCCGTAGGATAGTGTTAGGGTTAGGGTTAGCCTCAGCCCTAAGATAGTGTTAGAGTTAGGGTTAGGGTTAGCATCAGCCCTAGGATAATGTTAGGGTTAGGGTTAGGGTTATCATCAGCCCTAGGATAGTGTTAGTGTTAGGGTTAGCATCAGCCCTAGGATAGTGTTAGGGTTAGGGTTAGGGTTAGCATCCGCCCTAGGATAGTGTTAGGGTTAGGGTTAGGGTTAGCATCAGGCCTAGGATAGTGTTAGGGTTAGGGTTAACATAAACCCTAGGATAGTGTTAGGGTTAGGGTTAGGGTTATCATCAGGCCTAGGATAGTGTTAGGGTTAGGGTTAGGGTTAGCATCAGTTCAAGGATAGTGTTAGGGTTAGCGTTAGGGTTAGCATCTGCCCTAGGATAGTGTTAGGGTTAGGGTTAGGGTTAGCATCAGCCCAAGGATAGTGTTAGGGTTAGGGTTAGCATCAGCCCTAGGATAGTGTTAGGGTTAGGGTTAGGGTTAGCATCAGGCCCCGGATAGTGTTAGGGTTAGGGTTAGCATCAGCCCAAGGATAGTGTTAGGGTTAGGGTTAGGGTTAGCATCTGCCCTAGGATATTGTTAGAGTTAGGGTTAGGGTTAGCATCAGCCCAAGGATAGTGTTAGGGTTAGGGTTAGCATCAGCCTTAGGATAGTATTAGGGTTACGGTTAGGGTTAGCATCACGCCCAGGATAGTGTTAATGTTAGGGTTAGCATCAGCCCAAGGATAGTGTTAGGGTTAGGGTTAGGGTTAGCATCAGCCCTAGGATAGTGTTAGGGTTAGGGTTAGCATCAACCCTAGGATAGTGTTTGGGTTAGGGTTAGGGTTAGCATCAGCCCTAGGATAGTGTTAGGGTTAGGGTTAGCCTCAGCCCTAGGAGAGTGTTAGGGTTAGGGATAGGGTTAGCATCAGGCCTAGGATAGTGTTAGGGTTAGGGTTAGGGTTAGAATCAGCCCTAGGATAGTGTTAGGGTTAGGGTTAGCATCAGCCCTAGGATAGTGTCAGGGTTAGGGTTAGGGTTGTCATCAGGCCTAGGATAGTGTTAGGGTTAGGGTTAGCATCAGCTCTAGGATAGTGTTAGGGTTAGGGTTAGGGTTAGCATCAGCCCTAGGATAGTGTTAAGGTTAGGGTTATGGTTATCATCAGGCCTAGTATAGTGTGAGGTCTAGGGTTAGCATCAGACTTAGGATAGTGTTAGGGTTAGGGATAGGGTTAGCATCAGCCCTAGGATAGTGTTAGGGTTAGGGTTAGCATCAGCCCTAGGATAGTGTTAGGGTTAGGCTTAGGGATATCATCAGGCCTAGGATAGTGTTAAGGTTAGGGTTAGCATCAGCCCTAGGATAGTGTTAGGGTTAGGGTTAGGGTTAGCATCAGCCCTAGGATAGTGTTAGGGTTAGGGTTAGCATCAGCCCTAGGATAGTGTTAGGGTTAGGGTTAGGGTTAGCGTCAGGCCTAGGATAGTGTTAGGGTTAGGGTTAGCATCAGCCCTAGGATAGTGTTAGGGTTAGGGTTAGGGTTAGCATCAGCCGTAGGGTTAGGGTTAGGGTTAGCCTCAGCCCTAAGATAGTGTTAGAGTTAGGGTTAGGGTTAGCATCAGCCCTAGGATAGTGTTAGGGTTAGGGTTAGAGTTAGCATCAGCCCTTGGAGAGTGTTTGGGTTAAGGTTAGGGTGAGCATCAGCCCTAGGATAGTGTTTGTGTTAGGGTTAGCATCAGCCCTAGGATAGTGTTAGGGTTAGGGTTAGCATCAGCCCTAGGATAGTGTTAGGTTTAGGGTTAGGGTTAGCATCAGGCCTAGGATAGTGTTAGTGTTAGGGTTAGCATCAGCCCTAGGATAGTGTTAGTGTTAGGGTTAGCATCAGCCCTAGGATAGTGTTAGGGTTAGGGTTAGGGTTAGCATCAGGCCTAGGATAGTGTTAGTGTTAGGATTAGCATCAGCCCTAGGATAGTGTTAGGGCTAGGGTTAGGGTTAGCATCCGCCCTAGGATAATGTTAGGGTTAGGTTAGGGTTAGCATCAGCCCTAGGATAGTGTTAGTGTTAGGGTTAGCATCAGCCCTAGGATAGTGTTAGGGTTAGGGTTAGGGTTAGCATCAGCCCTAGGATAGTGTTAGGGTTAGGGTTAACATAAACCCTAGGATACTGTTAGGGTTAGGGTTAGGGTTATCATCAGGCCTAGGATAGTGTTAGGGTTATGGTTAGGGTTAGCATCAGTTCAAGGATAGTGTTAGGGTTAGCGTTAGGGTTAGCATCTGCCCTAGGATAGTGTTAGGGTTAGGGTTAGGGTTAGCATCAGCCCAAGGATAGTGTTAGGGTTAGGGTTAGCATCAGCCCTAGGATAGTGTTAGGGTTAGGGTTAGGGTTAGCATCAGGCCCAGGATAGTGTTAGGGTTAGGGTTAGCATCAGCCCAAGGATAGTGTTAGGGTTAGGGTTAGGGTTAGCATCAGCCCTAGGATAGTGTCAGGGTTAGGGTTAGCATCAGCCCTAGGATAGTGTTAGGGTTAGGGATAGGGTTAGCATCAGCCCTAGGATAGTGTTAGTGTTAGGGTTAGCATCAGCCCTAGGATAGTGTTAGGGTTAGCGTTAGGGTTAGCATCAGCCCTAGGATAGTGTTAGGGTTAGGGTTAGCATCAGCCCTAGGATAGTGTTAGGGTTAGGGTTAGGGTTAGCATCAGCCGTAGGATAGTGTTAGGGTTAGGGTTAGCATCAGCCCTAGGTTAGTGTTAGGGTTAGGGTTAACATCAGCCCTAGGATAGTGTTAGGGTTAGGGTTAGGGTTAGCATCAGCCCTTAGAGAGTGTTAGGGTTAGGGTTAGGGTTAGCATCAGCCCTAGGATAGTGTTAGTGTTAGGGTTAGCATCAGCCCTAGGATAGTGTTAGGGTTAGGGTTAGGGTTAGCATCAGCCCTAGGATAGTGTTAGGGTTAGGGTTAGCATCAACCCTAGGATAGTGTTAGGGTTAGTGTTAAGGTTAGCATCAGCCCTAGGATAGTGTTAGGGTTAGGGTTAGCTTCAGCCCTAGGATAGTGTTAGGGTTAGGGTTAGGGTTAGCATCAGCCCTTAGAGAGTGTTAGGGTTAGGGTTAGGGTTAGCATCAGCCCTAGGATAGTGTTAGTGTTAGGGTTAGCATCAGCCCTAGGATAGTGTTAGGGTTAGGGTTAGGGTTAGCATCCCCCCTAGGATAGTGTTAGGTTTAGGGTTAGGGTTAGCATCAGCCCTAGGATAGTGTTAGGGTTAGGGTTAATATAAACCCTAGGATAGTGTTAGGGTTAGGGTGGGGGTTATCATCAGGCCTAGGATTGTGTTAGGGTTAGGGTTAGGGTTAGCATCAGTTCAAGGATAGTTTTAGGGTTAGCGTTAGGGTTAGCATCAGCCCTAGGATAGTGTTAGTGTTAGGGTTAGGGTTAGCATCAGCCCTAGGATAGTGTTAGGGTTAGGGTTAGCATCAGCCCTTGGATAGTGTTAGGGTTAGGGTTAGGGTTATCATCAGGCCTAGGATAGTGTTAGGGTTAGGGTTAGCATCAGCCCTAGGATAGTGTTAGGGTTAGGGTTAGGGTTAGCATCAGCCCTTGGATAGTGTTAGGGTTAGGGTTAGCATTAGCCCTAGGATAGTGTTAGGGTTAGGGTTAGGGTTAGCATCAGCCCTAGGATAGTGTTAGGGTTAGGGTTAGCATCAGCCCTAGGATAGTGTTAGGGTTAGGGTTAGGGTTAGCATCAGCCGTAGGATAGTGTTAGGGTTGGGGTTAGCCTCAGCCCTAAGATAGTGTTAGAGTTAGGGTTAGGGTTAGCATCAGCCCTAGGATAATGTTAGGGTTAGGGTTAGGGTTAGCATCACCCCTAGGAAAGTGTTAGTGTTAGGGTTAGCATCAGCCCTAAGATAGTGTTAAGGTTAGGGTTAGGGTTAGCATCCGCCCTAGGATAGTGTTAGGGTTAGGGTTAGGGTTAGCATCAGCCCAAGGATAGTGTTAGGGTTAGGGTTAGCATCAGCCCTAGGATGGTGTTAGGGTTAGGGTTAGGGTTAGCATGAGGCCCAGGATAGTGTTAGGGTTAGGGTTAGCATCAGCCCAAGGATAGTGTTAGGGTTAGGGTTAGGGTTAGCATCAGCCCTAGGATAGTGTTAGGGTTAGGGTTAACATCAACCCTAGGATAGTGTTTGGGTTAGGGTTAGGGTTAGCATCAGCCCTAGGATAGTGTTACGGTTAGGGTTAGGGTTAGCATCAGCCCTAGGATAGTGTTAGGGTTAGGGTTAGGGTTATCATCAGGCCTAGGATAGTGTTAGGGTTAGGGTTAGGGTTAGCATCAGTTCAAGGATAGTGTTAGGGTTAGCGTTAGGGTTAGCATCTGCCCTAGGATAGTGTTAGGGTTAGGGTTAGGGTTAGCATCAGCCCAAGGATAGTGTTAGGGTTAGGGTTAGCATCAGCCCTAGGATAGTGTTAGGGTTAGGGTTAGGGTTAGCATCAGGCCCCGGATAGTGTTAGGGTTAGGGTTAGCATCAGCCCAAGGATAGTGTTAGGGTTAGGGTTAGGGTTAGCATCTGCCCTAGGATATTGTTAGGGTAAGGGTTAGGGTTAGCATCAGCCCAAGGATAGTGTTAGGGTTAGGGTTAGCATCAGCCTTAGGATAGTGTTAGGGTTACGGTTAGGGTTAGCATCACGCCCAGGATAGTGTTAGGGTTAGGGTTAGCATCAGCCCAAGGATAGTGTTAGGGTTAGGGTTAGGGTTAGCATCAGCCCTAGGATAGTGTTAGGGTTAGGGTTAGCATCAACCCTAGGATAGTGTTTGGGTTAGGGTTAGGGTTAGCATCAGCCCTAGGATAGTGTTAGGGTTAGGGTTAGCCTCAGCCCTAGGAGAGTGTTAGGTTTAGGGATAGGGTTAGCATCAGGCCTAGGATAGTGTTAGGGTTAGGGTTAGGGTTAGCATCAGCCCTAGGATAGTGTTAGGGTTAGGGTTAGCATCAGCCCTAGGATAGTGTCAGGGTTAGGGTTAGGGTTGTCATCAGGCCTAGGATAGTGTTAGGGTTAGGGTTAGCATCAGCTCTAGGATAGTGTTAGGGTTAGGGTTAGGGTTAGCATCAGCCCTAGGATAGTGTTAAGGTTAGGGTTATGGTTATCATCAGGCCTAGTACAGTGTGAGGTCTAGGGTTAGCATCAGACTTAGGATAGTGTTAGGTTTAGGGTTAGGGTTAGCATCAGCCCTAGGATAGTGTTAGGGTTAGGGTTAGCATCAGCCCTAGGATAGTGTTAGGGTTAGGGTTAGGGTTATCATCAGGCCTAGGATAGTGTTAGGGTTAGGGTTACCATCAGCCCCAGGATAGTGTTAAGGTTAGGGTTAGGGTTAGCATCAGCCCTAGGATAGTGTTAGGGTTAGGGTTAGCATCAGCCTTAGGATAGTGTTAGGGTTAGGGTTAGGGTTAGCATCAGGCCTAGGATAGTGTTAGGGTTAGGGTTAGCATCAGCCCTAGGATAGTGTTAGGGTTAGGGTTAGGGTTAGCATCAGCCGTAGGGTTAGGGTTAGGGTTAGCCTCACCCTAAGATAGTGTTAGAGTTAGGGTTAGGGTTAGCATCAGCCCTAGGATAGTGTTAGGGTTAGGGTTAGAGTTAGCATCAGCCCTTGGAGAGTGTTAGGGTTAGGGTTAGGGTTAGCATCAGCCCTAGGATAGTGTTAGGGTTAGGGTTAGGGTTAGCATCAGCCCTAGGATAGTGTTAGTGTTAGGGTTAGCATCAGCCCTAGGATAGTGTTAGGGTTAGGGTTAGCATCAGCCCTAGGATAGTGTTAGGGTTAGGGTTAGGGTTAGCATCAGGCCTAGGATAGTGTTAGTGTTAGGGTTAGCATCAGCCCTAGGATAGTGTTAGGGTTAGGGTTAGGGTTAGCATCCGCCCTAGGATAATGTTGGGGTTAGGGTTAGGGTTAGCATCAGCCCTAGGATAGTGTTAGTGTTAGGGTTAGCATCAGCCCTAGGATAGTGTTAGGGTTAGGGTTAGGGTTAGCATCCGCCCTAGGATAGTGTTAGGGTTAGGGTTAGGGTTAGCATCAGCCCTAGGATAGTGTTAGGGTTAGGGTTAACATAAATCCTAGGATAGTGTTAGGGTTAGGGTTAGGGTTATCATCAGGCCTAGGATAGTGTTAGGGTAAGGGTTAGGGTTAGCATCAGTTCAAGGATAGTGTTAGCGTTAGCGTTAGGGTTAGCATCTGCCCTAGGATAGTGTTAGGGTTAGGGTTAGGGTTAGCATCAGCCCAAGGATAGTGTTAGGGTTAGGGTTAGCATCAGCCCTAGGATAGTGTTAGGGTTAGGGTTAGGGTTAGCATCAGGCCCAGGATAGTGTTAGTGTTAGGGTTAGCATCAGCCCAAGGATAGTGTTAGGGTTAGGGTTAGGGTTAGCATGAGCCCTAGGATAGTGTTAG
Organism: Lemur catta; assembly: GCF_020740605.2. NCBI lineage: Eukaryota > Metazoa > Chordata > Mammalia > Primates > Lemuridae > Lemur > Lemur catta. The sequence goes on along the minus strand of NW_025423852.1, from coordinate 498,009 downwards.
GGTTAGGGTTAGCATCAACCCTAGGATAGTGTTTGGGTTAGGGTTAGGGTTAGCATCAGCCCTAGGATAGTGTTAGGGTTAGGGTTAGCCTCAGCCCTAGGAGAGTGTTAGGGTTAGGGATAGGGTTAGCATCAGGCCTAGGATAGTGTTAGTGTTAGGGTTAGGGTTAGCATCAGCCATAGGATAGTGTTAGGGTTAGGGTTAGCATCAGCCCTAGGATAGTGTCATGGTTAGGGTTAGGGTTATCATCAGGCCTAGGATAGTGTTATGGTTAGGGTTAGCATCAGCTCTAGGATAGTGTTAGGGTTAGGTTTGGGGTTAGCATCAGCCCTAGGATAGTATTAAGGTTAGGGTTAGGGTTATCATCAGGCCTAGGATAGTGTGAGGGCTAGGGTTAGCATCAGACTTAGGATAGTGTTAGGGTTATGGTTAGGGTTAGCATCAGCCCTAGGATAGTGTTAGGGTTAGGGTTAGCATCAGGCCTAGGATAGTGTTAGGGTTAGGGTTAGGGTTAGCATCAGCCCTAGTATAGTGTTAGGGTTAGGGTTAGCATCAGCCCTAGGATAGTGTTAGGGTTAGGGTTAGAGTTACCATCAGCCCTAGGATAGTGTTAGGGTTAGGGTTAGCATCAACCCTAGGATAGAGTTAAGGTTAGGGTTAGGGTTAGCATCAGGCCTAGGATAGTGTTATGGTTAGGGTTAGCATCAGCCCTAGGATAGTGTTAGGGTTAGGGTTCGGGTTAGCATCAGCCGTAGGATAGTGTTAGGGTTAGGGTTAGCCTCAGCCCTAAGATAGTGTTAGAGTTAGGGTTAGGGTTAGCATCAGCCCTAGGATAGTGTTAGGTTTAGGTTTAGGGTTAGCATCAGCCCTAGGATAGTGTTAGGGTTAGGGTTAGGGTTAGCATCAGGCCCAGGATAGTGTTAGGGTTAGGGTTAGCATCAGCCCAAGGATAGTGTTAGGGTTAGGGTTATGGTTAGCATCAGCCCCAGGATAGTGTTAGGGTTAGGGTTAGCATCAACCATAGGATAGTGTTTGGGTTAGGGTTAGGGTTAGCATCAGCCCTAGGATAGTGTTAGGGTTAGGGTTAGGGTTAGCATCAGCCCTAGGATAGTGTTAGTGTTAGGGTTAGCATCAGCCCTAGGATAGTGTTAGGGTTAGGGTCAGGGTTAGCATCAGCCCTAGGATAGTGTTAGGGTTAGGGTTAGGGTTAGCATCAGCCCTAGGATAGTGTTAGGGTGAGGGTTAGCATCAGCCCTAGGTTAGTGTTAGGGTTAGGGTTAGGGTTAGCATCAGCCCTAGGATAGTGTTAGGGTTAGGGTTAACATCAGCCCTAGGATAGTGTTAGGGTTAGGGTTAGGGTTAGCATCAGCCCTAGGATAGTGTTAGGGTTAGGGTTAGCATCAACCCTAGGATAGTGTTAGGGTTAGGGTTAAGGTTAGCATCAGCCCTAGGATAGTGTTAGGGTTAGGGTTAGCTTCAGCCCTAGGATAGTGTTAGGGTTAGGGTTAGGGTTAGCATCAGCCCTTAGAGAGTGTTAGGGTTAGGGTTAGGGTTAGCATCAGCCCTAGGATAGTGTTAGTGTTAGGGTTAGCATCAGCCCTAGGATAGTGTTAGGGTTAGGGTTAGGGTTAGCATCCCCCCTAGGATAGTGTTAGGTTTAGGGTTAGGGTTAGCATCAGCCCTAGGATAGTGTTAGGGTTAGGGTTAATATAAACCCTAGGATAGTGTTAGGGTTAGGGTTGGGGTTATCATCAGGCCTAGGATTGTGTTAGGGTTAGGGTTAGGGTTAGCATCAGTTCAAGGATAGTTTTAGGGTTAGCGTTAGGGTTAGCATCAGCCCTAGGATAGTGTTAGGGTTAGGGTTAGGGTTAGCATCAGCCCTAGGATAGTGTTAGGGTTAGGGTTAGCATCAGCCCTAGGATAGTGTTAGGGTTAGGGTTAGGGTTATCATCAGGCCTAGGATAGTGTTAGGGTTAGGGTTAGCATCAGCCCTAGGATAGTGTTAGGGTTAGGGTTAGGGTTAGCATCAGCCCTTGGATAGTGTTAGGGTTAGGGTTAGCATTAGCCCTAGGATAGTGTAAGGGTTAGGGTTAGGGTTAGCATCAGCCCTAGGATAGTGTTAGGGTTAGGGTTAGGGTTAGCATCAGCCCTAGGATAGTGTTAGGGTTAGGGTTAGCCTCACCCCTAAGATAGTCTTAGAGTTAGGGTTAGGGTTAGCATCAGCCCTAGGATAATGTTAGGGTTAGGGTTAGGGTTAGCATCAGCCCTAGGATAGTGTTAGTGTTAGGGTTAGCATCAGCCCTAGGATAGTGTTAGGGTTAGGGTTAGGGTTAGCATCCGCCCTAGGATAGTGTTAGGGTTAGGGTTAGGGTTAGCATCAGCCCAAGGATAGTGTTAGGGTTACGGTTAGCATCAGCCCTAGGATAGTGTTAGTGTTAGGGTTAGGGTTAGCATCAGGCCCAGGATAGTGTTAGGGTTAGGGTTAGCATCAACCCTAGGATAGTGTTTGGGTTAGGGTTAGGGTTAGCATCAGCCCTAGGATAGTGTTAGGGTTAGGGTTAGCATCAGCCCAAGGATAGTGTTAGGGTTAGGGTTAGGGTTAGCATCAGCCCTAGGATAGTGTTAGGGTTAGGGTTAGCATCAACCCTTGGATAGTGTTTGGGTTAGGGTTAGGGTTAGCATCAGCCCTAGGATAGTGTTAGGGTTAGGGTTAGGGTTAGCATCAGCCCTAGGATAGTGTTAGTGTTAGGGTTAGCATCAGCCCTAGGATAGTGTTAGGGTTAGGGTTAGGGTTAGCATCAGCCCTAGGATAGTGTTAGGGTTAGGGTTAGCATCAGCCCTAGGATAGTGTTAGGTTTAGGGTTAGGGTTAGCATCAGCCCTAGGATAGTCTTAGGGTTAGGGTTAGCATCAACCCTAGGATAGTGTTAGGGTTAGGGTTAAGGTTAGCATCAGCCCTAGGATAGTGTTAGGGTTAGGGTTAGCATCAGCCCTAGGATAGTGTTAGGGTTAGGGTTAGGGTTAGCATCAGCCCTTGGAGAGTGTTAGGGTTAGGTTTAGGGTTAGCATCAGCCCTAGGATAGTGTTAGTGTTAGGGTTAGCATCAGCCCTAGGATAGTGTTAGGGTTAGGGTTAGGGTTCGCATCCCCCCTAGGATAGTGTTAGGTTTAGGGTTAGGGTTAGCATCAGCCCTAGGATCGTGTTAGAGTTAGGCTTAACATAAACCCTAGGATAGTGTTAGGGTTAGGGTTAGGGTTATCATCAGGCCTAGGATAGTGTTAGGGTTTGGGTTAGGGTTAGCATCAGTTCAAGGATAGTTTTAGGGTTAGCGTTAGGGTTACCATCAGCCCTAGGATAGTGTTAGGGTTAGGGTTAGCATCAGCCCTAGGATAGTGTTAGGGTTAGGGTTAGCATCCGCCCTAGGATAGTGTTAGGGTTAGGGTTAGGGTTAGCATCAGCCCAAGGATAGTGTTAGGGTTAGGGTTAGCATCAGCCCTAGGATAGTGTTAGGGTTAGGGTTAGGGTTAGCATCAGGCCCAGGATAGTGTTAGGGTTAGGGTTAGCATCAGCCCAAGGATAGTGTTAGGGTGAGGGTTAGGGTTAGCATCTGCCCTAGGATAGTGTTAGGGTTAGGGTTAGCATCAACCCTAGGATAGTGTTAGGGTTAGGGTTAGGGTTAGCATCAGCCCAAGGATAGTGTTAGGGTTAGGGTTAGCATCAGCCCTAGGATAGTGTTAGGGTTAGGGTTAGGGTTAGCATCAGGCCCAGGATAGTGTTAGGGTTATGGTTAGCATCAGCCCAAGGATAGTGTTAGGGTTAGGGTTAGGGTTAGCATCAGCCCTAGGATAGTGTTAGGGTTAGGGTTAGCATCAACCCTAGGATAGTGTTTGGGTTAGGGTTAGGGTTAGCATCAGTCCTAGGATAGTGTTAGGGTTAGGGTTAGGGTTAGCATCAGCCCTAGGATAGTGTTAGTGTTAGGGTTAGCATCAGCCCTAGGATAGTGTTAGGGTTAGGGTTAGGGTTAGCATCAGCCCTAGGATAGTGTTAGGGTTAGGGTTAGCATCAGCCCTAGGATAGTGTTAGGGTTAGGGTTAGGGTTAGCATCAGCCCTAGGATAGTGTTAGGGTTAGGGTTAGCATCAACCCTAGGATAGTGTTAGGGTTAGGGTTAAGGTTAGCATCAGCCCTAGGATAGTGTTAGGGTTAGGGTTAGCATCAGCCCTAGGATAGTGTTAGGGTTAGGGTTAGAGTTAGCATCAGCCCTTGGAGAGTGTTAGGGTTAGGTTTAGGGTTAGCATCAGCCCTAGTATAGTGTTAGTGTTAGGGTTAGCATCAGCCCTAGGATAGTGTTAGGGTTAGGGTTAGGATTCGCATCCCCCCTAGGATAGTGTTAGGTTTAGGGTTAGGGTTAGCATCAGCCCTAGGATAGTGTTAGGGTTAGGGTTAACATAAACCCTAGGATAGTGTTAGGGTTAGGGTTAGGGTTATCATCAGGCCTAGGATAGTGTTAGGGTTTGGGTTAGGGTTAGCATCAGTTCAAGGATAGTTTTAGGGTTAGCGTTAGGGTTACCATCAGCCCTAGGATAGTGTTAGGGTTAGGGTTAGCATCAGCCCTAGGATAGTGTTAGGGTTAGGGTTAGGGTTAGCATCCGCCCTAGGATAGTGTTAGGGTTAGGGTTAGGGTTAGCATCAGCCCAAGGATAGTGTTAGGGTTAGGGTTAGCATCAGCCCTAGGATAGTGTTAGGGTTAGGGTTAGGGTTAGCATCAGGCCCAGGATAGTGTTAGGGTTAGGGTTAGCATCAGCCCAAGGATAGTGTTAGGGTTAGGGTTAGGGTTAGCATCAGCCCTAGGATAGTGTTAGGGTTAGGGTTAGCATCAACCCTAGGATAGTGTTTGGGTTAGGGTTAGGGTTAGCATCAGCCCTAGGATAGTGTTAGTGTTAGGGTTAGCATCAGCCCTAGGATAGTGTTAGGGTTAGGGTTAGGGTTAGCATCCGCCCTAGGATAGTGTTAGGGTTAGGGTTAGGGTTAGCATCAGCCCAAGGATAGTGTTAGGGTTAGGGTTAGCATCAGCCCTAGGATAGTGTTAGGGTTAGGGTTAGGGTTAGCATCAGCCCTAGGATAGTGTTAGGGTTAGGGTTAGCATCAGCCCTAGGATAGTGTTAGGTTTAGGGTTAGGGTTAGCATCAGCCCTAGGATAGTGTTAGGGTTAGGGTTAGCATCAACCCTAGGATAGTGTTAGGGTTAGGGTTAAGGTTAGCATCAGCCCTAGGATAGTGTTAGGGTTAGGGTTAGCATCAGCCCTAGGATAGTGTTAGGGTTAGGGTTAGGGTTAGCATCAGCCCTTGGAGAGTGTTAGGGTTAGGTTTAGGGTTAGCATCAGCCCTAGTATAGTGTTAGTGTTAGGGTTAGCATCAGTCCTAGGATAGTGTTAGGGTTAGGGTTAGGGTTCGCATCCCCCCTAGGATAGTGTTAGGTTTAGGGTTAGGGTTAGCATCAGCCCTAGGATAGTGTTAGGGTTAGGGTTAACATAAACCCTAGGATAGTGTTAGGGTTAGGGTTAGGGTTATCATCAGGCCTAGGATAGTGTTAGGGTTTGGGTTAGGGTTACCATCAGTTCAAGGATAGTTTTAGGGTTAGCGTTAGGGTTACCATCAGCCCTAGGATAGTGTTAGGGTTAGGGTTAGCATCAGCCCTAGGATAGTGTTAGGGTTAGGGTTAGGGTTAGCATCCGCCCTAGGATAGTGTTAGGGTTAGGGTTAGCATCTGCCCTAGGATAGTGTTAGTGTTAGGGTTAGGGTTAGCATCAGGCCCAGGATAGTGTTAGGGTTAGGGTTAGCATCAGCCCAAGGATAGTGTTAGGGTTAGGGTTAGGGTTAGCATCAGCCCTAGGATAGTGTTAGGGTTAGGGTTAGCATCAACCCTAGGATAGTGTTTGGGTTAGGGTTAGGGTTAGCATCAGCCCTAGGATAGTGTTAGTGTTAGGGTTAGCATCAGCCCTAGGATAGTGTTAGGGTTAGGGTTAGGGTTAGCATCCGCCCTAGGATAGTGTTAGGGTTAGGGTTAGGGTTAGCATCAGCCCAAGGATAGTGTTAGGGTTAGGGTTAGCATCAGCCCTAGGATAGTGTTAGGGTTAGGGTTAGGGTTAGCATCAGGCCCAGGACAGTGTTAGGGTTAGGGTTAGCATCAACCCTAGGATAGTGTTTGGGTTAGGGTTAGGGTTAGCATCAGCCCTAGGATAGTGTTAGTGTTAGGGTTAGGGTTAGCATCAGCCCTAGGATAGTGTTAGTGTTAGGGTTAGCATCAGCCCTAGGATAGTGTTAGGGTTAGGGTTAGGGTTAGCATCAGCCCTAGGATAGTGTTAGGGTTAGGGTTAGCATCAGCCCTAGGATAGTGTTAGGGTTAGGGTTAGGGTTAGCATCAGCCCTAGGATAGTGTTAGGGTTAGGGTTAGCATCAACCCTAGGATAGTGTTAGGGTTAGGGTTAAGGTTAGCATCCGCCCTAGGATAGTGTTAGGGTTAGGGTTAGAATCAGCCCTAGGATAGTGTTAGGGTTAGGGTTAGGGTTAGCATCAGCCCTTGGAGAGTGTTAGGGTTAGGGTTAGGGTTAGCATCAGCCCTAGGATAGTGTTAGTGTTAGGGTTAGCATCAGCCCTAGGATAGTGTTAGGGTTAGGGTTAGGGTTCGCATCCACCCTAGGATAGTGTTAGGTTTAGGGTTAGGGTTAGCATCAGCCCTAGGATAGTGTTAGGGTTAGGGTTAACATAAACCCTAGGATAGTGTTAGGGTTAGGGTTAGGGTTATCATCAGGCCTAGGATAGTGTTAGGGTTAGGGTTAGGGTTAGCATCAGTTCAAGGATAGTTTTAGGGTTAGCGTTAGGGTTACCATCAGCCCTAGGATAGTGTTAGGGTTAGGGTTAGGGTTAGCATCAGCCCTAGGATAGTGTTAGGGTTAGGGTTAGCATCAGCCCTAGGATAGTGTTAGGGTTAGGGTTAGGGTTAGCATCAGCCCTAGGATAGTGTTAGGGTTAGGGTTAGCATCAGCCCTAGGATAGTGTTAGGGTTAGGGTTAGGGTTAGCATCAGCCCTAGGATAGTGTTAGGGTTAGGGTTAGCATCAGCCCTAGGATAGTGTTAGGGTTAGGGTTAGGGTTAGCATCAGCCGTAGGATAGTGTTAGGGTTAGGGTTAGCCTCAGCCCTAAGATAGTGTTAGAGTTAGGGTTAGGGTTAGCATCAGCCCTAGGATAATGTTAGGGTTAGGATTAGGGTTAGCATCAGCCCTAGGATAGTGTTAGTGTTAGGGTTAGCATCAGCCCTAGGATAGTGTTAGGGTTAGGGTTAGGGTTAGCATCCGCCCTAGGATAGTGTTAGGGTTAGGGTTAGGGTTAGCATCAGCCCTAGGATAGTGTTAGGGTTAGGGTTAACATAAACCCTAGGATAGTGTTAGGGTTAGGGTTAGGGTTATCATCAGGTCTAGGATAGTGTTAGGGTTAGGGTTAGCATCAGCCCTAGGATAGTGTTAGGGTTAGCGTTAGGGTTAGCATCAGCCCTAGGATAGTGTTAGGGTTAGGGTTAGCATCAGCCCTAGGATAGTGTTAGGGTTAGGGTTAGGGTTAGCATCAGCCCTAGGATAGTGTTAGGGTTAGGGTTAGCATCAGCCCTAGGATAGTGTTAGTGTTAGGGTTAGCATCAGCCCTAGGATAGTGTTAGGGTTAGCGTTAGGTTTAGCATCAGCCCTAGGATAGTGTTAGGGTTAGGGTTAGCATCAGCCCTAGGATAGTGTTAGGGTTAGGGTTAGGGTTAGCATCAGCCCTAGGATAGTGTTAGGGTTAGGGTTAGCATCAGCCCTAGGTTAGTGTTAGGGTTAGGGTTAGGGTTAGCATCAGCCCTAGGATAGTGTTAGGGTTAGGGTTAACATCAGCCCTAGGATAGTGTTAGGGTTAGGGTTAGGGTTAGCATCAGCCCTAGGATAGTGTTAGGGTTAGGGTTAGCATCAACCCTAGGATAGTGTTAGGGTTAGGGTTAAGGTTAGCATCAGCCCTAGGATAGTGTTAGGGTTAGGGTTAGGGTTAGCATCAGCCCTTAGAGAGTGTTAGGGTTAGGGTTAGGGTTAGCATCAGCCCTAGGATAGTGTTAGTGTTAGGGTTAGCATCAGCCCTAGGATAGTGTTAGGGTTAGGGTTAGGGTTAGCATCCCCCCTAGGATAGTGTTAGGTTTAGGGTTAGGGTTAGCATCAGCCCTAGGATAGTGTTAGGGTTAGGGTTAATATAAACCCTAGGATAGTGTTAGGGTTAGGGTTGGGGTTATCATCAGGCCTAGGATTGTGTTAGGGTTAGGGTTAGGCTTAGCATCAGTTCAAGGATAGTTTTAGGGTTAGCGTTAGGGTTAGCATCAGCCCTAGGATAGTGTTAGGGTTAGGGTTAGCATCAACCCTAGGATAGTGTTTGGGTTAGGGTTAGAGTTATCATCAGGCCTAGGATAGTGTTAGGGTTAGGGTTAGCATCAGCCCTAGGATAGTGTTAGGGTTAGGGTTAGGGTTAGCATAAGCCTTTGGATAGTGTTAGGGTTAGGGTTAGCATTAGCCCTAGGATAGTGTTAGGGTTAGGGTTAGGGTTAGCATCAGCCCTAGGATAGTGTTAGGGTTAGGGTTAGCATCAGCCCTAGGATAGTGTTAGGGTTAGGGTTAGGGTTAGCATCAGCCGTAGGATAGTGTTAGGGTTAGGGTTAGCCTCAGCCCTAAGATAGTGTTAGAGTTAGGGTTAGGGTTAGCATCAGCCCTAGGATAATGTTAGGGTTAGGGTTAGGGTTAGCATCAGCCCTAGGATAGTGTTAGTGTTAGGGTTAGCATCAGCCCTAGGATAGTGTTAGGGTTAGGGTTAGGGTTAGCATCCGCCCTAGGATAGTGTTAGGGTTAGGGTTAGGGTTAGCATCAGCCCAAGGATAGTGTTAGGGTTAGGGTTAGCATCAGCCCTAGGATAGTGTTAGGGTTAGGGTTAGGGTTAGCATCAGGCCCAGGATAGTGTTAGGGTTAGGGTTAGCATCAGCCCAAGGATAGTGTTAGGGTTAGGGTTAGGGTTAGCATCAGCCCTAGGATAGTGTTAGGGTTAGGGTTAGCATCAACCCTAGGATAGTGTTTGGGTTAGGGTTAGGGTTAGCATCAGCCCTAGGATAGTGTTAGGGTTAGGGATAGGGTTAGCATCAGCCCTAGGATAGTGTTAGTGTTAGGGTTAGCATCAGCCCTAGGATAGTGTTAGGGTTAGGGTTAGGGTTAGCATCAGCCCTAGGATAGTGTTAGGGTTAGGGTTAGCATCAGCCCTAGGATAGTGTTAGGGTTAGGGTTAGGGTTAGCATCAGCCCTAGGATAGTGTTAGGGTTAGGGTTAGCATCAACCCTAGGATAGTGTTAGGGTTAGGGTTAAGGTTAGCATCAGCCCTAGGATAGTGTTAGGGTTAGGGTTAGCATCAGCCCTAGGATAGTGTTAGGGTTAGGGTTAGGGTTAGCATCAGCCCTTGGAGAGTGTTAGGGTTAGGGTTAGGGTTAGCATCAGCCCTAGGATAGTGTTAGTGTTAGGGTTAGCATCAGCCCTAGGATAGTGTTAGGGTTAGGGTTAGGGTTCGCATCCCCCCTAGGATAGTGTTAGGTTTAGGGTTAGGGTTACCATCAGCCCTAGGATAGTGTTAGGGTTAGGGTTAACATAAACCCTAGGATAGTGTTAGGGTTAGGGTTAGGGTTATCATCAGACCTAGGATAGTGTTAGGGTTAGGGTTAGGGTTAGCATCAGTTCAAGGATAGTTTTAGGGTTAGCGTTAGTGTTACCATCAGCCCTAGGATAGTGTTAGGGTTAGGGATAGGGTTAGCATCAGCCCTAGGATAGTGTTAGGGTTAGGGTTAGCATCAGCCCTAGGATAGTGTTAGGGTTAGGGTTAGGGTTAGCATCAGCCCTAGGATAGTGTTAGGGTTAGGGTTAGCATCAGCCCTAGGATAGTGTTAGGGTTAAGGTTAGGGTTAGCATCAGCCCTAGGATAGTGTTAGGGTTAGGGTTAGCATCAGCCCTAGGATAGTGTTAGTGTTAGGGTTAGGGTTAGCATCAGCCGTAGGATAGTGTTAGGGTTGGGGTTAGCCTCAGCCCTAAGATAGTGTTAGAGTTAGGGTTAGGGTTAGCATCAGCCCTAGGATAATGTTAGGGTTAGGGTTAGGGTTAGCATCAGCCCTAGGATAGGGTTAGTGTTAGGGTTAGCATCAGCCCTAGGATAGTGTTAGGGTTAGGGTTAGGGTTAGCATCCGCCCTAGGATAGTGTTAGGGTTAGGGTTAGGGTTAGCATCAGCCCTAGGATAGTGTTAGGGTTAGGGTTAACATAAACCCTAGGATAGTGTTAGGGTTAGGGTTAGGGTTAGCATCAGCCCTTAGAGAGTGTTAGGATTAGGGTTAGGGTTAGCATCAGCCCTAGGATAGTGTTAGTGTTAGGGTTAGCATCAGCCCTAGGATAGTGTTAGGGTTAGGGTTAGGGTTAGCATCCCCCCTAGGATAGTGTTAGGTTTAGGGTTAGGGTTAGCATCAGCCCTAGGATAGTGTTAGGGTTAGGGTTAATATAAACCCTAGGATAGTGTTAGGGTTAGGGTTGGGGTTATCATCAGGCCTAGGATTGTGTTAGGGTTAGGGTTAGGGTTAGCATCAGTTCAAGGATAGTTTTAGGGTTAGCGTCAGGGTTAGCATCAGCCCTAGGATAGTGTTAGGGTTAGGGTTAGGGTTAGCATCAGCCCTAGGATAGTGTTAGGGTTAGGGTTAGCATCAGCCCTAGGATAGTGTTAGGGTTAGGGTTAGGGTTATCATCAGGCCTAGGATAGTGTTAGGGTTAGGGTTAGCATCAGCCCTAGCATAGTGTTAGGGTTAGGGTTAGGGTTAGCATCAGCCCTTGGATAGTGTTAGGGTTAGGGTTAGCCTCAGCCCTAAGATAGTGTTAGAGTTAGGGTTAGGGTTAGCATCAGGCCTAGGATAATGTTAGGGTTAGGGTTAGGGTTAGCATCAGCCCTAGGATAGTGTTAGTGTTAGGGTTAGCATCAGCCCTAGGATAGTGTTAGGGTTAGGGTTAGGGTTAGCATCCGCCCTAGGATAGTGTTAGGGTTAGGGTTAGGGTTAGCATCAGCCCAAGGATCGTGTTAGGGTTAGGGTTAGCATCAGCCCTAGGATAGTGTTAGGGTTAGGGTTAGGGTTAGCATCAGGCCCACGATAGTGTTAGGGTTAGGGTTAGCATCAGCCCAAGGATAGTGTTAGGGTTAGGGTTAGGGTTAGCATCAGCCCTAGGATAGTGTTAGGGTTAGGGTTAGCATCAACCCTAGGATAGTGTTTGGGTTATGGTTAGGGTTAGCATCAGCCCTAGGATAGTGTTAGGGTTAGGGTTAGGGTTAGCATCAGCCCTAGGATAGTGTTAGTGTTAGGGTTAGCATCAGCCCTAGGATAGTGTTAGGGTTAGGGTGAGGGTTAGCATCAGCCCTAGGATAGTGTTAGGGTTAGGGTTAGCATCAGCCCTAGGATAGTGTTAGGTTTAGGGTTAGGGTTTGCATCAGCCCTAGGATAGTGTTAGGGTTAGGGTTAGCATCAACCCTAGGATAGTGTTAGGGTTAGGGTTAAGGTTAGCATCAGCCCTAGGTTAGTGTTAGGGTTAGGGTTAGCATCAGCCCTAGGATAGTGTTAGGGTTAGGGTTAGGGTTAGCATCAGCCCTTGGAGAGTGTTAGGGTTAGGTTTAGGGTTAGCATCAGCCCTAGTATAGTGTTAGTGTTAGGGTTAGCATCAGCCCTAGGATAGTGTTAGGGTTAGGGTTAGGGTTCGCATCCCCCCTAGCATAGTGTTAGGTTTAGGGTTAGGGTTAGCATCAGCCCTAGGATAGTGTTAGGGTTAGGGTTAACATAAACCCTAGGATAGTGTTAGGGTTAGGGTTAGGGTTATCATCAGGCCTAGGATAGTGTTAGGGTTTGGGTTAGGGTTAGCATCAGTTCAAGGATAGTTTTAGGGTTAGCGTTAGTGTTACCATCAGCCCTAGGATAGTGTTAGGGTTAGGGTTAGCATCAGCCCTAGGATAGTGTTAGGGTTAGGGTTAGGGTTAGCATCCGCCCTAGGATAGTGTTAGGGTTAGGGTTAGGGTTAGCATCAGCCCAAGGATAGTGTTAGGGTTAGGGTTAGCATCAGCCTTAGGATAGTGTTAGGGTTAGGGTTAGGGTTAGCATCAGGCCCAGGATAGTGTTAGGGTTAGGGTTAGCATCAGCCCAAGGATAGTGTTAGGGTTAGGGTTAGGGTTAGCATCAGCCCTAGGATAGTGTTAGGGTTAGGGTTAGCATCAACCCTAGGATAGTGTTTGGGTTAGGGTTAGGGTTAGCATCAGCCCTAGGATAGTGTTAGTGTTAGGGTTAGCATCAGCCCTAGGATAGTGTTAGGGTTAGGGTTAGGGTTAGCATCCGCCCTAGGATAGTGTTAGGGTTAGGGTTAGGGTTAGCATCAGCCCAAGGATAGTGTTAGGGTTAGGGTTAGCATCAGCCCTAGGATAGTGTTAGGTTTAGGGTTAGGGTTAGCATCAGCCCTAGGATAGTGTTAGGGTTAGGGTTAATATAAACCCTAGGATAGTGTTAGGGTTAGGGTTGGGGTTATCATCAGGCCTAGGATTGTGTTAGGGTTAGGGTTAGGGTTAGCATCAGTTCAAGGATAGTTTTAGGGTTAGCGTTAAGGTTAGCATCAGCCCTAGGATAGTGTTAGGGTTAGGGTTAGGGTTAGCATCCGCCCTAGGATAGTGTTAGGTTTAGGGTTAGCATCAGCCCTAGGATAGTGTTAGGGTTAGGGTTAGGGTTATCATCAGGCCTAGGATAGTGTTAGGGTTAGGGTTAGCATCAGCCCTAGGATAGTGTTAGGGTTAGGGTTAGGGTTAGCATCAGCCCTTGGATAGTGTTAGGGTTAGGGTTAGCATTAGCCCTAGGATAGTGTTAGGGTTATGGTTAGGGTTAGCATCAGCCCTAGGATAGTGTTAGGGTTAGGGTTAGCATCAGCCCTAGGATAGTGTTAGGGTTAGGGTTAGGGTTAGCATCAGCCGTAGGATAGTGTTAGGGTTAGGGTTAGCCTCAGCCCTAAGATAGTGTTAGATTTAGGGTTAGGGTTAGCATCAGCCCTAGGATAATGTTAGGGTTAGGGTTAGGGTTAGCATCAGCCCTAGGATAGTGTTAGTGTTAGGGTTAGCATCAGCCCTAGGATAGTGTTAGGGTTAGGGTTAGGGTTAGCATCAGTTCAAGGATAGTGTTAGGGTTAGCGTTAGGGTTAGCATCTGCCCTAGGATATTGTTAGTGTTAGGGTTAGGGTTAGCATCAGCCCTAGGATAGTGTTAGGGTTAGGGTTAGGGTTAGCATCCGCCCTAGGATAGTGTTAGGGTTAGGGTTAGGGTTAGCATCAGCCCTAGGATAGTGTAAGGGTTAGGGTTAACATAAACCCTAGGATAGTTTTAGGGTTAGGGTTAGGGTTAGCATCAGCCCTGAGAGAGTGTTAGGGTTAGGGTTAGGGTTAGCATCAGCCCTAGGATAGTGTTAGTGTTAGGGTTAGCATCAGCCCTAGGATAGTGTTAGGGTTAGGGTTAGGGTTAGCATCCCCCCTAGGATAGTGTTAGGTTTAGGGTTAGGGTTAGCATCAGCCCTAGGATAGTGTTAGGGTTAAGGTTAATATAAACCCTAGGATAGTGTTAGGGTTAGGGTTGGGGTTATCATCAGGCCTAGGATAGTGTTAGGGTTAGGGTTAGCATCAGCCCTAGCATAGTGTTAGGGTTAGGGTTAGGGTTAGCATCAGCCCTTGGATAGTGTTAGGGTTAGGGTTAGCCTCAGCCCTAAGATAGTGTTAGAGTTAGGGTTAGGGTTAGCATCAGGCCTAGCATAGTGTTAGGGTTAGGGTTAGGGTTAGCATCAGCCCTTGGATAGTGTTAGGGTTAGGGTTAGCCTCAGCCCTAAGATAGTGTTAGAGTTAGGGTTAGGGTTAGCATCAGGCCTAGGATAATGTTAGGGTTAGGGTTAGGGTTAGCATCAGCCCTAGGATAGTGTTAGTGTTAGGGTTAGCATCAGCCCTAGGATAGTGTTAGGGTTAGGGTTAGGGTTAGCATCCGCCCTAGGATAGTGTTAGGGTTAGGGTTAGGGTTAGCATCAGCCCAAGGATCGTGTTAGGGTTAGGGTTAGCATCAGCCCTAGGATAGTGTTAGGGTTAGGGTTAGGGTTAGCATCAGGCCCAGGATAGTGTTAGGGTTAGGGTTAGCATCAGCCCAAGGATAGTGTTAGGGTTAGGGTTAGGGTTAGCATCAGCCCTAGGATAGTGTTAGGGTTAGGGTTAGCATCAACCCTAGGATAGTGTTTGGGTTATGGTTAGGGTTAGCATCAGCCCTAGGATAGTGTTAGGGTTAGGGTTAGGGTTAGCATCAGCCCTAGGATAGTGTTAGTGTTAGGGTTAGCATCAGCCCTAGGATAGTGTTAGGGTTAGGGTGAGGGTTAGCATCAGCCCTAGGATAGTGTTAGGGTTAGGGTTAGCATCAGCCCTAGGATAGTGTTAGGTTTAGGTTTAGGGTTTGCATCAGCCCTAGGATAGTGTTAGGGTTAGGGTTAGCATCAACCCTAGGATAGTGTTAGGGTTAGGGTTAAGGTTAGCATCAGCCCTAGGATAGTGTTAGGGTTAGGGTTAGCATCAGCCCTAGGATAGTGTTAGGGTTAGGGTTAGGGTTAGCATCAGCCCTTGGAGAGTGTTAGGGTTAGGTTTAGGGTTAGCATCAGCCCTAGTATAGTGTTAGTGTTAGGGTTAGCATCAGCCCTAGGATAGTGTTAGGGTTAGGGTTAGGGTTCGCATCCCCCCTAGGATAGTGTTAGGTTTAGGGTTAGGGTTAGCATCAGCCCTAGGATAGTGTTAGGGTTAGGGTTAACATAAACCCTAGGATAGTGTTAGGGTTAGGGTTAGGGTTATCATCAGGCCTAGGATAGTGTTAGGGTTTGGGTTAGGGTTAGCATCAGTTCAAGGATAGTTTTAGGGTTAGCGTTAGTGTTACCATCAGCCCTAGGATAGTGTTAGGGTTAGGGTTAGCATCAGCCCTAGGATAGTGTTAGGGTTAGGGTTAGGGTTAGCATCCGCCCTAGGATAGTGTTAGGGTTAGGGTTAGGGTTAGCATCAGCCCAAGGATAGTGTTAGGGTTATTGTTAGCATCAGCCCTAGGATAGTGTTAGGGTTAGGGTTAGGGTTAGCATCAGGCCCAGGATAGTGTTAGGGTTAGGGTTAGCATCAGCCCTAGGATAGTGTTAGGGTTAGGGTTAGGGTTAGCATCAGCCCTAGGATAGTGTTAGGGTTAGGGTTAGCATCAACCCTAGGATAGTGTTTGGGTTAGGGTTAGGGTTAGCATCAGCCCTAGGATAGTGTTAGTGTTAGGGTTAGCATCAGCCCTAGGATAGTGTTAGGGTTAGGGTTAGGGTTAGCATCCGCCCTAGGATAGTGTTAGGGTTAGGGTTAGGGTTAGCATCAGCCCAAGGATAGTGTTAGGGTTAGGGTTAGCATCAGCCCTAGGATAGTGTTAGGTTTAGGGTTAGGGTTAGCATCAGCCCTAGGATAGTGTTAGGGTTAGGGTTAATATAAACCCTAGGATAGTGTTAGGGTTAGGGTTGGGGTTATCATCAGGCCTAGGATTGTGTTAGGGTTAGGGTTAGGGTTAGCATCAGTTCAAGGATAGTTTTAGGGTTAGCGTTAAGGTTAGCATCAGCCCTAGGATAGTGTTAGGGTTAGGGTTAGGGTTAGCATCCGCCCTAGGATAGTGTTAGGGTTAGGGTTAGCATCAGCCCTAGGATAGTGTTAGGGTTAGGGTTAGGGTTATCATCAGGCCTAGGATAGTGTTAGGGTTAGGGTTAGCATCAGCCCTAGGATAGTGTTAGGGTTAGGGTTAGGGTTAGCATCAGCCCTTGGATAGTGTTAGGGTTAGGGTTAGCATTAGCCCTAGGATAGTGTTAGGGTTATGGTTAGGGTTAGCATCAGCCCTAGGATAGTGTTAGGGTTAGGGTTAGCATCAGCCCTAGGATAGTGTTAGGGTTAGGGTTAGGGTTAGCATCAGCCGTAGGATAGTGTTAGGGTTAGGGTTAGCCTCAGCCCTAAGATAGTGTTAGATTTAGGGTTAGGGTTAGCATCAGCCCTAGGATAATGTTAGGGTTAGGGTTAGGGTTAGCATCAGCCCTAGGATAGTGTTAGTGTTAGGGTTAGCATCAGCCCTAGGATAGTGTTAGGGTTAGGGTTAGGGTTAGCATCAGTTCAAGGATAGTGTTAGGGTTAGCGTTAGGGTTAGCATCTGCCCTAGGATATTGTTAGTGTTAGGGTTAGGGTTAGCATCAGCCCTAGGATAGTGTTAGGGTTAGGGTTAGGGTTAGCATCCGCCCTAGGATAGTGTTAGGGTTAGGGTTAGGGTTAGCATCAGCCCTAGGATAGTGTAAGGGTTAGGGTTAACATAAACCTTAGGATAGTGTTAGGGTTAGGGTTAGGGTTAGCATCAGCCCTGAGAGAGTGTTAGGGTTAGGGTTAGGGTTAGCATCAGCCCTAGGATAGTGTTAGTGTTAGGGTTAGCATCAGCCCTAGGATAGTGTTAGGGTTAGGGTTAGGGTTAGCATCCCCCCTAGGATAGTGTTAGGTTTAGGGTTAGGGTTAGCATCAGCCCTAGGATAGTGTTAGGGTTAAGGTTAATATAAACCCTAGGATAGTGTTAGGGTTAGGGTTGGGGTTATCATCAGGCCTAGGATTGTGTTAGGGTTAGGGTTAGGGTTAGCATCAGTTCAAGGATAGTTTTAGGGTTAGCGTTAGGGTTAGCATCAGCCCTAGGACAGTGTTAGGGTTAGGGTTAGGGTTAGCATCAGCCCTAGGATAGTGTTAGGGTTAGGGTTAGCATCAGCCCTAGGACAGTGTTAGGGTTAGGGTTAGGGTTAGCATCAGCCCTAGGATAGTGTTAGGGTTAGGGTTAGCATCAGCCCTTGGATAGTGTTAGGGTTAGGGTTAGCCTCAGCCCTAAGATAGTGTTAGAGTTAGGGTTAGGGTTAGCATCAGGCCTAGGATAATGTTAGGGTTAGGGTTAGGGTTAGCATCAGCCCTAGGATAGTGTTAGTGTTAGGGTTAGCATCAGCCCTAGGATAGTGTTAGGGTTAGGGTTAGGGTTAGCATCCGCCCTAGGATAGTGTTAGGGTTAGGGTTAGGGTTAGCATCAGCCCAAGGATAGTGTTAGGGTTAGGGTTAGCATCAGCCCTAGGATAGTGTTAGGGTTAGGGTTAGGGTTAGCATCAGGCCCAGGATAGTGTTAGGGTTAGGGTTAGCATCAGCCCAAGGATAGTGTTAGGGTTAGGGTTAGGGTTAGCATCAGCCCTAGGATAGTGTTAGGGTTAGGGTTAGCATCAACCCTAGGATAGTGTTTGGGTTAGGGTTAGGGTTAGCATCAGCCCTAGGATAGTGTTAGGGTTAGGGTTAGGGTTAGCATCAGCCCTAGGATAGTGTTAGTGTTAGGGTTAGCATCAGCCCTAGGATAGTGTTAGGGTTAGGGTTAGGGTTAGCATCAGCCCTAGGATAGTGTTAGGGTTAGGGTTAGCATCAGCCCTAGGATAGTGTTAGGTTTAGGTTTAGGGTTAGCATCAGCCCTAGGATAGTGTTAGGGTTAGGGTTAGCATCAACCCTAGGATAGTGTTAGGGTTAGGGTTAAGGTTAGCATCAGCCCTAGGATAGTGTTAGGGTTAGGGTTAGCATCAGCCCTAGGATAGTGTTAGGGTTAGGGTTAGGGTTAGCATCAGCCCTTGGAGAGTGTTAGGGTTAGGTTTATTGTTAGCATCAGCCCTAGTATAGTGTTAGTGTTAGGGTTAGCATCAGCCCTAGGATAGTGTTAGGGTTAGGGTTAGGGTTCGCATCCCCCCTAGGATAGTGTTAGGTTTAGGGTTAGGGTTAGCATCAGCCCTAGGATAGTGTTAGGGTTAGGGTTAACATAAACCCTAGGATAGTGTTAGTGTTAGGGTTAGGGTTATCATCAGGCCTAGGATAGTGTTAGGGTTTGGGTTAGGGTTAGCATCAGTTCAAGGATAGTTTTAGGGTTAGCGTTAGGGTTACCATCAGCCCTAGGATAGTGTTAGGGTTAGGGTTAGCATCAGCCCTAGGATAGTGTTAGGGTTAGGGTTAGGGTTAGCATCCGCCCTAGGATAGCGTTAGGGTTAGGGTTAGGGTTAGCATCAGCCCAAGGATAGTGTTAGGGTTAGGGTTAGCATCAGCCCTAGGATAGTGTTAGGGTTAGGGTTAGCGTTAGCATCAGGCCCAGGATAGTGTTAGGGTTAGGGTTAGGGTTAGCATCAGCCCTAGGATAGTGTTAGGGTTAGGGTTAGCATCAAACCTAGGATAGTGTTTGGGTTAGGGTTAGGGTTAGCATCAGCCCTAGGATAGTGTCAGTGTTAGGGTTAGCATCAGCCCTAGGATAGTGTTAGGGTTAGGGTTAGGGTTAGCATCCGCCCTAGGATAGTGTTAGGGTTAGGGTTAGGGTTAGCATCAGCCCAAGGATAGTGTTAGGGTTAGGGTTAGCATCAGCCCTAGGATAGTGTTAGGTTTAGGGTTAGGGTTAGCATCAGCCCTAGGATAGTGTTAGGGTTAGGGTTAATATAAACCCTAGGATAGTGTTAGGGTTAGGGTTGGGGTTATCATCAGGCCTAGGATTGTGTTAGGGTTAGGGTTAGGGTTAGCATCAGTTCAAGGATAGTTTTAGGGTTAGCGTTAAGTTTAGCATCAGCCCTAGGATAGTGTTAGGGTTAGGGTTAGGGTTAGCATCAGCCCTAGGATAGTGTTAGGGTTAGGGTTAGCATCAGCCCTAGGATAGTGTTAGGGTTAGGGTTAGGGTTATCATCAGGCCTAGGATAGTGTTAGGGTTAGGGTTAGCATCAGCCCTAGGATAGTGTTAGGGTTAGGGTTAGGGTTAGCATCAGCCCTTGGATAGTGTTAGGGTTAGGGTTAGCATTAGCCCTAGGATAGTGTTAGGGTTAGGGTTAGGGTTAGCATCAGCCCTAGGATAGTGTTAGGGTTAGGGTTAGCATCAGCCCTAGGATAGTGTTAGGGTTAGGGTTAGGGTTAGCATCAGCCGTAGGATAGTGTTAGGGTTAGGGTTAGCCTCAGCCCTAAGATAGTGTTAGAGTTAGGGTTAGGGTTAGCATCAGCCCTAGGATAATGTTAGGGTTAGGGTTAGGGTTAGCATCAGCCCTAGGATAGTGTTAGTGTTAGGGTTAGCATCAGCCCTAGGATAGTGTTAGGGTTAGGGTTAGGGTTAGCATCCGCCCTAGGATAGTGTTAGGGTTAGGGTTAGGGTTAGCATCAGCCCAAGGATAGTGTTAGGGTTAGGGTTAGCATCAGCCCTAGGATAGTGTTAGGGTTAGGGTTAGAGTTAGCATCAGGCCCAGGATAGTGTTAGGGTTAGGGTTAGCATCAGCCCAAGGATAGTGTTAGGGTTAGGGTTAGGGTTAGCATCAGCCCTAGGATAGTGTTAGGGTTAGGGTTAGCATCAACCCTAGGATAGTGTTTGGGTTAGGGTTAGGGTTAGCATCAGCCCTAGGATAGTGTTAGGGTTAGGGTTAGGGTTAGCATCAGCCCTAGGATAGTGTTAGTGTTAGGGTTAGCATCAGCCCTAGGATAGTGTTACGGTTAGGGTTAGGGTTAGCATCAGCCCTAGGATAGTGTTAGGGTTAGGGTTAGCATCAGCCCTAGGATAGTGTTAGGTTTAGGGTTAGGGTTAGCATCAGCCCTAGGAGAGTGTTAGGGTTAGGGTTAGCATCAACCCTAGGATAGTGTTAGGGTTAGGGTTAAGGTTAGCATCAGCCCTAGGATAGTGTTAGGGTTAGGGTTAGGGTTAGCATCAGCCCTTGGAGAGTGTTAGGGTTAGGTTTAGGGTTAGCATCAGCCCTAGTATAGTGTTAGTGTTAGGGTTAGCATCAGCCCTAGGATAGTGTTAGGGTTAGGGTTAGGGTTCGCATCCCCCCTAGGATAGTGTTAGGTTTAGGGTTAGGGTTAGCATCAGCCCTAGGATAGTGTTAGGGTTAGGGTTAACATAAACCCTAGGATAGTGTTAGGGTTAGGGTTAGGGTTATCATCAGGCCTAGGATAGTGTTAGGGTTTGGGTTAGGATTAGCATCAGTTCAAGGATAGTTTTAGGGTTAGCGTTAGGGTTACCATCAGCCCTAGGATATTGTTAGGGTTAGGGTTAGCATCAGCCCTAGGATAGTGTTAGGGTTAGGGTTAGGGTTAGCATCCGCCCTAGGATAGTGTTAGGGTTAGGGTTAGGGTTAGCATCAGCCCAAGGATAGTGTTAGGGTTAGGGTTAGCATCAGCCCTAGGATAGTGTTAGGGTTAGGGTTAGGGTTAGCATCAGGCCCAGGATAGTGTTAGGGTTAGGGTTAGCATCAGCCCAAGGATAGTGTTAGGGTTAGGGTTAGGGTTAGCATCAGCCCTAGGATAGTGTTAGGGTTAGGGTTAGCATCAACCCTAGGATAGTGTTTGGGTTAGGGTTAGGGTTAGCATCAGCCCTAGGATAGTGTTAGTGTTAGGGTTAGCATCAGCCCTAGGATAGTGTTAGGGTTAGGGTTAGGGTTAGCATCCGCCCTAGGATAGTGTTAGGGTTAGGGTTAGGGTTAGCATCAGCCCTAGGATAGTGTTAGGGTTAGGGTTAGGGTTAGCATCAGCCCTAGGATAGTGTTAGGGTTAGGGTTAGCATCAGCCCTAGGATAGTGTTAGGTTTAGGGTTAGGGTTAGCATCAGCCCTAGGAGAGTGTTAGGGTTAGGGTTAGCATCAACCCTAGGATAGTGTTAGGGTTAGGGTTAAGGTTAGCATCAGCCCTAGGATAGTGTTAGGGTTAGGGTTAGCATCAGCCCTAGGATAGTGTTAGGGTTAGGGTTAGGGTTAGCATCAGCCCTTGGAGAGTGTTAGGGTTAGGTTTAGGGTTAGCATCAGCCCTAGTATAGTGTTAGTGTTAGGGTTAGCATCAGCCCTAGGATAGTGTTAGGGTTAGGGTTAGGGTTCGCATCCCCCCTAGGATAGTGTTAGGTTTAGGGTTAGGGTTAGCATCAGCCCTAGGATAGTGTTAGGGTTAGGGTTAACATAAACCCTAGGATAGTGTTAGGGTTAGGGTTAGGGTTATCATCAGGCCTAGGATAGTGTTAGGGTTTGGGTTAGGATTAGCATCAGTTCAAGGATAGTTTTAGGGTTAGCGTTAGGGTTACCATCAGCCCTAGGATAGTGTTAGGGTTAGGGTTAGCATCAGCCCTAGGATAGTGTTAGGGTTAGGGTTAGGGTTAGCATCCGCCCTAGGATAGTGTTAGGGTTAGGGTTAGGGTTAGCATCAGCCCAAGGATAGTGTTAGGGTTAGGGTTAGCATCAGCCCTAGGATAGTGTTAGGGTTAGGGTTAGGGTTAGCATCAGGCCCAGGATAGTGTTAGGGTGAGGGTTAGCATCAGCCCAAGGATAGTGTTAGGGTTAGGGTTAGGGTTAGCATCAGCCCTAGGATAGTGTTAGGGTTAGGGTTAGCATCAACCCTAGGATAGTGTTTGGGTTAGGGTTAGGGTTAGCATCAGCCCTAGGATAGTGTTAGTGTTAGGGTTAGCATCAGCCCTAGGATAGTGTTAGGGTTAGGGTTAGGGTTAGCATCCGCCCTAGGATAGTGTTAGGGTTAGGGTTAGGGTTAGCATCAGCCCTAGGATAGTGTTAGGGTTAGGGTTAGGGTTAGCATCAGCCCTAGGATAGTGTTAGGGTTAGGGTTAGCATCAGCCCTAGGATAGTGTTAGGTTTAGGGTTAGGGTTAGCATCAGCCCTAGGATAGTGTTAGGGTTAGGGTTAGCATCAACCCTAGGATAGTGTTAGGGTTAGGGTTAAGGTTAGCATCAGCCCTAGGATAGTGTTAGGGTTAGGGTTAGCATCAGCCCTAGGATAGTGTTAGGGTTAGGGTTAGGGTTAGCATCAGCCCTTGGAGAGTGTTAGGGTTAGGTTTAGGGTTAGCATCAGCCCTAGTATACTGTTAGTGTTAGGGTTAGCATCAGCCCTAGGATAGTGTTAGGGTTAGGGTTAGGGTTCGCATCCCCCCTAGGATAGTGTTAGGTTTAGGGTTAGGGTTAGCATCAGCCCTAGGATAGTGTTAGGGTTAGGGTTAACATAAACCCTAGGATAGTGTTAGGGTTAGGGTTAGGGTTATCATCAGGCCTAGGATAGTGTTAGGGTTTGGGTTAGGGTTAGCATCAGTTCAAGGACAGTTTTAGGGTTAGCGTTAGGGTTACCATCAGCCCTAGGATAGTGTTAGGGTTAGGGTTAGCATCAGCCCTAGGATAGTGTTAGGGTTAGGGTTAGGGTTAGCATCCGCCCTAGGATAGTGTTAGGGTTAGGGTTAGGGTTAGCATCAGCCCAAGGATAGTGTTAGGGTTAGGGTTAGCATCAGCCCTAGGATAGTGTTAGGGTTAGGGTTAGGGTTAGCATCAGGCCCAGGATAGTGTTAGGGTTAGGGTTAGCATCAGCCCAAGGATAGTGTTAGGATTAGGGTTAGGGTTAGCATCAGCCCTAGGATAGTGTTAGTGTTAGGGTTAGCATCAGCCCTAGGATAGTGTTAGGGTTAGGGTTAGGGTTAGCATCCGCCCTAGGATAGTGTTAGGGTTAGGGTTAGGGTTAGCATCAGCCCAAGGATAGTGTTAGGGTTAGGGTTAGCATCAGCCCTAGGATAGTGTTAGGGTTAGGGTTAGGGTTAGCATCAGGCCCAGGATAGTGTTAGGGTTAGGGTTAGCATCAGCCTAAGGATAGTGTTAGGGTTAGGGTTAGGGTTAGCATCAGCCCTAGGATAGTGTTAGGGTTAGGGTTAGCATCAACCCTAGGATAGTGTTTGGGTTAGGGTTAGGGTTAGCATCAGCCCTAGGATAGTGTTAGGGTTAGGGTTAGGGTTAGCATCAGCCCTAGGATAGTGTTAGTGTTAGGGTTAGCCTCAGCCCTAGGATAGTGTTAGGGTTAGGGTTAGGGTTAGCATCAGCCCTAGGATAGTGTTAGGGTTAGGGTTAGCATCAGCCCTAGGATAGTGTTAGGGTTAGGGTTAGGGTTAGCATCAGCCCTAGGATAGTGTTAGGGTTAGGGTTAGCATCCACCCTAGGATAGTGTTAGGGTTAGGGTTAAGGTTAGCATCAGCCCTAGGATAGTGTTAGGGTTAGGGTTAGCATCAGCCCTAGGATAGTGTTAGGGTTAGGGTTAGGGTTAGCATCAGCCCTTGGAGAGTGTTAGGGTTAGGGTTAGGGTTAGCATCAGCCCTAGGATAGTGTTAGTGTTAGGGTTAGCATCAGCCCTAGGATAGTGTTAGGGTTAGGGTTAGGGTTCGCATCCCCCCTAGGATAGTGTTAGGTTTAGGGTTAGGGTTAGCATCAGCCCTAGGATAGTGTTAGGGTTAGGTTTAACATAAACCCTAGGATAGTGTTAGGGTTAGGGTTAGGGTTATCATCAGGCCTAGGATAGTGTTAG
This sequence comes from Lemur catta, assembly GCF_020740605.2. NCBI lineage: Eukaryota > Metazoa > Chordata > Mammalia > Primates > Lemuridae > Lemur > Lemur catta. The sequence continues at coordinate 474,491 of NW_025423852.1, read as the reverse complement.
GGTTAGGGTTAGGGTTAGCATCAGTTCAAGGATAGTTTTAGGGTTAGCGTTAGGGTTACCATCAGCCCTAGGATAGTGTTAGGGTTAGGGTTAGGGTTAGCATCAGCCCTATGATAGTGTTAGGGTTAGGGTTAGCATCAGCCCTAGGATAGTGTTAGGGTTAGGGTTAGGGTTAGCATCAGCCCTAGGATAGTGTTAGGGTTAGGGTTAGCATCAGCCCTAGGATAGTGTTAGGGTTAGGGTTAGGGTTAGCATCAGACCTAGGATAGTGTTAGGGTTAGGGTTAGCATTAGCCCTAGGATAGTGTTAGGGTTAGGGTTAGGGTTAGCATCAGCCGTAGGATAGTGTTAGGGTTAGGGTTAGCCTCAGCCCTAAGATAGTGTTAGAGTTAGGGTTAGGGTTAGCATCAGCCCTAGGATAATGTTAGGGTTAGGGTTAGGGTTAGCATCAGCCCTAGGATAGTGTTAGTGTTAGGGTTAGCATCAGCCCTAGGATAGTGTTAGGGTTAGGGTTAGCATCCGGCCTAGGATAGTGTTAGGGTTAGGGTTAGGGTTAGCATCAGCCCTAGGATAGTGTTAGGGTTAGGGTTAACATAAACCCTAGGATAGTGTTAGGGTTAGGGTTAGGGTTATCATCAGGCCTAGGATAGTGTTAGGGTTAGGGTTAGCATCAGCCCTAGGATAGTGTTAGGGTTAGCGTTAGGGTTAGCATCAGCCCTAGGATAGTGTTAGGGTTAGGGTTAGCATCAGCCCTAGGATAGTGTTAGGGTTAGGGTTAGGGTTAGCATCAGCCCTAGGATAGTGTTAGGGTTAGGGTTAGCATCAGCCCTAGGATAGTGTTAGTGTTAGGGTTAGCATCAGCCCTAGGATAGTGTTAGGGTTAGGGTTAGCATCAGCCCCTGGATAGTGTTAGGGTTAGGGTTAGGGTTACCATCAGCCCTAGGATAGTGTTAGTGTTAGGGTTAGCATCAGCCCTAGGATAGTGTTAGGGTTAGGGTTAGGGTTAGCATCAGCCCTAGGATAGTGTTAGGGTTAGGGTTAGCATCAGCCCTAGGTTAGTGTTTGGGTTAGGGTTAGGGTTAGCATCAGCCCTAGGATAGTGTTAGGGTTAGGGTTAACATCAGCCCTAGGATAGTGTTAGGGTTAGGGTTAGGGTTAGCATCAGCCCTAGGATACTGTTAGGGTTAGGGTTAAGGTTAGCATCAGCCCTAGGATACTGTTAGGGTTAGGGTTAGCTTCAGCCCTAGGATAGTGTTAGGGTTAGGGTTAGGGTTAGCATCAGCCCTTAGAGAGTGTTAGGGTTAGGGTTAGGGTTAGCATCAGCCATAGGATAGTGTTAGTGTTATGGTTAGCATCAGCCCTAGGATAGTGTTAGGGTTAGGGTTAGGGTTAGCATCCCCCCTAGGATAGTGTTAGGTTTAGGGTTAGGGTTAGCATCAGCCCTAGGATAGTGTTAGGGTTAGGGTTAATATAAACCCTAGGATAGTGTTAGGGTTAGGGTTGGGGTTATCATCAGGCCTAGGATTGTGTTAGGGTTAGGGTTAGGCTTAGCATCAGTTCAAGGATAGTTTTAGGGTTAGCGTTAGGGTTAGCATCAGCCCTAGGATAGTGTTAGAGTTAGGGTTAGGGTTAGCATCAGCCCTAGGATATTGTTAGGGTTAGGGTTAGCATCAACCCTAGGATAGTGTTTGGGTTAGGGTTAGGGTTATCATCAGGCCTAGGATAGTGTTAGGGTTAGGGTTAGCATCAGCCCTAGGATAGTGTTAGGGTTAGGGTTAGGGTTAGCATCAGCCCTTGGATAGTGTTAGGGTTAGGGTTAGCATTAGCCCTAGGATCTTGTTAGGGTTAGGGTTAGGGTTAGCATCAGCCCTAGGATAGTGTTAGGGTTAGGGTTAGCATCAGCCCTAGGATAGTGTTAGGGTTAGGGTTAGGGTTAGCATCAGCCGTAGGATAGTGTTAGGGTGAGCGTTAGCCTCAGCCCTAAGATAGTGTTAGAGTTAGGGTTAGGGTTAGCATCAGCCCTAGGATAATGTTAGGGTTAGGGTTAGGGTTAGCATCAGCCCTAGAATAGTGTTAGTGTTAGGGTTAGCATCAGCCCTAGGATAGTGTTAGGGTTAGGGTTAGGGTTAGCATCCGCCCTAGGATAGTGTTAGGGTTAGGGTTAGGGTTAGCATCAGCCCAAGGATAGTGTTAGGGTTAGGGTTAGCATCAACCCTAGGATAGTGTTACTGTTAGGGTTAGGGTTAGCATCAGGCCCAGGATAGTGTTAGGGTTAGGGTTAGCATCAGCCCAAGGATAGTGTTAGGGTTAGGGTTAGGGTTAGCATGAGCCCTAGGATAGTGTTAGGGTTAGGGTTAGCATCAACCCTAGGATAGTGTTTGGGTTAGGGTTAGGGTTAGCATCAGCCCTAGGATAGTGTTAGTGTTAGGGTTAGGGTTAGCATCAGCCCTAGGATAGTGTTAGTGTTAGGGTTAGCATCAGCCCTAGGATAGTGTTAGGGTTAGGGTTAGGGTTAGCATCAGCCCTAGGATAGTGTTAGGGTTAGGGTTAGCATCAGCCCTAGGATAGTGTTAGGTTTAGGGTTAGGGTTAGCATCAGCCCTAGGATAGTGTTAGTGTTATGGTTAGCATCAGCCCTAGGATAGTGTTAGGGTTAGGGTTAGGGTTAGCATCCCCCCTAGGATAGTGTTAGGTTTAGGGTTAGGGTTAGCATCAGCCCTAGGATAGTGTTAGGGTTAGGGTTAATATAAACCCTAGGATAGTGTTAGGGTTAGGGTTGGGGTTATCATCAGGCCTAGGATTGTGTTAGGGTTAGGGTTAGGCTTAGCATCAGTTCAAGGATAGTTTTAGGGTTAGCGTTAGGGTTAGCATCAGCCCTAGGATAGTGTTAGAGTTAGGGTTAGGGTTAGCATCAGCCCTAGGATATTGTTAGGGTTAGGGTTAGCATCAACCCTAGGATAGTGTTTGGGTTAGGGTTAGGGTTATCATCAGGCCTAGGATAGTGTTAGGGTTAGGGTTAGCATCAGCCCAAGGATAGTGTTAGGGTTAGGGTTAGCATTAGCCCTAGGATCTTGTTAGGGTTAGGGTTAGGGTTAGCATCAGCCCTAGGATAGTGTTAGGGTTAGGGTTAGCATCAGCCCTAGGATAGTGTTAGGGTTAGGGTTAGGGTTAGCATCAGCCGTAGGATAGTGTTAGGGTTAGCGTTAGCCTCAGCCCTAAGATAGTGTTAGAGTTAGGGTTAGGGTTAGCATCAGCCCTAGGATAATGTTAGGGTTAGGGTTAGGGTTAGCATCAGCCCTAGAATAGTGTTAGTGTTAGGGTTAGCATCAGCCCTAGGATAGTGTTAGGGTTAGGGTTAGGGTTAGCATCCGCCCTAGGATAGTGTTAGGGTTAGGGTTAGGGTTAGCATCAGCCCAAGGATAGTGTTAGGGTTAGGGTTAGCATCAGCCCTAGGATAGTGTTACTGTTAGGGTTAGGGTTAGCATCAGGCCCAGGATAGTGTTAGGGTTAGGGTTAGCATCAGCCCAAGGATAGTGTTAGGGTTAGGGTTAGGGTTAGCATCAGCCCTAGGATAGTGTTAGGGTTAGGGTTAGCATCAACCCTAGGATAGTGTTTGGGTTAGGGTTAGGGTTAGCATCAGCCCTAGGATAGTGTTAGGGTTAGGGTTAGGGTTAGCATCAGCCCTAGGATAGTGTTAGTGTTAGGGTTAGCATCAGCCCTAGGATAGTGTTAGGGTTAGGGTTAGGGTTAGCATCAGCCCTAGGATAGTGTTAGGGTTAGGGTTAGCATCAGCCCTAGGATAGTGTTAGGTTTAGGGTTAGGGTTAGCATCAGCCCTAGGATAGTGTTAGGGTTAGGGTTAGCATCAATCCTAGGATAGTGTTAGGGTTAGGGTTAAGGTTAGCATCAGCCCTAGGATAGTGTTAGGGTTAGGGTTAGCATCAGCCCTAGGATAGTGTTAGGGTTAGGGTTAGGGTTAGCATCAGCCCTTGGAGAGTGTTAGGGTTAGGTTTAGGGTTAGCATCAGCCCTAGGATAGTGTTAGTGTTAGGGTTAGCATCAGCCCTAGGATAGTGTTAGGGTTAGGGTTAGGGTTCGCATCCCCCCTAGGATAGTGTTAGGTTTAGGGTTAGGGTTAGCATCAGCCCTAGGATAGTGTTAGGGTTAGGGTTAACATAAACCCTAGGATAGTGTTAGGGTTAGGGTTAGGGTTATCATCAGGCCTAGGATAGTGTTAGGGTTAGGGTTAGGGTTAGCATCAGTTCAAGGATAGTTTTAGGGTTAGCGTTAGGGTTACCATCAGCCCTAGGATAGTGTTAGGGTTAGGGTTAGCATCAGCCCTAGGATAGTGTTAGGGTTAGGGTTAGGGTTAGCATCCGCCCTAGGATAGTGTTAGGGTTAGGGTTAGCATCAACCCTAGGATAGTGTTTGGGTTAGGGTTAGGGTTAGCATCAGCCCTAGGATAGTGTTAGGGTTAGGGTTAGGGTTAGCATCAGCCCTAGGATAGTGTTAGTGTTAGGGTTAGCATCAGCCCTAGGATAGTGTTAGGGTTAGGGTTAGGGTTAGCATCAGCCCTAGGATAGTGTTAGGGTTAGGGTTAGCATCAGCCCTAGGATAGTGTTAGGTTTAGGTTTAGGGTTAGCATCAGCCCTAGGATAGTGTTAGGGTTAGGGTTAGCATCAACCCTAGGATAGTGTTAGGGTTAGGGTTAAGGTTAGCATCAGCCCTAGGATAGTGTTAGGGTTAGGGTTAGCATCAGCCCTAGGATAGTGTTAGGGTTAGGGTTAGGGTTAGCATCAGCCCTTGGAGAGTGTTAGGGTTAGGTTTATTGTTAGCATCAGCCCTAGTATAGTGTTAGTGTTAGGGTTAGCATCAGCCCTAGGATAGTGTTAGGGTTTGGGTTAGGGTTCGCATCCCCCCTAGGATAGTGTTAGGTTTAGGGTTAGGGTTAGCATCAGCCCTAGGATAGTGTTAGGGTTAGGGTTAACATAAACCCTAGGATAGTGTTAGTGTTAGGGTTAGGGTTATCATCAGGCCTAGGATAGTGTTAGGGTTTGGGTTAGGGTTAGCATCAGTTCAAGGATAGTTTTAGGGTTAGCGTTAGGGTTACCATCAGCCCTAGGATAGTGTTAGGGTTAGGGTTAGCATCAGCCCTAGGATAGTGTTAGGGTTAGGGTTAGGGTTAGCATCCGCCCTAGGATAGCGTTAGGGTTAGGGTTAGGGTTAGCATCAGCCCAAGGATAGTGTTAGGGTTAGGGTTAGCATCAGCCCTAGGATAGTGTTAGGGTTAGGGTTAGCGTTAGCATCAGGCCCAGGATAGTGTTAGGGTTAGGGTTAGGGTTAGCATCAGCCCTAGGATAGTGTTAGGGTTAGGGTTAGCATCAAACCTAGGATAGTGTTTGGGTTAGGGTTAGGGTTAGCATCAGCCCTAGGATAGTGTCAGTGTTAGGGTTAGCATCAGCCCTAGGATAGTGTTAGGGTTAGGGTTAGGGTTAGCATCCGCCCTAGGATAGTGTTAGGGTTAGGGTTAGGGTTAGCATCAGCCCAAGGATAGTGTTAGGGTTAGGGTTAGCATCAGCCCTAGGATAGTGTTAGGTTTAGGGTTAGGGTTAGCATCAGCCCTAGGATAGTGTTAGGGTTAGGGTTAATATAAACCCTAGGATAGTGTTAGGGTTAGGGTTGGGGTTATCATCAGGCCTAGGATTGTGTTAGGGTTAGGGTTAGGGTTAGCATCAGTTCAAGGATAGTTTTAGGGTTAGCGTTAAGTTTAGCATCAGCCCTAGGATAGTGTTAGGGTTAGGGTTAGGGTTAGCATCAGCCCTAGTATAGTGTTAGTGTTAGGGTTAGCATCAGCCCTAGGATAGTGTTAGGGTTAGGGTTAGGGTTCGCATCCCCCCTAGGATAGTGTTAGGTTTAGGGTTAGGGTTAGCATCAGCCCTAGGATAGTGTTAGGGTTAGGGTTAACATAAACCCTAGGATAGTGTTAGGGTTAGGGTTAGGGTTATCATCAGGCCTAGGATAGTGTTAGGGTTTGGGTTAGGATTAGCATCAGTTCAAGGATAGTTTTAGGGTTAGCGTTAGGGTTACCATCAGCCCTAGGATAGTGTTAGGGTTAGGGTTAGCATCAGCCCTAGGATAGTGTTAGGGTTAGGGTTAGGGTTAGCATCCGCCCTAGGATAGTGTTAGGGTTAGGGTTAGGGTTAGCATCAGCCCAAGGATAGTGTTAGGGTTAGGGTTAGCATCAGCCCTAGGATAGTGTTAGGGTTAGGGTTTGGGTTAGCATCAGGCCCAGGATAGTGTTAGGGTTAGGGTTAGCATCAGCCCAAGGATAGTGTTAGGGTTAGGGTTAGGGTTAGCATCAGCCCTAGGATAGTGTTAGGGTTAGGGTTAGCATCAGCCCTAGGATAGTGTTAGGGTTAGGGTTAGGGTTAGCATCCGCCCTAGGATAGTGTTAGGGTTAGGGTTAGGGTTAGCATCAGCCCTAGGATAGTGTTAGGGTTAGGGTTAGGGTTAGCATCAGCCCTAGGATAGTGTTAGGGTTAGGGTTAGCATCAGCCCTAGGATAGTGTTAGGGTTAGGTTTAGGGTTAGCATCAGCCCTAGTATAGTGTTAGTGTTAGGGTTAGCATCAGCCCTAGGATAGTGTTAGGGTTAGGGTTAGGGTTCGCATCCCCCCTAGGATAGTGTTAGGTTTAGGGTTAGGGTTAGCATCAGCCCTAGGATAGTGTTAGGGTTAGGGTTAACATAAACCCTAGGATAGTGTTAGGGTTAGGGTTAGGGTTAGCATCAGCCCTTGGAGAGTGTTAGGGTTAGGTTTAGGGTTAGCATCAGCCCTAGTATAGTGTTAGTGTTAGGGTTAGCATCAGCCCTAGGATAGTGTTAGGGTTAGGGTTAGGGTTCGCATCCCCCCTAGGATAGTGTTAGGTTTAGGGTTAGGGTTAGCATCAGCCCTAGGATAGTGTTAGGGTTAGGGTTAACATAAACCCTAGGATAGTGTTAGGGTTAGGGTTAGGGTTATCATCAGGCCTAGGATAGTGTTAGGGTTTGGGTTAGGATTACCATCAGTTCAAGGATAGTTTTAGGGTTAGCGTTAGGGTTACCATCAGCCCTAGGATAGTGTTAGGGTTAGGGTTAGCATCAGCCCTAGGATAGTGTTAGGGTTAGGGTTAGGGTTAGCATCCGCCCTAGGATAGTGTTAGGGTTAGGGTTAGGGTTAGCATCAGCCCAAGGATAGTGTTAGGGTTAGGGTTAGCATCAGCCCTAGGATAGTGTTAGGGTTAGGGTTAGGGTTAGCATCAGGCCCAGGATAGTGTTAGGGTTAGGGTTAGCATCAGCCCAAGGATAGTGTTAGGGTTAGGGTTAGGGTTAGCATCAGCCCTAGGATAGTGTTAGGGTTAGGGTTAGCATCAACCCTAGGATAGTGTTTGGGTTAGGGTTAGGGTTAGCATCAGCCCTAGGATAGTGTTAGTGTTAGGGTTAGCATCAGCCCTAGGATAGTGTTAGGGTTAGGGTTAGGGTTAGCATCCGCCCTAGGATAGTGTTAGGGTTAGGGTTAGGGTTAGCATCAGCCCTAGGATAGTGTTAGGGTTAGGGTTAGGGTTAGCATCAGCCCTAGGATAGTGTTAGGGTTAGGGTTAGCATCAGCCCTAGGATAGTGTTAGGTTTAGGGTTAGGGTTAGCATCAGCCCTAGGATAGTGTTAGGGTTAGGGTTAGCATCAACCCTAGGATAGTGTTAGGGTTAGGGTTAAGGTTAGCATCAGCCCTAGGATAGTGTTAGGGTTAGGGTTAGCATCAGCCCTAGGATAGTGTTAGGGTTAGGGTTAGGGTTAGCATCAGCCCTTGGAGAGTGTTAGGGTTAGGTTTAGGGTTAGCATCAGCCCTAGTATAGTGTTAGTGTTAGGGTTAGCATCAGCCCTAGGATAGTGTTAGGGTTAGGGTTAGGGTTCGCATCCCCCCTAGGATAGTGTTAGGTTTAGGGTTAGGGTTAGCATCAGCCCTAGGATAGTGTTAGGGTTAGGGTTAACATAAACCCTAGGATAGTGTTAGGGTTAGGGTTAGGGTTATCATCAGGCCTAGGATAGTGTTAGGGTTTGGGTTAGGGTTAGCATCAGTTCAAGGACAGTTTTAGGGTTAGCGTTAGGGTTACCATCAGCCCTAGGATAGTGTTAGGGTTAGGGTTAGCATCAGCCCTAGGATAGTGTTAGGGTTAGGGTTAGGGTTAGCATCCGCCCTAGGATAGTGTTAGGGTTAGGGTTAGGGTTAGCATCAGCCCAAGGATAGTGTTAGGGTTAGGGTTAGCATCAGCCCTAGGATAGTGTTAGGGTTAGGGTTAGGGTTAGCATCAGGCCCAGGATAGTGTTAGGGTTAGGGTTAGCATCAGCCCAAGGATAGTGTTAGGATTAGGGTTAGGGTTAGCATCAGCCCTAGGATAGTGTTAGGGTTAGGGTTAGCATCAACCCTAGGATAGTGTTTGGGTTAGGGTTAGGGTTAGCATCAGCCCTAGGATAGTGTTAGGGTTAGGGTTAGGGTTAGCATCAGCCCTAGGATAGTGTTAGTGTTAGGGTTAGCCTCAGCCCTAGGATAGTGTTAGGGTTAGGGTTAGTGTTAGCATCAGCCCTAGGATAGTGTTAGGGTTAGGGTTAGCATCAGCCCTAGGATAGTGTTAGGGTTAGGGTTAGGGTTAGCATCAGCCCTAGGATAGTGTTAGGGTTAGGGTTAGCATCCACCCTAGGATAGTGTTAGGGTTAGGGTTAAGGTTAGCATCAGCCCTAGGATAGTGTTAGGGTTAGGGTTAGCATCAGCCCTAGGATAGTGTTAGGGTTAGGGTTAGGGTTAGCATCAGCCCTTGGAGAGTGTTAGGGTTAGGGTTAGGGTTAGCATCAGCCCTAGGATAGTGTTAGTGTTAGGGTTAGCATCAGCCCTAGGATAGTGTTAGGGTTAGGGTTAGGGTTCGCATCCCCCCTAGGATAGTGTTAGGTTTAGGGTTAGGGTTAGCATCAGCCCTAGGATAGTGTTAGGGTTAGGTTTAACATAAACCCTAGGATAGTGTTAGGGTTAGGGTTAGGGTTATCATCAGGCCTAGGATAGTGTTAGGGTTAGGGTTAGGGTTAGCATCAGTTCAAGGATAGTTTTAGGGTTAGCGTTAGGGTTACCATCAGCCCTAGGATAGTGTTAGGTTTGGGGTTAGGGTTAGCATCAGCCCTATGATAGTGTTAGGGTTAGGGTTAGCATCAGCCCTAGGATAGTGTTAGGGTTAGGGTTAGGGTTAGCATCAGCCCTAGGATAGTGTTAGGGTTAGGGTTAGCATCAGCCCTAGGATAGTGTTAGGGTTAGGGTTAGGGTTAGCATCAGCCCTAGGATAGTGTTAGGGTTAGGGTTAGCATTAGCCCTAGGATAGTGTTAGGGTTAGGGTTAGGGTTAGCATCAGCCGTAGGATAGTGTTAGGGTTAGGGTTAGCCTCAGCCCTAAGATAGTGTTAGAGTTAGGGTTAGGGTTAGCATCAGCCCTAGGATAATGTTAGGGTTAGGGTTAGGGTTAGCATCAGCCCTAGGATAGTGTTAGTGTTAGGGTTAGCATCAGCCCTAGGACAGTGTTAGGGTTAGGGTTAGGGTTAGCATCCGGCCTAGGATAGTGTTAGGGTTAGGGTTAGGGTTAGCATCAGCCCTAGGATAGTGTTAGGGTTAGGGTTAACATAAACCCTAGGATAGTGTTAGGGTTAGGGTTAGGGTTATCATCAGGCCTAGGATAGTGTTAGGGTTAGGGTTAGCATCAGCCCTAGGATAGTGTTAGGGTTAGCGTTAGGGTTAGCATCAGCCCTAGGATAGTGTTAGGGTTAGGGTTAGCATCAGCCCTAGGATAGTGTTAGGGTTAGGGTTAGGGTTAGCATCAGCCCTAGGATAGTGTTAGGGTTAGGGTTAGCATCAGCCCTAGGATAGTGTTAGTGTTAGGGTTAGCATCAGCCCTAGGATAGTGTTAGGGTTAGGGTTAGCATCAGCCCCAGGATAGTGTTAGGGTTAGGGTTAGGGTTACCATCAGCCCTAGGATAGTGTTAGTGTTAGGGTTAGCATCAGCCCTAGGATAGTGTTAGGGTTAGGGTTAGGGTTAGCATCAGCCCTAGGATAGTGTTAGGGTTAGGGTTAGCATCAGCCCTAGGTTAGTGTTAGGGTTAGGGTTAGGGTTAGCATCAGCCCTAGGATAGTGTTAGGGTTAGGGTTAACATCAGCCCTAGGATAGTGTTAGGGTTAGGGTTAGGGTTAGCATCAGCCCTAGGATACTGTTAGGGTTAGGGTTAAGGTTAGCATCAGCCCTAGGATACTGTTAGGGTTAGGGTTAGCTTCAGCCCTAGGATAGTGTTAGGGTTAGGGTTAGGGTTAGCATCAGCCCTTAGAGAGTGTTAGGGTTAGGGTTAGGGTTAGCATCAGCCCTAGGATAGTGTTAGTGTTATGGTTAGCATCAGCCCTAGGATAGTGTTAGGGTTAGGGTTAGGGTTAGCATCCCCCCTAGGATAGTGTTAGGTTTAGGGTTAGGGTTAGCATCAGCCCTAGGATAGTGTTAGGGTTAGGGTTAATATAAACCCTAGGATAGTGTTAGGGTTAGGGTTGGGGTTATCATCAGGCCTAGGATTGTGTTAGGGTTAGGGTTAGGCTTAGCATCAGTTCAAGGATAGTTTTAGGGTTAGCGTTAGGGTTAGCATCAGCCCTAGGATAGTGTTAGAGTTAGGGTTAGGGTTAGCATCAGCCCTAGGATATTGTTAGGGTTAGGGTTAGCATCAACCCTAGGATAGTGTTTGGGTTAGGGTTAGGGTTATCATCAGGCCTAGGATAGTGTTAGGGTTAGGGTTAGCATCAGCCCTAGGATAGTGTTAGGGTTAGGGTTAGGGTTAGCATCAGCCCTTGGATAGTGTTAGGGTTAGGGTTAGCATTAGCCCTAGGATCTTGTTAGGGTTAGGGTTAGGGTTAGCATCAGCCCTAGGATAGTGTTAGGGTTAGGGTTAGCATCAGCCCTAGGATAGTGTTAGGGTTAGGGTTAGGGTTAGCATCAGCCGTAGGATAGTGTTAGGGTTAGCGTTAGCCTCAGCCCTAAGATAGTGTTAGAGTTAGGGTTAGGGTTAGCATCAGCCCTAGGATAATGTTAGGGTTAGGGTTAGGGTTAGCATCAGCCCTAGAATAGTGTTAGTGTTAGGGTTAGCATCAGCCCTAGGATAGTGTTAGGGTTAGGGTTAGGGTTAGCATCCGCCCTAGGATAGTGTTAGGGTTAGGGTTAGGGTTAGCATCAGCCCAAGGATAGTGTTAGGGTTAGGGTTAGCATCAACCCTAGGATAGTGTTACTGTTAGGGTTAGGGTTAGCATCAGGCCCAGGATAGTGTTAGGGTTAGGGTTAGCATCAGCCCAAGGATAGTGTTAGGGTTAGGGTTAGGGTTAGCATGAGCCCTAGGATAGTGTTAGGGTTAGGGTTAGCATCAACCCTAGGATAGTGTTTGGGTTAGGGTTAGGGTTAGCATCAGCCCTAGGATAGTGTTAGTGTTAGGGTTAGGGTTAGCATCAGCCCTAGGATAGTGTTAGTGTTAGGGTTAGCATCAGCCCTAGGATAGTGTTAGGGTTAGGGTTAGGGTTAGCATCAGCCCTAGGATAGTGTTAGGGTTAGGGTTAGCATCAGCCCTAGGATAGTGTTAGGTTTAGGGTTAGGGTTAGCATCAGCCCTAGGATAGTGTTAGTGTTATGGTTAGCATCAGCCCTAGGATAGTGTTAGGGTTAGGGTTAGGGTTAGCATCCCCCTAGGATAGTGTTAGGTTTAGGGTTAGGGTTAGCATCAGCCCTAGGATAGTGTTAGGTTTAGGGTTAATATAAACCCTAGGATAGTGTTAGGGTTAGGGTTGGGGTTATCATCAGGCCTAGGATTGTGTTAGGGTTAGGGTTAGGCTTAGCATCAGTTCAAGGATAGTTTTAGGGTTAGCGTTAGGGTTAGCATCAGCCCTAGGATAGTGTTAGAGTTAGGGTTAGGGTTAGCATCAGCCCTAGGATATTGTTAGGGTTAGGGTTAGCATCAACCCTAGGATAGTGTTTGGGTTAGGGTTAGGGTTATCATCAGGCCTAGGATAGTGTTAGGGTTAGGGTTAGCATCAGCCCTAGGATAGTGTTAGGGTTAGGGTTAGGGTTAGCATCAGCCCAAGGATAGTGTTAGGGTTAGGGTTAGCATTAGCCCTAGGATCTTGTTAGGGTTAGGGTTAGGGTTAGCATCAGCCCTAGGATAGTGTTAGGGTTAGGGTTAGCATCAGCCCTAGGATAGTGTTAGGGTTAGGGTTAGGGTTAGCATCAGCCGTAGGATAGTGTTAGGGTTAGCGTTAGCCTCAGCCCTAAGATAGTGTTAGAGTTAGGGTTAGGGTTAGCATCAGCCCTAGGATAATGTTAGGGTTAGGGTTAGGGTTAGCATCAGCCCTAGAATAGTGTTAGTGTTAGGGTTAGCATCAGCCCTAGGATAGTGTTAGGGTTAGGGTTAGGGTTAGCATCCGCCCTAGGATAGTGTTAGGGTTAGGGTTAGGGTTAGCATCAGCCCAAGGATAGTGTTAGGGTTAGGGTTAGCATCAGCCCTAGGATAGTGTTACTGTTAGGGTTAGGGTTAGCATCAGGCCCAGGATAGTGTTAGGGTTAGGGTTAGCATCAGCCCAAGGATAGTGTTAGGGTTAGGGTTAGGGTTAGCATCAGCCCTAGGATAGTGTTAGGGTTAGGGTTAGCATCAACCCTAGGATAGTGTTTGGGTTAGGGTTAGGGTTAGCATCAGCCCTAGGATAGTGTTAGGGTTAGGGTTAGGGTTAGCATCAGCCCTAGGATAGTGTTAGTGTTAGGGTTAGCATCAGCCCTAGGATAGTGTTAGGGTTAGGGTTAGGGTTAGCATCAGCCCTAGGATAGTGTTATGGTTAGGGTTAGCATCAACCCTAGGATAGTGTTTGTGTTAGGGTTAGGGTTAGCATCAGCCCTAGGATAGTGTTAGGGTTAGGGTTAGGGTTAGCATCAGCCCTAGGATAGTGTTAGTGTTAGGGTTAGCATCAGCCCAAGGATAGTGTTAGGGTTAGGGTTAGGGTTAGCATCAGCCCTAGGATAGTGTTATGGTTAGGGTTAGCATCAACCCTAGGATAGTGTTTGGGTTAGGGTTAGGGTTAGCATCAGCCCTAGGATAGTGTTAGTGTTTGGGTTAGCATCAGCCCTAGGATAGTGTTAGGGTTAGGGTTAGGGTAAGCATCCGCCCTAGGATAGTGTTAGGGTTAGGGTTAGGGTTAGCATCAGCCCAAGGATAGTGTTAGGGTTAGGGTTAGCATCAGCCCTAGGATAGTGTTAGGGTTAGGGTTAGGGTTAGCATCAGCCCTAGGATAGTGTTAGGGTTAGGGTTAGCATCAACCCTAGGATAGTGTTTGGGTTAGGGTTAGGGTTAGCATCAGCCCTAGGATAGTGTTAGTGTTAGGGTTAGCATCAGCCCTAGGATAGTGTTAGGGTTAGGGTTAGGGTTAGCATCCGCCCTAGGATAGTGTTAGGGTTAGGGTTAGGGTTAGCATCAGCCCAAGGATAGTGTTAGGGTTAGGGTTAGCATCAGCCCTAGGATAGTGTTAGGTTTAGGGTTAGGGTTAGCATCAGCCCTAGGATAGTGTTAGGGTTAGGGTTAATATAAACCCAAGGATAGTGTTAGGGTTAGGGTTGGGGTTATCATCAGGCCTAGGATTGTGTTAGGGTTAGGGTTAGGGTTAGCATCAGTTCAAGGATAGTTTTAGGGTTAGCGTTAAGGTTGGCATCAGCCCTAGGATAGTGTTAGGGTTAGGGTTAGGGTTAGCATCCGCCCTAGGATAGTGTTAGGGTTAGGGTTAGCATCAGCCCTAGGATAGTGTTAGGGTTAGGGTTAGGGTTATCATCAGGCCTAGGATAGTGTTAGGGTTAGGGTTAGCATCAGCCCTAGGATAGTGTTAGGGTTAGGGTTAGGGTTAGCATCAGCCCTTGGATAGTGTTAGGGTTAGGGTTAGCATTAGCCCTAGGATAGTGTTAGGGTTAGGGTTAGGGTTAGCATCAGCCCTAGGATAGTGTTAGGGTTAGGGTTAGCATCAGCCCTAGGATAGTGTTAGGGTTAGGGTTAGGGTTAGCATCAGCCGTAGGATAGTGTTAGGGTTAGGGTTAGCCTCAGCCCTAAGATAGTGTTAGATTTAGGGTTAGGGTTAGCATCAGCCCTAGGATAATGTTAGGGTTAGGGTTAGGGTTAGCATCAGCCCTAGGATAGTGTTAGTGTTAGGGTTAGCATCAGCCCTAGGATAGTGTTAGGGTTAGGGTTAGTGTTAGCATCAGTTCAAGGATAGTGTTAGGGTTAGCGTTAGGGTTAGCATCTGCCCTAGGATATTGTTAGTGTTAGGGTTAGGGTTAGCATCAGCCCTAGGATAGTGTTAGGGTTAGGGTTAGGGTTAGCATCCGCCCTAGGATAGTGTTAGGGTTAGGGTTAGGGTTAGCATCAGCCCTAGGATAGTGTAAGGGTTAGGGTTAACATAAACCCTAGGATAGTGTTAGGGTTAGGGTTAGGGTTAGCATCAGCCCTGAGAGAGTGTTAGGGTTAGGGTTAGGGTTAGCATCAGCCCTAGGATAGTGTTAGTGTTAGGGTTAGCATCAGCCCTAGGATAGTGTTAGGGTTAGGGTTAGGGTTAGCATCCCCCCTAGGATAGTGTTAGGTTTAGGGTTAGGGTTAGCATCAGCCCTAGGATAGTGTTAGGGTTAAGGTTAATATAAACCCTAGGATAGTGTTAGGGTTAGGTTTGGGGTTATCATCAGGCCTAGGATTGTGTTAGGGTTAGGGTTAGGGTTAGCATCAGTTCAAGGATAGTTTTAGGGTTAGCGTTAGGGTTAGCATCAGCCCTAGGACAGTGTTAGGGTTAGGGTTAGGGTTAGCATCAGCCCTAGGATAGTGTTAGGGTTAGGGTTAGCATCAGCCCTAGGATAGTGTTAGGGTTAGGGTTAGGGTTATCATCAGACCTAGGATAGTGTTAGGGTTAGGGTTAGCATCAGCCCTAGCATAGTGTTAGGGTTAGGGTTAGGGTTAGCATCAGCCCTTGGATAGTGTTAGGGTTAGGGTTAGCCTCAGCCCTAAGATAGTGTTAGAGTTAGGGTTAGGGTTAGCATCAGGCCTAGGATAATGTTAGGGTTAGGGTTAGGGTTAGCATCAGCCCTAGGATAGTGTTAGTGTTAGGGTTAGCATCAGCCCTAGGATAGTGTTAGGGTTAGGGTTAGGGTTAGCATCCGCCCTAGGATAGTGTTAGGGTTAGGGTTAGGGTTAGCATCAGCCCAAGGATAGTGTTAGGGTTAGGGTTAGCATCAGCCCTAGGATAGTGTTAGGGTTAGGGTTAGGGTTAGCATCAGGCCCAGGATAGTGTTAGGGTTAGGGTTAGCATCAGCCCTAGGATAGGGTTAGGGTTAGGGTTAGGGTTAGCATCAGCCCTAGGATAGTGTTAGGGTTAGGGTTAGCATCAACCCTAGGATAGTGTTTGGGTTAGGGTTAGGGTTAGCATCAGCCCTAGGATAGTGTTAGGGTTAGGGTTAGGGTTAGCATCAGCCCTAGGATAGTGTTAGTGTTAGGGTTAGCATCAGCCCTAGGATAGTGTTAGGGTTAGGGTTAGGGTTAGCATCAGCCCTAGGATAGTGTTAGGGTTAGGGTTAGCATCAGCCCTAGGATAGTGTTAGGTTTAGGTTTAGGGTTAGCATCAGCCCTAGGATAGTGTTAGGGTTAGGGTTAGCATCAACCCTAGGATAGTGTTAGGGTTAGGGTTAAGGTTAGCATCAGCCCTAGGATAGTGTTAGGGTTAGGGTTAGCATCAGCCCTAGGATAGTGTTAGGGTTAGGGTTAGGGTTAGCATCAGCCCTTGGAGAGTGTTAGGGTTAGGATTATTGTTAGCATCAGCCCTAGTATAGTGTTAGTGTTAGGGTTAGCATCAGCCCTAGGATAGTGTTAGGGTTAGGGTTAGGGTTCGCATCCCCCCTAGGATAGTCTTAGGTTTAGGGTTAGGGTTAGCATCAGCCCTAGGATAGTGTTAGGGTTAGGGTTAACATAAACCCTAGGATAGTGTTAGTGTTAGGGTTAGGGTTATCATCAGGCCTAGGATAGTGTTAGGGTTTGGGTTAGGGTTAGCATCAGTTCAAGGATAGTTTTAGGGTTAGCGTTAGGGTTACCATCAGCCCTAGGATAGTGTTAGGGTTAGGGGTAGCATCAGCCCTAGGATAGTGTTAGGGTTAGGGTTAGGGTTAGCATCCGCCCTAGGATAGCGTTAGGGTTAGGGTTAGGGTTAGCATCAGCCCAAGGATAGTGTTAGGGTTAGGGTTAGCATCAGCCCTAGGATAGTGTTAGGGTTAGGGTTAGCGTTAGCATCAGGCCCAGGATAGTGTTAGGGTTAGGGTTAGGGTTAGCATCAGCCCTAGGATAGTGTTAGGGTTAGGGTTAGCATCAACCCTAGGATAGTGTTTGGGTTAGGGTTAGGGTTAGCATCAGCCCTAGGATAGTGTCAGTGTTAGGGTTAGCATCAGCCCTAGGATAGTGTTAGGGTTAGGGTTAGGGTTAGCATCCGCCCTAGGATAGTGTTAGGGTTAGGGTTAGGGTTAGCATCAGCCCAAGGATAGTGTTAGGGTTAGGGTTAGCATCAGCCCTAGGATAGTGTTAGGTTTAGGGTTAGGGTTAGCATCAGCCCTAGGATAGTGTTAGGGTTAGGGTTAATATAAACCCCAGGATAGTGTTAGGGTTAGGGTTGGGTTTATCATCAGGCCTAGGATTGTGTTAGGGTTAGGGTTAGGGTTAGCATCAGTTCAAGGATAGTTTTAGGGTTAGCGTTAAGTTTAGCATCAGCCCTAGGATAGTGTTAGGGTTAGGGTTAGGGTTAGCATCAGCCCTAGGATAGTGTTAGGGTTAGGGTTAGCATCAGCCCTAGGATAGTGTTAGGGTTAGTGTTAGGGTTATCATCAGGCCTAGGATAGTGTTAGGGTTAGGGTTAGCATCAGCCCTAGGATAATGTTAGGGTTAGGGTTAGGGTTAGCATCAGCCCTAGGATAGTGTTAGTGTTAGGGTTAGCATCAGCCCTAGGATAGTGTTAGGGTTAGGGTTAGGGTTAGCATCCGCCCTAGGATAGTGTTAGGGTTAGGGTTAGGGTTAGCATCAGCCCAAGGATAGTGTTAGGGTTAGGGTTAGCATCAGCCCTAGGATAGTGTTAGGGTTAGGGTTAGAGTTAGCATCAGGCCCAGGATAGTGTTAGGGTTAGGGTTAGCATCAGCCCAAGGATAGTGTTAGGGTTAGGGTTAGGGTTAGCATCAGCCCTAGGATAGTGTTAGGGTTAGGGTTAGCATCAACCCTAGGATAGTGTTTGGGTTAGGGTTAGGGTTAGCATCAGCCCTAGGATAGTGTTAGGGTTAGGGTTAGGGTTAGCATCAGCCCTAGGATAGTGTTAGTGTTAGGGTTAGCATCAGCCCTAGGATAGTGTTACGGTTAGGGTTAGGGTTAGCATCAGCCCTAGGATAGTGTTAGGGTTAGGGTTAGCATCAGCCCTAGGATAGTGTTAGGTTTAGGGTTAGGGTTAGCATCAGCCCTAGGAGAGTGTTAGGGTTAGGGTTAGCATCAACCCTAGTATAGTGTTAGGGTTAGGGTTAAGGTTAGCATCAGCCCTAGGATAGTGTTAGGGTTAGGGTTAGCATCAGCCCTAGGATAGTGTTAGGGTTAGGGTTAGGGTTAGCATCAGCCCTTGGAGAGTGTTAGGGTTAGGTTTAGGGTTAGAATCAGCCCTAGTATAGTGTTAGTGTTAGGGTTAGCATCAGCCCTAGGATAGTGTTAGGGTTAGGGTTAGGGTTCGCATCCCCCCTAGGATAGTGTTAGGTTTAGGGTTAGGGTTAGCATCAGCCCTAGGATAGTGTTAGGGTTAGGGTTAACATAAACCCTAGGATAGTGTTAGGGTTAGGGTTAGGGTTATCATCAGGCCTAGGATAGTGTTAGGGTTTGGGTTAGGATTAGCATCAGTTCAAGGATAGTTTTAGGGTTAGCGTTAGGGTTACCATCAGCCCTAGGATAGTGTTAGGGTTAGGGTTAGCATCAGCCCTAGGATAGTGTTAGGGTTAGGGTTAGGGTTAGCATCCGCCCTAGGATAGTGTTAGGGTTAGGGTTAGGGTTAGCATCAGCCCAAGGATAGTGTTAGGGTTAGGGTTAGCATCAGCCCTAGGATAGTGTTAGGGTTAGGGTTAGGGTTAGCATCAGGCCCAGGATAGTGTTAGGGTTAGGGTTAGCATCAGCCCAAGGATAGTGTTAGGGTTAGGGTTAGGGTTAGCATCAGCCCTAGGATAGTGTTAGGGTTAGGGTTAGCATCAACCCTAGGATAGTGTTTGGGTTAGGGTTAGGGTTAGCATCAGCCCTAGGATAGTGTTAGTGTTAGGGTTAGCATCAGCCCTAGGATAGTGTTAGGGTTAGGGTTAGGGTTAGCATCCGCCCTAGGATAGTGTTAGGGTTAGGGTTAGGGTTAGCATCAGCCCTAGGATAGTGTTAGGGTTAGGGTTAGGGTTGGCATCAGCCCTAGGATAGTGTTAGGGTTAGGGTTAGCATCAGCCCTAGGATAGTGTTAGGTTTAGGGTTAGGGTTAGCATCAGCCCTAGGAGAGTGTTAGGGTTAGGGTTAGCATCAACCCTAGGATAGTGTTAGGGTTAGGGTTAAGGTTAGCATCAGCCCTAGGATAGTGTTAGGGTTAGGGTTAGCATCAGCCCTAGGATAGTGTTAGGGTTAGGGTTAGGGTTAGCATCAGCCCTTGGAGAGTGTTAGGGTTAGGTTTAGGGTTAGCATCAGCCCTAGTATAGTGTTAGTGTTAGGGTTAGCATCAGCCCTAGGATAGTGTTAGGGTTAGGGTTAGGGTTCGCATCCCCCCTAGGATAGTGTTAGGTTTAGGGTTAGGGTTAGCATCAGCCCTAGGATAGTGTTAGGGTTAGGGTTAACATAAACCCTAGGATAGTGTTAGGGTTAGGGTTAGGGTTATCATCAGGCCTAGGATAGTGTTAGGGTTTGGGTTAGGATTAGCATCAGTTCAAGGATAGTTTTAGGGTTAGCGTTAGGGTTACCATCAGCCCTAGGATAGTGTTAGGGTTAGGGTTAGCATCAGCCCTAGGATAGTGTTAGGGTTAGGGTTAGGGTTAGCATCCGCCCTAGGATAGTGTTAGGGTTAGGGTTAGGGTTAGCATCAGCCCAAGGATAGTGTTAGGGTTAGGGTTAGCATCAGCCCTAGGATAGTGTTAGGGTTAGGGTTAGGGTTAGCATCAGGCCCAGGATAGTGTTAGGGTTAGGGTTAGCATCAGCCCAAGGATAGTGTTAGGGTTAGGGTTAGGGTTAGCATCAGCCCTAGGATAGTGTTAGGGTTAGGGTTAGCATCAACCCTAGGATAGTGTTTGGGTTAGGGTTAGGGTTAGCATCAGCCCTAGGATAGTGTTAGTGTTAGGGTTAGCATCAGCCCTAGGATAGTGTTAGGGTTAGGGTTAGGGTTAGCATCCGCCCTAGGATAGTGTTAGGGTTAGGGTTAGGGTTAGCATCAGCCCTAGGATAGTGTTAGGGTTAGGGTTAGGGTTAGCATCAGCCCTAGGATAGTGTTAGGGTTAGGGTTAGCATCAGCCCTAGGATACTGTTAGGTTTAGGGTTAGGGTTAGCATCAGCCCTAGGATAGTGTTAGGGTTAGGGTTAGCATCAACCCTAGGATAGTGTTAGGGTTAGGGTTAAGGTTAGCATCAGCCCTAGGATAGTGTTAGGGTTAGGGTTAGCATCAGCCCTAGGATAGTGTTAGGGTTATTGTTAGGGTTAGCATCAGCACTTGGAGAGTGTTAGGGTTAGGTTTAGGGTTAGCATCAGCCCTAGTATAGTGTTAGTGTTAGGGTTAGCATCAGCCCTAGGATAGTGTTAGGGTTAGGGTTAGGGTTCGCATCCCCCCTAGGATAGTGTTAGGTTTAGGGTTAGGGTTAGCATCAGCCCTAGGATAGTGTTAGGGTTAGGGTTAACATAAACTCTAGGATCGTGTTAGGGTTAGGGTTAGGGTTATCATCAGGCCTAGGATAGTGTTAGGGTTTGGGTTAGGGTTAGCATCAGTTCAAGGACAGTTTTAGGGTTAGCGTTAGGGTTACCATCAGCCCTAGGATAGTGTTAGGGTTAGGGTTAGCATCAGCCCTAGGATAGTGTTAGGGTTAGGGTTAGGGTTAGCATCCGCCCTAGGATAGTGTTAGGGTTAGGGTTAGGGTTAGCATCAGCCCAAGGATAGTGTTAGGGTTAGGGTTAGCATCAGCCCTAGGATAGTGTTAGGGTTAGGGTTAGGGTTAGCATCAGGCCCAGGATAGTGTTAGGGTTAGGGTTAGCATCAGCCCAAGGATAGTGTTAGGATTAGGGTTAGGGTTAGCATCAGCCCTAGGATAGTGTTAGTGTTAGGGTTAGCATCAGCCCTAGGATAGTGTTAGGGTTAGGGTTAGGGTTAGCATCCGCCCTAGGATAGTGTTAGGGTTAGGGTTAGGGTTAGCATCAGCCCAAGGATAGTGTTAGGGTTAGGGTTAGCATCAGCCCTAGGATAATGTTAGGGTTAGGGTTAGGGTTAGCATCAGGCCCAGGATAGTGTTAGGGTTAGGGTTAGCATCAGCCTAAGGATAGTGTTAGGGTTAGGGTTAGGGTTAGCATCAGCCCTAGGATAGTGTTAGGGTTAGGGTTAGCATCAACCCTAGGATAGTGTTTGGGTTAGGGTTAGGGTTAGCATCAGCCCTAGGATAGTGTTAGGGTTAGGGTTAGGGTTAGCATCAGCCCTAGGATAGTGTTAGTGTTAGGGTTAGCCTCAGCCCTAGGATAGTGTTAGGGTTAGGGTTAGGGTTAGCATCAGCCCTAGGATAGTGTTAGGGTTAGGGTTAGCATCAGCCCTAGGATAGTGTTAGGGTTAGGGTTAGGGTTAGCATCAGCCCTAGGATAGTGTTAGGATTAGGGTTAGCATCCACCCTAGGATAGTGTTAGGGTTAGGGTTAAGGTTAGCATCAGCCCTAGGATAGTGTTAGGGTTAGGGTTAGCATCAGCCCTAGGATAGTGTTAGGGTTAGGGTTAGGGTTAGCATCAGCCCTTGGAGAGTGTTAGGGTTAGGGTTAGGGTTAGCATCAGCCCTAGGATAGTGTTAGTGTTAGGGTTAGCATCAGCCCTAGGATAGTGTTAGGGTTAGGGTTAGGGTTCGCATCCCCCCTAGGATAGTGTTAGGTTTAGGGTTAGGGTTAGCATCAGCCCTAGGATAGTGTTAGGGTTAGGTTTAACATAAACCCTAGGATAGTGTTAGGGTTAGGGTTAGGGTTATCATCAGGCCTAGGATAGTGTTAGGGTTAGGGTTAGGGTTAGCATCAGTTCAAGGATAGTTTTAGGGTTAGCGTTAGGGTTACCATCAGCCCTAGGATAGTGTTAGGGTTAGGGTTAGGGTTAGCATCAGCCCTATGATAGTGTTAGGGTTAGGGTTAGCATCAGCCCTAGGATAGTGTTAGGGTTAGGGTTAGGGTTAGCATCAGCCCTAGGATAGTGTTAGGGTTAGGGTTAGCATCAGCCCTAGGATAGTGTTAGGGTTAGGGTTAGGGTTAGCATCAGCCCTAGGATAGTGTTAGGGTTAGGGTTAGCATTAGCCCTAGGATAGTGTTAGGGTTAGGGTTAGGGTTAGCATCAGCCGTAGGATAGTGTTAGGGTTAGGGTTAGCCTCAGCCCTAAGATAGTGTTAGAGTTAGGGTTAGGGTTAGCATCAGCCCTAGGATAATGTTAGGGTTAGGGTTAGGGTTAGCATCAGCCCTAGGATAGTGTTAGTGTTAGGGTTAGCATCAGCCCTAGGATAGTGTTAGGGTTAGGGTTAGGGTTAGCATCCGGCCTAGGATAGTGTTAGGGTTAGGGTTAGGGTTAGCATCAGCCCTAGGATAGTGTTAGGGTTAGGGTTAGGGTTAGCATCCGCCCTAGGATAGTGTTAGGGTTAGGGTTAGGGTTAGCATCAGCCCAAGGATAGTGTTAGGGTTAGGGTTAGCATCAGCCCTAGGATAATGTTAGGGTTAGGGTTAGGGTTAGCATCAGGCCCAGGATAGTGTTAGGGTTAGGGTTAGCATCAGCCTAAGGATAGTGTTAGGGTTAGGGTTAGGGTTAGCATCAGCCCTAGGATAGTGTTAGGGTTAGGGTTAGCATCAACCCTAGGATAGTGTTTGGGTTAGGGTTAGGGTTAGCATCAGCCCTAGGATAGTGTTAGGGTTAGGGTTAGGGTTAGCATCAGCCCTAGGATAGTGTTAGTGTTAGGGTTAGCCTCAGCCCTAGGATAGTGTTAGGGTTAGGGTTAGGGTTAGCATCAGCCCTAGGATAGTGTTAGTGTTAGGGTTAGCATCAGCCCTAGGATAGTGTTAGGGTTAGGGTTAGCATCAGCCCCAGGATAGTGTTAGGGTTAGGGTTAGGGTTACCATCAGCCCTAGGATAGTGTTAGTGTTAGGGTTAGCATCAGCCCTAGGATAGTGTTAGGGTTAGGGTTAGGGTTAGCATCAGCCCTAGGATAGTGTTAGGGTTAGGGTTAGCATCAGCCCTAGGTTAGTGTTAGGGTTAGGGTTAGGGTTAGCATCAGCCCTAGGATAGTGTTAGGGTTAGGGTTAACATCAGCCCTAGGATAGTGTTAGGGTTAGGGTTAGGGTTAGCATCAGCCCTAGGATAGTGTTAGGGTTAGGGTTAGCATCAACCCTAGGATAGTGTTAGGGTTAGGGTTAAGGTTAGCATCAGCCCTAGGATAGTGTTAGGGTTAGGGTTAGCTTCAGCCCTAGGATAGTGTTAGGGTTAGGGTTAGGGTTAGCATCAGCCCTTAGAGAGTGTTAGGGTTAGGGTTAGGGTTAGCATCAGCCCTAGGATAGTGTTAGTGTTATGGTTAGCATCAGCCCTAGGATAGTGTTAGGGTTAGGGTTAGGGTTAGCATCCCCCCTAGGATAGTGTTAGGTTTAGGGTTAGGGTTAGCATCAGCCCTAGGATAGTGTTAGGGTTAGGGTTAATATAAACCCTAGGATAGTGTTAGGGTTAGGGTTGGGGTTATCATCAGGCCTAGGATTGTGTTAGGGTTAGGGTTAGGCTTAGCATCAGTTCAAGGATAGTTTTAGGGTTAGCGTTAGGGTTAGCATCAGCCCTAGGATAGTGTTAGAGTTAGGGTTAGGGTTAGCATCAGCCCTAGGATATTGTTAGGGTTAGGGTTAGCATCAACCCTAGGATAGTGTTTGGGTTAGGGTTAGGGTTATCATCAGGCCTAGGATAGTGTTAGGGTTAGGGTTAGCATCAGCCCTAGGATAGTGTTAGGGTTAGGGTTAGGGTTAGCATCAGCCCTTGGATAGTGTTAGGGTTAGGGTTAGCATTAGCCCTAGGATCTTGTTAGGGTTAGGGTTAGGGTTAGCATCAGCCCTAGGATAGTGTTAGGGTTAGGGTTAGCATCAGCCCTAGGATAGTGTTAGGGTTAGGGTTAGGGTTAGCATCAGCCGTAGGATAGTGTTAGGGTTAGCGTTAGCCTCAGCCCTAAGATAGTGTTAGAGTTAGGGTTAGGGTTAGCATCAGCCCTAGGATAATGTTAGGGTTAGGGTTAGGGTTAGCATCAGCCCTAGAATAGTGTTAGTGTTAGGGTTAGCATCAGCCCTAGGATAGTGTTAGGGTTAGGGTTAGGGTTAGCATCCGCCCTAGGATAGTGTTAGGGTTAGGGTTAGGGTTAGCATCAGCCCAAGGATAGTGTTAGGGTTAGGGTTAGCATCAACCCTAGGATAGTGTTACTGTTAGGGTTAGGGTTAGCATCAGGCCCAGGATAGTGTTAGGGTTAGGGTTAGCATCAGCCCAAGGATAGTGTTAGGGTTAGGGTTAGGGTTAGCATCAGCCCTAGGATAGTGTTAGGGTTAGGGTTAGCATCAACCCTAGGATAGTGTTTGGGATAGGGTTAGGGTTAGCATCAGCCCTAGGATAGTGTTAGTGTTAGGGTTAGGGTTAGCATCAGCCCTAGGATAGTGTTAGTGTTAGGGTTAGCATCAGCCCTAGGATAGTGTTAGGGTTAGGGTTAGGGTTAGCATCAGCCCTAGGATAGTGTTAGGGTTAGGGTTAGCATCAGCCCTAGGATAGTGTTAGGTTTAGGGTTAGGGTTAGCATCAGCCCTAGGATAGTGTTAGTGTTATGGTTAGCATCAGCCCTAGGATAGTGTTAGGGTTAGGGTTAGGGTTAGCATCCCCCCTAGGATAGTGTTAGGTTTAGGGTTAGGGTTAGCATCAGCCCTAGGATAGTGTTAGGGTTAGGGTTAATATAAACCCTAGGATAGTGTTAGGGTTAGGGTTGGGGTTATCATCAGGCCTAGGATTGTGTTAGGGTTAGGGTTAGGCTTAGCATCAGTTCAAGGATAGTTTTAGGGTTAGCGTTAGGGTTAGCATCAGCCCTAGGATAGTGTTAGAGTTAGGGTTAGGGTTAGCATCAGCCCTAGGATATTGTTAGGGTTAGGGTTAGCATCAACCCTAGGATAGTGTTTGGGTTAGGGTTAGGGTTATCATCAGGCCTAGGATAGTGTTAGGGTTAGGGTTAGCATCAGCCCTAGGATAGTGTTAGGGTTAGGGTTAGGGTTAGCATCAGCCCAAGGATAGTGTTAGGGTTAGGGTTAGCATTAGCCCTAGGATCTTGTTAGGGTTAGGGTTAGGGTTAGCATCAGCCCTAGGATAGTGTTAGGGTTAGGGTTAGCATCAGCCCTAGGATAGTGTTAGGGTTAGGGTTAGGGTTAGCATCAGCCGTAGGATAGTGTTAGGGTTAGCGTTAGCCTCAGCCCTAAGATAGTGTTAGAGTTAGGGTTAGGGTTAGCATCAGCCCTAGGATAATGTTAGGGTTAGGGTTAGGGTTAGCATCAGCCCTAGAATAGTGTTAGTGTTAGGGTTAGCATCAGCCCTAGGATAGTGTTAGGGTTAGGGTTAGGGTTAGCATCCGCCCTAGGATAGTGTTAGGGTTAGGGTTAGGGTTAGCATCAGCCCAAGGATAGTGTTAGGGTTAGGGTTAGCATCAGCCCTAGGATAGTGTTACTGTTAGGGTTAGGGTTAGCATCAGGCCCAGGATAGTGTTAGGGTTAGGGTTAGCATCAGCCCAAGGATAGTGTTAGGGTTAGGGTTAGGGTTAGCATCAGCCCTAGGATAGTGTTAGGGTTAGGGTTAGCATCAACCCTAGGATAGTGTTTGGGTTAGGGTTAGGGTTAGCATCAGCCCTAGGATAGTGTTAGGGTTAGGGTTAGGGTTAGCATCAGCCCTAGGATAGTGTTAGTGTTAGGGTTAGCATCAGCCCAAGGATAGTGTTAGGGTTAGGGTTAGGGTTAGCATCAGCCCTAGGATAGTGTTAGGGTTAGGGTTAGCATCAGCCCTAGGATAGTGTTAGGTTTAGGGTTAGGGTTAGCATCAGCCCTAGGATAGTGTTAGGGTTAGGGTTAGCATCAATCCTAGGATAGTGTTAGGGTTAGGGTTAAGGTTAGCATCAGCCCTAGGATAGTGTTAGGGTTAGGGTTAGCATCAGCCCTAGGATAGTGTTAGGGTTAGGGTTAGGGTTAGCATCAGCCCTTGGAGAGTGTTAGGGTTAGGTTTAGGGTTAGCATCAGCCCTAGGATAGTGTTAGTGTTAGGGTTAGCATCAGCCCTAGGATAGTGTTAGGGTTAGGGTTAGGGTTCGCATCCCCCCTAGGATAGTGTTAGGTTTAGGGTTAGGGTTAGCATCAGCCCTAGGATAGTGTTAGGGTTAGGGTTAACATAAACCCTAGGATAGTGTTAGGGTTAGGGTTAGGGTTATCATCAGGCCTAGGATAGTGTTAGGGTTAGGGTTAGGGTTAGCATCAGTTCAAGGATAGTTTTAGGGTTAGCGTTAGGGTTACCATCAGCCCTAGGATAGTGTTAGGGTTAGGGTTAGCATCAGCCCTAGGATAGTGTTAGGGTTAGGGTTAGGGTTAGCATCCGCCCTAGGATAGTGTTAGGGTTAGGGTTAGGGTTAGCATCAGCCCAAGGATAGTGTTAGGGTTAGGGTTAGCATCAGCCCTAGGATAGTGTTAGGGTTAGGGTTAGGGTTAGCATCAGGCCCAGGATAGTGTTAGGGTTAGGGTTAGCATCAGCCCAAGGATAGTGTTAGGGTTAGGGTTAGGGTTAGCATCAGCCCTAGGATAGTGTTATGGTTAGGGTTAGCATCAACCCTAGGATAGTGTTTGGGTTAGGGTTAGGGTTAGCATCAGCCCTAGGATAGTGTTAGTGTTTGGGTTAGCATCAGCCCTAGGATAGTGTTAGGGTTAGGGTTAGGGTAAGCATCCGCCCTAGGATAGTGTTAGGGTTAGGGTTAGGGTTAGCATCAGCCCAAGGATAGTGTTAGGGTTAGGGTTAGCATCAGCCCTAGGATAGTGTTAGGGTTAGGGTTAGGGTTAGCATCAGCCCTAGGATAGTGTTAGGGTTAGGGTTAGCATCAACCCTAGGATAGTGTTAGGTTTAGGGTTAAGGTTAGCATCAGCCCTAGGATAGTGTTAGGGTTAGGGTTAGCATCAGCCCTAGGATAGTGTTAGGGTTATGGTTAGGGTTAGCATCAGCCCTTTGAGAGTGTTAGGGTTAGGGTTAGGGTTAGCATCAGCCCTAGGATAGTGTTAGTGTTAGGGTTAGCATCAGCCCTAGGATAGTGTTAGGGTTAGGGTTAGGGTTCGCATCCCCCCTAGGATAGTGTTAGGTTTAGGGTTAGGGTTAGCATCAGCCCTAGGATAGTGTTAGGGTTAGGGTTAACATAAACCCTAGGATAGTGTTAGGGTTAGGGTTAGGGTTATCATCAGACCTAGGATAGTGTTAGGGTTAGGGTTAGGGTTTGCATCAGTTCAAGGATAGTTTTAGTGTTAGCGTTAGGGTTACCATCAGCCCTAGGATAGTGTTAGGGTTAGGGTTAGGGTTAGCATCAGCCCTACGATAGTGTTAGGGTTAGGGTTAGCATCAGCCCTAGGATAGTGTTAGGGTTAGGGTTAGGGTTAGCATCAGCCCTAGGATAGTGTTAGGGTTAGGGTTAGCATCAGCCCTAGGATAGTGTTAGGGTTAGGGTTAGGGTTAGCATCAGCCCTAGGATAGTGTTAGGGTTAGGGTTAGCATCAGCCCTAGGATAGTGTTAGGGTTAGGGTTAGGGTTAGCATCAGCCGTAGGATAGTGTTAGGGTTAGGGTTAGCCTCAGCCCTAAGATAGTGTTAGAGTTAGGGTTAGGGTTAGCATCAGCCCTAGGATAATGTTAGGGTTAGGGTTAGGGTTAGCATCAGCCCTAGGTTAGTGTTAGTGTTAGGGTTAGCATCAGCCCTAGGATAGTGTTAGGGTTAGGGTTAGGGTTAGCATCCGCCCTAGGATAGTGTTAGGGTTAGGGTTAGGGTTAGCATCAGCCCTAGGATAGTGTTAGGGTTAGGGTTAACATAAACCCTAGGATAGTGTTAGGGTTAGGGTTAGGGTTAGCATCTGCCCTAGGATATTGTTAGGGTTAGGATTAGGGTTAGCATCAGCCCAAGGAAAGTGTTAGGGTTAGGGTTAGCATTAGCCCTAGGATAGTGTTAGGGTTAGGGTTAGGGTTAGCATCAGGCCCACGATACTGTTAGGGTTAGGGTTAGCTTCAGCCCAAGGATAGTGTTAGGGTTAGGGTTAGGGTTATCATCAGGCCTAGGATAGTGTTAGGGTTAGGGTTAGCATCAAACCTAGGATAGTGTTTGGGTTAGGGTTACGGTTAGCATCAGCCCTAGGATAGTGTTAGTGTTAGGGTTAGCCTCAGCCCTAGGAGAGTGTTAGGGTTAGGGATAGGGTTAGCATCAGGCCTAGGATAGTGTTAGGGTTAGGGTTAGGGTTATCATCAGGCCTAGGATAGTGTTAGGGTTAGGGTTAGCATCAGCCCTAGGATAGTGTTAGGGTTAGGGTTAGGGTTAGCATCAGCCCTTGGATAGTGTTAGGGTTAGGGTTAGCATTAGCCCTAGGATCTTGTTAGGGTTAGGGTTAGGGTTAGCATCAGCCCTAGGATAGTGTTAGGGTTAGGGTTAGCATCAGCCCTAGGATAGTGTTAGGGTTAGGGTTAGGGTTAGCATCAGCCGTAGGATAGTGTTAGGGTTAGCGTTAGCCTCAGCCCTAAGATAGTGTTAGAGTTAGGGTTAGGGTTAGCATCAGCCCTAGGATAATGTTAGGGTTAGGGTTAGGGTTAGCATCAGCCCTAGAATAGTGTTAGTGTTAGGGTTAGCATCAGCCCTAGGATAGTGTTAGGGTTAGGGTTAGGGTTAGCATCCGCCCTAGGATAGTGTTAGGGTTAGGGTTAGGGTTAGCATCAGCCCAAGGATAGTGTTAGGGTTAGGGTTAGCATCAACCCTAGGATAGTGTTACTGTTAGGGTTAGGGTTAGCATCAGGCCCAGGATAGTGTTAGGGTTAGGGTTAGCATCAGCCCAAGGATAGTGTTAGGGTTAGGGTTAGGGTTAGCATCAGCCCTAGGATAGTGTTAGGGTTAGGGTTAGCATCAACCCTAGGATAGTGTTTGGGTTAGGGTTAGGGTTAGCATCAGCCCTAGGATAGTGTTAGTGTTAGGGTTAGGGTTAGCATCAGCCCTAGGATAGTGTTAGTGTTAGGGTTAGCATCAGCCCTAGGATAGTGTTAGGGTTAGGGTTAGGGTTAGCATCAGCCCTAGGATAGTGTTAGGGTTAGGGTTAGCATCAGCCCTAGGATAGTGTTAGGTTTAGGGTTAGGGTTAGCATCAGCCCTAGGATAGTGTTAGTGTTATGGTTAGCATCAGCCCTAGGATAGTGTTAGGGTTAGGGTTAGGGTTAGCATCCCCCCTAGGATAGTGTTAGGTTTAGGGTTAGGGTTAGCATCAGCCCTAGGATAGTGTTAGGGTTAGGGTTAATATAAACCCTAGGATAGTGTTAGGGTTAGGGTTGGGGTTATCATCAGGCCTAGGATTGTGTTAGGGTTAGGGTTAGGCTTAGCATCAGTTCAAGGATAGTTTTAGGGTTAGCGTTAGGGTTAGCATCAGCCCTAGGATAGTGTTAGAGTTAGGGTTAGGGTTAGCATCAGCCCTAGGATATTGTTAGGGTTAGGGTTAGCATCAACCCTAGGATAGTGTTTGGGTTAGGGTTAGGGTTATCATCAGGCCTAGGATAGTGTTAGGGTTAGGGTTAGCATCAGCCCTAGGATAGTGTTAGGGTTAGGGTTAGGGTTAGCATCAGCCCAAGGATAGTGTTAGGGTTAGGGTTAGCATTAGCCCTAGGATCTTGTTAGGGTTAGGGTTAGGGTTAGCATCAGCCCTAGGATAGTGTTAGGGTTAGGGTTAGCATCAGCCCTAGGATAGTGTTAGGGTTAGGGTTAGGGTTAGCATCAGCCGTAGGATAGTGTTAGGGTTAGCGTTAGCCTCAGCCCTAAGATAGTGTTAGAGTTAGGGTTAGGGTTAGCATCAGCCCTAGGATAATGTTAGGGTTAGGGTTAGGGTTAGCATCAGCCCTAGAATAGTGTTAGTGTTAGGGTTAGCATCAGCCCTAGGATAGTGTTAGGGTTAGGGTTAGGGTTAGCATCCGCCCTAGGATAGTGTTAGGGTTAGGGTTAGGGTTAGCATCAGCCCAAGGATAGTGTTAGGGTTAGGGTTAGCATCAGCCCTAGGATAGTGTTACTGTTAGGGTTAGGGTTAGCATCAGGCCCAGGATAGTGTTAGGGTTAGGGTTAGCATCAGCCCAAGGATAGTGTTAGGGTTAGGGTTAGGGTTAGCATCAGCCCTAGGATAGTGTTAGGGTTAGGGTTAGCATCAACCCTAGGATAGTGTTTGGGTTAAGGTTAGGGTTAGCATCAGCCCTAGGATAGTGTTAGGGTTAGGGTTAGGGTTAGCATCAGCCCTAGGATAGTGTTAGTGTTAGGGTTAGCATCAGCCCTAGGATAGTGTTAGGGTTAGGGTTAGGGTTAGCATCAGCCCTAGGATAGTGTTAGGGTTAGGGTTAGCATCAGCCCTAGGATAGTGTTAGGTTTAGGGTTAGGGTTCGCATCCCCCCTAGGATAGTGTTAGGTTTAGGGTTAGGGTTAGCATCAGCCCTAGGATAGTGTTAGGGTTAGGGTTAACATAAACCCTAGGATAGTGTTAGGGTTAGGGTTAGGGTTATCATCAGGCCTAGGATAGTGTTAGGGTTAGGGTTAGGGTTAGCATCAGTTCAAGGATAGTTTTAGGGTTAGCGTTAGGGTTACCATCAGCCCTAGGATAGTGTTAGGGTTAGGGTTAGCATCAGCCCTAGGATAGTGTTAGGGTTAGGGTTAGGGTTAGCATCCGCCCTAGGATAGTGTTAGGGTTAGGGTTAGGGTTAGCATCAGCCCAAGGATAGTGTTAGGGTTAGGGTTAGCATCAGCCCTAGGATAGTGTTAGGGTTAGGGTTAGGGTTAGCATCAGGCCCAGGATAGTGTTAGGGTTAGGGTTAGCATCAGCCCAAGGATAGTGTTAGGGTTAGGGTTAGGGTTAGCATCAGCCCTAGGATAGTGTTATGGTTAGGGTTAGCATCAACCCTAGGATAGTGTTTGGGTTAGGGTTAGGGTTAGCATCAGCCCTAGGATAGTGTTAGTGTTTGGGTTAGCATCAGCCCTAGGATAGTGTTAGGGTTAGGGTTAGGGTAAGCATCCGCCCTAGGATAGTGTTAGGGTTAGGGTTAGGGTTAGCATCAGCCCAAGGATAGTGTTAGGGTTAGGGTTAGCATCAGCCCTAGGATAGTGTTAGGGTTAGGGTTAGGGTTAGCATCAGCCCTAGGATAGTGTTAGGGTTAGGGTTAGCATCAACCCTAGGATAGTGTTAGGGTTAGGGTTAAGGTTAGCATCAGCCCTAGGATAGTGTTAGGGTTAGGGTTAGCATCAGCCCTAGGATAGTGTTAGGGTTAGGGTTAGGGTTAGCATCAGCCCTTTGAGAGTGTTAGGGTTAGGGTTAGGGTTAGCATCAGCCCTAGGATAGTGTTAGTGTTAGGGTTAGCATCAGCCCTAGGATAGTGTTAGGGTTAGGGTTAGGGTTCGCATCCCCCCTAGGATAGTGTTAGGTTTAGGGTTAGGGTTAGCATCAGCCCTAGGATAGTGTTAGGGTTAGGGTTAACATAAACCCTAGGATAGTGTTAGGGTTAGGGTTAGGGTTATCATCAGACCTAGGATAGTGTTAGGGTTAGGGTTAGGGTTAGCATCAGTTCAAGGATAGTTTTAGTGTTAGCGTTAGGGTTACCATCAGCCCTAGGATAGTGTTAGGGTTAGGGTTAGGGTTAGCATCAGCCCTAGGATAGTGTTAGGGTTAGGGTTAGCATCAGCCCTAGGATAGTGTTAGGGTTAGGGTTAGGGTTAGCATCAGCTCTAGGATAGTGTTAGGGTTAGGGTTAGCATCAGCCCTAGGATAGTGTTAGGGTTAGGGTTAGGGTTAGCATCAGCCCTAGGATAGTGTTAGGGTTAGGGTTAGCATCAGCCCTAGGATAGTGTTAGGGTTAGGGTTAGGGTTAGCATCAGCCGTAGGATAGTGTTAGGGTTAGGGTTAGCCTCAGCCCTAAGATAGTGTTAGAGTTAGGGTTAGGGTTAGCATCAGCCCTAGGATAATGTTAGGGTTAGGGTTAGGGTTAGCATCAGCCCTAGGATAGTGTTAGTGTTAGGGTTAGCATCAGCCCTAGGATAGTGTTAGGGTTAGGGTTAGGGTTAGCATCCGCCCTAGGATAGTGTTAGGGTTAGGGTTAGGGTTAGCATCAGCCCTAGGATAGTGTTAGGGTTAGGGTTAACATAAACCCTAGGATAGTGTTAGGGTTAGGGTTAGGGTTATCATCAGGCCTAGGATAGTGTTAGGGTTAGGGTTAGGGTTAGCATCAGTTCAAGGATAGTTTTAGGGTTAGCGTTAGGGTTACCATCAGCCCTAGGATAGTGTTAGGGTTAGGGTTAGCATCAGCCCTAGGATAGTGTTAGGGTTAGGGTTAGGGTTAGCATCCGCCCTAGGATAGTGTTAGGGTTAGGGTTAGGGTTAGCATCAGCCCAAGGATAGTGTTAGGGTTAGGGTTAGCATCAGCCCTAGGATAGTGTTAGGGTTAGGGTTAGGGTTAGCATCAGGCCCAGGATAGTGTTAGGGTTAGGGTTAGCATCAGCCCAAGGATAGTGTTAGGGTTAGGGTTAGGGTTAGCATCAGCCCTAGGATAGTGTTATGGTTAGGGTTAGCATCAACCCTAGGATAGTGTTTGGGTTAGGGTTAGGGTTAGCATCAGCCCTAGGATAGTGTTAGTGTTTGGGTTAGCATCAGCCCTAGGATAGTGTTAGGGTTAGGGTTAGGGTAAGCATCCGCCCTAGGATAGTGTTAGGGTTAGGGTTAGGGTTAGCATCAGCCCAAGGATAGTGTTAGGGTTAGGGTTAGCATCAGCCCTAGGATAGTGTTAGGGTTAGGGTTAGGGTTAGCATCAGCCCTAGGATAGTGTTAGGGTTAGGGTTAGCATCAACCCTAGGATAGTGTTAGGGTTAGGGTTAAGGTTAGCATCAGCCCTAGGATAGTGTTAGGGTTAGGGTTAGCATCAGCCCTAGGATAGTGTTAGGGTTATGGTTAGGGTTAGCATCAGCCCTTTGAGAGTGTTAGGGTTAGGGTTAGGGTTAGCATCAGCCCTAGGATAGTGTTAGTGTTAGGGTTAGCATCAGCCCTAGGATAGTGTTAGGGTTAGGGTTAGGGTTCGCATCCCCCCTAGGATAGTGTTAGGTTTAGGGTTAGGGTTAGCATCAGCCCTAGGATAGTGTTAGTGTTAGGGTTAGCATCAGCCCTAGGATAGTGTTAGGGTTAGGGTTAGGGTTAGCATCCGCCCTAGGATATTGTTAGGGTTAGGGTTAGGGTTAGCATCAGCCCAAGGATAGTGTTAGGGTTAGGGTTAGCATCAACCCTAGGATAGTGTTACTGTTAGGGTTAGGGTTAGCATCAGGCCCAGGATAGTGTTAGGGTTAGGGTTAGCATCAGCCCAAGGATAGTGTTAGGGTTAGGGTTAGGGTTAGCATGAGCCCTAGGATAGTGTTAGGGTTAGGGTTAGCATCAACCCTAGGATAGTGTTTGGGTTAGGGTTAGGGTTAGCATCAGCCCTAGGATACTGTTAGTGTTAGGGTTAGGGTTAGCATCAGCCCTAGGATAGTGTTAGTGTTAGGGTTAGCATCAGCCCTAGGATAGTGTTAGGGTTAGGGTTAGGGTTAGCATCAGCCCTAGGATAGTGTTAGGGTTAGGGTTAGCATCAGCCCTAGGATAGTGTTAGGTTTAGGGTTAGGGTTAGCATCAGCCCTAGGATAGTGTTAGTGTTATGGTTAGCATCAGCCCTAGGATAGTGTTAGGGTTAGGGTTAGGGTTAGCATCCCCCTAGGATAGTGTTAGGTTTAGGGTTAGGGTTAGCATCAGCCCTAGGATACTGTTAGGTTTAGGGTTAATATAAACCCTAGGATAGTGTTAGGGTTAGGGTTGGGGTTATCATCAGGCCTAGGATTGTGTTAGGGTTAGGGTTAGGCTTAGCATCAGTTCAAGGATAGTTTTAGGGTTAGCGTTAGGGTTAGCATCAGCCCTAGGATAGTGTTAGAGTTAGGGTTAGGGTTAGCATCAGCCCTAGGATATTGTTAGGGTTAGGGTTAGCATCAACCCTAGGATAGTGTTTGGGTTAGGGTTAGGGTTATCATCAGGCCTAGGATAGTGTTAGGGTTAGGGTTAGCATCAGCCCTAGGATAGTGTTAGGGTTAGGGTTAGGGTTAGCATCAGCCCAAGGATAGTGTTAGGGTTAGGGTTAGCATTAGCCCTAGGATCTTGTTAGGGTTAGGGTTAGGGTTAGCATCAGCCCTAGGATAGTGTTAGGGTTAGGGTTAGCATCAGCCCTAGGATAGTGTTAGGGTTAGGGTTAGGGTTAGCATCAGCCGTAGGATAGTGTTAGGGTTAGCGTTAGCCTCAGCCCTAAGATAGTGTTAGAGTTAGGGTTAGGGTTAGCATCAGCCCTAGGATAATGTTAGGGTTAGGGTTAGGGTTAGCATCAGCCCTAGAATAGTGTTAGTGTTAGGGTTAGCATCAGCCCTAGGATAGTGTTAGGGTTAGGGTTAGGGTTAGCATCCGCCCTAGGATAGTGTTAGGGTTAGGGTTAGGGTTAGCATCAGCCCAAGGATAGTGTTAGGGTTAGGGTTAGCATCAGCCCTAGGATAGTGTTACTGTTAGGGTTAGGGTTAGCATCAGGCCCAGGATAGTGTTAGGGTTAGGGTTAGCATCAGCCCAAGGATAGTGTTAGGGTTAGGGTTAGGGTTAGCATCAGCCCTAGGATAGTGTTAGGGTTAGGGTTAGCATCAACCCTAGGATAGTGTTTGGGTTAGGGTTAGGGTTAGCATCAGCCCTAGGATAGTGTTAGGGTTAGGGTTAGGGTTAGCATCAGCCCTAGGATAGTGTTAGTGTTAGGGTTAGCATCAGCCCTAGGATAGTGTTAGGGTTAGGGTTAGGGTTAGCATCAGCCCTAGGATAGTGTTATGGTTAGGGTTAGCATCAACCCTAGGATAGTGTTTGTGTTAGGGTTAGGGTTAGCATCAGCCCTAGGATAGTGTTAGGGTTAGGGTTAGGGTTAGCATCAGCCCTAGGATAGTGTTAGTGTTAGGGTTAGCATCAGCCCAAGGATAGTGTTAGGGTTAGGGTTAGGGTTAGCATCAGCCCTAGGATAGTGTTATGGTTAGGGTTAGCATCAACCCTAGGATAGTGTTTGGGTTAGGGTTAGGGTTAGCATCAGCCCTAGGATAGTGTTAGTGTTTGGGTTAGCATCAGCCCTAGGATAGTGTTAGGGTTAGGGTTAGGGTAAGCATCCGCCCTAGGATAGTGTTAGGGTTAGGGTTAGGGTTAGCATCAGCCCAAGGATAGTGTTAGGGTTAGGGTTAGCATCAGCCCTAGGATAGTGTTAGGGTTAGGGTTAGGGTTAGCATCAGCCCTAGGATAGTGTTAGGGTTAGGGTTAGCATCAACCCTAGGATAGTGTTTGGGTTAGGGTTAGGGTTAGCATCAGCCCTAGGATAGTGTTAGTGTTAGGGTTAGCATCAGCCCTAGGATAGTGTTAGGGTTAGGGTTAGGGTTAGCATCCGCCCTAGGATAGTGTTAGGGTTAGGGTTAGGGTTAGCATCAGCCCAAGGATAGTGTTAGGGTTAGGGTTAGCATCAGCCCTAGGATAGTGTTAGGTTTAGGGTTAGGGTTAGCATCAGCCCTAGGATAGTGTTAGGGTTAGGGTTAATATAAACCCAAGGATAGTGTTAGGGTTAGGGTTGGGGTTATCATCAGGCCTAGGATTGTGTTAGGGTTAGGGTTAGGGTTAGCATCAGTTCAAGGATAGTTTTAGGGTTAGCGTTAAGGTTAGCATCAGCCCTAGGATAGTGTTAGGGTTAGGGTTAGGGTTAGCATCCGCCCTAGGATAGTGTTAGGGTTAGGGTTAGCATCAGCCCTAGGATAGTGTTAGGGTTAGGGTTAGGGTTATCATCAGGCCTAGGATAGTGTTAGGGTTAGGGTTAGCATCAGCCCTAGGATAGTGTTAGGGTTAGGGTTAGGGTTAGCATCAGCCCTTGGATAGTGTTAGGGTTAGGGTTAGCATTAGCCCTAGGATAGTGTTAGGGTTAGGGTTAGGGTTAGCATCAGCCCTAGGATAGTGTTAGGGTTAGGGTTAGCATCAGCCCTAGGATAGTGTTAGGGTTAGGGTTAGGGTTAGCATCAGCCGTAGGATAGTGTTAGGGTTAGGGTTAGCCTCAGCCCTAAGATAGTGTTAGATTTAGGGTTAGGGTTAGCATCAGCCCTAGGATAATGTTAGGGTTAGGGTTAGGGTTAGCATCAGCCCTAGGATAGTGTTAGTGTTAGGGTTAGCATCAGCCCTAGGATAGTGTTAGGGTTAGGGTTAGTGTTAGCATCAGTTCAAGGATAGTGTTAGGGTTAGCGTTAGGGTTAGCATCTGCCCTAGGATATTGTTAGTGTTAGGGTTAGGGTTAGCATCAGCCCTAGGATAGTGTTAGGGTTAGGGTTAGGGTTAGCATCCGCCCTAGGATAGTGTTAGGGTTAGGGTTAGGGTTAGCATCAGCCCTAGGATAGTGTAAGGGTTAGGGTTAACATAAACCCTAGGATAGTGTTAGGGTTAGGGTTAGGGTTAGCATCAGCCCTGAGAGAGTGTTAGGGTTAGGGTTAGGGTTAGCATCAGCCCTAGGATAGTGTTAGTGTTAGGGTTAGCATCAGCCCTAGGATAGTGTTAGGGTTAGGGTTAGGGTTAGCATCCCCCCTAGGATAGTGTTAGGTTTAGGGTTAGGGTTAGCATCAGCCCTAGGATAGTGTTAGGGTTAAGGTTAATATAAACCCTAGGATAGTGTTAGGGTTAGGTTTGGGGTTATCATCAGGCCTAGGATTGTGTTAGGGTTAGGGTTAGGGTTAGCATCAGTTCAAGGATAGTTTTAGGGTTAGCGTTAGGGTTAGCATCAGCCCTAGGACAGTGTTAGGGTTAGGGTTAGGGTTAGCATCAGCCCTAGGATAGTGTTAGGGTTAGGGTTAGCATCAGCCCTAGGATAGTGTTAGGGTTAGGGTTAGGGTTATCATCAGACCTAGGATAGTGTTAGGGTTAGGGTTAGCATCAGCCCTAGCATAGTGTTAGGGTTAGGGTTAGGGTTAGCATCAGCCCTTGGATAGTGTTAGGGTTAGGGTTAGCCTCAGCCCTAAGATAGTGTTAGAGTTAGGGTTAGGGTTAGCATCAGGCCTAGGATAATGTTAGGGTTATGGTTAGGGTTAGCATCAGCCCTAGGATAGTGTTAGTGTTAGGGTTAGCATCAGCCCTAGGATAGTGTTAGGGTTAGGGTTAGGGTTAGCATCCGCCCTAGGATAGTGTTAGGGTTAGGGTTAGGGTTAGCATCAGCCCAAGGATAGTGTTAGGGTTAGGGTTAGCATCAGCCCTAGGATAGTGTTAGGGTTAGGGTTAGGGTTAGCATCAGGCCCAGGATAGTGTTAGGGTTAGGGTTAGCATCAGCCCTAGGATAGGGTTAGGGTTAGGGTTAGGGTTAGCATCAGCCCTAGGATAGTGTTAGGGTTAGGGTTAGCATCAACCCTAGGATAGTGTTTGGGTTAGGGTTAGGGTTAGCATCAGCCCTAGGATAGTGTTAGGGTTAGGGTTAGGGTTAGCATCAGCCCTAGGATAGTGTTAGTGTTAGGGTTAGCATCAGCCCTAGGATAGTGTTAGGGTTAGGGTTAGGGTTAGCATCAGCCCTAGGATAGTGTTAGGGTTAGGGTTAGCATCAGCCCTAGGATAGTGTTAGGTTTAGGTTTAGGGTTAGCATCAGCCCTAGGATAGTGTTAGGGTTAGGGTTAGCATCAACCCTAGGATAGTGTTAGGGTTAGGGTTAAGGTTAGCATCAGCCCTAGGATAGTGTTAGGGTTAGGGTTAGCATCAGCACTAGGATAGTGTTAGGGTTAGGGTTAGGGTTAGCATCAGCCCTTGGAGAGTGTTAGGGTTAGGTTTATTGTTAGCATCAGCCCTAGTATAGTGTTAGTGTTAGGGTTAGCATCAGCCCTAGGATAGTGTTAGGGTTAGGGTTAGGGTTCGCATCCCCCCTAGGATAGTCTTAGGTTTAGGGTTAGGGTTAGCATCAGCCCTAGGATAGTGTTAGGGTTAGGGTTAACATAAACCCTAGGATAGTGTTAGTGTTAGGGTTAGGGTTATCATCAGGCCTAGGATAGTGTTAGGGTTTGGGTTAGGGTTAGCATCAGTTCAAGGATAGTTTTAGGGTTAGCGTTAGGGTTACCATCAGCCCTAGGATAGTGTTAGGGTTAGGGGTAGCATCAGCCCTAGGATAGTGTTAGGGTTAGGGTTAGGGTTAGCATCCGCCCTAGGATAGCGTTAGGGTTAGGGTTAGGGTTAGCATCAGCCCAAGGATAGTGTTAGGGTTAGGGTTAGCATCAGCCCTAGGATAGTGTTAGGGTTAGGGTTAGCGTTAGCATCAGGCCCAGGATAGTGTTAGGGTTAGGGTTAGGGTTAGCATCAGCCCTAGGATAGTGTTAGGGTTAGGGTTAGCATCAACCCTAGGATAGTGTTTGGGTTAGGGTTAGGGTTAGCATCAGCCCTAGGATAGTGTCAGTGTTAGGGTTAGCATCAGCCCTAGGATAGTGTTAGGGTTAGGGTTAGGGTTAGCATCCGCCCTAGGATAGTGTTAGGGTTAGGGTTAGGGTTAGCATCAGCCCAAGGATAGTGTTAGGGTTAGGGTTAGCATCAGCCCTAGGATAGTGTTAGGTTTAGGGTTAGGGTTAGCATCAGCCCTAGGATAGTGTTAGGGTTAGGGTTAATATAAACCCCAGGATAGTGTTAGGGTTAGGGTTGGGTTTATCATCAGGCCTAGGATTGTGTTAGGGTTAGGGTTAGGGTTAGCATCAGTTCAAGGATAGTTTTAGGGTTAGCGTTAAGTTTAGCATCAGCCCTAGGATAGTGTTAGGGTTAGGGTTAGGGTTAGCATCAGCCCTAGGATAGTGTTAGGGTTAGGGTTAGCATCAGCCCTAGGATAGTGTTAGGGTTAGTGTTAGGGTTATCATCAGGCCTAGGATAGTGTTAGGGTTAGGGTTAGCATCAGCCCTAGGATAATGTTAGGGTTAGGGTTAGGGTTAGCATCAGCCCTAGGATAGTGTTAGTGTTAGGGTTAGCATCAGCCCTAGGATAGTGTTAGGGTTAGGGTTAGGGTTAGCATCCGCCCTAGGATAGTGTTAGGGTTAGGGTTAGGGTTAGCATCAGCCCAAGGATAGTGTTAGGGTTAGGGTTAGCATCAGCCCTAGGATAGTGTTAGGGTTAGGGTTAGAGTTAGCATCAGGCCCAGGATAGTGTTAGGGTTAGGGTTAGCATCAGCCCAAGGATAGTGTTAGGGTTAGGGTTAGGGTTAGCATCAGCCCTAGGATAGTGTTAGGGTTAGGGTTAGCATCAACCCTAGGATAGTGTTTGGGTTAGGGTTAGGGTTAGCATCAGCCCTAGGATAGTGTTAGGGTTAGGGTTAGGGTTAGCATCAGCCCTAGGATAGTGTTAGTGTTAGGGTTAGCATCAGCCCTAGGATAGTGTTACGGTTAGGGTTAGGGTTAGCATCAGCCCTAGGATAGTGTTAGGGTTAGGGTTAGCATCAGCCCTAGGATAGTGTTAGGTTTAGGGTTAGGGTTAGCATCAGCCCTAGGAGAGTGTTAGGGTTAGGGTTAGCATCAACCCTAGTATAGTGTTAGGGTTAGGGTTAAGGTTAGCATCAGCCCTAGGATAGTGTTAGGGTTAGGGTTAGCATCAGCCCTAGGATAGTGTTAGGGTTAGGGTTAGGGTTAGCATCAGCCCTTGGAGAGTGTTAGGGTTAGGTTTAGGGTTAGAATCAGCCCTAGTATAGTGTTAGTGTTAGGGTTAGCATCAGCCCTAGGATAGTGTTAGGGTTAGGGTTAGGGTTCGCATCCCCCCTAGGATAGTGTTAGGTTTAGGGTTAGGGTTAGCATCTGCCCTAGGATAGTGTTAGGGTTAGGGTTAACATAAACCCTAGGATAGTGTTAGGGTTAGGGTTAGGGTTATCATCAGGCCTAGGATAGTGTTAGGGTTTGGGTTAGGATTAGCATCAGTTCAAGGATAGTTTTAGGGTTAGCGTTAGGGTTACCATCAGCCCTAGGATAGTGTTAGGGTTAGGGTTAGCATCAGCCCTAGGATAGTGTTAGGGTTAGGGTTAGGGTTAGCATCCGCCCTAGGATAGTGTTAGGGTTAGGGTTAGGGTTAGCATCAGCCCAAGGATAGTGTTAGGGTTAGGGTTAGCATCAGCCCTAGGATAGTGTTAGGGTTAGGGTTAGGGTTAGCATCAGGCCCAGGATAGTGTTAGGGTTAGGGTTAGCATCAGCCCAAGGATAGTGTTAGGGTTAGGGTTAGGGTTAGCATCAGCCCTAGGATAGTGTTAGGGTTAGGGTTAGCATCAACCCTAGGATAGTGTTTGGGTTAGGGTTAGGGTTAGCATCAGCCCTAGGATAGTGTTAGTGTTAGGGTTAGCATCAGCCCTAGGATAGTGTTAGGGTTAGGGTTAGGGTTAGCATCCGCCCTAGGATAGTGTTAGGGTTAGGGTTAGGGTTAGCATCAGCCCTAGGATAGTGTTAGGGTTAGGGTTAGGGTTGGCATCAGCCCTAGGATAGTGTTAGGGTTAGGGTTAGCATCAGCCCTAGGATAGTGTTAGGTTTAGGGTTAGGGTTAGCATCAGCCCTAGGAGAGTGTTAGGGTTAGGGTTAGCATCAACCCTAGGATAGTGTTAGGGTTAGGGTTAAGGTTAGCATCAGCCCTAGGATAGTGTTAGGGTTAGGGTTAGCATCAGCCCTAGGATAGTGTTAGGGTTAGGTTTAGGGTTAGCATCAGCCCTTGGAGAGTGTTAGGGTTAGGTTTAGGGTTAGCATCAGCCCTAGTATAGTGTTAGTGTTAGGGTTAGCATCAGCCCTAGGATAGTGTTAGGGTTAGGGTTAGGGTTCGCATCCCCCCTAGGATAGTGTTAGGTTTAGGGTTAGGGTTAGCATCAGCCCTAGGATAGTGTTAGGGTTAGGGTTAACATAAACCCTAGGATAGTGTTAGGGTTAGGGTTAGGGTTATCATCAGGCCTAGGATAGTGTTAGGGTTTGGGTTAGGATTAGCATCAGTTCAAGGATAGTTTTAGGGTTAGCGTTAGGGTTACCATCAGCCCTAGGATAGTGTTAGGGTTAGGGTTAGCATCAGCCCTAGGATAGTGTTAGGGTTAGGGTTAGGGTTAGCATCCGCCCTAGGATAGTGTTAGGGTTAGGGTTAGGGTTAGCATCAGCCCAAGGATAGTGTTAGGGTTAGGGTTAGCATCAGCCCTAGGATAGTGTTAGGGTTAGGGTTAGGGTTAGCATCAGGCCCAGGATAGTGTTAGGGTTAGGGTTAGCATCAGCCCAAGGATAGTGTTAGGGTTAGGGTTAGGGTTAGCATCAGCCCTAGGATAGTGTTAGGGTTAGGGTTAGCATCAACCCTAGGATAGTGTTTGGGTTAGGGTTAGGGTTAGCATCAGCCCTAGGATAGTGTTAGTGTTAGGGTTAGCATCAGCCCTAGGATAGTGTTAGGGTTAGGGTTAGGGTTAGCATCCGCCCTAGGATAGTGTTAGGGTTAGGGTTAGGGTTAGCATCAGCCCTAGGATAGTGTTAGGGTTAGGGTTAGGGTTAGCATCAGCCCTAGGATAGTGTTAGGGTTAGGGTTAGCATCAGCCCTAGGATAGTGTTAGGTTTAGGGTTAGGGTTAGCATCAGCCCTAGGATAGTGTTAGGGTTAGGGTTAGCATCAACCCTAGGATAGTGTTAGGGTTAGGGTTAAGGTTAGCATCAGCCCTAGGATAGTGTTAGGGTTAGGGTTAGCATCAGCCCTAGGATAGTGTTAGGGTTATTGTTAGGGTTAGCATCAGCCCTTGGAGAGTGTTAGGGTTAGGTTTAGGGTTAGCATCAGCCCTAGTATAGTGTTAGTGTTAGGGTTAGCATCAGCCCTAGGATAGTGTTAGGGTTAGGGTTAGGGTTCGCATCCCCCCTAGGATAGTGTTAGGTTTAGGGTTAGGGTTAGCATCAGCCCTAGGATAGTGTTAGGGTTAGGGTTAACATAAACCCTAGGATCGTGTTAGGGTTAGGGTTAGGGTTATCATCAGGCCTAGGATAGTGTTAGGGTTTGGGTTAGGGTTAGCATCAGTTCAAGGACAGTTTTAGGGTTAGCGTTAGGGTTACCATCAGCCCTAGGATAGTGTTAGGGTTAGGGTTAGCATCAGCCCTAGGATAGTGTTAGGGTTAGGGTTAGGGTTAGCATCCGCCCTAGGATAGTGTTAGGGTTAGGGTTAGGGTTAGCATCAGCCCAGGATAGTGTTAGGGTTAGGGTTAGCATCAGCCCTAGGATAGTGTTAGGGTTAGGGTTAGGGTTAGCATCAGGCCCAGGATAGTGTTAGGGTTAGGGTTAGCATCAGCCCAAGGATAGTGTTAGGATTAGGGTTAGGGTTAGCATCAGCCCTAGGATAGTGTTAGTGTTAGGGTTAGCATCAGCCCTAGGATAGTGTTAGGGTTAGGGTTAGGGTTAGCATCCGCCCTAGGATAGTGTTAGGGTTAGGGTTAGGGTTAGCATCAGCCAAAGGATAGTGTTAGGGTTAGGGTTAGCATCAGCCCTAGGATAATGTTAGGGTTAGGGTTAGGGTTAGCATCAGGCCCAGGATAGTGTTAGGGTTAGGGTTAGCATCAGCCTAAGGATAGTGTTAGGGTTAGGGTTAGGGTTAGCATCAGCCCTAGGATAGTGTTAGGGTTAGGGTTAGCATCAACCCTAGGATAGTGTTTGGGTTAGGGTTAGGGTTAGCATCAGCCCTAGGATAGTGTTAGGGTTAGGGTTAGGGTTAGCATCAGCCCTAGGATAGTGTTAGTGTTAGGGTTAGCCTCAGCCCTAGGATAGTGTTAGGGTTAGGGTTAGGGTTAGCATCAGCCCTAGGATAGTGTTAGGGTTAGGGTTAGCATCAGCCCTAGGATAGTGTTAGGGTTAGGGTTAGGGTTAGCATCAGCCCTAGGATAGTGTTAGGATTAGGGTTAGCATCCACCCTAGGATAGTGTTAGGGTTAGGGTTAAGGTTAGCATCAGCCCTAGGATAGTGTTAGGGTTAGGGTTAGCATCAGCCCTAGGATAGTGTTAGGGTTAGGGTTAGGGTTAGCATCAGCCCTTGGAGAGTGTTAGGGTTAGGGTTAGGGTTAGCATCAGCCCTAGGATAGTGTTAGTGTTAGGGTTAGCATCAGCCCTAGGATAGTGTTAGGGTTAGGGTTAGGGTTCGCATCCCCCCTAGGATAGTGTTAGGTTTAGGGTTAGGGTTAGCATCAGCCCTAGGATAGTGTTAGGGTTAGGTTTAACATAAACCCTAGGATAGTGTTAGGGTTAGGGTTAGGGTTATCATCAGGCCTAGGATAGTGTTAGGGTTAGGGTTAGGGTTAGCATCAGTTCAAGGATAGTTTTAGGGTTAGCGTTAGGGTTACCATCAGCCCTAGGATAGTGTTAGGGTTAGGGTTAGGGTTAGCATCAGCCCTATGATAGTGTTAGGGTTAGGGTTAGCATCAGCCCTAGGATAGTGTTAGGGTTAGGGTTAGGGTTAGCATCAGCCCTAGGATAGTGTTAGGGTTAGGGTTAGCATCAGCCCTAGGATAGTGTTAGGGTTAGGGTTAGGGTTAGCATCAGCCCTAGTATAGTGTTAGGGTTAGGGTTAGCATTAGCCCTAGGATAGTGTTAGGGTTAGGGTTAGGGTTAGCATCAGCCGTAGGATAGTGTTAGGGTTAGGGTTAGCCTCAGCCCTAAGATAGTGTTAGAGTTAGGGTTAGGGTTAGCATCAGCCCTAGGATAATGTTAGGGTTAGGGTTAGGGTTAGCATCAGCCCTAGGATAGTGTTAGTGTTAGGGTTAGCATCAGCCCTAGGATAGTGTTAGGGTTAGGGTTAGGGTTAGCATCCGGCCTAGGATAGTGTTAGGGTTAGGGTTAGGGTTAGCATCAGCCCTAGGATAGTGTTAGGGTTAGGGTTAACATAAACCCTAGGATAGTGTTAGGGTTAGGGTTAGGGTTATCATCAGGCCTAGGATAGTGTTAGGGTTAGGGTTAGCATCAGCCCTAGGATAGTGTTAGGGTTAGCGTTAGGGTTAGCATCAGCCCTAGGATAGTGTTAGGGTTAGGGTTAGCATCAGCCCTAGGATAGTGTTAGGGTTAGGGTTAGGGTTAGCATCAGCCCTAGGATAGTGTTAGGGTTAGGGTTAGCATCAGCCCTAGGATAGTGTTAGTGTTAGGGTTAGCATCAGCCCTAGGATAGTGTTAGGGTTAGGGTTAGCATCAGCCCCAGGATAGTGTTAGGGTTAGGGTTAGGGTTACCATCAGCCCTAGGATAGTGTTAGTGTTAGGGTTAGCATCAGCCCTAGGATAGTGTTAGGGTTAGGGTTAGGGTTAGCATCAGCCCTAGGATAGTGTTAGGGTTAGGGTTAGCATCAGCCCTAGGTTAGTGTTAGGGTTAGGGTTAGGGTTAGCATCAGCCCTAGGATAGTGTTAGGGTTAGGGTTAACATCAGCCCTAGGATAGTGTTAGTGTTAGGGTTAGGGTTAGCATCAGCCCTAGGATAGTGTTAGGGTTAGGGTTAGCATCAACCCTAGGATAGTGTTAGGGTTAGGGTTAAGGTTAGCATCAGCCCTAGGATAGTGTTAGGGTTAGGGTTAGCTTCAGCCCTAGGATAGTGTTAGGGTTAGGGTTAGGGTTAGCATCAGCCCTTAGAGAGTGTTAGGGTTAGGGTTAGGGTTAGCATCAGCCCTAGGATAGTGTTAGTGTTATGGTTAGCATCAGCCCTAGGATAGTGTTAGGGTTAGGGTTAGGGTTAGCATCCCCCCTAGGATAGTGTTAGGTTTAGGGTTAGGGTTAGCATCAGCCCTAGGATAGTGTTAGGGTTAGGGTTAATATAAACCCTAGGATAGTGTTAGGGTTAGGGTTGGGGTTATCATCAGGCCTAGGATTGTGTTAGGGTTAGGGTTAGGCTTAGCATCAGTTCAAGGATAGTTTTAGGGTTAGCGTTAGGGTTAGCATCAGCCCTAGGATAGTGTTAGAGTTAGGGTTAGGGTTAGCATCAGCCCTAGGATATTGTTAGGGTTAGGGTTAGCATCAACCCTAGGATAGTGTTTGGGTTAGGGTTAGGGTTATCATCAGGCCTAGGATAGTGTTAGGGTTAGGGTTAGCATCAGCCCTAGGATAGTGTTAGGGTTAGGGTTAGGGTTAGCATCAGCCCTTGGATAGTGTTAGGGTTAGGGTTAGCATTAGCCCTAGGATCTTGTTAGGGTTAGGGTTAGGGTTAGCATCAGCCCTAGGATAGTGTTAGGGTTAGGGTTAGCATCAGCCCTAGGATAGTGTTAGGGTTAGGGTTAGGGTTAGCATCAGCCGTAGGATAGTGTTAGGGTTAGCGTTAGCCTCAGCCCTAAGAT
This sequence comes from Lemur catta, assembly GCF_020740605.2. Lineage (NCBI taxonomy): Eukaryota > Metazoa > Chordata > Mammalia > Primates > Lemuridae > Lemur > Lemur catta. Next base: position 429,525 of record NW_025423852.1, on the reverse strand, counting down.
AGTGTTAGAGTTAGGGTTAGGGTTAGCATCAGCCCTAGGATAATGTTAGGGTTAGGGTTAGGGTTAGCATCAGCCCTAGAATAGTGTTAGTGTTAGGGTTAGCATCAGCCCTAGGATAGTGTTAGGGTTAGGGTTAGGGTTAGCATCCGCCCTAGGATAGTGTTAGGGTTAGGGTTAGGGTTAGCATCAGCCCAAGGATAGTGTTAGGGTTAGGGTTAGCATCAACCCTAGGATAGTGTTACTGTTAGGGTTAGGGTTAGCATCAGGCCCAGGATAGTGTTAGGGTTAGGGTTAGCATCAGCCCAAGGATAGTGTTAGGGTTAGGGTTAGGGTTAGCATCAGCCCTAGGATAGTGTTAGGGTTAGGGTTAGCATCAACCCTAGGATAGTGTTTGGGATAGGGTTAGGGTTAGCATCAGCCCTAGGATAGTGTTAGTGTTAGGGTTAGGGTTAGCATCAGCCCTAGGATAGTGTTAGTGTTAGGGTTAGCATCAGCCCTAGGATAGTGTTAGGGTTAGGGTTAGGGTTAGCATCAGCCCTAGGATAGTGTTAGGGTTAGGGTTAGCATCAGCCCTAGGATAGTGTTAGGTTTAGGGTTAGGGTTAGCATCAGCCCTAGGATAGTGTTAGTGTTATGGTTAGCATCAGCCCTAGGATAGTGTTAGGGTTAGGGTTAGGGTTAGCATCCCCCCTAGGATAGTGTTAGGTTTAGGGTTAGGGTTAGCATCAGCCCTAGGATAGTGTTAGGGTTAGGGTTAATATAAACCCTAGGATAGTGTTAGGGTTAGGGTTGGGGTTATCATCAGGCCTAGGATTGTGTTAGGGTTAGGGTTAGGCTTAGCATCAGTTCAAGGATAGTTTTAGGGTTAGCGTTAGGGTTAGCATCAGCCCTAGGATAGTGTTAGAGTTAGGGTTAGGGTTAGCATCAGCCCTAGGATATTGTTAGGGTTAGGGTTAGCATCAACCCTAGGATAGTGTTTGGGTTAGGGTTAGGGTTATCATCAGGCCTAGGATAGTGTTAGGGTTAGGGTTAGGGTTAGCATCAGCCCAAGGATAGTGTTAGGGTTAGGGTTAGCATTAGCCCTAGGATCTTGTTAGGGTTAGGGTTAGGGTTAGCATCAGCCCTAGGATAGTGTTAGGGTTAGGGTTAGCATCAGCCCTAGGATAGTGTTAGGGTTAGGGTTAGGGTTAGCATCAGCCGTAGGATAGTGTTAGGGTTAGCGTTAGCCTCAGCCCTAAGATAGTGTTAGAGTTAGGGTTAGGGTTAGCATCAGCCCTAGGATAATGTTAGGGTTAGGGTTAGGGTTAGCATCAGCCCTAGAATAGTGTTAGTGTTAGGGTTAGCATCAGCCCTAGGATAGTGTTAGGGTTAGGGTTAGGGTTAGCATCCGCCCTAGGATAGTGTTAGGGTTAGGGTTAGGGTTAGCATCAGCCCAAGGATAGTGTTAGGGTTAGGGTTAGCATCAGCCCTAGGATAGTGTTACTGTTAGGGTTAGGGTTAGCATCAGGCCCAGGATAGTGTTAGGGTTAGGGTTAGCATCAGCCCAAGGATAGTGTTAGGGTTAGGGTTAGGGTTAGCATCAGCCCTAGGATAGTGTTAGGGTTAGGGTTAGCATCAACCCTAGGATAGTGTTTGGGTTAGGGTTAGGGTTAGCATCAGCCCTAGGATAGTGTTAGGGTTAGAGTTAGGGTTAGCATCAGCCCTAGGATAGTGTTAGTGTTAGGGTTAGCATCAGCCCTAGGATAGTGTTAGGGTTAGGGTTAGGGTTAGCATCAGCCCTAGGATAGTGTTAGGGTTAGGGTTAGCATCAGCCCTAGGATAGTGTTAGGTTTAGGGTTAGGGTTAGCATCAGCCCTAGGATAGTGTTAGGGTTAGGGTTAGCATCAATCCTAGGATAGTGTTAGGGTTAGGGTTAAGGTTAGCATCAGCCCTAGGATAGTGTTAGGGTTAGGGTTAGCATCAGCCCTAGGATAGTGTTAGGGTTAGGGTTAGGGTTAGCATCAGCCCTTGGAGAGTGTTAGGGTTAGGTTTAGGGTTAGCATCAGCCCTAGGATAGTGTTAGTGTTAGGGTTAGCATCAGCCCTAGGATAGTGTTAGGGTTAGGGTTAGGGTTCGCATCCCCCCTAGGATAGTGTTAGGTTTAGGGTTAGGGTTAGCATCAGCCCTAGGATAGTGTTAGGGTTAGGGTTAACATAAACCCTAGGATAGTGTTAGGGTTAGGGTTAGGGTTATCATCAGGCCTAGGATAGTGTTAGGGTTAGGGTTAGGGTTAGCATCAGTTCAAGGATAGTTTTAGGGTTAGCGTTAGGGTTACCATCAGCCCTAGGATAGTGTTAGGGTTAGGGTTAGCATCAGCCCTAGGATAGTGTTAGGGTTAGGGTTAGGGTTAGCATCCGCCCTAGGATAGTGTTAGGGTTAGGGTTAGGGTTAGCATCAGCCCAAGGATAGTGTTAGGGTTAGGGTTAGCATCAGCCCTAGGATAGTGTTAGGGTTAGGGTTAGGGTTAGCATCAGGCCCAGGATAGTGTTAGGGTTAGGGTTAGCATCAGCCCAAGGATAGTGTTAGGGTTAGGGTTAGGGTTAGCATCAGCCCTAGGATAGTGTTATGGTTAGGGTTAGCATCAACCCTAGGATAGTGTTTGGGTTAGGGTTAGGGTTAGCATCAGCCCTAGGATAGTGTTAGTGTTTGGGTTAGCATCAGCCCTAGGATAGTGTTAGGGTTAGGGTTAGGGTAAGCATCCGCCCTAGGATAGTGTTAGGGTTAGGGTTAGGGTTAGCATCAGCCCAAGGATAGTGTTAGGGTTAGGGTTAGCATCAGCCCTAGGATAGTGTTAGGGTTAGGGTTAGGGTTAGCATCAGCCCTAGGATAGTGTTAGGGTTAGGGTTAGCATCAACCCTAGGATAGTGTTAGGTTTAGGGTTAAGGTTAGCATCAGCCCTAGGATAGTGTTAGGGTTAGGGTTAGCATCAGCCCTAGGATAGTGTTAGGGTTATGGTTAGGGTTAGCATCAGCCCTTTGAGAGTGTTAGGGTTAGGGTTAGGGTTAGCATCAGCCCTAGGATAGTGTTAGTGTTAGGGTTAGCATCAGCCCTAGGATAGTGTTAGGGTTAGGGTTAGGGTTCGCATCCCCCCTAGGATAGTGTTAGGTTTAGGGTTAGGGTTAGCATCAGCCCTAGGATAGTGTTAGGGTTAGGGTTAACATAAACCCTAGGATAGTGTTAGGGTTAGGGTTAGGGTTATCATCAGACCTAGGATAGTGTTAGGGTTAGGGTTAGGGTTTGCATCAGTTCAAGGATAGTTTTAGTGTTAGCGTTAGGGTTACCATCAGCCCTAGGATAGTGTTAGGGTTAGGGTTAGGGTTAGCATCAGCCCTAGGATAGTGTTAGGGTTAGGGTTAGCATCAGCCCTAGGATAGTGTTAGGGTTAGGGTTAGGGTTAGCATCAGCCCTAGGATAGTGTTAGGGTTAGGGTTAGCATCAGCCCTAGGATAGTGTTAGGGTTAGGGTTAGGGTTAGCATCAGCCCTAGGATAGTGTTAGGGTTAGGGTTAGCATCAGCCCTAGGATAGTGTTAGGGTTAGGGTTAGGGTTAGCATCAGCCGTAGGATAGTGTTAGGGTTAGGGTTAGCCTCAGCCCTAAGATAGTGTTAGAGTTAGGGTTAGGGTTAGCATCAGCCCTAGGATAATGTTAGGGTTAGGGTTAGGGTTAGCATCATCCCTAGGTTAGTGTTAGTGTTAGGGTTAGCATCAGCCCTAGGATAGTGTTAGGGTTAGGGTTAGGGTTAGCATCCGCCCTAGGATAGTGTTAGGGTTAGGGTTAGGGTTAGCATCAGCCCTAGGATAGTGTTAGGGTTAGGGTTAACATAAACCCTAGGATAGTGTTAGGGTTAGGGTTAGGGTTATCATCAGGCCTAGGATAGTGTTAGTGTTAGGGTTAGGGTTAGCATCAGTTCAAGGATAGTGTTAGGGTTAGCGTTAGGGTTAGCATCTGCCCTAGGATATTGTTAGTGTTAGGGTTAGGGTTAGCATCAGCGCAAGGATAGTGTTAGGGTTAGGGTTAGCATCAGCCCTAGGATAGTGTTAGGGTTAGGGTTAGGGTTAGCATCAGGACCAGGATAGTGTTAGGGTTAGGGTTAGCATCAGCCCAAGGATAGTGTTAGGGTTAGGGTTAGGGTTAGCATCTGCCCTAGGATATTGTTAGGGTTAGGATTAGGGTTAGCATCAGCCCAAGGAAAGTGTTAGGGTTAGGGTTAGCATTAGCCCTAGGATAGTGTTAGGGTTAGGGTTAGGGTTAGCATCAGGCCCACGATACTGTTAGGGTTAGGGTTAGCTTCAGCCCAAGGATAGTGTTAGGGTTAGGGTTAGGGTTATCATCAGGCCTAGGATAGTGTTAGGGTTAGGGTTAGCATCAAACCTAGGATAGTGTTTGGGTTAGGGTTAGGGTTAGCATCAGCCCTAGGATAGTGTTAGGGTTAGGGTTAGGGTTAGCATCAGCCCTAGGATAGTGTTAGTGTTAGGGTTAGCATCAGCCCTAGGATAGTGTTAGGGTTAGGGTTAGGGTTAGCATCAGCCCTAGGATAGTGTTAGGGTTAGGGTTAGCATCAGCCCTAGGATAGTGTTAGGTTTAGGGTTAGGGTTAGCATCAGCCCTAGGATAGTGTTAGGGTTAGGGTTAGCATCAATCCTAGGATAGTGTTAGGGTTAGGGTTAAGGTTAGCATCAGCCCTAGGATAGTGTTAGGGTTAGGGTTAGCATCAGCCCTAGGATAGTGTTAGGGTTAGGGTTAGGGTTAGCATCAGCCCTTGGAGAGTGTTAGGGTTAGGTTTAGGGTTAGCATCAGCCCTAGGATAGTGTTAGTGTTAGGGTTAGCATCAGCCCTAGGATAGTGTTAGGGTTAGGGTTAGGGTTCGCATCCCCCCTAGGATAGTGTTAGGTTTAGGGTTAGGGTTAGCATCAGCCCTAGGATAGTGTTAGGGTTAGGGTTAACATAAACCCTAGGATAGTGTTAGGGTTAGGGTTAGGGTTATCATCAGGCCTAGGATAGTGTTAGGGTTAGGGTTAGGGTTAGCATCAGTTCAAGGATAGTTTTAGGGTTAGCGTTAGGGTTACCATCAGCCCTAGGATAGTGTTAGGGTTAGGGTTAGCATCAGCCCTAGGATAGTGTTAGGGTTAGGGTTAGGGTTAGCATCCGCCCTAGGATAGTGTTAGGGTTAGGGTTAGGGTTAGCATCAGCCCAAGGATAGTGTTAGGGTTAGGGTTAGCATCAGCCCTAGGATAGTGTTAGGGTTAGGGTTAGGGTTAGCATCAGGCCCAGGATAGTGTTAGGGTTAGGGTTAGCATCAGCCCAAGGATAGTGTTAGGGTTAGGGTTAGGGTTAGCATCAGCCCTAGGATAGTGTTATGGTTAGGGTTAGCATCAACCCTAGGATAGTGTTTGGGTTAGGGTTAGGGTTAGCATCAGCCCTAGGATAGTGTTAGTGTTTGGGTTAGCATCAGCCCTAGGATAGTGTTAGGGTTAGGGTTAGGGTAAGCATCCGCCCTAGGATAGTGTTAGGGTTAGGGTTAGGGTTAGCATCAGCCCAAGGATAGTGTTAGGGTTAGGGTTAGCATCAGCCCTAGGATAGTGTTAGGGTTAGGGTTAGGGTTAGCATCAGCCCTAGGATAGTGTTAGGGTTAGGGTTAGCATCAACCCTAGGATAGTGTTAGGTTTAGGGTTAAGGTTAGCATCAGCCCTAGGATAGTGTTAGGGTTAGGGTTAGCATCAGCCCTAGGATAGTGTTAGGGTTATGGTTAGGGTTAGCATCAGCCCTTTGAGAGTGTTAGGGTTAGGGTTAGGGTTAGCATCAGCCCTAGGATAGTGTTAGTGTTAGGGTTAGCATCAGCCCTAGGATAGTGTTAGGGTTAGGGTTAGGGTTCGCATCCCCCCTAGGATAGTGTTAGGTTTAGGGTTAGGGTTAGCATCAGCCCTAGGATAGTGTTAGGGTTAGGGTTAACATAAACCCTAGGATAGTGTTAGGGTTAGGGTTAGGGTTATCATCAGACCTAGGATAGTGTTAGGGTTAGGGTTAGGGTTTGCATCAGTTCAAGGATAGTTTTAGTGTTAGCGTTAGGGTTACCATCAGCCCTAGGATAGTGTTAGGGTTAGGGTTAGGGTTAGCATCAGCCCTAGGATAGTGTTAGGGTTAGGGTTAGCATCAGCCCTAGGATAGTGTTAGGGTTAGGGTTAGGGTTAGCATCAGCCCTAGGATAGTGTTAGGGTTAGGGTTAGCATCAGCCCTAGGATAGTGTTAGGGTTAGGGTTAGGGTTAGCATCAGCCCTAGGATAGTGTTAGGGTTAGGGTTAGCATCAGCCCTAGGATAGTGTTAGGGTTAGGGTTAGGGTTAGCATCAGCCGTAGGATAGTGTTAGGGTTAGGGTTAGCCTCAGCCCTAAGATAGTGTTAGAGTTAGGGTTAGGGTTAGCATCAGCCCTAGGATAATGTTAGGGTTAGGGTTAGGGTTAGCATCAGCCCTAGGTTAGTGTTAGTGTTAGGGTTAGCATCAGCCCTAGGATAGTGTTAGGGTTAGGGTTAGGGTTAGCATCCGCCCTAGGATAGTGTTAGGGTTAGGGTTAGGGTTAGCATCAGCCCTAGGATAGTGTTAGGGTTAGGGTTAACATAAACCCTAGGATAGTGTTAGGGTTAGGGTTAGGGTTATCATCAGGCCTAGGATAGTGTTAGTGTTAGGGTTAGGGTTAGCATCAGTTCAAGGATAGTGTTAGGGTTAGCGTTAGGGTTAGCATCTGCCCTAGGATATTGTTAGTGTTAGGGTTAGGGTTAGCATCAGCGCAAGGATAGTGTTAGGGTTAGGGTTAGCATCAGCCCTAGGATAGTGTTAGGGTTAGGGTTAGGGTTAGCATCAGGACCAGGATAGTGTTAGGGTTAGGGTTAGCATCAGCCCAAGGATAGTGTTAGGGTTAGGGTTAGGGTTAGCATCTGCCCTAGGATATTGTTAGGGTTAGGATTAGGGTTAGCATCAGCCCAAGGAAAGTGTTAGGGTTAGGGTTAGCATTAGCCCTAGGATAGTGTTAGGGTTAGGGTTAGGGTTAGCATCAGGCCCACGATACTGTTAGGGTTAGGGTTAGCTTCAGCCCAAGGATAGTGTTAGGGTTAGGGTTAGGGTTATCATCAGGCCTAGGATAGTGTTAGGGTTAGGGTTAGCATCAAACCTAGGATAGTGTTTGGGTTAGGGTTAGGGTTAGCATCAGCCCTAGGATAGTGTTAGGGTTAGGGTTAGCCTCAGCCCTAGGAGAGTGTTAGGGTTAGGGATAGGGTTAGCATCAGGCCTAGGATAGTGTTAGGGTTAGGGTTAGGGTTATCATCAGGCCTAGGATAGTGTTAGGGTTAGGGTTAGCATCAGCCCTAGGATAGTGTTAGGGTTAGGGTTAGGGTTAGCATCAGCCCTTGGATAGTGTTAGGGTTAGGGTTAGCATTAGCCCTAGGATCTTGTTAGGGTTAGGGTTAGGGTTAGCATCAGCCCTAGGATAGTGTTAGGGTTAGGGTTAGCATCAGCCCTAGGATAGTGTTAGGGTTAGGGTTAGGGTTAGCATCAGCCGTAGGATAGTGTTAGGGTTAGCGTTAGCCTCAGCCCTAAGATAGTGTTAGAGTTAGGGTTAGGGTTAGCATCAGCCCTAGGATAATGTTAGGGTTAGGGTTAGGGTTAGCATCAGCCCTAGAATAGTGTTAGTGTTAGGGTTAGCATCAGCCCTAGGATAGTGTTAGGGTTAGGGTTAGGGTTAGCATCCGCCCTAGGATAGTGTTAGGGTTAGGGTTAGGGTTAGCATCAGCCCAAGGATAGTGTTAGGGTTAGGGTTAGCATCAACCCTAGGATAGTGTTACTGTTAGGGTTAGGGTTAGCATCAGGCCCAGGATAGTGTTAGGGTTAGGGTTAGCATCAGCCCAAGGATAGTGTTAGGGTTAGGGTTAGGGTTAGCATCAGCCCTAGGATAGTGTTAGGGTTAGGGTTAGCATCAACCCTAGGATAGTGTTTGGGTTAGGGTTAGGGTTAGCATCAGCCCTAGGATAGTGTTAGTGTTAGGGTTAGGGTTAGCATCAGCCCTAGGATAGTGTTAGTGTTAGGGTTAGCATCAGCCCTAGGATAGTGTTAGGGTTAGGGTTAGGGTTAGCATCAGCCCTAGGATAGTGTTAGGGTTAGGGTTAGCATCAGCCCTAGGATAGTGTTAGGTTTAGGGTTAGGGTTAGCATCAGCCCTAGGATAGTGTTAGTGTTATGGTTAGCATCAGCCCTAGGATAGTGTTAGGGTTAGGGTTAGGGTTAGCATCCCCCCTAGGATAGTGTTAGGTTTAGGGTTAGGGTTAGCATCAGCCCTAGGATAGTGTTAGGGTTAGGGTTAATATAAACCCTAGGATAGTGTTAGGGTTAGGGTTGGGGTTATCATCAGGCCTAGGATTGTGTTAGGGTTAGGGTTAGGCTTAGCATCAGTTCAAGGATAGTTTTAGGGTTAGCGTTAGGGTTAGCATCAGCCCTAGGATAGTGTTAGAGTTAGGGTTAGGGTTAGCATCAGCCCTAGGATATTGTTAGGGTTAGGGTTAGCATCAACCCTAGGATAGTGTTTGGGTTAGGGTTAGGGTTATCATCAGGCCTAGGATAGTGTTAGGGTTAGGGTTAGCATCAGCCCTAGGATAGTGTTAGGGTTAGGGTTAGGGTTAGCATCAGCCCAAGGATAGTGTTAGGGTTAGGGTTAGCATTAGCCCTAGGATCTTGTTAGGGTTAGGGTTAGGGTTAGCATCAGCCCTAGGATAGTGTTAGGGTTAGGGTTAGCATCAGCCCTAGGATAGTGTTAGGGTTAGGGTTAGGGTTAGCATCAGCCGTAGGATAGTGTTAGGGTTAGCGTTAGCCTCAGCCCTAAGATAGTGTTAGAGTTAGGGTTAGGGTTAGCATCAGCCCTAGGATAATGTTAGGGTTAGGGTTAGGGTTAGCATCAGCCCTAGAATAGTGTTAGTGTTAGGGTTAGCATCAGCCCTAGGATAGTGTTAGGGTTAGGGTTAGGGTTAGCATCCGCCCTAGGATAGTGTTAGGGTTAGGGTTAGGTTTAGCATCAGCCCAAGGATAGTGTTAGGGTTAGGGTTAGCATCAGCCCTAGGATAGTGTTACTGTTAGGGTTAGGGTTAGCATCAGGCCCAGGATAGTGTTAGGGTTAGGGTTAGCATCAGCCCAAGGATAGTGTTAGGGTTAGGGTTAGGGTTAGCATCAGCCCTAGGATAGTGTTAGGGTTAGGGTTAGCATCAACCCTAGGATAGTGTTTGGGTTAAGGTTAGGGTTAGCATCAGCCCTAGGATAGTGTTAGGGTTAGGGTTAGGGTTAGCATCAGCCCTAGGATAGTGTTAGTGTTAGGGTTAGCATCAGCCCTAGGATAGTGTTAGGGTTAGGGTTAGGGTTAGCATCAGCCCTAGGATAGTGTTAGGGTTAGGGTTAGCATCAGCCCTAGGATAGTGTTAGGTTTAGGGTTAGGGTTAGCATCAGCCCTAGGATAGTGTTAGGGTTAGGGTTAGCATCAATCCTAGGATAGTGTTAGGGTTAGGGTTAAGGTTAGCATCAGCCCTAGGATAGTGTTAGGGTTAGGGTTAGCATCAGCCCTAGGATAGTGTTAGGGTTAGGGTTAGGGTTAGCATCAGCCCTTGGAGAGTGTTAGGGTTAGGTTTAGGGTTAGCATCAGCCCTAGGATAGTGTTAGTGTTAGGGTTAGCATCAGCCCTAGGATAGTGTTAGGGTTAGGGTTAGGGTTAGCATCAGCCCTAGGATAGTGTTAGGGTTAGGGTTAACATAAACCCTAGGATAGTGTTAGGGTTAGGGTTAGGGTTATCATCAGGCCTAGGATAGTGTTAGGGTTAGGGTTAGGGTTAGCATCAGTTCAAGGATAGTTTTAGGGTTAGCGTTAGGGTTACCATCAGCCCTAGGATAGTGTTAGGGTTAGGGTGAGCATCAGCCCTAGGATAGTGTTAGGGTTAGGGTTAGGGTTAGCATCAGGCCCAGGATAGTGTTAGGGTTAGGGTTAGCATCAGCCCAAGGATAGTGTTAGGGTTAGGGTTAGGGTTAGCATCAGCCCTAGGATAGTGTTATGGTTAGGGTTAGCATCAACCCTAGGATAGTGTTTGGGTTAGGGTTAGGGTTAGCATCAGCCCTAGGATAGTGTTAGTGTTTGGGTTAGCATCAGCCCTAGGATAGTGTTAGGGTTAGGGTTAGGGTAAGCATCCGCCCTAGGATAGTGTTAGGGTTAGGGTTAGGGTTAGCATCAGCCCAAGGATAGTGTTAGGGTTAGGGTTAGCATCAGCCCTAGGATAGTGTTAGGGTTAGGGTTAGGGTTAGCATCAGCCCTAGGATAGTGTTAGGGTTAGGGTTAGCATCAACCCTAGGATAGTGTTAGGGTTAGGGTTAAGGTTAGCATCAGCCCTAGGATAGTGTTAGGGTTAGGGTTAGCATCAGCCCTAGGATAGTGTTAGGGTTAGGGTTAGGGTTAGCATCAGCCCTTTGAGAGTGTTAGGGTTAGGGTTAGGGTTAGCATCAGCCCTAGGATAGTGTTAGTGTTAGGGTTAGCATCAGCCCTAGGATAGTGTTAGGGTTAGGGTTAGGGTTCGCATCCCCCCTAGGATAGTGTTAGGTTTAGGGTTAGGGTTAGCATCAGCCCTAGGATAGTGTTAGGGTTAGGGTTAACATAAACCCTAGGATAGTGTTAGGGTTAGGGTTAGGGTTATCATCAGACCTAGGATAGTGTTAGGGTTAGGGTTAGGGTTAGCATCAGTTCAAGGATAGTTTTAGTGTTAGCGTTAGGGTTACCATCAGCCCTAGGATAGTGTTAGGGTTAGGGTTAGGGTTAGCATCAGCCCTAGGATAGTGTTAGGGTTAGGGTTAGCATCAGCCCTAGGATAGTGTTAGGGTTAGGGTTAGGGTTAGCATCAGCCCTAGGATAGTGTTAGGGTTAGGGTTAGCATCAGCCCTAGGATAGTGTTAGGGTTAGGGTTAGGGTTAGCATCAGCCCTAGGATAGTGTTAGGGTTAGGGTTAGCATCAGCCCTAGGATAGTGTTAGGGTTAGGGTTAGGGTTAGCATCAGCCGTAGGATAGTGTTAGGGTTAGGGTTAGCCTCAGCCCTAAGATAGTGTTAGAGTTAGGGTTAGGGTTAGCATCAGCCCTAGGATAATGTTAGGGTTAGGGTTAGGGTTAGCATCAGCCCTAGGATAGTGTTAGTGTTAGGGTTAGCATCAGCCCTAGGATAGTGTTAGGGTTAGGGTTAGGGTTAGCATCCGCCCTAGGATAGTGTTAGGGTTAGGGTTAGGGTTAGCATCAGCCCTAGGATAGTGTTAGGGTTAGGGTTAACATAAACCCTAGGATAGTGTTAGGGTTAGGGTTAGGGTTATCATCAGGCCTAGGATAGTGTTAGGGTTAGGGTTAGGGTTAGCATCAGTTCAAGGATAGTTTTAGGGTTAGCGTTAGGGTTACCATCAGCCCTAGGATAGTGTTAGGGTTAGGGTTAGCATCAGCCCTAGGATAGTGTTAGGGTTAGGGTTAGGGTTAGCATCCGCCCTAGGATAGTGTTAGGGTTAGGGTTAGGGTTAGCATCAGCCCAAGGATAGTGTTAGGGTTAGGGTTAGCATCAGCCCTAGGATAGTGTTAGGGTTAGGGTTAGGGTTAGCATCAGGCCCAGGATAGTGTTAGGGTTAGGGTTAGCATCAGCCCAAGGATAGTGTTAGGGTTAGGGTTAGGGTTAGCATCAGCCCTAGGATAGTGTTATGGTTAGGGTTAGCATCAACCCTAGGATAGTGTTTGGGTTAGGGTTAGGGTTAGCATCAGCCCTAGGATAGTGTTAGTGTTTGGGTTAGCATCAGCCCTAGGATAGTGTTAGGGTTAGGGTTAGGGTAAGCATCCGCCCTAGGATAGTGTTAGGGTTAGGGTTAGGGTTAGCATCAGCCCAAGGATAGTGTTAGGGTTAGGGTTAGCATCAGCCCTAGGATAGTGTTAGGGTTAGGGTTAGGGTTAGCATCAGCCCTAGGATAGTGTTAGGGTTAGGGTTAGCATCAACCCTAGGATAGTGTTAGGGTTAGGGTTAAGGTTAGCATCAGCCCTAGGATAGTGTTAGGGTTAGGGTTAGCATCAGCCCTAGGATAGTGTTAGGGTTATGGTTAGGGTTAGCATCAGCCCTTTGAGAGTGTTAGGGTTAGGGTTAGGGTTAGCATCAGCCCTAGGATAGTGTTAGTGTTAGGGTTAGCATCAGCCCTAGGATAGTGTTAGGGTTAGGGTTAGGGTTCGCATCCCCCCTAGGATAGTGTTAGGTTTAGGGTTAGGGTTAGCATCAGCCCTAGGATAGTGTTAGGGTTAGGGTTAACATAAACCCTAGGATAGTGTTAGGGTTAGGGTTAGGGTTATCATCAGACCTAGGATAGTGTTAGGGTTAGGGTTAGGGTTTGCATCAGTTCAAGGATAGTTTTAGTGTTAGCGTTAGGGTTACCATCAGCCCTAGGATAGTGTTAGGATTAGGGTTAGGGTTAGCATCAGCCCTAGGATAGTGTTAGGGTTAGGGTTAGCATCAGCCCTAGGATAGTGTTAGGGTTAGGGTTAGGGTTAGCATCAGCCCTAGGATAGTGTTAGGGTTAGGGTTAGCATCAGCCCTAGGATAGTGTTAGGGTTAGGGTTAGGGTTAGCATCAGCCCTAGGATAGTGTTAGGGTTAGGGTTAGCATCAGCCCTAGGATAGTGTTAGGGTTAGGGTTAGGGTTAGCATCAGCCGTAGGATAGTGTTAGGGTTAGGGTTAGCCTCAGCCCTAAGATAGTGTTAGAGTTAGGGTTAGGGTTAGCATCAGCCCTAGGATAATGTTAGGGTTAGGGTTAGGGTTAGCATCAGCCCTAGGTTAGTGTTAGTGTTAGGGTTAGCATCAGCCCTAGGATAGTGTTAGGGTTAGGGTTAGGGTTAGCATCCGCCCTAGGATAGTGTTAGGGTTAGGGTTAGGGTTAGCATCAGCCCTAGGATAGTGTTAGGGTTAGGGTTAACATAAACCCTAGGATAGTGTTAGGGTTAGGGTTAGGGTTATCATCAGGCCTAGGATAGTGTTAGTGTTAGGGTTAGGGTTAGCATCAGTTCAAGGATAGTGTTAGGGTTAGCGTTAGGGTTAGCATCTGCCCTAGGATATTGTTAGTGTTAGGGTTAGGGTTAGCATCAGCGCAAGGATAGTGTTAGGGTTAGGGTTAGCATCAGCCCTAGGATAGTGTTAGGGTTAGGGTTAGGGTTAGCATCAGGACCAGGATAGTGTTAGGGTTAGGGTTAGCATCAGCCCAAGGATAGTGTTAGGGTTAGGGTTAGGGTTAGCATCTGCCCTAGGATATTGTTAGGGTTAGGATTAGGGTTAGCATCAGCCCAAGGAAAGTGTTAGGGTTAGGGTTAGCATTAGCCCTAGGATAGTGTTAGGGTTAGGGTTAGGGTTAGCATCAGGCCCACGATACTGTTAGGGTTAGGGTTAGCTTCAGCCCAAGGATAGTGTTAGGGTTAGGGTTAGGGTTATCATCAGGCCTAGGATAGTGTTAGGGTTAGGGTTAGCATCAAACCTAGGATAGTGTTTGGGTTAGGGTTAGGGTTAGCATCAGCCCTAGGATAGTGTTAGGGTTAGGGTTAGCCTCAGCCCTAGGAGAGTGTTAGGGTTAGGGATAGGGTTAGCATCAGGCCTAGGATAGTGTTAGGGTTAGGGTTAGGGTTATCATCAGGCCTAGGATAGTGTTAGGGTTAGGGTTAGCATCAGCCCTAGGATAGTGTTAGGGTTAGGGTTAGGGTTAGCATCAGCCCTTGGATAGTGTTAGGGTTAGGGTTAGCATTAGCCCTAGGATCTTGTTAGGGTTAGGGTTAGGGTTAGCATCAGCCCTAGGATAGTGTTAGGGTTAGGGTTAGCATCAGCCCTAGGATAGTGTTAGGGTTAGGGTTAGGGTTAGCATCAGCCGTAGGATAGTGTTAGGGTTAGCGTTAGCCTCAGCCCTAAGATAGTGTTAGTGTTAGGGTTAGCATCAGCCCTAGGATAGTGTTAGGGTTAGGGTTAGGGTTAGCATCCGCCCTAGGATAGTGTTAGGGTTAGGGTTAGGGTTAGCATCAGCCCAAGGATAGTGTTAGGGTTAGGGTTAGCATCAACCCTAGGATAGTGTTACTGTTAGGGTTAGGGTTAGCATCAGGCCCAGGATAGTGTTAGGGTTAGGGTTAGCATCAGCCCAAGGATAGTGTTAGGGTTAGGGTTAGGGTTAGCATCAGCCCTAGGATAGTGTTAGGGTTAGGGTTAGCATCAACCCTAGGATAGTGTTTGGGTTAGGGTTAGGGTTAGCATCAGCCCTAGGATAGTGTTAGTGTTAGGGTTAGGGTTAGCATCAGCCCTAGGATAGTGTTAGTGTTAGGGTTAGCATCAGCCCTAGGATAGTGTTAGGGTTAGGGTTAGGGTTAGCATCAGCCCTAGGATAGTGTTAGGGTTAGGGTTAGCATCAGCCCTAGGATAGTGTTAGGTTTAGGGTTAGGGTTAGCATCAGCCCTAGGATAGTGTTAGTGTTATGGTTAGCATCAGCCCTAGGATAGTGTTAGGGTTAGGGTTAGGGTTAGCATCCCCCCTAGGATAGTGTTAGGTTTAGGGTTAGGGTTAGCATCAGCCCTAGGATAGTGTTAGGGTTAGGGTTAATATAAACCCTAGGATAGTGTTAGGGTTAGGGTTGGGGTTATCATCAGGCCTAGGATTGTGTTAGGGTTAGGGTTAGGCTTAGCATCAGTTCAAGGATAGTTTTAGGGTTAGCGTTAGGGTTAGCATCAGCCCTAGGATAGTGTTAGAGTTAGGGTTAGGGTTAGCATCAGCCCTAAGATATTGTTAGGGTTAGGGTTAGCATCAACCCTAGGATAGTGTTTGGGTTAGGGTTAGGGTTATCATCAGGCCTAGGATAGTGTTAGGGTTAGGGTTAGCATCAGCCCTAGGATAGTGTTAGGGTTAGGGTTAGGGTTAGCATCAGCCCAAGGATAGTGTTAGGGTTAGGGTTAGCATTAGCCCTAGGATCTTGTTAGGGTTAGGGTTAGGGTTAGCATCAGCCCTAGGATAGTGTTAGGGTTAGGGTTAGCATCAGCCCTAGGATAGTGTTAGGGTTAGGGTTAGGGTTAGCATCAGCCGTAGGATAGTGTTAGGGTTAGCGTTAGCCTCAGCCCTAAGATAGTGTTAGAGTTAGGGTTAGGGTTAGCATCAGCCCTAGGATAATGTTAGGGTTAGGGTTAGGGTTAGCATCAGCCCTAGAATAGTGTTAGTGTTAGGGTTAGCATCAGCCCTAGGATAGTGTTAGGGTTAGGGTTAGGGTTAGCATCCGCCCTAGGAT
This sequence comes from Lemur catta, assembly GCF_020740605.2. NCBI lineage: Eukaryota > Metazoa > Chordata > Mammalia > Primates > Lemuridae > Lemur > Lemur catta. The sequence continues at coordinate 414,166 of NW_025423852.1, read as the reverse complement.
AGTGTTAGGGTTAGGGTTAGGGTTAGCATCAGCCCAAGGATAGTGTTAGGGTTAGGGTTAGCATCAGCCCTAGGATAGTGTTACTGTTAGGGTTAGGGTTAGCATCAGGCCCAGGATAGTGTTAGGGTTAGGGTTAGCATCAGCCCAAGGATAGTGTTAGGGTTAGGGTTAGGGTTAGCATCAGCCCTAGGATAGTGTTAGGGTTAGGGTTAGCATCAACCCTAGGATAGTGTTTGGGTTAAGGTTAGGGTTAGCATCAGCCCTAGGATAGTGTTAGGGTTAGGGTTAGGGTTAGCATCAGCCCTAGGATAGTGTTAGTGTTAGGGTTAGCATCAGCCCTAGGATAGTGTTAGGGTTAGGGTTAGGGTTAGCATCAGCCCTAGGATAGTGTTAGGGTTAGGGTTAGCATCAGCCCTAGGATAGTGTTAGGTTTAGGGTTAGGGTTAGCATCAGCCCTAGGATAGTGTTAGGGTTAGGGTTAGCATCAATCCTAGGATAGTGTTAGGGTTAGGGTTAAGGTTAGCATCAGCCCTAGGATAGTGTTAGGGTTAGGGTTAGCATCAGCCCTAGGATAGTGTTAGGGTTAGGGTTAGGGTTAGCATCAGCCCTTGGAGAGTGTTAGGGTTAGGTTTAGGGTTAGCATCAGCCCTAGGATAGTGTTAGTGTTAGGGTTAGCATCAGCCCTAGGATAGTGTTAGGGTTAGGGTTAGGGTTCGCATCCCCCCTAGGATAGTGTTAGGTTTAGGGTTAGGGTTAGCATCAGCCCTAGGATAGTGTTAGGGTTAGGGTTAGGGTTAGCATCAGGACCAGGATAGTGTTAGGGTTAGGGTTAGCATCAGCCCAAGGATAGTGTTAGGGTTAGGGTTAGGGTTAGCATCTGCCCTAGGATATTGTTAGGGTTAGGATTAGGGTTAGCATCAGCCCAAGGAAAGTGTTAGGGTTAGGGTTAGCATTAGCCCTAGGATAGTGTTAGGGTTAGGGTTAGGGTTAGCATCAGGCCCACGATACTGTTAGGGTTAGGGTTAGCTTCAGCCCAAGGATAGTGTTAGGGTTAGGGTTAGGGTTATCATCAGGCCTAGGATAGTGTTAGGGTTAGGGTTAGCATCAAACCTAGGATAGTGTTTGGGTTAGGGTTAGGGTTAGCCTCAGCCCTAGGAGAGTGTTAGGGTTAGGGATAGGGTTAGCATCAGGCCTAGGATAGTGTTAGGGTTAGGGTTAGGGTTAGCATCAGCCCTAGGATAGTGTTAGGGTTAGGGTTAGCATCAGCCCTACTATAGTGTCAGGGTTAGGGTTAGGGTTACCATCAGGCCTAGGATAGTGTTAGGGTTAGGGTTAGCATCACCTCTAGGATAGTGTTAGGGTTAGGGTTAGGGTTAGCATCAGTCCTAGGATAGTGTTAAGGTTAGGGTTATTGTTATCATCAGGCCTAGTATAGTGTGAGGTCTAGGGTTAGCATCAGACTTAGGATAGTGTTAAGGTTAGGGTTAGGGTTAGCATCAGCCCTAGGATAGTGTTAGGGTTAGGGTTAGGGTTATCATCAGGCCTAGGATAGTGTTAGGGTTAGGGTTAGCATCAGCCCTAGGTTAGTGTTAGGGTTAGGGTTAGGGTTAGCATCAGCCCTAGGATAGTGTTAGGGTTAGGGTTAGCATCAGCCCTAGGATAGTGTTAGGGTTAGGGTTAGGGTTAGCATCAGCCGTAGGATAGTGTTAGGGTTAGGGTTAGCCTCAGCCCTAAGATAGTGTTAGAGTTAGGGTTAGGGTTAGCATCAGCCCTAGGATAGTGTTAGGGTTAGGGTTAGGGTTAGCATCAGCCCTTGGAGAGTGCTAGGGTTAGGGTTAGGGTTAAGGTTACCATCAGCCCTAGGATAGTGTTAGTGTTAGGGTTAGCATCAGCCCTAGGATAGTGTTAGCGTTAGGGTTAGCATCAGCCCTAGGATAGTGTTAGGGTTAGGGTTAGGGTTAGCATCAGCCCTAGGATAGTGTTAGTGTTAGGGTTAGCATCAGCCCTAGGATAGTGTTAGGGTTAGGGTTAGGGTTAGCATCCGCCCTAGGATAATGTTAGGGTTAGGGTTAGGGTTAGCATCAGCCCTAGGATAGTGTTAGTGTTAGGGTTAGCATCAGCCCTAGGATAGTGTTAGTGTTAGGGTTAGGGTTAGCATCCGCCCTAGGTTAGTGTTAGGGTTAGGGTTAGGGTTAGCATCAGCCCTAGGATAGTGTTAGGGTTAGGGTTAACATAAACCCTAGGATAGAGTTAGGGTTTGGGTTAGGGTTATCATTAGGCCTAGGATAGTGTTAGGGTTAGGGTTAGGGTTAGCATCAGTTCAAGGATAGTGTTAGGGTTAGCGTTAGGGTTAGCATCTGCCCTAGGATAGTGTTAGGGTTAGGGTTAGGGTTAGCATCAGCCCAAGGATAGTGTTAGGTTAGGGTTAGCATCAGCCCTAGGATAGTGTTAGGGTTAGGGTTAGGGTTAGCATCAGGCCCAGGATAGTGTTAGGGTTAGGGTTAGCATCAGCCCAAGGATAGTGTTAGGGTTAGGGTTAGTGTTAGCATCAGCCCTAGGATAGTGGTAGGGTTAGGGTTAGCATCAACCCTAGGATAGTGTTTGGGTTAGGGTTAGGGTTAGCATCAGCCCTAGGATAGTGTTAGAGTTAGGGTTAGGTTTAGCATCAGCCCTAGGATAGTGTTAGTGTTAGGGTTAGCATCAGCCCTAGGATAGTGTTAGGGTTAGGGTTAGGGTTAGCATCAGCCCTAGGATAGTGTTAGGGTTAGGGTTAGCATCAGCCCTGGGATAGTGTTAGGGTTAGTGTTAGGGTTAACATCAGCCCCAGGATAGTGTTAGGGTTAGGGTTAGCATCAGCCCTAGGTTAGTGTTAGGGTTAGGGTTAGGGTTAGCATCAGCCCTAGGATAGTGTTAGCGTTAGGGTTAGCATCATCCCTAGGATAGTGGTAGGGTTAGGGTTAGGGTTAGCATCAGCCCTAGGATAGTGTTAGGGTTAGGGTTAGCATCAACCCTAGGATAGTGTTAGGGTTAGGGTTAGGGATAGCATCAGCCCTAGGATAGTGTTAGGGTTAGGGTTAGCATCAGCCCTAGGATAGGGTTAGGGTTAGGGTTAGGGTTAGCATCAGCCCTAGGATAGTGTTAGGGTTAGGGTTAGCATCAGCCCTAGGATAGTGTTAGAGTTAGGGTTAGGGTTAGCATCAGCCCTAGGATAGTGTTAGGGTTAGGGTTAGGGTTAGCATCAGCCCTAGGATAGTGTTAGTGTTAGGGTTAGCATCAGCCCTAGGATAGTGTTAGGGTTAGGGTTAGGGTTAGCATCAGCCCTAGGATAGTGTTAGGGTTAGGGTTAGCATCAGCCCTAGGATAGTGTTAGGGTTAGGGTTAGGGTTAGCATCAGCCCTAGGACAGTGTTAGGGTTAGGATTAGCATCAACCCTAGGATAGTGTTAGGGTTAGGGTTAAGGTTAGCATCAGCCCTAGGATAGTGTTAGGGTTAGGGTTAGCATCAGCCCTAGGATAGTGTTAGGGTTAGGGTTAGGGTTAGCATCAGCCCTTTGAGAGTGTTAGGGTTAGGGTTAGGGTTAGCATCAGCCCTAGGATAGTGTTAGTGTTAGGGTTAGCATCAGCCCTAGGATAGTGTTAGGGTTAGGGTTAGGGTTCGCATCCCCAATAGGATAGTGTTAGGTTTAGGGTTAGGGTTAGCATCAGCCCTAGGATAGTGTTAGGGTTAGGGTTAACATAAACCCTAGGATAGTGTTAGGGTTAGGGTTGGGGTTATCATCAGACCTAGGATAGTGTTAGGGTTAGGGTTAGGGTTAGCATCAGTTCAAGGATAGTTTTAGTGTTAGCGTTAGGGTTACCATCAGCCCTAGGATAGTGTTAGGGTTAGGGTTAGGGTTAGCATCAGCCCTAGGATAGTGTTAGGGTTAGGGTTAGCATCAGCCCTAGGATAGTGTTAGGGTTAGGGTTAGGGTTAGCATCAGCCCTAGGATAGTGTTAGGGTTAGGGTTAGCATCAGCCCTAGGATAGTGTTAGGGTTAGGGTTAGGGTTAGCATCAGCCCTAGGATAGTGTTAGGGTTAGGGTTAGCATCAGCCCTAGGATAGTGTTAGGGTTAGGGTTAGCCTCAGCCCTAAGATAGTGTTAGAGTTAGGGTTAGGGTTAGCATCAGCCCTAGGATAATGTTAGGGTTAGGGTTAGGGTTAGCATCAGCCCTAGGATAGTGTTAGTGTTAGGGTTAGCATCAGCCCTAGGATAGTGTTAGGGTTAGGGTTAGGGTTAGCATCCGCCCTAGGATAGTGTTAGGGTTAGGGTTAGGGTTAGCATCAGCCCTAGGATAGTGTTAGGGTTAGGGTTAACATAAACCCTAGGATAGTGTTAGGGTTAGGGTTAGGGTTATCATCAGGCCTAGGATAGTGTTAGTGTTAGGGTTAGGGTTAGCATCAGTTCAAGGATAGTGTTAGGGTTAGCGTTAGGGTTAGCATCTGCCCTAGGATATTGTTAGTGTTAGGGTTAGGGTTAGCATCAGCGCAAGGATAGTGTTAGGGTTAGGGTTAGCATCAGCCCTAGGATAGTGTTAGGGTTAGGGTTAGGGTTAGCATCAGGACCAGGATAGTGTTAGGGTTAGGGTTAGCATCAGCCCAAGGATAGTGTTAGGGTTAGGGTTAGGGTTAGCATCTGCCCTAGGATATTGTTAGGGTTAGGATTAGAGTTAGCATCAGCCCAAGGAAAGTGTTAGGGTTAGGGTTAGCATTAGCCCTAGGATAGTGTTAGGGTTAGGGTTAGGGTTAGCATCAGGCCCACGATACTGTTAGGGTTAGGGTTAGCTTCAGCCCAAGGATAGTGTTAGGGTTAGGGTTAGGGTTATCATCAGGCCTAGGATAGTGTTAGGGTTAGGGTTAGCATCAAACCTAGGATAGTGTTTGGGTTAGGGTTAGGGTTAGCATCAGCCCTAGGATAGTGTTAGGGTTAGGGTTAGCCTCAGCCCTAGGAGAGTGTTAGGGTTAGGGATAGGGTTAGCATCAGGCCTAGGATAGTGTTAGGGTTAGGGTTAGGGTTAGCATCAGCCCTAGGATAGTGTTAGGGTTAGGGTTAGCATCAGCCCTACTATAGTGTCAGGGTTAGGGTTAGGGTTACCATCAGGCCTAGGATAGTGTTAGGGTTAGGGTTAGCATCACCTCTAGGATAGTGTTAGGGTTAGGGTTAGGGTTAGCATCAGCCCTAGGATAGTGTTAAGGTTAGGGTTATTGTTATCATCAGGCCTAGTATAGTGTGAGGTCTAGGGTTAGCATCAGACTTAGGATAGTGTTAGGGTTAGGGTTAGGGTTAGCATCAGCCCTAGGATAGTGTTAGGGTTAGGGTTAGGGTTATCATCAGGCCTAGGATAGTGTTAGGGTTAGGGTTAGCATCAGCCATAGGATAGTGTTAGGGTTAGGGTTAGGGTTAGCATCAGCCCTAGGATAGTGTTAGGGTTAGGGTTAGCATCAGCCCTAGGATAGTGTTAGGGTTAGGGTTAGGGTTAGCATCAGGCCTAGGATAGTGTTAGGGTTAGGGTTAGCATCAGCCCTAGGAGAGTGTTAGGGTTAGGGTTAGGGTTAGCATCAGCCGTAGGATAGTGTTAGGGTTAGGGTTAGCCTCAGCCCTAAGATAGTGTTAGAGTTAGGGTTAGGGTTAGCATCAGCCCTAGGATAGTGTTAGGGTTAGGGTTAGGGTTAGCATCAGCCCTTGGAGAGTGCTAGGGTTAGGGTTAGGGTTAAGGTTACCATCAGCCCTAGGATAGTGTTAGTGTTAGGGTTAGCATCAGCCCTAGGATAGTGTTAGCGTTAGGGTTAGCATCAGCCCTAGGATAGTGTTAGGGTTAGGGTTAGGGTTAGCATCAGGCCTAGGATAGTGTTAGTGTTAGGGTTAGCATCAGCCCTAGGATAGTGTTAGGGTTAGGGTTAGGGTTAGCATCCGCCCTAGGATAATGTTAGGGTTAGGGTTAGGGTTAGCATCAGCCCTAGGATAGTGTTAGTGTTAGGGTTAGCATCAGCCCTAGGATAGTGTTAGTGTTAGGGTTAGGGTTAGCATCCGCCCTAGGTTAGTGTTAGGGTTAGGGTTAGGGTTAGCATCAGCCCTAGGATAGTGTTAGGGTTAGGGTTAACATAAACCCTAGGATAGAGTTAGGGTTAGGGTTAGGGTTATCATCAGGCCTAGGATAGTGTTAGGGTTAGGGTTAGGGTTAGCATCAGTTCAAGGATAGTGTTAGGGTTAGCGTTAGGGTTAGCATCTGCCCTAGGATAGTGTTAGGTTTAGGGTTAGGGTTAGCATCAGCCCAAGGATAGTGTTAGGTTAGGGTTAGCATCAGCCCTAGGATAGTGTTAGGGTTAGGGTTAGGGTTAGCATCAGGCCCAGGATAGTGTTAGGGTTAGGGTTAGCATCAGCCCAAGGATAGTGTTAGGGTTAGGGTTAGTGTTAGCATCAGCCCTAGGATAGTGTTAGGGTTAGGGTTAGCATCAACCCTAGGATAGTGTTTGGGTTAGGGTTAGGGTTAGCATCAGCCCTAGGATAGTGTTAGAGTTAGGGTTAGGTTTAGCATCAGCCCTAGGATAGTGTTAGTGTTAGGGTTAGCATCAGCCCTAGGATAGTGTTAGGGTTAGGGTTAGGGTTAGCATCAGCCCTAGGATAGTGTTAGGGTTAGGGTTAGCATCAGCCCTGGGATAGTGTTAGGGTTAGTGTTAGGGTTAACATCAGCCCCAGGATAGTGTTAGGGTTAGGGTTAGCATCAGCCCTAGGTTAGTGTTAGGGTTAGGGTTAGGGTTAGCATCAGCCCTAGGATAGTGTTAGCGTTAGGGTTAGCATCATCCCTAGGATAGTGGTAGGGTTAGGGTTAGGGTTAGCATCAGCCCTAGGATAGTGTTAGGGTTAGGGTTAGCATCAACCCTAGGATAGTGTTAGGGTTAGGGTTAGGGATAGCATCAGCCCTAGGATAGTGTTAGGGTTAGGGTTAGCATCAGCCCTAGGATAGGGTTAGGGTTAGGGTTAGGGTTAGCATCAGCCCTAGGATAGTGTTAGGGTTAGGGTTAGCATCAGCCCTAGGATAGTGTTAGAGTTAGGGTTAGGGTTAGCATCAGCCGTAGGATAGTGTTAGGGTTAGGGTTAGCCTCAACCCTAAGATAGTGTTAGAGTTAGGGTTAGGGTTAGCATCAGCCCTAGGATAATGTTAGGGTTAGGGTTAGGGTTAGCATCAGCCCTAGGATAGTGTTAGTGTTAGGGGTAGCATCAGCCCTAGGATAGTGTTAGGGTTAGGGTTAGGGGTAGCATCCGCCCTAGGATAGTGTTAGGGTTAGGGTTATGGTTAGCCTCAGCCGTAGGATAGTGTTAGTGTTAGGGTTAACATAAACCCTAGGATAGTGTTAGGGTTAGGGTTAGGGTTATCATCAGGCCTAGGATAGTGTTAGGGTTAGGGTTAGGGTTAGCATCAGTTCAAGGATAGTGTTAGGGTTAGCGTTAGGGTTAGCATCTGCCCTAGGATATTGTTAGTGTTAGGGTTAGGGTTAGCATCAGCCCAAGGATAGTGTTAGGGTTAGGGTTAGCATCAGCCCTAGGATAGTGTTAGGGTTAGGGTTAGGGTTAGCATCAGGCCCAGGATAGTGTTAGGGTTAGGGTTAGCCTCAGCCCTAGGATAGTGTTAGGGTTAGGGATAGGGTTAGCATCAGGCCTAGGATAGTGTTAGGGTTAGGGTTAGGGTTAGCATCAGCCCTAGGATAGTGTTAGGGTTAGGGTTAGCATCAGCCCTAGGATAGTGTCAGGGTTAGGGTTAGGGTTACCATCAGGCCTAGGATAGTGTTAGTGTTAGGGTTAGCATCACCTCTAGGATAGTGTTAGGGTTAGGGTTAGGGTTAGCATCAGCCCTAGGATAGTGTTAAGGTTAGGGTTATGGTTATCATCAGGCCTAGTATAGTATGAAGTCTAGGGTTAGCATCAGACGTAGGATAGTGTTAGGGTTAGGGTTAGGGTTAGCATCAGCCCTAGGATAGTGTTAGGGTTAGGGTTAGGGTTATCATCAGGCCTAGGATAGTGTTAGGTTTAGGGTTAGCATCAGCCCTAGGATAGTGTTAGGGTTAGGGTTAGGGTTAGCATCAGCCCTAGGATAGTGTTAGGGTTAGGGTTAGCATCAGCCCTAGGATAGTGTTAGCGTTAGGGTTAGGGTTAGCATCAGGCCTAGGATAGTGTTAGGGTTAGGGTTAGCATCAGCCCTAGGATAGTGTTAGGGTTAGGGTTAGGGTTAGCATCAGCCCTAGGATAGTGTTAGGGTTAGGGTTAGCATCAGCCCTAGGATAGTGTTAGGGTTAGGGTTAGGGTTAGCATCAGGCCTAGGATAGTGTTAGGGTTAGGGTTAGCATCAGCCCTAGGAGAGTGTTAGGGTTAGGGTTAGGGTTAGCATCAGCCGTAGGATAGTGTTAGGGTTAGGGTTAGCCTCAGCCCTAAGATAGTGTTAGAGTTAGGGTTAGGGTTAGCATCAGCCCTAGGATAGTGTTAGGGTTAGGGTTAGGGTTAGCATCAGCCCTTGGAGAGTGCTAGGGTTAGGGTTAGGGTTAAGGTTACCATCAGCCCTAGGATAGTGTTAGTGTTAGGGTTAGCATCAGCCCTAGGATAGTGTTAGCGTTAGGGTTAGCATCAGCCCTAGGATAGTGTTAGGGTTAGGGTTAGGGTTAGCATCAGGCCTAGGATAGTGTTAGTGTTAGGGTTAGCATCAGCCCTAGGATAGTGTTAGGGTTAGGGTTAGGGTTAGCATCCGCCCTAGGATAATGTTAGGGTTAGGGTTAGGGTTAGCATCAGCCCTAGGATAGTGTTAGTGTTAGGGTTAGCATCAGCCCTAGGATAGTGTTAGTGTTAGGGTTAGGGTTAGCATCCGCCCTAGGTTAGTGTTAGGGTTAGGGTTAGGGTTAGCATCAGCCCTAGGATAGTGTTAGGGTTAGGTTTAACATAAACCCTAGGATAGAGTTAGGGTTAGGGTTAGGGTTAGCATCAGCCCTAGGATAGTGTTAGGGTTAGGGTTAGCATCAGCCCTGGGATAGTGTTAGGGTTAGTGTTAGGGTTAACATCAGCCCCAGGATAGTGTTAGGGTTAGGGTTAGCATCAGCCCTAGGTTAGTGTTAGGGTTAGGGTTAGGGTTAGCATCAGCCCTAGGATAGTGTTAGCGTTAGGGTTAGCATCATCCCTAGGATAGTGGTAGGGTTAGGGTTAGGGTTAGCATCAGCCCTAGGATAGTGTTAGGGTTAGGGTTAGCATCAACCCTAGGATAGTGTTAGGGTTAGGGTTAGGGATAGCATCAGCCCTAGGATAGTGTTAGGGTTAGGGTTAGCATCAGCCCTAGGATAGGGTTAGGGTTAGGGTTAGGGTTAGCATCAGCCCTAGGATAGTGTTAGGGTTAGGGTTAGCATCAGCCCTAGGATAGTGTTAGAGTTAGGGTTAGGGTTAGCATCAGCCGTAGGATAGTGTTAGGGTTAGGGTTAGCCTCAGCCCTAAGATAGTGTTAGAGTTAGGGTTAGGGTTAGCATCAGCCCTAGGATAATGTTAGGGTTAGGGTTAGGGTTAGCATCAGCCCTAGGATAGTGTTAGTGTTAGGGGTAGCATCAGCCCTAGGATAGTGTTAGGGTTAGGGTTAGGGGTAGCATCCGCCCTAGGATAGTGTTAGGGTTAGGGTTATGGTTAGCCTCAGCCGTAGGATAGTGTTAGTGTTAGGGTTAACATAAACCCTAGGATAGTGTTAGGGTTAGGGTTAGGGTTATCATCAGGCCTAGGATAGTGTTAGGGTTAGGGTTAGGGTTAGCATCAGTTCAAGGATAGTGTTAGGGTTAGCGTTAGGGTTAGCATCTGCCCTAGGATATTGTTAGTGTTAGGGTTAGGGTTAGCATCAGCCCAAGGATAGTGTTAGGGTTAGGGTTAGCATCAGCCCTAGGATAGTGTTAGGGTTAGGGTTAGGGTTAGCATCAGGCCCAGGATAGTGTTAGGGTTAGGGTTAGCATCAGCCCAAGGATAGTGTTAGGGTTAGGGTTAGGGTTAGCATCTGCCCTAGGATATTGTTAGGGTTAGGGTTAGGGTTAGCATCAGCCCAAGGATAGTGTTAGGGTTAGGGTTAGCATCAGCCCTAGGATAGTGTTAGGGTTAGGGTTAGGGTTAGGATCAGGCCCACGATACTGTTAGGGTTAGGGTTAGCTTCAGCCCAAGGATAGTGTTGTGGTTAGGGTTAGGGTTATCATCAGGCCTAGGATAGTGTTAGGGTTAGGTTTAGCATCAAACCTAGGATAGTGTTTGGGTTAGGGTTAGGGTTAGCATCAGCCCTAGGATAGTGTTAGGGTTAGGGTTAGCCTCAGCCCTAGGATAGTGTTAGGGTTAGGGATAGGGTTAGCATCAGGCCTAGGATAGTGTTAGGGTTAGGGTTAGGGTTAGCATCAGCCCTAGGATAGTGTTAGGGTTAGGGTTAGCATCAGCCCTAGGATAGTGTTAGGTTTAGGGTTAGGGTTAGCATCAGCCCTAGGATAGTGTTAGTGTTATGGTTAGCATCAGCCCTAGGATAGTGTTAGGGTTAGGGTTAGGGTTAGCATCCCCCCTAGGATAGTGTTAGGTTTAGGGTTAGGGTTAGCATCAGCCCTAGGATAATGTTAGGGTTAGGGTTAATATAAACCCTAGGATAGTGTTAGGGTTAGGGTTGGGGTTATCATCAGGCCTAGGATTGTGTTAGGGTTAGGGTTAGGCTTAGCATCAGTTCAAGGATAGTTTTAGGGTTAGCGTTAGGGTTAGCATCAGCCCTAGGATAGTGTTAGAGTTAGGGTTAGGGTTAGCATCAGCCCTAGGATATTGTTAGGGTTAGGGTTAGCATCAACCCTAGGATAGTGTTTGCGTTAGGGTTAGGGTTATCATCAGGCCTAGGATAGTGTTAGGGTTAGGGTTAGCATCAGCCCTAGGATAGTGTTAGGGTTAGGGTTAGGGTTAGCATCAGCCCAAGGATAGTGTTAGGGTTAGGGTTAGCATTAGCCCTAGGATCTTGTTAGGGTTAGGGTTAGGGTTAGCATCAGCCCTAGGATAGTGTTAGGGTTAGGGTTAGCATCAGCCCTAGGATAGTGTTAGGGTTAGGGTTAGGGTTAGCATCAGCCGTAGGATAGTGTTAGGGTTAGCGTTAGCCTCAGCCCTAAGATAGTGTTAGAGTTAGGGTTAGGGTTAGCATCAGCCCTAGGATAATGTTAGGGTTAGGGTTAGGGTTAGCATCAGCCCTAGGATAGTGTTAGTGTTAGGGTTAGCATCAGCCCTAGGATAGTGTTAGGGTTAGGGTTAGGGTTAGCATCCGCCCTAGGATAGTGTTAGGGTTAGGGTTAGGGTTAGCATCAGCCCAAGGATAGTGTTAGGGTTAGGGTTAGCATCAGCCCTAGGATAGTGTTACTGTTAGGGTTAGGGTTAGCATCAGGCCCAGGATAGTGTTAGGGTTTGGGTTAGCATCAGCCCAAGGATAGTGTTAGGGTTAGGGTTAGGGTTAGCATCAGCCCTAGGATAGTGTTAGGGTTAGGGTTAGCATCAACCCTAGGATAGTGTTTGGGTTAGGGTTAGGGTTAGCATCAGCCCTAGGATAGTGTTAGGGTTAGGGTTAGGGTTAGCATCAGCCCTAGGATAGTGTTAGTGTTAGGGTTAGCATCAGCCCTAGGATAGTGTTAGGGTTAGGGTTAGGGTTAGCATCAGCCCTAGGATAGTGTTAGGGTTAGGGTTAGCATCAGCCCTAGGATAGTGTTAGGTTTAGGGTTAGGGTTAGCATCAGCCCTAGGATAGTGTAAGGGTTAGGGTTAGCATCACCTCTAGGATAGTGTTAGGGTTAGGGTTAGGGTTAGCATCAGCCCTAGGATAGTGTTAAGGTTAGGGTTATTGTTATCATCAGGCCTAGTATAGTGTGAGGTCTAGGGTTAGCATCAGACTTAGGATAGTGTTAGGGTTAGGGTTAGGGTTAGCATCGGCCCTAGGATAGTGTTAGGGTTAGGGTTAGGGTTATCATCAGGCCTAGGATAGTGTTAGGGTTAGGGTTAGCATCAGCCATAGGATAGTGTTAGGGTTAGGGTTAGGGTTAGCATCAGCCCTAGGATAGTGTTAGGGTTAGGGTTAGCATCAGCCCTAGGATAGTGTTAGGGTTAGGGTTAGGGTTAGCATCAGGCCTAGGATAGTGTTAGGGTTAGGGTTAGCATCAGCCCTAGGAGAGTGTTAGGGTTAGGGTTAGGGTTAGCATCAGCCGTAGGATAGTGTTAGGGTTAGGGTTAGCCTCAGCCCTAAGATAGTGTTAGAGTTAGGGTTAGGGTTAGCATCAGCCCTAGGATAGTGTTAGGGTTAGGGTTAGGGTTAAGGTTACCATCAGCCCTAGGATAGTGTTAGTGTTAGGGTTAGCATCAGCCCTAGGATAGTGTTAGCGTTAGGGTTAGCATCAGCGCTAGGATAGTGTTAGGGTTAGGGTTAGGGTTAGCATCAGGCCTAGGATAGTGTTAGTGTTAGGGTTAGCATCAGCCCTAGGATAGTGTTAGGGTTAGGGTTAGGGTTAGCATCCGCCCTAGGATAATGTTAGGGTTAGGGTTAGGGTTAGCATCAGCCCTAGGATAGTGTTAGTGTTAGGGTTAGCATCAGCCCTAGGATAGTGTTAGTGTTAGGGTTAGGGTTAGCATCCGCCCTAGGTTAGTGTTAGGGTTAGGGTTAGGGTTAGCATCAGCCCTAGGATAGTGTTAGGGTTAGGGTTAACATAAACCCTAGGATAGAGTTAGGGTTAGGGTTAGGGTTATCATCAGGCCTAGGATAGTGTTAGGGTTAGGGTTAGGGTTAGCATCAGTTCAAGGATAGTGTTAGGGTTAGCGTTAGGGTTAGCATCTGCCCTAGGATAGTGTTAGGGTTAGGGTTAGGGTTAGCATCAGCCCAAGGATAGTGTTAGGTTAGGGTTAGCATCAGCCCTAGGATAGTGTTAGGGTTAGGGTTAGCATCAACCCTAGGATAGTGTTTGGGTTAGGGTTAGGGTTAGCATCAGCCCTAGGATAGTGTTAGGGTTAGGGTTAGGGTTAGCATCAGCCCTAGGATAGTGTTAGTGTTAGGGTTAGCATCAGCCCTAGGATAGTGTTAGGGTTAGGGTTAGGGTTAGCATCAGCCCTAGGATAGTGTTAGGGTTAGGGTTAGCATCAGCCCTAGGATAGTGTTAGGTTTAGGGTTAGGGTTAGCATCAGCCCTAGGATAGTGTAAGGGTTAGGGTTAGCATCACCTCTAGGATAGTGTTAGGGTTAGGGTTAGGGTTAGCATCAGCCCTAGGATAGTGTTAAGGTTAGGGTTATTGTTATCATCAGGCCTAGTATAGTGTGAGGTCTAGGCTTAGCATCAGACTTAGGATAGTGTTAGGGTTAGGGTTAGGGTTAGCATCGGCCCTAGGATAGTGTTAGGGTTAGGGTTAGGGTTATCATCAGGCCTAGGATAGTGTTAGGGTTAGGGTTAGCATCAGCCATAGGATAGTGTTAGGGTTAGGGTTAGGGTTAGCATCAGCCCTAGGATAGTGTTAGGGTTAGGGTTAGCATCAGCCCTAGGATAGTGTTAGGGTTAGGGTTAGGGTTAGCATCAGGCCTAGGATAGTGTTAGGGTTAGGGTTAGCATCAGCCCTAGGAGAGTGTTAGGGTTAGGGTTAGGGTTAGCATCAGCCGTAGGATAGTGTTAGGGTTAGGGTTAGCCTCAGCCCTAAGATAGTGTTAGAGTTAGGGTTAGGGTTAGCATCAGCCCTAGGATAGTGTTAGGGTTAGGGTTAGGGTTAAGGTTACCATCAGCCCTAGGATAGTGTTAGTGTTAGGGTTAGCATCAGCCCTAGGATAGTGTTAGCGTTAGGGTTAGCATCAGCGCTAGGATAGTGTTAGGGTTAGGGTTAGGGTTAGCATCAGGCCTAGGATAGTGTTAGTGTTAGGGTTAGCATCAGCCCTAGGATAGTGTTAGGGTTAGGGTTAGGGTTAGCATCCGCCCTAGGATAATGTTAGGGTTAGGGTTAGGGTTAGCATCAGCCCTAGGATAGTGTTAGTGTTAGGGTTAGCATCAGCCCTAGGATAGTGTTAGTGTTAGGGTTAGGGTTAGCATCCGCCCTAGGTTAGTGTTAGGGTTAGGGTTAGGGTTAGCATCAGCCCTAGGATAGTGTTAGGGTTAGGGTTAACATAAACCCTAGGATAGAGTTAGGGTTAGGGTTAGGGTTATCATCAGGCCTAGGATAGTGTTAGGGTTAGGGTTAGGGTTAGCATCAGTTCAAGGATAGTGTTAGGGTTAGCGTTAGGGTTAGCATCTGCCCTAGGATAGTGTTAGGGTTAGGGTTAGGGTTAGCATCAGCCCAAGGATAGTGTTAGGTTAGGGTTAGCATCAGCCCTAGGATAGTGTTAGGGTTAGGGTTAGGGTTAGCATCAGGCCCAGGATAGTGTTAGGGTTAGGGTTAGCATCAGCCCAAGGATAGTGTTAGGGTTAGGGTTACTGTTAGCATCAGCCCTAGGATAGTGTTAGGGTTAGGCTTAGCATCAACCCTAGGATAGTGTTTGGGTTAGGGTTAGGGTTAGCATCAGCCCTAGGATAGTGTTAGAGTTAGGGTTAGGTTTAGCATCAGCCCTAGGATAGTGTTAGTGTTAGGGTTAGCATCAGCCCTAGGATAGTGTTAGGGTTAGGGTTAGGGTTAGCATCAGCCCTAGGATAGTGTTAGGGTTAGGGTTAGCATCAGCCCTGGGATAGTGTTAGGGTTAGTGTTAGGGTTAACATCAGCCCCAGGATAGTGTTAGGGTTAGGGTTAGCATCAGCCCTAGGTTAGTGTTAGGGTTAGGGTTAGGGTTAGCATCAGCCCTAGGATAGTGTTAGCGTTAGGGTTAGCATCATCCCTAGGATAGTGGTAGGGTTAGGGTTAGGGTTAGCATCAGCCCTAGGATAGTGTTAGGGTTAGGGTTAGCATCAACCCTAGGATAGTGTTAGGTTTAGGGTTAGGGATAGCATCAGCCCTAGGATAGTGTTAGGGTTAGGGTTAGCATCAGCCCTAGGATAGGGTTAGGGTTAGGGTTAGGGTTAGCATCAGCCCTAGGATAGTGTTAGGGTTAGGGTTAGCATCAGCCCTAGGATAGTGTTAGAGTTAGGGTTAGGGTTAGCATCAGCCATAGGATAGTGTTAGGGTTAGGGTTAGCCTCAGCCCTAAGATAGTGTTAGAGTTAGGGTTAGGGTTAGCATCAGCCCTAGGATAATGTTAGGGTTAGGGTTAGGGTTAGCATCAGCCCTAGGATAGTGTTAGTGTTAGGGGTAGCATCAGCCCTAGGATAGTGTTAGGGTTAGGGTTAGGGGTAGTATCCGCCCTAGGATAGTGTTAGGGTTAGGGTTATGGTTAGCCTCAGCCGTAGGATAGTGTTAGTGTTAGGGTTAACATAAACCCTAGGATAGTGTTCGGGTTAGGGTTAGGGTTATCATCAGGCCTAGGATAGTGTTAGGGTTAGGGTTAGGGTTAGCATCAGTTCAAGGATAGTGTTAGGGTTAGCGTTAGGGTTAGCATCTGCCCTAGGATATTGTTAGTGTTAGGGTTAGGGTTAGCATCAGCCCAAGGATAGTGTTAGGGTTAGGGTTAGCATCAGCCCTAGGATAGTGTTAGGGTTAGGGTTAGGGTTAGCATCAGGCCCAGGATAGTGTTAGGGTTAGGGTTAGCATCAGCCCAAGGATAGTGTTAGGGTTAGGGTTAGGGTTAGCATCTGCCCTAGGATATTGTTAGGGTTAGGGTTAGGGTTAGCATCAGCCCAAGGATAGTGTTAGGGTTAGGGTTAGCATCAGCCCTAGGATAGTGTTAGGGTTAGGGTTAGGGTTAGGATCAGGCCCACGATACTGTTAGGGTTAGGGTTAGCTTCAGCCCAAGGATAGTGTTGTGGTTAGGGTTAGGGTTATCATCAGGCCTAGGATAGTGTTAGGGTTAGGTTTAGCATCAAACCTAGGATAGTGTTTGGGTTAGGGTTAGGGTTAGCATCAGCCCTAGGATAGTGTTAGGGTTAGGGTTAGCCTCAGCCCTAGGATAGTGTTAGGGTTAGGGATAGGGTTAGCATCAGGCCTAGGATAGTGTTAGGGTTAGGGTTAGGGTTAGCATCAGCCCTAGGATAGTGTTAGGGTTAGGGTTAGCATCAGCCCTAGGATAGTGTCAGGGTTAGGGTTAGGGTTACCATCAGGCCTAGGATAGTGTTAGTGTTAGGGTTAGCATCACCTCTAGGATAGTGTTAGGGTTAGGGTTAGGGTTAGCATCAGCCCTAGGATAGTGTTAAGGTTAGGGTTATGGTTATCATCAGGCCTAGTATAGTATGAAGTCTAGGGTTAGCATCAGACGTAGGATAGTGTTAGGGTTAGGGTTAGGGTTAGCATCAGCCCTAGGATAGTGTTAGGGTTAGGGTTAGGGTTATCATCAGGCCTAGGATAGTGTTAGGTTTAGGGTTAGCATCAGCCCTAGGATAGTGTTAGGGTTAGGGTTAGGGTTAGCATCAGCCCTAGGATAGTGTTAGGGTTAGGGTTAGCATCAGCCCTAGGATAGTGTTAGCGTTAGGGTTAGGGTTAGCATCAGGCCTAGGATAGTGTTAGGGTTAGGGTTAGCATCAGCCCTAGGATAGTGTTAGGGTTAGGGTTAGGGTTAGCATCAGCCCTAGGATAGTGTTAGGGTTAGGGTTAGCATCAGCCCTAGGATAGTGTTAGGGTTAGGGTTAGGGTTAGCATCAGGCCTAGGATAGTGTTAGGGTTAGGGTTAGCATCAGCCCTAGGAGAGTGTTAGGGTTAGGGTTAGGGTTAGCATCAGCCGTAGGATAGTGTTAGGGTTAGGGTTAGCCTCAGCCCTAAGATAGTGTTAGAGTTAGGGTTAGGGTTAGCATCAGCCCTAGGATAGTGTTAGGGTTAGGGTTAGGGTTAGCATCAGCCCTTGGAGAGTGCTAGGGTTAGGGTTAGGGTTAAGGTTACCATCAGCCCTAGGATAGTGTTAGTGTTAGGGTTAGCATCAGCCCTAGGATAGTGTTAGCGTTAGGGTTAGCATCAGCCCTAGGATAGTGTTAGGGTTAGGGTTAGGGTTAGCATCAGGCCTAGGATAGTGTTAGTGTTAGGGTTAGCATCAGCCCTAGGATAGTGTTAGGGTTAGGGTTAGGGTTAGCATCCGCCCTAGGATAATGTTAGGGTTAGGGTTAGGGTTAGCATCCGCCCTAGGATAGTGTTAGTGTTAGGGTTAGCATCAGTCCTAGGATAGTGTTAGTGTTAGGGTTAGGGTTAGCATCAGCCCTAGGTTAGTGTTAGGGTTAGGGTTAGGGTTAGCATCAGCCCTAGGATAGTGTTAGGGTTAGGGTTAACATAAACCCTAGGATAGAGTTAGGGTTAGGGTTAGGGTTAGCATCAGCCCTAGGATAGTGTTAGGGTTAGGGTTAGCATCAGCCCTGGGATAGTGTTAGGGTTAGTGTTAGGGTTAACATCAGCCCCAGGATAGTGTTATGGTTAGGGTTAGCATCAGCCCTAGGTTAGTGTTAGGGTTAGGGTTAGGGTTAGCATCAGCCCTAGGATAGTGTTAGCGTTAGGGTTAGCATCATCCCTAGGATAGTGGTAGGGTTAGGGTTAGGGTTAGCATCAGCCCTAGGATAGTGTTAGGGTTAGGGTTAGCATCAACCCTAGGATAGTGTTAGGGTTAGGGTTAGGGATAGCATCAGCCCTAGGATAGTGTTAGGGTTAGGGTTAGCATCAGCCCTAGGATAGGGTTAGGGTTAGGGTTAGGGTTAGCATCAGCCCTAGGATAGTGTTAGGGTTAGGGTTAGCATCAGCCCTAGGATAGTGTTAGAGTTAGGGTTAGGGTTAGCATCAGCCGTAGGATAGTGTTAGGGTTAGGGTTAGCCTCAGCCCTAAGATAGTGTTAGAGTTAGGGTTAGGGTTAGCATCAGCCCTAGGATAATGTTAGGGTTAGGGTTAGGGTTAGCATCAGCCCTAGGATAGTGTTAGTGTTAGGGGTAGCATCAGCCCTAGGATAGTGTTAGGGTTAGGGTTAGGGGTAGCATCCGCCCTAGGATAGTGTTAGGGTTAGGGTTATGGTTAGCCTCAGCCGTAGGATAGTGTTAGTGTTAGGGTTAACATAAACCCTAGGATAGTGTTAGGGTTAGGGTTAGGGTTATCATCAGGCCTAGGATAGTGTTAGGGTTAGGGTTAGGGTTAGCATCAGTTCAAGGATAGTGTTAGGGTTAGCGTTAGGGTTAGCATCTGCCCTAGGATATTGTTAGTGTTAGGGTTAGGGTTAGCATCAGCCCAAGGATAGTGTTAGGGTTAGGGTTAGCATCAGCCCTAGGATAGTGTTAGGGTTAGGGTTAGGGTTAGCATCAGGCCCTGGATAGTGTTAGGGTTAGGGTTAGCATCAGCCCAAGGATAGTGTTAGGGTTAGGGTTAGGGTTAGCATCTGCCCTAGGATATTGTTAGGGTTAGGGTTAGGGTTAGCATCAGCCCAAGGATAGTGTTAGGGTTAGGGTTAGCATCAGCCCTAGGATAGTGTTAGGGTTAGGGTTAGGGTTAGGATCAGGCCCACGATACTGTTAGGGTTAGGGTTAGCTTCAGCCCAAGGATAGTGTTGTGGTTAGGGTTAGGGTTATCATCAGGCCTAGGATAGTGTTAGGGTTAGGTTTAGCATCAAACCTAGGATAGTGTTTGGGTTAGGGTTAGCATCAGCCCTAGGATAGTGTTAGGTTTAGGGTTAGGGTTAGCATCAGCCCTAGGATAGTGTTAGTGTTATGGTTAGCATCAGCCCTAGGATAGTGTTAGGGTTAGGGTTAGGGTTAGCATCCCCCCTAGGATAGTGTTAGGTTTAGGGTTAGGGTTAGCATCAGCCCTAGGATAGTGTTAGGGTTAGGGTTAATATAAACCCTAGGATAGTGTTAGGGTTAGGGTTGGGGTTATCATCAGGCCTAGGATTGTGTTAGGGTTAGGGTTAGGCTTAGCATCAGTTCAAGGATAGTTTTAGGGTTAGCGTTAGGGTTAGCATCAGCCCTAGGATAGTGTTAGAGTTAGGGTTAGGGTTAGCATCAGCCCTAGGATATTGTTAGGGTTAGGGTTAGCATCAACCCTAGGATAGTGTTTGGGTTAGGGTTAGGGTTATCATCAGGCCTAGGATAGTGTTAGGGTTAGGGTTAGCATCAGCCCTAGGATAGTGTTAGGGTTAGGGTTAGGGTTAGCATCAGCCCAAGGATAGTGTTAGGGTTAGGGTTAGCATTAGCCCTAGGATCTTGTTAGGGTTAGGGTTAGGGTTAGCATCAGCCCTAGGATAGTGTTAGGGTTAGGGTTAGCATCAGCCCTAGGATAGTGTTAGGGTTAGGGTTAGGGTTAGCATCAGCCGTAGGATAGTGTTAGGGTTAGCGTTAGCCTCAGCCCTAAGATAGTGTTAGAGTTAGGGTTAGGGTTAGCATCAGCCCTAGGATAATGTTAGGGTTAGGGTTAGGGTTAGCATCAGCCCTAGAATAGTGTTAGTGTTAGGGTTAGCATCAGCCCTAGGATAGTGTTAGGGTTAGGGTTAGGGTTAGCATCCGCCCTAGGATAGTGTTAGGGTTAGGGTTAGGGTTAGCATCAGCCCAAGGATAGTGTTAGGGTTAGGGTTAGCATCAGCCCTAGGATAGTGTTACTGTTAGGGTTAGGGTTAGCATCAGGCCCAGGATAGTGTTAGGGTTAGGGTTAGCATCAGCCCAAGGATAGTGTTAGGGTTAGGGTTAGGGTTAGCATCAGCCCTAGGATAGTGTTAGGGTTAGGGTTAGCATCAACCCTAGGATAGTGTTTGGGTTAGGGTTAGGGTTAGCATCAGCCCTAGGATAGTGTTAGGGTTAGGGTTAGGGTTAGCATCAGCCCTAGGATAGTGTTAGTGTTAGGGTTAGCATCAGCCCTAGGATAGTGTTAGGGTTAGGGTTAGGGTTAGCATCAGCCCTAGGATAGTGTTAGGGTTAGGGTTAGCATCAGCCCTAGGATAGTGTTAGGTTTAGGGTTAGGGTTAGCATCAGCCCTAGGATAGTGTTAGGGTTAGGGTTAGCATCAATCCTAGGATAGTGTTAGGGTTAGGGTTAAGGTTAGCATCAGCCCTAGGATAGTGTTAGGGTTAGGGTTAGCATCAGCCCTAGGATAGTGTTAGGGTTAGGGTTAGGGTTAGCATCAGCCCTTGGAGAGTGTTAGGGTTAGGTTTAGGGTTAGCATCAGCCCTAGGATAGTGTTAGTGTTAGGGTTAGCATCAGCCCTAGGATAGTGTTAGGGTTAGGGTTAGGGTTCGCATCCCCCCTAGGATAGTGTTAGGTTTAGGGTTAGGGTTAGCATCAGCCCTAGGATAGTGTTAGCGTTAGGGTTAACATAAACCCTAGGATAGTGTTAGGGTTAGGGTTAGGGTTATCATCAGGCCTAGGATAGTGTTAGGGTTAGGGTTAGGGTTAGCATCAGTTCAAGGATAGTTTTAGGGTTAGCGTTAGGGTTACCATCAGCCCTAGGATAGTGTTAGGGTTAGGGTTAGCATCAGCCCTAGGATAGTGTTAGGGTTAGGGTTAGGGTTAGCATCCGCCCTAGGATAGTGTTAGGGTTAGGGTTAGGGTTAGCATCAGCCCAAGGATAGTGTTAGGGTTAGGGTTAGCATCAGCCCTAGGATAGTGTTAGGGTTAGGGTTAGGGTTAGCATCAGGCCCAGGATAGTGTTAGGGTTAGGGTTAGCATCAGCCCAAGGATAGTGTTAGGGTTAGGGTTAGGGTTAGCATCAGCCCTAGGATAGTGTTATGGTTAGGGTTAGCATCAACCCTAGGATAGTGTTTGGGTTAGGGTTAGGGTTAGCATCAGCCCTAGGATAGTGTTAGTGTTTGGGTTAGCATCAGCCCTAGGATAGTGTTAGGGTTAGGGTTAGGGTAAGCATCCGCCCTAGGATAGTGTTAGGGTTAGGGTTAGGGTTAGCATCAGCCCAAGGATAGTGTTAGGGTTAGGGTTAGCATCAGCCCTAGGATAGTGTTAGGGTTAGGGTTAGGGTTAGCATCAGGCCCAGGATAGTGTTAGGGTTAGGGTTAGCATCAGCCCAAGGATAGTGTTAGGGTTAGGGTTAGGGTTAGCATCAGCCCTAGGATAGTGTTAGGGTTAGGGTTAGCATCAACCCTAGGATAGTGTTTGGGTTAGGGTTAGGGTTAGCATCAGCCCTAGGATAGTGTTAGGGTTAGGGTTAGGGTTAGCATCAGCCCTAGGATAGTGTTAGTGTTAGGGTTAGCATCAGCCCTAGGATAGTGTTAGGGTTAGGGTTAGGGTTAGCATCAGCCCTAGGATAGTGTTAGGGTTAGGGTTAACATCAGCCCTAGGATAGTGTTAGGGTTAGGGTTAGGGTTAGCATCAGCCCTAGGATAGTGTTAGGGTTAGGGTTAGCATCAACCCTAGGATAGTGTTAGGGTTAGGGTTAAGGTTAGCATCAGCCCTAGGATAGTGTTAGGGTTAGGGTTAGCATCAGCCCTAGGATAGTGTTAGGGTTAGGGTTAGGGTTAGCATCAGCCCTTTGAGAGTGTTAGGGTTAGGGTTAGGGTTAGCATCAGCCCTAGGATAGTGTTAGTGTTAGGGTTAGCATCAGCCCTAGGATAGTGTTAGGGTTAGGGTTAGGGTTCGCATCCCCCCTAGGATAGTGTTAGGTTTAGGGTTAGGGTTAGCATCAGCCCTAGGATAGTGTTAGGGTTAGGGTTAACATAAACCCTAGGATAGTGTTAGGGTTAGGCTTAGGGTTATCATCAGACCTAGGATAGTGTTAGGGTTAGGGTTAGGGTTAGCATCAGTTCAAGGATAGTTTTAGTGTTAGCGTTAGGGTTACCATCAGCCCTAGGATAGTGTTAGGGTTAGGGTTAGGGTTAGCATCAGCCCTAGGATAGTGTTAGGGTTAGGGTTAGCATCAGCCCTAGGATAGTGTTAGGGTTAGGGTTAGGGTTAGCATCAGCCCTAGGATAGTGTTAGGGTTAGGGTTAGCATCAGCCCTAGGATAGTGTTAGGGTTAGGGTTAGGGTTAGCATCAGCCCTAGGATAGTGTTAGGGTTAGGGTTAGCATCAGCCCTAGGATAATGTTAGGGTTAGGGTTAGTGTTAGCATCAGCCCTAGGATAGTGTTAGTGTTAGGGTTAGCATCAGCCCTAGGATAGTGTTAGGGTTAGGGTTAGGGTTAGCATCCGCCCTAGGATAGTGTTAGGGTTAGGGTTAGGGTTAGCATCAGCCCTAGGATAGTGTTAGGGTTAGGGTTAACATAAACCCTAGGATAGTGTTAGGGTTAGGGTTAGGGTTATCATCAGGCCTAGGATAGTGTTAGTGTTAGGGTTAGGGTTAGCATCAGTTCAAGGATAGTGTTAGGGTTAGCGTTAGGGTTAGCATCTGCCCTAGGATATTGTTAGTGTTAGGGTTAGGGTTAGCATCAGCGCAAGGATAGTGTTAGGGTTAGGGTTAGCATCAGCCCTAGGATAGTGTTAGGGTTAGGGTTAGGGTTAGCATCAGGACCAGGATAGTGTTAGGGTTAGGGTTAGCATCAGCCCAAGGATAGTGTTAGGGTTAGGGTTAGGGTTAGCATCTGCCCTAGGATATTGTTAGGGTTAGGATTAGGGTTAGCATCAGCCCAAGGAAAGTGTTAGGGTTAGGGTTAGCATTAGCCCTAGGATAGTGTTAGGGTTAGGGTTAGGGTTAGCATCAGGCCCACGATACTGTTAGGGTTAGGGTTAGCTTCAGCCCAAGGATAGTGTTAGGGTTAGGGTTAGGGTTATCATCAGGCCTAGGATAGTGTTAGGGTTAGGGTTAGCATCAAACCTAGGATAGTGTTTGGGTTAGGGTTAGGGTTAGCATCAGCCCTAGGATAGTGTTAGGGTTAGGGTTAGCCTCAGCCCTAGGAGAGTGTTAGGGTTAGGGATAGGGTTAGCATCAGGCCTAGGATAGTGTTAGGGTTAGGGTTAGGGTTAGCATCAGCCCTAGGATAGTGTTAGGGTTAGGGTTAGCATCAGCCCTACTATAGTGTCAGGGTTAGGGTTAGGGTTACCATCAGGCCTAGGATAGTGTTAGGGTTAGGGTTAGCATCACCTCTAGGATAGTGTTAGGGTTAGGGTTAGGGTTAGCATCAGCCCTAGGATAGTGTTAAGGTTAGGGTTATTGTTATCATCAGGCCTAGTATAGTGTGAGGTCTAGGGTTAGCATCAGACTTAGGATAGTGTTAAGGTTAGGGTTAGGGTTAGCATCAGCCCTAGGATAGTGTTAGGGTTAGGGTTAGGGTTATCATCAGGCCTAGGATAGTGTTAGGGTTAGGGTTAGCATCAGCCCTAGGATAGTGTTAGGGTTAGGGTTAGGGTTAGCATCAGCCCTAGGATAGTGTTAGGGTTAGGGTTAGCATCAGCCCTAGGATAGTGTTAGGGTTAGGGTTAGGGTTAGCATCAGGCCTAGGATAGTGTTAGGGTTAGGGTTAGCATCAGCCCTAGGAGAGTGTTAGGGTTAGGGTTAGGGTTAGCATCAGCCGTAGGATAGTGTTAGGGTTAGGGTTAGCCTCAGCCCTAAGATAGTGTTAGAGTTAGTGTTAGGGTTAGCATCAGCCCTAGGATAGTGTTAGGGTTAGGGTTAGGGTTAGCATCAGCCCTTGGAGAGTGCTAGGGTTAGGGTTAGGGTTAAGGTTACCATCAGCCCTAGGATAGTGTTAGTGTTAGGGTTAGCATCAGCCCTAGGATAGTGTTAGCGTTAGGGTTAGCATCAGCCCTAGGATAGTGTTAGGGTTAGGGTTAGGGTTAGCATCAGGCCTAGGATAGTGTTAGTGTTAGGGTTAGCATCAGCCCTAGGATAGTGTTAGGGTTAGGGTTAGGGTTAGCATCCGCCCTAGGATAATGTTAGGGTTAGGGTTAGGGTTAGCATCAGCCCTAGGATAGTGTTAGTGTTAGGGTTAGCATCAGCCCTAGGATAGTGTTAGGGTTAGGGTTAGGGTTAGGATCAGGCCCACGATACTGTTAGGGTTAGGGTTAGCTTCAGCCCAAGGATAGTGTTGTGGTTAGGGTTAGGGTTATCATCAGGCCTAGGATAGTGTTAGGGTTAGGTTTAGCATCAAACCTAGGATAGTGTTTGGGTTAGGGTTAGGGTTAGCATCAGCCCTAGGATAGTGTTAGGGTTAGGGTTAGCCTCAGCCCTAGGATAGTGTTAGGGTTAGGGATAGGGTTAGCATCAGGCCTAGGATAGTGTTAGGGTTAGGGTTAGGGTTAGCATCAGCCCTAGGATAGTGTTAGGGTTAGGGTTAGCATCAGCCCTAGGATAGTGTCAGGGTTAGGGTTAGGGTTACCATCAGGCCTAGGATAGTGTTAGTGTTAGGGTTAGCATCACCTCTAGGATAGTGTTAGGGTTAGGGTTAGGGTTAGCATCAGCCCTAGGATAGTGTTAAGGTTAGGGTTATGGTTATCATCAGGCCTAGTATAGTATGAAGTCTAGGGTTAGCATCAGACGTAGGATAGTGTTAGGGTTAGGGTTAGGGTTAGCATCAGCCCTAGGATAGTGTTAGGGTTAGGGTTAGGGTTATCATCAGGCCTAGGATAGTGTTAGGTTTAGGGTTAGCATCAGCCCTAGGATAGTGTTAGGGTTAGGGTTAGGGTTAGCATCAGCCCTAGGATAGTGTTAGGGTTAGGGTTAGCATCAGCCCTAGGATAGTGTTAGCGTTAGGGTTAGGGTTAGCATCAGGCCTAGGATAGTGTTAGGGTTAGGGTTAGCATCAGCCCTAGGATAGTGTTAGGGTTAGGGTTAGGGTTAGCATCAGCCCTAGGATAGTGTTAGGGTTAGGGTTAGCATCAGCCCTAGGATAGTGTTAGGGTTAGGGTTAGGGTTAGCATCAGGCCTAGGATAGTGTTAGGGTTAGGGTTAGCATCAGCCCTAGGAGAGTGTTAGGGTTAGGGTTAGGGTTAGCATCAGCCGTAGGATAGTGTTAGGGTTAGGGTTAGCCTCAGCCCTAAGATAGTGTTAGAGTTAGGGTTAGGGTTAGCATCAGCCCTAGGATAGTGCTAGGGTTAGGGTTAGGGTTAGCATCAGCCCTTGGAGAGTGCTAGGGTTAGGGTTAGGGTTAAGGTTACCATCAGCCCTAGGATAGTGTTAGTGTTAGGGTTAGCATCAGCCCTAGGATAGTGTTAGCGTTAGGGTTAGCATCAGCCCTAGGATAGTGTTAGGGTTAGGGTTAGGGTTAGCATCAGGCCTAGGATAGTGTTAGTGTTAGGGTTAGCATCAGCCCTAGGATAGTGTTAGGGTTAGGGTTAGGGTTAGCATCCGCCCTAGGATAATGTTAGGGTTAGGGTTAGGGTTAGCATCCGCCCTAGGATAGTGTTAGTGTTAGGGTTAGCATCAGTCCTAGGATAGTGTTAGTGTTAGGGTTAGGGTTAGAATCCGCCCTAGGTTAGTGTTAGGGTTAGGGTTAGGGTTAGCATCAGCCCTAGGATAGTGTTAGGGTTAGGGTTAACATAAACCCTAGGATAGAGTTAGGGTTAGGGTTAGGGTTAGCATCAGCCCTAGGATAGTGTTAGGGTTAGGGTTAGCATCAGCCCTGGGATAGTGTTAGGGTTAGTGTTAGGGTTAACATCAGCCCCAGGATAGTGTTATGGTTAGGGTTAGCATCAGCCCTAGGTTAGTGTTAGGGTTAGGGTTAGGGTTAGCATCAGCCCTAGGATAGTGTTAGCGTTAGGGTTAGCATCATCCCTAGGATAGTGGTAGGGTTAGGGTTAGGGTTAGCATCAGCCCTAGGATAGTGTTAGGGTTAGGGTTAGCATCAACCCTAGGATAGTGTTAGGGTTAGGGTTAGGGATAGCATCAGCCCTAGGATAGTGTTAGGGTTAGGGTTAGCATCAGCCCTAGGATAGGGTTAGGGTTAGGGTTAGGGTTAGCATCAGCCCTAGGATAGTGTTAGGGTTAGGGTTAGCATCAGCCCTAGGATAGTGTTAGAGTTAGGGTTAGGGTTAGCATCAGCCGTAGGATAGTGTTAGGGTTAGGGTTAGCCTCAGCCCTAAGATAGTGTTAGAGTTAGGGTTAGGGTTAGCATCAGCCCTAGGATAATGTTAGGGTTAGGGTTAGGGTTAGCATCAGCCCTAGGATAGTGTTAGTGTTAGGGGTAGCATCAGCCCTAGGATAGTGTTAGGGTTAGGGTTAGGGGTAGCATCCGCCCTAGGATAGTGTTAGGGTTAGGGTTATGGTTAGCCTCAGCCGTAGGATAGTGTTAGTGTTAGGGTTAACATAAACCCTAGGATAGTGTTAGGGTTAGGGTTAGGGTTATCATCAGGCCTAGGATAGTGTTAGGGTTAGGGTTAGGGTTAGCATCAGTTCAAGGATAGTGTTAGGGTTAGCGTTAGGGTTAGCATCTGCCCTAGGATATTGTTAGTGTTAGGGTTAGGGTTAGCATCAGCCCAAGGATAGTGTTAGGGTTAGGGTTAGCATCAGCCCTAGGATAGTGTTAGGGTTAGGGTTAGGGTTAGCATCAGGCCCTGGATAGTGTTAGGGTTAGGGTTAGCATCAGCCCAAGGATAGTGTTAGGGTTAGGGTTAGGGTTAGCATCTGCCCTAGGATATTGTTAGGGTTAGGGTTAGGGTTAGCATCAGCCCAAGGATAGTGTTAGGGTTAGGGTTAGCATCAGCCCTAGGATAGTGTTAGGGTTAGGGTTAGGGTTAGGATCAGGCCCACGATACTGTTAGGGTTAGGGTTAGCTTCAGCCCAAGGATAGTGTTGTGGTTAGGGTTAGGGTTATCATCAGGCCTAGGATAGTGTTAGGGTTAGGTTTAGCATCAAACCTAGGATAGTGTTTGGGTTAGGGTTAGCATCAGCCCTAGGATAGTGTTAGGTTTAGGGTTAGGGTTAGCATCAGCCCTAGGATAGTGTTAGTGTTATGGTTAGCATCAGCCCTAGGATAGTGTTAGGGTTAGGGTTAGGGTTAGCATCCCCCCTAGGATAGTGTTAGGTTTAGGGTTAGGGTTAGCATCAGCCCTAGGATAGTGTTAGGGTTAGGGTTAATATAAACCCTAGGATAGTGTTAGGGTTAGGGTTGGGGTTATCATCAGGCCTAGGATTGTGTTAGGGTTAGGGTTAGGCTTAGCATCAGTTCAAGGATAGTTTTAGGGTTAGCGTTAGGGTTAGCATCAGCCCTAGGATAGTGTTAGAGTTAGGGTTAGGGTTAGCATCAGCCCTAGGATATTGTTAGGGTTAGGGTTAGCATCAACCCTAGGATAGTGTTTGGGTTAGGGTTAGGGTTATCATCAGGCCTAGGATAGTGTTAGGGTTAGGGTTAGCATCAGCCCTAGGATAGTGTTAGGGTTAGGGTTAGGGTTAGCATCAGCCCAAGGATAGTGTTAGGGTTAGGGTTAGCATTAGCCCTAGGATCTTGTTAGGGTTAGGGTTAGGGTTAGCATCAGCCCTAGGATAGTGTTAGGGTTAGGGTTAGCATCAGCCCTAGGATAGTGTTAGGGTTAGGGTTAGGGTTAGCATCAGCCGTAGGATAGTGTTAGGGTTAGCGTTAGCCTCAGCCCTAAGATAGTGTTAGAGTTAGGGTTAGGGTTAGCATCAGCCCTAGGATAATGTTAGGGTTAGGGTTAGGGTTAGCATCAGCCCTAGAATAGTGTTAGTGTTAGGGTTAGCATCAGCCCTAGGATAGTGTTAGGGTTAGGGTTAGGGTTAGCATCCGCCCTAGGATAGTGTTAGGGTTAGGGTTAGGGTTAGCATCAGCCCAAGGATAGTGTTAGGGTTAGGGTTAGCATCAGCCCTAGGATAGTGTTACTGTTAGGGTTAGGGTTAGCATCAGGCCCAGGATAGTGTTAGGGTTAGGGTTAGCATCAGCCCAAGGATAGTGTTAGGGTTAGGGTTAGGGTTAGCATCAGCCCTAGGATAGTGTTAGGGTTAGGGTTAGCATCAACCCTAGGATAGTGTTTGGGTTAGGGTTAGGGTTAGCATCAGCCCTAGGATAGTGTTAGGGTTAGGGTTAGGGTTAGCATCAGCCCTAGGATAGTGTTAGTGTTAGGGTTAGCATCAGCCCTAGGATAGTGTTAGGGTTAGGGTTAGGGTTAGCATCAGCCCTAGGATAGTGTTAGGGTTAGGGTTAGCATCAGCCCTAGGATAGTGTTAGGTTTAGGGTTAGGGTTAGCATCAGCCCTAGGATAGTGTTAGGGTTAGGGTTAGCATCAATCCTAGGATAGTGTTAGGGTTAGGGTTAAGGTTAGCATCAGCCCTAGGATAGTGTTAGGGTTAGGGTTAGCATCAGCCCTAGGATAGTGTTAGGGTTAGGGTTAGGGTTAGCATCAGCCCTTGGAGAGTGTTAGGGTTAGGTTTAGGGTTAGCATCAGCCCTAGGATAGTGTTAGTGTTAGGGTTAGCATCAGCCCTAGGATAGTGTTAGGGTTAGGGTTAGGGTTCGCATCCCCCCTAGGATAGTGTTAGGTTTAGGGTTAGGGTTAGCATCAGCCCTAGGATAGTGTTAGCGTTAGGGTTAACATAAACCCTAGGATAGTGTTAGGGTTAGGGTTAGGGTTATCATCAGGCCTAGGATAGTGTTAGGGTTAGGGTTAGGGTTAGCATCAGTTCAAGGATAGTTTTAGGGTTAGCGTTAGGGTTACCATCAGCCCTAGGATAGTGTTAGGGTTAGGGTTAGCATCAGCCCTAGGATAGTGTTAGGGTTAGGGTTAGGGTTAGCATCCGCCCTAGGATAGTGTTAGGGTTAGGGTTAGGGTTAGCATCAGCCCAAGGATAGTGTTAGGGTTAGGGTTAGCATCAGCCCTAGGATAGTGTTAGGGTTAGGGTTAGGGTTAGCATCAGGCCCAGGATAGTGTTAGGGTTAGGGTTAGCATCAGCCCAAGGATAGTGTTAGGGTTAGGGTTAGGGTTAGCATCAGCCCTAGGATAGTGTTATGGTTAGGGTTAGCATCAACCCTAGGATAGTGTTTGGGTTAGGGTTAGGGTTAGCATCAGCCCTAGGATAGTGTTAGTGTTTGGGTTAGCATCAGCCCTAGGATAGTGTTAGGGTTAGGGTTAGGGTAAGCATCCGCCCTAGGATAGTGTTAGGGTTAGGGTTAGGGTTAGCATCAGCCCAAGGATAGTGTTAGGGTTAGGGTTAGCATCAGCCCTAGGATAGTGTTAGGGTTAGGGTTAGGGTTAGCATCAGGCCCAGGATAGTGTTAGGGTTAGGGTTAGCATCAGCCCAAGGATAGTGTTAGGGTTAGGGTTAGGGTTAGCATCAGCCCTAGGATAGTGTTAGGGTTAGGGTTAGCATCAACCCTAGGATAGTGTTTGGGTTAGGGTTAGGGTTAGCATCAGCATTAGGATAGTGTTAGGGTTAGGGTTAGGGTTAGCATCAGCCCTAGGATAGTGTTAGTGTTAGGGTTAGCATCAGCCCTAGGATAGTGTTAGGGTTAGGGTTAGGGTTAGCATCAGCCCTAGGATAGTGTTAGGGTTAGGGTTAACATCAGCCCTAGGATAGTGTTAGGGTTAGGGTTAGGGTTAGCATCAGCCCTAGGATAGTGTTAGGGTTAGGGTTAGCATCAACCCTAGGATAGTGTTAGGGTTAGGGTTAAGGTTAGCATCAGCCCTAGGATAGTGTTAGGGTTAGGGTTAGCATCAGCCCTAGGATAGTGTTAGGGTTAGGGTTAGGGTTAGCATCAGCCCTTTGAGAGTGTTAGGGTTAGGGTTAGGGTTAGCATCAGCCCTAGGATAGTGTTAGTGTTAGGGTTAGCATCAGCCCTAGGATAGTGTTAGGGTTAGGGTTAGGGTTCGCATCCCCCCTAGGATAGTGTTAGGTTTAGGGTTAGGGTTAGCATCAGCCCTAGGATAGTGTTAGGGTTAGGGTTAACATAAACCCTA
Organism: Lemur catta; assembly: GCF_020740605.2. Classification (NCBI taxonomy): domain Eukaryota; kingdom Metazoa; phylum Chordata; class Mammalia; order Primates; family Lemuridae; genus Lemur; species Lemur catta. The sequence continues at coordinate 384,340 of NW_025423852.1, read as the reverse complement.
GGATAGTGTTAGGGTTAGGCTTAGGGTTATCATCAGACCTAGGATAGTGTTAGGGTTAGGGTTAGGGTTAGCATCAGTTCAAGGATAGTTTTAGTGTTAGCGTTAGGGTTACCATCAGCCCTAGGATAGTGTTAGGGTTAGGGTTAGGGTTAGCATCAGCCCTAGGATAGTGTTAGGGTTAGGGTTAGCATCAGCCCTAGGATAGTGTTAGGGTTAGGGTTAGGGTTAGCATCAGCCCTAGGATAGTGTTAGGGTTAGGGTTAGCATCAGCCCTAGGATAGTGTTAGGGTTAGGGTTAGGGTTAGCATCAGCCCTAGGATAGTGTTAGGGTTAGGGTTAGCATCAGCCCTAGGATAGTGTTAGGGTTAGGGTTAGGGTTAGCATCAGCCGTAGGATAGTGTTAGGGTTAGGGTTAGCCTCAGCCCTAAGATAGTGTTAGAGTTAGGGTTAGGGTTAGCATCAGCCCTAGGATAATGTTAGGGTTAGGGTTAGTGTTAGCATCAGCCCTAGGATAGTGTTAGTGTTAGGGTTAGCATCAGCCCTAGGATAGTGTTAGGGTTAGGGTTAGGGTTAGCATCCGCCCTAGGATAGTGTTAGGGTTAGGGTTAGGGTTAGCATCAGCCCTAGGATAGTGTTAGGGTTAGGGTTAACATAAACCCTAGGATAGTGTTAGGGTTAGGGTTAGGGTTATCATCAGGCCTAGGATAGTGTTAGTGTTAGGGTTAGGGTTAGCATCAGTTCAAGGATAGTGTTAGGGTTAGCGTTAGGGTTAGCATCTGCCCTAGGATATTGTTAGTGTTAGGGTTAGGGTTAGCATCAGCGCAAGGATAGTGTTAGGGTTAGGGTTAGCATCAGCCCTAGGATAGTGTTAGGGTTAGGGTTAGGGTTAGCATCAGGACCAGGATAGTGTTAGGGTTAGGGTTAGCATCAGCCCAAGGATAGTGTTAGGGTTAGGGTTAGGGTTAGCATCTGCCCTAGGATATTGTTAGGGTTAGGATTAGGGTTAGCATCAGCCCAAGGAAAGTGTTAGGGTTAGGGTTAGCATTAGCCCTAGGATAGTGTTAGGGTTAGGGTTAGGGTTAGCATCAGGCCCACGATACTGTTAGGGTTAGGGTTAGCTTCAGCCCAAGAATAGTGTTAGGGTAAGGGTTAGGGTTATCATCAGGCCTAGGATAGTGTTAGGGTTAGGGTTAGCATCAAACCTAGGATAGTGTTTGGGTTAGGGTTAGGGTTAGCATCAGCCCTAGGATAGTGTTAGGGTTAGGGTTAGCCTCAGCCCTAGGAGAGTGTTAGGGTTAGGGATAGGGTTAGCATCAGGCCTAGGATAGTGTTAGGGTTAGGGTTAGGGTTAGCATCAGCCCTAGGATAGTGTTAGGGTTAGGGTTAGCATCAGCCCTACTATAGTGTCAGGGTTAGGGTTAGGGTTACCATCAGGCCTAGGATAGTGTTAGGGTTAGGGTTAGCATCACCTCTAGGATAGTGTTAGGGTTAGGGTTAGGGTTAGCATCAGCCCTAGGATAGTGTTAAGGTTAGGGTTATTGTTATCATCAGGCCTAGTATAGTGTGAGGTCTAGGGTTAGCATCAGACTTAGGATAGTGTTAAGGTTAGGGTTAGGGTTAGCATCAGCCCTAGGATAGTGTTAGGGTTAGGGTTAGGGTTATCATCAGGCCTAGGATAGTGTTAGGGTTAGGGTTAGCATCAGCCCTAGGATAGTGTTAGGGTTAGGGTTAGGGTTAGCATCAGCCCTAGGATAGTGTTAGGGTTAGGGTTAGCATCAGCCCTAGGATAGTGTTAGGGTTAGGGTTAGGGTTAGCATCAGGCCTAGGATAGTGTTAGGGTTAGGGTTAGCATCAGCCCTAGGAGAGTGTTAGGGTTAGGGTTAGGGTTAGCATCAGCCGTAGGATAGTGTTAGGGTTAGGGTTAGCCTCAGCCCTAAGATAGTGTTAGAGTTAGTGTTAGGGTTAGCATCAGCCCTAGGATAGTGTTAGGGTTAGGGTTAGGGTTAGCATCAGCCCTTGGAGAGTGCTAGGGTTAGGGTTAGGGTTAAGGTTACCATCAGCCCTAGGATAGTGTTAGTGTTAGGGTTAGCATCAGCCCTAGGATAGTGTTAGCGTTAGGGTTAGCATCAGCCCTAGGATAGTGTTAGGGTTAGGGTTAGGGTTAGCATCAGGCCTAGGATAGTGTTAGTGTTAGGGTTAGCATCAGCCCTAGGATAGTGTTAGGGTTAGGGTTAGGGTTAGCATCCGCCCTAGGATAATGTTAGGGTTAGGGTTAGGGTTAGCATCAGCCCTAGGATAGTGTTAGTGTTAGGGTTAGCATCAGCCCTAGGATAGTGTTAGTGTTAGGGTTAGGGTTAGCATCCGCCCTAGGTTAGTGTTATGGTTAGGGTTAGGGTTAGCATCAGCCCTAGGATAGTGTTAGGGTTAGGGTTAACATAAACCCTAGGATAGAGTTAGGGTTAGGGTTAGGGTTATCATTAGGCCTAGGATAGTGTTAGGGTTAGGGTTAGGGTTAGCATCAGTTCAAGGATAGTGTTAGGGTTAGCGTTAGGGTTAGCATCTGCCCTAGGATAGTGTTAGGGTTAGGGTTAGGGTTAGCATCAGCCCAAGGATAGTGTTAGGTTAGGGTTAGCATCAGCCCTAGGATAGTGTTAGGGTTAGGGTTAGGGTTAGCATCAGGCCCAGGATAGTGTTAGGGTTAGGGTTAGCATCAGCCCAAGGATAGTGTTAGGGTTAGGGTTAGTGTTAGCATCAGCCCTAGGATAGTGTTAGGGTTAGGGTTAGCATCAACCCTAGGATAGTGTTTGGGTTAGGGTTAGGGTTAGCATCAGCCCTAGGATAGTGTTAGAGTTAGGGTTAGGTTTAGCATCAGCCCTAGGATAGTGTTAGTGTTAGGGTTAGCATCAGCCCTAGGATAGTGTTAGGGTTAGGGTTAGGGTTAGCATCAGCCCTAGGATAGTGTTAGGGTTAGGGTTAGCATCAGCCCTGGGATAGTGTTAGGGTTAGTGTTAGGGTTAACATCAGCCCCAGGATAGTGTTAGGGTTAGGCTTAGCATCAGCCCTAGGTTAGTGTTAGGGTTAGGGTTAGGGTTAGCATCAGCCCTAGGATAGTGTTAGCGTTAGGGTTAGCATCATCCCTAGGATAGTGGTAGGGTTAGGGTTAGGGTTAGCATCAGCCCTAGGATAGTGTTAGGGTTAGGGTTAGCATCAACCCTAGGATAGTGTTAGGGTTAGGGTTAGGGATAGCATCAGCCCTAGGATAGTGTTAGGGTTAGGGTTAGCATCAGCCCTAGGATAGGGTTAGGGTTAGGGTTAGGGTTAGCATCAGCCCTAGGATAGTGTTAGGGTTAGGGTTAGCATCAGCCCTAGGATAGTGTTAGAGTTAGGGTTAGGGTTAGCATCAGCCCTAGGATAGTGTTAGGGTTAGGGTTAGGGTTAGCATCAGCCCTAGGATAGTGTTAGTGTTAGGGTTAGCATCAGCCCTAGGATAGTGTTAGGGTTAGGGTTAGGGTTAGCATCAGCCCTAGGATAGTGTTAGGGTTAGGGTTAGCATCAGCCCTAGGATAGTGTTAGGGTTAGGGTTAGGGTTAGCATCAGCCCTAGGATAGTGTTAGGGTTAGGGTTAGCATCAACCCTAGGATAGTGTTAGGGTTAGGGTTAAGGTTAGCATCAGCCCTAGGATAGTGTTAGGGTTAGGGTTAGCATCAGCCCTAGGATAGTGTTAGGGTTAGGGTTAGGGTTAGCATCAGCCCTTTGAGAGTGTTAGGGTTAGGGTTAGGGTTAGCATCAGCCCTAGGATAGTGTTAGTGTTAGGGTTAGCATCAGCCCTAGGATAGTGTTAGGGTTAGGGTTAGGGTTCGCATCCCCCCTAGGATAGTGTTAGGTTTAGGGTTAGGGTTAGCATCAGCCCTAGGATAGTGTTAGGGTTAGGGTTAACATAAACCCTAGGATAGTGTTAGGGTTAGGGTTAGGGTTATCATCAGACCTAGGATAGTGTTAGGGTTAGGGTTAGGGTTAGCATCAGTTCAAGGATAGTTTTAGTGTTAGCGTTAGGGTTACCATCAGCCCTAGGATAGTGTTAGGGTTAGGGTTAGGGTTAGCATCAGCCCTAGGATAGTGTTAGGGTTAGGGTTAGCATCAGCCCTAGGATAGTGTTAGGGTTAGGGTTAGGGTTAGCATCAGCCCTAGGATAGTGTTAGGGTTAGGGTTAGCATCAGCCCTAGGATAGTGTTAGGGTTAGGGTTAGCATCAGCCCTAGGATAGTGTTAGGGTTAGGGTTAGGGTTAGCATCAGCCCTAGGATAGTGTTAGGGTTAGGGTTAGCATCAGCCCTAGGATAATGTTAGGGTTAGGGTTAGGGTTAGCATCAGCCCTAGGATAGTGTTAGTGTTAGGGTTAGCATCAGCCCTAGGATAGTGTTAGGGTTAGGGTTAGGGTTAGCATCCGCCCTAGGATAGTGTTAGGGTTAGGGTTAGGGTTAGCATCAGCCCTAGGATAGTGTTAGGGTTAGGGTTAACATAAACCCTAGGATAGTGTTAGGGTTAGGGTTAGGGTTATCATCAGGCCTAGGATAGTGTTAGTGTTAGGGTTAGGGTTAGCATCAGTTCAAGGATAGTGTTAGGGTTAGCGTTAGGGTTAGCATCTGCCCTAGGATATTGTTAGTGTTAGGGTTAGGGTTAGCATCAGCGCAAGGATAGTGTTAGGGTTAGGGTTAGCATCAGCCCTAGGATAGTGTTAGGGTTAGGGTTAGGGTTAGCATCAGGACCAGGATAGTGTTAGGGTTAGGGTTAGCATCAGCCCAAGGATAGTGTTAGGGTTAGGGTTAGGGTTAGCATCTGCCCTAGGATATTGTTAGGGTTAGGATTAGGGTTAGCATCAGCCCAAGGAAAGTGTTAGGGTTAGGGTTAGCATTAGCCCTAGGATAGTGTTAGGGTTAGGGTTAGGGTTAGCATCAGGCCCACGATACTGTTAGGGTTAGGGTTAGCTTCAGCCCAAGGATAGTGTTAGGGTTAGGGTTAGGGTTATCATCAGGCCTAGGATAGTGTTAGGGTTAGGGTTAGCATCAAACCTAGGATAGTGTTTGGGTTAGGGTTAGAGTTAGCATCAGCCCTAGGATAGTGTTAGGGTTAGGGTTAGCCTCAGCCCTAGGAGAGTGTTAGGGTTAGGGATAGGGTTAGCATCAGGCCTAGGATAGTGTTAGGGTTAGGGTTAGGGTTAGCATCAGCCCTAGGATAGTGTTAGGGTTAGGGTTAGCATCAGCCCTACTATAGTGTCAGGGTTAGGGTTAGGGTTACCATCAGGCCTAGGATAGTGTTAGGGTTAGGGTTAGCATCACCTCTAGGATAGTGTTAGGGTTAGGGTTAGGGTTAGCATCAGCCCTAGGATAGTGTTAAGGTTAGGGTTATTGTTATCATCAGGCCTAGTATAGTGTGAGGTCTAGGGTTAGCATCAGACTTAGGATAGTGTTAGGGTTAGGGTTAGGGTTAGCATCAGCCCTAGGATAGTGTTAGGGTTAGGGTTAGGTTTATCATCAGGCCTAGGATAGTGTTAGGGTTAGGGTTAGCATCAGCCCTAGGATAGTGTTAGGGTTAGGGTTAGGGTTAGCATCAGCCCTAGGATAGTGTTAGGGTTAGGGTTAGCATCAGCCCTAGGATAGTGTTAGGGTTAGGGTTAGGGTTAGCATCAGGCCTAGGATAGTGTTAGGGTTAGGGTTAGCATCAGCCCTAGGAGAGTGTTAGGGTTAGGGTTAGGGTTAGCATCAGCCGTAGGATAGTGTTAGGGTTAGGGTTAGCCTCAGCCCTAAGATAGTGTTAGAGTTAGGGTTAGGGTTAGCATCAGCCCTAGGATAGTGTTAGGGTTAGGGTTAGGGTTATCATCAGGCCTAGGATAGTGTTAGGGTTAGGGTTAGCATCAGCCCTAGGATAGTGTTAGGGTTAGGGTTAGGGTTAGCATCAGCCCAAGGATAGTGTTAGGGTTAGGGTTAGCATTAGCCCTAGGATCTTGTTAGGGTTAGGGTTAGGGTTAGCATCAGCCCTAGGATAGTGTTAGGGTTAGGGTTAGCATCAGCCCTAGGATAGTGTTAGGGTTAGGGTTAGGGTTAGCATCAGCCGTAGGATAGTGTTAGGGTTAGCGTTAGCCTCAGCCCTAAGATAGTGTTAGAGTTAGGGTTAGGGTTAGCATCAGCCCTAGGATAATGTTAGGGTTAGGGTTAGGGTTAGCATCAGCCCTAGAATAGTGTTAGTGTTAGGGTTAGCATCAGCCCTAGGATAGTGTTAGGGTTAGGGTTAGGGTTAGCATCCGCCCTAGGATAGTGTTAGGGTTAGGGTTAGGGTTAGCATCAGCCCAAGGATAGTGTTAGGGTTAGGGTTAGCATCAGCCCTAGGATAGTGTTACTGTTAGGGTTAGGGTTAGCATCAGGCCCAGGATAGTGTTAGGGTTAGGGTTAGCATCAGCCCAAGGATAGTGTTAGGGTTAGGGTTAGGGTTAGCATCAGCCCTAGGATAGTGTTAGGGTTAGGGTTAGCATCAACCCTAGGATAGTGTTTGGGTTAGGGTTAGGGTTAGCATCAGCCCTAGGATAGTGTTAGGGTTAGGGTTAGGGTTAGCATCAGCCCTAGGATAGTGTTCGTGTTAGGGTTAGCATCAGCCCTAGGATAGTGTTAGGGTTAGGGTTAGGGTTAGCATCAGCCCTAGGATAGTGTTAGGGTTAGGGTTAGCATCAGCCCTAGGATAGTGTTAGGTTTAGGTTTAGGGTTAGCATCAGCCCTAGGATAGTGTTAGGGTTAGGGTTAGCATCAATCCTAGGATAGTGTTAGGGTTAGGGTTAAGGTTAGCATCAGCCCTAGGATAGTGTTAGGGTTAGGGTTAGCATCAGCCCTAGGATAGTGTTAGGGTTAGGGTTAGGGTTAGCATCAGCCCTTGGAGAGTGTTAGGGTTAGGTTTAGGGTTAGCATCAGCCCTAGGATAGTGTTAGTGTTAGGGTTAGCATCAGCCCTAGGATAGTGTTAGGGTTAGGGTTAGGGTTCGCATCCCCCCTAGGATAGTGTTAGGTTTAGGGTTAGGGTTAGCATCAGCCCTAGGATAGTGTTAGCGTTAGGGTTAACATAAACCCTAGGATAGTGTTAGGGTTAGGGTTAGGGTTATCATCAGGCCTAGGATAGTGTTAGGGTTAGGGTTAGGGTTAGCATCAGTTCAAGGATAGTTTTAGGGTTAGCGTTAGGGTTACCATCAGCCCTAGGATAGTGTTAGGGTTAGGGTTAGCATCAGCCCTAGGATAGTGTTAGGGTTAGGGTTAGGGTTAGCATCCGCCCTAGGATAGTGTTAGGGTTAGGGTTAGGGTTAGCATCAGCCCAAGGATAGTGTTAGGGTTAGGGTTAGCATCAGCCCTAGGATAGTGTTAGGGTTAGGGTTAGGGTTAGCATCAGGCCCAGGATAGTGTTAGGGTTAGGGTTAGCATCAGCCCAAGGATAGTGTTAGGGTTAGGGTTAGGGTTAGCATCAGCCCTAGGATAGTGTTATGGTTAGGGTTAGCATCAACCCTAGGATAGTGTTTGGGTTAGGGTTAGGGTTAGCATCAGCCCTAGGATAGTGTTAGTGTTTGGGTTAGCATCAGCCCTAGGATAGTGTTAGGGTTAGGGTTAGGGTAAGCATCCGCCCTAGGATAGTGTTAGGGTTAGGGTTAGGGTTAGCATCAGCCCAAGGATAGTGTTAGGGTTAGGGTTAGCATCAGCCCTAGGATAGTGTTAGGGTTAGGGTTAGGGTTAGCATCAGGCCCAGGATAGTGTTAGGGTTAGGGTTAGCATCAGCCCAAGGATAGTGTTAGGGTTAGGGTTAGGGTTAGCATCAGCCCTAGGATAGTGTTAGGGTTAGGGTTAGCATCAACCCTAGGATAGTGTTTGGGTTAGGGTTAGGGTTAGCATCAGCCCTAGGATAGTGTTAGGGTTAGGGTTAGGGTTAGCATCAGCCCTAGGATAGTGTTAGTGTTAGGGTTAGCATCAGCCCTAGGATAGTGTTAGGGTTAGGGTTAGGGTTAGCATCAGCCCTAGGATAGTGTTAGGGTTAGGGTTAACATCAGCCCTAGGATAGTGTTAGGGTTAGGGTTAGGGTTAGCATCAGCCCTAGGATAGTGTTAGGGTTAGGGTTAGCATCAACCCTAGGATAGTGTTAGGGTTAGGGTTAAGGTTAGCATCAGCCCTAGGATAGTGTTAGGGTTAGGGTTAGCATCAGCCCTAGGATAGTGTTAGGGTTAGGGTTAGGGTTAGCATCAGCCCTTTGAGAGTGTTAGGGTTAGGGTTAGGGTTAGCATCAGCCCTAGGATAGTGTTAGTGTTAGGGTTAGCATCAGCCCTAGGATAGTGTTAGGGTTAGGGTTAGGGTTCGCATCCCCCCTAGGATAGTGTTAGGTTTAGGGTTAGGGTTAGCATCAGCCCTAGGATAGTGTTAGGGTTAGGGTTAACATAAACCCTAGGATAGTGTTAGGGTTAGGCTTAGGGTTATCATCAGACCTAGGATAGTGTTAGGGTTAGGGTTAGGGTTAGCATCAGTTCAAGGATAGTTTTAGTGTTAGCGTTAGGGTTACCATCAGCCCTAGGATAGTGTTAGGGTTAGGGTTAGGGTTAGCATCAGCCCTAGGATAGTGTTAGGGTTAGGGTTAGCATCAGCCCTAGGATAGTGTTAGGGTTAGGGTTAGGGTTAGCATCAGCCCTAGGATAGTGTTAGGGTTAGGGTTAGCATCAGCCCTAGGATAGTGTTAGGGTTAGGGTTAGGGTTAGCATCAGCCCTAGGATAGTGTTAGGGTTAGGGTTAGCATCAGCCCTAGGATAGTGTTAGGGTTAGGGTTAGGGTTAGCATCAGCCGTAGGATAGTGTTAGGGTTAGGGTTAGCCTCAGCCCTAAGATAGTGTTAGAGTTAGGGTTAGGGTTAGCATCAGCCCTAGGATAATGTTAGGGTTAGGGTTAGTGTTAGCATCAGCCCTAGGATAGTGTTAGTGTTAGGGTTAGCATCAGCCCTAGGATAGTGTTAGGGTTAGGGTTAGGGTTAGCATCCGCCCTAGGATAGTGTTAGGGTTAGGGTTAGGGTTAGCATCAGCCCTAGGATAGTGTTAGGGTTAGGGTTAACATAAACCCTAGGATAGTGTTAGGGTTAGGGTTAGGGTTATCATCAGGCCTAGGATAGTGTTAGTGTTAGGGTTAGGGTTAGCATCAGTTCAAGGATAGTGTTAGGGTTAGCGTTAGGGTTAGCATCTGCCCTAGGATATTGTTAGTGTTAGGGTTAGGGTTAGCATCAGCGCAAGGATAGTGTTAGGGTTAGGGTTAGCATCAGCCCTAGGATAGTGTTAGGGTTAGGGTTAGGGTTAGCATCAGGACCAGGATAGTGTTAGGGTTAGGGTTAGCATCAGCCCAAGGATAGTGTTAGGGTTAGGGTTAGGGTTAGCATCTGCCCTAGGATATTGTTAGGGTTAGGATTAGGGTTAGCATCAGCCCAAGGAAAGTGTTAGGGTTAGGGTTAGCATTAGCCCTAGGATAGTGTTAGGGTTAGGGTTAGGGTTAGCATCAGGCCCACGATACTGTTAGGGTTAGGGTTAGCTTCAGCCCAAGGATAGTGTTAGGGTTAGGGTTAGGGTTATCATCAGGCCTAGGATAGTGTTAGGGTTAGGGTTAGCATCAAACCTAGGATAGTGTTTGGGTTAGGGTTAGGGTTAGCATCAGCCCTAGGATAGTGTTAGGGTTAGGGTTAGCCTCAGCCCTAGGAGAGTGTTAGGGTTAGGGATAGGGTTAGCATCAGGCCTAGGATAGTGTTAGGGTTAGGGTTAGGGTTAGCATCAGCCCTAGGATAGTGTTAGGGTTAGGGTTAGCATCAGCCCTACTATAGTGTCAGGGTTAGGGTTAGGGTTACCATCAGGCCTAGGATAGTGTTAGGGTTAGGGTTAGCATCACCTCTAGGATAGTGTTAGGGTTAGGGTTAGGGTTAGCATCAGCCCTAGGATAGTGTTAAGGTTAGGGTTATTGTTATCATCAGGCCTAGTATAGTGTGAGGTCTAGGGTTAGCATCAGACTTAGGATAGTGTTAAGGTTAGGGTTAGGGTTAGCATCAGCCCTAGGATAGTGTTAGGGTTAGGGTTAGGGTTATCATCAGGCCTAGGATAGTGTTAGGGTTAGGGTTAGCATCAGCCCTAGGATAGTGTTAGGGTTAGGGTTAGGGTTAGCATCAGCCCTAGGATAGTGTTAGGGTTAGGGTTAGCATCAGCCCTAGGATAGTGTTAGGGTTAGGGTTAGGGTTAGCATCAGGCCTAGGATAGTGTTAGGGTTAGGGTTAGCATCAGCCCTAGGAGAGTGTTAGGGTTAGGGTTAGGGTTAGCATCAGCCGTAGGATAGTGTTAGGGTTAGGGTTAGCCTCAGCCCTAAGATAGTGTTAGAGTTAGTGTTAGGGTTAGCATCAGCCCTAGGATAGTGTTAGGGTTAGGGTTAGGGTTAGCATCAGCCCTTGGAGAGTGCTAGGGTTAGGGTTAGGGTTAAGGTTACCATCAGCCCTAGGATAGTGTTAGTGTTAGGGTTAGCATCAGCCCTAGGATAGTGTTAGCGTTAGGGTTAGCATCAGCCCTAGGATAGTGTTAGGGTTAGGGTTAGGGTTAGCATCAGGCCTAGGATAGTGTTAGTGTTAGGGTTAGCATCAGCCCTAGGATAGTGTTAGGGTTAGGGTTAGGGTTAGCATCCGCCCTAGGATAATGTTAGGGTTAGGGTTAGGGTTAGCATCAGCCCTAGGATAGTGTTAGTGTTAGGGTTAGCATCAGCCCTAGGATAGTGTTAGTGTTAGGGTTAGGGTTAGCATCCGCCCTAGGTTAGTGTTATGGTTAGGGTTAGGGTTAGCATCAGCCCTAGGATAGTGTTAGGGTTAGGGTTAACATAAACCCTAGGATAGAGTTAGGGTTAGGGTTAGGGTTATCATTAGGCCTAGGATAGTGTTAGGGTTAGGGTTAGGGTTAGCATCAGTTCAAGGATAGTGTTAGGGTTAGCGTTAGGGTTAGCATCTGCCCTAGGATAGTGTTAGGGTTAGGGTTAGGGTTAGCATCAGCCCAAGGATAGTGTTAGGTTAGGGTTAGCATCAGCCCTAGGATAGTGTTAGGGTTAGGGTTAGGGTTAGCATCAGGCCCAGGATAGTGTTAGGGTTAGGGTTAGCATCAGCCCAAGGATAGTGTTAGGGTTAGGGTTAGTGTTAGCATCAGCCCTAGGATAGTGTTAGGGTTAGGGTTAGCATCAACCCTAGGATAGTGTTTGGGTTAGGGTTAGGGTTAGCATCAGCCCTAGGATAGTGTTAGAGTTAGGGTTAGGTTTAGCATCAGCCCTAGGATAGTGTTAGTGTTAGGGTTAGCATCAGCCCTAGGATAGTGTTAGGGTTAGGGTTAGGGTTAGCATCAGCCCTAGGATAGTGTTAGGGTTAGGGTTAGCATCAGCCCTGGGATAGTGTTAGGGTTAGTGTTAGGGTTAACATCAGCCCCAGGATAGTGTTAGGGTTAGGCTTAGCATCAGCCCTAGGTTAGTGTTAGGGTTAGGGTTAGGGTTAGCATCAGCCCTAGGATAGTGTTAGCGTTAGGGTTAGCATCATCCCTAGGATAGTGGTAGGGTTAGGGTTAGGGTTAGCATCAGCCCTAGGATAGTGTTAGGGTTAGGGTTAGCATCAGCCCTAGGATAGTGTTAGTGTTAGGGTTAGCATCAGCCCTAGGATAGTGTTAGGGTTAGGGTTAGGGTTAGCATCAGCCCTAGGATAGTGTTAGGGTTAGGGTTAGCATCAGCCCTAGGATAGTGTTAGGGTTAGGGTTAGGGTTAGCATCAGCCCTAGGATAGTGTTAGGGTTAGGGTTAGCATCAACCCTAGGATAGTGTTAGGGTTAGGGTTAAGGTTAGCATCAGCCCTAGGATAGTGTTAGGGTTAGGGTTAGCATCAGCCCTAGGATAGTGTTAGGGTTAGGGTTAGGGTTAGCATCAGCCCTTTGAGAGTGTTAGGGTTAGGGTTAGGGTTAGCATCAGCCCTAGGATAGTGTTAGTGTTAGGGTTAGCATCAGCCCTAGGATAGTGTTAGGGTTAGGGTTAGGGTTCGCATCCCCCCTAGGATAGTGTTAGGTTTAGGGTTAGGGTTAGCATCAGCCCTAGGATAGTGTTAGGGTTAGGGTTAACATAAACCCTAGGATAGTGTTAGGGTTAGGGTTAGGGTTATCATCAGACCTAGGATAGTGTTAGGGTTAGGGTTAGGGTTAGCATCAGTTCAAGGATAGTTTTAGTGTTAGCGTTAGGGTTACCATCAGCCCTAGGATAGTGTTAGGGTTAGGGTTAGGGTTAGCATCAGCCCTAGGATAGTGTTAGGGTTAGGGTTAGCATCAGCCCTAGGATAGTGTTAGGGTTAGGGTTAGGGTTAGCATCAGCCCTAGGATAGTGTTAGGGTTAGGGTTAGCATCAGCCCTAGGATAGTGTTAGGGTTAGGGTTAGCATCAGCCCTAGGATAGTGTTAGGGTTAGGGTTAGGGTTAGCATCAGCCCTAGGATAGTGTTAGGGTTAGGGTTAGCATCAGCCCTAGGATAATGTTAGGGTTAGGGTTAGGGTTAGCATCAGCCCTAGGATAGTGTTAGTGTTAGGGTTATCATCAGCCCTAGGATAGTGTTAGGGTTAGGGTTAGGGTTAGCATCCGCCCTAGGATAGTGTTAGGGTTAGGGTTAGGGTTAGCATCAGCCCTAGGATAGTGTTAGGGTTAGGGTTAACATAAACCCTAGGATAGTGTTAGGGTTAGGGTTAGGGTTATCATCAGGCCTAGGATAGTGTTAGTGTTAGGGTTAGGGTTAGCATCAGTTCAAGGATAGTGTTAGGGTTAGCGTTAGGGTTAGCATCTGCCCTAGGATATTGTTAGTGTTAGGGTTAGGGTTAGCATCAGCGCAAGGATAGTGTTAGGGTTAGGGTTAGCATCAGCCCTAGGATAGTGTTAGGGTTAGGGTTAGGGTTAGCATCAGGACCAGGATAGTGTTAGGGTTAGGGTTAGCATCAGCCCAAGGATAGTGTTAGGGTTAGGGTTAGGGTTAGCATCTGCCCTAGGATATTGTTAGGGTTAGGATTAGGGTTAGCATCAGCCCAAGGAAAGTGTTAGGGTTAGGGTTAGCATTAGCCCTAGGATAGTGTTAGGGTTAGGGTTAGGGTTAGCATCAGGCCCACGATACTGTTAGGGTTAGGGTTAGCTTCAGCCCAAGGATAGTGTTAGGGTTAGGGTTAGGGTTATCATCAGGCCTAGGATAGTGTTAGGGTTAGGGTTAGCATCAAACCTAGGATAGTGTTTGGGTTAGGGTTAGAGTTAGCATCAGCCCTAGGATAGTGTTAGGGTTAGGGTTAGCCTCAGCCCTAGGAGAGTGTTAGGGTTAGGGATAGGGTTAGCATCAGGCCTAGGATAGTGTTAGGGTTAGGGTTAGGGTTAGCATCAGCCCTAGGATAGTGTTAGGGTTAGGGTTAGCATCAGCCCTACTATAGTGTCAGGGTTAGGGTTAGGGTTACCATCAGGCCTAGGATAGTGTTAGGGTTAGGGTTAGCATCACCTCTAGGATAGTGTTAGGGTTAGGGTTAGGGTTAGCATCAGCCCTAGGATAGTGTTAAGGTTAGGGTTATTGTTATCATCAGGCCTAGTATAGTGTGAGGTCTAGGGTTAGCATCAGACTTAGGATAGTGTTAGGGTTAGGGTTAGGGTTAGCATCAGCCCTAGGATAGTGTTAGGGTTAGGGTTAGGTTTATCATCAGGCCTAGGATAGTGTTAGGGTTAGGGTTAGCATCAGCCCTAGGATAGTGTTAGGGTTAGGGTTAGGGTTAGCATCAGCCCTAGGATAGTGTTAGGGTTAGGGTTAGCATCAGCCCTAGGATAGTGTTAGGGTTAGGGTTAGGGTTAGCATCAGGCCTAGGATAGTGTTAGGGTTAGGGTTAGCATCAGCCCTAGGAGAGTGTTAGGGTTAGGGTTAGGGTTAGCATCAGCCGTAGGATAGTGTTAGGGTTAGGGTTAGCCTCAGCCCTAAGATAGTGTTAGAGTTAGGGTTAGGGTTAGCATCAGCCCTAGGATAGTGTTAGGGTTAGGGTTAGGGTTAGCATCAGCCCTTGGAGAGTGCTAGGGTTAGGGTTAGGGTTAAGGTTACCATCAGCCCTAGGATAGTGTTAGTGTTAGGGTTAGCATCAGCCCTAGGATAGTGTTAGCGTTAGGGTTAGCATCAGCCCTAGGATAGTGTTAGGGTTAGGGTTAGGGTTAGCATCAGGCCTAGGATAGTGTTAGTGTTAGGGTTAGCATCAGCCCTAGGATAGTGTTAGGGTTAGGGTTAGGGTTAGCATCCGCCCTAGGATAATGTTAGGGTTAGGGTTAGGGTTAGCATCAGCCCTAGGATAGTGTTAGTGTTAGGGTTAGCATCAGCCCTAGGATAGTGTTAGTGTTAGGGTTAGGGTTAGCATCCGCCCTAGGTTAGTGTTAGGGTTAGGGTTAGGGTTAGCATCAGCCCTAGGATAGTGTTAGGGTTAGGGTTAACATAAACCCTAGGATAGAGTTAGGGTTAGGGTTAGGGTTATCATCAGGCCTAGGATAGTGTTAGGGTTAGGGTTAGGGTTAGCATCAGTTCAAGGATAGTGTTAGGGTTAGCGTTAGGGTTAGCATCTGCCCTAGGATAGTGTTAGGGTTAGGGTTAGGGTTAGCATCAGCCCAAGGATAGTGTTAGGTTAGGGTTAGCATCAGCCCTAGGATAGTGTTAGGGTTAGGGTTAGGGTTAGCATCAGGCCCAGGATAGTGTTAGGGTTAGGGTTAGCATCAGCCCAAGGATAGTGTTAGGGTTAGGGTTAGTGTTAGCATCAGCCCTAGGATAGTGTTAGGGTTAGGGTTAGCATCAACCCTAGGATAGTGTTTGGGTTAGGGTTAGGGTTAGCATCAGCCCTAGGATAGTGTTAGAGTTAGGGTTAGGTTTAGCATCAGCCCTAGGATAGTGTTAGTGTTAGGGTTAGCATCAGCCCTAGGATAGTGTTAGGGTTAGGGTTAGGGTTAGCATCAGCCCTAGGATAGTGTTAGGGTTAGGGTTAGCATCAGCCCTGGGATAGTGTTAGGGTTAGTGTTAGGGTTAACATCAGCCCCAGGATAGTGTTAGGGTTAGGGTTAGCATCAGCCCTAGGTTAGTGTTAGGGTTAGGGTTAGGGTTAGCATCAGCCCTAGGATAGTGTTAGCGTTAGGGTTAGCATCATCCCTAGGATAGTGGTAGGGTTAGGGTTAGGGTTAGCATCAGCCCTAGGATAGTGTTAGGGTTAGGGTTAGCATCAACCCTAGGATAGTGTTAGGGTTAGGGTTAGGGATAGCATCAGCCCTAGGATAGTGTTAGGGTTAGGGTTAGCATCAGCCCTAGGATAGGGTTAGGGTTAGGGTTAGGGTTAGCATCAGCCCTAGGATAGTGTTAGGGTTAGGGTTAGCATCAGCCCTAGGATAGTGTTAGAGTTAGGGTTAGGGTTAGCATCAGCCGTAGGATAGTGTTAGGGTTAGGGTTAGCCTCAGCCCTAAGATAGTGTTAGAGTTAGGGTTAGGGTTAGCATCAGCCCTAGGATAATGTTAGGGTTAGGGTTAGGGTTAGCATCAGCCCTAGGATAGTGTTAGTGTTAGGGGTAGCATCAGCCCTAGGATAGTGTTAGGGTTAGGGTTAGGGGTAGCATCCGCCCTAGGATAGTGTTAGGGTTAGGGTTATGGTTAGCCTCAGCCGTAGGATAGTGTTAGTGTTAGGGTTAACATAAACCCTAGGATAGTGTTAGGGTTAGGGTTAGGGTTATCATCAGGCCTAGGATAGTGTTAGGGTTAGGGTTAGGGTTAGCATCAGTTCAAGGATAGTGTTAGGGTTAGCGTTAGGGTTAGCATCTGCCCTAGGATATTGTTAGTGTTAGGGTTAGGGTTAGCATCAGCCCAAGGATAGTGTTAGGGTTAGGGTTAGCATCAGCCCTAGGATAGTGTTAGGGTTAGGGTTAGGGTTAGCATCAGGCCCAGGATAGTGTTAGGGTTAGGGTTAGCATCAGCCCAAGGATAGTGTTAGGGTTAGGGTTAGGGTTAGCATCTGCCCTAGGATATTGTTAGGGTTAGGGTTAGGGTTAGCATCAGCCCAAGGATAGTGTTAGGGTTAGGGTTAGCATCAGCCCTAGGATAGTGTTAGGGTTAGGGTTAGGGTTAGGATCAGGCCCACGATACTGTTAGGGTTAGGGTTAGCTTCAGCCCAAGGATAGTGTTGTGGTTAGGGTTAGGGTTATCATCAGGCCTAGGATAGTGTTAGGGTTAGGTTTAGCATCAAACCTAGGATAGTGTTTGGGTTAGGGTTAGGGTTAGCATCAGCCCTAGGATAGTGTTAGGGTTAGGGTTAGCCTCAGCCCTAGGATAGTGTTAGGGTTAGGGATAGGGTTAGCATCAGGCCTAGGATAGTGTTAGGGTTAGGGTTAGGGTTAGCATCAGCCCTAGGATAGTGTTAGGGTTAGGGTTAGCATCAGCCCTAGGATAGTGTCAGGGTTAGGGTTAGGGTTACCATCAGGCCTAGGATAGTGTTAGTGTTAGGGTTAGCATCACCTCTAGGATAGTGTTTGGGTTAGGGTTAGGGTTAGCATCAGCCCTAGGATAGTGTTAAGGTTAGGGTTATGGTTATCATCAGGCCTAGTATAGTATGAAGTCTAGGGTTAGCATCAGACGTAGGATAGTGTTAGGGTTAGGGTTAGGGTTAGCATCAGCCCTAGGATAGTGTTAGGGTTAGGGTTAGGGTTATCATCAGGCCTAGGATAGTGTTAGGTTTAGGGTTAGCATCAGCCCTAGGATAGTGTTAGGGTTAGGGTTAGGGTTAGCATCAGCCCTAGGATAGTGTTAGGGTTAGGGTTAGCATCAGCCCTAGGATAGTGTTAGTGTTAGGGTTAGGGTTAGCATCAGGCCTAGGATAGTGTTAGGGTTAGGGTTAGCATCAGCCCTAGGATAGTGTTAGGGTTAGGGTTAGGGTTAGCATCAGCCCTAGGAGAGTGTTAGGGTTAGGGTTAGCATCAGCCCTAGGATAGTGTTAGGGTTAGGGTTAGGGTTAGCATCAGGCCTAGGATAGTGTTAGGGTTAGGGTTAGC
Source organism: Lemur catta (assembly GCF_020740605.2). Lineage (NCBI taxonomy): Eukaryota > Metazoa > Chordata > Mammalia > Primates > Lemuridae > Lemur > Lemur catta. The sequence goes on along the minus strand of NW_025423852.1, from coordinate 367,228 downwards.
ATCAGCCCTAGGAGAGTGTTAGGGTTAGGGTTAGGGTTAGCATCAGCCGTAGGATAGTGTTAGGGTTAGGGTTAGCCTCAGCCCTAAGATAGTGTTAGAGTTAGGGTTAGGGTTAGCATCAGCCCTAGGATAGTGTTAGGGTTAGGGTTAGGGTTAGCATCAGCCCTTGGAGAGTGCTAGGGTTAGGGTTAGGGTTAAGGTTACCATCAGCCCTAGGATAGTGTTAGTGTTAGGGTTAGCATCAGCCCTAGGATAGTGTTAGCGTTAGGGTTAGCATCAGCCCTAGGATAGTGTTAGGGTTAGGGTTAGGGTTAGCATCAGGCCTAGGATAGTGTTAGTGTTAGGGTTAGCACCAGCCCTAGGATAGTGTTAGGGTTAGGGTTAGGGTTAGCATCCGCCCTAGGATAATGTTAGGGTTAGGGTTAGGGTTAGCATCAGCCCTAGGATAGTGTTAGTGTTAGGGTTAGCATCAGCCCTAGGATAGTGTTAGTGTTAGGGTTAGGGTTAGCATCCGCCCTAGGTTAGTGTTAGGGTTAGGGTTAGGGTTAGCATCAGCCCTAGGATAGTGTTAGGGTTAGGGTTAACATAAACCCTAGGATAGAGTTAGGGTTAGGGTTAGGGTTAGCATCAGCCCTAGGATAGTGTTAGGGTTAGGGTTAGCATCAGCCCTGGGATAGTGTTAGGGTTAGTGTTAGGGTTAACATCAGCCCCAGGATAGTGTTAGGGTTAGGGTTAGCATCAGCCCTAGGTTAGTGTTAGGGTTAGGGTTAGGGTTAGCATCAGCCCTAGGATAGTGTTAGCGTTAGGGTTAGCATCAGCCCTAGGTTAGTGTTAGGGTTAGGGTTAGGGTTAGCATCAGCCCTAGGATAGTGTTAGCGTTAGGGTTAGCATCATCCCTAGGATAGTGGTAGGGTTAGGGTTAGGGTTAGCATCAGCCCTAGGATAGTGTTAGGGTTAGGGTTAGCATCAGCCCTAGGATAGGGTTAGGGTTAGGGTTAGGGTTAGCATCAGCCCTAGGATAGTGTTAGGGTTAGGGTTAGCATCAGCCCTAGGATAGTGTTAGAGTTAGGGTTAGGGTTAGCATCAGCCGTAGGATAGTGTTAGTGTTAGGGTTAGCCTCAGCCCTAAGATAGTGTTAGAGTTAGGGTTAGGGTTAGCATCAGCCCTAGGATAATGTTAGGGTTAGGGTTAGGGTTAGCATCAGCCCTAGGATAGTGTTAGTGTTAGGGGTAGCATCAGCCCTAGGATAGTGTTAGGGTTAGGGTTAGGGGTAGCATCCGCCCTGGATAGTGTTAGGGTTAGGGTTATGGTTAGCCTCAGCCGTAGGATAGTGTTAGTGTTAGGGTTAACATAAACCCTAGGATAGTGTTAGGGTTAGGGTTAGGGTTATCATCAGGCCTAGGATAGTGTTAGGGTTAGGGTTAGGGTTAGCATCAGTTCAAGGATAGTGTTAGGGTTAGCGTTAGGGTTAGCATCTGCCCTAGGATATTGTTAGTGTTAGGGTTAGGGTTAGCATCAGCCCAAGGATAGTGTTAGGGTTAGGGTTAGCATCAGCCCTAGGATAGTGTTAGGGTTAGGGTTAGGGTTAGCATCAGGCCCAGGATAGTGTTAGGGTTAGGGTTAGCATCAGCCCAAGGATAGTGTTAGGGTTAGGGTTAGGGTTAGCATCTGCCCTAGGATATTGTTAGGGTTAGGGTTAGGGTTAGCATCAGCCCAAGGATAGTGTTAGGGTTAGGGTTAGCATCAGCCCTAGGATAGTGTTAGGGTTAGGGTTAGGGTTAGGATCAGGCCCACGATACTGTTAGGGTTAGGGTTAGCTTCAGCCCAAGGATAGTGTTGTGGTTAGGGTTAGGGTTATCATCAGGCCTAGGATAGTGTTAGGGTTAGGTTTAGCATCAAACCTAGGATAGTGTTTGGGTTAGGGTTAGGGTTAGCATCAGCCCTAGGATAGTGTTAGGGTTAGGGTTAGCCTCAGCCCTAGGATAGTGTTAGGGTTAGGGATAGGGTTAGCATCAGGCCTAGGATAGTGTTAGGGTTAGGGTTAGGGTTAGCATCAGCCCTAGGATTGTGTTAGGGTTAGGGTTAGCATCAGCCCTAGGATAGTGTCAGGGTTAGGGTTAGGGTTACCATCAGGCCTAGGATAGTGTTAGTGTTAGGGTTAGCATCACCTCTAGGATAGTGTTAGGGTTAGGGTTAGGGTTAGCATCAGCCCTAGGATAGTGTTAAGGTTAGGGTTATGGTTATCATCAGGCCTAGTATAGTATGAAGTCTAGGGTTAGCATCAGACGTAGGATAGTGTTAGGGTTAGGGTTAGGGTTAGCATCAGCCCTAGGATAGTGTTAGGGTTAGGGTTAGGGTTATCATCAGGCCTAGGATAGTGTTAGGTTTAGGGTTAGCATCAGCCCTAGGATAGTGTTAGGGTTAGGGTTAGGGTTAGCATCAGCCCTAGGATAGTGTTAGGGTTAGGGTTAGCATCAGCCCTAGGATAGTGTTAGCGTTAGGGTTAGGGTTAGCATCAGGCCTAGGATAGTGTTAGGGTTAGGGTTAGCATCAGCCCTAGGATAGTGTTAGGGTTAGGGTTAGGGTTAGCATCAGCCCTAGGATAGTGTTAGGGTTAGGGTTAGCATCAGCCCTAGGATAGTGTTAGGGTTAGGGTTAGGGTTAGCATCAGGCCTAGGATAGTGTTAGGGTTAGGGTTAGCATCAGCCCTAGGAGAGTGTTAGGGTTAGGGTTAGGGTTAGCATCAGCCGTAGGATAGTGTTAGGGTTAGGGTTAGCCTCAGCCCTAAGATAGTGTTAGAGTTAGGGTTAGGGTTAGCATCAGCCCTAGGATAGTGTTAGGGTTAGGGTTAGGGTTAGCATCAGCCCTTGGAGAGTGCTAGGGTTAGGGTTAGGGTTAAGGTTACCATCAGCCCTAGGATAGTGTTAGTGTTAGGGTTAGCATCAGCCCTAGGATAGTGTTAGCGTTAGGGTTAGCATCAGCCCTAGGATAGTGTTAGGGTTAGGGTTAGGGTTAGCATCAGGCCTAGGATAGTGTTAGTGTTAGGGTTAGCATCAGCCCTAGGATAGTGTTAGGGTTAGGGTTAGGGTTAGCATCCGCCCTAGGATAATGTTAGGGTTAGGGTTAGGGTTAGCATCAGCCCTAGGATAGTGTTAGTGTTAGGGTTAGCATCAGCCCTAGGATAGTGTTAGTGTTAGGGTTAGGGTTAGCATCCGCCCTAGGTTAGTGTTAGGGTTAGGGTTAGGGTTAGCATCAGCCCTAGGATAGTGTTAGGGTTAGGGGTAGCATCAGCCCTAGGATAGTGTTAGAGTTAGGGTTAGGGTTAGCATCAGCCGTAGGATAGTGTTAGGGTTAGGGTTAGCCTCAGCCCTAAGATAGTGTTAGAGTTAGGGTTAGGGTTAGCATCAGCCCTAGGATAATGTTAGGGTTAGGGTTAGGGTTAGCATCAGCCCTAGGATAGTGTTAGTGTTAGGGGTAGCATCAGCCCTAGGATAGTGTTAGGGTTAGGGTTAGGGTTAGCATCAGGCCTAGGATAGTGTTAGGGTTAGGGTTAGGGTTAGCATCAGTTCAAGGATAGTGTTAGGGTTAGCGTTAGGGTTAGCATCTGCCCTAGGATATTGTTAGTGTTAGGGTTAGGGTTAGCATCAGCCCAAGGATAGTGTTAGGGTTAGGGTTAGCATCAGCCCTAGGATAGTGTTAGGGTTAGGGTTAGGGTTAGCATCAGGCCCAGGATAGTGTTAGGGTTAGGGTTAGCATCAGCCCAAGGATAGTGTTAGGGTTAGGGTTAGGGTTAGCATCTGCCCTAGGATATTGTTAGGGTTAGGGTTAGGGTTAGCATCAGCCCAAGGATAGTGTTAGGGTTAGGGTTAGCATCAGCCCTAGGATAGTGTTAGGGTTAGGGTTAGGGTTAGGATCAGGCCCACGATACTGTTAGGGTTAGGGTTAGCTTCAGCCCAAGGATAGTGTTGTGGTTAGGGTTAGGGTTATCATCAGGCCTAGGATAGTGTTAGGGTTAGGTTTAGCATCAAACCTAGGATAGTGTTTGGGTTAGGGTTAGGGTTAGCATCAGCCCTAGGATAGTGTTAGGGTTAGGGTTAGCCTCAGCCCTAGGATAGTGTTAGGGTTAGGGATAGGGTTAGCATCAGGCCTAGGATAGTGTTAGGGTTAGGGTTAGGGTTAGCATCAGCCCTAGGATAGTGTTAGGGTTAGGGTTAGCATCAGCCCTAGGATAGTGTCAGGGTTAGGGTTAGGGTTACCATCAGGCCTAGGATAGTGTTAGTGTTAGGGTTAGCATCACCTCTAGGATAGTGTTAGGGTTAGGGTTAGGGTTAGCATCAGCCCTAGGATAGTGTTAAGGTTAGGGTTATGGTTATCATCAGGCCTAGTATAGTATGAAGTCTAGGGTTAGCATCAGACGTAGGATAGTGTTAGGGTTAGGGTTAGGGTTAGCATCAGCCCTAGGATAGTGTTAGGGTTAGGGTTAGGGTTATCATCAGGCCTAGGATAGTGTTAGGTTTAGGGTTAGCATCAGCCCTAGGATAGTGTTAGGGTTAGGGTTAGGGTTAGCATCAGCCCTAGGATAGTGTTAGGGTTAGGGTTAGCATCAGCCCTAGGATAGTGTTAGCGTTAGGGTTAGGGTTAGCATCAGGCCTAGGATAGTGTTAGGGTTAGGGTTAGCATCAGCCCTAGGATAGTGTTAGGGTTAGGGTTAGGGTTAGCATCAGCCCTAGGATAGTGTTAGGGTTAGGGTTAGCATCAGCCCTAGGATAGTGTTAGGGTTAGGGTTAGGGTTAGCATCAGGCCTAGGATAGTGTTAGGGTTAGGGTTAGCATCAGCCCTAGGAGAGTGTTAGGGTTAGGGTTAGGGTTAGCATCAGCCGTAGGATAGTGTTAGGGTTAGGGTTAGCCTCAGCCCTAAGATAGTGTTAGAGTTAGGGTTAGGGTTAGCATCAGCCCTAGGATAGTGTTAGGGTTAGGGTTAGGGTTAGCATCAGCCCTTGGAGAGTGCTAGGGTTAGGGTTAGGGTGAAGGTTACCATCAGCCTTAGGATAGTGTTAGTGTTAGGGTTAGCATCAGCCACAGGATAGTGTTAGCGTTAGGGTTAGCATCAGCCCTAGGATAGTGTTAGGGTTAGGGTTAGGGTTAGCATCAGGCCTAGGATAGTGTTAGTGTTAGGGTTAGCATCAGCCCTAGGATAGTGTTAGGGTTAGGGTTAGGGTTAGCATCCGCCCTAGGATAATGTTAGGGTTAGGGTTAGGGTTAGCATCAGCCCTAGGATAGTGTTAGTGTTAGGGTTAGCATCAGCCCTAGGATAGTGTTAGTGTTAGGGTTAGGGTTAGCATCCGCCCTAGGTTAGTGTTAGGGTTAGGGTTAGGGTTAGCATCAGCCCTAGGATAGTGTTAGGGTTAGGGTTAACATAAACCCTAGGATAGATTTAGGGTTAGGGTTAGGGTTATCATCAGGCCTAGGATAGTGTTAGGCTTAGGGTTAGGGTTAGCATCAGTTCAAGGATAGTGTTAGGGTTAGCGTTAGGGTTAGCATCTGCCCTAGGATAGTGTTAGGGTTAGTTTTAGGGTTAGCATCAGCCCAAGGATAGTGTTAGGTTAGGGTTAGCATCAGCCCTAGGATAGTGTTAGGGTTAGGGTTAGGGTTAGCATCATGCCCAGGATAGTGTTAGGGTTAGGGTTAGCATCAGCCCAAGGATAGTGTTAGGGTTAGGGTTAGTGTTAGCATCAGCCCTAGGATAGTGTTAGGGTTAGGGTTAGCATCAACCCTAGGATAGTGTTTGGGTTAGGGTTAGGGTTAGCATCAGCCCTAGGATAGTGTTAGAGTTAGGGTTAGGTTTAGCATCAGCCCTAGGATAGTGTTAGTGTTAGGGTTAGCATCAGCCCTAGGATAGTGTTAGGGTTAGGGTTAGGGTTAGCATCAGCCCTAGGATAGTGTTAGGGTTAGGGTTAGCATTAGCCCTGGGATAGTGTTAGGGTTAGTGTTAGGGTTAACATCAGCCCCAGGATAGTGTTAGGGTTAGGGTTAGCATCAGCCCTAGGTTAGTGTTAGGGTTAGGGTTAGGGTTAGCATCAGCCCTAGGATAGTGTTAGCGTTAGGGTTAGCATCATCCCTAGGATAGTGTTAGGGTTAGGGTTAGGGTTAGCATCAGCCCTAGGATAGTGTTAGGGTTAGGGTTAGCATCAGCCCTAGGATAGTGTTAGAGTTAGGGTTAGGGTTAGCATCAGCCGTAGGATAGTGTTAGGGTTAGGGTTAGCCTCAGCCCTAAGATAGTGTTAGAGTTAGGGTTAGGGTTAGCATCAGCCCTAGGATAATGTTAGGGTTAGGGTTAGGGTTAGCATCAGCCCTAGGATAGTGTTAGTGTTAGGGTTAGCATCAGCCCTAGGATAGTGTTAGGGTTAGGGTTAGGGGTAGCATCCGCCCTAGGATAGTGTTAGGGTTAGGGTTATGGTTAGCCTCAGCCGTAGGATAGTGTTAGTGTTAGGGTTAACATAAACCCTAGGATAGTGTTAGGGTTAGGGTTAGGGTTATCATCAGGCCTAGGATAGTGTTAGGGTTAGGGTTAGGGTTAGCATCAGTTCAAGGATAGTGTTAGGGTTAGCGTTAAGGTTAGCATCTGCCCTAGGATATTGTTAGTGTTAGGGTTAGGGTTAGCATCAGCCCAAGGATAGTGTTAGGGTTAGGGTTAGCATCAGCCCTAGGATAGTGTTAGGGTTAGGGTTAGGGTTAGCATCAGGCCCAGGATAGTGTTAGGGTTAGGGTTAGCATCAGCCCAAGGATAGTGTTAGGGTTAGGGTTAGGGTTAGCATCTGCCCTAGGATATTTTTAGGGTTAGGGTTAGGGTTAGCATCAGCCCAAGGATAGTGTTAGGGTTAGGGTTAGCATCAGCCCTAGGATAGTGTTAGGGTTAGGGTTAGGGTTAGCATCAGGCCCACGATACTGTTAGGGTTAGGGTTAGCTTCAGCCCAAGGATAGTGTTGTGGTTAGGGTTAGGGTTATCATCAGGCCTAGGATAGTGTTAGGGTTAGGTTTAGCATCAAACCTAGGATAGTGTTTGGGTTATGGTTAGGGTTAGCATCAGCCCTAGGATAGTGTTAGGGTTAGGGTTAGCCTCAGCCCTAGGATAGTGTTAGGGTTAGGGATAGGGTTAGCATCAGGCCTAGGATAGTGTTAGGGTTAGGGTTAGGGTTAGCATCAGCCCTAGGATAGTGTTAGGGTTAGGGTTAGCATCAGCCCTAGGATAGTGTCAGGGTTAGGGTTAGGGTTACCATCAGGCCTAGGATAGTGTTAGTGTTAGGGTTAGCATCACCTCTAGGATAGTGTTAGGGTTAGGGTTAGGGTTAGCATCAGCCCTAGGATAGTGTTAAGGTTAGGGTTATGGTTATCATCAGGCCTAGTATAGTATGAGGTCTAGGGTTAGCATCAGCCCTAGGATAGTGTTAGGGTTAGGGTTAGGGTTAGCATCAGCCCTAGGATAGTGTTAGGGTTAGGGTTAGCATCAGCCCTAGGATAGTGTTAGCGTTAGGGTTAGGGTTAGCATCAGGCCTAGGATAGTGTTAGGGTTAGGGTTAGCATCAGCCCTAGGATAGTGTTAGGGTTAGGGTTAGGGTTAGCATCAGCCCTAGGATAGTGTTAGGGTTAGGGTTAGCATCAGCCCTAGGATAGTGTTAGGGTTAGGGTTAGGGTTAGCATCAGGCCTAGGATAGTGTTAGGGTTAGGGTTAGCATCAGCCCTAGGAGAGTGTTAGGGTTAGGGTTAGGGTTAGCATCAGCCGTAGGATAGTGTTAGGGTTAGGGTTAGCCTCAGCCCTAAGATAGTGTTAGAGTTAGGGTTAGGGTTAGCATCAGCCCTAGGATAGTGTTAGGGTTAGGGTTAGGGTTAGCATCAGCCCTTGGAGAGTGCTAGGGTTAGGGTTAGGGTTAAGGTTACCATCAGCCCTAGGATAGTGTTAGTGTTAGGGTTAGCATCAGCCCTAGGATAGTGTTAGCGTTAGGGTTAGCATCAGCCCTAGGATAGTGTTAGGGTTAGGGTTAGGGTTAGCATCAGGCCTAGGATAGTGTTAGTGTTAGGGTTAGCATCAGCCCTAGGATAGTGTTAGGGTTAGGGTTAGGGTTAGCATCCGCCCTAGGATAATGTTAGGGTTAGGGTTAGGGTTAGCATCAGCCCTAGGATAGTGTTAGTGTTAGGGTTAGCATCAGCCCTAGGATAGTGTTAGTGTTAGGGTTAGGGTTAGCATCCGCCCTAGGTTAGTGTTAGGGTTAGGGTTAGGGTTAGCATCAGCCCTAGGATAGTGTTAGGGTTAGGGTTAACATAAACCCTAGGATAGAGTTAGGGTTAGGGTTAGGGTTATCATCAGGCCTAGGATAGTGTTAGGGTTAGGGTTAGGGTTAGCATCAGTTCAAGGATAGTGTTAGGGTTAGCGTTAGGGTTAGCATCTGCCCTAGGATAGTGTTAGGGTTAGGGTTAGGGTTAGCATCAGCCCAAGGATAGTGTTAGGTTAGGGTTAGCATCAGCCCTAGGATAGTGTTAGGGTTAGGGTTAGGGTTAGCATCATGCCCAGGATAGTGTTAGGGTTAGGGTTAGCATCAGCCCAAGGATAGTGTTAGGGTTAGGGTTAGTGTTAGCATCAGCCCTAGGATAGTGTTAGGGTTAGGGTTAGCATCAACCCTAGGATAGTGTTTGGGTTAGGGTTAGGGTTAGCATCAGCCCTAGGATAGTGTTAGAGTTAGGGTTAGGTTTAGCATCAGCCCTAGGATAGTGTTAGTGTTAGGGTTAGCATCAGCCCTAGGATAGTGTTAGGGTTAGGGTTAGGGTTAGCATCAGCCCTAGGATAGTGTTAGGGTTAGGGTTAGCATCAGCCCTGGGATAGTGTTAGGGTTAGTGTTAGGGTTAACATCAGCCCCAGGATAGTGTTAGGGTTAGGGTTAGCATCAGCCCTAGGTTAGTGTTAGGGTTAGGGTTAGGGTTAGCATCAGCCCTAGGATAGTGTTAGCGTTAGGGTTAGCATCATCCCTAGGATAGTGTTAGGGTTAGGGTTAGGGTTAGCATCAGCCCTAGGATAGTGTTAGGGTTAGGGTTAGCATCAGCCCTAGGATAGTGTTAGAGTTAGGGTTAGGGTTAGCATCAGCCGTAGGATAGTGTTAGGGTTAGGGTTAGCCTCAGCCCTAAGATAGTGTTAGAGTTAGGGTTAGGGTTAGCATCAGCCCTAGGATAATGTTAGGGTTAGGGTTAGGGTTAGCATCAGCCCTAGGATAGTGTTAGTGTTAGGGTTAGCATCAGCCCTAGGATAGTGTTAGGGTTAGGGTTAGGGGTAGCATCCGCCCTAGGATAGTGTTAGGGTTAGGGTTATGGTTAGCCTCAGCCGTAGGATAGTGTTAGTGTTAGGGTTAACATAAACCCTAGGATAGTGTTAGGGTTAGGGTTAGGGTTATCATCAGGCCTAGGATAGTGTTAGGGTTAGGGTTAGGGTTAGCATCAGTTCAAGGATAGTGTTAGGGTTAGCGTTAAGGTTAGCATCTGCCCTAGGATATTGTTAGTGTTAGGGTTAGGGTTAGCATCAGCCCAAGGATAGTGTTAGGGTTAGGGTTAGCATCAGCCCTAGGATAGTGTTAGGGTTAGGGTTAGGGTTAGCATCAGGCCCAGGATAGTGTTAGGGTTAGGGTTAGCATCAGCCCAAGGATAGTGTTAGGGTTAGGGTTAGGGTTAGCATCTGCCCTAGGATATTTTTAGGGTTAGGGTTAGGGTTAGCATCAGCCCAAGGATAGTGTTAGGGTTAGGGTTAGCATCAGCCCTAGGATAGTGTTAGGGTTAGGGTTAGGGTTAGCATCAGGCCCACGATACTGTTAGGGTTAGGGTTAGCTTCAGCCCAAGGATAGTGTTGTGGTTAGGGTTAGGGTTATCATCAGGCCTAGGATAGTGTTAGGGTTAGGTTTAGTATCAAACCTAGGATAGTGTTTGGGTTATGGTTAGGGTTAGCATCAGCCCTAGGATAGTGTTAGGGTTAGGGTTAGCCTCAGCCCTAGGATAGTGTTAGGGTTAGGGATAGGGTTAGCATCAGGCCTAGGATAGTGTTAGGGTTAGGGTTAGGGTTAGCATCAGCCCTAGGATAGTGTTAGGGTTAGGGTTAGCATCAGCCCTAGGATAGTGTCAGGGTTAGGGTTAGGGTTACCATCAGGCCTAGGATAGTGTTAGTGTTAGGGTTAGCATCACCTCTAGGATAGTGTTAGGGTTAGGGTTAGCATCAGCCCTAGGATAGTGTTAGCGTTAGGGTTAGGGTTAGCATCCGCCCTAGGATAGTGTTAGGGTTAGGGTTAGCATCAGCCCTAGGAGAGTGTTAGGGTTAGGGTTAGGGTTAGCATCAGCCGTAGGATAGTGTTAGGGTTAGGGTTAGCCTCAGCCCTAAGATAGTGTTAGAGTTAGGTTTAGGGTTAGCATCAGCCCTAGGATACTGTTAGGGTTAGGGTTAGGGTTAGCATCAGCCCTAGGATAGTGTTAGGGTTAGGGTTAACATAAACCCTAGGATAGTGTTAGGGTTAGGGTTGGGGTTATCATCAGGCCTAGGATTGTGTTAGGGTTAGGGTTATGGTTAGCATCAGGCCTAGGATAGTGTTAGGGTTAGGGTTAGCATCAGCCCTAGGATAGTGTTAGGGTTAGGGTTAGGGTTAGCATCAGCCCTAGGATAGTGTTAGGGTTAGGGTTAGCATCAGCCCTAGGATAGTGTTAGGGTTAGGGTTAGGGTTAGCATCAGCCCTAGGATAGTGTTAGGGTTAGGGTTAGCATCAGCCCTAGGATAGTGTTAGGGTTAGGGTTAGGGTTAGCATCAGCCGTAGGATAGTGTTAGGGTTAGGGTTAGCCTCAGCCCTAGGATAGTGTTAGAGTTAGGGTTAGGGTTAGCATCAGCCCTAGGATAATGTTAGGGTTAGGGTTAGGGTTAGCATCAGCCCTAGCATAGTGTTAGTGTTAGGGTTAGCATCAGCCCTAGGATAGTGTTAGGGTTAGGGTTAGGGTTAGCATCCGCCCTAGGATAGTGTTAGGGTTAGGGTTAGGGTTAGCATCAGCCCAAGGATAGTGTTAGGGTTAGGGTTAGCATCAGCCCTAGGATAGTGTTAGGGTTAGGGTTAGGGTTAGCATCAGGCCCAGGATAGTGTTAGGGTTAGGGTTAGCATCAGCCCAAGGATAGTGTTAGGGTTAGGGTTAGGGTTAGCATCAGCCCTAGGATAGTGTTAGGGTTAGGGTTAGCATCAACCCTAGGATAGTGTTTGGGTTAGGGTTAGGGTTAGCATCAGCCCTAGGATAGTGTTAGGGTTAGGGTTAGGGTTAGCATCAGCCCTAGGATAGTGTTACTGTTAGGGTTAGCATCAGCCCTAGGATAGTGTTAGGGTTAGGGTTAGGGTTAGCATCAGCCCTAGGATAGTGTTAGTGTTAGGGTTAGCATCAGCCCTAGGATAGTGTTAGGGTTAGGGTTAGGGTTAGCATCAGCCCTAGGATAGTGTTAGGGTTAGGGTTAGCATCAGCCCTGGGATAGTGTTAGGGTGAGTGTTAGGGTTAACATCAGCCCCAGGATAGTGTTAGGGTTAGGGTTAGCATCAGCCCTAGGTTAGTGTTAGGGTTAGGGTTAGGGTTAGCATCAGCCCTAGGATAGTGTTAGCGTTAGGGTTAGCATCATCCCTAGGATAGTGTTAGGGTTAGGGTTAGGGTTAGCATCAGCCCTAGGATAGTGTTAGGGTTAGGGTTAGCATCAACCCTAGGATAGTGTTAGGGTTAGGGTTAGGGATAGCATCAGCCCTAGGATAGTGTTAGGGTTAGGGTTAGCATCAGCCCTAGGATAGTGTTAGGGTTAGGGTTATGGTTAGCATCAGCCCTAGGATAGTGTTAGGGTTAGGGTTAGCATCAGCCCTAGGATAGTGTTAGGGTTAGGGTTAGGGTTAGCATCAGCCGTAGGATAGTGTTAGGGTTAGGGTTAGCCTCAGCCCTAAGATAGTGTTAGAGTTAGGGTTAGGGTTAGCATCAGCCCTAGGATAATGTTAGGGTTAGGGTTAGGGTTAGCATCAGCCCTAGGATAGTGTTAGTGTTAGGGTTAGCATCAGCCCTAGGATAGTGTTAGGGTTAGGGTTAGGGGTAGCATCCGCCCTAGGATAGTGTTAGGGTTAGGGTTATGGTTAGCATCAGCCGTAGGATAGTGTTAGGGTTAGGGTTAACATAAACCCTAGGATAGTGTTAGGGTTAGGGTTAGGGTTATCATCAGGCCTAGGATAGTGTTAGGGTTAGGGTTAGGGTTAGCATCAGTTCAAGGATAGTGTTAGGGTTAGCGTTAGGGTTAGCATCTGCCCTAGGATATTGTTAGTGTTAGGGTTAGGGTTAGCATCAGCCCAAGGATAGTGTTAGGGTTAGGGTTAGCATCAGCCCTAGGATAGTGTTAGGGTTAGGGTTAGGGTTAGCATCAGGCCCAGGGTAGTGTTAGGGTTAGGGTTAGCATCAGCCCAAGGATAGTGTTAGGGTTAGGGTTAGGATTAGCATCTGCCCTAGGATATTGTTAGGGTTAGGGTTAGGGTTAGCATCAGCCCAAGGATAGTGTTAGGGTTAGGGTTAGCATCAGCCCTAGGATAGTGTTAGGGTTAGGGTTCGGGTTAGCATCAGGCCCACGATACTGTTAGGGTTAGGGTTAGCTTCAGCCCAAGGTTAGTGTTATGGTTAGGGTTAGGGTTATCATCAGGCCTAGGATAGTGTTAGGGTTAGGTTTAGCATCAAACCTAGGATAGTGTTTGGGTTAGGGTTAGGGTTAGCATCAACCCTAGGATAGTGTTAGGGTTAGGGTTAGCCTCAGGCCTAGGATAGTGTTAGGGTTAGGGATAGGGTTAACATCAGCCCTAGGATAGTGTTAGGGTTAGGGTTAGCATCAGCCCTAGGATAGTGTCAGGGTTAGGGTTAGGGTTACCATCAGGCCTAGGATAGTGTTAGTGTTAGGGTTAGCATCACCTCTAGGATAGTGTTAGGGTTAGGGTTACGGTTAGCATCAGCCCTAGGATAGTGTTAAGGTTAGGGTTATGGTTATCATCAGGCCTAGTATAGTATGAGGTCTAGGGTTAGCATCAGACGTAGGATAGTGTTAGGGTTAGGGTTAGGGTTAGCATCAGCCCTAGGATAGTGTTAGGGTTAGGGTTAGGGTTATCATCAGGCCTAGGATAGTGTTAGGTTTAGGGTTAGCATCAGCCCTAGGATAGTGTTAGGGTTAGGGTTAGGGTTAGCATCAGCCCTAGGATAGTGTTAGGGTTAGGGTTAGCATCAGCCCTAGGAAAGTGTTAGCGTTAGGGTTAGGGTTAGCTTCAGTCCTAGGATAGTGTTAGGGTTAGGGTTAGCATCAGCCCTAGGAGAGTGTTAGGGTTAGGGTTAGGGTTAGCATCAGCCGTAGGATAGTGTTAGGGTTAGGGTTAGCCTCAGCCCTAAGATAGTGTTAGAGTTAGGTTTAGGTTTAGCATCAGCCCTAGGATACTGTTAGGGTTAGGGTTAGGGTTAGCATCAGCCCTAGGATAGTGTTAGGGTTAGGGATAACATAAACCCTAGGATAGTGTTAGGGTTAGGGTTGGGGTTATCATCAGGCCTAGGATTGTGTTAGGGTTAGGGTTATGGTTAGCATCAGGCCTAGGATAGTGTTAGGGTTAGGGTTAGCATCAGCCCTAGGATAGTGTTAGGGTTAGGGTTAGGGTTAGCATCAGCCCTAGGTTAGTGTTAGGGTTAGGGTTAGGGTTAGCATCAGCCCTAGGATAGTGTTAGCGTTAGGGTTAGCATCATCCCTAGGATAGTGTTAGGGTTAGGGTTAGGGTTAGCATCAGCCCTAGGATAGTGTTAGGTTTAGGGTTAGCATCAGCCCTAGGATAGTGTTAGAGTTAGGGTTAGGGTTAGCATCAGCCGTAGGATAGTGTTAGGGTTAGGGTTAGCCTCAGCCCTAAGATAGTGTTAGAGTTAGGGTTAGGGTTAGCATCAGCCCTAGGATAGTGTTAGGGTTAGGGTTAGGGGTAGCATCCGCCCTAGGATAGTGTTAGGGTTAGGGTTATGGTTAGCCTCAGCCGTAGGATAGTGTTAGTGTTAGGGTTAACATAAACCCTAGGATAGTGTTAGGGTTAGGGTTAGGGTTATCATCAGGCCTAGGATAGTGTTAGGGTTAGGGTTAGGGTTAGCATCAGTTCAAGGATAGTGTTAGGGTTAGCGTTAGGGTTAGCATCTGCCCTAGGATATTGTTAGTGTTAGGGTTAGGGTTAGCATCAGCCCAAGGATAGTGTTAGGGTTAGGGTTAGCATCAGCCCTAGGATAGTGTTAGGGTTAGGGTTAGGGTTAGCATCAGGCCCAGGATAGTGTTAGGGTTAGGGTTAGCATCAGCCCAAGGATAGTGTTAGGGTTAGGGTTAGGGTTAGCATCTGCCCTAGGATATTGTTAGGGTTAGGGTTAGGGTTAGCATCAGCCCAAGGATAGTGTTAGGGTTAGGGTTAGCATCAGCCCTAGGATAGTGTTAGGGTTAGGGTTAGGGTTAGCATCAGGCCCACGATACTGTTAGGGTTAGGGTTAGCTTCAGCCCAAGGATAGTGTTGTGGTTAGGGTTAGGGTTATCATCAGGCCTAGGATAGTGTTAGGGTTAGGTTTAGCATCAAACCTAGGATAGTGTTTGGGTTATGGTTAGGGTTAGCATCAGCCCTAGGATAGTGTTAGGGTTAGGGTTAGCCTCAGCCCTAGGATAGTGTTAGGGTTAGGGATAGGGTTAGCATCAGGCCTAGGATAGTGTTAGGGTTAGGGTTAGGGTTAGCATCACCCCTAGGATAGTGTTAGGGTTAGGGTTAGCATCAGCCCTAGGATAGTGTTAGCGTTAGGGTTAGGGTTAGCATCAGGCCTAGGATAGTGTTAGGGTTAGGGTTAGCATCAGCCCTAGGAGAGTGTTAGGGTTAGGGTTAGGGTTAGCATCAGCCGTAGGATAGTGTTAGGGTTAGGGTTAGCCTCAGCCCTAAGATAGTGTTAGAGTTAGGTTTAGGGTTAGCATCAGCCCTAGGATACTGTTAGGGTTAGGGTTAGGGTTAGCATCAGCCCTAGGATAGTGTTAGGGTTAGGGTTAACATAAACCCTAGGATAGTGTTAGGGTTAGGGTTGGGGTTATCATCAGGCCTAGGATTGTGTTAGGGTTAGGGTTATGGTTAGCATCAGGCCTAGGATAGTGTTAGGGTTAGGGTTAGCATCAGCCCTAGGATAGTGTTAGGGTTAGGGTTAGGGTTAGCATCAGCCCTAGGATAGTGTTAGGGTTAGGGTTAGCATCAGCCCTAGGATAGTGTTAGGGTTAGGGTTAGGGTTAGCATCAGCCCTAGGATAGTGTTAGGGTTAGGGTTAGCATCAGCGCTAGGATAGTGTTAGGGTTAGGGTTAGGGTTAGCATCAGCCGTAGGATAGTGTTAGGGTTAGGGTTAGCCTCAGCCCTAGGATAGTGTTAGAGTTAGGGTTAGGGTTAGCATCAGCCCTAGGATAATGTTAGGGTTAGGGTTAGGGTTAGCATCAGCCCTAGCATAGTGTTAGTGTTAGGGTTAGCATCAGCCCTAGGATAGTGTTAGGGTTAGGGTTAGGGTTAGCATCCGCCCTAGGATAGTGTTAGGGTTAGGGTTAGGGTTAGCATCAGCCCAAGGATAGTGTTAGGGTTAGGGTTAGCATCAGCCCTAGGATAGTGTTAGGGTTAGGGTTAGGGTTAGCATCAGGCCCAGGATAGTGTTAGGGTTAGGGTTAGCATCAGCCCAAGGATAGTGTTAGGGTTAGGGTTAGGGTTAGCATCAGCCCTAGGATAGTGTTAGGGTTAGGGTTAGCATCAACCCTAGGATAGTGTTTGGGTTAGGGTTAGGGTTAGCATCAGCCCTAGGAGAGTGTTAGGGTTAGGGTTAGGGTTAGCATCAGCCCTAGGATAGTGTTACTGTTAGGGTTAGCATCAGCCCTAGGATAGTGTTAGGGTTAGGGTTAGGGTTAGCATCAGCCCTAGGATAGTGTTAGTGTTAGGGTTAGCATCAGCCCTAGGATAGTGTTAGGGTTAGGGTTAGGGTTAGCATCAGCCCTAGGATAGTGTTAGGGTTAGGGTTAGCATCAGCCCTAGGATAGTGTTAGCGTTAGGGTTAGCATCATCCCTAGGATAGTGTTAGGGTTAGGGCTAGGGTTAGCATCAGCCCTAGGATAGTGTTAGGGTTAGGGTTAGCATCAACCCTAGGATAGTGTTAGGGTTAGGGTTAGGGATAGCATCAGCCCTAGGATAGTGTTAGGGTTAGGGTTAGCATCAGCCCTAGGATAGTGTTAGGGTTAGGGTTAGGGTTAGCATCAGCCCTAGGATAGTGTTAGGGTTAGGGTTAGCATCAGCCCTAGGATAGTGTTAGGGTTAGGGTTAGGGTTAGCATCAGCCGTAGGATAGTGTTAGGGTTAGGGTTAGCCTCAGCCCTAAGATAGTGTTAGAGTTAGGGTTAGGGTTAGCATCAGCCCTAGGATAATGTTAGGGTTAGGGTTAGGGTTAGCATCAGCCCTAGGATAGTGTTAGTGTTAGGGTTAGCATCAGCCCTAGGATAGTGTTAGGGTTAGGGTTAGGGGTAGCATTCGCCCTAGGATAGTGTTAGGGTTAGGGTTATGGTTAGCATCAGCCGTAGGATAGTGTTAGGGTTAGGGTTAACATAAACCCTAGGATAGTGTTAGGGTTAGGGTTAGGGTTATCATCAGGCCTAGGATAGTGTTAGGGTTAGGGTTAGGGTTAGCATCAGTTCAAGGATAGTGTTAGGGTTAGCGTTAGGGTTAGCATCTGCCCTAGGATATTGTTAGTGTTAGGGTTAGGGTTAGCATCAGCCCAAGGATAGTGTTAGGGTTAGGGTTAGCATCAGCCCTAGGATAGTGTTAGGGTTAGGGTTAGGGTTAGCATCAGGCCCAGGGTAGTGTTAGGGTTAGGGTTAGCATCAGCCCAAGGGTAGTGTTAGGGTTAGGGTTAGGGTTAGCATCTGCCCTAGGATATTGTTAGGGTTAGGGTTAGGGTTAGCATCAGCCCAAGGATAGTGTTAGGGTTAGGGTTAGCATCAGCCCTAGGATAGTGTTAGGGTTAGGGTTAGGGTTAGCATCAGCCCTAGGATAGTGTTAGTGTTAGGGTTAGCATCAGCCCTAGGATAGTGTTAGGGTTAGGGTTAGCATCAGCCCTAGGATAGTGTTAGGGTTAGGGTTAGGGTTAGCATCAGCCCTAGGATAGTGTTAGGGTTAGGGTTAGCATCAGCCCTAGGATAATGTTAGGGTTAGGGTAAGGGTTAGCATCAGCCCTAGGATAGTGTTAGTGTTAGGGTTAGCATCAGCCCTAGGATAGTGTTAGGGTTAGGGTTAGGGTTAGCATCCGCCCTAGGATAGTGTTAGGGTTAGGGTTAGGGTTAGCATCCGCCCTAGGATAGTGTTATTGTTAGGGTTAGTGTTAGCATCAGCCCTAGGATAGTGTTAGGGTTAGGGTTAACATAAACCCTAGGATAGTGTTAGGGTTAGGGTTAGGGTTATCATCAGGCCTAGGATAGAGTTAGGGTTAGTGTTAGGGTTATCATCAGGCCTAGGATAGTGTTAGGGTTAGGGTTAGCATCAGCCCTAGGATAGTGTTAGGGTTAGGGTTAGGGTTAGCATCAGCCCTAGGATAGTGTTAGGGTTAGGGTTAGCATCAGCCCTAGGATAGTGTTAGGGTTAGGGTTAGGGTTAGCATCAGGCCTAGTATAGTGTTAGGGTTAGGGTTAGCATCAGCCCTAGGAGAGTTTTAGGGTTAGGGTTATGGTTAGCATCAGCCTTAGGATAGTGTTAAGGTTAGGGTTAGCGTCAGCCCTAAGATAGTGTTAGAGTTAGGGTTAGGGTTAGCATCAGCCCTAGGATAGTGTTAGGGTTAGGGTTAGGGTTAGCATCAGCCCTTGGAGAGTGTTAGGTTTAGGGTTAGGGTTACCATCAGCCCTAGGATAGTGTTAGTGTTAGGGTTAGCATCAGCCCTAGGATAGTGTTAGGGTTAGGGTTAGCATCAGCCCT
This sequence comes from Lemur catta, assembly GCF_020740605.2. Classification (NCBI taxonomy): domain Eukaryota; kingdom Metazoa; phylum Chordata; class Mammalia; order Primates; family Lemuridae; genus Lemur; species Lemur catta. The sequence continues at coordinate 349,191 of NW_025423852.1, read as the reverse complement.
AGGATAGTGTTAGGGTTAGGGTTAGGGTTAGCATCCGCCCTAGGATAATGTTAGGGTTAGGGTTAGGGTTAGCATCAGCCCTAGGATAGTGTTAGTGTTAGGGTTAGCATCAGCCCTAGGATAGTGTTAGGGTTATGGTTAGGGTTAGCATCCGCCCTAGGTTAGTGTTAGGGTTAGGGTTAGGGTTAGCATCAGCCCTAGGATAGTGTTAGGGTTAGGGTTAACATAAACCCTAGGATAATGTTAGGGTTAGGGTTAGGGTTATCATCAGGCCTAGGATAGTGTTAGGGTTATGGTTAGGGTTAGCATCAGTTCAAGGATAGTGTTAGGGTTAGCGTTAGGGTTAGCATCTGCCCTAGGATAGTGTTAGGGTTAGGGTTAGGGTTAGGATCAGCCCAAGGATAGTGTTAGGTTAGGGTTAGCATCAGCCCTAGGATAGTGTTAGGGTTAGGGTTAGGGTTAGCATCAGGCCCAGGATAGTGTTAGGGTTAGGGTTAACATCAGCCCAAGGATAGTGTTATTGTTAGGGTTAGTGTTAGCATCAGCCCTAGGATAGTGTTAGGGTTAGGGTTAGCATCAACCCTAGGATAGTGTTTGCGTTAGGGTTAGGGTTAGCATCAGCCCTAGGATAGTGTTAGGGTTAGGGTTAGGTTTAGCATCAACCCTAGGATAGTGTTAGTGTTAGGGTTAGCATCAGCCCTAGGATAGTGTTTGGGTTAGGGTTAGGGTTAGCATCAGCCCTAGGATAGTGTTAGGGTTAGGGTTAGCATCAGCCCTAGGATAGTGTTAGGGTTAGGGTTAGGGTTAACTTCAGCCCCAGGACAGTGTTAGGGTTAGGGTTAGCATCAGCCCTAGGTTAGTGTTAGGGTTAGGGTTAGGGTTACCATCAGCCCTAGGATAGTGTTAGCGTTAGGGTTAGCATCAGCCCTAGGATAGTGTTAGGGTTAGGGTTAGGGTTAGCATCAGCCCTAGGATATTGTTAGGGTTAGGGTTAGCATCAACCCTAGGATAGTGTTAGGGTTAGGGTTAGGGTTAGCATCAGCCCTAGGATAGTGTTAGGGTTAGGGTTAGCATCAGCCCTAGGATAGTGTTAGGGTTAGGGTTAACATCAGCCCTAGGATAGTGTTAGGGTTAGGGTTAGGGTTAGCATCAGCCCTAGGATAGTGTTAGGGTTAGGGTTAGCTTCAGCCCTAGGATAGTGTTAGGGTTAGGGTTAGGGTTAGCATCAGCCCTTAGAGAGTGTTAGGGTTAGGGTTAGGGTTAGCATCAGCCCTAGGATAGTGTTAGTGTTAGGGTTAGCATCAGCCCTAGGATAGTGTTAGGGTTAGGGTTAGGGTTCGCATCCCCCCTAGGATAGTGTTAGGTTTAGGGTTAGGGTTAGCATCAGCCCTAGGATAGTGTTAGGGTTAGGGTTAACATAAACCCTAGGATACTGTTAGGGTTAGGGTTAGGGTTATCATCAGGCCTAGGATAGTGTTAGGGTTAGGTTTAGGGTTAGCATCAGTTCAAGGATAATTTTAGGGTTAGCGTTAGGGTTAGCATCAGCCCTAGGATAGTGTTAGGGTTAGGGTTAGGGTTAGCATCAGCCCTAGGATAGTGTTAGGGTTAGGGTTAGAATCAGCCCTAGGATACTGTTAGGGTTAGGGTTAGGGTTATCATCAGGCCTAGGATAGTGTTAGGGTTAGGGTTAGCATCAGCCCTAGGAAAGTGTTAGGGTTAGGGTTAGGGTTAGCGTAAGCCCTAGGATAGTGTTAGGGTTAAGGTTAGCATCAGCCCTAGGATAGTGTTTTGGTTAGGGTTAGGGTTAGCATCAGCCCTAGGATAGTGTTAGGGTTAGGGTTAGCATCAGCCCTAGGATAGTGTTAGGGTTAGGGTTAGGGTTAGCATCAGCCGTAGGATAGTGTTAGGGTTAGGGTTAGCCTCAGCCCTAAGATAGTGTTAGAGTTAGGGTTAGGGTTAGCATCAGCCCTAGGATAATGTTAGGGTTAGGGTTAGGGTTAGCATCAGCCCTAGGATAGTGTTAGTGTTAGGGTTAGCATCAGCCCTAGGATAGTGTTAGGGTTAGGGTTAGGGTTCGCATCCGCCCTAGGTTAGTGTTAGGGTTAGGGTTAGGGTTAGCATCAGCCCTAGGATAGTGTTAGGGTTAGGGTTAACATAAACCATAGGATAGTGTTAGGGTTAGGGTTAGGGTTATCATCAGGCCTAGGATAGTGTTAGGGTTAGGGTTGGGGTTAGCATCAGTTCAAGGATAGTTTTAGGGTTAGCGTTAGGGTTAGCATCAGCCCTAGGATAGTGTTAGGGTTAGGGTTAGGGTTAGCATCAGCCCTAGGATAGTGTTAGGGTTAGGGTTAGCATCAGCCCTAGGATAGTGTTAGGGTTAGGGTTAGGGTTAGCATCAGCCCTAGGATAGTGTTAGGGTTAGGGTTAGCATCAGCCCTAGGATAGTGTTAGGCTTAGGGTTAGGGTTAGCATCAGCCGTAGGATAGTGTTAGGGTTAGGGTTAGCCTCAGCCCTAAGATAGTGTTAGAGTTAGGGTTAGGGTTATCATCAGCCCTAGGATAATGTTAGGGTTATGGTAAGGGTTAGCATCAGCCCTAGGATAGTGTTAGTGTTAGGGTTAGCATCAGCCCTAGAATAGTGTTAGGGTTAGGGTTAGGGTTAGCATCCGCCCTAGGATAGTGTTAGGGTTAGGGTTAGGTTTAGCATCCGCCCTAGGATAGTGTTAGGGTTAGGGTTAGGGTTAGCATCCGCCCTAGGATAGTGTTAGGGTTAGGGTTAGGGTTAGCATCAGCCCTAGGATAGTGTTAGTGTTAGGGTTAGCATCAGCCCTAGGATAGTGTTAGGGTTAGGGTTAGGGTTAGCATCCGCCCTAGGTTAGTGTTAGGGTTAGGGTTAGGGTTAGCATCAGCCCTAGGATAGTGTTAGGGTTAGGGTTAACATAAACCCTAGGATAGTGTTAGGGTTAGGGTTAGGGTTATCATCAGGCCTAGGATAGTGTTAGGGTTAGGGTTAGGGTTAGCATCAGTTCAAGGATAGTGTTAGGGTTAGCGTTAGGGTTAGCATCTGCCCTAGGATAGTGTTAGGGTTAGGGTTAGGGTTAGGATCAGCCCAAGGATAGTGTTAGGTTAGGGTTAGCATCAGCCCTAGGATAGTGTTAGGGTTAGGGTTAGTGTTAGCATCAGCCCTAGGATAGTGTTAGGGTTAGGGTTAGCATCAACCCTAGGATAGTGTTTGCGTTAGGGTTAGGGTTAGCATCAGCCCTAGGATAGTGTTAGGGTTAGGGTTAGGTTTAGCATCAGCCCTAGGATAGTGTTAGTGTTAGGGTTAGCATCAGCCCTAGGATAGTGTTTGGGTTAGGGTTAGGGTTAGCATCAGCCCTAGGATAGTGTTAGGGTTAGGGTTAGCATCAGCCCTAGGATAGTGTTAGGGTTAGGGTTAGGGTTAACATCAGCCCCAGGATAGTGTTAGGGTTAGGGTTAGCATCAGCCCTAGGTTAGTGTTAGGGTTAGGGTTAGGGTTACCATCAGCCCTAGGATAGTGTTAGCGTTAGGGTTAGCATCAGCCCTAGGATAGTGTTAGGGTTAGGGTTAGGGTTAGCATCAGCCCTAGGATATTGTTAGGGTTAGGGTTAGCATCAACCCTAGGATAGTGTTAGGGTTAGGGTTAGGGTTAGCATCAGCCCTAGGATAGTGTTAGGGTTAGGGTTAGCATCAGCCCTAGGATAGTGTTAGGGTTAGGGTTAACATCAGCCCTAGGATAGTGTTAGGGTTAGGGTTAGGGTTAGCATCAGCCCTAGGATAGTGTTAGGGTTAGGGTTAGCTTCAGCCCTAGGATAGTGTTAGGGTTAGCGTTAGGGTTAGCATCAGCCCTTAGAGAGTGTTAGGGTTAGGGTTAGGGTTAGCATCAGCCCTAGGATAGTGTTAGTGTTAGGGTTAGCATCAGCCCAAGGATAGTGTTAGGGTTAGGGTTAGGGTTCGCATCCCCCCTAGGATAGTGTTAGGTTTAGGGTTAGGGTTAGCATCAGCCCTAGGATAGTGTTAGGGTTAGGGTTAACATAAACCCTAGGATAGTGTTAGGGTTAGGGTTAGGGTTATCATCAGGCCTAGGATAGTGTTAGGGTTAGGGTTAGGGTTAGCATCAGTTCAAGGATAATTTTAGGGTTAGCGTTACGGTTAGCATCAGCCCTAGGATAGTGTTAGGGTTAGGGTTAGGGTTAGCATCAGCCGTAGGATAGTGTTAGGGTTAGGGTTAGCCTCAGCCCTAAGATAGTGTTAGAGTTAGGGTTAGGGTTAGCATCAGCCCTAGGATAATGTTAGAGTTAGGGTTAGGGTTAGCATCAGCCCTAGGATAGTGTTAGTGTTAGGGTTAGCATCAGCCCTAGGATAGTGTTAGGGTTAGGGTTAGGGTTAGCATCCGGCCTAGGATAGTGTTAGGGTTAGGGTTAGGGTTAGCATCAGCCCTAGGATAGTGTTAGGGTTAGGGTTAACATAAACCCTAGGATAGTGTTAGGGTTAGGGTTAGGGTTATCATCAGGCCTAGGATAGTGTTAGGGTTAGGGTTAGCATCAGCCCTAGGATAGTGTTAGGGTTAGCGTTAGGGTTAGCATCAGCCCTAGGATAGTGTTAGGGTTAGGGTTAGCATCAGCCCTAGGATAGTGTTAGGGTTAGGGTTAGGGTTAGCATCAGCCCCAGGATAGTGTTAGGGTTAGGGTTAGCATCAGCCCTAGGATAGTGTTAGTGTTAGGGTTAGCATCAGCCCTAGGATAGTGTTAGGGTTAGGGTTAGGGTTACCATCAGCCCTAGGATAGTGTTAGTGTTAGGGTTAGCATCAGCCCTAGGATAGTGTTAGGGTTAGGGTTAGGGTTAGCATCAGCCCTAGGATAGTGTTAGGGTTAGGGTTAGCATCAGCCCTAGGTTAGTGTTAGGGTTAGGGTTAGGGTTAGCATCAGCCCTAGGATAGTGTTAGGGTTAGGGTTAACATCAGCCCAAGGATAGTGTTATTGTTAGGGTTAGTGTTAGCATCAGCCCTAGGATAGTGTTAGGGTTAGGGTTAGGGTTAGGATCAGCCCAAGGATAGTGTTAGGTTAGGGTTAGCATCAGCCCTAGGATAGTGTTAGGGTTAGGGTTAGGGTTAGCATCAGGCCCAGGATAGTGTTAGGGTTAGGGTTAACATCAGCCCAAGGATAGTGTTATTGTTAGGGTTAGTGTTAGCATCAGCCCTAGGATAGTGTTAGGGTTAGGGTTAGCATCAACCCTAGGATAGTGTTTGCGTTAGGGTTAGGGTTAGCATCAGCCCTAGGATAGTGTTAGGGTTAGGGTTAGGTTTAGCATCAACCCTAGGATAGTGTTAGTGTTAGGGTTAGCATCAGCCCTAGGATAGTGTTTGGGTTAGGGTTAGGGTTAGCATCAGCCCTAGGATAGTGTTAGGGTTAGGGTTAGCATCAGCCCTAGGATAGTGTTAGGGTTAGGGTTAGGGTTAACATCAGCCCCAGGACAGTGTTAGGGTTAGGGTTAGCATCAGCCCTAGGTTAGTGTTAGGGTTAGGGTTAGGGTTACCATCAGCCCTAGGATAGTGTTAGCGTTAGGGTTAGCATCAGCCCTAGGATAGTGTTAGGGTTAGGGTTAGGGTTAGCATCAGGCCTAGGATATTGTTAGGGTTAGGGTTAGCATCAACCCTAGGATAGTGTTAGGGTTAGGGTTAGGGTTAGCATCAGCCCTAGGATAGTGTTAGGGTTAGGGTTAGCATCAGCCCTAGGATAGTGTTAGGGTTAGGGTTAACATCAGCCCTAGGATAGTGTTAGGGTTAGGGTTAGGGTTAGCATCAGCCCTAGGATAGTGTTAGGGTTAGGGTTAGCTTCAGCCCTAGGATAGTGTTAGGGTTAGGGTTAGGGTTAGCATCAGCCCTTAGAGAGTGTTAGGGTTAGGGTTAGGGTTAGCATCAGCCCTAGGATAGTGTTAGTGTTAGGGTTAGCATCAGCCCTAGGATAGTGTTAGGGTTAGGGTTAGGGTTCGCATCCCCCCTAGGATAGTGTTAGGTTTAGGGTTAGGGTTAGCATCAGCCCTAGGATAGTGTTAGGGTTAGGGTTAACATAAACCCTAGGATACTGTTAGGGTTAGGGTTAGGGTTATCATCAGGCCTAGGATAGTGTTAGGGTTAGGTTTAGGGTTAGCATCAGTTCAAGGATAATTTTAGGGTTAGCGTTAGGGTTAGCATCAGCCCTAGGATAGTGTTAGGGTTAGGGTTAGGGTTAGCATCAGCCCTAGGATAGTGTTAGGGTTAGGGTTAGAATCAGCCCTAGGATACTGTTAGGGTTAGGGTTAGGGTTATCATCAGGCCTAGGATAGTGTTAGGGTTAGGGTTAGCATCAGCCCTAGGAAAGTGTTAGGGTTAGGGTTAGGGTTAGCGTAAGCCCTAGGATAGTGTTAGGGTTAAGGTTAGCATCAGCCCTAGGATAGTGTTTTGGTTAGGGTTAGGGTTATCATCAGCCCTAGGATAGTGTTAGGGTTAGGGTTAGCATCAGCCCTAGGATAGTGTTAGGGTTAGGGTTAGGGTTAGCATCAGCCGTAGGATAGTGTTAGGGTTAGGGTTAGCCTCAGCCCTAAGATAGTGTTAGAGTTAGGGTTAGGGTTAGCATCAGCCCTAGGATAATGTTAGGGTTAGGGTTAGGGTTAGCATCAGCCCTAGGATAGTGTTAGTGTTAGGGTTAGCATCAGCCCTAGGATAGTGTTAGGGTTAGGGTTAGGGTTCGCATCCGCCCTAGGTTAGTGTTAGGGTTAGGGTTAGGGTTAGCATCAGCCCTAGGATAGTGTTAGGGTTAGGGTTAACATAAACCATAGGATAGTGTTAGGGTTAGGGTTAGGGTTATCATCAGGCCTAGGATAGTGTTAGGGTTAGGGTTGGGGTTAGCATCAGTTCAAGGATAGTTTTAGGGTTAGCGTTAGGGTTAGCATCAGCCCTAGGATAGTGTTAGGGTTAGGGTTAGGGTTAGCATCAGCCCTAGGATAGTGTTAGGGTTAGGGTTAGCATCAGCCCTAGGATAGTGTTAGGGTTAGGGTTAGGGTTAGCATCAGCCCTAGGATAGTGTTAGGGTTAGGGTTAGCATCAGCCCTAGGATAGTGTTAGGCTTAGGGTTAGGGTTAGCATCAGCCGTAGGATAGTGTTAGGGTTAGGGTTAGCCTCAGCCCTAAGATAGTGTTAGAGTTAGGGTTAGGGTTATCATCAGCCCTAGGATAATGTTAGGGTTATGGTAAGGGTTAGCATCAGCCCTAGGATAGTGTTAGTGTTAGGGTTAGCATCAGCCCTAGAATAGTGTTAGGGTTAGGGTTAGGGTTAGCATCCGCCCTAGGATAGTGTTAGGGTTAGGGTTAGGTTTAGCATCCGCCCTAGGATAGTGTTAGGGTTAGGGTTAGGGTTAGCATCCGCCCTAGGATAGTGTTAGGGTTAGGGTTAGGGTTAGCATCAGCCCTAGGATAGTGTTAGTGTTAGGGTTAGCATCAGCCCTAGGATAGTGTTAGGGTTAGGGTTAGGGTTAGCATCCGCCCTAGGTTAGTGTTAGGGTTAGGGTTAGGGTTAGCATCAGCCCTAGGATAGTGTTAGGGTTAGGGTTAACATAAACCCTAGGATAGTGTTAGGGTTAGGGTTAGGGTTATCATCAGGCCTAGGATAGTGTTAGGGTTAGGGTTAGGGTTAGCATCAGTTCAAGGATAGTGTTAGGGTTAGCGTTAGGGTTAGCATCTGCCCTAGGATAGTGTTAGGCTTAGGGTTAGGGTTAGGATCAGCCCAAGGATAGTGTTAGGTTAGGGTTAGCATCAGCCCTAGGATAGTGTTAGGGTTAGGGTTAGTGTTAGCATCAGCCCTAGGATAGTGTTAGGGTTAGGGTTAGCATCAACCCTAGGATAGTGTTTGCGTTAGGGTTAGGGTTAGCATCAGCCCTAGGATAGTGTTAGGGTTAGGGTTAGGTTTAGCATCAGCCCTAGGATAGTGTTAGTGTTAGGGTTAGCATCAGCCCTAGGATAGTGTTTGGGTTAGGGTTAGGGTTAGCATCAGCCCTAGGATAGTGTTAGGGTTAGGGTTAGCATCAGCCCTAGGATAGTGTTAGGGTTAGGGTTAGGGTTAACATCAGCCCCAGGATAGTGTTAGGGTTAGGGTTAGCATCAGCCCTAGGTTAGTGTTAGGGTTAGGGTTAGGGTTACCATCAGCCCTAGGATAGTGTTAGCGTTAGGGTTAGCATCAGCCCTAGGATAGTGTTAGGGTTAGGGTTAGGGTTAGCATCAGCCCTAGGATATTGTTAGGGTTAGGGTTAGCATCAACCCTAGGATAGTGTTAGGGTTAGGGTTAGGGTTAGCATCAGCCCTAGGATAGTGTTAGGGTTAGGGTTAGCATCAGCCCTAGGATAGTGTTAGGGTTAGGGTTAACATCAGCCCTAGGATAGTGTTAGGGTTAGGGTTAGGGTTAGCATCAGCCCTAGGATAGTGTTAGGGTTAGGGTTAGCTTCAGCCCTAGGATAGTGTTAGGGTTAGGGTTAGGGTTAGCATCAGCCCTTAGAGAGTGTTAGGGTTAGGGTTAGGGTTAGCATCAGCCCTAGGATAGTGTTAGTGTTAGGGTTAGCATCAGCCCAAGGATAGTGTTAGGGTTAGGGTTAGGGTTCGCATCCCCCCTAGGATAGTGTTAGGTTTAGGGTTAGGGTTAGCATCAGCCCTAGGATAGTGTTAGGGTTAGGGTTAACATAAACCCTAGGATAGTGTTAGGGTTAGGGTTAGGGTTATCATCAGGCCTAGGATAGTGTTAGGGTTAGGGTTAGGGTTAGCATCAGTTCAAGGATAATTTTAGGGTTAGCGTTACGGTTAGCATCAGCCCTAGGATAGTGTTAGGGTTAGGGTTAGGGTTAGCATCAGCCGTAGGATAGTGTTAGGGTTAGGGTTAGCCTCAGCCCTAAGATAGTGTTAGAGTTAGCGTTAGGGTTAGCATCAGCCCTAGGATAATGTTAGAGTTAGGGTTAGGGTTAGCATCAGCCCTAGGATAGTGTTAGTGTTAGGGTTAGCATCAGCCCTAGGATAGTGTTAGGGTTAGGGTTAGGGTTAGCATCCGGCCTAGGATAGTGTTAGGGTTAGGGTTAGGGTTAGCATCAGCCCTAGGATAGTGTTAGGGTTAGGGTTAACATAAACCCTAGGATAGTGTTAGGGTTAGGGTTAGGGTTATCATCAGGCCTAGGATAGTGTTAGGGTTAGGGTTAGCATCAGCCCTAGGATAGTGTTAGGGTTAGCGTTAGGGTTAGCATCAGCCCTAGGATAGTGTTAGGGTTAGGGTTAGCATCAGCCCTAGGATAGTGTTAGGGTTAGGGTTAGGGTTAGCATCAGCCCCAGGATAGTGTTAGGGTTAGGGTTAGCATCAGCCCTAGGATAGTGTTAGTGTTAGGGTTAGCATCAGCCCTAGGATAGTGTTAGGGTTAGGGTTAGGGTTACCATCAGCCCTAGTATAGTGTTAGTGTTAGGGTTAGCATCAGCCCTAGGATAGTGTTAGGGTTAGGGTTAGGGTTAGCATCAGCCCTAGGATAGTGTTAGGGTTAGGGTTAGCATCAGCCCTAGGTTAGTGTTAGGGTTAGGGTTAGGGTTAGCATCAGCCCTAGGATAGTGTTAGGGTTAGGGTTAACATCAGCCCTAGGATAGTGTTAGGGTTAGGGTTAGGGTTAGCATCAGCCCTAGGATAGTGTTAGGGTTAGGGTTAGCATCAACCCTAGGATAGTGTTAGGGTTAGGGTTAAGGTTAGCATCAGCCCTAGGATAGTGTTAGGGTTAGGGTTAGCTTCAGCCCTAGGATAGTGTTAGGGTTAGGGTTAGGGTTAGCATCAGCCCTTAGAGAGTGTTAGGGTTAGGGTTAGGGTTAGCATCAGCCCTAGGATAGTGTTAGTGTTATGGTTAGCATCAGCCCTAGGATAGTGTTAGGGTTAGGATTAGGGTTAGCATCCCCCCTAGGATAGTGTTAGGTTTAGGGTTAGGGTTAGCATCAGCCCTAGGATAGTGTTAGGGTTAGGGTTAATATAAACCCTAGGATAGTGTTAGGGTTAGGGTTGGGGTTATCATCAGGCCTAGGATTGTGTTAGGGTTAGGGTTAGGCTTAGCATCAGTTCAAGGATAGTTTTAGGGTTAGCGTTAGGGTTAGCATCAGCCCTAGGATAGTGTTAGAGTTAGGGTTAGGGTTAGCATCAGCCCTAGGATATTGATAGGGTTAGGGTTAGCATCAACCCTAGGATAGTGTTTGGGTTAGGGTTAGGGTTATCATCAGGCCTAGGATAGTGTTAGGGTTAGGGTTAGCATCAGCCCTAGGATAGTGTTAGGGTTAGGGTTAGGGTTAGCATCAGCCCTTGGATAGTGTTAGGGTTAGGGTTAGCATTAGCCCTAGGATCTTGTTAGGGTTAGGGTTAGGGTTAGCATCAGCCCTAGGATAGTGTTAGGGTTAGGGTTAGCATCAGCCCTAGGATAGTGTTAGGGTTAGGGTTAGGGTTAGCATCAGCCGTAGGATAGTGTTAGGGTTAGCGTTAGCCTCAGCCCTAAGATAGTGTTAGAGTTAGGGTTAGGGTTAGCATCAGCCCTAGGATAATGTTAGGGTTAGGGTTAGGGTTAGCATCAGCCCTAGAATAGTGTTAGTGTTAGGGTTAGCATCAGCCCTAGGATAGTGTTAGGGTTAGGGTTAGGGTTAGCATCCGCCCTAGGATAGTGTTAGGGTTAGGGTTAGGGTTAGCATCAGCCCAAGGATAGTGTTAGGGTTAGGGTTAGCATCAGCCCTAGGATAGTGTTACTGTTAGGGTTAGGGTTAGCATCAGGCCCAGGATAGTGTTAGGGTTAGGGTTAGCATCAGCCCAAGGATAGTGTTAGGGTTAGGGTTAGGGTTAGCATCAGCCCTAGGATAGTGTTAGGGTTAGGGTTAGCATCAACCCTAGGATAGTGTTTGGGTTAGGGTTAGGGTTAGCATCAGCCCTAGGATAGTGTTAGGGTTAGGGTTATTGTTAGCATCAGCCCTAGGATAGTGTTAGTGTTAGGGTTAGCATCAGCCCTAGGATAGTGTTAGGGTTAGGGTTAGGGTTAGCATCAGCCCTAGGATAGTGTTATGGTTAGGGTTAGCATCAGCCCTAGGATAGTGTTAGGTTTAGTTTTAGGGTTAGCATCAGCCCTAGGATAGTGTTAGGGTTAGGGTCAGCATCAATCCTAGGATAGTGTTAGGGTTAGGGTTAAGGTTAGCATCAGCCCTAGGATAGTGTTAGGGTTAGGGTTAGCATCAGCCCTAGGATAGTCTTAGGGTTAGGGTTAGGGTTAGCATCAGCCCTTGGAGAGTGTTAGGGTTAGGTTTAGGGTTAGCATCAGCCCTAGGATAGTGTTAGTGTTAGGGTTAGCATCAGCCCTAGGATAGTGTTAGGGTTAGGGTTAGGGTTAGCATCAGCCCTAGGATAGTGTTAGGGTTAGGGTTAGAGTTAGCATCAGCCCTTGGAGAGTGTTAGGTTTAGGGTTAGGGTTAGCATCAGCCCTAGGATAGTGTTAGTGTTAGGCTTAGCATCAGCCCTAGGATAGTGTTAGGGTTAGGGTTAGCATCAGCCCTAGGATAGTGTTAGGGTTAGGGTTAGGGTTAGCATCAGCCCTAGGATAGTGTTAGGGTTAGGGTTAGCATCAGCCTTAGGATAGTGTTAGGGTTAGGGTTAGGGTTAGCATCAGCCGTAGGATAGTGTTAGGGTTAGGGTTAGCCTCAGCCCTAAGATAGTGTTAGAGTTAGGGTTAGGGTTAGCATCAGCCCTAGGATAATGTTAGGGTTAGGGTTAGGGTTAGCATCAGCCCTAGGATAGTGTTAGTGTTAGGGTTAGCATCAGCCCTAGGATAGTGTTAGGGTTAGGGTTAGGGTTAGCATCAGCCCTAGGATAGTGTTAGGGTTAGGGTTAGCATCAACCTTAGGATAGTGTTAGGGTTAGGGTTAAGGTTAGCATCAGCCCTAGGATAGTGTTAGGGTTAGGGTTAGCTTCAGCCCTAGGATAGTGTTAGGGTTAGGGTTAGGGTTAGCATCAGCCCTTAGAGAGTGTTAGGGTTAGGGTTAGGGTTAGCATCAGCCCTAGGATAGTGTTAGTGTTATGGTTAGCATCAGCCCTAGGATAGTGTTAGGGTTAGGATTAGGGTTAGCATCCCCCCTAGGATAGTGTTAGGTTTAGGGTTAGGGTTAGCATCAGCCCTAGGATAGTGTTAGGGTTAGGGTTAATATAAACCCTAGGATAGTGTTAGGGTTAGGGTTGGGGTTATCATCAGGCCTAGGATTGTGTTAGGGTTAGGGTTAGGCTTAGCATCAGTTCAAGGATAGTTTTAGGGTTAGCGTTAGGGTTAGCATCAGCCCTAGGATAGTGTTAGAGTTAGGGTTAGGGTTAGCATCAGCCCTAGGATATTGATAGGGTTAGGGTTAGCATCAACCCTAGGATAGTGTTTGGGTTAGGGTTAGGGTTATCATCAGGCCTAGGATAGTGTTAGGGTTAGGGTTAGCATCAGCCCTAGGATAGTGTTAGGGTTAGGGTTAGGGTTAGCATCAGCCCTTGGATAGTGTTAGGGTTAGGGTTAGCATTAGCCCTAGGATCTTGTTAGGGTTAGGGTTAGGGTTAGCATCAGCCGTAGGATAGTGTTAGGGTTAGCGTTAGCCTCAGCCCTAAGATAGTGTTAGAGTTAGGGTTAGGGTTAGCATCAGCCCTAGGATAATGTTAGGGTTAGGGTTAGGGTTAGCATCAGCCCTAGAATAGTGTTAGTGTTAGGGTTAGCATCAGCCCTAGGATAGTGTTAGGGTTAGGGTTAGGGTTAGCATCCGCCCTAGGATAGTGTTAGGGTTAGGGTTAGGGTTAGCATCAGCCCAAGGATAGTGTTAGGGTTAGGGTTAGCATCAGCCCTAGGATAGTGTTACTGTTAGGGTTAGGGTTAGCATCAGGCCCAGGATAGTGTTAGGGTTAGGGTTAGCATCAGCCCAAGGATAGTGTTAGGGTTAGGGTTAGGGTTAGCATCAGCCCTAGGATAGTGTTAGGGTTAGGGTTAGCATCAACCCTAGGATAGTGTTTGGGTTAGGGTTAGGGTTAGCATCAGCCCTAGGATAGTGTTAGGTTAGGGTTATTGTTAGCATCAGCCCTAGGATAGTGTTAGTGTTAGGGTTAGCATCAGCCCTAGGATAGTGTTAGGGTTAGGGTTAGGGTTAGCATCAGCCCTAGGATAGTGTTATGGTTAGGGTTAGCATCAGCCCTAGGATAGTGTTAGGTTTAGTTTTAGGGTTAGCATCAGCCCTAGGATAGTGTTAGGGTTAGGGTCAGCATCAATCCTAGGATAGTGTTAGGGTTAGGGTTAAGGTTAGCATCAGCCCTAGGATAGTGTTAGGGTTAGGGTTAGCATCAGCCCTAGGATAGTCTTAGGGTTAGGGTTAGGGTTAGCATCAGCCCTTGGAGAGTGTTAGGGTTAGGTTTAGGGTTAGCATCAGCCCTAGGATAGTGTTAGTGTTAGGGTTAGCATCAGCCCTAGGATAGTGTTAGGGTTAGGGTTAGGGTTAGCATCAGCCCTAGGATAGTGTTAGGGTTAGGGTTAGAGTTAGCATCAGCCCTTGGAGAGTGTTAGGTTTAGGGTTAGGGTTAGCATCAGCCCTAGGATAGTGTTAGTGTTAGGGTTAGCATCAGCCCTAGGATAGTGTTAGGGTTAGGGTTAGCATCAGCCCTAGGATAGTGTTAGGGTTAGGGTTAGGGTTAGCATCAGCCCTAGGATAGTGTTAGGGTTAGGGTTAGCATCAGCCTTAGGATAGTGTTAGGGTTAGGGTTAGGGTTAGCATCAGCCGTAGGATAGTGTTAGGGTTAGGGTTAGCCTCAGCCCTAAGATAGTGTTAGAGTTAGGGTTAGGGTTAGCATCAGCCCTAGGATAATGTTAGGGTTAGGGTTAGGGTTAGCATCAGCCCTAGGATAGTGTTAGTGTTAGGGTTAGCATCAGCCCTAGGATAGTGTTAGGGTTAGGGTTAGGGTTAGCATCCGCCCTAGGATAGTGTTAGGGTTAGGGTTAGGGTTAGCATCAGCCCTAGGATAGTGTTAGGGTTAGGGTTAACATAAACCCTAGGATAGTGTTAGGGTTAGGGTTAGGGTTATCATCAGGCCTAGGATAGTGTTAGTGTTAGGGTTAGGGTTAGCATCAGTTCAAGGATAGTGTTAGGGTTAGCGTTATGGTTAGCATCTACCCTAGGATATTGTTAGTGTTAGGGTTAGGGTTAGCATCAGCGCAAGGATAGTGTTAGGGTTAGGGTTAGCATCAGCCCTAGGATAGTGTTAGGGTTAGGGTTAGGGTTAGCATCAGGACCAGGATAGTGTTAGGGTTAGGGTTAGCATCAGCCCAAGGATAGTGTTAGGGTTAGGGTTAGGGTTAGCATCTGCCCTAGGATATTGTTAGGGTTAGGATTAGGGTTAGCATCAGCCCAAGGAAAGTGTTAGGGTTAGGGTTAGCATTAGCCCTAGGATAGTGTTAGGGTTAGGGTTAGGGTTAGCATCAGGCCCACGATACTGTTAGGGTTAGGGTTAGCTTCAGCCCAAGGATAGTGTTAGGGTTAGGGTTAGGGTTATCATCAGGCCTAGGATAGTGTTAGGGTTAGGGTTAGCATCAAACCTAGGATAGTGTTTGGGTTAGGGTTAGGGTTAGCATCAGCCCTAGGATAGTGTTAGGGTTAGGGTTAGCCTCAGCCCTAGGAGAGTGTTAGGGTTAGGGATAGGGTTAGCATCAGGCTTAGGATAGTGTTAGGGTTAGGGTTAGGGTTAGCATCAGCCCTAGGATAGTGTTAGGGTTAGGGTTAGCATCAGCCCTACTATAGTGTCAGGGTTAGGGTTAGGGTTACCATCAGGCCTAGGATAGTGTTAGGGTTAGGGTTAGCATCACCTCTAGGATAGTGTTAGGGTTAGGGTTAGCATCAGCCCTAGGATAGTGTTAAGGTTAGGGTTATGGTTATCATCAGGCCTAGTATAGTGTGAGGTCTAGGGTTAGCATCAGACTTAGGATAGTGTTAAGGTTAGGGTTAGGGTTAGCATCAGCCCTAGGATAGTGTTAGGGTTAGGGTTAGGGTTATCATCAGGCCTAGGATAGTGTTAGGGTTAGGGTTAGCATCAGCCCTAGGATAGTGTTAGGGTTAGGGTTAGGGTTAGCATCAGCCCTAGGATAGTGTTAGGGTTAGGGTTAGCATCAGCCCTAGGATAGTGTTAGGGTTAGGGTTAGGGTTAGCATCAGGCCTAGGATAGTGTTAGGGTTAGGGTTAGCATCAGCCCTAGGAGAGTGTTAGGGTTAGGGTTAGGGTTAGCATCAGCCGTAGGATAGTGTTAGGGTTAGGGTTAGCCTCAGCCCTAAGATAGTGTTAGAGTTAGGGTTAGGGTTAGCATCAGCCCTAGGATAGTGTTAGGGTTAGGGTTAGGGTTAGCATCAGCCCTTGGAGAGTGCTAGGGTTAGGGTTAGGGTTAAGGTTACCATCAGCCCTAGGATAGTGTTAGTGTTAGGGTTAGCATCAGCCCTAGGATAGTGTTAGAGTTAGGGTTAGCATCAGCAATAGGATAGTGTTAGGGTTAGGGTTAGGGTTAGCATCAGGCCTAGGATAGTGTTAGTGTTAGGGTTAGCATCAGCCCTAGGATAGTGTTAGGGTTAGGGTTAGGGTTAGCATCCGCCCTAGGATAATGTTAGGGTTAGGGTTAGGGTTAGCATCAGCCCTAGGATAGTGTTAGTGTTAGGGTTAGCATCAGCCCTAGGATAGTGTTAGTGTTAGGGTTAGGGTTAGCATCCGCCCTAGGTTAGTGTTAGGGTTAGGGTTAGGGTTAGCATCAGCCCTAGGATAGTGTTAGGGTTAGGGTTAACATAAACCCTAGGATAGAGTTAGGGTTAGGGTTAGGGTTATCATCAGGCCTAGGATAGTGTTACGGTTAGGGTTAGGGTTAGCATCAGTTCAAGGATAGTGTTAGGGTTAGCGTTAGGGTTAGCATCTGCCCTAGGATAGTGTTAGGGTTAGGGTTAGGGTTAGCATCAGCCCAAGGATAGTGTTAAGTTAGGGTTAGCATCAGCCCTAGGATAGTGTTAGGGTTAGGGTTAGGGTTAGCATCAGGCCCAGGATAGTGTTAGGGTTAGGGTTAGCATCAGCCCAAGGATAGTGTTAGGGTTAGGGTTAGTGTTAGCATCAGCCCTAGGATAGTGTTAGGGTTAGGGTTAGCATCAACCCTAGGATTGTGTTTGGGTTAGGGTTAGGGTTAGCATCAGCCCTAGGATAGTGTTAGAGTTAGGGTTAGGTTTAGCATCAGCCCTAGGATAGTGTTAGTGTTAGGGTTAGCATCAGCCCTAGGATAGTGTTAGGGTTAGGGTTAGGGTTAGCATCAGCCCTAGGATAGTGTTAGGGTTAGGGTTAGCATCAGCCCTGGGATAGTGTTAGGGTTAGTGTTAGGGTTAACATCAGCCCCAGGATAGTGTTAGGGTTAGGGTTAGCATCAGCCCTAGGTTAGTGTTAGGGTTAGGGTTAGGGTTAGCATCAGCCCTAGGATAGTGTTAGCGTTAGGGTTAGCATCATCCCTAGGATAGTGTTAGGGTTAGGGTTAGGGTTAGCATCAGCCCTAGGATAGTGTTAGGGTTAGGGTTAGCATCAACCCTAGGATAGTGTTAGGGTTAGGGTTAGGGATAGCATCAGCCCTAGGATAGTGTTAGGGTTAGGGTTAGCATCAGCCCTAGGATAGTGTTAGGGTTAGGGTTAGGGTTAGCATCAGCCCTAGGATAGTGTTACGGTTAGGGTTAGCATCAGCCCTAGGATAGTGTTAGAGTTAGGGTTAGGGTTAGCATCAGCCGTAGGATAGTGTTAGGGTTAGGGTTAGCCTCAGCCCTAAGATAGTGTTAGAGTTAGGGTTAGGGTTAGCATCAGCCCTAGGATAATGTTAGGGTTAGGGTTAGGGTTAGCATCAGCCCTAGGATAGTGTTAGTGTTAGGGTTAGCATCAGCCCTAGGATAGTGTTAGGGTTAGGGTTAGGGGTAGCATCCGCCCTAGGATAGTGTTAGGGTTAGGGTTATGGTTAGCCTCAGCCGTAGGATAGTGTTAGTGTTAGGGTTAACATAAACCCTAGGATAGTGTTAGGGTTAGGGTTAGGGTTATCATCAGGCCTAGGATAGTGTTAGGGTTAGGGTTAGGGTTAGCATCAGTTCAAGGATAGTGTTAGGGTTAGCGTTAGGGTTAGCATCTGCGCTAGGATATTGTTAGTGTTACGGTTAGGGTTAGCATCAGCCCAAGGATAGTGTTAGGGTTAGGGTTAGCATCAGCCCTAGGATAGTGTTAGGGTTAGGTTTAGGGTTAGCATCAGCCCCAGGATAGTGTTAGGGTTAGGGTTAGCATCAGCCCAAGGATAGTGTTAGGGTTAGGGTTAGGGTTAGCATCTGCCCTAGGATATTGTTAGGGTTAGGGTTAGGGTTAGCATCAGCCCAAGGATAGTGTTAGGGTTAGGGTTAGCATCAGCCCTAGGATAGTGTTAGGGTTAGGGTTAGGGTTAGGATCAGGCCCACGATACTGTTAGGGTTAGGGTTAGCTTCAGCCCAAGGATAGTGTTGTGGTTAGGGTTAGGGTTATCATCAGGCCTAGGATAGTGTTAGGGTTAGGTTTAGCATCAAACCTAGGATAGTGTTTGGGTTAGGGTTAGGGTTAGCATCAGCCCTAGGATAGTGTTAGGGTTAGGGTTAGCCTCAGCCCTAGGATAGTGTTAGGGTTAGGGATAGGGTTAGCATCAGGCCTAGGATAGTGTTAGGGTTAGGGTTAGGGATAGCATCAGCCCTAGGATAGTGTTAGGGTTAGGGTTAGCATCAGCCCTAGGATAGTGTCAGGGTTAGGGTTAGGGTTACCATCAGGCCTAGGATAGTGTTAGTGTTAGGGTTAGCATCACCTCTAGGATAGTGTTAGGGTTAGGGTTAGGGTTAGCATCAGCCCTAGGATAGTGTTAAGGTTAGGGTTATGGTTATCATCAGGCCTAGTATAGTATGAAGTCTAGGGTTAGCATCAGACGTAGGATAGTGTTAGGGTTAGGGTTAGGGTTAGCATCAGCCCTAGGATAGTGTTAGGGTTAGGGTTAGGGTTATCATCAGGCCTAGGATAGTGTTAGGTTTAGGGTTAGCATCAGCCCTAGGATAGTGTTAGGGTTAGGGTTAGGGTTAGCATCAGCCCTAGGATAGTGTTAGGGTTAGGGTTAGCATCAGGCCCAGGATAGTGTTAGGGTTAGGGTTAGCATCAGCCCAAGGGTAGTGTTAGGGTTAGGGTTAGGGTTAGCATCAGCCCTAGGATAGTGTTAGGGTTAGGGTTAGCATCAACCCTAGGATAGTGTTTGGGTTAGGGTTAGGGTTAGCATCAGCCCTAGGATAGTGTTAGGGTTAGGGTTAGGGTTAGCATCAGGCCTAGGATAGTGTTAGGGTTAGGGTTAGCATCAGCCCTAGGAGAGTGTTAGGGTTAGGGTTAGGGTTAGCATCAGCCGTAGGATAGTGTTAGGGTTAGGGTTAGCCTCAGCCCTAAGATAGTGTTAGAGTTAGGGTTAGGGTTAGCATCAGCCCTAGGATAGTGTTAGGGTTAGGGTTAGGGTTAGCATCAGCCCTTGGAGAGTGCTAGGGTTAGGGTTAGGGTTAAGGTTACCATCAGCCCTAGGATAGTGTTAGTGTTAGGGTTAGCATCAGCCCTAGGATAGTGTTAGCGTTAGGGTTAGCATCAGCCCTAGGATAGTGTTAGGGTTAGGGTTAGGGTTAGCATCAGGCCTAGGATAGTGTTAGTGTTAGGGTTAGCATCAGCCCTAGGATAGTGTTAGGGTTAGGGTTAGGGTTAGCATCCGCCCTAGGATAATGTTAGGGTTAGGGTTAGGGTTAGCATCAGCCCTAGGATAGTGTTAGTGTTAGGGTTAGCATCAGCCCTAGGATAGTGTTAGTGTTAGGGTTAGGGTTAGCATGCGCCCTAGGTTAGTGTTAGGGTTAGGGTTAGGGTTAGCATCAGCCCTAGGATAGTGTTAGGGTTAGGGTTAACATAAACCCTAGGATAGAGTTAGGGTTAGGGTTAGGGTTATCATCAGGCCTAGGATAGTGTTAGGGTTAGGGTTAGGGTTAGCATCAGTTCAAGGATAGTGTTAGGGTTAGCGTTAGGGTTAGCATCTGCCCTAGGATAGTGTTAGGGTTAGGGTTAGGGTTAGCATCAGCCCAAGGATAGTGTTAGGTTAGGGTTAGCATCAGCCCTAGGATAGTGTTAGGGTTAGGGTTAGGGTTAGCATCATGCCCAGGATAGTGTTAGGGTTAGGGTTAGCATCAGCCCAAGGATAGTGTTAGGGTTAGGGTTAGTGTTAGCATCAGCCCTAGGATAGTGTTAGGGTTAGGGTTAGCATCAGTTCAAGGATAGTGTTAGGGTTAGCGTTAGGGTTAGCATCTGCCCTAGGATAGTGTTAGGGTTAGGGTTAGGGTTAGCATCAGCCCAAGGATAGTGTTAGGTTAGGGTTAGCATCAGCCCTAGGATAGTGTTAGGGTTAGGGTTAGGGTTAGCATCATGCCCAGGATAGTGTTAGGGTTAGGGTTAGCATCAGCCCAAGGATAGTGTTAGGGTTAGGGTTAGTGTTAGCATCAGCCCTAGGATAGTGTTAGGGTTAGGGTTAGCATCAACCCTAGGATAGTGTTTGGGTTAGGGTTAGGGTTAGCATCAGCCCTAGGATAGTGTTAGAGTTAGGGTTAAGTTTAGCATCAGCCCTAGGATAGTGTTAGTGTTAGGGTTAGCATCAGCCCTAGGATAGTGTCAGTGTTAGGGTTAGGGTTAGCATCAGCCCTAGGATAGTGTTAGGGTTAGGGTTAGCATCAGCCTGGGATAGTGTTAGGGTTAGTGTTAGGGTTAACATCCGCCCCAGGATAGTGTTAGGGTTAGGGTTAGCATCAGCCCTAGGTTAGTGTTAGGGTTAGGGTTAGGGTTAGCATCAGCCCTAGGATAGTGTTAGCGTTAGGGTTAGCATCATCCCTAGGATAGTGTTAGGGTTAGGGTTAGGGTTAACATCAGCCCTAGGATAGTGTTAGGGTTAGGGTTAGCATCAGCCCTAGGATAGTGTTAGAGTTAGGGTTAGGGTTAGCATCAGCCGTAGGATAGTGTTAGGGTTAGGGTTAGCCTCAGCCCTAAGATAGTGTTAGAGTTAGGGTTAGGGTTAGCATCAGCCCTAGGATAATGTTAGGGTTAGGGTTAGGGTTAGCATCAGGCCTAGGATAGTGTTAGTGTTAGGGTTAGCATCAGCCCTAGGATAGTGTTAGGGTTAGGGTTAGGGGTAGCATCCGCCCTAGGATAGTGTTAGGGTTAGGGTTATGGTTAGCCTCAGCCGTAGGATAGTGTTAGTGTTAGGGTTAACATAAACCCTAGGATAGTGTTAGGGTTAGGGTTAGGGTTATCATCAGGCCTAGGATAGTGTTAGGGTTAGGGTTAGGGTTAGCATCAGTTCAAGGATAGTGTTAGGGTTAGCGTTAGGGTTAGCATCTGCCCTAGGATATTGTTAGTGTTAGGGTTAGGGTTAGCATCAGCCCAAGGATAGTGTTAGGGTTAGGGTTAGCAGCAGCCCTAGGATAGTGTTAGGGTTAGGGTTAGGGTTAGCATCAGGCCCAGGATAGTGTTAGGGTTAGGGTTAGCATCAGCCCAAGGATAGTGTTAGGGTTAGGGTTAGGGTTAGCATCTGCCCTAGGATATTGTTAGGGTTAGGGTTAGGGTTAGCATCAGCCCAAGGATAGTGTTAGGGTTAGGGTTAGCATCAGCCCTAGGATAGTGTTAGGGTTAGGGTTAGGGTTAGCATCAGGCCCACGATACTGTTAGGGTTAGGGTTAGCTTCAGCCCAAGGATAGTGTTGTGGTTAGGGTTAGGGTTATCATCAGGCCTAGGATAGTGTTAGGGTTAGGTTTAGCATCAAACCTAGGATAGTGTTTGGGTTATGGTTAGGGTTAGCATCAGCCCTAGGATAGTGTTAGGGTTAGGGTTAGCCTCAGCCCTAGGATAGTGTTAGGGTTAGGGATAGGGTTAGCATCAGGCCTAGGATAGTGTTAGGGTTAGGGTTAGGGTTAGCATCAGCCCTAGGATAGTGTTAGGGTTAGGGTTGGCATCAGCCCTAGGATAGTGTCAGGGTTAGGGTTAGGGTTACCATCAGGCCTAGGATAGTGTTAGTGTTAGGGTTAGCATCACCTCTAGGATAGTGTTAGGGTTAGGGTTAGGGTTAGCATCAGCCCTAGGACAGTGTTAAGGTTAGGGTTATGGTTATCATCAGGCCTAGTATAGTATGAGGTCTAGGGTTAGCATCAGACGTAGGATAGTGTTAGGGTTAGGGTTAGGGTTAGCATCAGCCCTAGGATAGTGTTAGGGTTAGGGTTAGGGTTATCATCAGGCCTAGGATAGTGTTAGGTTTAGGGTTAGCATCAGCCCTAGGATAGTGTTAGGGTTAGGGTTAGGGTTAGCATCAGCCCTAGGATAGTGTTAGGGTTAGGGTTAGCATCAGCCCTAGGATAGTGTTAGCGTTAGGGTTAGGGTTAGCATCAGGCCTAGGATAGTGTTAGGGTTAGGGTTAGCATCAGCCCTAGGAGAGTGTTAGGGTTAGGGTTAGGGTTAGCATCAGCCGTAGGATAGTGTTAGGGTTAGGGTTAGCCTCAGCCCTAAGATAGTGTTAGAGTTAGGTTTAGGGTTAGCATCAGCCCTAGGATACTGTTAGGGTTAGGGTTAGGGTTAGCATCAGCCCTAGGATAGTGTTAGGGTTAGGGTTAACATAAACCCTAGGATAGTGTTAGGGTTAGGGTTGGGGTTATCATCAGGCCTAGGATTGTGTTAGGGTTAGGGTTATGGTTAGCATCAGGCCTAGGATAGTGTTAGGGTTAGGGTTAGCATCAGCCCTAGGATAGTGTTAGGGTTAGGGTTAGGGTTAGCATCAGCCCTAGGATAGTGTTAGGGTTAGGGTTAGCATCAGCCCTAGGATAGTGTTAGGGTTAGGGTTAGGGTTAGCATCAGCCCTAGGATAGTGTTAGGGTTAGGGTTAGCATCAGCCCTAGGATAGTGTTAGGGTTAGGGTTAGGGTTAGCATCAGCCGCAGGATAGTGTTAGGGTTAGGGTTAGCCTCAGCCCTAGGATAGTGTTAGAGTTAGGGTTAGGGTTAGCATCAGCCCTAGGATAATGTTAGGGTTAGGGTTAGGGTTAGCATCAGCCCTAGGATAGTGTTAGTGTTAGGGTTAGCATCAGCCCTAGGATAGTGTTAGGGTTAGGGTTAGGGTTAGCATCAGCCCAAGGATAGTGTTAGGGTTAGGGTTAGCATCAGCCCTAGGATAGTGTTAGGGTTAGGGTTAGGGTTAGCATCAGGCCCAGGATAGTGTTAGGGTTAGGGTTAGCATCAGCCCAAGGATAGTGTTAGGGTTAGGGTTAGGGTTAGCATCAGCCCTAGGATAGTGTTAGGGTTAGGGTTAGCATCAACCCTAGGATTGTGTTTGGGTTAGGGTTAGGGTTAGCATCAGCCCTAGGATAGTGTTAGGGTTAGGGTTAGGGTTAGCATCAGCCCTAGGATAGTGTTACTGTTAGGGTTAGCATCAGCCCTAGGATAGTGTTAGGGTTAGGGTTAGGGTTAGCATCAGCCCTAGGATAGTGTTAGGGTTAGGGTTAGCATCAGCCCTAGGATAGTGTTATGGTTAGGGTTAGGGTTAGCATCAGCCCTAGGAGAGTGTTAGGGTTAGGGTTAGCATCAGCCCTAGGTTAGTGTTAGTGTTAGGGTTAGGGTTAGCATCAGCCCTAGGATAGTGTTAGTGTTAGGGTTAACATCAGCCCTAGGATAGTGTTAGGGTTAGGGTTAGGGCTAGCATCAGCCCTAGGATAGTGTTAGGGTTAGGGTTAGCATCAACCCTAGGATAGTGTTAGGGTTAGGGTTAAGGTTAGCATCAGCCCTAGGATAGTGTTAGGGTTAGGGTTAGCATCAGCCCTAGGATAGTGTTAGGGTTAGGGTTAACATAAACCCTAGGATAGTGTTAGGGTTAGGGTTAGGGTTATCATGAGGCCTAGGATAGTGTTAGGGTTAGGGTTGGGGTTAGCATCAGTTCAAGGATAGTTTTAGGGTTAGCGTTAGGGTTAGCATCAGCCCTAGGATAGTGTTAGGGTTAGGGTTAGGGTTAGCATCAGCCCTAGGATAGTGTTAGGGTTAGGGTTAGCATCAGCCCTAGGATAATGTTAGGGTTAGGGTAAGGGTTAGCATCAGCCCTAGGATAGTGTTAGTGTTAGGGTTAGCATCAGCCCTAGGATAGTGTTAGGGTTAGGGTTAGGGTTAGCATCCGCCCTAGGATAGTGTTAGGGTTAGGGTTAGGGTTAGCATCCGCCCTAGGATAGTGTTATTGTTAGGGTTAGTGTTAGCATCAGCCCTAGGATAGTGTTAGGGTTAGGGTTAACATAAACCCTAGGATAGTGTTAGGGTTAGGGTTAGGGTTATCATCAGGCCTAGGATAGAGTTAGGGTTAGGGTTAGGGTTATCATCAGGCCTAGGATAGTGTTAGGGTTAGGGTTAGCATCAGCCCTAGGATAGTGTTAGGGTTAGGGTTAGGGTTAGCATCAGCCCTAGGATAGTGTTAGGGTTAGGGTTAGCATCAGCCCTAGGATAGTGTTAGGGTTAGGGTTAGGGTTAGCATCAGGCCTAGTATAGTGTTAGGGTTAGGGTTAGCATCAGCCCTAGGAGAGTTTTAGGGTTAGGGTTATGGTTAGCATCAGCCTTAGGATAGTGTTAGGGTTAGGGTTAGCGTCAGCCCTAAGATAGTGTTAGAGTTAGGGTTACGGTTAGCATCAGCCCTAGGATAGTGTTAGGGTTAGGGTTAGGGTTAGCATCAGCCCTTGGAGAGTGTTAGGTTTAGGGTAAGGGTTACCATCAGCCCTAGGATAGTGTTAGTGTTAGGGTTAGCATCAGCCCTAGGATAGTGTTAGGGTTAGGGTTAGCATCAGCCCTAGGATAGTGTTAGGGTTAGGGTTAGGGTTAGCATCCGCCCTAGGATAATGTTAGGGTTAGGGTTAGGGTTAGCATCAGCCCTAGGATAGTGTTAGTGTTAGGGTTAGCATCAGCCCTAGGATAGTGTTAGGGTTAGGGTTAGGGTTAGCATCCGCCCTAGGTTAGTGTTAGGGTTAGGGTTAGGGTTAGCATCAGCCCTAGGATAGTGTTAGGGTTAGGGTTAACATAAACCCTAGGATAGTGTTAGGGTTAGGGTTAGGGTTATCATCAGGCCTAGGATAGTGTTAGGGTTATGGTTAGGGTTAGCATCAGTTCAAGGATAGTGTTAGGGTTAGCGTTAGGGTTAGCATCTGCCCTAGGATAGTGTTAGGGTTAGGGTTAGGGTTAGGATCAGCCCAAGGATAGTGTTAGGTTAGGGTTAGCATCAGCCCTAGGATAGTGTTAGGGTTAGGGTTAGGGTTAGCATCAGGCCCAGGATAGTGTTAGGGTTAGGGTTAACATCAGCCCAAGGATAGTGTTATTGTTAGGGTTAGTGTTAGCATCAGCCCTAGGATAGTGTTAGGGTTAGGGTTAGCATCAACCCTAGGATAGTGTTTGCGTTAGGGTTAGGGTTAGCATCAGCCCTAGGATAGTGTTAGGGTTAGGGTTAGGTTTAGCATCAACCCTAGGATAGTGTTAGTGTTAGGGTTAGCATCAGCCCTAGGATAGTGTTTGGGTTAGGGTTAGGGTTAGCATCAGCCCTAGGATAGTGTTAGGGTTAGGGTTAGCATCAGCCCTAGGATAGTGTTAGGGTTAGGGTTAGGGTTAACATCAGCCCCAGGACAGTGTTAGGGTTAGGGTTAGCATCAGCCCTAGGTTAGTGTTAGGGTTAGGGTTAGGGTTACCATCAGCCCTAGGATAGTGTTAGCGTTAGGGTTAGCATCAGCCCTAGGATAGTGTTAGGGTTAGGGTTAGGGTTAGCATCAGCCCTGGGATATTGTTAGGGTTAGGGTTAGCATCAACCCTAGGATAGTGTTAGGGTTAGGGTTAGGGTTAGCATCAGCCCTAGGATAGTGTTAGGGTTAGGGTTAGCATCAGCCCTAGGATAGTGTTAGGGTTAGGGTTAACATCAGCCCTAGGATAGTGTTAGGGTTAGGGTTAGGGTTAGCATCAGCCCTAGGATAGTGTTAGGGTTAGGGTTAGCTTCAGCCCTAGGATAGTGTTAGGGTTAGGGTTAGGGTTAGCATCAGCCCTTAGAGAGTGTTAGGGTTAGGGTTAGGGTTAGCATCAGCCCTAGGATAGTGTTAGTGTTAGGGTTAGCATCAGCCCTAGGATAGTGTTAGGGTTAGGGTTAGGGTTCGCATCCCCCCTAGGATAGTGTTAGGTTTAGGGTTAGGGTTAGCATCAGCCCTAGGATAGTGTTAGGGTTAGGGTTAACATAAACCCTAGGATAGTGTTAGGGTTAGGGTTAGGGTTATCATCAGGCCTAGGATAGTGTTAGGGTTAGGGTTAGGGTTAGCATCAGTTCAAGGATAATTTTAGGGTTAGCGTTAGGGTTAGCATCAGCCCTAGGATAGTGTTAGGGTTAGGGTTAGCGTTAGCATCAGCCCTAGGATAGTGTTAGGGTTAGGGTTAGCATCAGCCCTAGGATACTGTTAGGGTTAGGGTTAGGGTTATCATCAGGCCTAGGATAGTGTTAGGGTTAGGGTTAGCATCAGCCCTAGGATAGTGTTAGGGTTAGGGTTAGGGTTAGCATAAGCCCTAGGATAGTGTTAGGGTTAGGGTTAGCATCAGCCCTAGGATAGTGTTAGGGTTAGGGTTAGGGTTAGCATCAGCCCTAGGATAGTGTTAGGGTTAGGGATAGCATCAGCCCTAGGATAGTGTTAGGGTTAGGGTTAGGGTTAGCATCAGCCGTAGGATAGTGTTAGGGTTAGGGTTAGCCTCAGCCCTAAGATAGTGTTAGAGTTAGGGTTAGGGTTAGCATCAGCCCTAGGATAATGTTAGGGTTAGGGTTAGGGTTAGCATCCGCCCTAGGATAGTGTTAGTGTTAGGGTTAGCATCAGCCCTAGGATAGTGTTAGGGTTAGGGTTAGGGTTCGCATCCCCCCTAGGATAGTGTTAGGTTTAGGGTTAGGGTTAGCATCAGCCCTAGGATAGTGTTAGGGTTAGGGTTAACATAAACCCTAGGATAGTGTTAGGGTTAGGGTTAGGGTTATCATCAGGCCTAGGATAGTGTTAGGGTTAGGGTTGGGGTTAGCATCAGTTCAAGGATAGTTTTAGGGTTAGCGTTAGGGTTAGCATCAGCCCTAGGATAGTGTTAGGGTTAGGGTTAGGGTTAGCATCAGCCCTAGGATAGTGTTAGGGTTAGGGTTAGCATCAGCCCTAGGATAGTGTTAGGGTTAGGGTTAGGGTTAGCATCAGCCCTAGGATAGTGTTAGGGTTAGGGTTAGCATCAGCCCTAGGATAGTGTTAGGCGTAGGGTTAGGGTTAGCATCAGCCGTAGGATAGTGTTAGGGTTAGGGTTAGCCTCAGCCCTAAGATAGTGTTAGAGTTAGGGTTAGGGTTAGCATCAGCCCTAGGATAATGTTAGGGTTATGGTAAGGGTTAGCATCAGCCCTAGGATAGTGTTAGTGTTAGGGTTAGCATCAGCCCTAGAATAGTGTTAGGGTTAGGGTTAGGGTTAGCATCCGCCCTAGGATAGTGTTAGGGTTAGGGTTAGGTTTAGCATCCGCCCTAGGATAGTGTTAGGGTTAGGGTTAGGGTTAGCATCAGCCCTAGGATAGTGTTAGGGTTAGGGTTAGGGTTAGCATCAGCCCTAGGATAGTGTTAGTGTTAGGGTTAGCATCAGCCCTAGGATAGTGTTAGGGTTAGGGTTAGGGTTAGCATCCGCCCTAGGTTAGTGTTAGGGTTAGGGTTAGGGTTAGCATCAGCCCTAGGATAGTGTTAGGGTTAGGGTTAACATAAACCCTAGGATAGTGTTAGGGTTAGGGTTAGGGTTATCATCAGGCCTAGGATAGTGTTAGGGTTAGGGTTAGGGTTAGCATCAGTTCAAGGATAGTGTTAGGGTTAGCGTTAGGGTTAGCATCTGCCCTAGGATAGTGTTAGGGTTAGGGTTAGGGTTAGGATCAGCCCAAGGATAGTGTTAGGTTAGGGTTAGCATCAGCCCTAGGATAGTGTTAGGGTTAGGGTTAGTGTTAGCATCAGCCCTAGGATAGTGTTAGGGTTAGGGTTAGCATCAACCCTAGGATAGTGTTTGCGTTAGTGTTAGGGTTAGCATCAGCCCTAGGATAGTGTTTGGGTTAGGGTTAGGGTTAGCATCAGCCCTAGGATAGTGTTAGGGTTAGGGTTAGCATCAGCCCTAGGATAGTGTTAGGGTTAGGGTTAGGGTTAACATCAGCCCCAGGATAGTGTTAGGGTTAGGGTTAGCATCAGCCCTAGGTTAGTGTTAGGGTTAGGGTTAGGGTTACCATCAGCCCTAGGATAGTGTTAGCGTTAGGGTTAGCATCAGCCCTAGGATAGTGTTAGGGTTAGGGTTAGGGTTAGCATCAGCCCTAGGATATTGTTAGGGTTAGGGTTAGCATCAACCCTAGGATAGTGTTAGGGTTAGGGTTAGGGTTAGCATCAGCCCTAGGATAGTGTTAGGGTTAGGGTTAGCATCAGCCCTAGGATAGTGTTAGGGTTAGGGTTAACATCAGCCCTAGGATAGTGTTAGGGTTAGGGTTAGGGTTAGCATCAGCCCTAGGATAGTGTTAGGGTTAGGGTTAGCTTCAGCCCTAGGATAGTGTTAGGGTTAGGGTTAGGGTTAGCATCAGCCCTTAGAGAGTGTTAGGGTTAGGGTTAGGGTTAGCATCAGCCCTAGGATAGTGTTAGTGTTAGGGTTAGCATCAGCCCAAGGATAGTGTTAGGGTTAGGGTTAGGGTTCGCATCCCCCCTAGGATAGTGTTAGGTTTAGGCTTAGGGTTAGCATCAGCCCTAGGATAGTGTTAGGGTTAGGGTTAACATAAACCCTAGGATAGTGTTAGGGTTAGGGTTAGGGTTATCATCAGGCCTAGGATAGTGTTAGGGTTAGGGTTAGGGTTAGCATCAGTTCAAGGATAATTTTAGGGTTAGCGTTACGGTTAGCATCAGCCCTAGGATAGTGTTAGGGTTAGGGTTAGGGTTAGCATCAGCCCTAGGATAGTGTTAGGGTTAGGGTTAGCATCAGCCCTAGGATACTGTTAGGGTTAGGGTTAGGGTTATCATCAGGCCTAGGATAGTGTTAGGGTTAGGGTTAGCATCAGCCCTAGGATAGTGTTAGGGTTAGGGTTAGGGTTAGCATCAGCCCTAGGATAGTGTTAGGGTTAGGGTTAGCATCAGCCCTAGGATAGTGTTAGGGTTAGGGTTAGGGTTAGCATCAGCCGTAGGATAGTGTTAGGGTTAGGGTTAGCCTCAGCCCTAAGATAGTGTTAGAGTTAGGGTTAGGGTTAGCATCAGCCCTAGGATAATGTTAGGGTTAGGGTTAGGGTTAGCATCAGCCCTAGGATAGTGTTAGTGTTAGGGTTAGCATCAGCCCTAGGATAGTGTTAGGGTTAGGGTTAGGGTTCGCATCCCCCCTAGGATAGTGTTAGGTTTAGGGTTAGGGTTAGCATCAGCCCTAGGATAGTGTTAGGGTTAGGGTTAACATAAACCCTAGGATAGTGTTAGGGTTAGGGTTAGGGTTATCATCAGGCCTAGGATAGTGTTAGGGTTAGGGTTGGGGTTAGCATCAGTTCAAGGATAGTTTTAGGGTTAGCGTTAGGGTTAGCATCAGCCCTAGGATAGTGTTAGGGTTAGGGTTAGGGTTAGCATCAGCCCTAGGATAGTGTTAGGGTTAGGGTTAGCATCAGCCCTAGGATAGTGTTAGGGTTAGGGTTAGGGTTAGCATCAGCCCTAGGATAGTGTTAGGGTTAGGGTTAGCATCAGCCCTAGGATAGTGTTAGGGTTAGGGTTAGGGTTAGCATCAGCCCTAGGATAGTGTTAGGGTTAGGGTTAGCATCAGCCCTAGGATAGTGTTAAGCTTAGGGTTAGGGTTAGCATCAGCCGTAGGATAGTGTTAGGGTTAGGGTTAGCCTCAGCCCTAAGATAGTGTTAGAGTTAGGGTTAGGGTTAGCATCAGCCCTAGGATAATGTTAGGGTTAGGGTAAGGGTTAGCATCAGCCCTAGGATAGTGTTAGTGTTAGGGTTAGCATCAGCCCTAGGATAGTGTTAGGGTTAGGGTTAGGGTTAGCATCCGCCCTAGGATAGTGTTAGGGTTAGGGTTAGGGTTAGCATCCGCCCTAGGATAGTGTTAGGGTTAGGGTTAGTGTTAGCATCAGTTCTAGGATAGTGTTAGGGTTAGGGTTAACATAAACCCTAGGATAGTGTTAGGGTTAGGGTTAGGGTTATCATAAGGCCTAGGATAGAGTTAGGGTTAGGGTTAGGGTTATCATCAGGCCTAGGATAGTGTTAGGGTTAGGGTTAGCATCAGCCCTAGGATAGTGTTAGGGTTAGGGTTAGGGTTAGCATCAGCCCTAGGATAGTGTTAGGGTTAGGGTTAGCATCAGCCCTAGGATAGTGTTAGGGTTAGGGTTAGGGTTAGCATCAGGCCTAGGATAGTGTTACGGTTAGGGTTAGCATCACCCTAGGAGAGTTTTAGGGTTAGGGTTATGGTTAGCATCAGCCTTAGGATAGTGTTAGGGTTAGGGTTAGCGTCAGCCCTAAGATAGTGTTAGAGTTAGGGTTAGGGTTAGCATCAGCACTAGGATAGTGTTAGGGTTAGGGTTAGGGTTAGCATCAGCCCTTGGAGAGTGTTAGGGTTAGGGTTAGGGTTACCATCAGCCCTAGGATAGTGTTAGTGTTAGGGTTAGCATCAGCCCTAGGATAGTGTTAGGGTTAGGGTTAGCATCAGCCCTAGGATAGTGTTAGGGTTAGGGTTAGGGTTAGCATCCGCCCTAGGATAATGTTAGGGTTAGGGTTAGGGTTAGCATCAGCCCTAGGATAGTGTTAGTGTTAGGGTTAACATCAGCCCTAGGATAGTGTTAGGGTTAGGGTTAGGGCTAGCATCAGCCCTAGGATAGTGTTAGGGTTAGGGTTAGCATCAACCCTAGGATAGTGTTAGGGTTAGGGTTAAGGTTAGCATCAGCCCTAGGATAGTGTTAGGGTTAGGGTTAGCATCAGCCCTAGGATAGTGTTAGGGTTAGGGTTAGGGTTAGCATCAGCCCTTGGAGAGTGTTAGGGTTAGGGTTAGGGTTAGCATCAGCCCTAGGACAGTGTTAGTGTTAGGGTTAGCATCAGCCCTAGGATAGTGTTAGGGTTAGGGTTAGGGTTCGCATCCCCCCTAGGATAGTGTTAGGTTTAGGGTTAGGGTTAGCATCAGCCCTAGGATAGTGTTAGGGTTAGGGTTAACATAAACCCTAGGATAGTGTTAGGGTTAGGGTTAGGGTTATCATGAGGCCTAGGATAGTGTTAGGGTTAGGGTTGGGGTTAGCATCAGTTCAAGGATAGTTTTAGGGTTAGCGTTAGGCTTAGCATCAGCCCTAGGATAGTGTTAGGGTTAGGGTTAGGGTTAGCATCAGCCCTAGGATAGTGTTAGGGTTAGGGTTAGCATCAGCCCTAGGATAATGTTAGGGTTAGGGTAAGGGTTAGCACCAGCCCTAGGATAGTGTTAGTGTTAGGGTTAGCATCAGCCCTAGGATAGTGTTAGGGTTAGGGTTAGGGTTAGCATCCGCCCTAGGATAGTGTTAGGGTTAGGGTTAGGGTTAGCATCCGCCCTAGGATAGTGTTATTGTTAGGGTTAGTGTTAGCATCAGCCCTAGGATAGTGTTAGGGTTAGGGTTAACATAAACCCTAGGATAGTGTTAGGGTTAGGGTTAGGGTTATCATCAGGCCTAGGATAGAGTTAGGGTTAGGGTTAGGGTTATCATCAGGCCTAGGATAGTGTTAGGGTTAGGGTTAGCATCAGCCCTAGGATAGTGTTAGGGTTAGGGTTAGGGTTAGCATCAGCCCTAGGATAGTGTTAGGGTTAGGGTTAGCATCAGCCCTAGGATAGTGTTAGGGTTAGGGTTAGGGTTAGCATCAGGCCTAGTATAGTGTTAGGGTTAGGGTTAGCATCAGCCCTAGGAGAGTTTTAGGGTTAGGGTTATGGTTAGCATCAGCCTTAGGATAGTGTTAGGGTTAGGGTTAGCGTCAGCCCTAAGATAGTGTTAGAGTTAGGGTTACGGTTAGCATCAGCCCTAGGATAGTGTTAGGGTTAGGGTTAGGGTTAGCATCAGCCCTTGGAGAGTGTTAGGTTTAGGGTTAGGGTTACCATCAGCCCTAGGATAGTGTTAGTGTTAGGGTTAGCATCAGCCCTAGGATAGTGTTAGGGTTAGGGTTAGCATCAGCCCTAGGATAGTGTTAGGGTTAGGGTTAGGGTTAGCATCCGCCCTAGGATAATGTTAGGGTTAGGGTTAGGGTTAGCATCAGCCCTAGCATAGTGTTAGTGTTAGGGTTAGCATCAGCCCTAGGATAGTGTTAGGGTTAGGGTTAGGGTTAGCATCCGCCCTAGGTTAGTGTTAGGGTTAGGGTTAGGGTTAGCATCAGCCCTAGGATAGTGTTAGGGTTAGGGTTAACATAAACCCTAGGATAGTGTTAGGGTTAGGGTTAGGGTTATCATCAGGCCTAGGATAGTGTTAGGGTTATGGTTAGGGTTAGCATCAGTTCAAGGATAGTGTTAGGGTTAGCGTTAGGGTTAGCATCTGCCCTAGGATAGTGTTAGGGTTAGGGTTAGGGTTAGGATCAACCCAAGGATAGTGTTAGGTTAGGGTTAGCATCAGCCCTAGGATAGTGTTAGGGTTAGGGTTAGGGTTAGCATCAGGCCCAGGATAGTGTTAGGGTTAGGGTTAACATCAGCCCAAGGATAGTGTTATTGTTAGGGTTAGTGTTAGCATCAGCCCTAGGATAGTGTTAGGGTTAGGGTTAGCATCAACCCTAGGATAGTGTTTGCGTTAGGGTTAGGGTTAGCATCAGCCCTAGGATAGTGTTAGGGTTAGGGTTAGGTTTAGCATCAACCCTAGGATAGTGTTAGTGTTAGGGTTAGCATCAGCCCTAGGATAGTGTTTGGGTTAGGGTTAGGGTTAGCATCAGCCCTAGGATAGTGTTAGGGTTAGGGTTAGCATCAGCCCTAGGATAGTGTTAGGGTTAGGGTTAGGGTTAACATCAGCCCCAGGACAGTGTTAGGGTTAGGGTTAGCATCACCCTAGGTTAGTGTTAGGGTTAGGGTTAGGGTTACCATCAGCCCTAGGATAGTGTTAGCGTTAGGGTTAGCATCAGCCCTAGGATAGTGTTAGGGTTAGGGTTAGGGTTAGCATCAGCCCTGGGATATTGTTAGGGTTAGGGTTAGCATCAACCCTAGGATAGTGTTAGGGTTAGGGTTAGGGTTAGCATCAGCCCTAGGATAGTGTTAGGGTTAGGGTTAGCATCAGCCCTAGGATAGTGTTAGGGTTAGGGTTAACATCAGCCCTAGGATAGTGTTAGGGTTAGGGTTAGGGTTAGCATCAGCCCTAGGATAGTGTTAGGGTTAGGGTTAGCTTCAGCCCTAGGATAGTGTTAGGGTTAGGGTTAGGGTTAGTATCAGCCCTTAGAGAGTGTTAGGGTTAGGGTTAGGGTTAGCATCAGCCCTAGGATAGTGTTAGTGTTAGGGTTAGCATCAGCCCTAGGATAGTGTTAGGGTTAGGGTTAGGGTTCGCATCCCCCCAGGATAGTGTTAGGTTTAGGGTTAGGGTTAGCATCAGCCCTAGGATAGTGTTAGGGTTAGGGTTAACATAAACCCTAGGATAGTGTTAGGGTTAGGGTTAGGGTTATCATCAGGCCTAGGATAGTGTTAGGGTTAGGGTTAGGGTTAGCATCAGTTCAAGGATAATTTTAGGGTTAGCGTTAGGGTTAGCATCAGCCCTAGGATAATGTTAGGGTTAGGGTTAGGGTTAGCATCAGCCCTAGGATAGTGTTAGGGTTAGGGTTAGCATCAGCCCTAGGATACTGTTAGGGTTAGGGTTAGGCTTATCATCAGGCCTAGGATAGTGTTAGGGTTAGGGTTAGCATCAGCCCTAGGATAGTGTTAGGGTTAGGGTTAGGGTTAGCATAAGCCCTAGGATAGTGTTAGGGTTAGGGTTAGCATCAGCCCTAGGATAGTGTTAGGGTTAGGGTTAGGGTTAGCATCAGCCCTAGGATAGTGTTAGGGTTAGGGATAGCATCAGCCCTAGGATAGTGTTAGGGTTAGGGTTAGGGTTAGCATCAGCCGTAGGATAGTGTTAGGGTTAGGGTTAGCCTCAGCCCTAAGATAGTGTTAGAGTTAGGGTTAGGGTTAGCATCAGCCCTAGGATAATGTTAGGGTTAGGGTTAGGGTTAGCATCAGCCCTAGGATAGTGTTAGTGTTAGGGTTAGCATCAGCCCTAGGATAGTGTTAGGGTTAGGGTTAGGGTTCGCATCCCCCCTAGGATAGTGTTAGGTTTAGGGTTAGGGTTAGCATCAGCCCTAGGATAGTGTTAGGGTTAGGGTTAACATAAACCCTTGGATAGTGTTAGGGTTAGGGTTAGGGTTATCATCAGGCCTAGGATAGTGTTAGGGTTAGGGTTGGGGTTAGCATCAGTTCAAGGATAGTTTTAGGGTTAGCGTTAGGGTTAGCATCAGCCCTAGGATAGTGTTAGGGTTAGGGTTAGGGTTAGCATCAGCCCTAGGATAGTGTTAGGGTTAGGGTTAGCATCAGCCCTAGGATAGTGTTAGGGTTAGGGTTAGGGTTAGCATCAGCCCTAGGATAGTGTTAGGGTTAGGGTTAGCATCAGCCCTAGGATAGTGTT
This sequence comes from Lemur catta, assembly GCF_020740605.2. Classification (NCBI taxonomy): domain Eukaryota; kingdom Metazoa; phylum Chordata; class Mammalia; order Primates; family Lemuridae; genus Lemur; species Lemur catta. Next base: position 315,407 of record NW_025423852.1, on the reverse strand, counting down.
AGGCGTAGGGTTAGGGTTAGCATCAGCCGTAGGATAGTGTTAGGGTTAGGGTTAGCCTCAGCCCTAAGATAGTGTTAGAGTTAGGGTTAGGGTTAGCATCAGCCCTAGGATAATGTTAGGGTTATGGTAAGGGTTAGCATCAGCCCTAGGATAGTGTTAGTGTTAGGGTTAGCATCAGCCCTAGAATAGTGTTAGGGTTAGGGTTAGGGTTAGCATCCGCCCTAGGATAGTGTTAGGGTTAGGGTTAGGTTTAGCATCCGCCCTAGGATAGTGTTAGGGTTAGGGTTAGGGTTAGCATCAGCCCTAGGATAGTGTTAGGGTTAGGGTTAGGGTTAGCATCAGCCCTAGGATAGTGTTAGTGTTAGGGTTAGCATCAGCCCTAGGATAGTGTTAGGGTTAGGGTTAGGGTTAGCATCCGCCCTAGGTTAGTGTTAGGGTTAGGGTTAGGGTTAGCATCAGCCCTAGGATAGTGTTAGGGTTAGGGTTAACATAAACCCTAGGATAGTGTTAGGGTTAGGGTTAGGGTTATCATCAGGCCTAGGATAGTGTTAGGGTTAGGGTTAGGGTTAGCATCAGTTCAAGGATAGTGTTAGGGTTAGCGTTAGGGTTAGCATCTGCCCTAGGATAGTGTTAGGGTTAGGGTTAGGGTTAGGATCAGCCCAAGGATAGTGTTAGGTTAGGGTTAGCATCAGCCCTAGGATAGTGTTAGGGTTAGGGTTAGTGTTAGCATCAGCCCTAGGATAGTGTTAGGGTTAGGGTTAGCATCAACCCTAGGATAGTGTTTGCGTTAGTGTTAGGGTTAGCATCAGCCCTAGGATAGTGTTTGGGTTAGGGTTAGGGTTAGCATCAGCCCTAGGATAGTGTTAGGGTTAGGGTTAGCATCAGCCCTAGGATAGTGTTAGGGTTAGGGTTAGGGTTAACATCAGCCCCAGGATAGTGTTAGGGTTAGGGTTAGCATCAGCCCTAGGTTAGTGTTAGGGTTAGGGTTAGGGTTACCATCAGCCCTAGGATAGTGTTAGCGTTAGGGTTAGCATCAGCCCTAGGATAGTGTTAGGGTTAGGGTTAGGGTTAGCATCAGCCCTAGGATATTGTTAGGGTTAGGGTTAGCATCAACCCTAGGATAGTGTTAGGGTTAGGGTTAGGGTTAGCATCAGCCCTAGGATAGTGTTAGGGTTAGGGTTAGCATCAGCCCTAGGATAGTGTTAGGGTTAGGGTTAACATCAGCCCTAGGATAGTGTTAGGGTTAGGGTTAGCATCAGCCCTAGGATAGTGTTAGGGTTAGGGTTAGCTTCAGCCCTAGGATAGTGTTAGGGTTAGGGTTAGGGTTAGCATCAGCCCTTAGAGAGTGTTAGGGTTAGGGTTAGGGTTAGCATCAGCCCTAGGATAGTGTTAGTGTTAGGGTTAGCATCAGCCCAAGGATAGTGTTAGGGTTAGGGTTAGGGTTCGCATCCCCCCTAGGATAGTGTTAGGTTTAGGCTTAGGGTTAGCATCAGCCCTAGGATAGTGTTAGGGTTAGGGTTAACATAAACCCTAGGATAGTGTTAGGGTAAGGGTTAGGGTTATCATCAGGCCTAGGATAGTGTTAGGGTTAGGGTTAGGGTTAGCATCAGTTCAAGGATAATTTTAGGGTTAGCGTTACGGTTAGCATCAGCCCTAGGATAGTGTTAGGGTTAGGGTTAGGGTTAGCATCAGCCCTAGGATAGTGTTAGGGTTAGGGTTAGCATCAGCCCTAGGATACTGTTAGGGTTAGGGTTAGGGTTATCATCAGGCCTAGGATAGTGTTAGGGTTAGGGTTAGCATCAGCCCTAGCATAGTGTTAGGGTTAGGGTTAGGGTTAGCATCAGCCCTAGGATAGTGTTAGGGTTAGGGTTAGCATCAGCCCTAGGATAGTGTTAGGGTTAGGGTTAGGGTTAGCATCAGCCGTAGGATAGTGTTAGGGTTAGGGTTAGCCTCAGCCCTAAGATAGGGTTAGAGTTAGGGTTAGGGTTAGCATCAGCCCTAGGATAATGTTAGGGTTAGGGTTAGGGTTAGCATCAGCCCTAGGATAGTGTTAGTGTTAGGGTTAGCATCAGCCCTAGGATAGTGTTAGGGTTAGGGTTAGGGTTCGCATCCCCCCTAGGATAGTGTTAGGTTTAGGGTTAGGGTTAGCATCAGCCCTAGGATAGTGTTAGGGTTAGGGTTAACATAAACCCTAGGATAGTGTTAGGGTTAGGGTTAGGGTTATCATCAGGCCTAGGATAGTGTTAGTGTTAGGGTTGGGGTTAGCATCAGTTCAAGGATAGTTTTAGGGTTAGCGTTAGGGTTAGCATCAGCCCTAGGATAGTGTTAGGGTTAGGGTTAGGGTTAGCATCAGCCCTAGGATAGTGTTAGGGTTAGGGTTAGCATCAGCCCTAGGATAGTGTTAGGGTTAGGGTTAGGGTTAGCATCAGCCCTAGGATAGTGTTAGGGTTAGGGTTAGCATCAGCCCTAGGATAGTGTTAGGGTTAGGGTTAGGGTTAGCATCAGCCCTAGGATAGTGTTAGGGTTAGGGTTAGCAGCAGCCCTAGGATAGTGTTAGGCTTAGGGTTAGGGTTAGCATCAGCCGTAGGATAGTGTTAGGGTTAGGGTTAGCCTCAGCCCTAAGATAGTGTTAGAGTTAGGGTTAGGGTTAGCATCAGCCCTAGGATAATGTTAGGGTTAGGGTAAGGGTTAGCATCAGCCCTAGGATAGTGTTAGTGTTAGGGTTAGCATCAGCCCTAGGATAGTGTTAGGGTTAGGGTTAGGGTTAGCATCCGCCCTAGGATAGTGTTAGGGTTAGGGTTAGGGTTAGCATCCGCCCTAGGATAGTGTTAGGGTTAGGGTTAGTGTTAGCATCAGTCCTAGGATAGTGTTAGGGTTAGGGTTAACATAAACCCTAGGATAGTGTTAGGGTTAGGGTTAGGGTTATCATCAGGCCTAGGATAGAGTTAGGGTTAGGGTTAGGGTTATCATCAGGCCTAGGATAGTGTTAGGGTTAGGGTTAGCATCAGCCCTAGGATAGTGTTAGGGTTAGGGTTAGGGTTAGCATCAGCCCTAGGATAGTGTTAGGGTTAGGGTTAGCATCAGCCCTAGGATAGTGTTAGGGTTAGGGTTAGGGTTAGCATCAGGCCTAGGATAGTGTTACGGTTAGGGTTAGCATCACCCTAGGAGAGTTTTAGGGTTAGGGTTATGGTTAGCATCAGCCTTAGGATAGTGTTAGGGTTAGGGTTAGCGTCAGCCCTAAGATAGTGTTAGAGTTAGGGTTAGGGTTAGCATTAGCCCTAGGATAGTGTTAGGGTTAGGGTTAGGGTTAGCATCAGCCCTTGGAGAGTGTTAGGGTTAGGGTTAGGGTTACCATCAGCCCTAGGATAGTGTTAGTGTTAGGGTTAGCATCAGCCCTAGGATAGTGTTAGGGTTAGGGTTAGCATCAGCCCTAGGATAGTGTTAGGGTTAGGGTTAGGGTTAGCATCCGCCCTAGGATAATGTTAGGGTTAGGGTTAGGGTTAGCATCAGCCCTAGGATAGTGTTAGTGTTAGGGTTAGCATCAGCCCTAGGATAGTGTTAGGGTTAGGGTTAGGGTTAGCATCCGCCCTAGGTTAGTGTTAGGGTTAGGGTTAGGGTTAGCATCAGCCCTAGGATAGTGTTAGGGTTAGGGTTAACATAAACCCTAGGATAGTGTTAGGGTTAGGGTTAGGGTTATCATCAGGCCTAGGATAGTGTTAGGGTTAGGGTTAGGGTTAACATCAGTTCAAGGATAGTGTTAGGGTTAGCGTTAGGGTTAGCATCTGCCCTAGGATAGTGTTAGGGTTAGGGTTAGGGTTAGGATCAGCCCAAGGATAGTGTTAGGTTAGGGTTAGCATCAGCCCTAGGATAGTGTTAGGGTTAGGGTTAGGGTTAGCATCAGGCCCAGGATAGTGTTAGGGTTAGGGTTAGCATCAGCCCAAGGATAGTGTTATTGTTAGGGTTAGTGTTAGCATCAGCCCTAGGATAGTGTTAGGGTTAGGGTTAGCTTCAGCCCTAGGATAGTGTTAGGGTTAGGGTTAGGGTTAGCATCAGCCCTTAGAGAGTGTTAGGGTTAGGGTTAGGGTTAGCATCAGCCCTAGGATAGTGTTAGTGTTAGGGTTAGCATCAGCCCTAGGATAGTGTTAGGGTTAGGGTTAGGGTTCGCATCCCCCCTAGGATAGTGTTAGGTTTAGGGTTAGGGTTAGCATCAGCCCTAGGATAGTGTTAGGGTTAGGGTTAACATAAACCCTAGGATAGTGTTAGGGTTAGGGTTAGGGTTATCATCAGGCCTAGGATAGTGTTAGGGTTAGGGTTAGGGTTAGCATCAGTTCAAGGATAATTTTAGGGTTAGCGTTAGGGTTAGCATCAGCCCTAGGATAGTGTTAGGGTTAGGGTTAGGGTTAGCATCAGCCCTAGGATAGTGTTAGGGTTAGGGTTAGCATCAGCCCTAGGATACTGTTAGGGTTAGGGTTAGGGTTATCATCAGGCCTAGGATAGTGTTAGGGTTAGGGTTAGCATCAGCCCTAGGATAGTGTTAGGGTTAGGGTTAGGGTTAGCATCAGCCCTAGGATAGTGTTAGGGTTAGGGTTAGCATCAGCCCTAGGATAGTGTTAGGGTTAGGGTTAGCGTTAGCATCAGCCCTAGGATAGTGTTAGGGTTAGGGTTAGCATCAGCCCTAGGATAGTGTTAGGGTTAGGGTTAGGGTTAGCATCAGCCGTAGGATAGTGTTAGGGTTAGGGTTAGCCTCAGCCCTAAGATAGTGTTAGAGTTAGGGTTAGGGTTAGCATCAGCCCTAGGATAATGTTAGGGTTAGGGTTAGGGTTAGCATCAGCCCTAGGATAGTGTTAGTGTTAGGGTTAGCATCAGCCCTAGGATAGTGTTAGGGTTAGGGTTAGGGTTAGCATCCGCCCTAGGATAGTGTTAGGGTGAGGGTTAGGGTTAGCATCAGCCCTAGGACAGTGTTAGGGTTAGGGTTAACATAAACCCTAGGATAGTGTTAGGGTTAGGGTTAGGGTTATCATCAGGCCTAGGATAGTGTTAGGGTTAGGGTTAGGGTTAGCATCAGTTCAAGGATAGTGTTAGGGTTAGCGTTAGGGTTAGCATCTGCCCTAGGATAGTGTTAGGGTTAGGGTTAGGGTTAGCATCAGCCCAAGGATAGTGTTAGGGTTAGGGTTAGCATCAGCCCTAGGATAGTGTTAGGGTTAGGGTTAGGGTTAGCATCAGGCCCAGGATAGTGTTAGGGTTAGGGTTAGCATCAGCCCAAGGATAGTGTTAGGGTTAGGGTTAGGGTTAGCATCTGCCCTAGGATATTTTTAGGGTTAGGGTTAGGGTTAGCATCAGCCCAAGGATAGTGTTAGGGTTAGGGTTAGCATCAGCCCTAGGATAGTGTTAGGGTTAGGGTTAGGGTTAGCATCAGGCCCAGGATACTGTTAGGGTTAGGGTTAGCTTCAGCCCAAGGATAGTGTTAGGGTTAGGGTTAGGGTTATCATCAGGCCTAGGATAGTGTTAGGGTTAGGGTTAGCATCAAACCTAGGATAGTGTTTGGGTTAGGGTTAGGGTTAGCATCAGCCCAAGGATAGTGTTAGGGTTAGGGTTAGCCTCAGCCCTAGGAGAGTGTTAGGGTTAGGGATAGGGTTAGCATCAGGCCTAGGATAGTGTTAGGGTTAGGGTTAGGGTTAGCATCAGCCCTAGGATAGTGTTAGGGTTAGGGTTAGCATCAGCCCTAGGATAGTGTCAGGGTTAGGGTTAGGGTTATCATCAGGCGTAGGATAGTGTTAGGGTTAGGGTTAGCATCAGCTCTAGGATAGTGTTAGGGTTAGGGTTAGGGTTAGCATCAGCCCTAGGATAGTGTTAAGGTTAGGGTTATGGTTATCATCAGGCCTAGTATAGTGTGAGGTCTAGGGTTAGCATCAGACTTAGGATAGTGTTAGGGTTAGGGTTAGGGTTAGCATCAGCCCTAGGATAGTGTTAGGGTTAGGGTTAGCATCAGCCCTAGGATAGTGTTAGGGTTAGGGTTATCATCAGGCCTAGGATAGTGTTAGGGTTAGGGTTAGCATCAGCCCTAGGATAGTGTTAGGGTTAGGGTTAGGGTTAGCATCAGCCCTAGGATAGTGTTAGGGTTAGGGTTAGCATCAGCCCTAGGATAGTGTTAGGGTTAGGATTAGGGTTAGCATCAGGCCTAGGATAGTGTTAGGGTTAGGGTTAGCATCAGCCCTAGGAGAGTGTTAGGGTTAGGGTTAGGGTTAGCATCAGCCGTAGGATAGTGTTAGGGTTAGGGTTAGCCTCAGCCCTAAGATAGTGTTAGAGTTAGGGTTAGGGTTAGCATCAGCCCTAAGATAGTGTTAGAGTTAGGGTTAGGGTTAGCATCAGCCCTAGGATAGTGTTAGGGTTAGGGTTAGGGTTAGCATCAGCCCTTGGAGAGTGTTAGTGTTAGGGTTAGGGTTAGCATCAGCCCTAGGATAGTGTTAGTGTTAGGGTTAGCATCAGCCCTAGGATAGTGTTAGGGTTAGGGTTAGCATCAGCCCTAGGATAGTGTTAGGGTTAGGGTTAGGGTTAGCATCAGGCCTAGGATAGTGTTAGTGTTAGGGTTAGCATCAGCCCTAGGATAGTGTTAGGGTTAGGGTTAGGGTTAGCATCCGCCCTAGGATACTGTTAGGGTTAGGGTTAGGGTTAGCATCAGCCCTAGGATAGTGTTAGTGTTAGGGTTAGCATCAGCCCTAGGATAGTGTTAGGGTTAGGTTTAGGGTTAGCATCCGCCCTAGGTTAGTGTTAGGGTTAAGGTTAGTGTTAGCATCAGCCCTAGGATAGTGTTAGGGTTAGGGTTAGCTTCAGCCCTAGGATAGTGTTAGGGTTAGGGTTAGGGTTAGCATCAGCCCTTAGAGAGTGTTAGGGTTAGGGTTAGGGTTAGCATCAGCCCTAGGATAGTGTTAGTGTTAGGGTTAGCATCAGCCCAAGGATAGTGTTAGGGTTAGGGTTAGGGTTCGCATCCCCCCTAGGATAGTGTTAGGTTTAGGCTTAGGGTTAGCATCAGCCCTAGGATAGTGTTAGGGTTAGAGTTAACATAAACCCTAGGATAGTGTTAGGGTTAGGGTTAGGGTTATCATCAGGCCTAGGATAGTGTTAGGGTTAGGATTAGGGTTAGCATCAGTTCAAGGATAATTTTAGGGTTAGCGTTACGGTTAGCATCAGCCCTAGGATAGTGTTAGGGTTAGGGTTAGGGTTAGCATCAGCCCTAGGATAGTGTTAGGGTTAGGGTTAGCATCAGCCCTAGGATACTGTTAGGGTTAGGGTTAGGGTTATCATCAGGCCTAGGATAGTGTTAGGGTTAGGGTTAGCATCAGCCCTAGGATAGTGTTAGGGTTAGGGTTAGGGTTAGCATCAGCCCTAGGATAGTGTTAGGGTTAGGGTTAGCATCAGCCCTAGGATAGTGTTAGGGTTAGGGTTAGGGTTAGCATCAGCCGTAGGATAGTGTTAGGGTTAGGGTTAGCCTCAGCCCTAAGATAGTGTTAGAGTTAGGGTTAGGGTTAGCATCAGCCCTAGGATAATGTTAGGGTTAGGGTTAGGGTTAGCATCAGCCCTAGGATAGTGTTAGTGTTAGGGTTAGCATCAGCCCTAGGATAGTGTTAGGGTTAGGGTTAGGGTTCGCATCCCCCCTAGGATAGTGTTAGGTTTAGGGTTAGGGTTAGCATCAGCCCTAGGATAGTGTTAGGGTTAGGGTTAACATAAACCCTAGGATAGTGTTAGGGTTAGTGTTAGGGTTATCATCAGGCCTAGGATAGTGTTAGGGTTAGGGTTGGGGTTAGCATCAGTTCAAGGATAGTTTTAGGGTTAGCGTTAGGGTTAGCATCAGCCCTAGGATAGTGTTAGGGTTAGGGTTAGGGTTAGCATCAGCCCTAGGATAGTGTTAGGGTTAGGGTTAGCATCAGCCCTAGGATAGTGTTAGGGTTAGGGTTAGGGTTAGCATCAGCCCTAGGATAGTGTTAGGGTTAGGGTTAGCATCAGCCCTAGGATAGTGTTAGGGTTAGGGTTAGGGTTAGCATCAGCCCTAGGATAGTGTTAGGGTTAGGGTTAGCATCAGCCCTAGGATAGTGTTAGGCTTAGGGTTAGGGTTAGCATCAGCCGTAGGATAGTGTTAGGGTTAGGGTTAGCCTCAGCCCTAAGATAGTGTTAGAGTTAGGGTTAGGGTTAGCATCAGCCCTAGGATAATGTTAGGGTTAGGGTAAGGGTTAGCATCAGCCCTAGGATAGTGTTAGTGTTAGGGTTAGCATCAGCCCTAGGATAGTGTTAGGGTTAGGGTTAGGGTTAGCATCCGCCCTAGGATAGTGTTAGGGTTAGGGTTAGGGTTAGCATCCGCCCTAGGATAGTGTTAGGGTTAGGGTTAGTGTTAGCATCAGTCCTAGGATAGTGTTAGGGTTAGGGTTAACATAAACCCTAGGATAGTGTTAGGGTTAGGGTTAGGGTTATCATCAGGCCTAGGATAGAGTTAGGGTTAGGGTTAGGGTTATCATCAGGCCTAGGATAGTGTTAGGGTTAGGGTTAGCATCAGCCCTAGGATAGTGTTAGGGTTAGGGTTAGGGTTAGCATCAGCCCTAGGATAGTGTTAGGGTTAGGGTTAGCATCAGCCCTAGGATAGTGTTAGGGTTAGGGTTAGGGTTAGCATCAGGCCTAGGATAGTGTTACGGTTAGGGTTAGCATCACCCTAGGAGAGTTTTAGGGTTAGGGTTATGGTTAGCATCAGCCTTAGGATAGTGTTAGGGTTAGGGTTAGCGTCAGCCCTAAGATAGTGTTAGAGTTAGGGTTAGGGTTAGCATCAGCCCTAGGATAGTGTTAGGGTTAGGGTTAGGGTTAGCATCAGCCCTTGGAGAGTGTTAGGGTTAGGGTTAGGGTTACCATCAGCCCTAGGATAGTGTTAGTGTTAGGGTTAGCATCAGCCCTAGGATAGTGTTAGGGTTAGGGTTAGCATCAGCCCTAGGATAGTGTTAGGGTTAGGGTTAGGGTTAGCATCCGCCCTAGGATAATGTTAGGGTTAGGGTTAGGGTTAGCATCAGCCCTAGGATAGTGTTAGTGTTAGGGTTAGCATCAGCCCTAGGATAGTGTTAGGGTTAGGGTTAGGGTTAGCATCCGCCCTAGGTTAGTGTTAGGGTTAGGGTTAGGGTTAGCATCAGCCCTAGGATAGTGTTAGGGTTAGGGTTAACATAAACCCTAGGATAGTGTTAGGGTTAGGGTTAGGGTTATCATCAGGCCTAGGATAGTGTTAGGGTTAGGGTTAGGGTTAACATCAGTTCAAGGATAGTGTTAGGGTTAGCGTTAGGGTTAGCATCTGCCTTGGATAGTGTTAGGGTTAGGGTTAGGGTTAGGATCAGCCCAAGGATAGTGTTAGGTTAGGGTTAGCATCAGCCCTAGGATAGTGTTAGGGTTAGGGTTAGGGTTAGCATCAGGCCGAGGATAGTGTTAGGGTTAGGGTTAGCATCAGCCCAAGGATAGTGTTATTGTTAGGGTTAGTGTTAGCATCAGCCCTAGGATAGTGTTAGGGTTAGGGTTAGCTTCAGCCCTAGGATAGTGTTAGGGTTAGGGTTAGGGTTAGCATCAGCCCTTAGAGAGTGTTAGGGTTAGGGTTAGGGTTAGCATCAGCCCTAGGATAGTGTTAGTGTTAGGGTTAGCATCAGCCCTAGGATAGTGTTAGGGTTAGGGTTAGGGTTCGCATCCCCCCTAGGATAGTGTTAGGTTTAGGGTTAGGGTTAGCATCAGCCCTAGGATAGTGTTAGGGTTAGGGTTAACATAAACCCTAGGATAGTGTTAGGGTTAGGGTTAGGGTTATCATCAGGCCTAGGATAGTGTTAGGGTTAGGGTTAGGGTTAGCATCAGTTCAAGGATAATTTTAGGGTTAGCGTTAGGGTTAGCATCAGCCCTAGGATAGTGTTAGGGTTAGGGTTAGGGTTAGCATCAGCCCTAGGATAGTGTTAGGGTTAGGGTTAGCATCAGCCCTAGGATACTGTTAGGGTTAGGGTTAGGGTTATCATCAGGCCTAGGATAGTGTTAGGGTTAGGGTTAGCATCAGCCCTAGGATAGTGTTAGGGTTAGGGTTAGGGTTAGCATAAGCCCTAGGATAGTGTTAGGGTTAGGGTTAGCATCAGCCCTAGGATAGTGTTAGGGTTAGGGTTAGCGTTAGCATCAGCCCTAGGATAGTGTTAGGGTTAGGGTTAGCATCAGCCCTAGGATAGTGTTAGGGTTAGGGTTAGGGTTAGCATCAGCCGTAGGATAGTGTTAGGGTTAGGGTTAGCCTCAGCCCTAAGATAGTGTTAGAGTTAGGGTTAGGGTTAGCATCAGCCCTAGGATAATGTTAGGGTTAGGGTTAGGGTTAGCATCAGCCCTAGGATAGTGTTAGTGTTAGGGTTAGCATCAGCCCTAGGATAGTGTTAGGGTTAGGGTTAGGGTTAGCATCCGCCCTAGGATAGTGTTAGGGTGAGGGTTAGGGTTAGCATCAGCCCTAGGACAGTGTTAGGGTTAGGGTTAACATAAACCCTAGGATAGTGTTAGGGTTAGGGTTAGGGTTATCATCAGGCCTAGGATAGTGTTAGGGTTAGGGTTAGGGTTAGCATCAGTTCAAGGATAGTGTTAGGGTTAGCGTTAGGGTTAGCATCTGCCCTAGGATAGTGTTAGGGTTAGGGTTAGGGTTAGCATCAGCCCAAGGATAGTGTTAGGGTTAGGGTTAGCATCAGCCCTAGGATAGTGTTAGGGTTAGGGTTAGGGTTAGCATCAGGCCCAGGATAGTGTTAGGGTTAGGGTTAGCATCAGCCCAAGGATAGTGTTAGGGTTAGGGTTAGGGTTAGCATCTGCCCTAGGATATTTTTAGGGTTAGGGTTAGGGTTAGCATCAGCCCAAGGATAGTGTTAGGGTTAGGGTTAGCATCAGCCCTAGGCTAGTGTTAGGGTTAGGGTTAGGGTTAGCATCAGGCCCAGGATACTGTTAGGGTTAGGGTTAGCTTCAGCCCAAGGATAGTGTTAGGGTTAGGGTTAGGGTTATCATCAGGCCTAGGATAGTGTTAGGGTTAGGGTTAGCATCAAACCTAGGATAGTGTTTGGGTTAGGGTTAGGGTTAGCATCAGCCCAAGGATAGTGTTAGGGTTAGGGTTAGCCTCAGCCCTAGGAGAGTGTTAGGGTTAGGGATAGGGTTAGCATCAGGCCTAGGATAGTGTTAGGGTTAGGGTTAGGGTTAGCATCAGCCCTAGGATAGTGTTAGGGTTAGGGTTAGCATCAGCCCTAGGATAGTGTCAGGGTTAGGGTTAGGGTTATCATCAGGCCTAGGATAGTGTTAGGGTTAGGGTTAGCATCAGCTCTAGGATAGTGTTAGGGTTAGGGTTAGGGTTAGCATCAGCCCTAGGATAGTGTTAAGGTTAGGGTTATGGTTATCATCAGGCCTAGTATAGTGTGAGGTCTAGGGTTAGCATCAGACTTAGGATAGTGTTAGGGTTAGGGTTAGGGTTAGCATCAGCCCTAGGATAGTGTTAGGGTTAGGGTTAGCATCAGCCCTAGGATAGTGTTAGGGTTAGGGTTATCATCAGGCCTAGGATAGTGTTAGGGTTAGGGTTAGCATCAGCCCTAGGATAGTGTTAGGGTTAGGGTTAGGGTTAGCATCAGCCCTAGGATAGTGTTAGGGTTAGGGTTAGCATCAGCCCTAGGATAGTGTTAGGGTTAGGATTAGGGTTAGCATCAGGCCTAGGATAGTGTTAGGGTTAGGGTTAGCATCAGCCCTAGGAGAGTGTTAGGGTTAGGGTTAGGGTTAGCATCAGCCGTAGGATAGTGTTAGGGTTAGGGTTAGCCTCAGCCCTAAGATAGTGTTAGAGTTAGGGTTAGGGTTAGCATCAGCCCTAAGATAGTGTTAGAGTTAGGGTTAGGGTTAGCATCAGCCCTAGGATAGTGTTAGGGTTAGGGTTAGGGTTAGCATCAGCCCTTGGAGAGTGTTAGGGTTAGGGTTAGGGTTAGCATCAGCCCTAGGATAGTGTTAGTGTTAGGGTTAGCATCAGCCCTAGGATAGTGTTAGGGTTAGGGTTAGCATCAGCCCTAGGATAGTGTTAGGGTTAGGGTTAGGGTTAGCATCAGGCCTAGGATAGTGTTAGTGTTAGGGTTAGCATCAGCCCTAGGATAGTGTTAGGGTTAGGGTTAGGGTTAGCATCCGCCCTAGGATAATGTTAGGGTTAGGGTTAGGGTTAGCATCAGCCCTAGGATAGTGTTAGTGTTAGGGTTAGCATCAGCCCTAGGATAGTGTTAGGGTTAGGTTTAGGGTTAGCATCCGCCCTAGGTTAGTGTTAGGGTTAAGGTTAGTGTTAGCATCAGCCCTAGGATAGTGTTAGGGTTAGGGTTAACATAAACCCTAGGATAGTGTTAGGGTTAGGGTTATCATCAGGCCTAGGATAGTGTTAGGGTTAGGGTTAGGGTTAGCATCAGTTCAAGGATAGTGTTAGGGTTAGCGTTAGGGTTAGCATCTGCCCTAGGATAGTGTTAGGGTTAGGGTTAGGGTTAGCATCAGCCCAAGGATAGTGTTAGGTTAGGGTTAGCATCAGCCCTAGGATAGTGTTAGGGTTAGGGTTATGGTTAGCATCAGCCTTAGGATAGTGTTAGGGTTAGGGTTAGCGTCAGCCCTAAGATAGTGTTAGAGTTAGGGTTAGGGTTAGCATCAGCCCTAGGATAGTGTTAGGGTTAGGGTTAGGGTTAGCATCAGCCCTTGGAGAGTGTTAGGGTTAGGGTTAGGGTTACCATCAGCCCTAGGATAGTGTTAGTGTTAGGGTTAGCATCAGCCCTAGGATAGTGTTAGGGTTAGGGTTAGTATCAGCCCTAGGATAGTGTTAGGGTTAGGGTTAGGGTTAGCATCCGCCCTAGGATAATGTTAGGGTTAGGGTTAGGGTTAGCATCAGCCCTAGGATAGTGTTAGTGTTAGGGTTAGCATCAGCCCAAGGATAGTGTTAGGGTTAGGGTTAGCATCAGCCCTAGGATAGTGTTAGGGTTAGGGTTAGGGTTAGCATCAGGCCCAGGATACTGTTAGGGTTAGGGTTAGCTTCAGCCCAAGGATAGTGTTAGGGTTAGGGTTAGGGTTATCATCAGGCCTAGGATAGTGTTAGGGTTAGGGTTAGCATCAAACCTAGGATAGTGTTTGGGTTAGGGTTAGGGTTAGCATCAGCCCAAGGATAGTGTTAGGGTTAGGGTTAGCCTCAGCCCTAGGAGAGTGTTAGGGTTAGGGATAGGGTTAGCATCAGGCCTAGGATAGTGTTAGGGTTAGGGTTAGGGTTAGCATCAGCCCTAGGATAGTGTTAGGGTTAGGGTTAGCATCAGCCCTAGGATAGTGTCAGGGTTAGGGTTAGGGTTATCATCAGGCCTAGGATAGTGTTAGGGTTAGGGTTAGCATCAGCTCTAGGATAGTGTTAGGGTTAGGGTTAGGGTTAGCATCAGCCCTAGGATAGTGTTAAGGTTAGGGTTATGGTTATCATCAGGCCTAGTATAGTGTGAGGTCTAGGGTTAGCATCAGACTTAGGATAGTGTTAGGGTTAGGGTTAGGGTTAGCATCAGCCCTAGGATAGTGTTAGGGTTAGGGTTAGCATCAGCCCTAGGATAGTGTTAGGGTTAGGGTTATCATCAGGCCTAGGATAGTGTTAGGGTTAGGGTTAGCATCAGCCCTAGGATAGTGTTAGGGTTAGGGTTAGGGTTAGCATCAGCCCTAGGATAGTGTTAGGGTTAGGGTTAGCATCAGCCCTAGGATAGTGTTAGGGTTAGGATTAGGGTTAGCATCAGGCCTAGGATAGTGTTAGGGTTAGGGTTAGCATCAGCCCTAGGAGAGTGTTAGGGTTAGGGTTAGGGTTAGCATCAGCCGTAGGATAGTGTTAGGGTTAGGGTTAGCCTCAGCCCTAAGATAGTGTTAGAGTTAGGGTTAGGGTTAGCATCAGCCCTAAGATAGTGTTAGAGTTAGGGTTAGGGTTAGCATCAGCCCTAGGATAGTGTTAGGGTTAGGGTTAGGGTTAGCATCAGCCCTTGGAGAGTGTTAGGGTTAGGGTTAGGGTTAGCATCAGCCCTAGGATAGTGTTAGTGTTAGGGTTAGCATCAGCCCTAGGATAGTGTTAGGGTTAGGGTTAGCATCAGCCCTAGGATAGTGTTAGGGTTAGGGTTAGGGTTAGCATCAGGCCTAGGATAGTGTTAGTGTTAGGGTTAGCATCAGCCCTAGGATAGTGTTAGGGTTAGGGTTAGGGTTAGCATCCGCCCTAGGATAATGTTAGGGTTAGGGTTAGGGTTAGCATCAGCCCTAGGATAGTGTTAGTGTTAGGGTTAGCATCAGCCCTAGGATAGTGTTAGGGTTAGGTTTAGGGTTAGCATCCGCCCTAGGTTAGTGTTAGGGTTAAGGTTAGTGTTAGCATCAGCCCTAGGATAGTGTTAGGGTTAGGGTTAGCTTCAGCCCTAGGATAGTGTTAGGGTTAGGGTTAGGGTTAGCATCAGCCCTTAGAGAGTGTTAGGGTTAGGGTTAGGGTTAGCATCAGCCCTAGGATAGTGTTAGTGTTAGGGTTAGCATCAGCCCAAGGATAGTGTTAGGGTTAGGGTTAGGGTTCGCATCCCCCCTAGGATAGTGTTAGGTTTAGGCTTAGGGTTAGCATCAGCCCTAGGATAGTGTTAGGGTTAGGGTTAACATAAACCCTAGGATAGTGTTAGGGTTAGGGTTAGGGTTATCATCAGGCCTAGGATAGTGTTAGGGTTAGGGTTAGGGTTAGCATCAGTTCAAGGATAATTTTAGGGTTAGCGTTACGGTTAGCATCAGCCCTAGGATAGTGTTAGGGTTAGGGTTAGGGTTAGCATCAGCCCTAGGATAGTGTTAGGGTTAGGGTTAGCATCAGCCCTAGGATACTGTTAGGGTTAGGGTTAGGGTTATCATCAGGCCTAGGATAGTGTTAGGGTTAGGGTTAGCATCAGCCCTAGGATAGTGTTAGGGTTAGGGTTAGGGTTAGCATCAGCCCTAGGATAGTGTTAGGGTTAGGGTTAGCATCAGCCCTAGGATAGTGTTAGGGTTAGGGTTAGGGTTAGCATCAGCCGTAGGATAGTGTTAGGGTTAGGGTTAGCCTCAGCCCTAAGATAGTGTTAGAGTTAGGGTTAGGGTTAGCATCAGCCCTAGGATAATGTTAGGGTTAGGGTTAGGGTTAGCATCAGCCCCAGGATAGTGTTAGTGTTAGGGTTAGCATCAGCCCTAGGATAGTGTTAGGGTTAGGGTTAGGGTTCGCATCCCCCCTAGGATAGTGTTAGGTTTAGGGTTAGGGTTAGCATCAGCCCTAGGATAGTGTTAGGGTTAGGGTTAACATAAACCCTAGGATAGTGTTAGGGTTAGGGTTAGGGTTATCATCAGGCCTAGGATAGTGTTAGGGTTAGGGTTGGGGTTAGCATCAGTTCAAGGATAGTTTTAGGGTTAGCGTTAGGGTTAGCATCAGCCCTAGGATAGTGTTAGGGTTAGGGTTAGGGTTAGCATCAGCCCTAGGATAGTGTTAGGGTTAGGGTTAGCATCAGCCCTAGGATAGTGTTAGGGTTAGGGTTAGGGTTAGCATCAGCCCTAGGATAGTGTTAGGGTTAGGGTTAGCATCAGCCCTAGGATAGTGTTAGGGTTAGGGTTAGGGTTAGCATCAGCCCTAGGATAGTGTTAGGGTTAGGGTTAGCATCAGCCCTAGGATAGTGTTAGGCTTAGGGTTAGGGTTAGCATCAGCCGTAGGATAGTGTTAGGGTTAGGGTTAGCCTCAGCCCTAAGATAGTGTTAGAGTTAGGGTTAGGGTTAGCATCAGCCCTAGGATAATGTTAGGGTTAGGGTAAGGGTTAGCATCAGCCCTAGGATAGTGTTACTGTTAGGGTTAGCATCAGCCCTAGGATAGTGTTAGGGTTAGGGTTAGGGTTAGCATCCGCCCTAGGATAGTGTTAGGGTTAGGGTTAGGGTTAGCATCCGCCCTAGGATAGTGTTAGGGTTAGGGTTAGTGTTAGCATCAGTCCTAGGATAGTGTTAGGGTTAGGGTTAACATAAACCCTAGGATAGTGTTAGGGTTAGGGTTAGGGTTATCATCAGGCCTAGGATAGAGTTAGGGTTAGGGTTAGGGTTATCATCAGGCCTAGGATAGTGTTAGGGTTAGGGTTAGCATCAGCCCTAGGATAGTGTTAGGGTTAGGGTTAGGGTTAGCATCAGCCCTAGGATAGTGTTAGGGTTAGGGTTAGCATCAGCCCTAGGATAGTGTTAGGGTTAGGGTTAGGGTTAGCATCAGGCCTAGGATAGTGTTACAGTTAGGGTTAGCATCACCCTAGGAGAGTTTTAGGGTTAGGGTTATGGTTAGCATCAGCCTTAGGATAGTGTTAGGGTTAGGGTAAGCGTCAGCCCTAAGATAGTGTTAGAGTTAGGGTTAGGGTTAGCATCAGCCCTAGGATAGTGTTAGGGTTAGGGTTAGGGTTAGCATCAGCCCTTGGAGAGTGTTAGGGTTAGGGTTAGGGTTACCATCAGCCCTAGGATAGTGTTAGTGTTAGGGTTAGCATCAGCCCTAGGATAGTGTTAGGGTTAGGGTTAGCATCAGCCCTAGGATAGTGTTAGGGTTAGGGTTAGGGTTAGCATCCGCCCTAGGATAATGTTAGGGTTAGGGTTAGGGTTAGCATCAGCCCTAGGATAGTGTTAGTGTTAGGGTTAGCATCAGCCCTAGGATAGTGTTAGGGTTAGGGTTAGGGTTAGCATCCGCCCTAGGTTAGTGTTAGGGTTAGGGTTAGGGTTAGCATCAGCCCTAGGATAGTGTTAGGGTTAGGGTTAACATAAACCCTAGGATAGTGTTAGGGTTAGGGTTAGGGTTATCATCAGGCCTAGGATAGTGTTAGGGTTAGGGTTAGGGTTAACATCAGTTCAAGGATAGTGTTAGGGTTAGCGTTAGGGTTAGCATCTGCCCTAGGATAGTGTTAGGGTTAGGGTTAGGGTTAGGATCAGCCCAAGGATAGTGTTAGGTTAGGGTTAGCATCAGCCCTAGGATAGTGTTAGGGTTAGGGTTAGGGTTAGCATCAGGCCCAGGATAGTGTTAGGGTTAGGGTTAGCATCAGCCCAAGGATAGTGTTATTGTTAGGGTTAGTGTTAGCATCAGCCCTAGGATAGTGTTAGGGTTAGGGTTAGCTTCAGCCCTAGGATAGTGTTAGGGTTAGGGTTAGGGTTAGCATCAGCCCTTAGAGAGTGTTAGGGTTAGGGTTAGGGTTAGCATCAGCCCTAGGATAGTGTTAGTGTTAGGGTTAGCATCAGCCCTAGGATAGTGTTAGGGTTAGGGTTAGGGTTCGCATCCCCCCTAGGATAGTGTTAGGTTTAGGGTTAGGGTTAGCATCAGCCCTAGGATAGTGTTAGGGTTAGGGTTAACATAAACCCTAGGATAGTGTTAGGGTTAGGGTTAGGGTTATCATCAGGCCTAGGATAGTGTTAGGGTTAGGGTTAGGGTTAGCATCAGTTCAAGGATAATTTTAGGGTTAGCGTTAGGGTTAGCATCAGCCCTAGGATAGTGTTAGGGTTAGGGTTAGGGTTAGCATCAGCCCTAGGATAGTGTTAGGGTTAGGGTTAGCATCAGCCCTAGGATACTGTTAGGGTTAGGGTTAGGGTTATCATCAGGCCTAGGATAGTGTTAGGGTTAGGGTTAGCATCAGCCCTAGGATAGTGTTAGGGTTAGGGTTAGGGTTAGCATAAGCCCTAGGATAGTGTTAGTGTTAGGGTTAGCATCAGCCCTAGGATAGTGTTAGGGTTAGGGTTAGCGTTAGCATCAGCCCTAGGATAGTGTTAGGGTTAGGGTTAGCATCAGCCCTAGGATAGTGTTAGGGTTAGGGTTAGGGTTAGCATCAGCCGTAGGATAGTGTTAGGGTTAGGGTTAGCCTCAGCCCTAAGATAGTGTTAGAGTTAGGGTTAGGGTTAGCATCAGCCCTAGGATAATGTTAGGGTTAGGGTTAGGGTTAGCATCAGCCCTAGGATAGTGTTAGTGTTAGGGTTAGCATCAGCCCTAGGATAGTGTTAGGGTTAGGGTTAGGGTTAGCATCCGCCCTAGGATAGTGTTAGGGTGAGGGTTAGGGTTAGCATCAGCCCTAGGACAGTGTTAGGGTTAGGGTTAACATAAACCCTAGGATAGTGTTAGGGTTAGGGTTAGGGTTATCATCAGGCCTAGGATAGTGTTAGGGTTAGGGTTAGGGTTAGCATCAGTTCAAGGATAGTGTTAGGGTTAGCGTTAGGGTTAGCATCTGCCCTAGGATAGTGTTAGGGTTAGGGTTAGGGTTAGCATCAGCCCAAGGATAGTGTTAGGGTTAGGGTTAGCATCAGCCCTAGGATAGTGTTAGGGTTAGGGTTAGGGTTAGCATCAGGCCCAGGATAGTGTTAGGGTTAGGGTTAGCATCAGCCCAAGGATAGTGTTAGGGTTAGGGTTAGGGTTAGCATCTGCCCTAGGATATTTTTAGGGTTAGGGTTAGGGTTAGCATCAGCCCAAGGATAGTGTTAGGGTTAGGGTTAGCATCAGCCCTAGGATAGTGTTAGGGTTAGGGTTAGGGTTAGCATCAGGCCCAGGATACTGTTAGGGTTAGGGTTAGCTTCAGCCCAAGGATAGTGTTAGGGTTAGGGTTAGGGTTATCATCAGGCCTAGGATAGTGTTAGGGTTAGTGTTAGCATCAAACCTAGGATAGTGTTTGGGTTAGGGTTAGGGTTAGCATCAGCCCAAGGATAGTGTTAGGGTTAGGGTTAGCCTCAGCCCTAGGAGAGTGTTAGGGTTAGGGATAGGGTTAGCATCAGGCCTAGGATAGTGTTAGGGTTAGGGTTAGGGTTAGCATCAGCCCTAGGATAGTGTTAGGGTTAGGGTTAGCATCAGCCCTAGGATAGTGTCAGGGTTAGGGTTAGGGTTATCATCAGGCCTAGGATAGTGTTAGGGTTAGGGTTAGCATCAGCTCTAGGATAGTGTTAGGGTTAGGGTTAGGGTTAGCATCAGCCCTAGGATAGTGTTAAGGTTAGGGTTATGGTTATCATCAGGCCTAGTATAGTGTGAGGTCTAGGGTTAGCATCAGACTTAGGATAGTGTTAGGGTTAGGGTTAGGGTTAGCATCAGCCCTAGGATAGTGTTAGGGTTAGGGTTAGCATGAGCCCTAGGATAGTGTTAGGGTTAGGGTTATCATCAGGCCTAGGATAGTGTTAGGGTTAGGGTTAGCATCAGCCCTAGGATAGTGTTAGGGTTAGGGTTAGGGTTAGCATCAGCCCTAGGATAGTGTTAGGGTTAGGGTTAGCATCAGCCCTAGGATAGTGTTAGGGTTAGGATTAGGGTTAGCATCAGGCCTAGGATAGTGTTAGGGTTAGGGTTAGCATCAGCCCTAGGAGAGTGTTAGGGTTAGGGTTAGGGTTAGCATCAGCCGTAGGATAGTGTTAGGGTTAGGGTTAGCCTCAGCCCTAAGATAGTGTTAGAGTTAGGGTTAGGGTTAGCATCAGCCCTAAGATAGTGTTAGAGTTAGGGTTAGGGTTAGCATCAGCCCTAGGATAGTGTTAGGGTTAGGGTTAGGGTTAGCATCAGCCCTTGGAGAGTGTTAGGGTTAGGGTTAGGGTTAGCATCAGCCCTAGGATAGTGTTAGTGTTAGGGTTAGCATCAGCCCTAGGATAGTGTTAGGGTTAGGGTTAGGGTTAGCATCAGGCCTAGGATAGTGTTAGTGTTAGGGTTAGCATCAGCCCTAGGATAGTGTTAGGGTTAGGGTTAGGGTTAGCATCCGCCCTAGGATAATGTTAGGGTTAGGGTTAGGGTTAGCATCAGCCCTAGGATAGTGTTAGTGTTAGGGTTAGCATCAGCCCTAGGATAGTGTTAGGGTTAGGTTTAGGGTTAGCATCCGCCCTAGGTTAGTGTTAGGGTTAAGGTTAGTGTTAGCATCAGCCCTAGGATAGTGTTAGGGTTAGGGTTAACATAAACCCTAGGATAGTGTTAGGGTTAGGGTTATCATCAGGCCTAGGATAGTGTTAGGGTTAGGGTTAGGGTTAGCATCAGTTCAAGGATAGTGTTAGGGTTAGCGTTAGGGTTAGCATCTGCCCTAGGATAGTGTTAGGGTTAGGGTTAGGGTTAGCATCAGCCCAAGGATAGTGTTAGGTTAGGGTTAGCATCAGCCCTAGGATAGTGTTAGGGTTAGGGTTATGGTTAGCATCAGCCTTAGGATAGTGTTAGGGTTAGGGTTAGCGTCAGCCCTAAGATAGTGTTAGAGTTAGGGTTAGGGTTAGCATCAGCCCTAGGATAGTGTTAGGGTTAGGGTTAGGGTTAGCATCAGCCCTTGGAGAGTGTTAGGGTTAGGGTTAGGGTTACCATCAGCCCTAGGATAGTGTTAGTGTTAGGGTTAGCATCAGCCCTAGGATAGTGTTAGGGTTAGGGTTAGTATCAGCCCTAGGATAGTGTTAGGGTTAGGGTTAGGGTTAGCATCCGCCCTAGGATAATGTTAGGGTTAGGGTTAGGGTTAGCATCAGCCCTAGGATAGTGTTAGTGTTAGGGTTAGCATCAGCCCAAGGATAGTGTTAGGGTTAGGGTTAGGGTTAGCATCAGGCCCAGGATAGTGTTAGGGTTAGGGTTAGCATCAGCCCAAGGATAGTGTTATTGTTAGGGTTAGTGTTAGCATCAGCCCTAGGATAGTGTTAGGGTTAGGGTTAGCATCAACCCTAGGATAGTGTTTGCGTTAGGGTTAGGGTTAGCATCAGCCCTAGGATAGTGTTAGGGTTAGGGTTAGGTTTAGCATCAGCCCTAGGATAGTGTTAGTGTTAGGGTTAGCATCAGCCCTAGGATAGTGTTTGGGTTAGGGTTAGGGTCAGCATCAGCCCTAGGATAGTGTTAGGGTTAGGGTTAGCATCAGCCCTAGGATACTGTTAGGGTTAGGGTTAGGGTTAACATCAGCCCCAGGATAGTGTTAGGGTTAGGGTTAGCATCAGCCCTAGGTTAGTGTTAGGGTTAGGGTTAGGGTTACCATCAGCCCTAGGATAGTGTTAGCGTTAGGGTTAGCATCAGCCCTAGGATAGTGTTAGGGTTAGGGTTAGGGTTAGCATCAGCCCTAGGATAGTGTTAGGGTTAGGGTTAGCATCAACCCTAGGATAGAGTTAGGGTTAGGGTTAGGGTTAGCATCAGCCCTAGGATAGTGTTAGGGTTAGAGTTAACATCAGCCCTAGGATAGTGTTAGGGTTAGGGTTAACATCAGCCCTAGGATAGTGTTAGGGTTAGGGTTAGGGTTAGCATCAGCCCTAGGATAGTGTTAGGGTTAGGGTTAGCTTCAGCCCTAGGATAGTGTTAGGGTTAGGGTTAGGGTTAGCATCAGCCATTAGAGAGTGTTAGGGTTAGGGTTAGGGTTAGCATCAGCCCTAGGATAGTGTTAGTGTTAGGGTTAGCATCAGCCCTAGGATAGTGTTAGGGTTAGGGTTAGGGTTCGCATCCCCCCTAGGATAGTGTTAGGTTTAGGGTTAGGGTTAGCATCAGCCCTAGGATAGTGTTAGGGTTAGGGTTAACATAAACCCTAGGATACTGTTAGGGTTAGGGTTAGGGTTATCATCAGGCCTAGGATAGTGTTAGGGTTAGGGTTAGCATCAGCCCTAGGATAGTGTTAGGGTTAGGGTTAGGGTTAGCATAAGCCCTAGGATAGTGTTAGGGTTAGGGTTAGCATCAGCCCTAGGATAGTGTTAGGGTTAGGGTTAGGGTTAGCATCAGCCCTAGGACAGTGTTAGGGTTAGGGTTAGCATCAGCCCTAGGATAGTGTTAGGGTTAGGGTTAGGGTTAGCATCAGCCGTAGGATAGTGTTAGGGTTAGGGTTAGCCTCAGCCCTAAGATAGTGTTAGAGTTAGGGTTAGGGTTAGCATCAGCCCTAGGATAATGTTAGGGTTAGGGTTAGGGTTAGCATCAGCCCTAGGATAGTGTTAGTGTTAGGGTTAGCATCAGCCCTAGGATAGTGTTAGGGTTAGGGTTAGGGTTAGCATCCGCCCTAGGATAGTGTTAGGGTGAGGGTTAGGGTTAGCATCAGCCCTAGGACAGTGTTAGCGTTAGGGTTAACATAAACCCTAGGGTAGTGTTAGGGTTAGGGTTAGGGTTATCATCAGGCCTAGGATAGTGTTAGGGTTAGGGTTAGGGTTAGCATCAGTTCAAGGATAGTGTTAGGGTTAGCGTTAGGGTTAGCATCTGCCCTAGGATAGTGTTAGGGTTAGGGTTAGGGTTAGCATCAGCCCAAGGATAGTGTTAGGGTTAGGGTTAGCATCAGCCCTAGGATAGTGTTAGGGTTAGGGTTAGGGTTAGCATCAGGCCCAGGATAGTGTTAGGGTTAGGGTTAGCATCAGCCCAAGGATAGTGTTAGGGTTAGGGTTAGGGTTAGCATCTGCCCTAGGATATTTTTAGGGTTAGGGTTAGGGTTAGCATCAGCCCAAGGATAGTGTTAGGGTTAGGGTTAGCATCAGCCCTAGGATAGTGTTAGGGTTAGGGTTAGGGTTAGCATCAGGCCCAGGATACTGTTAGGGTTAGGGTTAGCTTCAGCCCAAGGATAGTGTTAGGGTTAGGGTTAGGGTTATCATCAGGCCTAGGATAGAGTTAGGGTTAGGGTTAGCATCAAACCTAGGATAGTGTTTGGGTTACGGTTAGGGTTAGCATCAGCCCAAGGATAGTGTTAGGGTTAGGGTTAGCCTCAGCCCTAGGAGAGTGTTAGGGTTAGGGATAGGGTTAGCATCAGGCCTAGGATAGTGTTAGGGTTAGGGTTAGGGTTAGCATCAGCCCTAGGATAGTGTTAGGGTTAGGGTTAGCATCAGCCCTAGGATAGTGTCAGGGTTAGGGTTAGGGTTATCATCAGGCCTAGGATAGTGTTAGGGTTAGGGTTAGCATCAGCTCTAGGATAGTGTTAGGGTTAGGGTTAGGGTTAGCATCAGCCCTAGGATAGTGTTAAGGTTAGGGTTATGGTTATCATCAGGCCTAGTATAGTGTGAGGTCTAGGGTTAGCATCAGACTTAGGATAGTGTTAGGGTTAGGGTTAGGGTTAGCATCAGCCCTAGGATAGTGTTAGGGTTAGGGTTAGCATCAGCCCTAGGATAGTGTTAGGGTTAGGGTTATCATCAGGCATAGGATAGTGTTAGGGTTAGGGTTAGCATCAGCCCTAGGATAGTGTTAGGGTTAGGGTTAGGGTTAGCATCAGCCCTAGGATAGTGTTAGGGTTAGGGTTAGCATCAGCCCTAGGATAGTGTTAGGGTTAGGATTAGGGTTAGCATCAGGCCTAGGATAGTGTTAGGGTTAGGGTTAGCATCAGCCCTAGGAGAGTGTTAGGGTTAGGGTTAGGGTTAGCATCAGCCGTAGGATAGTGTTAGGGTTAGGGTTAGCCTCAGCCCTAAGATAGTGTTAGAGTTAGGGTTAGGGTTAGCATCAGCCCTAAGATAGTGTTAGAGTTAGGGTTATTGTTAGCATCAGCCCTAGGATAGTGTTAGGGTTAGGGTTAGGGTTAGCATCAGCCCTTGGAGAGTGTTAGGGTTAGGGTTAGGGTTAGCATCAGCCCTAGGATAGTGTTAGTGTTAGGGTTAGCATCAGCCCTAGGATACTGTTAGGGTTAGGGTTAGCATCAGCCCTAGGATAGTGTTAGGGTTAGGGTTAGGGTTAGCATCAGGCCTAGGATAGTGTTAGTGTTAGGGTTAGCATCAGCCCTAGGATAGTGTTAGGGTTAGGGTTAGGGTTAGCATCCGCCCTAGGATAATGTTAGGGTTAGGGTTAGGGTTAGCATCAGCCCTAGGATAGTGTTAGTGTTAGGGTTAGCATCAGCCCTAGGATAGTGTTAGGGTTAGGTTTAGGGTTAGCATCCGCCCTAGGTTAGTGTTAGGGTTAAGGTTAGTGTTAGCATCAGCCCTAGGATAGTGTTAGGGTTAGGGTTAACATAAACCCTAGGATAGTGTTAGGGTTAGGGTTATCATCAGGCCTAGGATAGTGTTAGGGTTAGGGTTAGGGTTAGCATCAGTTCAAGGATAGTGTTAGGGTTAGCGTTAGGGTTAGCATCTGCCCTAGGATAGTGTTAGGGTTAGGGTTAGGGTTAGCATCAGCCCAAGGATAGTGTTAGGTTAGGGTTAGCATCAGCCCTAGGATAGTGTTAGGGTTAGGGTTATGGTTAGCATCAGCCTTAGGATAGTGTTAGGGTTAGGGTTAGCGTCAGCCCTAAGATAGTGTTAGAGTTAGGGTTAGGGTTAGCATCAGCCCTAGGATAGTGTTAGGGTTAGGGTTAGGGTTAGCATCAGCCCTTGGAGAGTGTTAGGGTTAGGGTTAGGGTTACCATCAGCCCTAGGATAGTGTTAGTGTTAGGGTTAGCATCAGCCCTAGGATAGTGTTAGGGTTAGGGTTAGCATCAGCCCTAGGATAGTGTTAGGGTTAGGGTTAGGGTTAGCATCCGCCCTAGGATAATGTTAGGGTTAGGGTTAGGGTTAGCATCAGCCCTAGGATAGTGTTAGTGTTAGGGTTAGCATCAGCCCAAGGATAGTGTTAGGGTTAGGGTTAGGGTTAGCATCCGCCCTAGGTTAGTGTTAGGGTTAGGGTTAGTGTTAGCATCAGCCCTAGGATAGTGTTAGTGTTAGGGTTAACATAAACCCTAGGATAGTGTTAGGGTTAGGGTTAGGGTTATCATCAGGCCTAGGATAGTGTTAGGGTTAGGGTTAGGGGTAGCATCAGTTCAAGGATAGTGTTAGGGTTAGCGTTAGGGTTAGCATCTGCCCTAGGATAGTGTTAGGGTTAGGGTTAGGGTTAGCATCAGCCCAAGGATAGTGTTAGGTTAGGGTTAGCATCAGCCCTAGGATAGTGTTAGGGTTAGGGTTAGGGTTAGCATCAGGCCCAGGATAGTGTTAGGGTTAGGGTTAGCATCAGCCCAAGGATAGTGTTATTGTTAGGGTTAGTGTTAGCATCAGCCCTAGGATAGTGTTAGGGTTAGGGTTAGCATCAACCCTAGGATAGTGTTTGCGTTAGGGTTAGGGTTAGCATCAGCCCTAAGATAGTGTTAGAGTTAGGGTTAGGGTTAGCATCAGCCCTAGGATAGTGTTAGGGTTAGGGTTAGGGTTAGCATCAGCCCTTGGAGAGTGTTAGGGTTAGGGTTAGGGTTAGCATCAGCCCTAGGATAGTGTTAGTGTTAGGGTTAGCATCAGCCCTAGGATAGTGTTAGGGTTAGGGTTAGCATCAGCCCTAGGATAGTGTTAGGGTTAGGGTTAGGGTTAGCATCAGGCCTAGGATAGTGTTAGTGTTAGAGTGAGCATAAGCCCTAGGATAGTGTTAGGGTTAGGGTTAGGGTTAGCATCCGCCCTAGGATAATGTTAGGGTTAGGGTTAGGGTTAGCATCAGCCCTAGGATAGTGTTAGTGTTAGGGTTAGCATCAGCCCTAGGATAGTGTTAGGGTTAGGTTTAGGGTTAGCATCCGCCCTAGGTTAGTGTTAGGGTTAAGGTTAGTGTTAGCATCAGCCCTAGGATAGTGTTAGGGTTAGGGTTAACATAAACCCTAGGATAGTGTTAGGGTTAGGGTTATCATCAGGCCTAGGATAGTGTTAGGGTTAGGGTTAGGGTTAGCATCAGTTCAAGGATAGTGTTAGGGTTAGCGTTAGGGTTAGCATCTGCCCTAGGATAGTGTTAGGGTTAGGGTTAGGGTTAGCATCAGCCCAAGGATAGTGTTAGGTTAGGGTTAGCATCAGCCCTAGGATAGTGTTAGGGTTAGGGTTATGGTTAGCATCAGCCTTAGGATAGTGTTAGGGTTAGGGTTAGCGTCAGCCCTAAGATAGTGTTAGAGTTAGGGTTAGGGTTAGCATCAGCCCTAGGATAGTGTTAGGGTTAGGGTTAGGGTTAGCATCAGCCCTTGGAGAGTGTTAGGGTTAGGGTTAGGGTTACCATCAGCCCTAGGATAGTGTTAGTGTTAGGGTTAGCATCAGCCCTAGGATAGTGTTAGGGTTAGGGTTAGCATCAGCCCTAGGATAGTGTTAGGGTTAGGGTTAGGGTTAGCATCCGCCCTAGGATAATGTTAGGGTTAGGGTTAGGGTTAGCATCAGCCCTAGGATAGTGTTAGTGTTAGGGTTAGCATCAGCCCTAGGATAGTGTTAGGGTTATGGTTAGGGTTAGCATCCGCCCTAGGTTAGTGTTAGGGTTAGGGTTAGGGTTAGCATCAGCCCTAGGATAGTGTTAGTGTTAGGGTTAACATAAACCCTAGGATAGTGTTAGGGTTAGGGTTAGGGTTATCATCAGGCCTAGGATAGTGTTAGGGTTAGGGTTAGGGTTAGCATCAGTTCAAGGATAGTGTTAGGGTTAGCGTTAGGGTTAGCATCTGCCCTAGGATAGTGTTAGGGTTAGGGTTAGGGTTAGCATCAGCCCAAGGATAGTGTTAGGTTAGGGTTAGCATCAGCCCTAGGATAGTGTTAGGGTTAGGGTTAGGTTTAGCATCAGGCCCAGGATAGTGTTAGGGTTAGGGTTAGCATCAGCCCAAGGATAGTGTTATTGTTAGGGTTAGTGTTAGCATCAGCCCTAGGATAGTGTTAGGGTTAGGGTTAGCATCAACCCTAGGATAGTGTTTGCGTTAGGGTTAGGGTTAGCATCAGCCCTAGGATAGTGTTAGGGTTAGGGTTAGGTTTAGCATCAGCCCTAGGATAGTGTTAGTGTTAGGGTTAGCATCAGCCCTAGGATAGTGTTTGGGTTAGGGTTAGGGTCAGCATCAGCCCTAGGATAGTGTTAGGGTTAGGGTTAGCATCAGCCCTAGGATAGTGTTAGGGTTAGGGTTAGGGTTAACATCAGCCCCAGGATAGTGTTAGGGTTAGGGTTAGCATCAGCCCTAGGTTAGTGTTAGGGTTAGGGTTAGGGTTACCATCAGCCCTAGGATAGTGTTAGCGTTAGGGTTAGCATCAGCCCTAGGATAGTGTTAGGGTTAGGGTTAGGGTTAGCATCAGCCCTAGGATAGTGTTAGGGTTAGGGTTAGCATCAACCCTAGGATAGTGTTAGGGTTAGGGTTAGGGTTAGCATCAGCCCTAGGATAGTGTTAGGGTTAGGGTTAGCATCAGCCCTAGGATAGTGTTAGGGTTAGGGTTAACATCAGCCCTAGGATAGTGTTAGGGTTAGGGTTAGGGTTAGCATCAGCCCTAGGATAGTGTTAGGGTTAGGGTTAGCTTCAGCCCTAGGATAGTGTTAGGGTTAGGGTTAGGGTTAGCATCAGCCATTAGAGAGTGTTAGGGTTAGGGTTAGGGTTAGCATCAGCCCTAGGATAGTGTTAGTGTTAGGGTTAGCATCAGCCCTAGGATAGTGTTAGGGTTAGGGTTAGGGTTCGCATCCCCCCTAGGATAGTGTTAGGTTTAGGGTTAGGGTTAGCATCAGCCCTAGGATCGTGTTAGGGTTAGGGTTAACATAAACCCTAGGATAGTGTTAGGGTTAGGGTTAGGGTTATCATCAGGCCTAGGATAGTGTTAGGGTTAGGGTTAGGGTTAGCATCAGTTCAAGGATAATTTTAGGGTTAGCGTTAGGGTTAGCATCAGCCCTAGGATAGTGTTAGGGTTAGGGTTAGGGTTAGCATCAGCCCTAGGATAGTGTTAGGGTTAGGGTTAGCATCAGCCCTAGGATAGTGTTAGGGTTAGGGTTAGGGTTAGCATCAGCCCTAGGATAGTGTTAGGGTTAGGGTTAGCATCAGCCCTAGGATAGTGTTAGGGTTAGGGTTAGGGTTAGCATCAGCCGTAGGATAGTGTTAGGGTTAGGTTTAGCCTCAGCCCTAAGATAGTGTTAGAGTTAGGGTTAGGGTTAGCATCAGCCCTAGGATAATGTTAGGGTTAGGGTTAGGGTTAGCATCAGCCCTAGGATAGTGTTAGTGTTAGGGTTAGCATCAGCCCTAGGATAGTGTTAGGGTTAGGGTTAGGGTTAGCATCCGCCCTAGGATAGTGTTAGGGTGAGGGTTAGGGTTAGCATCAGCCCTAGGATAGTGTTAGGGTTAGGGTTAACATAAACCCTAGGATAGTGTTAGGGTTAGTGTTAGGGTTATCATCAGGCCTAGGATAGTGTTAGGGTTAGGGTTAGGGTTAGCATCAGTTGAAGGATAGTGTTAGGGTTAGCGTTAGGGTTAGCATCTGCCCTAGGATAGTGTTAGGGTTAGGGTTAGGGTTAGCATCAGCCCAAGGATAGTGTTAGGGTTAGGGTTAGCATCAGCCCTAGGATAGTGTTAGGGTTAGGGTTAGGGTTAGCATCAGGCCCAGGATAGTGTTAGGGTTAGGGTTAGCATCAGCCCAAGGATAGTGTTAGGGTTAGGGTTAGGGTTAGCATCTGCCCTAGTATATTTTTAGGGTTAGGGTTAGGGTTAGCATCAGCCCAAGGATAGTGTTTGGGTTAGGGTTAGCATCAGCCCTAGGATAGTGTTAGGGTTAGGGTTAGGGTTAGCATCAGGCCCAGGATACTGTTAGGGTTAGGGTTAGCTTCAGCCCAAGGATAGTGTTAGGGTTAGGGTTAGGGTTATCATCAGGCCTAGGATAGTGTTAGGGTTAGGGTTAGCATCAAACCTAGGATAGTGTTTGGGTTAGGGTTAGGGTTAGCATCAGCCCAAGGATAGTGTTAGGGTTAGGGTTAGCCTCAGCCCTAGGAGAGTGTTAGGGTTAGGGATAGGGTTAGCTTCAGGCCTAGGATAGTGTTAGGGTTAGGGTTAGGGTTAGCATCAGCCCTAGGATAGTGTTAGGGTTAGGGTTAGCATCAGCCCTGGGATAGTGTCAGGGTTGGGGTTAGGGTTATCATCAGGCCTAGGATAGTGTTAGGGTTAGGGTTAGCATCAGCTCTAGGATAGTGTTAGGGTTAGGGTTAGATTAACATCAGCCCTAGGATAGTGTTAAGGTTAGGGTTATGGTTATCATCAGACCTAGTATAGTGTGAGGTCTAGGGTTAGCATCAGACTTCGGATAGTGTTAGGGTTAGGGTTAGGGTTAGCATCAGCCCTAGGATAGTGTTAGGGTTAGGGTTAGCATCAGCCCTAGGATAGTGTTAGGGTTAGGGTTAGGGTTATCATCAGGCCTAGGATAGTGTTAGGGTTAGGGTTAGCATCAGCCCTAGGATAGTGTTAGGGTTAGGGTTAGGGTTAGCATCAGCCCTAGGATAGTGTTAGGGTTAGGGTTAGCATCAGCCCTAGGATAGTGTTAGGGTTAGGATTAGGGTTAGCATCAGGCCTAGGATAGTGTTAGGGTTAGGGTTAGCATCAGCCCTAGGAGAGTGTTAGGGTTAGGGTTAGGGTTAGCATCAGCCGTAGGATAGTGTTAGGGTTAGGGTTAGCCTCAGCCCTAAGATAGTGTTAGAGTTAGGGTTAGGGTTAGCATCAGCCCTAAGATAGTGTTAGAGTTAGGGTTAGGGTTAGCATCAGTCCTAGGATAGTGTTAGGGTTAGGGTTAGGGTTAGCATCAGCCCTTGGAGAGTGTTAGGGTTAGGGTTAGGGTTAGCATCAGCCCTAGGATAGTGTTAGTGTTAGGGTTAGCATCAGCCCTAGGATAGTGTTAGGGTTAGGGTTAGCATCAGCCCTAGGATAGTGTTAGGGTTAGGGTTAGGGTTAGCATCAGGCCTAGGATAGTGTTAGTGTTAGGGTTAGCATCAGCCCTAGGATAGTGTTAGGGTTAGGGTTAGGGTTAGCATCCGCCCTAGGATAATGTTATTGTTAGGGTTAGGGTTAGCATCAGCTCTAAGATAGTGTTAGTGTTAGGGTTAGCATCAGCCCTAGGATAGTGTTAGGGTTAGGTTTAGGGTTAGCATCCGCCCTAGGTTAGTGTTAGGGTTAAGGTTAGTGTTAGCATCAGCCCTAGGATAGTGTTAGGGTTAGGGTTAACATAAACCCTAGGATAGTGTTAGGGTTAGGGTTAGGGTTATCATCAGGCCTAGGATAGTGTTAGGGTTAGGGTTAGGGTTAGCATCAGTTCAAGGATAGTGTTAGGGTTAGCGTTAGGGTTAGCATCTGCCCTAGGATAGTGTTAGGGTTAGGGTTAGGGTTAGCATCAGCCCAAGGATAGTGTTAGGTTAGGGTTAGCATCAGCCCTAGGATAGTGTTAGGGTTAGGGTTAGGGTTAGCATCAGGCCCACGACAGTGTTAGGGTTAGGGTTAGCATCAGCCCAAGGATAGTGTTAGGGTTAGGGTTAGTGTTAGCATAAGCCCTAGGATAGCGTTAGGGTTAGGGTTAGCATCAACCCTAGGATAGTGTTTGGGTTAGGGTTAGGGTTAGCATCAGCCCTAGGATAGTGTTAGGGTTAGGGTTAGGGTTAGCATCAGCCCTAGGATAGTGTTAGTGTTAGGGTTAGCATCAGCCCTAGGATAGTGTTAGTGTTAGGGTTAGGGTTAGCATCAGCCCTAGGATAGTGTTAGGGTTAGGGTTAGCATCAGCCCTAGGATAGTGTTAGGGTTAGGGTTAGGGTTAACATCAGCCCCAGGATAGTGTTAGGGTTAGGGTTAGCATCAGCCCTAGGTTAGTGTTAGGGTTAGGGTTAGGGTTAGCATCAGCCCTAGGATAGTGTTAGCGTTAGGGTTAGCATCAGCCCTAGGATAGTGTTAGGGTTAGGGTTAGGGTTAGCATCAGCCCTAGGATAGTGTTAGGGTTAGGGTTAGCATCAACCCTAGGATAGTGGTAGGGTTAGGGTTAGGGTTAGCATCAGCCCTAGGATAGTGTTAGGGTTAGGGTTAGCATCAGCCCTAGGATAGTGTTAGGGTTAGGGTTAGGGTTAGGGTTAGCATCAGCCCTTGGAGAGTGTTAGGGTTAGGGTTAGGGTTAGCATCAGCCCTAGGATAGTGTTAGTGTTAGGGTTAGCATCAGCCCTAGGATAGTGTTAGGGTTAGGGTTAGGGTTAGCATCCGCCCTAGGATAGTGTTAGGTTTAGGGTTAGGGTTAGCATCAGCCCTAGGATAGTGTTAGGGTTAGGGTTAACATAAACCCTAGGATAGTGTTAGGGTTAGGGTTAGGGTTATCATCAGGCCTAGGATAGTGTTAGGGTTAGGGTTAGGGTTAGCATCAGTTCAAAGATAGTGTTAGGGTTAGCGTTAGGGTTAGCATCAGCCCTAGGATAGTGTTAGGGTTAGGGTTAGGGTTAGCATCAGCCCTAGGATAGTGTTAGGGTTAGGGTTAGCATCAGCCCTAGGATAGTGTTAGGGTTAGGGTTAGGGTTATCATCAGGCCTAGGATAGTGTTAGGGTTAGGGTTAGCATCAGCCCTAGGATAGTGTTAGGGTTAGGGTTAGGGTTAGCATCAGCCCTAGGATAGTGTTAGTGTTAGGGTTAGCCTCAGCCCCAGGAGAGTGTTAGGGTTAGGGATAGGGTTAGCATCAGGCCTAGGATAGTGTTAGGGTTAGGGTTAGGGTTAGCATCATCCCTAGGATACTGTTAGGGTTAGGGTTAGCATCAGGCCTAGGATAGTGTTAGGTTTAGGGTTAGCATCAGCCCTAGGATAGTGTTAGGGTTCGGGTTAGGGTTAGCATCAGCCCTAGGATAGTGTTAGGGTTAGGGTTACCATCTGCCCTAGGATAGTGTTAGGGTTAGGGTTAGGGTTAGCATCAGCCCTAGGATAGGGTTAGGTTTAGGGTTAGCATCAGACCTAGGATAGTGTTAGGGTTAGGGTTAGGGTTAGCATCAGCCCTAGGATAGTGTAAGTGTTAGGGTTAGGGTTAGCATCAGGCCTAGGATAGTGTTAGGGTTAGGGTTAGCATCAGCCCTAGGATAGTGTTAGGGTTAGGGTTAGGGTTAGCATCAGCCCTAGGATAGTGTTAGGGTTAGGGTTAGGGTTACCATCAGCCCTAGGATAGTATTAGCGTTAGGGTTAGCATCAGCCCTAAGATAGTGTTAGGGTTAGGGTTAGGGTTAGCATCAGCCCTATAATAGTGTTTGGCTTAGGGTTAGGGTTAGCATCAGCCCTAGGATTGTGTTAGTGTTAGGGTTAGCATCAGCCCTAGGATAGTGTTAGGGTTAGGGTTAGGGTTAGCATCCGCCCTAGGATAGTGTTAGGGTTAGTGTTAGGGTTAGCATCACCCCTAGGATAGTGTTAGGGTTAAGGTTAACATAAACCCTAGGATAGTGTTAGGGTTAGGGTTAGGGTTATCATGAGGCCTAGGATAGTGTTAGGGTTAGGGTTAGGGTTAGCATCAGTACAAGGATAGTGTTAGGCTTAGCGTTAGCGTTAGCATCAGCCCTAGGATAGTGTTAGGGTTAGGGTTAGGGTTAGCATCAGCCCTAGGATAGTGTTAGTGTTAGGGGTAGCATCAGCCCTAGCATAGAGTTAGGGTTACCGTTAGGTTTAGCATCCGCCCTAGGATAGTGTTAGGGTTAGGGTTAGGGTTAGCATCAGCCCTTGGAGAGTGTTAGGGTTAGGGTTAGGGTTACCATCAGCCCTAGGATAGTGTTAGTGTTAGGGTTAGCATCAGCCCTAGGATAGTGTTAGGGTTAGGGTTAGCATCAGCCCTAGGATAGTGTTAGGGTTAGGGTTAGGGTTAGCATCCGCCCTAGGATAATGTTAGGGTTAGGGTTAGGGTTAGCATCAGCCCTAGGATAGTGTTAGTGTTAGGGTTAGCATCAGCCCTAGGATAGTGTTAGGGTTAGGGTTAGGGTTAGCATCCGCCCTAGGTTAGTGTTAGGGTTAGGGTTAGGGTTAGCATCAGCCCTAGGATAGTGTTAGTGTTAGGGTTAACATAAACCCTAGGATAGTGTTAGGGTTAGGGTTAGGGTTATCATCAGGCCTAGGATAGTGTTAGGGTTAGGGTTAGGGTTAGCATCAGTTCAAGGATAGTGTTAGGGTTAGCGTTAGGGTTAGCATCTGCCCTAGGATAGTGTTAGGGTTAGGGTTAGGGTTAGCATCAGCCCAAGGATAGTGTTAGGTTAGGGTTAGCATCAGCCCTAGGATAGTGTTAGTGTTAGGGTTAGGGTTAGCATCAGGCCCAGGATAGTGTTAGGGTTAGGGTTAGCATCAGCCCAAGGATAGTGTTATTGTTAGGGTTAGTGTTAGCATCAGCCCTAGGATAGTGTTAGGGTTAGGGTTAGCATCAACCCTAGGATAGTGTTTGCGTTAGTGTTAGGGTTAGCATCAGCCCTAGGATAGTGTTAGGGTTAGGGTTAGGTTTAGCATCAGCCCTAGGATAGTGTTAGTGTTAGGGTTAGCATCAGCCCTAGGATAGTGTTTGGGTTAGGGTTAGGGTCAGCATCAGCCCTAGGATAGTGTTAGGGTTAGGGTTAGCATCAGCCCTAGGATAGTGTTAGGGTTAGGGTTAGGGTTAACATCAGCCCCAGGATAGTGTTAGGGTTAGGGTTAGCATCAGCCCTAGGTTAGTGTTAGGGTTAGGGTTAGGGTTACCATCAGCCCTAGGATAGTGTTAGCGTTAGGGTTAGCATCAGCCCTAGGATAGTGTTAGGGTTAGGGTTAGGGTTAGCATCAGCCCTAGGATAGTGTTAGGGTTAGGGTTAGCATCAACCCTAGGATAGTGTTAGGGTTAGGGTTAGGGTTAGCATCAGCCCTAGGATAGTGTTAGGGTTAGGGTTAGCATCAGCCCTAGGATAGTGTTAGGGTTAGGGTTAACATCAGCCCTAGGATAGTGTTAGGGTTAGGGTTAGGGTTAGCATCAGCCCTAGGATAGTGTTAGGCTTAGGGTTAGCTTCAGCCCTAGGATAGTGTTAGGGTTAGGGTTAGGGTTAGCATCAGCCATTAGAGAGTGTTAGGGTTAGGGTTAGGGTTAGCATCAGCCCTAGGATAGTGTTAGTGTTAGGGTTAGCATCAGCCCTAGGATAGTGTTAGGGTTAGGGTTAGGGTTCGCATCCCCCCTAGGATAGTGTTAGGTTTAGGGTTAGGGTTAGCATCACCCTAGGATAGTGTTAGGGTTAGGGTTAACATAAACCCTAGGATAGTGTTAGGGTTAGGGTTAGGGTTATCATCAGGCCTAGGATAGTGTTAGTGTTAGGGTTAGGGTTAGCATCAGTTCAAGGATAATTTTAGGGTTAGCGTTAGGGTTAGCATCAGCCCTAGGATAGTGTTAGGGTTAGGGTTAGGGTTAGCATCAGCCCTAGGATAGTGTTAGGGTTAGGGTTAGCATCAGCCCTAGGATAGTGTTAGGGTTAGGGTTAGGGTTATCATCAGGCCTAGGATAGTGTTAGGGTTAGGGTTAGCATCAGCCCTAGGATAGTGTTAGGGTTAGGGTTAGGGTTAGCATAAGCCCTAGGATAGTGTTAGGGTTAGGGTTAGCATCAGCCCTAGGATAGTGTTAGGGTTAGGGTTAGGGTTAGCATCAGCCCTAGGATAGTGTTAGGGTTAGGGTTAGCATCAGCCCTAGGATAGTGTTAGGGTTAGGGTTAGGGTTATCATCAGCCGTAGGATAGTGTTAGGGTTAGGGTTAGCCTCAGCCCTAAGATAGTGTTAGAGTTAGGGTTAGGGTTAGCATCAGCCCTAGGATAATGTTAGGGTTAGGGTTAGGGTTAGCATCAGCCCTAGGATAGTGTTAGTGTTAGGGTTAGCATCAGCCCTAGGATAGTGTTAGGGTTAGGGTTAGGGTTAGCATCCGCCCTAGGATAGTGTTAGGGTGAGGGTTAGGGTTAGCATCAGCCCTAGGATAGTGTTAGGGTTAGGGTTAACATAAACCCTAGGATAGTGTTAGGGTTAGGGTTAGGGTTAGCATCTGCCCTAGGATAGTGTTAGGGTTAGGGTTAGGGTTAGCATCAGCCCAAGGATAGTGTTAGGGTTAGGGTTAGCATCAGCCCAAGGATAGTGTTAGGGTTAGGGTTAGGGTTAGCATCTGCCCTAGGATATTTTTAGGGTTAGGGTTAGGGTTAGCATCAGCCCAAGGATAGTGTTAGGGTTAGGGTTAGCATCAGCCCTAGGATAGTGTTAGGGTTAGGGTTAGGGTTAGCATCAGGCCCAGGATACTGTTAGGGTTAGGGTTAGCTTCAGCCCAAGGATAGTGTTAGGGTTAGGGTTAGGGTTATCATCAGGCCTAGGGTAGTGTTAGGGTTAGGGTTAGCATCAAACCTAGGATAGTGTTTGGGTTAGGGTTAGGGTT
This sequence comes from Lemur catta, assembly GCF_020740605.2. Classification (NCBI taxonomy): domain Eukaryota; kingdom Metazoa; phylum Chordata; class Mammalia; order Primates; family Lemuridae; genus Lemur; species Lemur catta. Next base: position 280,414 of record NW_025423852.1, on the reverse strand, counting down.
AGCATCAGCCCAAGGATAGTGTTAGGGTTAGGGTTAGCCTCAGCCCTAGGAGAGTGTTAGGGTTAGGGATAGGGTTAGCTTCAGGCCTAGTATAGTGTTAGGGTTAGGGTTAGGGTTAGCATCAGCCCTAGGATAGTGTTAGGGTTAGGGTTAGCATCAGCCCTAGGATAGTGTTAGGGTTAGGGTTAGGGTTATCATCAGGCCTAGGATAGTGTTAGGGTTAGGGTTAGCATCAGCCCTAGGATAGTGTTAGGGTTAGGGTTAGGGTTAGCATCAGCCCTAGGATAGTGTTAGGGTTAGGGTTAGCATCAGCCCTAGGATAGTGTTAGGGTTAGGATTAGGGTTAGCATCAGGCCTAGGATATTGTTAGGGTTAGGGTTAGCATCAGCCCTAGGAGAGTGTTATTGTTAGGGTTAGGGTTAGCATCAGCGGTAGGATACTGTTAGGGTTAGGGTTAGCCTCAGCCCTAAGATAGTGTTAGAGTTAGGGTTAGGGTTAGCATCAGCCCTAAGATAGTGTTAGAGTTAGGGTTAGGGTTAGCATCAGCCCTAGGATAGTGTTAGGGTTAGGGTTAGGGTTAGCATCAGCCCTTGGAGAGTGTTAGGGTTAGGGTTAGGGTTAGCATCAGCCCTAGGATAGTGTTAGTGTTAGGGTTAGCATCAGCCCTAGGATAGTGTTAGGGTTAGGGTTAGCATCAGCCCTAGGATAGTGTTAGGGTTAGGGTTAGGGTTAGCATCAGGCCTAGGATAGTGTTAGTGTTAGGGTTAGCATCAGCCCTAGGATAGTGTTAGGGTTAGGGTTAGGGTTAGCATCCGCCCTAGGATAATGTTAGGGTTAGGGTTAGGGTTAGCATCAGCCCTAGGATAGTGTTAGTGTTACGGTTAGCATCAGCCCTAGGATAGTGTTAGGGTTAGGTTTAGGGTTAGCATCCGCCCTAGGTTAGTGTTAGGGTTAAGGTTAGTGTTAGCATCAGCCCTAGGATAGTGTTAGGGTTAGGGTTAACATAAACCTTAGGATAGTGTTAGGGTTAGGGTTAGGGTTATCATCAGGCCTAGGATAGTGTTAGGGTTAGGGTTAGGGTTAGCATCAGTTCAAGGATAGTGTTAGGGTTAGCGTTAGGGTTAGCATCTGCCCTAGGATAGTGTTAGGGTTAGGGTTAGGGTTAGCATCAGCCCAAGGATAGTGTTAGGTTAGGGTTAGCATCAGCCCTAGGATAGTGTTAGGGTTAGGGTTAGGGTTAGCATCAGGCCCACGACAGTGTTAGGGTTAGGGTTAGCATCAGCCCAAGGATAGTGTTAGGGTTAGGGTTAGTGTTAGCATAAGCCCTAGGATAGTGTTAGGGTTAGGGTTAGCATCAACCCTAGGATAGTGTTTGGGTTAGGGTTAGGTTTAGCATCAGCCCTAGGATAGTGTTAGTGTTAGGGTTAGGGTTAGCATCAGCCCTAGGATAGTGTTAGGGTTAGGGTTAGCATCAGCCCTAGGATAGTGTTAGGGTTAGGGTTAGGGTTAACATCAGCCCCAGGATAGTGTTAGGGTTAGGGTTAGCATCAGCCCTAGGTTAGTGTTAGGGTTAGGGTTAGGGTTAGCATCAGCCCTAGGATAGTGTTAGCGTTAGGGTTAGCATCAGCCCTAGGATAGTGTTAGGGTTAGGGTTAGGGTTAGCATCAGCCCTAGGATAGTGTTAGGGTTAGGGTTAGCATCAACCCTAGGATAGTGGTAGGGTTAGGGTTAGGGTTAGCATCACCCCTAGGATAGTGTTAGGGTTAGGGTTAGCATCAGCCCTAGGATAGTGTTAGGGTTAGGGTTAGGGTTAGGGTTAGCATCAGCCCTTGGAGAGTGTTAGGGTTAGGGTTAGGGTTAGCATCAGCCCTAGGATAGTGTTAGTGTTAGGGTTAGCATCAGCCCTAGGATAGTGTTAGGGTTAGGGTTAGGGTTAGCATCCGCCCTAGGATAGTGTTAGGTTTAGGGTTAGGGTTAGCATCAGCCCTAGGATAGTGTTAGGGTTAGGGTTAACATAAACCCTAGGATAGTGTTAGGGTTAGGGTTAGGGTTATCATCAGGCCTAGGATAGTGTTAGGGTTAGGGTTAGGGTTAGCATCAGTTCAAGGATAGTGTTAGGGTTAGCGTTAGGGTTAGCATCTGCCCTAGGATAGTGTTACGGTTAGGGTTAGGGTTAGCATCAGCCCAAGGATAGTGTTAGGTTAGGGTTAGCATCAGCCCTAGGATAGTGTTAGGGTTAGGGTTAGGGTTAGCATCAGGCCCACGACAGTGTTAGGGTTAGGGTTAGCATCAGCCCAAGGATAGTGTTAGGGTTAGGGTTAGTGTTAGCATAAGCCCTAGGATAGTGTTAGGGTTAGGGTTAGCATCAACCCTAGGATAGTGTTTGGGTTAGGGTTAGGGTTAGCATCAGCCCTAGGATAGTGTTAGGGTTAGGGTTAGGGTTAGCATCAGCCCTAGGATAGTGTTAGTGTTAGGGTTAGCATCAGCCCTAGGATAGTGTTAGTGTTAGGGTTAGGGTTAGCATCAGCCCTAGGATAGTGTTAGGGTTAGGGTTAGCATCAGCCCTAGGATAGTGTTAGGGTTAGGGTTAGGGTTAACATCAGCCCCAGGATAGTGTTAGGGTTAGGGTTAGCATTAGCCCTAGGTTAGTGTTAGGGTTAGTGTTAGGGTTAGCATCAGCCCTAGGATAGTGTTAGCGTTAGGGTTATCATCAGCCCTAGGATAGTGTTAGGGTTAGGGTTAGGGTTAGCATCAGCCCTAGGACAGTGTTAGGGTTAGGGTTAGCATCAACCCTAGGATAGTGGTAGGGTTAGGGTTAGGGTTAGCATCAGCCCTAGGATAGTGTTAGGGTTAGGGTTAGCATCAGCCCTAGGATAGTGTTAGGGTTAGGGTTAGGGTTAGGGTTAGCATCAGCCCTTGGAGAGTGTTAGGGTTAGGGTTAGGGTTAGCATCAGCCCTAGGATAGTGTTAGTGTTAGGGTTAGCATCAGCCCTAGGATAGTGTTAGGGTTAGGGTTAGGGTTAGCATCCGCCCTAGGATAGTGTTAGGTTTAGGGTTAGGGTTAGCATCAGCCCTAGGATAGTGTTAGGGTTAGGGTTAACATAAACCCTAGGATAGTGTTAGGGTTAGGGTTAGGGTTATCATCAGGCCTAGGATAGTGTTAGGGTTAGGGTTAGGGTTAGCATCAGTTCAAAGATAGTGTTAGGGTTAGCGTTAGGGTTAGCATCAGCCCTAGGATAGTGTTAGGGTTAGGGTTAGGGTTAGCATCAGCCCTAGGATAGTGTTAGGGTTAGGGTTAGCATCAGCCCTAGGATAGTGTTAGGGTTAGGGTTAGGGTTATCATCAGGCCTAGGATAGTGTTAGGGTTAGGGTTAGCATCAGCCCTAGGATAGTGTTAGGGTTAGGGTTAGGGTTAGCATCAGCCCTAGGATAGTGTTAGTGTTAGGGTTAGCCTCAGCCCCAGGAGAGTGTTAGGGTTAGGGATAGGGTTAGCATCAGGCCTAGGATAGTGTTAGGGTTAGGGTTAGGGTTAGCATCATCCCTAGGATACTGTTAGGGTTAGGGTTAGCATCAGGCCTAGGATAGTGTTAGGTTTAGGGTTAGCATCAGCCCTAGGATAGTGTTAGGGTTCGGGTTAGGGTTAGCATCAGCCCTAGGATAGTGTTAGGGTTAGGGTTACCATCTGCCCTAGGATAGTGTTAGGGTTAGGGTTAGGGTTAGCATCAGCCCTAGGATAGGGTTAGGTTTAGGGTTAGCATCAGACCTAGGATAGTGTTAGGGTTAGGGTTAGGGTTAGCATCAGCCCTAGGATAGTGTAAGTGTTAGGGTTAGGGTTAGCATCAGGCCTAGGATAGTGTTAGGGTTAGGGTTAGCATCAGCCCTAGGATAGTGTTAGGGTTAGGGTTAGGGTTAGCATCAGCCCTAGGATAGTGTTAGGGTTAGGGTTAGGGTTACCATCAGCCCTAGGATAGTATTAGCGTTAGGGTTAGCATCAGCCCTAAGATAGTGTTAGGGTTAGGGTTAGGGTTAGCATCAGCCCTATAATAGTGTTAGGCTTAGGGTTAGGGTTAGCATCAGCCCTAGGATTGTGTTAGTGTTAGGGTTAGCATCAGCCCTAGGATAGTGTTAGGGTTAGGGTTAGGGTTAGCATCCGCCCTAGGATAGTGTTAGGGTTAGGGTTAGGGTTAGCATCACCCCTAGGATAGTGTTAGGGTTAAGGTTAACATAAACCCTAGGATAGTGTTAGGGTTAGGGTTAGGGTTAGCATCCGCCCTAGGATAATGTTAGGGTTAGGGTTAGGGTTAGCATCAGCCCTAGGATAGTGTTAGTTTTAGGGTTAGCATCAGCCCTAGGATAGTGTTAGGGTTAGGTTTAGGGTTAGCATCCGCCCTAGGTTAGTGTTAGGGTTAAGGTTAGTGTTAGCATCAGCCCTAGGATAGTGTTAGGGTTAGGGTTAACATAAACCCTAGGATAGTGTTAGGGTTAGGGTTAGGGTTATCATCAGGCCTAGGATAGTGTTAGGGTTAGGGTTAGGGTTAGCATCAGTTCAAGGATAGTGTTAGGGTTAGCGTTAGGGTTAGCATCTGCCCTAGGATAGTGTTAGGGTTAGGGTTAGGGTTAGCATCAGCCCAAGGATAGTGTTAGGTTAGGGTTAGCATCAGCCCTAGGATAGTGTTAGGGTTAGGGTTAGGGTTAGCATCAGGCCCACGACAGTGTTAGGGTTAGGGTTAGCATCAGCCCAAGGATAGTGTTAGGGTTAGGGTTAGTGTTAGCATAAGCCCTAGGATAGTGTTAGGGTTAGGGTTAGCATCAACCCTAGGATAGTGTTTGGGTTAGGGTTAGGGTTAGCATCAGCCCTAGGATAGTGTTAGGGTTAGGGTTAGGGTTAGCATCAGCCCTAGGATAGTGTTAGTGTTAGGGTTAGCATCAGCCCTAGGATAGTGTTAGTGTTAGGGTTAGGGTTAGCATCAGCCCTAGGATAGTGTTAGGGTTAGGGTTAGCATCAGCCCTAGGATAGTGTTAGGGTTAGGGTTAGGGTTAACATCAGCCCCAGGATAGTGTTAGGGTTAGGGTTAGCATCAGCCCTAGGTTAGTGTTAGGGTTAGGGTTAGGGTTAGCATCAGCCCTAGGATAGTGTTAGCGTTAGGGTTAGCATCAGCCCTAGGATAGTGTTAGGGTTAGGGTTAGGGTTAGCATCAGCCCTAGGATAGTGTTAGGGTTAGGGTTAGCATCAACCCTAGGATAGTGGTAGGGTTAGGGTTAGGGTTAGCATCAGCCCTAGGATAGTGTTAGGGTTAGGGTTAGCATCAGCCCTAGGATAGTGTTAGGGTTAGGGTTAGGGTTAGGGTTAGCATCAGCCCTTGGAGAGTGTTAGGGTTAGGGTTAGGGTTAGCATCAGCCCTAGGATAGTGTTAGTGTTAGGGTTAGCATCAGCCCTAGGATAGTGTTAGGGTTAGGGTTAGGGTTAGCATCCGCCCTAGGATAGTGTTAGGTTTAGGGTTAGGGTTAGCATCAGCCCTAGGATAGTGTTAGGGTTAGGGTTAACATAAACCCTAGGATAGTGTTAGGGTTAGGGTTAGGGTTATCATCAGGCCTAGGATAGTGTTAGGGTTAGGGTTAGGGTTAGCATCAGCCCTAGGATAGTGTTAGGGTTAGGGTTAGCATCAGCCCTAGGATAGTGTTAGGGTTAGGGTTAGGGTTATCATCAGGCCTAGGATAGTGTTAGGGTTAGGGTTAGCATCAGCCCTAGGATAGTGTTAGGGTTAGGGTTAGGGTTAGCATCAGCCCTAGGATAGTGTTAGTGTTAGGGTTAGCCTCAGCCCCAGGAGAGTGTTAAGGTTAGGGATAGGGTTAGCATCAGGCCTAGGATAGTGTTAGGGTTAGGGTTAGGGTTAGCATCATCCCTAGGATACTGTTAGGGTTAGGGTTAGCATCAGGCCTAGGATAGTGTTAGGGTTAGGGTTAGCATCAGCCCTAGGATAGTGTTAGGGTTCAGGTTAGGGTTAGCATCAGCCCTAGGATAGTGTTAGGGTTAGGGTTACCATCTGCCCTAGGATAGTGTTAGGGTTAGGGTTAGGGTTAGCATCAGCCCTAGGATAGGGTTAGGTTTAGGGTTAGCATCAGACCTAGGATAGTGTTAGGGTTAGGGTTAGGGTTAGCATCAGCCCTAGGATAGTATAAGTGTTAGGGTTAGGGTTAGCATCAGGCCTAGGATAGTGTTAGGGTTAGGGTTAGCATCAACCCTAGGATAGTGTTAAGGTTAGGGTTAGGGTTATCATCAGGCCTAGGATAGTGTTAGGGTTAGGGTTAGGGTTACCATCAGCCCTAGGATAGTATTAGCGTTAGGGTTAGCATCAGCCCTAAGATAGTGTTAGGGTTAGGGTTAGGGTTAGCATCAGCCCTATAATAGTGTTAGGCTTAGGGTTAGGGTTAGCATCAGCCCTAGGATTGTGTTAGTGTTAGGGTTAGCATCAGCCCTAGGATAGTGTTAGGGTTAGGGTTATGGTTAGCATCCGCCCTAGGATAGTGTTAGGGTTAGGGTTAGGGTTAGCATCACCCCTAGGATAGTGTTAGGGTTAAGGTTAACATAAACCCTAGGATAGTGTTAGGGTTAGGGTTAGGGTTATCATGAGGCCTAGGATAGTGTTAGGGTTAGGGTTAGGGTTAGCATCAATACAAGGATAGTGTTAGGCTTAGCGTTAGGGTTAGCATCAGCCCTAGGATAGTGTTAGGGTTAGGGTTAGGGTTAGCATCAGCCCTAGGATAGTGTTAGTGTTAGGGGTAGCATCAGCCCTAGCATAGTGTTAGGGTTAGCGTTAGGTTTAGCATCCGCCCTAGGATAGTGTTAGGGTTAGGGTTAGGGTTAGCATCAGCCCTAGGATAGTGTTAGGGTTAGGGTTAACATAAACCCTAGGATAGTGATAGGGTTAGGGTTAGGGTTATCATCAGCCCTAGGATAGTGTTAGGGTTAGGGTTAGCATCAGCCCTAGGATAGTCTTAGGGTTAGGGTTAGGGTTATCATCAGGCCTAGGATAGTGTTAGGGTTAGTGTTAGCATCAGCTCTAGGATAGTGTTCGGGATAGGGTTAGGGTTAGCATCAGCCCTAGGATAGTGTTAAGGTTAGGGTTAGGGTTATCATCAGGCCTAGGATAGTGTTAGGGTTAGGGTTAGCATCAGCCCTAGGATAGTGTTAGGGTTAGGGTTAGGGTTAGCATCAGCCGTAGGATAGTGTTGGGGTTAGGGTTAGCCTCAGCGCTAAGATAGTGTTAGAGTTAGCGTTAGGGTTAGCATCAGCCCTAGGATACTGTTAGGGTTAGGGTTAGGGTTAGCATCAGCCCTAGGATAGTGTTAGTGTTAGGGTTAGCATCAGCCCTAGGATAGTGTTAGGGTTAGTGTTAGCATCAACCCTAGGATAGTGTTAGGGTTAGGGTTAGGGTTAGCATCAGCCCTAGGATAGTGTTAGGTTTAGGGTTATGGATACCATCAGGCCTAGGATATTGTTAGGGTTAGGGTTAGCATCAGCCCTAGGATAGTGTTAGGGTTAGTGTTAGCATCAACCCTATGATAGTGTTTGGGTCAGGGTTAGGGTTATCATCAGCCCTAGGATAGTGTTAGGGTTAGGGTTAGCCTCAGCCCTAGGAGAGTGTTAGGGGTCGGGTTAGGGTTAGCATCAGGCCTAGGATAGTGTTAGGGTTATGGTTAGAATCAGCCCTAGGATAGTGTTAGGGTTAGGGTTAGGGTTAGCATCAGCCCTAGGATAGTGTTAGGTTTAGGGTTAGGGATATCTTCAGACCTAGGATATTGTTAGGGTTAGGGTTACCATCAGCCCTAGGATAGTGTTAGATTTAGGGTTAGGGTTACCATCAGCCCTAGGATAGTGTTAGGGTTAGGGTTAGGGTTAGCATTAGCCCTAGGATAGTGTTAGGGTTAGGGTTAGGGTTAGCATCAGCCCTAGGATATTATTAGGGTTAGGGTTAGCATCAGCCCTAGGATAGTGTTAGGGATAGGGTTAGGGTTAGCACCAGGCCTAGGATAGTGTTAGTGTTAGGGTTAGCATCAGCTTTAGGATAGTGTTAGGGTTAGGGTTAGGGTAAGCATCAGCCGTAGGATAGTGTTAGGGTTAGGGATAGCCTCAGCCCTAGGATAGTGTTAGAGTTAGGGTTAGGGTTAGCATCAGCCCTAGGATAGTGTTAGGGTTAGGGTTAGGGTTAGCATCAGCCCTAGGATAGTGTTAGTGTTAGGGTTAGCATCAGCCCTAGGATAGTGTTAGGGTTAGGGTTAGGGTTAGCATCAGCCCTAGGATAGTATTAGGGTTAGGGTTAGGGTTAGGGTTAGCGTTAGCATCAGCTCTAGGATAGTGTTAGGGTTAGGGTTAGGGTTAGCATCAGCCCTAGGATAGTGTTAGGGTTAGGGTTAGGGTTAGCATCAGCCCTAGGATAGTGTTAGGGTTAGAGTTAGTATCAGCCCTAGGACAGTGTTAGGGTTATGGTTAGGGTTAGCATCAGCCCTAGGATAGTGTTAGGGTTAGGATTAGCATCAGCCCTAGGATAGTGTTAGGGTTAGGGTTAGGGTTAGCATCAGCCCTAGGATAGTGTTAGGGTTAGGGTTAGGGTTAGCACCAGGCCCAGGATAGTGTTAGTGTTAGGGTTAGCATCAGCCTTAGGATAGTGTTAGGGTTAGGGTTAGGGTTAGCATCAGCCGTAGGATAGTGTTTGGGTTAGGGTTAGCCTCAGCCGTAAGATAGTGTTAGAGTTAGGGTTAGGGTTAGCATCAGCCCTAGGATAGTGTTAGTGTTAGGGTTAGGGTTAGCATCAGCCCTAGGATAGTGTTAGTGTTAGGGTTAGAATCAGCCCTAGGATAGTGTTATGGTTAGGGTTAACATAAACCCTAGGATAGTGTTAGGGTTAGGATTAGGGTTATCATCAGGCCTAGGATAGTGTTAGGGTTAGGGTTAGGGTTAGCATCAGTTCAAGGATAGTGTTAGGCTTAGCGTTAGTTTTAGCATCAGCCCTAGGATAGTGTTAGGGTTAGGGTTAGGGTTAGCATCAGCCCTAGGATAGTGTTAGGGTTAGGGTTAGCATCAGCCCCAGGATAGTGTTAGGGTAAGGGTTAGGGTTATCATCAGGCCTAGGATAGTGTTAGGGTTAGGGTTAGCATCAGCTCTAGGATAGTGTTAGGGTTAGGGTTAGGGACAGCATCAGCCCTAGGATAGTGTTAAGGTTAGGGTTAGGGTTATCATCAGCCCTAGGTTAGTGTTAGGGTTAGGGTTAGCATCAGTCCTAGGATAGTGTTAGGGTTAGGGTTAGGGTTAGCATCAGCCCTAGGATAGTGTTAGGGTTAGGGTTAGCATCAGCCCTAGGATAGTGTTAGGGTTAGGAATAGGGTTACCATCAGCCCTAGGATAATGTTAGGGTTAGGGTTAGGGTTAGCATCAGCTCTAGGATAGTATTAGGGTTAGGGTTAGCATCAGCCCTAGGATAGTGTTAGGGTTTGGGTTAGGGTTAGCACCAGGCCTAGGATAGTGTTAGTGTTTGGGTTAGCTTCAGCCTTAGGATAGTGTTAGGGTTAGGGTTAGGGTTAGCATCAGCCGTAGGATAGTGTTTGGGTTAGGGTTAGCCTCAGCCCTAACATAGTGTTAGAGTTAGGGTTAGGGTTAGCATCAGCCCTAGGATAGTGTTAGGGTTAGGGTTAGGGTTAGCATCAGCCCTAGGTTAGTGTTAGTGTTAGGGTTAGAATCAGCCCTAGGATAGTGTTAGGGTTAGGGTTAACATAAACCCTAGGATAGTGTTAGGGTTAGGGTTAGGGTTATCATCAGGCCTAGGATAGTGTTAGGGTTAGGGTTAGGGTTAGCATCAGTTCAAGGATAGTGTTAGGCTTAGCGTTAGTTTTAGCATCAGCCCTAGGATAGTGTTAGGGTTAGGGTTAGGGTTAGCATCAGCCCTAGGATAGTGTTAGGGTTAGGGTTAGCATCAGCCCCAGGATAGTGTTAGGGTAAGGGTTAGGGTTATCATGAGGCCTAGGATAGTGTTATGGTTATGGTTAGCATCAGCTCTAGGATAGTGTTAGGGTTAGGGTTAACATCAGCCCTAGGATAGTGTTAGGGTTAGGGTTAGGGTTAGCATCAGCCCTAGGATAGTGTTAGGTTTAGGGTTAGCATCAGACCTAGAATAGTGTTAGGGTTAGAGTTAGGGTTAGCATCAGCCCTAGGATAGTGTAAGTGTTAGGGTTAGGGTTAGCATCAGGCCTAGGATAGTGTTAGGGTTAGGGTTAGCATCAGCCCTAGGATATTGTTAGGGTTAGGGTTAGAGTTAGCATCAGCCCTAGGATAGTGTTAGGGTTAGGGTTAGGGTTAGCATCACCCTAGGATTGTATTAGGGTTAGGGTTAGCATCAGCCCTAGGATAGTGTTAGGGTTAGGGTTAGGGTTAGCACCAGGCCCAGGATAGTGTTAGTGTTAGGGTTAGCATCAGCCTTAGGATAGTGTTATGGTTAGGGTTAGGGTTAGCATCAGCCGTAGGATAGTGTTTGGGTTAGGGTTAGCCTCAGCCCTAAGATAGTGTTAGAGTTAGGGTTAGGGTTAGCATCAGCCCTAGGATAGTGTTAGGGTTAGGGTTAGAAATAGCCCTAGGATAGTGTTAGGGTTAGGGTTAACATAAACCCTAGGATAGTGTTAGGGTTAGGGTTAGGGTTATCATCAGGCCTAGGATAGTGTTAGGGTTAGGGTTAGGGTTAGCATCAGTTCAAGGATAGAGTTAGGCTTAGCGTTAGGGTTAGCATCAGCCCTAGGATAGTGTTAGGGTTAGGGTTAGGGTTAGCATCAGCCCTAGGATAGTGTTAGGGTTAGGGTTAGCATCAGCCCCAGGATAGTGTTAGGGTAAGGGTTAGGGTTATCATCAGGCCTAGGATAGTGTTAGGGATAGGGTTAGCATCAGCTCTAGGATAATGTTAGGGTTAGGGTTAGGGATAGCATCACCCCTAGGATAGTGTTAAGGTTAGGGGTAGGGTTATCATCAGCCCTAGGATAGTGTTAGGGTTAGGGATAGCATCACCCCTAGGATAGTGTTAAGGTTAGGGGTAGGGTTATCATCAGCCCTAGGATAGTGTTAGGGTTAGGGTTAGCATCAGCCCTAGGATAGTGTTAGGGTTAGGGTTAGGGTTAGCATCAGCCCTGGGATAGTGTTAGGGTTAGGGTTAGCATAAACCCTAGGATAGTGTTAGAGTTAGGGTTAGGGTTATCATCAGGCCTAGGATAGTGTTAGGTTTAGGGTTAGGGTTAGCATCAGTTCAAGGATAGTGTTAGGGTTAGCGTTAGGGTTAGCATCAGCCCTAGGATACTGTTAGGGTTAGGGTTAGGGTTAGCATCAGCCCTAGGATAGTGTTAAGGTTAGGGTTAGCATCAGCCCTAGGATAGTGTTAGGTTTAGCGTTAGGGTTATCATCAGGCCTAGGATAGTGTTAGGGTTCGGGTTAGCATCAGCTCTAGGATAGTGTTAGGGTTAGGGTTAGGGTTAGCATCAGCCCTAGGATAGTGTTAAGGTTAGGGTTAGGGTTACCATCAGGCCTAGGATAGTGTGAGGGCTAGGGTTAGCATCAGACTTAGGATAGTGTTAGGGTTAGGGTTAGAATCAGCCCTAGGATAGTGTTAGGGTTAGGGTTAGGGTTATCATCAGGGCTAGGATAGTGTTAGGGTTAGGGTTAGCATCAGCCCTAGGATAGTGTTAGGGTTAGGGTTAGCATCAGCCCTAGGATAGTGTTAGGGTTAGGGTAAACATATACCCTAGGATAGTGTTAGGGTTAGGGTTAGGGTTGTCATCAGGCCTAGGATAGTGTTAGGGTTAGGGTTAGGGTTAGCATCAGTTAAAGGATAGTGTTAGGGTTAGCGTTAGGGTTAGCATCAGCCCTAGGATAGTGTTAGGGTTAGGGTTAGGTTTAGCATCAGCCTTAGGATAGTGTTAGGGTTAGGGTTAGCATCAGCCCTAGGATAGTGTTAGGGTTAGGGTTAGGGTTATCATCAGGGCTAGCATAGTGTTAGGGTTAGGGTTAGCATCAGCACTAGGATAGTGTTAGGGTTAGGGTTAGGGTTAGCATCAGCCCTAGGATAGTGTTAGGGTTAGGGTTATGGTTAGCATCAGCCGTAGGATAGTGTTACGGTTAGGGTTAGCCTCAGCCCTAGGATAGTGTTAGAGTTAGGGTTAGGGTTAGCATCAGCCCTAGGATAGTGTTAGGGTTAGGGTTAGGGTTAGCATCAGCCCTAGGATAGTGTTAGTGTTAGGGTTAGATTCAGCCCTAGGATAGTGTTAGGGTTAGGGTTAGGGATAGCAGCAGCCCTAGGATAGTATTATGGTTAGGGTTAGGGTTAGGGTTAGCGTTAGCATCAGCTCTAGGATAGTGTTAGGGTTAGGGTAAGGGTTAGCATCAGCCCTAGGATAGTGTTAGGGTTAGGGTTAGGGTTAGCATCAGCCCTACGATAGTGTTAGGGTTAGGGTTAGCATCAGCCCTAGGATAGTGTTAGGGTTAGGGTTAGGGTTAGCATCAGCCCTAGGATAGTGTTAGGGTTAGGGTTAGGGTTAGCATCAGCCCTAGGATAGTGTTAGGGTTAGGGTTAACATCAGCCCTAGGATAGTGTTAGGGTTAGGGTTAGGGTTAGCATCAGCCCTAGGATAGTGTTAGGGTTAGGGTTAGCATCAACCCTAGGATAGTGTTAGGGTTAGGGTTAGGGTTAGCATCAGCCCTAGGATACTGTTAGGGTTAGGGTTAGCCTCAGCCCTAGGAGAGTGTTAGGGCTAGGGTTAGCCTCAGCCCTAGGAGAGTGTTAGGGTTAGGGATAGGGTTAGCATCAGGCCTAGGATAGGGTTAGGGTTAGGGTTAAGGTTAGCATCAGCCCTAGGATAGTGTTAGGGTTAGGGTTAGCATCAGGCCTAGGATAGTGTTAGGGTTAAGGTTAGCATCAGCCGTAGGAGAGTGTTAGGGTTAGGGTTAGGGTTAGCATCAGCCCTAGGATAGTGTTAGGTTTAGGGTTATGGATACCATCAGGCCTAGGATATTGTTAGGGTTAGGGTTAGCATCAGCCCTAGGATAGTGTTAGGGTTAGGGTTAGCATCAACCCTATGATAGTGTTTGGGTCAGGTTTAGGGTTATCATCAGCCCTAGGATAGTGTTAGGGTTAGGGTTAGCCTCAGCCCTAGGAGAGTGTTAGGGGTCGGGTTAGGGTTAGCATCAGGCCTAGGATAGTGTTAGGGTTATGGTTAGAATCAGCCCTAGGATAGTGTTAGGGTTAGGGTTAGGGTTAGCATAAGCCCTAGGATAGTGTTAGGTTTAGGGTTAGGGATATCTTCAGGCCTAGGATATTGTTAGGGTTAGGGTTAGCATCAGCCCTAGGATAGTGTTAGATTTAGGGTTAGGGTTACCATCAGCCCTAGGATAGTGTTAGGGTTAGGGTTAGGGTTAGCATTAGCCCTAGGATATTGTTAGGGTTAGGGTTAGGGTTAGCATCAGCCCTAGGATATTATTAGGGTTAGGGTTAGCATCAGCCCTAGGATAGTGTTAGGGATAGGGTTAGGGTTAGCACCAGGCCTAGGATAGTGTTAGTGTTAGGGTTAGCATCAGCCTTAGGATAGTGTTAGGGTTAGGGTTAGGGTAAGCATCAGCCGTAGGATAGTGTTAGGGTTAGGGATAGCCTCAGCCCTAGGATAGTGTTAGAGTTAGGGTTAGGGTTAGCATCAGCCCTAGGATAGTGTTAGGGTTAGGGTTAGGGTTAGCATCAGCCCTAGGATAGTGTTAGTGTTAGGGTTAGCATCAGCCCTAGGATAGTGTTAGGGTTAGGGTTAGGGTTAGCATCAGCCCTAGGATAGTATTAGGGTTAGGGTTAGGGTTAGGGTTAGCGTTAGCATCAGCTCTAGGATAGTGTTAGGGTTAGGGTTAGGGTTAGCATCAGCCCTAGGATAGTGTTAGGGTTAGGGTTAGGGTTAGCATCAGCCCTAGGATAGTGTTAGGGTTAGTATCAGCCCTAGGACAGTGTTAGGGTTATGGTTAGGGTTAGCATCAGCCCTAGGATAGTGTTAGGGTTAGGATTAGCATCAGCCCTAGGATAGTGTTAGGGTTAGGGTTAGGGTTAGCATCAGCCCTAGGATAGTGTTAGGGTTAGGGTTAGGGTTAGCACCAGGCCCAGGATAGTGTTAGTGTTAGGGTTAGCATCAGCCTTAGGATAGTGTTAGGGTTAGGGTTAGGGTTAGCATCAGCCGTAGGATAGTGTTTGGGTTAGGGTTAGCCTCAGCCCTAAGATAGTGTTAGAGTTAGGGTTAGGGTTAGCATCAGCCCTAGGATAGTGTTAGGGTTAGGGTTAGGGTTAGCATCAGCCCTAGGATAGTGTTAGTGTTAGGGTTAGAATCAGCCCTAGGATAGTGTTATGGTTAGGGTTAACATAAACCCTAGGATAGTGTTAGGGTTAGGGTTAGGGTTATCATCAGGCCTAGGATAGTGTTAGGGTTAGGGTTAGGGTTAGCATCAGTTCAAGGATAGTGTTAGGCTTAGCGTTAGTTTTAGCATCAGCCCTAGGATAGTGTTAGGGTTAGGGTTAGGGTTAGCATCAGCCCTAGGATAGTGTTAGGGTTAGGGTTAGCATCAGCCCCAGGATAGTGTTAGGGTAAGGGTTAGGGTTATCATCAGGCCTAGGATAGTGTTAGGGTTAGGGTTAGCATCAGCTCTAGGATAGTGTTAGGGTTAGGGTTAGGGATAGCATCAGCCCTAGGATAGTGTTAAGGTTAGGGTTAGGGTTATCATCAGCCCTAGGTTAGTGTTAGGGTTAGGGTTAGCATCAGTCCTAGGATAGTGTTAGGGTTAGGGTTAGGGTTAGCATCAGCCCTAGGATAGTTTTAGGGTTAGGGTTAGCATCAGCCCTAGGATAGTGTTAGGGTTAGGGTTAGCATCAACCCTAGGATAGTGTTAGGGTTAGGGTTAGGGTTAGTATCAGCCCTAGGATAGTGTTAGGGTTAGGGTTAGCCTCAGCCCTAGGAGAGTGTTAGGGTTAGGGATAGGTTTAGCATCAGGCCTAGGATAGTGTTAGGGTTAGGGTTAGGGTTAGCATCAGCCCTAGGATAGTGTTAGGGTTAGGGTTAGCATCAGGCCTTGGATAGTGTTAGGGTTAGGGTTAGCATCAGCCCTAGAAGAGTGTTAGGTTTAGGGTTAGTGTTAGCATCAGCCCTAGGATAGTGTTAGGGTTAGGGTTAACATCAGCCCTAGGATATTGTTAGGGTTAGGGTTAGGGTTAGCATCAGCCCTAGGATAGTGTTAGGTTTAGGGTTAGCATCAGACCTAGGATAGTGTTAGGGTTAGGGTTAGGGTTAGCATCAGCCCTAGGATAGTGTAAGTGTTCGGGTTAGGGTTAGCATCAGCCCTAGGATAGTGTTAGGGTTAGGGATAGGGTTAGCATCAGCCCTAGGATAATGTTAGGGTTAGGGTTAGGGTTAGCATCAGCCCTAGGATAGTATTAGGGTTAGGGTTAGCATCAGCCCTAGGATAGTGTTAGGGTTAGGGTTAGCATCAGCCCTAGGATAGTGTTAGGGTTAGGGTAAACATATACCCTAGGATAGTGTTAGGGTTAGGGTTAGGGTTGTCATCAGGCCTAGGATAGTGTTAGGGTTAGGGTTAGGGTTAGCATCAGTTAAAGGATAGTGTTATGGTTAGCGTTAGGGTTAGCATCAGCCCTAGGATAGTGTTAGGGTTAGGGTTAGGGTTAGCATCAGCCTTAGGATAGTGTTAGGGTTAGGGTTAGCATCAGCCCTAGGATAGTGTTAGGGTTAGGGTTAGGGTTATCATCAGGGCTAGCATAGTGTTAGGGTTAGGGTTAGCATCAGCACTAGGATAGTGTTAGGGTTAGGGTTAGGGTTAGCATCAGCCCTAGGATAGTGTTAGGGTTAGGGTTATGGTTAGCATCAGCCGTAGGATAGTGTTACGGTTAGGGTTAGCCTCAGCCCTAGGATAGTGTTAGAGTTAGGGTTAGGGTTAGCATCAGCCCTAGGATAGTGTTAGGGTTAGGGTTAGGGTTAGCATCAGCCCTAGGATAGTGTTAGTGTTAGGGTTAGATTCAGCCCTAGGATAGTGTTAGGGTTAGGGTTAGGGATAGCAGCAGCCCTAGGATAGTATTATGGTTAGGGTTAGGGTTAGGGTTAGCGTTAGCATCAGCTCTAGGATAGTGTTAGGGTTAGGGTAAGGGTTAGCATCAGCCCTAGGATAGTGTTAGCGTTAGGGTTAGGGTTAGCATCAGCCCTACGATAGTGTTAGGGTTAGGGTTAGCATCAGCCCTAGGATAGTGTTAGGGTTAGGGTTAGGGTTAGCATCAGCCCTAGGATAGTGTTAGGGTTAGGGTTAGGGTTAGCATCAGCCCTAGGATAGTGTTAGGGTTAGGGTTAACATCAGCCCTAGGATAGTGTTAGGGTTAGGGTTAGGGTTAGCATCAGCCCTAGGATAGTGTTAGGGTTAGGGTTAGCATCAACCCTAGGATAGTGTTAGGGTTAGGGTTAGGGTTAGCATCAGCCCTAGGATACTGTTAGGGTTAGGGTTAGCCTCAGCCCTAGGAGAGTGTTAGGGCTAGGGTTAGCCTCAGCCCTAGGAGAGTGTTAGGGTTAGGGATAGGGTTAGCATCAGGCCTAGGATAGGGTTAGGGTTAGGGTTAAGGTTAGCATCAGCCCTAGGATAGTGTTAGGGTTAGGGTTAGCATCAGGCCTAGGATAGTGTTAGGGTTAAGGTTAGCATCAGCCGTAGGAGAGTGTTAGGGTTAGGGTTAGGGTTAGCATCAGCCCTAGGATAGTGTTAGGTTTAGGGTTATGGATACCATCAGGCCTAGGATATTGTTAGGGTTAGGGTTAGCATCAGCCCTAGGATAGTGTTAGGGTTAGGGTTAGCATCAACCCTATGATAGTGTTTGGGTCAGGTTTAGGGTTATCATCAGCCCTAGGATAGTGTTAGGGTTAGGGTTAGCCTCAGCCCTAGGAGAGTGTTAGGGGTCGGGTTAGGGTTAGCATCAGGCCTAGGATAGTGTTAGGGTTATGGTTAGAATCAGCCCTAGGATAGTGTTAGGGTTAGGGTTAGGGTTAGCATCAGCCCTAGGATAGTGTTAGGTTTAGGGTTAGGGATATCTTCAGGCCTAGGATATTGTTAGGGTTAGGGTTAGCATCAGCCCTAGGATAGTGTTAGATTTAGGGTTAGGGTTACCATCAGCCCTAGGATAGTGTTAGGGTTAGGGTTAGGGTTAGCATTAGCCCTAGGATAGTGTTAGGGTTAGGGTTAGGGTTAGCATCAGCCCTAGGATATTATTAGGGTTAGGGTTAGCATCAGCCCTAGGATAGTGTTAGGGATAGGGTTAGGGTTAGCACCAGGCCTAGGATAGTGTTAGTGTTAGGGTTAGCATCAGCCTTAGGATAGTGTTAGGGTTAGGGTTAGGGTAAGCATCAGCCGTAGGATAGTGTTAGGGTTAGGGATAGCCTCAGCCCTAGGATAGTGTTAGAGTTAGGGTTAGGGTTAGCATCAGCCCTAGGATAGTGTTAGGGTTAGGGTTAGGGTTAGCATCAGCCCTAGGATAGTGTTAGTGTTAGGGTTAGCATCAGCCCTAGGATAGTGTTAGGGTTAGGGTTAGGGTTAGCATCAGCCCTAGGATAGTATTAGGGTTAGGGTTAGGGTTAGGGTTAGCGTTAGCATCAGCTCTAGGATAGTGTTAGGGTTAGGGTTAGGGTTAGCATCAGCCCTAGGATAGTGTTAGGGTTAGGGTTAGGGTTAGCATCAGCCCTAGGATAGTGTTAGGGTTAGTATCAGCCCTAGGACAGTGTTAGGGTTATGGTTAGGGTTAGCATCAGCCCTAGGATAGTGTTAGGGTTAGGATTAGCATCAGCCCTAGGATAGTGTTAGGGTTAGGGTTAGGGTTAGCATCAGCCCTAGGATAGTGTTAGGGTTAGGGTTAGGGTTAGCACCAGGCCCAGGATAGTGTTAGTGTTAGGGTTAGCATCAGCCTTAGGATAGTGTTAGGGTTAGGGTTAGGGTTAGCATCAGCCGTAGGATAGTGTTTGGGTTAGGGTTAGCCTCAGCCCTAAGATAGTGTTAGAGTTAGGGTTAGGGTTAGCATCAGCCCTAGGATAGTGTTAGGGTTAGGGTTAGGGTTAGCATCAGCCCTAGGATAGTGTTAGTGTTAGGGTTAGAATCAGCCCTAGGATATTGTTATGGTTAGGGTTAACATAAACCCTAGGATAGTGTTAGGGTTAGGGTTAGGGTTATCATCAGGCCTAGGATAGTGTTAGGGTTAGGGTTAGGGTTAGCATCAGTTCAAGGATAGTGTTAGGCTTAGCGTTAGTTTTAGCATCAGCCCTAGGATAGTGTTAGGGTTAGGGTTAGGGTTAGCATCAGCCCTAGGATAGTGTTAGGGTTAGGGTTAGCATCAGCCCCAGGATAGTGTTAGGGTAAGGGTTAGGGTTATCATCAGGCCTAGGATAGTGTTAGGGTTAGGGTTAGCATCAGCTCTAGGATAGTGTTAGGGTTAGGGTTAGGGATAGCATCAGCCCTAGGATAGTGTTAAGGTTAGGGTTAGGGTTATCATCAGCCCAAGTTAGTGTTAGGGTTAGGGTTAGCATCAGTCCTAGGATAGTGTTAGGGTTAGGGTTAGGGTTAGCATCAGCCCTAGGATAGTTTTAGGGTTAGGGTTAGCATCAGCCCTAGGATAGTGTTAGGGTTAGGGTTAGCATCAACCCTAGGATAGTGTTAGGGTTAGGGTTAGGGTTAGTATCAGCCCTAGGATAGTGTTAGGGTTAGGGTTAGCCTCAGCCCTAGGAGAGTGTTAGGGTTAGGGATAGGTTTAGCATCAGGCCTAGGATAGTGTTAGGGTTAGGGTTAGGGTTAGCATCAGCCCTAGGATAGTGTTAGGGTTAGGGTTAGCATCAGGCCTTGGATAGTGTTAGGGTTAGGGTTAGCATCAGCCCTAGAAGAGTGTTAGGTTTAGGGTTAGTGTTAGCATCAGCCCTAGGATAGTGTTAGGGTTAGGGTTAACATCAGCCCTAGGATATTGTTAGGGTTAGGGTTAGGGTTAGCATCAGCCCTAGGATAGTGTTAGGTTTAGGGTTAGCATCAGACCTAGGATAGTGTTAGGGTTAGGGTTAGGGTTAGCATCAGCCCTAGGATAGTGTAAGTGTTCGGGTTAGGGTTAGCATCAGCCCTAGGATAGTGTTAGGGTTAGGGATAGGGTTAGCATCAGCCCTAGGATAATGTTAGGGTTAGGGTTAGGGTTAGCATCAGCCCTAGGATAGTATTAGGGTTAGGGTTAGCATCAGCCCTAGGATAGTGTTAGGGTTTGGGTTAGGGTTAGCACCAGGCCTAGGATAGTGTTAGTGTTTGGGTTAGCTTCAGCCTTAGGATAGTGTTAGGGTTAGGGTTAGGGTTAGCACCAGGCCCAGGATAGTGTTAGTGTTAGGGTTAGCATCAGCCGTAGGATAGTGTTTGGGTTAGGGTTAGCATCAGCCCTAAGATAGTGTTAGAGTTAGGGTTAGGGTTAGCATCAGCCCTAGGATAGTGTTAGGGTTAGGGTTAGGGTTAACATCAGCCCTAGGATAGTGTTAGTGTTAGGGTTAGAATCAGCCCTAGGATAGTGTTAGGGTTAGGGTTAACATAAACCCTAGGATAGTGTTAGGGTTAGGGTTAGGGTTATCATCAGGCCTAGGATAGTGTTAGGGTTAGGGTTAGGGTTAGCATCAGTTCAAGGATAGTGTTAGGCTTAGCGTTAGTTTTAGCATCAGCCCTAGGATAGTGTTAGGGTTAGGGTTAGGGTTAGCATCAGCCCTAGGATAGTGTTAGGGTTAGGGTTAGCATCAGCCCCAGGATAGTGTTAGGGTAAGCGTTAGGGTTATCATGAGGCCTAGGATAGTGTTAGGGTTAGGGTTAGCATCAGCTCTAGGATAGTGTTAGGGTTAGGGTTAACATCAGCCCTAGGATAGTGTTAGGGTTAGGGTTAGGGTTAGCATCAGCCCTAGGATAGTGTTAGGTTTAGGGTTAGCATCAGACCTAGGATAGTGTTAGGGTTAGAGTTAGGGTTAGCATCAGCCCTAGGATAGTGTAAGTGTTAGGGTTAGGGTTAGCATCAGGCCTAGGATAGTGTTAGGGTTAGGGTTAGCATCAGCCCTAGGATATTGTTAGGGTTAGGGTTAGAGTTAGCATCAGCCCTAGGATAGTGTTAGGGTTAGGGTTAGGGTTAGCATCACCCTAGGATTGTATTAGGGTTAGGGTTAGCATCAGCCCTAGGATAGTGTTAGGGTTAGGGTTAGGGTTAGCACCAGGCCCAGGATAGTGTTAGTGTTAGGGTTAGCATCAGCCTTAGGATAGTGTTATGGTTAGGGTTAGGGTTAGCATCAGCCGTAGGATAGTGTTTGGGTTAGGGTTAGCCTCAGCCCTAAGATAGTGTTAGAGTTAGGGTTAGGGTTAGCATCAGCCCTAGGATAGTGTTAGGGATAGGGTTAGAAATAGCCCTAGGATAGTGTTAGGATTAGGGTTAACATAAACCCTAGGATAGTGTTAGGGTTAGGGTTAGGGTTATCATCAGGCCTAGGATAGTGTAAGGGTTAGGGTTAGGGTTAGCATCAGTTCAAGGATAGTGTTAGGCTTAGCGTTAGGGTTAGCATCAGCCCTAGGATAGTGTTAGGGTTAGGGTTAGGGTTAGCATCAGCCCTAGGATAGTGTTAGGGTTAGGGTTAGCATCAGCCCCAGGATAGTGTTAGGGTAAGGGTTAGGGTTATCATCAGGCCTAGGATAGTGTTAGGGATAGGGTTAGCATCAGCTCTAGGATAATGTTACGGTTAGGGTTAGGGATAGCATCACCCCTAGGATAGTGTTAAGGTTAGGGGTAGGGTTATCATCAGCCCTAGGATAGTGTTAGGGTTAGGGTTAGCATCAGCCCTAGGATAGTGTTAGGGTTAGGGTTAACATAAACCCTAGGATAGTGTTAGAGTTAGGGTTAGGGTTATCATCAGGCCTAGGATAGTGTTAGGTTTAGGGTTAGGGTTAGCATCAGTTCAAGGATAGTGTTAGGGTTAGCGTTAGGGTTAGCATCAGCCCTAGGATACTGTTAGGGTTAGGGTTAGGGTTAGCATCAGCCCTAGGATAGTGTTAAGGTTAGGGTTAGCATCAGCCCTAGGATAGTGTTAGGTTTAGCGTTAGGGTTATCATCAGGCCTAGGATAGTGTTAGGGTTCGGGTTAGCATCAGCTCTAGGATAGTGTTAGGGTTAGGGTTAGGGTTAGCATCAGCCCTAGGATAGTATTAAGGTTAGGGTTAGGGTTACCATCAGGCCTAGGATAGTGTGAGGGCTAGGGTTAGCATCAGACTTAGGATAGTGTTAGGGTTAGGGTTAGCATCAGCCCTAGGATAGTGTTAGGGTTAGGGTTAGAGTTATCATCAGGGCTAGGATAGTGTTAGGGTTAGGGTTAGCATCAGCCCTAGGATAGTGTTAGGGTTAGGGTTAGCATCAGCCCTAGAATAGTGTTAGGGTTAGGGTAAACATAAACCCTAGGATAGTGTTAGGGTTAGGGTTATGGTTATCATCAGGCCTAGGATAGTGTTAGGGTTAGGGTTAGGGTTAGCATCAGTTAAAGGGTAGTGTTAGGGTTAGCGTTAGGGTTAGCATCAGCCCTAGGATAGTGTTAGGGTTAGGGTTAGGGTTAGCATCAGCCTTAGGATAGTGTTAGGGTTAGGGTTAGCATCAGCCCTAGGATAGTGTTAGGGTTAGGGTTAGGGTTATCATCAGGGCTAGCATAGTGTTAGGGTTAGGGTTAGCATCAGCCCTAGGATAGTGTTAGGGTTAGGGTTAGGGTTAGCATCAGCCCTAGGATAGTGTTAGGGTTAGGGTTAGGGTTAGCATCAGCCGTAGGATAGTGTTACGGTTAGGGTTAGCCTCAGCCCTAGGATAGTGTTAGAGTTAGGGTTAGGGTTAGCATCAGCCCTAGGATAGTGTTAGGGTTAGGGTTAGGGTTAGCATCAGCCCTAGGATAGTGTTAGTGTTAGGGTTAGATTCAGCCCTAGGATAGTGTTAGGGTTAGGGTTAGGGATAGCAGCAGCCCTAGGATAGTATTAGGGTTAGGGTTAGGGTTAGGGTTAGCGTTAGCATCAGCTCTAGGATAGTGTTAGGGTTAGGGTAAGGGTTAGCATCAGCCCTAGGATAGTGTTAGGGTTAGGGTTAGGGTTAGCATCAGCGCTACGATAGTGTTAGGGTTAGGGTTAGCATCAGCCCTAGGATAGTGTTAGGGTTAGGGTTAGGGTTAGCATCAGCCCTAGGATAGTGTTAGGGTTAGGGTTAGGGTTAGCATCAGCCCTAGGATAGTGTTAGGGTTAGGGTTAACATCAGCCCTAGGATAGTGTTAGTGTTAGGGTTAGGGTTAGCATCAGCCCTAGGATAGTGTTAGGGTTAGGGTTAGCATCAACCCTAGGATAGTGTTAGGGTTAGGGTTAGGGTAACATCAGCCCCAGGATACTGTTAGGGTTAGGGTTAGCCTCAGCCCTAGGAGAGTGTTAGGGCTAGGGTTAGCCTCAGCCCTAGGAGAGTGTTAGGGTTAGGGATAGGGTTAGCATCAGGCCTAGGATAGGGTTAGGGTTAGGGTTAAGGTTAGCATCAGCCCTAGGATAGTGTTAGGGTTAGGGTTAGCATCAGGCCTAGGATAGTGTTAGGGTTAAGGTTAGCATCAGCCGTAGGAGAGTGTTAGGGTTAGGGTTAGGGTTAGCATCAGCCCTAGGATAGTGTTAGGGTTAGGGTTAACATCAGCCCTAGGATAGTGTTAGGGTTAGGGTTAACATCAGCCCTAGGATAGTGTTAGGTTAGGGTTAGGGTTAGCATCAGCCCTAGGATAGTGTTAGGTTTAGGGTTAGCATCAGACCTAGGATAGTGTTAGGGTTAGGGTTAGGGTTAGCATCAGCCCTAGGATAGTGTAAGTGTTCGGGTTAGGGTTAGCATCAGCCCTAGGATAGTGTTAGGGTTAGGGATAGGGTTACCATCAGCCCTAGGATAATGTTAGGTTGAGGGTTAGGGTTAGCATCAGCCCTAGGATCGTATTAGGGTTAGGGTTAGCATCAGCCCTAGGATAGTGTTAGGGTTAGGGTTAGGGTTAGCACCAGGCCTAGGATAGTGTTAGTGTTTGGGTTAGCTTCAGCCTTAGGATAGTGTTAGGGTTAGGGTTAGGGTTAGCATCAGCCGTAGGATAGTGTTTGGGTTAGGGTTAGCCTCAGCCCTAAGATAGTGTTAGAGTTAGGGTTAGGGTTAGCATCAGCCCTAGGATAGTGTTAGGGTTAGGGTTAGGGTTAGCATCAGCCCTAGGATAGTGTTAGTGTTAGGGTTAGAATCATCCCTAGGATAGTGTTAGGGTTAGGGTTAACATAAACCCTAGGATAGTGTTAGGGTTAGGGTTAGGGTTATCATCAGGCCTAGGATAGTGTTAGGGTTAGGGTTAGGGTTAGCATCAGTTCAAGGATAGTGTTAGGCTTAGCGTTAGTTTTAGCATCAGCCCTAGGATAGTGTTAGGGTTAGGGTTAGGGTTAGGATCAGCCCTAGGATAGTGTTAGGGTTAGGGTTAGCATCAGCCCCAGGATAGTGTTAGGGTAAGGGTTAGGGTTATCATCAGGCCTAGGATAGTGTTAGGGTTAGGGTTAGCATCAGCTCTAGGATAGTGTTAGGGTTAGGGTTAACATCAGCCCTAGGATAGTGTTAGGGTTAGGGTTAGGGTAAGCATCAGCCCTAGGATAGTGTTAGGTTTAGGGTTACCATCAGACCTAGGATAGTGTTAGGGTTAGAGTTAGGGTTAGCATTAGCCCTAGGATAGTGTAAGTGTTAGGGTTAGGGTTAGCATCAGGCCTAGGATAGTGTTAGGGTTAGGGTTAGCATCAGCCCTAGGATATTGTTAGGGTTAGGGTTAGAGTTAGCATCAGCCCTAGGATAGTGTTAGGGTTAGGGTTAGGGTTAGCATCACCCTAGGATTGTATTAGGGTTAGGGTTAGCATCAGCCCTAGGATAGTGTTAGGGTTAGGGTTAGGGTTAGCACCAGGCCCAGGATAGTGTTAGTGTTAGGGTTAGCATCAGCCTTAGGATAGTGTTATGGTTAGGGTTAGGGTTAGCATCAGCCGTAGGATAGTGTTTGGGTTAGGGTTAGCCTCAGCCCTCAGATAGTGTTAGAGTTACGGTTAGGGTTAGCATCAGCCCTAGAATAGTGTTAGGGTTAGGGTTAGAAATAGCCCTAGAATAGTGTTAGGGTTAGGGTTAACATAAACCCTAGGATAGTGTTAGGGTTAGGGTTAGGGTTATCATCAGGCCTAGGATAGTGTTAGGGTTAGGGTTAGGGTTAGCATCAGTTCAAGGATAGTGTTAGGCTTAGCGTTAGGGTTAGCATCAGCCCTAGGATAGTGTTAGGGTTAGGGTTAGGGTTAGCATCAGCCCTAGGATAGTGTTAGGGTTAGGGTTAGCATCAGCCCCAGGATAGTGTTAGGGTAAGGGTTAGGTTTATCATCAGGCCTACGATAGTGTTAGGGTTAGGGTTAGCATCAGCTCTAGGATAGTGTTAGGGTTAGGGTTAGGGTTAGCACCAGGCCTAGGATAGTGTTAGTGTTTGGGTTAGCTTCAGCCTTAGGATAGTGTTAGGGTTAGGGTTAGGGTTAGCATCAGCCGTAGGATAGTGTTTGGGTTAGGGTTAGCCTCAGCCCTAAGATAGTGTTAGAGTTAGGGTTAGGGTTAGCATCAGCCCTAGGATAGTGTTAGGGTTAGGGTTAGGGTTAGCATCAGCCCTAGGATAGTGTTAGTGTTAGGGTTAGAATCAGCCCTAGGATAGTGTTAGGGTTAGGGTTAACATAAACCCTAGGATAGTGTTAGGGTTAGGGATAGGGTTATCATCAGGCCTAGGATAGTGTTAGGGTTAGGGTTAGGGTTAGCATCAGTTCAAGGATAGTGTTAGGCTTAGCGTTAGTTTTAGCATCAGCCCTAGGATAGTGTTAGGGTTAGGGTTAGGGTTAGCATCAGCCCTAGGATAGTGTTAGGGTTAGGGTTAGCATCAGCCCCAGGATAGTGTTAGGGTAAGGGTTAGGGTTATCATCAGGCCTAGGATAGTGTTAGGGTTAGGGTTAGCATCAGCTCTAGGATAGTGTTAGGGTTAGGGTTAGGGATAGCATCAGCCCTAGGATAGTGTTAAGGTTAGGGTTAGGGTTATCATCAGCCCAAGTTAGTGTTAGGGTTAGGGTTAGCATCAGTCCTAGGATAGTGTTAGGGTTAGGGTTAGGGTTAGCATCAGCCCTAGGATAGTTTTAGGGTTAGGGTTAGCATCAGCCCTAGGATAGTGTTAGGGTTAGGGTTAGCATCAACCCTAGGATAGTGTTAGGGTTAGGGTTAGGGTTAGTATCAGCCCTAGGATAGTGTTAGGGTTAGGGTTAGCCTCAGCCCTAGGAGAGTGTTAGGGTTAGGGATAGGTTTAGCATCAGGCCTAGGATAGTGTTAGGGTTAGGGTTAGGGTTAGCATCAGCCCTAGGATAGTGTTAGGGTTAGGGTTAGCATCAGGCCTTGGATAGTGTTAGGGTTAGGGTTAGCATCAGCCCTAGAAGAGTGTTAGGTTTAGGGTTAGTGTTAGCATCAGCCCTAGGATAGTGTTAGGGTTAGGGTTAACATCAGCCCTAGGATATTGTTAGGGTTAGGGTTAGGGTTAGCATCAGCCCTAGGATAGTGTTAGGTTTAGGGTTAGCATCAGACCTAGGATAGTGTTAGGGTTAGGGTTAGGGTTAGCATCAGCCCTAGGATAGTGTAAGTGTTCGGGTTAGGGTTAGCATCAGCCCTAGGATAGTGTTAGGGTTAGGGATAGGGTTAGCATCAGCCCTAGGATAATGTTAGGGTTAGGGTTAGGGTTAGCATCAGCCCTAGGATAGTATTAGGGTTAGGGTTAGCATCAGCCCTAGGATAGTGTTAGGGTTTGGGTTAGGGTTAGCACCAGGCCTAGGATAGTGTTAGTGTTTGGGTTAGCTTCAGCCTTAGGATAGTGTTAGGGTTAGGGTTAGGGTTAGCACCAGGCCCAGGATAGTGTTAGTGTTAGGGTTAGCATCAGCCGTAGGATAGTGTTTGGGTTAGGGTTAGCCTCAGCCCTAAGATAGTGTTAGAGTTAGGGTTAGGGTTAGCATCAGCCCTAGGATAGTGTTAGGGTTAGGGTTAGGGTTAACATCAGCCCTAGGATAGTGTTAGTGTTAGGGTTAGAATCAGCCCTAGGATAGTGTTAGGGTTAGGGTTAACATAAACCCTAGGATAGTGTTAGGGTTAGGGTTAGGGTTATCATCAGGCCTAGGATAGTGTTAGGGTTAGGGTTAGGGTTAGCATCAGTTCAAGGATAGTGTTAGGCTTAGCGTTAGTTTTAGCATCAGCCCTAGGATAGTGTTAGGGTTAGGGTTAGGGTTAGCATCAGCCCTAGGATAGTGTTAGGGTTAGGGTTAGCATCAGCCCCAGGATAGTGTTAGGGTAAGCGTTAGGGTTATCATGAGGCCTAGGATAGTGTTAGGGTTAGGGTTAGCATCAGCTCTAGGATAGTGTTAGGGTTAGGGTTAACATCAGCCCTAGGATAGTGTTAGGGTTAGGGTTAGGGTTAGCATCAGCCCTAGGATAGTGTTAGGTTTAGGGTTAGCATCAGACCTAGGATAGTGTTAGGGTTAGAGTTAGGGTTAGCATCAGCCCTAGGATAGTGTAAGTGTTAGGGTTAGGGTTAGCATCAGGCCTAGGATAGTGTTAGGGTTAGGGTTAGCATCAGCCCTAGGATATTGTTAGGGTTAGGGTTAGAGTTAGCATCAGCCCTAGGATAGTGTTAGGGTTAGGGTTAGGGTTAGCATCACCCTAGGATTGTATTAGGGTTAGGGATAGCATCAGCCCTAGGATAGTGTTAGGGTTAGGGTTAGGGTTAGCACCAGGCCCAGGATAGTGTTAGTGTTAGGGTTAGCATCAGCCTTAGGATAGTGTTATGGTTAGGGTTAGGGTTAGCATCAGCCGTAGGATAGTGTTTGGGTTAGGGTTAGCCTCAGCCCTAAGATAGTGTTAGAGTTAGGGTTAGGGTTAGCATCAGCCCTAGGATAGTGTTAGGGATAGGGTTAGAAATAGCCCTAGGATAGTGTTAGGATTAGGGTTAACATAAACCCTAGGATAGTGTTAGGGTTAGGGTTAGGGTTATCATCAGGCCTAGGATAGTGTTAGGGTTAGGGTTAGCATCAGCCCTAGGATAGTGTTAGGGTTAGGGTTAGCATCAGCCCCAGGATAGTGTTAGGGTAAGGGTTAGGGTTATCATCAGGCCTAGGATAGTGTTAGGGATAGGGTTAGCATCAGCTCTAGGATAATGTTACGGTTAGGGTTAGGGATAGCATCACCCCTAGGATAGTGTTAAGGTTAGGGGTAGGGTTATCATCAGCCCTAGGATAGTGTTAGGGTTAGGGTTAGCATCAGCCGTAGGATAGTGTTAGGGTTATGGTTAGGGTTAGCATCAGCCCTAGGATAGTGTTAGGGTTAGGGTTAACATAAACCCTAGGATAGTGTTAGAGTTAGGGTTAGGGTTATCATCAGGCCTAGGATAGTGTTAGGTTTAGGGTTAGGGTTAGCATCAGTTCAAGGATAGTGTTAGGGTTAGCGTTAGGGTTAGCATCAGCCCTAGGATACTGTTAGGGTTAGGGTTAGGGTTAGCATCAGCCCTAGGATAGTGTTAAGGTTAGGGTTAGCATCAGCCCTAGGATAGTGTTAGGTTTAGCGTTAGGGTTATCATCAGGCCTAGGATAGTGTTAGGGTTCGGGTTAGCATCAGCTCTAGGATAGTGTTAGGGTTAGGGTTAGGGTTAGCATCAGCCCTAGGATAGTATTAAGGTTAGGGTTAGGGTTACCATCAGGCCTAGGATAGTGTGAGGGCTAGGGTTAGCATCAGACTTAGGATAGTGTTAGGGTTAGGGTTAGCATCAGCCCTAGGATAGTGTTAGGGTTAGGGTTAGAGTTATCATCAGGGCTAGGATAGTGTTAGGGTTAGGGTTAGCATCAGCCCTAGGATAGTGTTAGGGTTAGGGTTAGCATCAGCCCTAGGATAGTGTTAGGGTTAGGGTAAACATAAACCCTAGGATAGTGTTAGGGTTAGGGTTATGGTTATCATCAGGCCTAGGATAGTGTTAGGGTTAGGGTTAGGGTTAGCATCAGTTAAAGGATAGTGTTAGGGTTAGCGTTAGGGTTAGCATCAGCCCTAGGATAGTGTTAGGGTTAGGGTTAGGGTTAGCATCAGCCTTAGGATAGTGTTAGGGTTAGGGTTAGCATCAGCCCTAGGATAGTGTTAGGGTTAGGGTTAGGGTTATCATCAGGGCTAGCATAGTGTTAGGGTTAGGGTTAGCATCAGCCCTAGGATAGTGTTAGGGTTAGGGTTAGGGTTAGCATCAGCCCTAGGATAGTGTTAGGGTTAGGGTTAGGGTTAGCATCAGCCGTAGGATAGTGTTACGGTTAGGGTTAGCCTCAGCCCTAGGATAGTGTTAGAGTTAGGGTTAGGGTTAGCATCAGCCCTAGGATAGTGTTAGGGTTAGGGTTAGGGTTAGCATCAGCCCTAGGATAGTGTTAGTGTTAGGGTTAGATTCAGCCCTAGGATAGTGTTAGGGTTAGGGTTAGGGATAGCAGCAGCCCTAGGATAGTATTAGGGTTAGGGTTAGGGTTAGGGTTAGCGTTAGCATCAGCTCTAGGATAGTGTTAGGGTTAGGGTAAGGGTTAGCATCAGCCCTAGGATAGTGTTAGGGTTAGGGTTAGGGTTAGCATCAGCGCTACGATAGTGTTAGGGTTAGGGTTAGCATCAGCCCTAGGATAGTGTTAGGGTTAGGGTTAGGGTTAGCATCAGCCCTAGGATAGTGTTAGGGTTAGGGTTAACATCAGCCCTAGGATAGTGTTAGGGTTAAGGTTAGCATCAGCCGTAGGAGAGTGTTAGGGTTAGGGTTAGGGTTAGCATCAGCCCTAGGATAGTGTTAGGGTTAGGGTTAACATCAGCCCTAGGATAGTGTTAGGGTTAGGGTTAACATCAGCCCTAGGATAGTGTTAGGTTAGGGTTAGGGTTAGCATCAGCCCTAGGATAGTGTTAGGTTTAGGGTTAGCATCAGACCTAGGATAGTGTTAGGGTTAGGGTTAGGGTTAGCATCAGCCCTAGGATAGTGTAAGTGTTCGGGTTAGGGTTAGCATCAGCCCTAGGATAGTGTTAGGGTTAGGGATAGGGTTACCATCAGCCCTAGGATAATGTTAGGGTGAGGGTTAGGGTTAGCATCAGCCCTAGGATAGTATTAGGGTTAGGGTTAGCATCAGCCCTAGGATAGTGTTAGGGTTAGGGTTAGGGTTAGCACCAGGCCTAGGATAGTGTTAGTGTTTGGGTTAGCTTCAGCCTTAGGATAGTGTTAGGGTTAGGGTTAGGGTTAGCATCAGCCGTAGGATAGTGTTTGGGTTAGGGTTAGCCTCAGCCCTAAGATAGTGTTAGAGTTAGGGTTAGGGTTAGCATCAGCCCTAGGATAGTGTTAGGGTTAGGGTTAGGGTTAGCATCAGCCCTAGGATAGTGTTAGTGTTAGGGTTAGAATCATCCCTAGGATAGTGTTAGGGTTAGGGTTAACATAAACCCTAGGATAGTGTTAGGGTTAGGGTTAGGGTTATCATCAGGCCTAGGATAGTGTTAGGGTTAGGGTTAGGGTTAGCATCAGTTCAAGGATAGTGTTAGGCTTAGCGTTAGTTTTAGCATCAGCCCTAGGATAGTGTTAGGGTTAGGGTTATGGTTAGGATCAGCCCTAGGATAGTGTTAGGGTTAGGGTTAGCATCAGCCCCAGGATAGTGTTAGGGTAAGGGTTAGGGTTATCATCAGGCCTAGGATAGTGTTAGGGTTAGGGTTAGCATCAGCTCTAGGATAGTGTTAGGGTTAGGGTTAACATCAGCCCTAGGATAGTGTTAGGGTTAGGGTTAGGGTAAGCATCAGCCCTAGGATAGTGTTAGGTTTAGGGTTACCATCAGACCTAGGATAGTGTTAGGGTTAGAGTTAGGGTTAGCATTAGCCCTAGGATAGTGTAAGTGTTAGGGTTAGGGTTAGCATCAGGCCTAGGATAGTGTTAGGGTTAGGGTTAGCATCAGCCCTAGGATATTGTTAGGGTTAGGGTTAGAGTTAGCATCAGCCCTAGGATAGTGTTAGGGTTAGGGTTAGGGTTAGCATCACCCTAGGATTGTATTAGGGTTAGGGTTAGCATCAGCCCTAGGATAGTGTTAGGGTTAGGGTTAGGGTTAGCACCAGGCCCAGGATAGTGTTAGTGTTAGGGTTAGCATCAGCCTTAGGATAGTGTTATGGTTAGGGTTAGGGTTAGCATCAGCCGTAGGATAGTGTTTGGGTTAGGGTTAGCCTCAGCCCTCAGATAGTGTTAGAGTTACGGTTAGGGTTAGCATCAGCCCTAGAATAGTGTTAGGGTTAGGGTTAGAAATAGCCCTAGAATAGTGTTAGGGTTAGGGTTAACATAAACCCTAGGATAGTGTTAGGGTTAGGGTTAGGGTTATCATCAGGCCTAGGATAGTGTTAGGGTTAGGGTTAGGGTTAGCATCAGTTCAAGGATAGTGTTAGGCTTAGCGTTAGGGTTAGCATCAGCCCTAGGATAGTGTTAGGGTTAGGGTTAGGGTTAGCATCAGCCCTAGGATAGTGTTAGGGTTAGGGTTAGCATCAGCCCCAGGATAGTGTTAGGGTAAGGGTTAGGGTTATCATCAGGCCTACGATAGTGTTAGGGTTAGGGTTAGCATCAGCTCTAGGATAGTGTTAGGGTTAGGGTTAGGGTTAGGGTTAGCACCAGGCCTAGGATAGTGTTAGTGTTTGGGTTAGCTTCAGCCTTAGGATAGTGTTAGGGTTAGGGTTAGGGTTAGCATCAGCCGTAGGATAGTGTTTGGGTTAGGGTTAGCCTCAGCCCTAAGATAGTGTTAGAGTTAGGGTTAGGGTTAGCATCAGCCCTAGGATAGTGTTAGGGTTAGGGTTAGGGTTAGCATCAGCCCTAGGATAGTGTTAGTGTTAGGGTTAGAATCAGCCCTAGGATAGTGTTAGGGTTAGGGTTAACATAAACCCTAGGATAGTGTTAGGGTTAGGGATAGGGTTATCATCAGGCCTAGGATAGTGTTAGGGTTAGGGTTAGGGTTAGCATCAGTTCAAGGATAGTGTTAGGCTTAGCGTTAGTTTTAGCATCAGCCCTAGGATAGTGTTAGGGTTAGGGTTAGGGTTAGCATCAGCCCTAGGATAGTGTTAGGGTTAGGGTTAGCATCAGCCCCAGGATAGTGTTAGGGTAAGGGTTAGGGTTATCATCAGGCCTAGGATAGTTTTAGGGTTAGGGTTAGCATCAGCTCTAGGATAGTGTTAGGGTTAGGGTTAACATCAGCCCTAGGATAGTGTTAGGGTTAGGGTTAGGGTAAGCATCAGCCCTAGGATAGTGTTAGGTTTAGGGTTACCATCCGACCTAGGATAGTGTTAGGGTTAGAGTTAGGGTTAGCATTAGCCCTAGGATAGTGTAAGTGTTAGGGTTAGGGTTAGCATCAGGCCTAGGATAGTGTTAGGGTTAGGGTTAGCATCAGCCCTAGGATATTGTTAGGGTTAGGGTTAGAGTTAGCATCAGCCCTAGGATAGTGTTAGGGTTAGGGTTAGGGTTAGCATCACCCTAGGATTGTATTAGGGTTAGGGTTAGCATCAGCCCTAGGATAGTGTTAGGTTTAGGGTTAGGGTTAGCACCAGGCCCAGGATAGTGTTAGTGTTAGGGTTAGCATCAGCCTTAGGATAGTGTTATGGTTAGGGTTAGGGTTAGCATCAGCCGTAGGATAGTGTTTGGGTTAGGGTTAGCCTCAGCCCTAAGATAGTGTTAGAGTTACGGTTAGGGTTAGCATCAGCCCTAGGATAGTGTTAGGGTTAGGGTTAGAAATAGCCCTAGGATAGTGTTAGGGTTAGGGTTAACATAAACCCTAGGATAGTGTTAGGGTTAGTGTTAGGGTTATCATCAGGCCTAGGATAGTGTTAGGGTTAGGGTTAGGGTTAGCATCAGTTCACGGATAGTGTTAGGCTTAGCGTTAGGGTTAGCATCAGCCCTAGGATAGTGTTACGGTTAGGGTTAGGGTTAGCATCAGCCCTAGGATAGTGTTAGGGTTAGGGTTAGCATCAGCCCCAGGATAGTGTTAGGGTAAGGGTTAGGGTTATCATCAGGCCTAGGATAGTGTTAGGGTTAGGGTTAGCATCAGCTCTAGGATAGTGTTAGGGTTAGGGTTAGGGATAGCATCAGCCCTAGGATAGTGTTAAGGTTAGGGTTAGGGTTATCATCAGCCCTAGGATAGTGTTAGGGTTAGGGTTAGCATCAGCCCTAGGATAGTGTTAGGGTTAGGGTTAGGGTTAGCATCAGCCCTAGGATAGTGTTAGGGTTAGGGTTAACATAAACCCTAGGATAGTGTTAGAGTTAGGGTTAGGGATATCATCAGGCCTAGGATAGTGTTAGGGTTAGGGTTAGGGTTAGCATCAGTTCAAGGATAGTGTTAGGGTTAGCGTTAGGGTTAACATCAGCCCTAGGATAGTGTTAGGGTTAGGGTTAGCATCAGCCCTAGGATAGTGTTAGGGTTAGGGTTAGGGTTATCATCAGCCCTAGGATAGTGTTAGGGTTAGGGTTAACATAAACCCTAGGATAGTGTTAGAGTTAGGGTTAGGGTTAGCATCAGCCCTAGGATAGTGTTAGGGTTAGGGTTAGGGTTAGCATCAGCCCTAGGATAGTGTTAGTGTTAGGGTTAGAATCAGCTCTAGGATAGTGTTAGGGTTAGGGTAAGGGTTAGCATCAGCCCTAGGATAGTGTTAGGGTTAGGGTTAGGGTTAGCATCAGCCCTACGATAGTGTTAGGGTTAGGGTTAGCATCAGCCCTAGGATAGTGTTAGGGTTAGGGTTAGGGTTAGCATCAGCCCTAGGATAGTGTTAGGGTTAGGGTTAGGGTTAGCATCAGCCCTAGGATAGTGTTAGGGTTAGGGTTAACATCAGCCCTAGGATAGTGTTAGGGTTAGGGTTAGGGTTAGCATCAGCCCTAGGATAGTGTTAGGGTTAGGGTTAGCATCAACCCTAGGATAGTGTTAGGGTTAGGGTTAGGGTTAGCATCAGCCCTAGGATACTGTTAGGGTTAGGGTTAGCCTCAGCCCTAGGAGAGTGTTAGGGCTAGGGTTAGCCTCAGCCCTAGGAGAGTGTTAGGGTTAGGGATAGGGTTAGCATCAGGCCTAGGATAGGGTTAGGTTTAGGGTTAGGGTTAGCATCAGCCCTAGGATAGTGTTAAGGTTAGGGTTAGCATCAGGCCTAGGATAGTGTTAGGGTTAAGGTTAGCATCAGCCGTAAGAGAGTGTTAGGGTTAGGGTTAGGGTTAGCATCAGCCGTAGGATAGTGTTAGGGTTAGGGTTAACATCAGCCCTAGGATAGTGTTAGGGTTAGGGTTAGGGTTAGCATCAGCCCTAGGATAGTGTTAGGTTTAGGGTTAGCATCAGACCTAGGATAGTGTTAGGGTTAGGGTTAGGGTTAGCATCAGCCCTAGGATAGTGTAAGTGTTAGGGTTAGGGTTAGCATCAGGCCTAGGATAGTGTTAGGTTTAGGGTTAGCATCAGCCCTAGTATAGTGTTAGGGTTAGGGTTAGGGTTAGCATCAGCCCTAGGATAGTCTTAGGGTTAGGGTTATGGTTAGCATCAGCCCTAGGATAGTATTAGGGTTAGGGTTAGCATCAGCCCTAGGATAGTGTTAGGGTTAGGGTTAGGGTTAACATCAGCCCTAGGATAGTGTTAGGGTTAGGGTTAGCATCAGCCCTAGGATAGTGTTAGGGTTAGGGTTAGGGTTAGCTTCAGCCCTAGGATAGTGTTAGGGTTTAGGGTTAGCCTCAGCCCTAGGAGAGTGTTAGGGCTAGGGTTAGCCTCAGCCCTAGGAGAGTGTTAGGGTTAGGGATAGGGTTAGCATCAGGCCTAGGATAGGGTTAGGGTTAGGGTTAAGGTTAGCATCAGCCCTAGGATAGTGTTAGGGTTAGGGTTAGCATCAGGCCTAGGATAGTGTTAGGGTTAAGGTTAGCATCAGCCGTAGGAGAGTGTTAGGGTTAGGGTTAGGGTTAGCATCAGCCCTAGGATAGTGTTAGGGTTAGGGTTAACATCAGCCCTAGGATAGTGTTAGGGTTAGGGTTAACATCAGCCCTAGGATAGTGTTAGGTTAGGGTTAGGGTTAGCATCAGCCCTAGGATAGTGTTAGGTTTAGGGTTAGCATCAGACCTAGGATAGTGTTAGGGTTAGGGTTAGGGTTAGCATCAGCCCTAGGATAGTGTAAGTGTTCGGGTTAGGGTTAGCATCAGCCCTAGGATAGTGTTAGGGTTAGGGATAGGGTTACCATCAGCCCTAGGATAATGTTAGGGTGAGGGTTAGGGTTAGCATCAGCCCTAGGATAGTATTAGGGTTAGGGTTAGCATCAGCCCTAGGATAGTGTTAGGGTTAGGGTTAGGGTTAGCACCAGGCCTAGGATAGTGTTAGTGTTTGGGTTAGCTTCAGCCTTAGGATAGTGTTAGGGTTAGGGTTAGGGTTAGCATCAGCCGTAGGATAGTGTTTGGGTTAGGGTTAGCCTCAGCCCTAAGATAGTGTTAGAGTTAGGGTTAGGGTTAGCATCAGCCCTAGGATAGTGTTAGGGTTAGGGTTAGGGTTAGCATCAGCCCTAGGATAGTGTTAGTGTTAGGGTTAGAATCAGCCCTAGGATAGTGTTAGGGTTAGGGTTAACATAAACCCTAGGATAGTGTTAGGGTTAGGGTTAGGGTTATCATCAGGCCTAGGATAGTGTTAGGGTTAGGGTTAGGGTTAGCATCAGTTCAAGGATAGTGTTAGGCTTAGCGTTAGTTTTAGCATCAGCCCTAGGATAGTGTTAGGGTTAGGGTTAGGGTTAGCATCAGCCCTAGGATAGTGTTAGGGTTAGGGTTAGCATCAGCCCCAGGATAGTGATAGGGTAAGGGTTAGGGTTATCATCAGGCCTAGGATAGTGTTAGGGTTAGGGTTAGCATCAGCTCTAGGATAGTGTTAGGGTTAGGGTTAACATCAGCCCTAGGATAGTGTTAGGGTTAGGGTTAGGGTAAGCATCAGCCCTAGGATAGTGTTAGGTTTAGGGTTACCATCAGACCTAGGATAGTGTTAGTGTTAGAGTTAGGGTTAGCATTAGCCCTAGGATAGTGTAAGTGTTAGGGTTAGGGTTAGCATCAGGCCTAGGATAGTGTTAGGGTTAGGGTTAGCATCAGCCCTAGGATATTGTTAGTGTTAGGGTTAGAGTTAGCATCAGCCCTAGGATAGTGTTAGGGTTAGGGTTAGGGTTAGCATCACCCTAGGATTGTATTAGGGTTAGGGTTAGCATCAGCCCTAGGATAGTGTTAGGGTTAGGGTTAGGGTTAGCACCAGGCCCAGGATAGTGTTATTGTTAGGGTTAGCATCAGCCTTAGGATAGTGTTATGGTTAGGGTTAGGGTTAGCATCAGCCGTAGGATAGTGTTTGGGTTAGGGTTAGCCTCAGCCCTCAGATAGTGTTAGAGTTACGGTTAGGGTTAGCATCAGCCCTAGGATAGTGTTAGGGTTAGGGTTAGAAATAGCCCTAGGATAGTGATAGGGTTAGGGTTAACATAAACGCTAGGATAGTGTTAGGGTTAGGGTTAGTGTTATCATCAGGCCTAGGATAGTGTTAGGGTTAGGGTTAGGGTTAGCATCAGTTCAAGGATAGTGTTAGGCTTAGCGTTAGGGTTAGCATCAGCCCTAGGATAGTGTTAGGGTTAGGGTTAGGGTTAGCATCAGCCCTAGGATAGTGTTAGGGTTAGGGTTAGCATCAGCCCCAGGATAGTGTTAGGGTAAGGGTTAGGGTTATCATCAGGCCTAGGATAGTGTTAGGGTTAGGGTTAGCATCAGCTCTAGGATAGTGTTAGGGTTAGGGTTAGGGTTAGCACCAGGCCTAGGATAGTGTTAGTGTTTGGGTTAGCTTCAGCCTTAGGATAGTGTTAGGGTTAGGGTTAGGGTTAGCATCAGCCGTAGGATAGTGTTTGGGTTAGGGTTAGCCTCAGCCCTAAGATAGTGTTAGAGTTAGGGTTAGGGTTAGCATCAGCCCTAGGATAGTGTTAGGGTTAGGGTTAGGGTTAGCATCAGCCCTAGGATAGTGTTAGTGTTAGGGTTAGAATCAGCCCTAGGATAGTGTTAGGGTTAGGGTTAACATAAACCCTAGGATAGTGTTAGGGTTAGGGTTAGGGTTATCATCAGGCCTAGGATAGTGTTAGGGTTAGGGTTAGGGTTAGCATCAGTTCAAGGATAGTGTTAGGCTTAGCGTTAGTTTTAGCATCAGCCCTAGGATAGTGTTAGGGTTAGGGTTAGGGTTAGCATCAGCCCTAGGATAGTGTTAGGGTTAGGGTTAGCATCAGCCCCAGGATAGTGTTAGGGTAAGGGTTAGGGTTATCATCAGGCCTAGGATAGTGTTAGGGCTAGGGTTAGCATCAGCTCTAGGATAGTGTTAGGGTTAGGGTTAACATCAGCCCTAGGATAGTGTTAGGGTTAGGGTTAGGGTAAGCATCAGCCCTAGGATAGTGTTAGGTTTAGGGTTACCATCCGACCTAGGATAGTGTTAGGGTTAGAGTTAGGGTTAGCATTAGCCCTAGGATAGTGTAAGTGTTAGGGTTAGGGTTAGCATCAGGCCTAGGATAGTGTTAGGGTTAGGGTTAGCATCAGCCCTAGGATATTGTTATTGTTAGGGTTAGAGTTAGCATAAGCCCTAGGATAGTGTTAGGGTTAGGGTTAGGGTTAGCATCACCCTAGGATTGTATTAGGGTTAGGGTTAGCATCAGCCCTAGGATAGTGTTAGGGTTAGGGTTAGGGTTAGCACCAGGCCCAGGATAGTGTTAGTGTTAGGGTTAGCATCAGCCTTAGGATAGTGTTATGGTTAGGGTTAGGGTTAGCATCAGCCGTAGGATAGTGTTTGGGTTAGGGTTAGCCTCAGCCCTAAGATAGTGTTAGAGTTACGGTTAGGGTTAGCATCAGCCCTAGGATAGTGTTAGGGTTAGGGTTAGAAATAGCCCTAGGATAGTGTTAGGGTTAGGGTTAACATAAACCCTAGGATAGTGTTAGGGTTAGTGTTAGGGTTATCATCAGGCCTAGGATAGTGTTAGGGTTAGGGTTAGGGTTAGCATCAGTTCAAGGATAGTGTTAGGCTTAGCGTTAGGGTTAGCATCAGCCCTAGGATAGTGTTACGGTTAGGGTTAGGGTTAGCATCAGCCCTAGGATAGTGTTAGGGTTAGGGTTAGCATCAGCCCCAGGATAGTGTTAGGGTAAGGGTTAGGGTTATCGTCAGGCCTAGGATAGTGTTAGGGTTAGGGTTAGCATCAGCTCTAGGATAGTGTTAGGGTTAGGGTTAGGGATAGCATCAGCCCTAGGATAGTGTTAAGGTTAGGGTTAGGGTTATCATCAGCCCTAGGATAGTGTTAGGGTTAGGGTTAGCATCAGCCCTAGGATAGTGTTAGGGTTAGGGTTAGGGTTAGCATCAGCCCTAGGATAGTGTTAGGGTTAGGGTTAACATAAACCCTAGGATAGTGTTAGAGTTAGGGTTAGGGATATCATCAGGCCTAGGATAGTGTTAGGGTTAGGGTTAGGGTTAGCATCAGTTCAAGGATAGTGTTAGGGTTAGCGTTAGGGTTAACATCAGCCCTAGGATAGTGTTAGGGTTAGGGTTAGCATCAGCCCTAGGATAGTGTTAGGGTTAGGGTTAGGGTTATCATCAGCCCTAGGATAGTGTTAGGGTTAGGGTTAACATAAACCCTAGGATAGTGTTAGAGTTAGGGTTAGGGTTAGCATCAGCCCTAGGATAGTGTTAGGGTTAGGGTTAGGGTTAGCATCAGCCCTAGGATAGTGTTAGTGTTAGGGTTAGAATCAGCTCTAGGATAGTGTTAGGGTTAGGGTAAGGGTTAGCATCAGCCCTAGGATAGTGTTAGGGTTAGGGTTAGGGTTAGCATCAGCCCTACGATAGTGTTAGGGTTAGGGTTAGCATCAGCCCTAGGATAGTGTTAGGGTTAGGGTTAGGGTTAGCATCAGCCCTAGGATAGTGTTAGGGTTAGGGTTAGGGTTAGCATCAGCCCTAGGATAGTGTTAGGGTTAGGGTTAACATCAGCCCTAGGATAGTGTTAGGGTTAGGGTTAGGGTTAGCATCAGCCCTAGGATAGTGTTAGGGTTAGGGTTAGCATCAACCCTAGGATAGTGTTAGGGTTAGGGTTAGGGTTAGCATCAGCCCTAGGATACTGTTAGGGTTAGGGTTAGCCTCAGCCCTAGGAGAGTGTTAGGGCTAGGGTTAGCCTCAGCCCTAGGAGAGTGTTAGGGTTAGGGATAGGGTTAGCATCAGGCCTAGGATAGGGTTAGGTTTAGGGTTAGGGTTAGCATCAGCCCTAGGATAGTGTTAAGGTTAGGGTTAGCATCAGGCCTAGGATAGTGTTAGGGTTAAGGTTAGCATCAGCCGTAAGAGAGTGTTAGGGTTAGGGTTAGGGTTAGCATCAGCCGTAGGATAGTGTTAGGGTTAGGGTTAACATCAGCCCTAGGATAGTGTTAGGGTTAGGGTTAGGGTTAGCATCAGCCCTAGGATAGTGTTAGGTTTAGGGTTAGCATCAGACCTAGGATAGTGTTAGGGTTAGGGTTAGGGTTAGCATCAGCCCTAGGATAGTGTAAGTGTTAGGGTTAGGGTTAGCATCAGGCCTAGGATAGTGTTAGGTTTAGGGTTAGCATCAGCCCTAGTATAGTGTTAGGGTTAGGGTTAGGGTTAGCATCAGCCCTAGGATAGTCTTAGGGTTAGGGTTATGGTTAGCATCAGCCCTAGGATAGTATTAGGGTTAGGGTTAGCATCAGCCCTAGGATAGTGTTAGGGTTAGGGTTAGGGTTAACATCAGCCCTAGGATAGTGTTAGGGTTAGGGTTAGCATCAGCCCTAGGATAGTGTTAGGGTTAGGGTTAGGGTTAGCTTCAGCCCTAGGATAGTGTTAGGGTTTAGGGTTAGCATCAACCCTAGGATAGTGTTAGGGTTAGGGTTAGGGTTAGCATCAGCCCTAGGCTAGTGTTAGGGTTAGGGTTAGCCTCAGCCCTAGGAGAGTGTTAGGTTTAGGGATAGGGTTAGCATCAGGCCTAGGATAGTGTTAGGGTTAGGGTTAGGGTTAGCATCAGCCCTAGGATAGTGTTAGGGTTAGGGTTAGCATCAGGCCTAGGATAGTGTTAGGGTTAGGGTTAGCATCAGCCCTAGGAGAGTGTTAGGGTTAGGGTTAGGGTTAGCATCAGCCCTAGGATAGTGTTAGGGTTAGGGTTAACATCAGCCCTAGGATAGTGTTAGGGTTAGGGTTAGGGTTAGCGTCAGCCCTAGGATAGTGTTAGGTTTAGGGATAGCATCAGACCTAGGATAGTGTTAGGGTTAGGGTTAGGGTTAGCATCAGCCCTAGGATAGTGTAAGTGTTAGGGTTAGGGTTAGCATCAGGCCTAGGATAGTGTTAGGGTTAGGGTTAGCATCAGCCCTAGGATAGTGTTAGGGTTAGGGTTAGAGTTAGCATCAGCCCTAGGATAGTGTTAGGGTTAGGGTTAGCATCAGCCCTAGGATAGTGTTAGGGTTAGGGTTAGGGTTAGCACCAGGCCTAGGATAGTGTTAGTGTTTGGGTTAGCTTCAGCCTTAGGATAGTGTTAGGGTTAGGGTTAGGGTTAGCATCAGCCGTAGGATAGTGTTTGGGTTAGGGTTAGCCTCAGCCCTAAGATAGTGTTAGAGTTAGGGTTAGGGTTAGCATCAGCCCTAGGATAGTGTTAGGGTTAGGGTTAGGGTTAGCATCAGCCCTAGGATAGTGTTAGTGTTAGGGTTAGAATCAGCCCTAGGATAGTGTTAGGGTTAGGGTTAACATAAACCCTAGGATAGTGTTAGGGTTAGGGTTAGGGTTATCATCAGGCCTAGGATAGTGTTAGGGTTAGGGTTAGGGTTAGCATCAGTTCAAGGATAGTGTTAGGCTTAGCGTTAGTTTTAGCATCAGCCCTAGGATAGTGTTAGGGTTAGGGTTAGGGTTAGCATCAGCCCTAGGATAGTGTTAGGGTTAGGGTTAGCATCAGCCCCAGGATAGTGTTAGGGTAAGGGTTAGGGTTATCATCAGGCCTAGGATAGTGTTAGGGTTAGGGTTAGCATCAGCTCTAGGATAGTGTTAGGGTTAGGGTTAACATCAGCCCTAGGATAGTGTTAGGGTTAGGGTTAGGGTAAGCATCAGCCCTAGGATAGTGTTAGGTTTAGGGTTACCATCAGACCTAGGATAGTGTTAGTGTTAGAGTTAGGGTTAGCATTAGCCCTAGGATAGTGTAAGTGTTAGGGTTAGGGTTAGCATCAGGCCTAGGATAGTGTTAGGGTTAGGGTTAGCATCAGCCCTAGGATATTGTTAGTGTTAGGGTTAGAGTTAGCATCAGCCCTAGGATAGTGTTAGGGTTAGGGTTAGGGTTAGCATCACCCTAGGATTGTATTAGGGTTAGGGTTAGCATCAGCCCTAGGATAGTGTTAGGGTTAGGGTTAGGGTTAGCACCAGGCCCAGGATAGTGTTATTGTTAGGGTTAGCATCAGCCTTAGGATAGTGTTATGGTTAGGGTTAGGGTTAGCATCAGCCGTAGGATAGTGTTTGGGTTAGGGTTAGCCTCAGCCCTCAGATAGTGTTAGAGTTACGGTTAGGGTTAGCATCAGCCCTAGGATAGTGTTAGGGTTAGGGTTAGAAATAGCCCTAGGATAGTGATAGGGTTAGGGTTAACATAAACGCTAGGATAGTGTTAGGGTTAGGGTTAGTGTTATCATCAGGCCTAGGATAGTGTTAGGGTTAGGGTTAGGGTTAGCATCAGTTCAAGGATAGTGTTAGGCTTAGCGTTAGGGTTAGCATCAGCCCTAGGATAGTGTTAGGGTTAGGGTTAGGGTTAGCATCAGCCCTAGGATAGTGTTAGGGTTAGGGTTAGCATCAGCCCCAGGATAGTGTTAGGGTAAGGGTTAGGGTTATCATCAGGCCTAGGATAGTGTTAGGGTTAGGGTTAGCATCAGCTCTAGGATAGTGTTAGGGTTAGGGTTAGGGTTAGCACCAGGCCTAGGATAGTGTTAGTGTTTGGGTTAGCTTCAGCCTTAGGATAGTGTTAGGGTTAGGGTTAGGGTTAGCATCAGCCGTAGGATAGTGTTTGGGTTAGGGTTAGCCTCAGCCCTAAGATAGTGTTAGAGTTAGGGTTAGGGTTAGCATCAGCCCTAGGATAGTGTTAGGGTTAGGGTTAGGGTTAGCATCAGCCCTAGGGTAGTGTTAGTGTTAGGGTTAGAATCAGCCCTAGGATAGTGTTAGGGTTAGGGTTAACATAAACCCTAGGATAGTGTTAGGGTTAGGGTTAGGGTTATCATCAGGCCTAGGATAGTGTTAGGGTTAGGGTTAGGGTTAGCATCAGTTCAAGGATAGTGTTAGGCTTAGCGTTAGTTTTAGCATCAGCCCTAGGATAGTGTTAGGGTTAGGGTTAGGGTTAGCATCAGCCCTAGGATAGTGTTAGGGTTAGGGTTAGCATCAGCCCCA
The DNA here is from genome assembly GCF_020740605.2 of Lemur catta. Taxonomy (NCBI): domain Eukaryota; kingdom Metazoa; phylum Chordata; class Mammalia; order Primates; family Lemuridae; genus Lemur; species Lemur catta. The sequence goes on along the minus strand of NW_025423852.1, from coordinate 238,816 downwards.
GGATAGTGTTAGGGTAAGGGTTAGGGTTATCATCAGGCCTAGGATAGTGTTAGGGCTAGGGTTAGCATCAGCTCTAGGATAGTGTTAGGGTTAGGGTTAACATCAGCCCTAGGATAGTGTTAGGGTTAGGGTTAGGGTTAGCATCAGCCCTAGGATACTGTTAGGGTTAGGGTTAGCATCAGCCGTAGGATAGTGTTTGGGTTAGGGTTAGCCTCAGCCCTAAGATAGTGTTAGAGTTACGGTTAGGGTTAGCATCAGCCCTAGGATAGTGTTAGGGTTAGGGTTAGAAATAGCCCTAGGATAGTGTTAGGGTTAGGGTTAACATAAACCCTAGGATAGTGTTAGGGTTAGGGTTAGGGTTATCATCAGGCCTAGGATAGTGTTAGGGTTAGGGTTAGGGTTAGCATCAGTTCAAGGATAGTGTTAGTCTTAGCGTTAGGGTTAGCATCAGCCCTAGGATAGTGTTAGGGTTAGGGTTAGGGTTAGCATCAGCCCTAGGATAGTGTTAGGGTTAGGGTTAGCATCAGCCCCAGGATAGTGTTAGGGTAAGGGTTAGGGTTATCATCAGGCCTAGGATAGTGTTAGGGTTAGGGTTAGCATCAGCTCTAGGATAGTGTTAGGGTTAGGGTTAGGGATAGCATCAGCCCTAGGATAGTGTTAAGGTTAGGGTTAGGGTTATCATCAGCCCTAGGATAGTGTTAGGGTTAGGGTTAGCATCAGCCCTAGGATAGTGTTAGGGTTAGGGTTAGGGTTAGCATCAGCCCTAGGATAGTGTTAGGGTTAGGGTTAACATAAACCCTAGGATAGTGTTAGAGTTAGGGTTAGGGATATCATCAGGCCTAGGATAGTGTTAGTGTTAGGGTTAGGGTTAGCATCAGTTCAAGGATAGTGTTAGGGTTAGCGTTAGGGTTAACATCAGCCCTAGGATAGTGTTAGGGTTAGGGTTAGCATCAGCCCTAGGATAGTGTTAGGGTTAGGGTTAGGGTTATCATCAGCCCTAGGATAGTGTTAGGGTTAGGGTTAACATAAACCCTAGGATAGTGTTAGAGTTAGGGTTAGGGTTAGCATCAGCCCTAGGATAGTGTTAGGGTTAGGGTTAGGGTTAGCATCAGCCCTAGGATAGTGTTAGTGTTAGGGTTAGAATCAGCCCTAGGATAGTGTTAGGGTTAGGGTTAGGGATAGCAGCAGCCCTAGGATAGTATTAGGGTTAGGGTTAGGGTTAGGGTTAGCGTTAGCATCAGCTCTAGGATAGTGTTAGGGTTAGGGTAAGGGTTAGCATCAGCCCTAGGATAGTGTTAGGGTTAGGGTTAGGGTTAGCATCAGCCCTACGATAGTGTTAGGTTTAGGGTTAGCATCAGCCCTAGGATAGTGTTAGGGTTAGGGTTAGGGTTAGCATCAGCCCTAGGATAGTGTTAGGGTTAGGGTTAGGGTTAGCATCAGCCCTAGGATAGTGTTAGGGTTAGGGTTAACATCAGCCCTAGGATAGTGTTAGGGTTAGGGTTAGGGTTAGCATCAGCCCTAGGATAGTGTTAGGATTAGGGTTAGCATCAACCCTAGGATAGTGTTAGCGTTAGGGTTAGGGTTAGCATCAGCCCTAGGATACTGTTAGGGTTAGGGTTAGCCTCAGCCCTAGGAGAGTGTTAGGGCTAGGGTTAGCCTCAGCCCTAGGAGAGTGTTAGGGTTAGGGATAGGGTTAGCATCAGGCCTAGGATAGGGTTAGGTTTAGGGTTAGGGTTAGCATCAGCCCTAGGATAGTGTTAGGGTTAGGGTTAGCATCAGGCCTAGGATAGTGTTAGGGTTAAGGTTAGCATCAGCCGTAGGAGAGTGTTACGGTTAGGGTTAGGGTTAGCATCAGCCGTAGGATAGTGTTAGGGTTAGGGTTAACATCAGCCCTAGGATAGTGTTAGGGTTAGGGTTAGGGTTAGCATCAGCCCTAGGATAGTGTTAGGTTTAGGGTTAGCATCAGACCTAGGATAGTGTTAGGGTTAGGGTTAGGGTTAGCATCAGCCCTAGGATAGTGTAAGTGTTAGGGTTAGGGTTAGCATCAGGCCTAGGATAGTGTTAGGTTTAGGGTTAGCATCAGCCCTAGTATAGTGTTAGGGTTAGGGTTAGGGTTAGCATCAGCCCTAGGATAGTCTTAGGGTTAGGGTTATGGTTAGCATCAGCCCTAGGATAGTATTAGGGTTAGGGTTAGCATCAGCCCTAGGATAGTGTTAGGGTTAGGGTTAGGGTTAACATCAGCCCTAGGATAGTGTTAGGGTTAGGGTTAGCATCAGCCCTAGGATAGTGTTAGGGTTAGGGTTAGGGTTAGCATCAGCCCTAGGATAGTGTTAGGGTTTAGGGTTAGCATCAACCCTAGGATAGTGTTAGGGTTAGGGTTAGGGTTAGCATCAGCCCTAGGCTAGTGTTAGGGTTAGGGTTAGCCTCAGCCCTAGGAGAGTGTTAGGTTTAGGGATAGGGTTAGCATCAGGCCTAGGATAGTGTTAGGGTTAGGGTTAGGGTTAGCATCAGCCCTAGGATAGTGTTAGGGTTAGGGTTAGCATCAGGCCTAGGATAGTGTTAGGGTTAGGGTTAGCATCAGCCCTAGGAGAGTGTTAGGGTTAGGGTTAGGGTTAGCATCAGCCCTAGGATAGTGTTAGGGTTAGGGTTAACATCAGCCCTAGGATAGTGTTAGGGTTAGGGTTAGGGTTAGCATCAGCCCTAGGATAGTGTTAGGTTTAGGGTTAGCATCAGACCTAGGATAGTGTTAGGGTTAGGGTTAGGGTTAGCATCAGCCCTAGGATAGTGTAAGTGTTAGGGTTAAGGTTAGCATCAGGCCTAGGATAGTGTTAGGGTTAGGGTTAGCATCAGCCCTAGGATAGTGTTAGGGTTAGGGTTAGAGTTAGCATCAGCCCTAGGATAGTGTTAGGGTTAGGGTTAGGGTTAGCATCACCCTAGGATTGTATTAGGGTTAGGGTTAGCATCAGCCCTAGGAGAGTGTTAGGGTTAGGGTTAGGGTTAGCACCAGGCCCAGGATAGTGTTAGTGTTAGGGTTAGCATCAGCCTTAGGATAGTGTTAGGGTTAGGGTTAGGGTTAGCATCAGCCGTAGGATAGTGTTTGGGTTAGGGTTAGCCTCAGCCCTAAGATAGTGTTAGAGTTAGGGTTAGGGTTAGCATCAGCCCTAGGATAGTGTTAGGGTTAGGGTTAGGGTTAGCATCAGCCCTAGGATAGTGTTAGTGTTAGGGTTAGAATCAGCCCTAGGATAGTGTTAGGGTTAGGGTTAACATAAACCCTAGGATAGTGTTAGGGTTAGGGTTAGGGTTATCATCAGGCCTAGGATAGTGTTAGGGTTAGGGTTAGGGTTAGCATCAGTTCAAGGATAGTGTTAGGCTTAGCGTTAGTTTTAGCATCAGCCCTAGGATAGTGTTAGGGTTAGGGTTAGGGTTAGCATCAGCCCTAGGATAGTGTTAGGGTTAGGGTTAGCTTCAGCCCCAGGATAGTGTTAGGGTAAGGGTTAGGGTTATCATCAGGCCTAGGATAGTGTTAGGGTTAGGGTTAGCATCAGCTCTAGGATAGTGTTAGGGTTAGGGTTAGGGATAGCATCAGCCCTAGGATAGTGTTAAAGTTATGGTTAGGGTTATCATCAGCCCTAGGATAGTGTTAGGGTTAGGGTTAGCATCAGTCCTAGGATAGTGTTAGGGTTAGGGTTAGGGTTAGCATCAGCCCTAGGATAGTGTTAGGGTTAGGGTTAGCATCAGCCCTAGGATAGTGTTAGGGTTAGGGTTAGCATCAACCCTAGAATAGTGTTAGGGTTAGGGTTAGGGTTAGTATCAGCCCTAGGATAGTGTTAGGGTTAGGGTTAGCCTCAGCCCTAGGAGAGTGTTAGGGTTAGGGATAGGTTTAGCATCAGGCCTAGGATAGTGTTAGGGTTAGGGTTAGGGTTAGCATCAGCCCTAGGATAGTGTTAGGGTTAGGGTTAGCATCAGGCCTAGGATAGTGTTAGGGTTAGGGTTAGCATCAGCCCTAGAAGAGTGTTAGGTTTAGGGTTAGTGTTAGCGTCAGCCCTAGGATAGTGTTAGGGTTAGGGTTAGGGTTAGCATCAGCCCTAGGATAGTCTTAGGGTTAGGGTTATGGTTAGCATCAGCCCTAGGATAGTATTAGGGTTAGGGTTAGCATCAGCCCTAGGATAGTGTTAGGGTTAGGGTTAGGGTTAACATCAGCCCTAGGATAGTGTTAGGGTTAGGGTTAGCATCAGCCCTAGGATAGTGTTAGGGTTAGGGTTAGGGTTAGCATCAGCCCTAGGATAGTGTTAGGGTTAGGGTTAGCATCAACCCTAGGATAGTGTTAGGGTTAGGGTTAGGATTAGCATCAGCCCTAGGCTAGTGTTAGGGTTAGGGTTAGCCTCAGCCCTAGGAGAGTGTTAGGTTTAGGGATAGGGTTAGCATCAGGCCTAGGATAGTGTTAGGGTTAGGGTTAGGGTTAGCATCAGCCCTAGGATAGTGTTAGGGTTAGGGTTAGCATCAGGCCTAGGATAGTGTTAGGGTTAGGGTTAGCATCAGCCCTAGGAGAGTGTTAGGGTTAGGGTTAGGGTTAGCATCAGCCCTAGGATAGTGTTAGGGTTAGGGTTAACATCAGCCCTAGAATAGTGTTAGGGTTAGGGTTAGGGTTAGCATCAGCCCTAGGATAGTGTTAGGTTTAGGGTTAGCATCAGACCTAGGATAGTGTTAGGGTTAGGGTTAGGGTTAGCATCAGCCCTAGGATAGTGTAAGTGTTAGGGTTAGGGTTAGCATCAGGCCTAGGATAGTGTTAGGGTTAGGGTTAGCATCAGCCCTAGGATAGTGTTAGGGTTAGGGTTAGAGTTAGCATCAGCCCTAGGATAGTGTTAGGGTTAGGGTTAGGGTTAGCATCAGCCCTAGGATAGTGTTAGGGTTAGGGTTAGCATCAGGCCTAGGATAGTGTTAGGGTTAGGGTTAGCATCAGCCCTAGAAGAGTGTTAGGTTTAGGGTTAGTGTTAGCATCAGCCCTAGGATCTTGTTAGGGTTAGGGTTAACATCAGCCCTAGGATAGTGTTAGGGTTAGGGTTAGGGTTAGCATCAGCCCTAGGTTAGTGTTAGTTTTAGGGTTAGCATCAGACCTAGGATAGTGTTAGGGTTAGGGTTAGGGTTAGCATCAGCCCTAGGATAGTGTAAGTGTTCGGGTTAGGGTTAGCATCAGCCCTAGGATAGTGTTAGGGTTAGGGATAGGGTTAGCATCAGCCCTAGGATAATGTTAGGGTTAGGGTTAGGGTTAGCATCAGCCCTAGGATAGTATTAGGGTTAGGGTTAGCATCAGCACTAGGATAGTGTCAGGGTTAGGGTTAGCGTTAGCACCAGGCCTAGGATAGTGTTAGTGTTTGGGTTAGCTTCAGCCTTAGGATAGTGTTAGGGTTAGGGTTAGGGTTAGCATCAGCCGTAGGATAGTGTTTGGGTTAGGGTTAGCCTCAGCCCTAAGATAGTGTTAGAGTTAGGGTTAGGGTTAGCATCAGCCCTAGGATAGTGTTAGGGTTAGGGTTAGGGTTAGCATCAGCCCTAGGATAGTGTTAGTGTTAGGGTTAGCATCAGCCCTATGATAGTGTTAGGGTTAGGGTTAGGGTTAGCATCCGCACTAGGACAGTGTTAGGGTTAGGGTTAGGGTTAGCATCAGCCCTAGGATAGTGTTAGGGTTAGGGTTAGGGTTAGCATCAGCCCTAGGATAGTGTTAGGGTTAGGGTTAACATAAACCCTAGGATAGTGTTAGAGTTAGGGTTAGGGTTATCATCAGGCCTAGGATAGTGTTAGGGTTAGGGTTAGGGTTAGCATCAGTTCAAGGATAGTGTTAGGGTTAGCGTTAGGGTTAGCATCAGCCCTAGGATACTGTTAGGGTTAGGGTTAGGGTTAGCATCAGCCCTAGGATAGTGTTAAGGATAGGGTTAGCATCAGCCCTAGGATAGTGTTAGGTTTAGCGTTAGGGTTATCATCAGGCCTAGGATAGTGTTAGGGTTCGGGTTAGCATCAGCCCTAGGATAGTGTTAAGGTTAGGGTTAGGGTTACCATCAGGCCTAGGATAGTGTGAGTGCTAGGGTTAGCATCAGACTTAGGATAATGTTAGGGTTAGGGTTAGGGTTAGCATCAGCCCTAGGATAGTGTTAGGGTTAGGGTTAGCATCAGCCCTAGGATAGTGTTAGGGTTAGGGTTAACATAAACCGTAGGATAGTGTTAGGGTTAGGCTTAGGGTTATCATCAGGCCTAGGATAGTGTTAGGGTTAGGGTTAGGGTTAGCATCAGTTAAAGGATAGTGTTAGTGTTAGCGTTAGGGTTAGCATCAGGCCTAGGATAGTGTTAGGGTTAGGGTTAGGGTTAGCATCAGCCCTAGGATAGTGTTAGTGTTAGGGTTAGCATCAGCCCTAGGATAGTGTTAGGGTTAGGGTTAGGGTTATCATCAGGGCTAGGGTAGTGTTAGGGTTAGGGTTAGCATCAGCCCTAAGATAGTGTTAGTGTTAGGGTTAGGGTTAGCAACAGCCCTAGGATAGTGTTAGGGTTAGGGTTAGGGTTAGCATCAGCCGTAGGATAGTGTTAGGGTTAGGGTTAGCCTCAGCCCTAGGATAGTGTTAGAGTTAGGGTTAGGGTTAGCATCAGCCCTAGGATAGTGTTAGGGTTAGGGTTAGGGTTAGCATCAGCCCTAGGATAGTGTTAGTGTTAGGGTTAGAATCAGCCCTAGGATAGTGTTAGGGTTAGGGTTAGGGTTAGCATCAGCCCTAGGATAGTGTTAAGGTTAGGGTTAGCATCAACCCTAGGATAGTGTTAGGGTTAGGGTTAGGGTTAGCATCAGCCCTAGGATACTGTTAGGGTTAGGGTTAGCCTCAGCCCTAGGAGAGTGTTAGGGCTAGGGTTAGCCTCAGCCCTAGGAGAGTGTTAGGGTTAGGGATAGGGTTAGCATCAGGCCTAGGTTAGTGTTAGGGTTAGGGTTAGGGTTAGCATCAGCCCTAGGATAGTGTTAGGGTTAGGGTTAGCATCAGGCCTAGGATAGTGTTAGGGTTAAGGTTAGCATCAGCCCTAGGAGAGTGTTAGGGTTAGGGTTAGGGTTAGCATCAGCCCTAGGATAGTGTTAGGGTTAGGGTTAACATCAGCCCTAGGATAGTGTTAGGGTTAGGGTTAGGGTTAGCATCAGCCCTAGGATAGTGTTAGGTTTAGGGTTAGCATCCGACCTAGGATAGTGTTAGGGTTAGGGTTAGGGTTAGCATCAGCCCTAGGATAGTGTAAGTGTTAGGGTTAGGGTTAGCATCAGGCCTAGGATAGTGTTAGGTTTAGGGTTAGCATCAGCCCTAGTATAGTGTTAGGGTTAGGGTTAGGGTTAGCATCAGCCCTAGGATAGTCTTAGGGTTAGGGTTATATTTAGCATCAGCCCGAGGATAGTATTAGGGTTAGGGTTAGCATCAGCCCTAGGATAGTGTTAGGGTTAGGGTTAGGGTTAACGTCAGCCCTAGGATAGTGTTAGGGTTAGGGTTAGCATCAGCCCTAGGATAGTGTTAGGGTTAGGGTTAGGGTTAGCATCAGCCCTAGGATAGTGTTAGGGTTAGGGTTAGCATCAACCCTAGGATAGTGTTAGGGTTAGGGTTAGGGTTAGCATCAGCCCTAGGCTAGTGTTAGGGTTAGGGTTAGCCTAAGCCCTAGGAGAGTGTTAGGTTTAGGGATAGGGTTAGCATCAGGCCTAGGATAGTGTTAGGGTTAGGGTTAGGGTTAGCATCAGCCCTAGGATAGTGTTATGGTTAGGGTTAGCATCAGGCCTAGGATAGTGTTAGGGTTAGGGTTAGCATCAGCCCTAGGAGAGTGTTAGGGTTAGGGTTAGGGTTAGCATCAGCCCTAGGATAGTGTTAGGGTTAGGGTTAACATCAGCCCTAGGATAGTGTTAGGGTTAGGGTTAGGGTTAGCATCAGCCCCAGGATAGTGTTAGGTTTAGGGTTAGCATCAGACCTAGGATAGTGTTAGGGTTAGGGTTAGGGTTAGCATCAGCCCTAGGATAGTGTAAGTGTTAGGGTTAGGGTTAGCATCAAGCCTAGGATAGTGTTAGGGTTAGGGTTAGCATCAGCCCTAGGATAGTGTTAGGGTTAGGGTTAGGGTTAGCATCACCCTAGGATTGTATTAGGGTTAGGGTTAGCATCAGCCCTAGGATAGTGTTAGGGTTAGGGTTAGGGTTAGCACCAGGCCCAGGATACTGTTAGTGTTAGGGTTAGCATCAGCCTTAGGATAGTGTTAGGGTTAGGGTTAGGGTTAGCATCAGCCGTAGGATAGTGTTTGTGTTAGGGTTAGCCTCAGCCCTAAGATAGTGTTAGAGTTAGGGTTAGGGTTAGCATCAGCCCTAGGATAGTGTTAGCGTTAGGGTTAGGGTTAGCATCAGCCCTAGGATAGTGTTAGTGTTAGGGTTAGAATCAGCCCTAGGATAGTGTTAGGGTTAGGGTTAACATAAACCCTAGGATAGTGTTAGGGTTAGGGTTAGGGTTATCATCAGGCCTAGGATAGTGTTAGGGTTAGGGTTAGGGTTAGCATCAGTTCAAGGATAGTGTTAGGCTTAGCGTTAGTTTTAGCATCAGCCCTAGGATAGTGTTAGGGTTAGGGTTAGGGTTAGCATCAGCCCTAGGATAGTGTTAGGGTTTGGGTTAGCATCAGCCCCAGGATAGTGTTAGGGTAAGGGTTAGGGTTATCATCTGGCCTAGGATAGTGTTATGCTTAGGGTTAGCATCAGCTCTAGGATAGTGTTAGGGTTAGGGTTAGGGATAGCATCAGCCCTAGGATAGTGTTAAGGTTAGGGTTAGGGTTATCATCAGCCCTAGGATAGTGTTAGGGTTAGGGTTAGCATCAGTCCTAGGATAGTGTTAGGGTTAGGGTTAGGGTTAGCATCAGCCCTAGGATAGTGTTAGGGTTAGGGTTAGCATCAGCCCTAGGATAGTGTTAGGGTTAGGGTTAGCATCAACCCTAGGATAGTGTTAGGGTTAGGGTTAGGGTTAGTATCAGCCCTAGGATAGTTTTAGGGTTAGGGTTAGCCTCAGCCCTAGGAGAGTGTTAGGGTTAGGGATAGGTTTAGCATCAGGCCTAGGATAGTGTTAGGGTTAGGGTTAGGGTTAGCATCAGCCCTAGGATAGTGTTAGGGTTATGGTTAGCATCAGGCCTAGGATAGTGTTAGGGTTAGGGTTAACATCAGCCCTAGGATAGTGTTAGGGTTAGGGTTGGGGTTAGCATCAGCCCTAGGATAGTGTTAGGTTTAGGGTTAGCATCAGACCTAGGATAGTGTTAGGGTTAGGGTTAGGGTTAGCATCAGCCCTAGGATACTGTAAGTGTTCGGGTTAGGGTTAGCATCAGCCCTAGGATAGTGTTAAGGTTAGGGATAGGGTTACCATCAGCCCTAGGATAATGTTAGGGTTAGGGATAGGGTTAGCATCAGCCCTAGGATAGTATTAGGGTTAGGGTTAGCATCAGCCCTAGGATAGTGTTAGGGTTAGGGTTAGGGTTAGCACCAGGCCTAGGATAGTGTTAGTGTTTGGGTTAGCTTCAGCCTTAGGATAGTGTTAGGGTTAGGGTTAGGGTTAGCATCAGCCGTAGGATAGTGTTTGGGTTAGGGTTAGCCTCAGGCCTAAGATAGTGTTAGAGTTAGGGTTAGGGTTAGCATCAGCCCTAGGATAGTGTTAGGGTTAGGGTTAGGGTTAGCATCAGCCCTAGGATAGTGTTAGTGTTAGGGTTAGAATCAGCCCTAGGATAGTGTTAGGGTTAGGGTTAACATAAACCCTAGGATAGTGTTAGGGTTAGGGTTAGGGTTATCATCAGGCCTAGGATAGTGTTAGGGTTAGGGTTAGGGTTAGCATTGGTTCAAGGATAGTGTTAGGCTTAGCGTTAGTTTTAGCATCAGCTCTAGGATAGTGTTAGGGTTAGGGTTATGGTTAGCATCAGCCCTAGGATAGTGTTAGGGTTAGGGTTAGCATCAGCCCCAGGATAGTGTTAGGGTAAGGGTTAGGGTTATCATCAGGCCTAGGATAGTGTTAGGGTTAGGGTTAGCATCACCTCTAGGATAGTGTTAGGGTTAGGGTTAGGGATAGCATCAGCCCTATGATAGTGATAAGGTTAGGGTTAGGGTTATCATCAGCCCTAGGATAGTGTTAGGGTTAGGGTTAGCATCAGTCCTAGGATAGTGTTAGGGTTAGGGTTAGCATCACCTCTAGGATAGTGTTAGGGTTAGGGTTAGGGATAGCATCAGCCCTATGATAGTGATAAGGTTAGGGTTAGGGTTATCATCAGCCCTAGGATAGTGTTAGGGTTAGGGTTAGCATCAGTCCTAGGATAGTGTTAGGGTTAGGGTTAGGGTTAGCATCAGCCCTAGGATAGTGTTAGGGGTAGGGTTAGCATCAGCCCTAGGATAGTGTTAGGGTTAGGGTTAGCATCAACCCTAGGATAGTGTTAGGGTTAGGGTTAGGGTCAGTATCAGCCCTAGGATAGTGTTAGGGTTAGGGTTAGCCTCAGCCCTAGGAGAGTGTTAGGGTTAGGGATAGGTTTAGCATCAGGCCTAGGATAGTGTTAGGGTTAGGGTTAGGGTTAGCATCAGCCCTAGGATAGTGTTAGGGTTAGGGTTAGCATCAGGCCTAGGATAGTGTTAGGGTTAAGGTTAGCATCAGCCCTAGAAGAGTGTTAGGTTTAGGGTTAGTGTTAGCATCAGCCCTAGGATAGTGTTAGGGTTAGGGTTAACATCAGCCCTAGGATAGTGTTAGGGTTAGGGTTAGGGTTAGCATCAGCCCTAGGATAGTGTTAGGTTTAGGGTTAGCATCAGACCTAGGATAGTGTTAGGGTTAGGGTTAGGGTTAGCATCAGCCCTAGGACAGTGTAAGTGTTGGGGTTAGGGTTAGCATCAGCCCTAGGATAGTGTTAGGGTTAGGGATAGGGTTACCATCAGCCCTAAGATAATGTTAGGGTTAGGGTTAGGGTTAGCATCAGCCCTAGGATAGTATTAGGGTTAGGGTTAGCATCAGCCCTAGGATAGTGTTAGGCTTAGGGTTAGGGTTAGCACCAGGCCTAGGATAGTGTTAGTGTTTGAGTTAGCTTCAGCCTTAGGATAGTGTTAGGGTTAGGGTTAGGGTTAGCATCAGCCGTAGGATAGTGTTTGGGTTAGGGTTAGCCTCAGCCCTAAGATAGTGTTAGAGTTAGGGTTAGCGTTAGCATCAGCCCTAGGATAGTGTTACGGTTAGGGTTAGGGTTAGCATCAGCCCTAGGATAGTGTTAGGGTTAGGGTTAGCATCAGCCCTAGGATAGTGTTAGGGTTAGGGTTAGGGTTAGCATCCGCACTAGGACAGTGTTAGGGTTAGGGTTAGCATCAGCCCTAGGATAGTGTTAGGGTTAGGGTTAACATAAACCCTAGGATAGTGTTAGAGTTAGGGTTAGGGTTATCATCAGGCCTAGGATAGTGTTAGGGTTAGGGTTAGGGTTAGCATCAGTTCAAGGATAGTGTTAGGGTTAGCGTTAGGGTTAGCATCAGCCCTAGGATACTGTTAGGGTTAGGGTTAGGGTTAGCATCAGCCCTAGGATAGTGTTAAGGTTAGGGTTAGCATCAGAACTAGGATAGTGTTAGGGTTAGGGTTAGGGTTATCATCAGGCCTAGGATAGTGTTAGGGTTCGGATTAGCATCAGCTCTAGGATAGTGTTAGGGTTAGGGTTAGGGTTAGCATCAGCCCTAGGATAGTTTTAAGGTTAGGGTTAGGGTTATCATCAGGCCTAGGATAGTGTGAGGGCTAGGGTTAGCATCAGACTTAGGATAGTGTTAGGGTTAGGGTTAGGGTTAGCATCAGCCCTAGGATAGTGTTAGGGTTAGGGTTAGCATCAGCCCTAGGATAGTGTTAGGGTTAGGGTTAACATAAACCCTAGGATAGTGTTAGGGTTAGGGTTAGGGTTATCATCAGGCCTAGGATAGTGTTAGGGTTAGGGTTAGGGTTAGCATCAGTTAAAGGATAGTGTTACGGTTAGCGTTAGGGTTAGCATCAGCCCTAGGATAGTGTTAGGGTTAGGGTTAGGGTTAGCATCAGCCCTAGGATAGTGTTAGGGTTAGGGTTAGCATCAACCCTAGGATAGTGTTAGGGTTAGGGTTAGGGTTAGCATCAGCCCTAGGATAGTGTTAGGGTTAGGGTTAGCATCAGCCCTAGGATAGTGTTAGGGTTAGGGTTAGCATCAACCCTAGGATAGTGTTAGGGTTAGGGTTAGGGTTAGTATCAGCCCTAGGATAGTGTTAGGGTTAGGGTTAGCCTCAGCCCTAGGAGAGTGTTAGGGTTAGGGATAGGTTTAGCATCAGGCCTAGGATAGTGTTAGGGTTAGGGTTAGGGTTAACATCAGCCCTAGGAGAGTGTTAGGGTTAGGGTTAGCATCAGGCCTAGGATAGTGTTAGGGTTAGGGTTAGCATCAGCCCTAGAAGAGTGTTAGGGTTAGGGTTAGGGTTAGCATCAGCCCTAGGATAGTGTTAGGGTTAGGGTTAACATCAGCCCTAGGATAGTGTTAGGGTTAGGGTTAGGGTTAGCATCATCCCTAGGATAGTGTTAGGTTTAGGGTTAGCATCAGACCTAGGATAGTGTTAAGGTTAGGGTTAGGGTTAGCATCAGCCCTAGGATAGTGTAAGTGTTAGGGTTAGGGTTAGCATCAGGCCTAGGATAGTGTTAGGGTTAGGGTTAGCATCAGCCCTAGGATAGTGTTAGGGTTAGGGATAGGGTTAGCATCAGCCCTAGGATAATGTTAGGGTTAGGGTTAGGCTTAGCATCAGCCCTAGGATAGTATTAGGGTTAGGGTTAGCATCAGCCCTAGGATAGTGTTAGGGTTAGGGTTAGGGTTAGCACCAGGCCTAGGATAGTGTTAGAGTTTGGGTTAGCTTCAGCCTTAGGATAGTGTTAGGGTTAGGGTTAGGGTTAGCATCAGCCGTAGGATAGTGTTTGGGTTAGGGTTAGCCTCAGCCCTAAGATAGTGTTAGAGTTAGGGTTAGGGTTAGCATCAGCCCTAGGATAGTGTTAGGGTTAGGGTTAGGGTTAGCATCCGCACTAGGACAGTGTTAGGGTTAGGGTTAGGGTTAGCATAAGCCCTAGGATAGTGTTAGGGTTAGGGTTAACATAAACCCTAGGATAGTGTTAGAGTTAGGGTTAGGGTTATCATCAGGCCTAGGATAGTGTTAGGGTTAGGGTTAGGGTTAGCATCAGTTCAAGGATGGTGTTAGGGTTAGGGTTAGGGTTAGCATCAGCCCTAGGATAGTGTTAAGGTTAGGGTTAGCATCAGCCCTAGGATAGTGTTAGGGTTAGGGTTAGGGTTATCATCAGGCCTAGGATAGTGTTAGGGTTCGGGTTAGCATCAGCTCTAGGATAGTGTTAGGGTTAGGGTTAGGGTTAGCATCAGCCCTAGGATAGTGTTAAGGTTAGGGTTAGGGTTATCATCAGGCCTAGGATAGTGTGAGGGCTAGGGTTAGCATCAACCCTAGGATAGTGTTAGGGTTAGGGTTAGGGTTAGCATCAGGCCTAGGATAGTGTTAGGTTTAGGGTTAGGGTTAGCATCAGCCCTAGGATAGTGTTAGGGTTAGGGTTAGCATCAACCCTAGGATAGTGTTAGGGTTAGGGTTAGGGTTAGCATCAGCCCTAGGATACTGTTAGGGTTAGGGTTAGCCTCAGCCCTAGGAGAGTGTTAGGGCTAGGGTTAGCCTCAGCCCTAGGAGAGTGTTAGGGTTAGGGATAGGGTTAGCATCAGGCCTAGGATAGTGTTAGGGTTAGGGTTAGGGTTAGCATCAGCCCTAGGATAGTGTTAGGGTTAGGGTTAGCATCAGGCCTAGGATAGTGTTAGGGTTAAGGTTAGCATCAGCCCTAGGAGAGTGTTAGGGTTAGGGTTAGGGTTAGCATCAGCCCTAGGATAGTGTTAGGGTTAGGGTTAGGGTTAGCATCAGCTCTAGGATAGTGTTATTTTTAGGGTTAGCATCAGACCTAGGATAGTGTTAGGGTTAGGGTTAGGGTTAGCATCAGCCCTAGGATAGTGTAAGTGTGAGGGTTAGGGTTAGCATCAGGCCTAGGATAGTGTTAGGTTTAGGGTTAGCATCAGCCCTAGTATAGTGTTAGGGTTAGGGTTAGGGTTAGCATCAGCCCTAGGATAGTCTTAGGGTTAGGGTTATGGTTAGCATCAGCCCTAGGATAGTATTAGTGTTAGGGTTAGCATGAGCCCTAGGATAGTGTTAGGGTTAGGGTTAGGGTTAACATCAGCCCAAGGACAGTGTTAGAGTTAGGGTTAGCATCAGCCCTAGGATAGTGTTAGGGTTAGGGTTAGGGTTAGCATCAGCCCTAGGATAGTGTTAGGGTTAGGGTTAGCATCAACCCTAGGATAGTGTTAGGGTTAGTGTTAGGTTTAGCATCAGCCCTAGGATAGTGTTAGGGTTAGGGTTAGCCTCAGCCCTAGGAGAGTGTAAGGTTTAGGGATAGGGTCAGCATCAGGCCTAGGATAGTGTTAGGGTTAGGGTTAGGGTTAGCATCAGCCCTAGGATAGTGTTAGGGTTAGGGTTAGCATCAGGCCTAGGATAGTGTTAGGATTAGGGTTAGCATCAGCCCTAGGAGAGTGTTAGGGTTAGGGTTAGGGTTAGCATCAGCCCTAGGATAGTGTTAGGTTTAGGGTTAACATCAGACCTAGGATAGTGTTAGGGTTAGGGATAGGGTTAGCATCAGCCCTAGGATAGTGTTAGGTTTAGGGTTAGCATCAGACCTAGGATAGTGTTAGGGTTAGGGTTAGGGTTAGCATCAGCCCTAGGATAGTGTAAGTGTTAGGGTTAGGGTTAGCATCAGCCGTAGGATAGTGTTTGGGTTAGGCTTAGCCTCAGCCCTAAGATAGTGTTAGAGTTAAGGTTAGGGTTAGCATCAGCCCTAGGATAGTGTTAGGGTTAGTGTTAGGGTTAGCATCAGCCCTAGGATAGTGTTAGTGTTAGGGTTAGAATCAGCCCTAGGATAGTGTTAGGGTTAGGGTTAACATAAACCCTAGGATATTGTTAGGGTTAGGGTTAGGGTTATCATCAGGCCTAGGATAGTGCTAGGGTTAGGGTTAGGGTTAGCATCAGTTCAAGGATAGTGTTAGGCTTAGCGTTAGTTTTAGCATCAGCCCTAGGATAGTGTTAGGGTTAGGGTTAGGGTTAGCCTCAGCCCTAGGAGAGTGTTAGGTTTAGGGATAGGGTTAGCATCAGGCCTAGGATAGTGTTAGTGTTAGGGTTAGGGTTAGCATCAGCCCTAGGATAGTGTTAGTGTTAGGGTTAGCATCAGCCCTAGGATAGTGTTAGGGTTAGGGTTAGGGTTAGCATCAGCCGTAGGATAGTGTTAGGGTTAGGGTTAGCCTCAGCCCTAGGATAGTGTTAGGGTTAGGGTTAGCATCAGCCCTAGGATAGTGTTAGGGTTAGGGTTAGGGTTAGCATCAGCCCTAGGATAGTGTTAGTGTTAGGGTTAGCATCAGCCCTAGGATAGTGTTAGGGTTAGGGTTAGGGTTAGCATCAGCCCTAGGATAGTGTTAGGGTTAGGGTTAGGGTTAGCATCAGCCCTAGGATAGTGTTAGTGTTAGGGTTAGCATCAGCCCTAGGATAGTGTTAGGGTTAGGGTAAGGGTTAGCATCAGCCCTAGGATAGTGTTAGGGTTAGGGTTAGGGTTAGCATCAGCCCTACGATAGTGTTAGGGTTAGGGTTAGCATCAGCCCTAGGATAGTGTTAGGGTTAGGGTTAGGGTTAGCATCAGCCCTAGGATAGTGTTAGGGTTAGGGTTAGGGTTAGCATCAGCCCTAGGATAGTGTTAGGGTTAGGGTTAACATCAGCCCTAGGATAGTGTTAGGGTTAGGGTTAGGGTTAGCATCAGCCCTAGGATAGTGTTAGGGTTAGGGTTAGCATCAACCCTAGGATAGTGTTAGGGTTAGGGTTAGGGTTAGCATCAGCCCTAGGATACTGTTAGGGTTAGGGTTAGCCTCAGCCCTAGGAGAGTGTTAGGGCTAGGGTTAGCCTCAGCCCTAGGAGAGTGTTAGGGTTAGGGATAGGGTTAGCATCAGGCCTAGGATAGGGTTAGGGTTAGGGTTAAGGTTAGCATCAGCCCTAGGATAGTGTTAGGGTTAGGGTTAGCATCAGGCCTAGGATAGTGTTAGGGTTAAGGTTAGCATCAGCCGTAGGAGAGTGTTAGGGTTAGGGTTAGGGTTAGCATCAGCCCTAGGATAGTGTTAGGTTTAGGGTTATGGATACCATCAGGCCTAGGATATTGTTAGGGTTAGGGTTAGCATCAGCCCTAGGATAGTGTTAGGGTTAGGGTTAGCATCAACCCTATGATAGTGTTTGGGTCAGGTTTAGGGTTATCATCAGCCCTAGGATAGTGTTAGGGTTAGGGTTAGCCTCAGCCCTAGGAGAGTGTTAGGGGTCGGGTTAGGGTTAGCATCAGGCCTAGGATAGTGTTAGGGTTATGGTTAGAATCAGCCCTAGGATAGTGTTAGGGTTAGGGTTAGGGTTAGCATAAGCCCTAGGATAGTGTTAGGTTTAGGGTTAGGGATATCTTCAGGCCTAGGATATTGTTAGGGTTAGGGTTAGCATCAGCCCTAGGATAGTGTTAGATTTAGGGTTAGGGTTACCATCAGCCCTAGGATAGTGTTAGGGTTAGGGTTAGGGTTAGCATTAGCCCTAGGATATTGTTAGGGTTAGGGTTAGGGTTAGCATCAGCCCTAGGATATTATTAGGGTTAGGGTTAGCATCAGCCCTAGGATAGTGTTAGGGATAGGGTTAGGGTTAGCACCAGGCCTAGGATAGTGTTAGTGTTAGGGTTAGCATCAGCCTTAGGATAGTGTTAGGGTTAGGGTTAGGGTAAGCATCAGCCGTAGGATAGTGTTAGGGTTAGGGATAGCCTCAGCCCTAGGATAGTGTTAGAGTTAGGGTTAGGGTTAGCATCAGCCCTAGGATAGTGTTAGGGTTAGGGTTAGGGTTAGCATCAGCCCTAGGATAGTGTTAGTGTTAGGGTTAGCATCAGCCCTAGGATAGTGTTAGGGTTAGGGTTAGGGTTAGCATCAGCCCTAGGATAGTATTAGGGTTAGGGTTAGGGTTAGGGTTAGCGTTAGCATCAGCTCTAGGATAGTGTTAGGGTTAGGGTTAGGGTTAGCATCAGCCCTAGGATAGTGTTAGGGTTAGGGTTAGGGTTAGCATCAGCCCTAGGATAGTGTTAGGGTTAGTATCAGCCCTAGGACAGTGTTAGGGTTATGGTTAGGGTTAGCATCAGCCCTAGGATAGTGTTAGGGTTAGGATTAGCATCAGCCCTAGGATAGTGTTAGGGTTAGGGTTAGGGTTAGCATCAGCCCTAGGATAGTGTTAGGGTTAGGGTTAGGGTTAGCACCAGGCCCAGGATAGTGTTAGTGTTAGGGTTAGCATCAGCCTTAGGATAGTGTTAGGGTTAGGGTTAGGGTTAGCATCAGCCGTAGGATAGTGTTTGGGTTAGGGTTAGCCTCAGCCCTAAGATAGTGTTAGAGTTAGGGTTAGGGTTAGCATCAGCCCTAGGATAGTGTTAGGGTTAGGGTTAGGGTTAGCATCAGCCCTAGGATAGTGTTAGTGTTAGGGTTAGAATCAGCCCTAGGATAGTGTTATGGTTAGGGTTAACATAAACCCTAGGATAGTGTTAGGGTTAGGGTTAGGGTTATCATCAGGCCTAGGATAGTGTTAGGGTTAGGGTTAGGGTTAGCATCAGTTCAAGGATAGTGTTAGGCTTAGCGTTAGTTTTAGCATCAGCCCTAGGATAGTGTTAGGGTTAGGGTTAGGGTTAGCATCAGCCCTAGGATAGTGTTAGGGTTAGGGTTAGCATCAGCCCCAGGATAGTGTTAGGGTAAGGGTTAGGGTTATCATCAGGCCTAGGATAGTGTTAGGGTTAGGGTTAGCATCAGCTCTAGGATAGTGTTAGGGTTAGGGTTAGGGATAGCATCAGCCCTAGGATAGTGTTAAGGTTAGGGTTAGGGTTATCATCAGCCCTAGGTTAGTGTTAGGGTTATGGTTAGCATCAGTCCTAGGATAGTGTTAGGGTTAGGGTTAGGGTTAGCATCAGCCCTAGGATAGTTTTAGGGTTAGGGTTAGCATCAGCCCTAGGATAGTGTTAGGGTTAGGGTTAGCATCAACCCTAGGATAGTGTTAGGGTTAGGGTTAGGGTTAGTATCAGCCCTAGGATAGTGTTAGGGTTAGGGTTAGCCTCAGCCCTAGGAGAGTGTTAGGGTTAGGGATAGGTTTAGCATCAGGCCTAGGATAGTGTTAGGGTTAGGGTTAGGGTTAGCATCAGCCCTAGGATAGTGTTAGGGTTAGGGTTAGCATCAGGCCTTGGATAGTGTTAGGGTTAGGGTTAGCATCAGCCCTAGAAGAGTGTTAGGTTTAGGGTTAGTGTTAGCATCAGCCCTAGGATAGTGTTAGGGTTAGGGTTAACATCAGCCCTAGGATATTGTTAGGGTTAGGGTTAGGGTTAGCATCAGCCCTAGGATAGTGTTAGGTTTAGGGTTAGCATCAGACCTAGGATAGTGTTAGGGTTAGGGTTAGGGTTAGCATCAGCCCTAGGATAGTGTAAGTGTTCGGGTTAGGGTTAGCATCAGCCCTAGGATAGTGTTAGGGTTAGGGATAGGGTTAGCATCAGCCCTAGGATAATGTTAGGGTTAGGGTTAGGGTTAGCATCAGCCCTAGGATAGTATTAGGGTTAGGGTTAGCATCAGCCCTAGGATAGTGTTAGGGTTAGGGTTAGCATCAGCCCTAGGATAGTGTTAGGGTTAGGGTAAACATATACCCTAGGATAGTGTTAGGGTTAGGGTTAGGGTTGTCATCAGGCCTAGGATAGTGTTAGGGTTAGGGTTAGGGTTAGCATCAGTTAAAGGATAGTGTTATGGTTAGCGTTAGGGTTAGCATCAGCCCTAGGATAGTGTTAGGGTTAGGGTTAGGGTTAGCATCAGCCTTAGGATAGTGTTAGGGTTAGGGTTAGCATCAGCCCTAGGATAGTGTTAGGGTTAGGGTTAGGGTTATCATCAGGGCTAGCATAGTGTTAGGGTTAGGGTTAGCATCAGCACTAGGATAGTGTTAGGGTTAGGGTTAGGGTTAGCATCAGCCCTAGGATAGTGTTAGGGTTAGGGTTATGGTTAGCATCAGCCGTAGGATAGTGTTACGGTTAGGGTTAGCCTCAGCCCTAGGATAGTGTTAGAGTTAGGGTTAGGGTTAGCATCAGCCCTAGGATAGTGTTAGGGTTAGGGTTAGGGTTAGCATCAGCCCTAGGATAGTGTTAGTGTTAGGGTTAGATTCAGCCCTAGGATAGTGTTAGGGTTAGGGTTAGGGATAGCAGCAGCCCTAGGATAGTATTATGGTTAGGGTTAGGGTTAGGGTTAGCGTTAGCATCAGCTCTAGGATAGTGTTAGGGTTAGGGTAAGGGTTAGCATCAGCCCTAGGATAGTGTTAGCGTTAGGGTTAGGGTTAGCATCAGCCCTACGATAGTGTTAGGGTTAGGGTTAGCATCAGCCCTAGGATAGTGTTAGGGTTAGGGTTAGGGTTAGCATCAGCCCTAGGATAGTGTTAGGGTTAGGGTTAGGGTTAGCATCAGCCCTAGGATAGTGTTAGGGTTAGGGTTAACATCAGCCCTAGGATAGTGTTAGGGTTAGGGTTAGGGTTAGCATCAGCCCTAGGATAGTGTTAGGGTTAGGGTTAGCATCAACCCTAGGATAGTGTTAGGGTTAGGGTTAGGGTTAGCATCAGCCCTAGGATACTGTTAGGGTTAGGGTTAGCCTCAGCCCTAGGAGAGTGTTAGGGCTAGGGTTAGCCTCAGCCCTAGGAGAGTGTTAGGGTTAGGGATAGGGTTAGCATCAGGCCTAGGATAGGGTTAGGGTTAGGGTTAAGGTTAGCATCAGCCCTAGGATAGTGTTAGGGTTAGGGTTAGCATCAGGCCTAGGATAGTGTTAGGGTTAAGGTTAGCATCAGCCGTAGGAGAGTGTTAGGGTTAGGGTTAGGGTTAGCATCAGCCCTAGGATAGTGTTAGGTTTAGGGTTATGGATACCATCAGGCCTAGGATATTGTTAGGGTTAGGGTTAGCATCAGCCCTAGGATAGTGTTAGGGTTAGGGTTAGCATCAACCCTATGATAGTGTTTGGGTCAGGTTTAGGGTTATCATCAGCCCTAGGATAGTGTTAGGGTTAGGGTTAGCCTCAGCCCTAGGAGAGTGTTAGGGGTCGGGTTAGGGTTAGCATCAGGCCTAGGATAGTGTTAGGGTTATGGTTAGAATCAGCCCTAGGATAGTGTTAGGGTTAGGGTTAGGGTTAGCATCAGCCCTAGGATAGTGTTAGGTTTAGGGTTAGGGATATCTTCAGGCCTAGGATATTGTTAGGGTTAGGGTTAGCATCAGCCCTAGGATAGTGTTAGATTTAGGGTTAGGGTTACCATCAGCCCTAGGATAGTGTTAGGGTTAGGGTTAGGGTTAGCATTAGCCCTAGGATAGTGTTAGGGTTAGGGTTAGGGTTAGCATCAGCCCTAGGATATTATTAGGGTTAGGGTTAGCATCAGCCCTAGGATAGTGTTAGGGATAGGGTTAGGGTTAGCACCAGGCCTAGGATAGTGTTAGTGTTAGGGTTAGCATCAGCCTTAGGATAGTGTTAGGGTTAGGGTTAGGGTAAGCATCAGCCGTAGGATAGTGTTAGGGTTAGGGATAGCCTCAGCCCTAGGATAGTGTTAGAGTTAGGGTTAGGGTTAGCATCAGCCCTAGGATAGTGTTAGGGTTAGGGTTAGGGTTAGCATCAGCCCTAGGATAGTGTTAGTGTTAGGGTTAGCATCAGCCCTAGGATAGTGTTAGGGTTAGGGTTAGGGTTAGCATCAGCCCTAGGATAGTATTAGGGTTAGGGTTAGGGTTAGGGTTAGCGTTAGCATCAGCTCTAGGATAGTGTTAGGGTTAGGGTTAGGGTTAGCATCAGCCCTAGGATAGTGTTAGGGTTAGGGTTAGGGTTAGCATCAGCCCTAGGATAGTGTTAGGGTTAGTATCAGCCCTAGGACAGTGTTAGGGTTATGGTTAGGGTTAGCATCAGCCCTAGGATAGTGTTAGGGTTAGGATTAGCATCAGCCCTAGGATAGTGTTAGGGTTAGGGTTAGGGTTAGCATCAGCCCTAGGATAGTGTTAGGGTTAGGGTTAGGGTTAGCACCAGGCCCAGGATAGTGTTAGTGTTAGGGTTAGCATCAGCCTTAGGATAGTGTTAGGGTTAGGGTTAGGGTTAGCATCAGCCGTAGGATAGTGTTTGGGTTAGGGTTAGCCTCAGCCCTAAGATAGTGTTAGAGTTAGGGTTAGGGTTAGCATCAGCCCTAGGATAGTGTTAGGGTTAGGGTTAGGGTTAGCATCAGCCCTAGGATAGTGTTAGTGTTAGGGTTAGAATCAGCCCTAGGATAGTGTTATGGTTAGGGTTAACATAAACCCTAGGATAGTGTTAGGGTTAGGGTTAGGGTTATCATCAGGCCTAGGATAGTGTTAGGGTTAGGGTTAGGGTTAGCATCAGTTCAAGGATAGTGTTAGGCTTAGCGTTAGTTTTAGCATCAGCCCTAGGATAGTGTTAGGGTTAGGGTTAGGGTTAGCATCAGCCCTAGGATAGTGTTAGGGTTAGGGTTAGCATCAGCCCCAGGATAGTGTTAGGGTAAGGGTTAGGGTTATCATCAGGCCTAGGATAGTGTTAGGGTTAGGGTTAGCATCAGCTCTAGGATAGTGTTAGGGTTAGGGTTAGGGATAGCATCAGCCCTAGGATAGTGTTAAGGTTAGGGTTAGGGTTAACATCAGCCCAAGTTAGTGTTAGGGTTAGGGTTAGCATCAGTCCTAGGATAGTGTTAGGGTTAGGGTTAGGGTTAGCATCAGCCCTAGGATAGTTTTAGGGTTAGGGTTAGCATCAGCCCTAGGATAGTGTTAGGGTTAGGGTTAGCATCAACCCTAGGATAGTGTTAGGGTTAGGGTTAGGGTTAGTATCAGCCCTAGGATAGTGTTAGGGTTAGGGTTAGCCTCAGCCCTAGGAGAGTGTTAGGGTTAGGGATAGGTTTAGCATCAGGCCTAGGATAGTGTTAGGGTTAGGGTTAGGGTTAGCATCAGCCCTAGGATAGTGTTAGGGTTAGGGTTAGCATCAGGCCTTGGATAGTGTTAGGGTTAGGGTTAGCATCAGCCCTAGAAGAGTGTTAGGTTTAGGGTTAGTGTTAGCATCAGCCCTAGGATAGTGTTAGGGTTAGGGTTAACATCAGCCCTAGGATATTGTTAGGGTTAGGGTTAGGGTTAGCATCAGCCCTAGGATAGTGTTAGGTTTAGGGTTAGCATCAGACCTAGGATAGTGTTAGGGTTAGGGTTAGGGTTAGCATCAGCCCTAGGATAGTGTAAGTGTTCGGGTTAGGGTTAGCATCAGCCCTAGGATAGTGTTAGGGTTAGGGATAGGGTTAGCATCAGCCCTAGGATAATGTTAGGGTTAGGGTTAGGGTTAGCATCAGCCCTAGGATAGTATTAGGGTTAGGGTTAGCATCAGCCCTAGGATAGTGTTAGGGTTTGGGTTAGGGTTAGCACCAGGCCTAGGATAGTGTTAGTGTTTGGGTTAGCTTCAGCCTTAGGATAGTGTTAGGGTTAGGGTTAGGGTTAGCACCAGGCCCAGGATAGTGTTAGTGTTAGGGTTAGCATCAGCCGTAGGATAGTGTTTGGGTTAGGGTTAGCCTCAGCCCTAAGATAGTGTTAGAGTTAGGGTTAGGGTTAGCATCAGCCCTAGGATAGTGTTAGGGTTAGGGTTAGGGTTAACATCAGCCCTAGGATAGTGTTAGTGTTAGGGGTTAGAATCAGCCCTAGGATAGTGTTAGGGTTAGGGTTAACATAAACCCTAGGATAGTGTTAGGGTTAGGGTTAGGGTTATCATCAGGCCTAGGATAGTGTTAGGGTTAGGGTTAGGGTTAGCATCAGTTCAAGGATAGTGTTAGGCTTAGCGTTAGTTTTAGCATCAGCCCTAGGATAGTGTTAGGGTTAGGGTTAGGGTTAGCATCAGCCCTAGGATAGTGTTAGGGTTAGGGTTAGCATCAGCCCCAGGATAGTGTTAGGGTAAGCGTTAGGGTTATCATGAGGCCTAGGATAGTGTTAGGGTTAGGGTTAGCATCAGCTCTAGGATAGTGTTAGGGTAGGGTTAACATCAGCCCTAGGATAGTGTTAGGGTTAGGGTTAGGGTTAGCATCAGCCCTAGGATAGTGTTAGGTTTAGGGTTAGCATCAGACCTAGGATAGTGTTAGGGTTAGAGTTAGGGTTAGCATCAGCCCTAGGATAGTGTAAGTGTTAGGGTTAGGGTTAGCATCAGGCCTAGGATAGTGTTAGGGTTAGGGTTAGCATCAGCCCTAGGATATTGTTAGGGTTAGGGTTAGAGTTAGCATCAGCCCTAGGATAGTGTTAGGGTTAGGGTTAGGGTTAGCATCACCCTAGGATTGTATTAGGGTTAGGGTTAGCATCAGCCCTAGGATAGTGTTAGGGTTAGGGTTAGGGTTAGCACCAGGCCCAGGATAGTGTTAGTGTTAGGGTTAGCATCAGCCTTAGGATAGTGTTATGGTTAGGGTTAGGGTTAGCATCAGCCGTAGGATAGTGTTTGGGTTAGGGTTAGCCTCAGCCCTAAGATAGTGTTAGAGTTAGGGTTAGGGTTAGCATCAGCCCTAGGATAGTGTTAGGGATAGGGTTAGAAATAGCCCTAGGATAGTGTTAGGATTAGGGTTAACATAAACCCTAGGATAGTGTTAGGGTTAGGGTTAGGGTTATCATCAGGCCTAGGATAGTGTTAGGGTTAGGGTTAGCATCAGCCCTAGGATAGTGTTAGGGTTAGGGTTAGCATCAGCCCCAGGATAGTGTTAGGGTAAGGGTTAGGGTTATCATCAGGCCTAGGATAGTGTTAGGGATAGGGTTAGCATCAGCTCTAGGATAATGTTACGGTTAGGGTTAGGGATAGCATCACCCCTAGGATAGTGTTAAGGTTAGGGGTAGGGTTATCATCAGCCCTAGGATAGTGTTAGGGTTAGGGTTAGCATCAGCCGTAGGATAGTGTTAGGGTTATGGTTAGGGTTAGCATCAGCCCTAGGATAGTGTTAGGGTTAGGGTTAACATAAACCCTAGGATAGTGTTAGAGTTAGGGTTAGGGTTATCATCAGGCCTAGGATAGTGTTAGGTTTAGGGTTAGGGTTAGCATCAGTTCAAGGATAGTGTTAGGGTTAGCGTTAGGGTTAGCATCAGCCCTAGGATACTGTTAGGGTTAGGGTTAGGGTTAGCATCAGCCCTAGGATAGTGTTAAGGTTAGGGTTAGCATCAGCCCTAGGATAGTGTTAGGTTTAGCGTTAGGGTTATCATCAGGCCTAGGATAGTGTTAGGGTTCGGGTTAGCATCAGCTCTAGGATAGTGTTAGGGTTAGGGTTAGGGTTAGCATCAGCCCTAGGATAGTATTAAGGTTAGGGTTAGGGTTACCATCAGGCCTAGGATAGTGTGAGGGCTAGGGTTAGCATCAGACTTAGGATAGTGTTAGGGTTAGGGTTAGCATCAGACCTAGGATAGTGTTAGGGTGAGGGTTAGAGTTATCATCAGGGCTAGGATAGTGTTAGGGTTAGGGTTAGCATCAGCCCTAGGATAGTGTTAGGGTTAGGGTTAGCATCAGCCCTAGGATAGTGTTAGGGTTAGGGTAAACATAAACCCTAGGATAGTGTTAGGGTTAGGGTTATGGTTATCATCAGGCCTAGGATAGTGTTAGGGTTAGGGTTAGGGTTAGCATCAGTTAAAGGATAGTGTTAGGGTTAGCGTTAGGGTTAGCATCAGCCCTAGGATAGTGTTAGGGTTAGGGTTAGGGTTAGCATCAGCCTTAGGATAGTGTTAGGGTTAGGGTTAGCATCAGCCCTAGGATAGTGTTAGGGTTAGGGTTAGGGTTATCATCAGGGCTAGCATAGTGTTAGGGTTAGGGTTAGCATCAGCCCTAGGATAGTGTTAGGGTTAGGGTTAGGGTTAGCATCAGCCCTAGGATAGTGTTAGGGTTAGGGTTAGGGTTAGCATCAGCCGTAGGATAGTGTTACGGTTAGGGTTAGCCTCAGCCCTAGGATAGTGTTAGAGTTAGGGTTAGGGTTAGCATCAGCCCTAGGATAGTGTTAGGGTTAGGGTTAGGGTTAGCATCAGCCCTAGGATAGTGTTAGTGTTAGGGTTAGATTCAGCCCTAGGATAGTGTTAGGGTTAGGGTTAGGGATAGCAGCAGCCCTAGGATAGTATTAGGGTTAGGGTTAGGGTTAGGGTTAGCGTTAGCATCAGCTCTAGGATAGTGTTAGGGTTAGGGTAAGGGTTAGCATCAGCCCTAGGATAGTGTTAGGGTTAGGGTTAGGGTTAGCATCAGCGCTACGATAGTGTTAGGGTTAGGGTTAGCATCAGCCCTAGGATAGTGTTAGGGTTAGGGTTAGGGTTAGCATCAGCCCTAGGATAGTGTTAGGGTTAGGGTTAACATCAGCCCTAGGATAGTGTTAGGGTTAGGGTTAGGGTTAGCATCAGCCCTAGGATAGTGTTAGGGTTAGGGTTAGCATCAACCCTAGGATAGTGTTAGGGTTAGGGTTAGGGTAACATCAGCCCCAGGATACTGTTAGGGTTAGGGTTAGCCTCAGCCCTAGGAGAGTGTTAGGGCTAGGGTTAGCCTCAGCCCTAGGAGAGTGTTAGGGTTAGGGATAGGGTTAGCATCAGGCCTAGGATAGGGTTAGGGTTAGGGTTAAGGTTAGCATCAGCCCTAGGATAGTGTTAGGGTTAGGGTTAGCATCAGGCCTAGGATAGTGTTAGGGTTAAGGTTAGCATCAGCCGTAGGAGAGTGTTAGGGTTAGGGTTAGGGTTAGCATCAGCCCTAGGATAGTGTTAGGGTTAGGGTTAACATCAGCCCTAGGATAGTGTTAGGGTTAGGGTTAACATCAGCCCTAGGATAGTGTTAGGTTAGGGTTAGGGTTAGCATCAGCCCTAGGATAGTGTTAGGTTTAGGGTTAGCATCAGACCTAGGATAGTGTTAGGGTTAGGGTTAGGGTTAGCATCAGCCCTAGGATAGTGTAAGTGTTCGGGTTAGGGTTAGCATCAGCCCTAGGATAGTGTTAGGGTTAGGGATAGGGTTACCATCAGCCCTAGGATAATGTTAGGGTGAGGGTTAGGGTTAGCATCAGCCCTAGGATAGTATTAGGGTTAGGGTTAGCATCAGCCCTAGGATAGTGTTAGGGTTAGGGTTAGGGTTAGCACCAGGCCTAGGATAGTGTTAGTGTTTGGGTTAGCTTCAGCCTTAGGATAGTGTTAGGGTTAGGGTTAGGGTTAGCATCAGCCGTAGGATAGTGTTTGGGTTAGGGTTAGCCTCAGCCCTAAGATAGTGTTAGAGTTAGGGTTAGGGTTAGCATCAGCCCTAGGATAGTGTTAGGGTTAGGGTTAGGGTTAGCATCAGCCCTAGGATAGTGTTAGTGTTAGGGTTAGAATCATCCCTAGGATAGTGTTAGGGTTAGGGTTAACATAAACCCTAGGATAGTGTTAGGGTTAGGGTTAGGGTTATCATCAGGCCTAGGATAGTGTTAGGGTTAGGGTTAGGGTTAGCATCAGTTCAAGGATAGTGTTAGGCTTAGCGTTAGTTTTAGCATCAGCCCTAGGATAGTGTTAGGGTTAGGGTTATGGTTAGGATCAGCCCTAGGATAGTGTTAGGGTTAGGGTTAGCATCAGCCCCAGGATAGTGTTAGGGTAAGGGTTAGGGTTATCATCAGGCCTAGGATAGTGTTAGGGTTAGGGTTGGCATCAGCTCTAGGATAGTGTTAGGGTTAGGGTTAACATCAGCCCTAGGATAGTGTTAGGGTTAGGGTTAGGGTAAGCATCAGCCCTAGGATAGTGTTAGGTTTAGGGTTACCATCAGACCTAGGATAGTGTTAGGGTTAGAGTTAGGGTTAGCATTAGCCCTAGGATAGTGTAAGTGTTAGGGTTAGGGTTAGCATCAGGCCTAGGATAGTGTTAGGGTTAGGGTTAGCATCAGCCCTAGGATATTGTTAGGGTTAGGGTTAGAGTTAGCATCAGCCCTAGGATAGTGTTAGGGTTAGGGTTAGGGTTAGCATCACCCTAGGATTGTATTAGGGTTAGGGTTAGCATCAGCCCTAGGATAGTGTTAGGGTTAGGGTTAGGGTTAGCACCAGGCCCAGGATAGTGTTAGTGTTAGGGTTAGCATCAGCCTTAGGATAGTGTTATGGTTAGGGTTAGGGTTAGCATCAGCCGTAGGATAGTGTTTGGGTTAGGGTTAGCCTCAGCCCTCAGATAGTGTTAGAGTTACGGTTAGGGTTAGCATCAGCCCTAGAATAGTGTTAGGGTTAGGGTTAGAAATAGCCCTAGAATAGTGTTAGGGTTAGGGTTAACATAAACCCTAGGATAGTGTTAGGGTTAGGGTTAGGGTTATCATCAGGCCTAGGATAGTGTTAGGCTTAGCGTTAGGGTTAGCATCAGCCCTAGGATAGTGTTAGGGTTAGGGTTAGGGTTAGCATCAGCCCTAGGATAGTGTTAGGGTTAGGGTTAGCATCAGCCCCAGGATAGTGTTAGGGTAAGGGTTAGGGTTATCATCAGGCCTACGATAGTGTTAGGGTTAGGGTTAGCATCAGCTCTAGGATAGTGTTAGGGTTAGGGTTAGGGTTAGGGTTAGCACCAGGCCTAGGATAGTGTTAGTGTTTGGGTTAGCTTCAGCCTTAGGATAGTGTTAGGGTTAGGGTTAGGGTTAGCATCAGCCGTAGGATAGTGTTTGGGTTAGGGTTAGCCTCAGCCCTAAGATAGTGTTAGAGTTAGGGTTAGGGTTAGCATCAGCCCTAGGATAGTGTTAGGGTTAGGGTTAGGGTTAGCATCAGCCCTAGGATAGTGTTAGTGTTAGGGTTAGAATCAGCCCTAGGATAGTGTTAGGGTTAGGGTTAACATAAACCCTAGGATAGTGTTAGGGTTAGGGATAGGGTTATCATCAGGCCTAGGATAGTGTTAGGGTTAGGGTTAGGGTTAGCATCAGTTCAAGGATAGTGTTAGGCTTAGCGTTAGTTTTAGCATCAGCCCTAGGATAGTGTTAGGGTTAGGGTTAGGGTTAGCATCAGCCCTAGGATAGTGTTAGGGTTAGGGTTAGCATCAGCCCCAGGATAGTGTTAGGGTAAGGGTTAGGGTTATCATCAGGCCTAGGATAGTTTTAGGGTTAGGGTTAGCATCAGCTCTAGGATAGTGTTAGGGTTAGGGTTAACATCAGCCCTAGGATAGTGTTAGGGTTAGGGTTAGGGTAAGCATCAGCCCTAGGATAGTGTTAGGTTTAGGGTTACCATCCGACCTAGGATAGTGTTAGGGTTAGAGTTAGGGTTAGCATTAGCCCTAGGATAGTGTAAGTGTTAGGGTTAGGGTTAGCATCAGGCCTAGGATAGTGTTAGGGTTAGGGTTAGCATCAGCCCTAGGATATTGTTATTGTTAGGGTTAGAGTTAGCATCAGCCCTAGGATAGTGTTAGGGTTAGGGTTAGGGTTAGCATCACCCTAGGATTGTATTAGGGTTAGGGTTAGCATCAGCCCTAGGATAGTGTTAGGTTTAGGGTTAGGGTTAGCACCAGGCCCAGGATAGTGTTAGTGTTAGGGTTAGCATCAGCCTTAGGATAGTGTTATGGTTAGGGTTAGGGTTAGCATCAGCCGTAGGATAGTGTTTGGGTTAGGGTTAGCCTCAGCCCTAAGATAGTGTTAGAGTTACGGTTAGGGTTAGCATCAGCCCTAGGATAGTGTTAGGGTTAGGGTTAGAAATAGCCCTAGGATAGTGTTAGGGTTAGGGTTAACATAAACCCTAGGATAGTGTTAGGGTTAGTGTTAGGGTTATCATCAGGCCTAGGATAGTGTTAGGGTTAGGGTTAGGGTTAGCATCAGTTCAAGGATAGTGTTAGGCTTAGCGTTAGGGTTAGCATCAGCCCTAGGATAGTGTTACGGTTAGGGTTAGGGTTAGCATCAGCCCTAGGATAGTGTTAGGGTTAGGGTTAGCATCAGCCCCAGGATAGTGTTAGGGTAAGGGTTAGGGTTATCATCAGGCCTAGGATAGTGTTAGGGTTAGGGTTAGCATCAGCTCTAGGATAGTGTTAGGGTTAGGGTTAGGGATAGCATCAGCCCTAGGATAGTGTTAAGGTTAGGGTTAGGGTTATCATCAGCCCTAGGATAGTGTTAGGGTTAGGGTTAGCATCAGCCCTAGGATAGTGTTAGGGTTAGGGTTAGGGTTAGCATCAGCCCTAGGATAGTGTTAGGGTTAGGGTTAACATAAACCCTAGGATAGTGTTAGAGTTAGGGTTAGGGATATCATCAGGCCTAGGATAGTGTTAGGGTTAGGGTTAGGGTTAGCATCAGTTCAAGGATAGTGTTAGGGTTAGCGTTAGGGTTAACATCAGCCCTAGGATAGTGTTAGGGTTAGGGTTAGCATCAGCCCTAGGATAGTGTTAGGGTTAGGGTTAGGGTTATCATCAGCCCTAGGATAGTGTTAGGGTTAGGGTTAACATAAACCCTAGGATAGTGTTAGAGTTAGGGTTAGGGTTAGCATCAGCCCTAGGATAGTGTTAGGGTTAGGGTTCGGGTTAGCATCAGCCCTAGGATAGTGTTAGTGTTAGGGTTAGAATCAGCTCTAGGATAGTGTTAGGGTTAGGGTAAGGGTTAGCATCAGCCCTAGGATAGTGTTAGGGTTAGGGTTAGGGTTAGCATCAGCCCTACGATAGTGTTAGGGTTAGGGTTAGCATCAGCCCTAGGATAGTGTTAGGGTTAGGGTTAGGGTTAGCATCAGCCCTAGGATAGTGTTAGGGTTAGGGTTAGGGTTAGCATCAGCCCTAGGATAGTGTTAGGGTTAGGGTTAACATCAGCCCTAGGATAGTGTTAGGGTTAGGGTTAGGGTTAGCATCAGCCCTAGGATAGTGTTAGGGTTAGGGTTAGCATCAACCCTAGGATAGTGTTAGGGTTAGGGTTAGGGTTAGCATCAGCCCTAGGATACTGTTAGGGTTAGGGTTAGCCTCAGCCCTAGGAGAGTGTTAGGGCTAGGGTTAGCCTCAGCCCTAGGAGAGTGTTAGGGTTAGGGATAGGGTTAGCATCAGGCCTAGGATAGGGTTAGGTTTAGGGTTAGGGTTAGCATCAGCCCTAGGATAGTGTTAAGGTTAGGGTTAGCATCAGGCCTAGGATAGTGTTAGGGTTAAGGTTAGCATCAGCCGTAAGAGAGTGTTAGGGTTAGGGTTAGGGTTAGCATCAGCCGTAGGATAGTGTTAGGGTTAGGGTTAACATCAGCCCTAGGATAGTGTTAGGGTTAGGGTTAGGGTTAGCATCAGCCCTAGGATAGTGTTAGGTTTAGGGTTAGCATCAGACCTAGGATAGTGTTAGGGTTAGGGTTAGGGTTAGCATCAGCCCTAGGATAGTGTAAGTGTTAGGGTTAGGGTTAGCATCAGGCCTAGGATAGTGTTAGGTTTAGGGTTAGCATCAGCCCTAGTATAGTGTTAGGGTTAGGGTTAGGGTTAGCATCAGCCCTAGGATAGTCTTAGGGTTAGGGTTATGGTTAGCATCAGCCCTAGGATAGTATTAGGGTTAGGGTTAGCATCAGCCCTAGGATAGTGTTAGGGTTAGGGTTAGGGTTAACATCAGCCCTAGGATAGTGTTAGGGTTAGGGTTAGCATCAGCCCTAGGATAGTGTTAGGGTTAGGGTTAGGGTTAGCTTCAGCCCTAGGATAGTGTTAGGGTTTAGGGTTAGCCTCAGCCCTAGGAGAGTGTTAGGGCTAGGGTTAGCCTCAGCCCTAGGAGAGTGTTAGGGTTAGGGATAGGGTTAGCATCAGGCCTAGGATAGGGTTAGGGTTAGGGTTAAGGTTAGCATCAGCCCTAGGATAGTGTTAGGGTTAGGGTTAGCATCAGGCCTAGGATAGTGTTAGGGTTAAGGTTAGCATCAGCCGTAGGAGAGTGTTAGGGTTAGGGTTAGGGTTAGCATCAGCCCTAGGATAGTGTTAGGGTTAGGGTTAACATCAGCCCTAGGATAGTGTTAGGGTTAGGGTTAACATCAGCCCTAGGATAGTGTTAGGTTAGGGTTAGGGTTAGCATCAGCCCTAGGATAGTGTTAGGTTTAGGGTTAGCATCAGACCTAGGATAGTGTTAGGGTTAGGGTTAGGGTTAGCATCAGCCCTAGGATAGTGTAAGTGTTCGGGTTAGGGTTAGCATCAGCCCTAGGATAGTGTTAGGGTTAGGGATAGGGTTACCATCAGCCCTAGGATAATGTTAGGGTGAGGGTTAGGGTTAGCATCAGCCCTAGGATAGTATTAGGGTTAGGGTTAGCATCAGCCCTAGGATAGTGTTAGGGTTAGGGTTAGGGTTAGCACCAGGCCTAGGATAGTGTTAGTGTTTGGGTTAGCTTCAGCCTTAGGATAGTGTTAGGGTTAGGGTTAGGGTTAGCATCAGCCGTAGGATAGTGTTTGGGTTAGGGTTAGCCTCAGCCCTAAGATAGTGTTAGAGTTAGGGTTAGGGTTAGCATCAGCCCTAGGATAGTGTTAGGGTTAGGGTTAGGGTTAGCATCAGCCCTAGGATAGTGTTAGTGTTAGGGTTAGAATCAGCCCTAGGATAGTGTTAGGGTTAGGGTTAACATAAACCCTAGGATAGTGTTAGGGTTAGGGTTAGGGTTATCATCAGGCCTAGGATAGTGTTAGGGTTAGGGTTAGGGTTAGCATCAGTTCAAGGATAGTGTTAGGCTTAGCGTTAGTTTTAGCATCAGCCCTAGGATAGTGTTAGGGTTAGGGTTAGGGTTAGCATCAGCCCTAGGATAGTGTTAGGGTTAGGGTTAGCATCAGCCCCAGGATAGTGATAGGGTAAGGGTTAGGGTTATCATCAGGCCTAGGATAGTGTTAGGGTTAGGGTTAGCATCAGCTCTAGGATAGTGTTAGGGTTAGGGTTAACATCAGCCCTAGGATAGTGTTAGGGTTAGGGTTAGGGTAAGCATCAGCCCTAGGATAGTGTTAGGTTTAGGGTTACCATCAGACCTAGGATAGTGTTAGTGTTAGAGTTAGGGTTAGCATTAGCCCTAGGATAGTGTAAGTGTTAGGGTTAGGGTTAGCATCAGGCCTAGGATAGTGTTAGGGTTAGGGTTAGCATCAGCCCTAGGATATTGTTAGTGTTAGGGTTAGAGTTAGCATCAGCCCTAGGATAGTGTTAGGGTTAGGGTTAGGGTTAGCATCACCCTAGGATTGTATTAGGGTTAGGGTTAGCATCAGCCCTAGGATAGTGTTAGGGTTAGGGTTAGGGTTAGCACCAGGCCCAGGATAGTGTTATTGTTAGGGTTAGCATCAGCCTTAGGATAGTGTTATGGTTAGGGTTAGGGTTAGCATCAGCCGTAGGATAGTGTTTGGGTTAGGGTTAGCCTCAGCCCTCAGATAGTGTTAGAGTTACGGTTAGGGTTAGCATCAGCCCTAGGATAGTGTTAGGGTTAGGGTTAGAAATAGCCCTAGGATAGTGATAGGGTTAGGGTTAACATAAACGCTAGGATAGTGTTAGGGTTAGGGTTAGTGTTATCATCAGGCCTAGGATAGTGTTAGGGTTAGGGTTAGGGTTAGCATCAGTTCAAGGATAGTGTTAGGCTTAGCGTTAGGGTTAGCATCAGCCCTAGGATAGTGTTAGGGTTAGGGTTAGGGTTAGCATCAGCCCTAGGATAGTGTTAGGGTTAGGGTTAGCATCAGCCCCAGGATAGTGTTAGGGTAAGGGTTAGGGTTATCATCAGGCCTAGGATAGTGTTAGGGTTAGGGTTAGCATCAGCTCTAGGATAGTGTTAGGGTTAGGGTTAGGGTTAGCACCAGGCCTAGGATAGTGTTAGTGTTTGGGTTAGCTTCAGCCTTAGGATAGTGTTAGGGTTAGGGTTAGGGTTAGCATCAGCCGTAGGATAGTGTTTGGGTTAGGGTTAGCCTCAGCCCTAAGATAGTGTTAGAGTTAGGGTTAGGGTTAGCATCAGCCCTAGGATAGTGTTAGGGTTAGGGTTAGGGTTAGCATCAGCCCTAGGATAGTGTTAGTGTTAGGGTTAGAATCAGCCCTAGGATAGTGTTAGGGTTAGGGTTAACATAAACCCTAGGATAGTGTTAGGGTTAGGGTTAGGGTTATCATCAGGCCTAGGATAGTGTTAGGGTTAGGGTTAGGGTTAGCATCAGTTCAAGGATAGTGTTAGTCTTAGCGTTAGGGTTAGCATCAGCCCTAGGATAGTGTTAGGGTTAGGGTTAGGGTTAGCATCAGCCCTAGGATAGTGTTAGGGTTAGGGTTAGCATCAGCCCCAGGATAGTGTTAGGGTAAGGGTTAGGGTTATCATCAGGCCTAGGATAGTGTTAGGGTTAGGGTTAGCATCAGCTCTAGGATAGTGTTAGGGTTAGGGTTAGGGATAGCATCAGCCCTAGGATAGTGTTAAGGTTAGGGTTAGGGTTATCATCAGCCCTAGGATAGTGTTAGGGTTAGGGTTAGCATCAGCCCTAGGATAGTGTTAGGGTTAGGGTTAGGGTTAGCATCAGCCCTAGGATAGTGTTAGGGTTAGGGTTAACATAAACCCTAGGATAGTGTTAGAGTTAGGGTTAGGGATATCATCAGGCCTAGGATAGTGTTAGTGTTAGGGTTAGGGTTAGCATCAGTTCAAGGATAGTGTTAGGGTTAGCGTTAGGGTTAACATCAGCCCTAGGATAGTGTTAGGGTTAGGGTTAGCATCAGCCCTAGGATAGTGTTAGGGTTAGGGTTAGGGTTATCATCAGCCCTAGGATAGTGTTAGGGTTAGGGTTAACATAAACCCTAGGATAGTGTTAGAGTTAGGGTTAGGGTTAGCATCAGCCCTAGGATAGTGTTAGGGTTAGGGTTAGGGTTAGCATCAGCCCTAGGATAGTGTTAGTGTTAGGGTTAGAATCAGCCCTAGGATAGTGTTAGGGTTAGGGTTAGGGATAGCAGCAGCCCTAGGATAGTATTAGGGTTAGGGTTAGGGTTAGGGTTAGCGTTAGCATCAGCTCTAGGATAGTGTTAGGGTTAGGGTAAGGGTTAGCATCAGCCCTAGGATAGTGTTAGGGTTAGGGTTAGGGTTAGCATCAGCCCTACGATAGTGTTAGGTTTAGGGTTAGCATCAGCCCTAGGATAGTGTTAGGGTTAGGGTTAGGGTTAGCATCAGCCCTAGGATAGTGTTAGGGTTAGGGTTAGGGTTAGCATCAGCCCTAGGATAGTGTTAGGGTTAGGGTTAACATCAGCCCTAGGATAGTGTTAGGGTTAGGGTTAGGGTTAGCATCAGCCCTAGGATAGTGTTAGGATTAGGGTTAGCATCAACCCTAGGATAGTGTTAGCGTTAGGGTTAGGGTTAGCATCAGCCCTAGGATACTGTTAGGGTTAGGGTTAGCCTCAGCCCTAGGAGAGTGTTAGGGCTAGGGTTAGCCTCAGCCCTAGGAGAGTGTTAGGGTTAGGGATAGGGTTAGCATCAGGCCTAGGATAGGGTTAGGTTTAGGGTTAGGGTTAGCATCAGCCCTAGGATAGTGTTAGGGTTAGGGTTAGCATCAGGCCTAGGATAGTGTTAGGGTTAAGGTTAGCATCAGCCGTAGGAGAGTGTTACGGTTAGGGTTAGGGTTAGCATCAGCCGTAGGATAGTGTTAGGGTTAGGGTTAACATCAGCCCTAGGATAGTGTTAGGGTTAGGGTTAGGGTTAGCATCAGCCCTAGGATAGTGTTAGGTTTAGGGTTAGCATCAGACCTAGGATAGTGTTAGGGTTAGGGTTAGGGTTAGCATCAGCCCTAGGATAGTGTAAGTGTTAGGGTTAGGGTTAGCATCAGGCCTAGGATAGTGTTAGGTTTAGGGTTAGCATCAGCCCTAGTATAGTGTTAGGGTTAGGGTTAGGGTTAGCATCAGCCCTAGGATAGTCTTAGGGTTAGGGTTATGGTTAGCATCAGCCCTAGGATAGTATTAGGGTTAGGGTTAGCATCAGCCCTAGGATAGTGTTAGGGTTAGGGTTAGGGTTAACATCAGCCCTAGGATAGTGTTAGGGTTAGGGTTAGCATCAGCCCTAGGATAGTGTTAGGGTTAGGGTTAGGGTTAGCATCAGCCCTAGGATAGTGTTAGGGTTTAGGGTTAGCATCAACCCTAGGATAGTGTTAGGGTTAGGGTTAGGGTTAGCATCAGCCCTAGGCTAGTGTTAGGGTTAGGGTTAGCCTCAGCCCTAGGAGAGTGTTAGGTTTAGGGATAGGGTTAGCATCAGGCCTAGGATAGTGTTAGGGTTAGGGTTAGGGTTAGCATCAGCCCTAGGATAGTGTTAGGGTTAGGGTTAGCATCAGGCCTAGGATAGTGTTAGGGTTAGGGTTAGCATCAGCCCTAGGAGAGTGTTAGGGTTAGGGTTAGGGTTAGCATCAGCCCTAGGATAGTGTTAGGGTTAGGGTTAACATCAGCCCTAGGATAGTGTTAGGGTTAGGGTTAGGGTTAGCATCAGCCCTAGGATAGTGTTAGGTTTAGGGTTAGCATCAGACCTAGGATAGTGTTAGGGTTAGGGTTAGGGTTAGCATCAGCCCTAGGATAGTGTAAGTGTTAGGGTTAAGGTTAGCATCAGGCCTAGGATAGTGTTAGGGTTAGGGTTAGCATCAGCCCTAGGATAGTGTTAGGGTTAGGGTTAGAGTTAGCATCAGCCCTAGGATAGTGTTAGGGTTAGGGTTAGGGTTAGCATCACCCTAGGATTGTATTAGGGTTAGGGTTAGCATCAGCCCTAGGAGAGTGTTAGGGTTAGGGTTAGGGTTAGCACCAGGCCCAGGATAGTGTTAGTGTTAGGGTTAGCATCAGCCTTAGGATAGTGTTAGGGTTAGGGTTAGGGTTAGCATCAGCCGTAGGATAGTGTTTGGGTTAGGGTTAGCCTCAGCCCTAAGATAGTGTTAGAGTTAGGGTTAGGGTTAGCATCAGCCCTAGGATAGTGTTAGGGTTAGGGTTAGGGTTAGCATCAGCCCTAGGATAGTGTTAGTGTTAGGGTTAGAATCAGCCCTAGGATAGTGTTAGGGTTAGGGTTAACATAAACCCTAGGATAGTGTTAGGGTTAGGGTTAGGGTTATCATCAGGCCTAGGATAGTGTTAGGGTTAGGGTTAGGGTTAGCATCAGTTCAAGGATAGTGTTAGGCTTAGCGTTAGTTTTAGCATCAGCCCTAGGATAGTGTTAGTGTTAGGGTTAGGGTTAGCATCAGCCCTAGGATAGTGTTAGGGTTAGGGTTAGCTTCAGCCCCAGGATAGTGTTAGGGTAAGGGTTAGGGTTATCATCAGGCCTAGGATAGTGTTAGGGTTAGGGTTAGCATCAGCTCTAGGATAGTGTTAGGGTTAGGGTTAGGGATAGCATCAGCCCTAGGATAGTGTTAAAGTTATGGTTAGGGTTATCATCAGCCCTAGGATAGTGTTAGGGTTAGGGTTAGCATCAGTCCTAGGATAGTGTTAGGGTTAGGGTTAGGGTTAGCATCAGCCCTAGGATAGTGTTAGGGTTAGGGTTAGCATCAGCCCTAGGATAGTGTTAGGGTTAGGGTTAGCATCAACCCTAGAATAGTGTTAGGGTTAGGGTTAGGGTTAGTATCAGCCCTAGGATAGTGTTAGGGTTAGGGTTAGCCTCAGCCCTAGGAGAGTGTTAGGGTTAGGGATAGGTTTAGCATCAGGCCTAGGATAGTGTTAGGGTTAGGGTTAGGGTTAGCATCAGCCCTAGGATAGTGTTAGGGTTAGGGTTAGCATCAGGCCTAGGATAGTGTTAGGGTTAGGGTTAGCATCAGCCCTAGAAGAGTGTTAGGTTTAGGGTTAGTGTTAGCGTCAGCCCTAGGATAGTGTTAGGGTTAGGGTTAGGGTTAGCATCAGCCCTAGGATAGTCTTAGGGTTAGGGTTATGGTTAGCATCAGCCCTAGGATAGTATTAGGGTTAGGGTTAGCATCAGCCCTAGGATAGTGTTAGGGTTAGGGTTAGGGTTAACATCAGCCCTAGGATAGTGTTAGGGTTAGGGTTAGCATCAGCCCTAGGATAGTGTTAGGGTTAGGGTTAGGTTTAGCATCAGCCCTAGGATAGTGTTAGGGTTAGGGTTAGCATCAACCCTAGGATAGTGTTAGGGTTAGGGTTAGGATTAGCATCAGCCCTAGGCTAGTGTTAGGGTTAGGGTTAGCCTCAGCCCTAGGAGAGTGTTAGGTTTAGGGATAGGGTTAGCATCAGGCCTAGGATAGTGTTAGGGTTAGGGTTAGGGTTAGCATCAGCCCTAGGATAGTGTTAGGGTTAGGGTTAGCATCAGGCCTAGGATAGTGTTAGGGTTAGGGTTAGCATCAGCCCTAGGAGAGTGTTAGGGTTAGGGTTAGGGTTAGCATCAGCCCTAGGATAGTGTTAGGGTTAGGGTTAACATCAGCCCTAGAATAGTGTTAGGGTTAGGGTTAGGGTTAGCATCAGCCCTAGGATAGTGTTAGGTTTAGGGTTAGCATCAGACCTAGGATAGTGTTAGGGTTAGGGTTAGGGTTAGCATCAGCCCTAGGATAGTGTAAGTGTTAGGGTTAGGGTTAGCATCAGGCCTAGGATAGTGTTAGGGTTAGGGTTAGCATCAGCCCTAGGATAGTGTTAGGGTTAGGGTTAGAGTTAGCATCAGCCCTAGGATAGTGTTAGGGTTAGGGTTAGGGTTAGCATCAGCCCTAGGATAGTGTTAGGGTTAGGGTTAGCATCAGGCCTAGGATAGTGTTAGGGTTAGGGTTAGCATCAGCCCTAGAAGAGTGTTAGGTTTAGGGTTAGTGTTAGCATCAGCCCTAGGATCTTGTTAGGGGTTAGGGTTAACATCAGCCCTAGGATAGTGTTAGGGTTAGGGTTAGGGTTAGCATCAGCCCTAGGTTAGTGTTAGTTTTAGGGTTAGCATCAGACCTAGGATAGTGTTAGGGTTAGGGTTAGGGTTAGCATCAGCCCTAGGATAGTGTAAGTGTTCGGGTTAGGGTTAGCATCAGCCCTAGGATAGTGTTAGGGTTAGGGATAGGGTTAGCATCAGCCCTAGGATAATGTTAGGGTTAGGGTTAGGGTTAGCATCAGCCCTAGGATAGTATTAGGGTTAGGGTTAGCATCAGCACTAGGATAGTGTCAGGGTTAGGGTTAGCGTTAGCACCAGGCCTAGGATAGTGTTAGTGTTTGGGTTAGCTTCAGCCTTAGGATAGTGTTAGGGTTAGGGTTAGGGTTAGCATCAGCCGTAGGATAGTGTTTGGGTTAGGGTTAGCCTCAGCCCTAAGATAGTGTTAGAGTTAGGGTTAGGGTTAGCATCAGCCCTAGGATAGTGTTAGGGTTAGGGTTAGGGTTAGCATCAGCCCTAGGATAGTGTTAGTGTTAGGGTTAGCATCAGCCCTATGATAGTGTTAGGGTTAGGGTTAGGGTTAGCATCCGCACTAGGACAGTGTTAGGGTTAGGGTTAGGGTTAGCATCAGCCCTAGGATAGTGTTAGGGTTAGGGTTAGGGTTAGCATCAGCCCTAGGATAGTGTTAGGGTTAGGGTTAACATAAACCCTAGGATAGTGTTAGAGTTAGGGTTAGGGTTATCATCAGGCCTAGGATAGTGTTAGGGTTAGGGTTAGGGTTAGCATCAGTTCAAGGATAGTGTTAGGGTTAGCGTTAGGGTTAGCATCAGCCCTAGGATACTGTTAGGGTTAGGGTTAGGGTTAGCATCAGCCCTAGGATAGTGTTAAGGATAGGGTTAGCATCAGCCCTAGGATAGTGTTAGGTTTAGCGTTAGGGTTATCATCAGGCCTAGGATAGTGTTAGGGTTCGGGTTAGCATCAGCCCTAGGATAGTGTTAAGGTTAGGGTTAGGGTTACCATCAGGCCTAGGATAGTGTGAGTGCTAGGGTTAGCATCAGACTTAGGATAATGTTAGGGTTAGGGTTAGGGTTAGCATCAGCCCTAGGATAGTGTTAGGGTTAGGGTTAGCATCAGCCCTAGGATAGTGTTAGGGTTAGGGTTAACATAAACCCTAGGATAGTGTTAGGGTTAGGCTTAGGGTTATCATCAGGCCTAGGATAGTGTTAGGGTTAGGGTTAGGGTTAGCATCAGTTAAAGGATAGTGTTAGTGTTAGCGTTAGGGTTAGCATCAGGCCTAGGATAGTGTTAGGGTTAGGGTTAGGGTTAGCATCAGCCCTAGGATAGTGTTAGTGTTAGGGTTAGCATCAGCCCTAGGATAGTGTTAGTGTTAGGGTTAGGGTTATCATCAGGGCTAGGGTAGTGTTAGGGTTAGGGTTAG
Organism: Lemur catta; assembly: GCF_020740605.2. Taxonomy (NCBI): domain Eukaryota; kingdom Metazoa; phylum Chordata; class Mammalia; order Primates; family Lemuridae; genus Lemur; species Lemur catta. Next base: position 199,580 of record NW_025423852.1, on the reverse strand, counting down.
CATCAGCCCTAAGATAGTGTTAGTGTTAGGGTTAGGGTTAGCAACAGCCCTAGGATAGTGTTAGGGTTAGGGTTAGGGTTAGCATCAGCCGTAGGATAGTGTTAGGGTTAGGGTTAGCCTCAGCCCTAGGATAGTGTTAGAGTTAGGGTTAGGGTTAGCATCAGCCCTAGGATAGTGTTAGGGTTAGGGTTAGGGTTAGCATCAGCCCTAGGATAGTGTTAGTGTTAGGGTTAGAATCAGCCCTAGGATAGTGTTAGGGTTAGGGTTAGGGTTAGCATCAGCCCTAGGATAGTGTTAAGGTTAGGGTTAGCATCAACCCTAGGATAGTGTTAGGGTTAGGGTTAGGGTTAGCATCAGCCCTAGGATACTGTTAGGGTTAGGGTTAGCCTCAGCCCTAGGAGAGTGTTAGGGCTAGGGTTAGCCTCAGCCCTAGGAGAGTGTTAGGGTTAGGGATAGGGTTAGCATCAGGCCTAGGTTAGTGTTAGGGTTAGGGTTAGGGTTAGCATCAGCCCTAGGATAGTGTTAGGGTTAGGGTTAGCATCAGGCCTAGGATAGTGTTAGGGTTAAGGTTAGCATCAGCCCTAGGAGAGTGTTAGGGTTAGGGTTAGGGTTAGCATCAGCCCTAGGATAGTGTTAGGGTTAGGGTTAACATCAGCCCTAGGATAGTGTTAGGGTTAGGGTTAGGGTTAGCATCAGCCCTAGGATAGTGTTAGGTTTAGGGTTAGCATCCGACCTAGGATAGTGTTAGGGTTAGGGTTAGGGTTAGCATCAGCCCTAGGATAGTGTAAGTGTTAGGGTTAGGGTTAGCATCAGGCCTAGGATAGTGTTAGGTTTAGGGTTAGCATCAGCCCTAGTATAGTGTTAGGGTTAGGGTTAGGGTTAGCATCAGCCCTAGGATAGTCTTAGGGTTAGGGTTATATTTAGCATCAGCCCGAGGATAGTATTAGGGTTAGGGTTAGCATCAGCCCTAGGATAGTGTTAGGGTTAGGGTTAGGGTTAACGTCAGCCCTAGGATAGTGTTAGGGTTAGGGTTAGCATCAGCCCTAGGATAGTGTTAGGGTTAGGGTTAGGGTTAGCATCAGCCCTAGGATAGTGTTAGGGTTAGGGTTAGCATCAACCCTAGGATAGTGTTAGGGTTAGGGTTAGGGTTAGCATCAGCCCTAGGCTAGTGTTAGGGTTAGGGTTAGCCTCAGCCCTAGGAGAGTGTTAGGTTTAGGGATAGGGTTAGCATCAGGCCTAGGATAGTGTTAGGGTTAGGGTTAGGGTTAGCATCAGCCCTAGGATAGTGTTATGGTTAGGGTTAGCATCAGGCCTAGGATAGTGTTAGGGTTAGGGTTAGCATCAGCCCTATGAGTGTGTTAGGGTTAGGGTTAGGGTTAGCATCAGCCCTAGGATAGTGTTAGGGTTAGGGTTAACATCAGCCCTAGGATAGTGTTAGGGTTAGGGTTAGGGTTAGCATCAGCCCCAGGATAGTGTTAGGTTTAGGGTTAGCATCAGACCTAGGATAGTGTTAGGGTTAGGGTTAGGGTTAGCATCAGCCCTAGGATAGTGTAAGTGTTAGGGTTAGGGTTAGCATCAAGCCTAGGATAGTGTTAGGGTTAGGGTTAGCATCAGCCCTAGGATAGTGTTAGGGTTAGGGTTAGGGTTAGCATCACCCTAGGATTGTATTAGGGTTAGGGTTAGCATCAGCCCTAGGATAGTGTTAGGGTTAGGGTTAGGGTTAGCACCAGGCCCAGGATACTGTTAGTGTTAGGGTTAGCATCAGCCTTAGGATAGTGTTAGGGTTAGGGTTAGGGTTAGCATCAGCCGTAGGATAGTGTTTGTGTTAGGGTTAGCCTCAGCCCTAAGATAGTGTTAGAGTTAGGGTTAGGGTTAGCATCAGCCCTAGGATAGTGTTAGCGTTAGGGTTAGGGTTAGCATCAGCCCTAGGATAGTGTTAGTGTTAGGGTTAGAATCAGCCCTAGGATAGTGTTAGGGTTAGGGTTAACATAAACCCTAGGATAGTGTTAGGGTTAGGGTTAGGGTTATCATCAGGCCTAGGATAGTGTTAGGGTTAGGGTTAGGGTTAGCATCAGTTCAAGGATAGTGTTAGGCTTAGCGTTAGTTTTAGCATCAGCCCTAGGATAGTGTTAGGGTTAGGGTTAGGGTTAGCATCAGCCCTAGGATAGTGTTAGGGTTTGGGTTAGCATCAGCCCCAGGATAGTGTTAGGGTAAGGGTTAGGGTTATCATCTGGCCTAGGATAGTGTTATGCTTAGGGTTAGCATCAGCTCTAGGATAGTGTTAGGGTTAGGGTTAGGGATAGCATCAGCCCTAGGATAGTGTTAAGGTTAGGGTTAGGGTTATCATCAGCCCTAGGATAGTGTTAGGGTTAGGGTTAGCATCAGTCCTAGGATAGTGTTAGGGTTAGGGTTAGGGTTAGCATCAGCCCTAGGATAGTGTTAGGGTTAGGGTTAGCATCAGCCCTAGGATAGTGTTAGGGTTAGGGTTAGCATCAACCCTAGGATAGTGTTAGGGTTAGGGTTAGGGTTAGTATCAGCCCTAGGATAGTTTTAGGGTTAGGGTTAGCCTCAGCCCTAGGAGAGTGTTAGGGTTAGGGATAGGTTTAGCATCAGGCCTAGGATAGTGTTAGGGTTAGGGTTAGGGTTAGCATCAGCCCTAGGATAGTGTTAGGGTTATGGTTAGCATCAGGCCTAGGATAGTGTTAGGGTTAGGGTTAACATCAGCCCTAGGATAGTGTTAGGGTTAGGGTTGGGGTTAGCATCAGCCCTAGGATAGTGTTAGGTTTAGGGTTAGCATCAGACCTAGGATAGTGTTAGGGTTAGGGTTAGGGTTAGCATCAGCCCTAGGATACTGTAAGTGTTCGGGTTAGGGTTAGCATCAGCCCTAGGATAGTGTTAGGGTTAGGTATAGGGTTACCATCAGCCCTAGGATAATGTTAGGGTTAGGGATAGGGTTAGCATCAGCCCTAGGATAGTATTAGGGTTAGGGTTAGCATCAGCCCTAGGATAGTGTTAGGGTTAGGGTTAGGGTTAGCACCAGGCCTAGGATAGTGTTAGTGTTTGGGTTAGCTTCAGCCTTAGGATAGTGTTAGGGTTAGGGTTAGGGTTAGCATCAGCCGTAGGATAGTGTTTGGGTTAGGGTTAGCCTCAGGCCTAAGATAGTGTTAGAGTTAGGGTTAGGGTTAGCATCAGCCCTAGGATAGTGTTAGGGTTAGGGTTAGGGTTAGCATCAGCCCTAGGATAGTGTTAGTGTTAGGGTTAGAATCAGCCCTAGGATAGTGTTAGGGTTAGGGTTAACATAAACCCTAGGATAGTGTTAGGGTTAGGGTTAGGGTTATCATCAGGCCTAGGATAGTGTTAGGGTTAGGGTTAGGGTTAGCATTGGTTCAAGGATAGTGTTAGGCTTAGCGTTAGTTTTAGCATCAGCCCTAGGATAGTGTTAGGGTTAGGGTTATGGTTAGCATCAGCCCTAGGATAGTGTTAGGGTTAGGGTTAGCATCAGCCCCAGGATAGTGTTAGGGTAAGGGTTAGGGTTATCATCAGGCCTAGGATAGTGTTAGGGTTAGGGTTAGCATCACCTCTAGGATAGTGTTAGGGTTAGGGTTAGGGATAGCATCAGCCCTATGATAGTGATAAGGTTAGGGTTAGGGTTATCATCAGCCCTAGGATAGTGTTAGGGTTAGGGTTAGCATCAGTCCTAGGATAGTGTTAGGGTTAGGGTTAGCATCACCTCTAGGATAGTGTTAGGGTTAGGGTTAGGGATAGCATCAGCCCTATGATAGTGATAAGGTTAGGGTTAGGGTTATCATCAGCCCTAGGATAGTGTTAGGGTTAGGGTTAGCATCAGTCCTAGGATAGTGTTAGGGTTAGGGTTAGGGTTAGCATCAGCCCTAGGATAGTGTTAGGGGTAGGGTTAGCATCAGCCCTAGGATAGTGTTAGGGTTAGGGTTAGCATCAACCCTAGGATAGTGTTAGGGTTAGGGTTAGGGTCAGTATCAGCCCTAGGATAGTGTTAGGGTTAGGGTTAGCCTCAGCCCTAGGAGAGTGTTAGGGTTAGGGATAGGTTTAGCATCAGGCCTAGGATAGTGTTAGGGTTAGGGTTAGGGTTAGCATCAGCCCTAGGATAGTGTTAGGGTTAGGGTTAGCATCAGGCCTAGGATAGTGTTAGGGTTAAGGTTAGCATCAGCCCTAGAAGAGTGTTAGGTTTAGGGTTAGTGTTAGCATCAGCCCTAGGATAGTGTTAGGGTTAGGGTTAACATCAGCCCTAGGATAGTGTTAGGGTTAGGGTTAGGGTTAGCATCAGCCCTAGGATAGTGTTAGGTTTAGGGTTAGCATCAGACCTAGGATAGTGTTAGGGTTAGGGTTAGGGTTAGCATCAGCCCTAGGACAGTGTAAGTGTTGGGGTTAGGGTTAGCATCAGCCCTAGGATAGTGTTAGGGTTAGGGATAGGGTTACCATCAGCCCTAAGATAATGTTAGGGTTAGGGTTAGGGTTAGCATCAGCCCTAGGATAGTATTAGGGTTAGGGTTAGCATCAGCCCTAGGATAGTGTTAGGCTTAGGGTTAGGGTTAGCACCAGGCCTAGGATAGTGTTAGTGTTTGAGTTAGCTTCAGCCTTAGGATAGTGTTAGGGTTAGGGTTAGGGTTAGCATCAGCCGTAGGATAGTGTTTGGGTTAGGGTTAGCCTCAGCCCTAAGATAGTGTTAGAGTTAGGGTTAGCGTTAGCATCAGCCCTAGGATAGTGTTACGGTTAGGGTTAGGGTTAGCATCAGCCCTAGGATAGTGTTAGGGTTAGGGTTAGCATCAGCCCTAGGATAGTGTTAGGGTTAGGGTTAGGGTTAGCATCCGCACTAGGACAGTGTTAGGGTTAGGGTTAGCATCAGCCCTAGGATAGTGTTAGGGTTAGGGTTAACATAAACCCTAGGATAGTGTTAGAGTTAGGGTTAGGGTTATCATCAGGCCTAGGATAGTGTTAGGGTTAGGGTTAGGGTTAGCATCAGTTCAAGGATAGTGTTAGGGTTAGCGTTAGGGTTAGCATCAGCCCTAGGATACTGTTAGGGTTAGGGTTAGGGTTAGCATCAGCCCTAGGATAGTGTTAAGGTTAGGGTTAGCATCAGAACTAGGATAGTGTTAGGGTTAGGGTTAGGGTTATCATCAGGCCTAGGATAGTGTTAGGGTTCGGATTAGCATCAGCTCTAGGATAGTGTTAGGGTTAGGGTTAGGGTTAGCATCAGCCCTAGGATAGTTTTAAGGTTAGGGTTAGGGTTATCATCAGGCCTAGGATAGTGTGAGGGCTAGGGTTAGCATCAGACTTAGGATAGTGTTAGGGTTAGGGTTAGGGTTAGCATCAGCCCTAGGATAGTGTTAGGGTTAGGGTTAGCATCAGCCCTAGGATAGTGTTAGGGTTAGGGTTAACATAAACCCTAGGATAGTGTTAGGGTTAGGGTTAGGGTTATCATCAGGCCTAGGATAGTGTTAGGGTTAGGGTTAGGGTTAGCATCAGTTAAAGGATAGTGTTACGGTTAGCGTTAGGGTTAGCATCAGCCCTAGGATAGTGTTAGGGTTAGGGTTAGGGTTAGCATCAGCCCTAGGATAGTGTTAGGGTTAGGGTTAGCATCAACCCTAGGATAGTGTTAGGGTTAGGGTTAGGGTTAGCATCAGCCCTAGGATAGTGTTAGGGTTAGGGTTAGCATCAGCCCTAGGATAGTGTTAGGGTTAGGGTTAGCATCAACCCTAGGATAGTGTTAGGGTTAGGGTTAGGGTTAGTATCAGCCCTAGGATAGTGTTAGGGTTAGGGTTAGCCTCAGCCCTAGGAGAGTGTTAGGGTTAGGGATAGGTTTAGCATCAGGCCTAGGATAGTGTTAGGGTTAGGGTTAGGGTTAACATCAGCCCTAGGAGAGTGTTAGGGTTAGGGTTAGCATCAGGCCTAGGATAGTGTTAGGGTTAGGGTTAGCATCAGCCCTAGAAGAGTGTTAGGGTTAGGGTTAGGGTTAGCATCAGCCCTAGGATAGTGTTAGGGTTAGGGTTAACATCAGCCCTAGGATAGTGTTAGGGTTAGGGTTAGGGTTAGCATCATCCCTAGGATAGTGTTAGGTTTAGGGTTAGCATCAGACCTAGGATAGTGTTAAGGTTAGGGTTAGGGTTAGCATCAGCCCTAGGATAGTGTAAGTGTTAGGGTTAGGGTTAGCATCAGGCCTAGGATAGTGTTAGGGTTAGGGTTAGCATCAGCCCTAGGATAGTGTTAGGGTTAGGGATAGGGTTAGCATCAGCCCTAGGATAATGTTAGGGTTAGGGTTAGGCTTAGCATCAGCCCTAGGATAGTATTAGGGTTAGGGTTAGCATCAGCCCTAGGATAGTGTTAGGGTTAGGGTTAGGGTTAGCACCAGGCCTAGGATAGTGTTAGAGTTTGGGTTAGCTTCAGCCTTAGGATAGTGTTAGGGTTAGGGTTAGGGTTAGCATCAGCCGTAGGATAGTGTTTGGGTTAGGGTTAGCCTCAGCCCTAAGATAGTGTTAGAGTTAGGGTTAGGGTTAGCATCAGCCCTAGGATAGTGTTAGGGTTAGGGTTAGGGTTAGCATCCGCACTAGGACAGTGTTAGGGTTAGGGTTAGGGTTAGCATAAGCCCTAGGATAGTGTTAGGGTTAGGGTTAACATAAACCCTAGGATAGTGTTAGAGTTAGGGTTAGGGTTATCATCAGGCCTAGGATAGTGTTAGGGTTAGGGTTAGGGTTAGCATCAGTTCAAGGATGGTGTTAGGGTTAGGGTTAGGGTTAGCATCAGCCCTAGGATAGTGTTAAGGTTAGGGTTAGCATCAGCCCTAGGATAGTGTTAGGGTTAGGGTTAGGGTTATCATCAGGCCTAGGATAGTGTTAGGGTTCGGGTTAGCATCAGCTCTAGGATAGTGTTAGGGTTAGGGTTAGGGTTAGCATCAGCCCTAGGATAGTGTTAAGGTTAGGGTTAGGGTTATCATCAGGCCTAGGATAGTGTGAGGGCTAGGGTTAGCATCAACCCTAGGATAGTGTTAGGGTTAGGGTTAGGGTTAGCATCAGGCCTAGGATAGTGTTAGGTTTAGGGTTAGGGTTAGCATCAGCCCTAGGATAGTGTTAGGGTTAGGGTTAGCATCAACCCTAGGATAGTGTTAGGGTTAGGGTTAGGGTTAGCATCAGCCCTAGGATACTGTTAGGGTTAGGGTTAGCCTCAGCCCTAGGAGAGTGTTAGGGCTAGGGTTAGCCTCAGCCCTAGGAGAGTGTTAGGGTTAGGGATAGGGTTAGCATCAGGCCTAGGATAGTGTTAGGGTTAGGGTTAGGGTTAGCATCAGCCCTAGGATAGTGTTAGGGTTAGGGTTAGCATCAGGCCTAGGATAGTGTTAGGGTTAAGGTTAGCATCAGCCCTAGGAGAGTGTTAGGGTTAGGGTTAGGGTTAGCATCAGCCCTAGGATAGTGTTAGGGTTAGGGTTAGGGTTAGCATCAGCTCTAGGATAGTGTTATTTTTAGGGTTAGCATCAGACCTAGGATAGTGTTAGGGTTAGGGTTAGGGTTAGCATCAGCCCTAGGATAGTGTAAGTGTGAGGGTTAGGGTTAGCATCAGGCCTAGGATAGTGTTAGGTTTAGGGTTAGCATCAGCCCTAGTATAGTGTTAGGGTTAGGGTTAGGGTTAGCATCAGCCCTAGGATAGTCTTAGGGTTAGGGTTATGGTTAGCATCAGCCCTAGGATAGTATTAGTGTTAGGGTTAGCATGAGCCCTAGGATAGTGTTAGGGTTAGGGTTAGGGTTAACATCAGCCCAAGGACAGTGTTAGAGTTAGGGTTAGCATCAGCCCTAGGATAGTGTTAGGGTTAGGGTTAGGGTTAGCATCAGCCCTAGGATAGTGTTAGGGTTAGGGTTAGCATCAACCCTAGGATAGTGTTAGGGTTAGTGTTAGGTTTAGCATCAGCCCTAGGATAGTGTTAGGGTTAGGGTTAGCCTCAGCCCTAGGAGAGTGTAAGGTTTAGGGATAGGGTCAGCATCAGGCCTAGGATAGTGTTAGGGTTAGGGTTAGGGTTAGCATCAGCCCTAGGATAGTGTTAGGGTTAGGGTTAGCATCAGGCCTAGGATAGTGTTAGGATTAGGGTTAGCATCAGCCCTAGGAGAGTGTTAGGGTTAGGGTTAGGGTTAGCATCAGCCCTAGGATAGTGTTAGGTTTAGGGTTAACATCAGACCTAGGATAGTGTTAGGGTTAGGGATAGGGTTAGCATCAGCCCTAGGATAGTGTTAGGTTTAGGGTTAGCATCAGACCTAGGATAGTGTTAGGGTTAGGGTTAGGGTTAGCATCAGCCCTAGGATAGTGTAAGTGTTAGGGTTAGGGTTAGCATCAGCCGTAGGATAGTGTTTGGGTTAGGCTTAGCCTCAGCCCTAAGATAGTGTTAGAGTTAAGGTTAGGGTTAGCATCAGCCCTAGGATAGTGTTAGGGTTAGTGTTAGGGTTAGCATCAGCCCTAGGATAGTGTTAGTGTTAGGGTTAGAATCAGCCCTAGGATAGTGTTAGGGTTAGGGTTAACATAAACCCTAGGATATTGTTAGGGTTAGGGTTAGGGTTATCATCAGGCCTAGGATAGTGCTAGGGTTAGGGTTAGGGTTAGCATCAGTTCAAGGATAGTGTTAGGCTTAGCGTTAGTTTTAGCATCAGCCCTAGGATAGTGTTAGGGTTAGGGTTAGGGTTAGCCTCAGCCCTAGGAGAGTGTTAGGTTTAGGGATAGGGTTAGCATCAGGCCTAGGATAGTGTTAGTGTTAGGGTTAGGGTTAGCATCAGCCCTAGGATAGTGTTAGGGTTAGGTTATCATCAGGCCTAGGATAGTGTTAGGGTTATGGTTAGCATCAGCCCTAGGAGAGTGTTAGGGTTAGGGTTAGGGTTAGCATCAGCCCTAGGATAGTGTTAGGGTTAGGGTTAACATCAGCCCTAGGATAGTGTTAGGGTTAGGGTTAGGGTTAGCATCAGCCCTAGGATAGTGTTAGGTTTAGGGTTAGCATCAGACCTAGGATAGTGTTAGGGTTAGGGTTAGGGTTAGCATCAGCCCTAGGATAGTGTAAGTGTTAGGGTTAGGGTTAGCATCAGGCCTAGGATAGTGTTAGGGTTAGGGTTAGCATCAGCCCTAGGATAGTGTTAGGGTTAGGGTTAGGGTTAGCATCACCCTAGGATTGTATTAGGGTTAGGGTTAGCATCAGCCCTAGGATAGTGTTAGGGTTAGGGTTAGGGTTAGCACCAGGCCCAGGATAGTGTTAGTGTTAGGGTTAGCATCAGCCTTAGGATAGTGTTAGGGTTAGGGTTAGGGTTAGCATCAGCCGTAGGATAGTGTTTGGGTTAGGGTTAGCCTCAGCCCTAAGATAGTGTTAGAGTTAGGGTTAGGGTTAGCATCAGCCCTAGGATAGAGTTAGCGTTAGGGTTAGGGTTAGCATCAGCCCTAGGATAGTGTTAGTGTTAGGGTTAGAATCAGCCCTAGGATAGTGTTAGGGTTAGGGTTAACATAAACCCTAGGATAGTGTTAGGGTTAGGGTTAGGGTTATCATCAGGCCTAGGATAGTGTTAGGGTTAGGGTTAGGGTTAGCATCAGTTCAAGGATAGTGTTAGGCTTAGCGTTAGTTTTAGCATCAGCCCTAGGATAGTGTTAGGGTTAGGGTTAGGGTTAGCATCAGCCCTAGGATAGTGTTAGGGTTAGGGTTAGCATCAGCCCCAGGATAGTGTTAGGGTAAGGGTTAGGGTTATCATCTGGCCTAGGATAGTGTTAGGGTTAGGGTTAGCATCAGCTCTAGGATAGTGTTAGGGTTAGGGTTAGGGATAGCATCAGCCCTAGGATAGTGTTAAGGTTAGGGTTAGGGTTATCATCAGCCCTAGGATAGTGTTAGGGTTAGGGTTAGCATCAGCCCTAGGATAGTGTTAGGGTTAGGGTTAGGGTTAGCATCAGCCCTAGGATAGTGTTAGGGTTAGGGTTAGCATCAGCCCTAGGATAGTGTTAGGGTTAGGGTTAGCATCAACCCTAGGATAGTGTTAGGGTTAGGGTTAGGGTCAGTATCAGCCCTAGGATAGTGTTAGGGTTAGGGTTAGCCTCAGCCCTAGGAGAGTGTTAGGGTTAGGGATAGGTTTAGCATCAGGCCTAGGATAGTGTTAGGGTTAGGGTTAGGGTTAGCATCAGCCCTAGGATAGTGTTAGGGTTAGGGTTAGCATCAGGCCTAGGATAGTGTTAGGGTTAGGGTTAGCATCAGCCCTAGAAGAGTGTTAGGTTTAGGGTTAGTGTTAGCATCAGCCCTAGGATAGTGTTAGGGTTAGGGTTAACATCAGCCCTAGGATAGTGTTAGGGTTAGGGTTAGGGTTAGCATCAGCCCTAGGATAGTGTTAGGTTTAGGGTTAGCATCATACCTAGGATAGTGTTAGGGTTAGGGTTAGGGTTAGCATCAGCCCTAGGACAGTGTAAGTGTTCGGGTTAGGGTTAGCATCAGCCCTAGGATAGTGTTACGGTTAGGGATAGGGTTACCATCAGCCCTAGGATAATGTTAGGGTTAGGGTTAGGGTTAGCATCAGCCCTAGGATAGTATTAGGGTTAGGGTTAGCATCAGCCCTAGGATAGTGTTAGGGTTAGGGTTAGGGTTAGCACCAGGCCTAGGATAGTGTTAGTGTTTGGGTTAGCTTCAGCCTTAGGATAGTGTTAGGGTTAGGGTTAGGGTTAGCATCAGCCGTAGGATAGTGTTTGGGTTAGGGTTAGCCTCAGCCCTAAGATAGTGTTAGAGTTAGGGTTAGGGTTAGCATCAGCCCTAGGATAGTGTTAGGGTTAGGGTTAGGGTTAGCATCAGCCCTAGGATAGTGTTAGGGTTAGGGTTAGCATCAGCCCTAGGATAGTGTTAGGGTTAGGGTTAGGGTTAGCATCCGCACTAGGACAGTGTTAGGGTTAGGGTTAGCATCAGCCCTAGGATAGTGTTAGGGTTAGGGTTAACATAAACCCTAGGATAGTGTTAGAGTTAGGGTTAGGGTTATCATCAGGCCTAGGATAGTGTTAGGGTTAGGGTTAGGGTTAGCATCAGTTCAAGGATAGTGTTAGGGTTAGCGTTAGGGTTAGCATCAGCCCTAGGATACTGTTAGGGTTAGGGTTAGGGTTAGCATCAGCCCTAGGATAGTGTTAGGGTTAGGGTTAGGGTTATCATCAGGCCTAGGATAGTGTTAGGGTTCGGGTTAGCATCAGCTCTAGGATAGTGTTAGGGTTAGGGTTAGGGTTAGCATCAGCCCTAGGATAGTTTTAAGGTTAGGGTTAGGGTTATCATCAGGCCTAGGATAGTGTGAGGGCTAGGGTTAGCATCAGACTTAGGATAGTGTTAGGGTTAGGGTTAGGGTTAGCATCAGCCCTAGGATAGTGTTAGGGTTAGGGTTAGCATCAGCCCTAGGATAGTGTTAGGGTTAGGGTTAACATAAACCCTAGGATAGTGTTAGGGTTAGGGTTAGGGTTATCATCAGGCCTAGGATAGTGTTAGGGTTAGGGTTAGGGTTAGCATCAGGTAAAGGATAGTGTTACGGTTAGCGTTAGGGTTAGCATCAGCCCTAGGATAGTGTTAGGGTTAGGGTTAGGGTTAGCATCAGCCCTAGGATAGTGTTAGGGTTAGGGTTAGCATCAACCCTAGGATAGTGTTAGGGTTAGGGTTAGGGTTAGCATCAGCCCTAGGATAGTGTTAGGGTTAGGGTTAGCATCAGCCCTAGGATAGTGTTAGGGTTAGGGTTAGCATCAACCCTAGGATAGTGTTAGGGTTAGGGTTAGGGTTAGTATCAGCCCTAGGATAGTGTTAGGGTTAGGGTTAGCCTCAGCCCTAGGAGAGTGTTAGGGTTAGGGATAGGTTTAGCATCAGGCCTAGGATAGTGTTAGGGTTAGGGTTAGGGTTAGCATCAGCCTTAGGAGAGTGTTAGGGTTAGGGTTAGCATCAGGCCTAGGATAGTGTTAGGGTTAGGGTTAGCATCAGCCCTAGGATAGTGTTAGGGTTAGGGATAGGGTTAGCATCAGCCCTAGGATAATGTTAGGGTTAGGGTTAGGGTTAGCATCAGCCCTAGGATAGTATTAGGGTTACGGTTAGCATCAGCCCTAGGATAGTGTTAGGGTTAGGGTTAGGGTTAGCACCAGGCCTAGGATAGTGTTAGAGTTTGGGTTAGCTTCAGCCTTAGGATAGTGTTAGGGTTAGGGTTAGGGTTAGCATCAGCCGTAGCATAGTGTTTGGGTTAGGGTTAGCCTCAGCCCTAAGATAGTGTTAGAGTTAGGGTTAGGGTTAGCATCAGCCCTAGGATAGTGTTAGGGTTAGGGTTAGGGTTAGCATCAGCCCTAGGAAAGTGTTAGTGTTAGGGTTAGCATCAGCCCTAGGATAGTGTTAGGGTTAGGGTTAGGGCTAGCATCCGCACTAGGACAGTGTTAGGGTTAGGGTTAGGGTTAGCATCAGCCCTAGGATAGTGTTAGGGTTAGGGTTAACATAAACCCTAGGATAGTGTTGGAGTTAGGGTTAGGGTTATCATCAGGCCTAGGATAGTGTTAGGGTTAGGGTTAGGGTTAGCATCAGTTCAAGGATGGTGTTAGGGTTAGCGTTAGGGTTATCATCAGCCCTAGGATACTGTTAGGGTTAGGGTTAGGGTTAGCATCAGCCCTAGGATAGTGTTAAGGTTAGGGTTAGCATCAGCCCTAGGATAGTGTTAGGGTTAGGGTTAGGGTTATCATCAGGCCTAGGATAGTGTTAGGGTTCGGGTTAGCATCAGCTCTAGGATAGTGTTAGGGTTAGGGTTAGGGTTAGCATCAGCCCTAGGATAGTGTTAAGGTTAGGGTTAGGGTTATCATCAGGCCTAGGATAGTGTGAGGGCTAGGGTTAGCATCAGACTTAGGATAGTGTTAGGGTTAGGGTTAGGGTTAGCATCAGCCCTAGGATAGTGTTAGGGTTAGGGTTAGCATCAGCCCTAGGATAGTGTTAGGGTTAGGGTTATCATAAACCCTAGAATAGTGTTAGGGTTAGGGTTAGGGTTATCATCAGTCCTAGGATAGTGTTAGGGTTAGGGTTAGGGTTAGCATCAGTTAAAGGATAGTGTTACGGTTAGCGTTAGGGTTAGCATCAGGCCTAGGATAGTGTTAGGTTTAGGGTTAGGGTTAGCATCAGCCCTAGGATAGTGTTAGGGTTAGGGTTAGCATCAACCCTAGGATAGTGTTAGGGTTAGGGTTAGGGTTAGCATCAGCCCTAGGATACTGTTAGGGTTAGGGTTAGCCTCAGCCCTAGGAGAGTGTTAGGGCTAGGGTTAGCCTTAGCCCTAGGAGAGGGTTAGGGTTAGGGATAGGGTTAGCATCAGGCCTAGGATAGTGTTAGGGTTAGGGTTAGGGTTAGCATCAGCCCTAGGATAGTGTTAGGGTTAGGGTTAGCATCAGGCCTAGGATAGTGTTAGGGTTAAGGTTAGCATCAGCCCTAGGAGAGTGTTAGGGTTAGGGTTAGTGTTAGCATCAGCCCTAGGATAGTGTTAGGGTTAGGGTTAGGGTTAGCATCAGCCCTAGGATAGTGTTAGGTTTAGGGTTAGCATCAGACCTAGGATAGTGTTAGGGTTAGGGTTAGGGTTAGCATCAGCCCTAGGATAGTGTAAGTGTGAGGGTTAGGGTTAGCATCAGGCCTAGGATAGTGTTAGGTTTAGGGTTAGCATCAGCCCTAGTATAGTGTTAGGGTTAGGGTTAGGGTTAGCATCAGCCCTAGGATAGTCTTAGGGTTAGGGTTATGGTTAGCATCAGCCCTAGGATAGTATTAGGGTTAGGGTTAGCATCAGCCCTAGGATAGTGTTAGGGTTAGGGTTAGGGTTAACATCAGCCCTAGGACAGTGTTAGGGTTAGGGTTAGCATCAGCCCTAGGATAGTGTTAGGGTTAGGGTTAGGGTTAGCATCAGCCCTAGGATAGTGTTAGGGTTAGGGTTAGCATCAACCCTAGGATAGTGTTAGGGTTAGGGTTAGGTTTAGCATCAGCCCTAGGATATTGTTAGGGTTAGGGTTAGCCTCAGCCCTAGGAGAGTGTAAGGTTTAGGGATAGGGTTAGCATCAGGCCTAGGATAGTGTTAGGGTTAGGGTTAGGGTTAGCATCAGCCCTAGGATAGTGTTAGGGTTAGGGTTAGCATCAGGCCTAGGATAGTGTTAGGATTAGGGTTAGCATCAGCCCTAGGAGAGTGTTAGGGTTAGGGTTAGGGTTAGCATCAGCCCTAGTATAGTGTTAGGTTTAGGGTTAGCATCAGACCTAGGATAGTGTTAGGGTTAGGGATAGGGTTAGCATCAGCCCTACGATAGTGTTAGGTTTAGGGTTAGCATCAGACCTAGGATAGTGTTAGGGTTAGGGTTAGGGTTAGCATCAGCCCTAGGATAGTGTAATTGTTAGGGTTAGGGTTAGCATCAGGCCTAGGATAGTGTTAGGGTTAGGGTTAGCATCAGCCCTAGGATAGTGTTAGGGTTAGGGTTAGAGTTAGCATCAGCCCTAGGATAGTGTTAGGGTTAGGGTTAGGGTTAGCATCAGCCTAGGATTGTATTAGGGATAGGGTTAGCATCAGCCCTAGGATAGTGTTAGGGTTAGGGTTAGGGTTAGCATCAGCCCTAGGATAGTGTTAGTGTTAGGGTTAGCATCAGCCCTAGGATAGTGTTAGGGTTAGGGTTAGGGTTAGCATCCGCACTAGGAGAGTGTTAGGGTTAGGGTTAGGGTTAGCATCAGCCCTAGGATAGTGTTAGGGTTAGGGTTAACATAAACCCTAGGATAGTGTTAGAGTTAGGGTTAGGGTTATCATCAGGCCTAGGATAGTGTGAGGTCTAGGGTTAGCATCAGACTTAGGATAGTGTTAGGGTTAGGGTTAGGGTTAGCATCAGCCCTAGGATAGTGTTAGGGTTAGGGTTAGCATCAGCCCTAGGATAGTGTTAGGGTTAGGGTTAACATAAACCCTAGGATAGTGTTAGGGTTAGGGTTAGCGTTATCATCAGGCCTAGGATAGTGTTAGGGTTAGGGTTAGGGTTAGCATCAGTTAAAGGATAGTGTTAGGGTTAGCGTTAGGGTTAGCATCAGCCCTAGGATAGTGTTAGGTTTAGGGTTAGGGTTAGCCTCAGCCCTAGGAGAGTGATAGGGCTAGGGTTAGCCTCAGCCCTAGGAGAGTGTTAGGTTTAGGGATAGGGTTAGCATCAGGCCTAGGATAGTGTTAGGGTTAGGGTTAACATAAACCCTAGGATAGTGTTAGAGTTAGGGTTAGGGTTATCATCAGGCCTAGGATAGTGTTAGGGTTAGGGTTAGGGTTAGCATCAGTTCAAGGATAGTGTTAGGGTTAGCGTTAGGGTTAGCATCAGCCCTAGGATACTGTTAGGGTTAGGGTTAGGGTTAGCATCAGCCCTAGGATAATGTTAAGGTTAGGGTTAGATTCAGCCCTAGGATAGTGTTAGGGTTAGGGTTAGTGTTATCATCAGGCCTAGGATAGTGTTAGGGTTCGGGTTAGCATCAGCTCTAGGATAGTGTTAGGGTTAGGGATAGGGTTAGCATCAGCCCTAGGATAGTGTTAAATTTAGGGTTAGGGTTATCATCCGGCCTAGGATAGTGTGAGGGCTAGGGTTAGCATCAGACTTAGGATAGTGTTAGGGTTAGGGTTAGGGTTATCATCAGGCCTAGGATAGTGTTAGGGTTAGGGTTAGGGTTAGCATCAGTTAAAGGATAGTGTTACGGTTAGCGTTAGGGTTAGCATCAGCCCTAGGATAGTGTTAGGTTTAGGGTTAGGGTTAGCCTCAGCCCTAGGAGAGTGTTAGGGCTAGGGTTAGCCTCAGCCCTAGAAGAGTGTTAGGGTTAGGGATAGGGTTAGCATCAGGCCTAGGATAGTGTTAGGGTTAGGGTTAGGGTTAGCATCAGCCCTAGGATAGTGTTAGGGTTAGGGTTAGCATCAGGCCTAGGATAGTGTTAGGGTTAGGGTTAGCATCAGCCCTAGAAGAGTGTTAGGTTTAGGGTTAGTGTTAGCATCAGCCCTAGGATAGTGTTAGGGTTAGGGTTAACATCAGCCCTAGGATAGTGTTAGGGTTAGGGTTAGGGTTAGCATCAGCCCTAGGATAGTGTTAGGTTTAGTGTTAGCATCAGACCTAGGATAGTGTTAGGGTTAGTGTTAGGGTTAGCATCAGCCCTAGGATAGTGTAAGTGTTAGGGTTAGGGTTAGCATCAGGCCTAGGATAGTGTTAGGGTTAGGGTTAGCATCAGCCCTAGGATAGTGTTAGGGTTAGGGATAGGGTTAGCATCAGCCCTAGGATAATGTTAGGGTTAGGGTTAGGGTTAGCATCAGCCCTAGGATAGTATTAGGGTTAGGGTTAGCATCAGCCCTAGGATAGTGTTAGGGTTAGGGTTAGGGTTAGCACCAGGCCTAGCATAGTGTTAGTGTTTGGGTTAGCTTCAGCCTTAGGATAGTGTTAGGGTTAGGGTTAGGGTTAGCATCAGCCGTAGGATAGTGTTTGGGTTAGGGTTAGCCTCAGCCCTAAGATAGTGTTAGAGTTAGGGTTAGGGTTAGCATCAGCCCTAGGATAGTGTTAGGGTTAGGGTTAGGGTTAGCGTCAGCCCTAGGATAGTGTTAGTGTTAGGGTTAGCATCAGCCCTAGGATAGTGTTAGGGTTAGGGATAGGGTTAGCATCCGCACTAGGACAGTGTTAGGGTTAGGGTTAGGGTTAGCATCAGCCCTAGGATAGTGTTAGGGTTAGGGTTAACATAAACCCTAGGATAGTGTTAGAGTTAGGGTTAGGGTTATCATCAGGCCTAGGATAGTGTTAGGGCTAGGGTTAGGGTTAGCATCAGTTCAAGGATAGTGTTAGGGTTAGCGTTAGGGTTAGCATCAGCCCTAGGATACTGTTAGGGTTAGGGTTAGGGTTAGCATCAGCCCTAGGATAGTGATAAGGTTAGGGTTAGCATCAGCCCTAGGATAGTGTTAGGGTTAGGGTTAGGGTTATCATCAGGCCTAGGATAGTGTTAGGGTTCGGGTTAGCATCAGCTCTAGGATAGTGTTAGGGTTAGGGTTAGGGTTAGCATCAGCCCTAGGATAGTCTTAATGTTAGGGTTAGGGTTATCATCAGGCCTAGGATAGTGTGAGGGCTAGGGTTAGCATCAGACTTAGGATAGTGTTAGGGTTAGGGTTAGGGTTAGCATCAGCCCTAGGATAGTGTTAGGGTTAGGGTTAGCATCAGCCCTAGGATAGTGTTAGGGTTAGGGTTAACATAAACCGTAGGATAGTGTTAGGGTTAGGGTTAGGGTTACCATCAGGCCTAGGATAGTGTTAGTGTTAGGGTTAGGGTTAGCATCAGTTAAAGGATAGTGTTAGGGTTAGCGTTAGGGTTAGCATCAGCCCTAGGATAGTGTTAGGTTTAGGGTTAGGGTTAGCCTCAGCCCTAGGAGAGTGTTAGGGCTACGGTTAGCCTCAGCCCTAGGAGAGTGTTAGGGTTAGGGATAGGGTTAGCATCAGGCCTAGGATAGTGTTAGGGTTAGGGTTAGGGTTAGCATAAGCCCTAGGATAGTGTTAAGGTTAGGGTTAGGGTTATCATCAGGCCTAGGATAGTGTGAGGGCTAGGGTTAGCATCAGACTTAGGATAGTGTTAGGGTTAGGGTTAGGGTTAGCATCAGCCCTAGGTTAGTGTTAGGGTTAGAGTTAGCATCAGCCCTAGGATACTGTTAGGGTTAGGGTTAACATAAACCCTAGGATAGTGTTAGGGTTAGGGTTAGGGTTATCATCAGGCCTAGGATAGTGTTAGGGTTAGGGTTAGGGTTAGCATCAGTTAAAGGATAGTGTTATGGTTAGCGTTAGGGTTAGCATCAGCCATAGCATAGTGTTAGGTTTAGGGTTAGGGTCAGCCTCAGCCCTAGGAGAGTGTTAGGGCTAGGGTTAGCCTCAGCCCTAGGAGAGTGTTAGGGTTAGGGATAGGGTTAGCATCAGGGCTAGGATAGTGTTAGGGTTAGGGTTAGGGTTAGCATCAGCCCTAGGATAGTGTTAGGGTTAGGGTTAGCATCAGGCCTAGGATAGTGTTAGGGTTAAGGTTAGCATCAGCCCTAGGAGAGTGTTAGGGTTAGGGTTAGGGTTAGCATCAGCCCTAGGATAGTGTTAGGGTTAGGGTTAACATCAGCCCTAGGATAGTGTTAGGGTTAGGGTTAGGGTTAGCATCAGCCCTAGGATAGTGTTAGGTTTAGGGTTAGCATCAGACCTAGGATAGTGTTAGGGTTAGGGTTAGGGTTAGCATCAGCCCTAGGATAGTGTAAGTGTGAGGGTTAGGGTTAGCATCAGGCCTAGGATAGTGTTAGGTTTAGGGTTAGCATCAGCCCTAGTATAGTGTTAGGGTTAGGGTTAGGGTTAGCATCAGCCCTAGGATAGTCTTAGGGTTAGGGTTATGGTTAGCATCAGCCCTAGGATAGTATTAGGGTTAGGGTTAGCATCAGCCCTAGGATAGTGTTAGGGTTAGGGTTAGGGTTAACATCAGCCCTAGGATAGTGTTAGGGTTAGGGTTAACATCAGCCCTAGGATAGTGTTAGGGTTAGGGTTAGGGTTAGCATCAGCCCTAGGATAGTGTTAGGGTTAGGGTTAGCATCAACCCTAGGATAGTGTTAGGGTTAGGGTTAGGTTTAGCATCAGCCCTAGGATAGTGTTAGGGTTAGGGTTAGCCTCAGCCCTAGGAGAGTGTTAGGTTTAGGGATAGGGTTAGCATCAGGCCTAGGATAGTGTTAGGGTTAGGGTTAGGGTTAGCATCAGCCCTAGGATAGTGTTAGGGTTAGGGTTAGCATCAGGCCTAGGATAGTGTTAGGGTTAGGGTTAGCATCAGCCCTAGGAGAGTGTTAGGGTTAGGGTTAGGGTTAGCATCAGCCCTAGGATAGTGTTAGGGTTAGGGTTAACATCAGCCCTAGGATAGTGTTAGGGTTAGGGTTAGGGTTAGCATCAGCCCTAGGATAGTGTTAGGTTTAGGGTTAGCATCAGACCTAGGATAGTGTTACGGTTAGGGTTAGGGTTAGCATCAGCCCTAGGATAGTGTAAGTGTTAGGGTTAGGGTTAGCATCAGGCCTAGGATAGTGTTAGGGTTAGGGTTAGCATCAGCCCTAGGATAGTGTTAGGGTTAGGGTTAGAGTTAGCATCAGCCCTAGGATAGTGTTAGGGTTAGGGTTAGGGTTAGCATCAGCCTAGGATTGTATTAGGGTTAGGGTTAGCATCATCCCTGGGATAGTGTTAGGGTTAGTGTTAGGGTTAGCACCAGGCCCAGGATAGTGTTAGTGTTAGGGTTAGCATCAGCCTTAGGATAGTGTTAGGGTTAGGGTTAGGGTTAGCATCAGCCGTAGGATAGTGTTTGGGTTAGGCTTAGCCTCAGCCCTAAGATAGTGTTAGAGTTAGGGTTAGGGTTAGCATCAGCCCTAGGATAGTGTTAGCGTTAGGGTTAGGGTTAGCATCAGCCCTAGGATAGTGTTAGTGTTAGGGTTAGAATCAGCCCTAGGATAGTGTTAGGGTTAGGGTTAACATAAACCCTAGGATAGTGTTAGGGTTAGGGTTAGGGTTATCATCAGGCCTAGGATAGTGTTAGGGTTAGGGTTAGGGTTAGCATCAGTTCAAGGATAGTGTTAGGCTTAGCGTTAGTTTTAGCATCAGCCCTAGGATAGTGTTAGGGTTAGGGTTAGGGTTAGCATCAGCCCTAGGATAGTGTTAGGGTTAGGGTTAGCATCAGCCCCAGGATAGTGTTAGGGTAAGGGTTAGGGTTATCATCAGGCGTAGGATAGTGTTAGGGTTAGGGTTAGCATCAGTCCTAGGATAGTGTTATTGTTAGGGTTAGGGATAGCATCAGCCCTAGGATAGTGTTAAGGTTAGGGTTAGGGTTATCATCAGCCCTAGGATAGTGTTAGGGTTAGGTTAGCATCAGTCCTAGGATAGTGTTAGGGTTAGGGTTAGGGTTAGCATCAGCCCTAGGATAGTGTTAGGGTTAGGGTTAGCATCAGCCCTAGGATAGTGTTAGGGTTAGGGTTAGCATCAACCCTAGGATAGTGTTAGGGTTAGGGTTAGGGTTAGTATCTGCCCTAGGATAGTGTTAGGGTTAGGGTTAGCCTCAGCCCTAGGAGAGTGTGAGGGTTAGGGATAGGTTTAGCATCAGGCCTAGGATAGTGTTAGGGTTAGGGTTAGGGTTAGCATCAGCCCTAGGATAGTGTTAGGGTTAGGGTTAGCATCAGGCCTAGGATAGTGTTAGGGATAGGGTTAGCATCAGCCCTAGAAGAGTGTTAGGTTTAGGGTTAGTGTTAGCATAAGCCCTAGGATAGTGTTAGGGTTAGGGTTAACATCAGCCCTAGGACAGTGTTTGGGTTAGGGTTAGGGTTAGCATCAGCCCTAGGATAGTGTTAGGTTTAGGGTTAGCATCAGACCTACGATAGTGTTAGGGTTAGGGTTAGGGTTAGCATCAGCCCTAGGATAGTGTAAGTGTTAGGGTTAGGGTTAGCATCAGGCCTAGGATAGTGTTAGGGTTAGGGTTAGCATCAGCCCTAGGATAGTGTTAGGGTTAGGGATAGGGTTAGCATCAGCCCTAGGATAATGTTAGGGTTAGGGTTAGGGTTAGCATCAGCCCTAGGATAGTATTAGGGTTAGGGTTATCATCAGGCCTAGGATAGTGTGAGGGCTAGGGTTAGCATCAGACTTAGGATAGTGTTAGGGTTAGGGTTAGGGTTAGCACCAGGCCCAGGATAGTGTTAGTGTTAGGGTTAGCATCAGCCTTAGGATAGTGTTAGGGTTAGGGTTAGGGTTAGCATCAGCCGTATGATAGTGTTTGGGTTAGGCTTAGCCTCAGCCCTAAGATAGTGTTAGAGTTAGGGTTAGGGTTAGCATCAGCCCTAGGATAGTGTTAGGGTTAGTGTTAGGGTTAGCATCAGCCCTAGGATAGTGTTAGTGTTAGGGTTAGAATCAGCCCTAGGATAGTGTTAGGGTTAGGGTTAACATAAACCCTAGGATAGTGTTAGGTTTAGGGTTAGGGTTATCATCAGGCCTAGGATAGTGCTAGGGTTAGGGTTAGGGTTAGCATCAGTTCAAGGATAGTGTTAGGCTTAGCGTTAGTTTTAGCATCAGCCCTAGGATAGTGTTAGGGTTAGGGTTAGGGTTAGCATCAGCTCTAGGATAGTGTTAGGGTTAGGGTTAGGGATAGCTTCAGCCCTAGGATAGTGTTAAGGTTAGGGTTAGGGTTATCTTCAGCCCTAGGATAGTGTTAGGGTTAGGGTTAGCATCAGTCCTAGGATAGTGTTAGGGTTAGGGTTAGGGTTAGCATCAGCCCTAGGATAGTGTTAGGGTTAGGGTTAGCATCAGCCCTAGGATAGTGTTAAGGTTAGGGTTAGCATCAACCCTAGGATAGTGTTAGGGTTAGGGTTAGGGTTAGTATCAGCCCTAGGATAGCGTTAGGGTTAGGGTTAGCCTCAGCCCTAGGAGAGTGTGAGGGTTAGGGATAGGTTTAGCATCAGGCCTAGGATAGTGTTAGGGTTAGGGTTAGGGTTGGCATCAGCCCTAGGATAGTGTTAGGGTTAGGGTTAGCATCAGGCCTAGGATAGTGTTAGGGTTAGGGTTAGCATCAGCCCTAGAAGAGTGTTAGGTTTAGGGTTAGTGTTAGCATCAGCCCTAGGATAGTGTTAGGGTTAGGGTTAACATCAGCCCTAGGATAGTGTTGGGGTTAGGGTTAGGGTTAGCATCAGCCCTAGGATAGTGTTAGGTTTAGGGTTAGCATCAGACCTAGGATAGTGTTAGGGTTAGGGTTAGGGTTAGCATCAGCCCTAGGATAGTGTAAGTGTTAGGGTTAGGGTTAGCATCAGGCCTAGGATAGTGTTAGGGTTAGGGTTAGCATCAGCCCTAGGATACTGTTAGGGTTAGGGATCGGGTTAGCATCAGCCCTAGGATAATGTTAGGGTTAGGGTTAGGGTTAGCATCAGCCCTAGGATAGTATTAGGGTTAGGGTTAGCATCAGCCCTAGGATAGTGTTAGGGTTAGGGTTAGGGTTAGCACCAGGCCTGGCATAGTGTTAGTGTTTGGGTTAGCTTCAGCCTTAGGATAGTGTTAGGGTTAGGGTTAGGGTTAGCATCAGCCGTAGGATAGTGTTTGGGTTAGGGTTAGCCTCAGCCCTAAGATAGTGTTAGAGTTAGGGTTAGGGTTAGCATCAACCCTAGGATAGTGTTAGGGTTAGGGTTAGGGTTAGCATCAGCCCTAGGATAGTGTTAGTGTTAGGGTTAGCATCAGCCCTAAGATAGTGTTAGGGTTAGGATTAGGGTTAGCATCCGCACTAGGACAGTGTTAGGGTTAGGGTTAGGGTTAGCATCAGCCCTAGGATAGTGTTAGGGTTAGGGTTAACATAAACCCTAGGATAGTGTTAGAGTTAGGGTTAGGGTTATCATCAGGCCTAGGATAGTGTGAGGTCTAGGGTTAGCATCAGACTTAGGATAGTGTTAGGGTTAGGGTTAGGGTTAGCATCAGCCCTTGGATAGTGTTAGGGTTAGGGTTAGCATCAGCCCTAGGATAGTGTTAGGGTTAGGGTTAACATAAACCCTAGGATAGTGTTAGGGTTAGGGTTAGGGTTATCATCAGGCCTAGGATAGTGTTAGGGTTAGGGTTAGGGTTAGCATCAGTTAAAGGATAGTGTTAGGGTTAGCGTTAGGGTTAGCAGCAGCCCTAGGATAGTGTTAGGTTTAGGGTTAGGGTTAGCCTCAGCCCTAGGAGAGTGATAGGGCTAGGGTTAGCCTCAGCCCTAGGAGAGTGTTAGGGTTAGGGATAGGGTTAGCATCAGGCCTAGGATAGTGTTAGGGTTAGGGTTAACATAAACACTAGGATAGTGTTAGAGTTAGGGTTAGGGTTATCATCAGGCCTAGGATAGTGTTAGGGTTAGGGTTAGGGTTAGCATCAGTTCAAGGATAGTGTTAGGGTTAGCGTTAGGGTTAGCATCAGCCCTAGGATACTGTTAGGGTTAGGGTTAGGGTTAGCATCAGCCCTAGGATAATGTTAAGGTTAGGGTTAGATTCAGCCCTAGGATAGTGTTAGGGTTAGGGTTAGGGTTATCATCAGGCCTAGGATAGTGTTAGGGTTCGGGTTAGCATCAGCTCTAGGATAGTGTTAGGGTTAGGGTTAGGGTTAGCATCAGCCCTAGGATAGTGTTAAATTTAGGGTTAGGGTTATCATCCGGCCTAGGATAGTGTGAGGGCTAGGGTTAGCATCAGACTTAGGATAGTGTTAGGGTTAGGTTTAGGGTTAGCATCAGCCCTAGGATAGTGTTAGGGTTAGGGTTAGCATCAGCCCTAGGATACTGTTAGGGTTAGGGTTAACATAAACCCTAGGATAGTGTTAGGGTTAGGGTTAGGGTTATCATCAGGCCTAGGATAGTGTTAGGGTTAGGGTTAGGGTTAGCATCAGTTAAAGGATAGTGTTACGGTTAGCGTTAGGGTTAGCATCAGCCCTAGGATAGTGTTAGGTTTAGGGTTAGGGTTAGCCTCAGCCCTAGGAGAGTGTTAGGGCTAGGGTTAGCCTCAGCCCTAGGAGAGTGTTAGGGTTAGGGATAGGGTTAGCATCAGGCCTAGGATAGTGTTAGGGTTAGGGTTAGGGTTAGCATCAGCCCTAGGATAGTGTTAGGGTTAGGGTTAGGGTTAGCATCAGCCCTAGGATAGTGTTAGGGTTAGGGTTAGCATCAGCCCTAGGATAGTGTTAGGGTTAGGGTTAGCATCAACCCTAGGATAGTGTTAGGGTTAGGGTTAGGGTTAGTATCAGCCCTAGGATAGTGTTAGGGTTAGGGTTAGCCTCAGCCCTAGGAGAGTGTGAGGGTTAGGGATAGGTTTAGCATCAGGCCTAGGATAGTGTTAGGGTTAGGGTTAGGGTTAGCATCAGCCCTAGGATAGTGTTAGGGTTAGGGTTAGCATCAGGTCTAGGATAGTGTTAGGGTTAGGGTTAGCATCAGCCCTAGAAGAGTGTTAGGTTTAGGGTTAGTGTTAGCATCAGCCCTAGGATAGTGTTAGGGTTAGGGTTAACATCAGCCCTAGGATAGTGTTAGGGTTAGGGTTAGGGTTAGCATCAGCCCTAGGATAGTGTTAGGTTTAGTGTTAGCATCAGACCTAGGATAGTGTTAGGGTTAGGGTTAGGGTTAGCATCAGCCCTAGGATAGTGTAAGTGTTAGGGTTAGGGTTAGCATCAGGCCTAGGATAGTGTTAGGGTTAGGGTTAGCATCAGCCCTAGGATAGTGTTAGGGTTAGGGATAGGGTTAGCATCAGCCCTAGGATAATGTTAGGGTTAGGGTTAGGGTTAGCATCAGCCCTAGGATAGTATTAGGGTTAGGGTTAGCATCAGCCCTAGGATAGTGTTAGGGTTAGGGTTAGGGTTAGCACCAGGCCTAGCATAGTGTTAGTGTTTGGGTTAGCTTCAGCCTTAGGATAGTGTTAGGGTTAGGGTTAGGGTTAGCATCAGCCGTAGGATAGTGTTTGGGTTAGGGGTAGCCTCAGTCCTAAGATAGTGTTAGAGTTAGGGTTAGGGTTAGCATCAGCCCTAGGATAGTGTTAGGGTTAGGGTTAGGGTTAGCATCTGCCCTAGGATAGTGTTAGTGTTAGGGTTAGCATCAGCCCTAGGATAGTGTTAGGGTTAGGGTTAGGGTTAGCATCCGCACTAGGACAGTGTTAGGGTTAGGGTTAGGGTTAGCATCAGCCCTAAGATAGTGTTAAGGTTAGGGTTAGGGTTATCATCAGGCCTAGGATAGTGTGAGGGCTAGGGTTAGCATCAGACTTAGGATAGTGTTAGGGTTAGGGTTAGGGTTAGCACCAGGCCCAGGATAGTGTTAGTGTTAGGGTTAGCATCAGCCTTAGGATAGTGTTAGGGTTAGGGTTAGGGTTAGCATCAGCCGTATGATAGTGTTTGGGTTAGGCTTAGCCTCAGCCCTAAGATAGTGTTAGAGTTAGGGTTAGGGTTAGCATCAGCCCTAGGATAGTGTTAGGGTTAGTGTTAGGGTTAGCATCAGCCCTAGGATAGTGTTAGTGTTAGGGTTAGAATCAGCCCTAGGATAGTGTTAGGGTTAGGGTTAACATATACCCTAGGATAGTGTTAGGGTTAGGGTTAGGGTTATCATCAGGCCTAGGATAGTGCTAGGGTTAGGGTTAGGGTTAGCATCAGTTCAAGGATAGTGTTAGGCTTAGCGTTAGTTTTAGCATCAGCCCTAGGATAGTGTTAGGGTTAGGGTTAGGGTTAGCATCAGCTCTAGGATAGTGTTAGGGTTAGGGTTAGGGATAGCTTCAGCCCTAGGATAGTGTTAAGGTTAGGGTTAGGGTTATCTTCAGCCCTAGGATAGTGTTAGGCTTAGGGTTAGCATCAGTCCTAGGATAGTGTTAGGGTTAGGGTTAGGGTTAGCATCAGCCCTAGGATAGTGTTAGGGTTAGGGTTAGCATCAGCCCTAGGATAGTGTTAGGGTTAGGGTTAGCATCAACCCTAGGATAGTGTTAGGGTTAGGGTTAGGGTTAGTATCAGCCCTAGGATAGCGTTAGGGTTAGGGTTAGCCTCAGCCCTAGGAGAGTGTGAGGGTTAGGGATAGGTTTAGCATCAGGCCTAGGATAGTGTTAGGGTTAGGGTTAGGGTTGGCATCAGCCCTAGGATAGTGTTAGGGTTAGGGATAGCATCAGGCCTAGGATAGTGTTAGGGTTAGGGTTAGCATCAGCCCTAGAAGAGTGTTAGGTTTAGGGTTAGTGTTAGCATCAGCCCTAGGATAGTGTTAGGGTTAGGGTTAACATCAGCCCTAGGATAGTGTTGGGGTTAGGGTTAGGGTTAGCATCAGCCGTAGGATAGTGTTTGGGTTAGGGTTAGCCTCAGCCCTAAGATAGTGTTAGAGTTAGGGTTAGGGTTAGCATCAGCCCTAGGATAGTGTTAGGGTTAGGGATAGCATCAGCCCTAGGATAGTATTAGGGTTAGGGTTAGCATCAGCCCTAGGATAGTGTTAGGGTTAGGGTTAGGGTTAGCACCAGGCCTAGCATAGTGTTAGTGTTTGGGTTAGCTTCAGCCTTAGGATAGTGTTAGGGTTAGGGTTAGGGTTAGCATCAGCCGTAGGATAGTGTTTGGGTTAGGGTTAGCCTCAGCCCTAAGATAGTGTTAGAGTTAGGGTTAGGGTTAGCATCAGCCCTAGGATAGTGTTAGGGTTAGGGTTAGGGTTAGCATCAGCCCTAGGATAGTGTTAGTGTTAGGGTTAGCATCAGCCCTAGGATAGTGTTAGGGTTAGGGTTAGGGTTAGCATCCGCACTAGGACAGTGTTAGTGTTAGGGTTAGGGTTAGCATCAGCCCTAGGATAGTGTTAGGGTTAGGGTTAACATAAACCCTAGGATAGTGTTAGAGTTAGGGTTAGGGTTATCATCAGGCCTAGGATAGTGTGAGGTCTAGGGTTAGCATCAGACTTAGGATAGTGTTAGGGTTAGGGTTAGGGTTAGCATCAGCCCTAGGATAGTGTTAGGGTTAGGGTTAGCATCAGCCCTAGGATAGTGTTAGGGTTAGGGTTAACATAAACCCTAGGATAGTGTTAGGGTTAGGGTTAGGGTTATCATCAGGCCTAGGACAGTGTTAGGGTTAGGGTTAGGGTTAGCATCAGTTAAAGGATAGTGTTAGGGTTAGCGTTAGGGTTAGCAGCAGCCCTAGGATAGTGTTAGGTTTAGGGTTAGGGTTAGCCTCAGCCCTAGGAGAGTGATAGGGCTAGGGTTAGCCTCAGCCCTAGGAGAGTGTTAGGGTTAGGGATAGGGTTAGCATCAGGCCTAGGATAGTGTTAGGGTTAGGGTTAACATAAACCCTAGGATAGTGTTAGAGTTAGGGTTAGGGTTATCATCAGGCCTAGGATAGTGTTAGGGTTAGGGTTAGGGTTAGCATCAGTTCAAGGATAGTGTTAGGGTTAGCGTTAGGGTTAGCATCAGCCCTAGGATACTGTTAGGGTTAGGGTTAGGGTTAGCATCAGCCCTAGGATAATGTTAAGTTTAGGGTTAGATTCAGCCCTAGGATAGTGTTAGGGTTAGGGTTAGGGTTATCATCAGGCCTAGGATAGTGTTAGGGTTCGGGTTAGCATCAGCTCTAGGATAGTGTTAGGGTTAGGTTTAGGGTTAGCATCAGCCCTAGGATAGTGTTAAATTTAGGGTTAGGGTTATCATCCGGCCTAGGATAGTGTGAGGGCTAGGGTTAGCATCAGACTTAGGATAGTGTTAGGGTTAGGTTTAGGGTTAGCATCAGCCCTAGGATAGTGTTAGGGTTAGGGTTAGCATCAGCCCTAGGATACTGTTAGGGTTAGGGTTAACATAAACCCTAGGATAGTGTTAGGGTTAGGGTTAGGGTTATCATCAGGCCTAGGATAGTGTTAGGGTTAGGGTTAGGGTTAGCATCAGTTAAAGGATAGTGTTACGGTTAGCGTTAGGGTTAGCATCAGCCCTAGGATAGTGTTAGGTTTAGGGTTAGGGTTAGCCTCAGCCCTAGGAGAGTGTTAGGGCTAGGGGTAGCCTCAGCCCTAGGAGAGTGTTAGGGTTAGGGTTAGGGTTAGCATCAGCCCTAGGATAGTG
The DNA here is from genome assembly GCF_020740605.2 of Lemur catta. NCBI lineage: Eukaryota > Metazoa > Chordata > Mammalia > Primates > Lemuridae > Lemur > Lemur catta. Next base: position 172,045 of record NW_025423852.1, on the reverse strand, counting down.
TAAGTGTTAGGGTTAGGGTTAGCATCAGGCCTAGGATAGTGTTAGGGTTAGGGTTAGCATCAGCCCTAGGATAGTGTTAGGGTTAGGGATAGGGTTAGCATCAGCCCTAGGATAATGTTAGGGTTAGGGTTAGGGTTAGCATCAGCCCTAGGATAGTATTAGGGTTAGGGTTAGCATCAGCCCTAGGATAGTGTTAGGGTTAGGGTTAGGGTTAGCACCAGGCCTAGCATAGTGTTAGTGTTTGGGTTAGCTTCAGCCTTAGGATAGTGTTAGGGTTAGGGTTAGGGTTAGCATCAGCCGTAGGATAGTGTTTGGGTTAGGGTTAGCCTCAGCCCTAAGATAGTGTTAGAGTTAGGGTTAGGGTTAGCATCAGCCCTAGGATAGTGTTAGGGTTAGGGTTAGGGTTAGCGTCAGCCCTAGGATAGTGTTAGTGTTAGGGTTAGCATCAGCCCTAGGATAGTGTTAGGGTTAGGGTTAGGGTTAGCATCCGCACTAGGACAGTGTTAGGGTTAGGGTTAGGGTTAGCATCAGCCCTAGGATAGTGTTAGGGTTAGGGTTAGGGTTATCATCAGGCCTAGGATAGTGTTAGGGTTCGGGTTAGCATCAGCTCTAGGATAGTGTTAGGGTTAGGGTTAGGGTTAGCATAAGCCCTAGTATAGTGTTAAGGTTAGGGTTAGGGTTATCATCAGGCCTAGGATAGTGTTAGGGTTAGGGTTAGGGTTAGCATCAGTTCAAGGATAGTGTTAGGCTTAGCGTTAGTTTTAGCATCAGCCCTAGGATAGTGTTAGGGTTAGGGTTAGGGTTAGCATCAGCCCTAGGATAGTGTTAGGGTTAGGGTTAGCATCAGCCCCAGGATAGTGTTAGGGTAAGGGTTAGGGTTATCATCCGGCGTAGGATAGTGTTAGGGTTAGGGTTAGCATCAGCTCTAGGATAGTGTTATGGTTAGGGTTAGGGATAGCATCAGCCCTAGGATAGTGTTAAGGTTAGGGTTAGGGTTATCATCAGCCCTAGGATAGTGTTAGGGTTAGGGTTAGCATCAGTCCTAGGATAGTGTTAGGGTTAGGGTTAGGGTTAGCATCAGCCCTAGGATAGTGTTAGGGTTAGGGTTAGCATCAGCCCTAGGATAGTGTTAGGGTTAGGGTTAGCATCAACCCTAGGATAGTGTTAGGGTTAGGGTTAGGGTTAGTATCTGCCCTAGGATAGTGTTAGGGTTAGGGTTAGCCTCAGCCCTAGGAGAGTGTGAGGGTTAGGGATAGGTTTAGCATCAAGCCTAGGATAGTGTTAGGGTTAGGGTTAGGGTTAGCATCAGCCCTAGGATAGTGTTAGGGTTAGGGTTAGCATCAGGCCTAGGATAGTGTTAGGGTTAGGGTTAGCATCAGCCCTAGAAGAGTGTTAGGTTTAGGGTTAGTGTTAGCATAAGCCCTAGGATAGTGTTAGGGTTAGGGTTAACATCAGCCCTAGGACAGTGTTAGGGTTAGGGTTAGGGTTAGCATCAGCCCTAGGATAGTGTTAGGTTTAGGGTTAGCATCAGACCTACGATAGTGTTAGGGTTAGGGTTAGGGTTAGCATCAGCCCTAGGATAGTGTAAGTGTTAGGGTTAGGGTTAGCATCAGGCCTAGGATAGTGTTAGGGTTAGGGTTAGCATCAGCCCTAGGATAGTGTTAGGGTTAGGGATAGGGTTAGCATCAGCCCTAGGATAATGTTAGGGTTAGGGTTAGGGTTAGCATCAGCCCTAGGATAGTATTAGGGTTAGGGTTAGCATCAGCCCTAGGATAGTGTTAGGGTTAGGGTTAGGGTTAGCACCAGGCCTAGCATAGTGTTAGTGTTTGGGTTAGCTTCAGCCTTAGGATAGTGTTAGGGTTAGGGTTAGGGCTAGCATCAGCCGTAGGATAGTGTTTGGGTTAGGGGTAGCCTCAGTCCTAAGATAGTGTTAGAGTTAGGGTTAGGGTTAGCATCAGCCCTAGGATAGTGTTAGGGTTAGGGTTAGGGTTAGCATCTGCCCTAGGATAGTGTTAGTGTTAGGGTTAGCATCAGCCCTAGGATAGTGTTAGGGTTAGGGTTAGGGTTAGCATCCGCACTAGGACAGTGTTAGGGTTAGGGTTAGGGTTAGCATCAGCCCTAGGATAGTGTTAAGGTTAGGGTTAGGGTTATCATCAGGCCTAGGATAGTGTGAGGGCTAGGGTTAGCATCAGACTTAGGATAGTGTTAGGGTTAGGGTTAGGGTTAGCATCAGCCCTAGGATAGTGTTAGGGTTAGGTTTAGCATCAGCCCTAGGATAGTGTTGGGGTTAGGGTTAACATAAACCCTAGGATAGTGTTAGGGTTAGGGTTAGGGTTATCATCAGGCCTAGGATAGTGTTAGGGGTAGGGTTAGGGTTAGCATCAGTTAACGGATAGTGTTAGGGTTAGCGTTAGGGTTAGCATCAGCCATAGGATAGTGTTATGGTTAGGGTTAGGGTTAGCATCAGCCCTAGGATAGTGTTAGGGTTAGGGTTAACATCAGCCCTAGGATAGTGTTAGGGTTAGGGTTAGGGTTAGCATCAGCCCTAGGATAGTGTTAGGGTTAGGGTTAGCATCAACCCTAGGATAGTGTTAGGGTTAGTGTTAGGGTTAGCATCAGCCCTAGGATACTGTTATGGTTAGGGTTAGCCTCAGCCCTAGGAGAGTGTTAGGGCTAGGGTTAGCCTCAGCCCTAGGAGAGTGTTAGGGTTAGGGATAGGGTTAGCATCAGGCCTAGGATAGTGTTAGGGTTAGGGTTAGGGTTAACATCAGCCCTAGGATAGTGTTAGGGTTAGCGTTAGGGTTAGCATCAGCCGTAGGATAGTGTTAGGGTTAGGGTTAGCCTCAGCCCTAGGATAGTGTTAGAGTTAGGGTTAGGGTTAGCATCAGCCCTAGGATAGTGTTAGGGTTAGGGTTAGGGTTAGCATCAGCCCTAGGATAGTGTTAGTGTTAGGGTTAGAATCAGCCCTAGGATAGTGTTAGGGTTAGGGTTAGGGATAGCAGCAGCCCTAGGATAGTATTAGGGTTAGGGTTAGGGTTAGGGTTAGCGTTAGCATCAGCTCTAGGATAGTCTTAGGGTTAGGGTAAGGGTTAGCATCAGCCCTAGGATAGTGTTAGGGTTAGGGTTAGGGTTAGCATCAGCCCTACGATAGTGTTAGGGTTAGGGTTAGCATCAGCCCTAGGATAGTGTTAGGGTTAGGGTTAGGGTTAGCATCAGCCCTAGGACAGTGTTATGGTTAGGGTTAGGGTTAGCATCAGCCCTAGGATAGTGTTAGGGTTAGGGTTAACATCAGCCCTAGGATAGTTTTAGGGTTAGGGTTAGGGTTAGCATCAGCCCTAGGATAGTGTTAGGGTTAGGGATAGCATCAACCCTAGGATAGTGTTAGGGTTAGGGTTAGGGTTAGCATCAGCCCTAGGATACTGTTAGGGTTAGGGTTAGCCTCAGCCCTAGGAGAGTGTTAGGGCTAGGGTTAGCCTCAGCCCTAGGAGAGTGTTAGGGTTAGGGATAGGGTTAGCATCAGGCCTAGGATAGTGTTAGGGTTAGGGTTAGGGTTAGCATCAGCCCTAGGATAGTGTTAGGGTTAGGGTTAGCATCAGACCTAGGATAGTGTTAGGGTTAAGGTTAGCATCAGCCCTAGGAGAGTGTTAGGGTTAGGGTTAGGGTTAGCATCATCCCTAGGATAGTGTTAGGGTTAGGGTTAACATCAGCCCTAGGATAGTGTTAGGGTGAGGGTTAGGGTTAGCATCAGCCCTAGGATAGTGTTAGGTTTAGGGTTAGCATCAGACCTAGGATAGTGTTAGGGTTAGGATTAGGGACAGCATCAGCCCTAGGATAGTGTAAGTGTTAGGGTTAGGGTTAGCATCAGGCCTAGGATAGTGTTAGGGTTAGGGTTAGCATCAGCCCTAGTATAGTGTTAGGGTTAGGGTTAGGGTTAGCATCAGCCCTAGGATAGTCTTAGAGTTAGGGTTAGGGTTAGCATCAGCCCTAGGATAGTATTAGGGTTAGGGTTAGCATGAGCCCTAGGATAGTGTTAGGGTTAGGGTTAGGGTTAGCATCAGCCCTAGGATAGTGTTAGGGTTAGGGTTAGCATCAGCCCTAGGATAGTGTTAGGGTTAGGGTTAGGGATAGCATCAGCCCTAGGATAGTGTTAGGGTTAGGGTTAGGGTTAGCATCAGCCGTAGGATAGTGTTAGGGTTAGGGTTAGCCTCAGCCCTAGGATAGTGTTAGAGTTAGGGTTAGGGTTAGCATCAGCCCTAGGATAGTGTTAGGGTTAGGGTTAGGGTTAGCATCAGCCCTAGGATAGTATTAGGGTTACGGTTAGCATGAGCCCTAGGATAGTGTTAGGGTTAGGGTTAGGGTTAGCATCAGCCCTAGGATAGTGTTAGGGTTAGGGTTAGCATCAGCCCTAGGATAGTGTTAGGGTTAGGGTTAGGGTTAGCATCAGCCCTAGGATAGTGTTAGGGTTAGGGTTAGGGTTAGCATCAGCCGTAGGATAGTGTTAGGGTTAGGGTTAGCCTCAGCCCTAGGATAGTGTTAGAGTTAGGGTTAGGGTTAGCATCAGCCCTAGGATAGTGTTAGGGTTAGGGTTAGGGTTAGCATCAGCCCTAGGATAGTGTTAGTGTTAGGGTTAGAATCAGCCCTAGGATAGTGTTAGGGTTAGGGTTAGGGATAGCAGCAGCCCTAGGATAGTATTAGGGTTAGGGTTAGGGTTAGGGATAGCGTTAGCATCACCTCTAGGATAGTGTTAGGGTTAGGGTGAGGGTTAGCATCAGCCCTAGGATAGTGTTAGGGTTAGGGTTAGGGTTAGCATCAGCCCTACGATAGTGTTAGGGTTAGGGTTAGCATCAGCCCTAGGATAGTGTTAGGGTTAGGATTAGGGTTAGCATCAGCCCTAGGATAGTGTTAGGGTTAGGGTTAGGGTTAGCATCAGCCCTAGGATAGTGTTAGGGTTAGGGTTAACATCAGCCCTAGGATAGTGTTAGGGTTAGGGTTAGGGTTAGCATCAGCCCTAGGATAGTGTTAGGGTTAGGGTTAGCATCAACCCTAGGATAGTGTTAGGGTTAGGGTTAGGGTTAGCATCAGCCCTAGGATACTGTTAGGGTTAGGGTTAGCCTCAGCCCTAGGAGAGTGTTAGGGCTAGGGTTAGCCTCAGACCTAGGAGAGTGTTAGGGTTAGGGATAGGGTTAGCATCAGGCCTAGGATAGTGTTAGGGTTAGGGTTAGGGTTAGCATCAGCCCTAGGATACTGTTAGGGTTAGGGTTAGCATCAGACCTAGGATAGTGTTAGGGTTAAGGTTAGCATCAGCCCTAGGAGAGTGTTAGGGTTAGGGTTAGGGTTAGCATCAGCCCTAGGATAGTGTTAGGGTTAGGGTTAACATCAGCCCTAGGATAGTGTTAGGGTTAGTGTTAGGGTTAGCATCAGCCCTAGGATAGTGTTAGGTTTAGGGTTAGCATCAGACCTAGGATAGTGTTAGGGTTAGGGTTAGGGTTAGCATCAGCCCTAGGATAGTTTAAGTGTTAGGGTTAGGGTTAGCATCAGGCCTAGGATAGTGTTAGGGTTAGGGTTAGCATCAGCCCTAGTATAGTGTTAGGGTTAGGGTTAGGTTTAGCATCAGCCCTAGGATAGTGTTAGGGTTAGGGTTAACATCAGCCCTAGGATAGTGTTAGGGTTAGGGTTAGGGTTAGCATCAGCCCTAGGATAGTGTTAGGTTTAGGGTTAGCATCAGCCCTAGGATAGTGTTAGGGTTAGGGTTAGAGTTAGCATCAGCCCTAGGATAGTGTTAGGGTTAGGGTTAGGGTTAGCATCAGCCTAGGATTGTATTAGGGTTAGGGTTAGCATCATCCCTGGGATAGTGTTAGGGTTAGTGTTAGGGTTAGCATCAGCCCTAGGATAGTGTTAGGTTTAGGGTTAGCATCAGACCTAGGATAGTGTTACGGTTAGGGTTAGGGTTAGCATCAGCCCTAGGATAGTGTAAGTGTTAGGGTTAGGGTTAGCATCAGGCCTAGGATAGTGTTAGGGTTAGGGTTAGCATCAGCCCTAGGATAGTGTTAGGGTTAGGGTTAGAGTTAGCATCAGCCCTAGGATAGTGTTAGGGTTAGGGTTAGGGTTAGCATCAGCCTAGGATTGTATTAGGGTTAGGGTTAGCATCATCCCTGGGATAGTGTTAGGGTTAGTGTTAGGGTTAGCACCAGGCCCAGGATAGTGTTAGTGTTAGGGTTAGCATCAGCCTTAGGATAGTGTTAGGGTTAGGGTTAGGGTTAGCATCAGCCGTAGGATAGTGTTTGGGTTAGGCTTAGCCTCAGCCCTAAGATAGTGTTAGAGTTAGGGTTAGGGTTAGCATCAACCCTAGGATAGTGTTATGGTTAGGGTTAGGGTTAGCATCAGCCCTAGGATAGTGTTAGGGTTAGGGTTAGCATCAGGCCTAGGAGAGTGTTAGGGTTAAGGTTAGCATCAGCCCTAGGAGAGTGTTAGGGTTAGGGTTAGGGTTAGCATCAGCCATAGGATAGTGTTAGGGTTAGGGTTAACATCAGCCCTAGGATAGTGTTAGGGTTAGGGTTAGGGATAGCATCAGCCCTAGGATAGTGTTAGGTTTAGGGTTAGCATCAGACCTAGTATAGTGTTAGGGTTAGGGTTAGGGTTAGCATCAGCCCTAGGATAGTGTAAGTGTTAGGGTTAGGGTTAGCATCAGGCCTAGGATACTGTTAGGGTTAGGGTTAGGGTTGGATCAGCCCTAGGATAGTGTTATGGTTAGGGTTAGGGTTAACATCAGCCCTAGGATAGTGTTAGGGTTAGGGTTAGCATCAGCCCTAGGATAGTGTTAGGGTTAGGGTTAGGGTTAGCATCAGCCCTAGGATAGTGTTAGGGTTAGGGTTAGCATCAACCCTAGGATAGTGTTAGGGTTAGGGTTAGGTTTAGCATCAGCCCTAGGATAGTGTTAGGGTTAGGGTTAGCCTCAGCCCTAGGAGAGTGTTAGGTTTAGGGATAGGGTTAGCATCAGGCCTAGGATAGTGTTAGGGTTAGGGTTAGGGTTAGCATCAGCCCTAGGATAGTGTTAGGGTTAGGGTTAACATCAGGCCTAGGATAGTGTTAGGGTTAGGGTTAGCATCAGCCCTAGGAGAGTGTTAGGGTTAGGGTTAGGGTTAGCATCAGCCCTAGGATAGTGTTAGGGTTAGGGTTAACATCAGCCCTAGGATAGTGTTAGGGTTAGGGATAGGGTTAGCATCAGCCCTAGGATAGTGTTAGGTTTAGGGTTAGCATCAGACCTAGGAGAGTGTTAGGGTTAGGGTTAGGGTTAGCACCAGGCCTAGCATAGTGTTAGTGTTTGGGTTAGCTTCAGCCTTAGGATAGTGTTAGGGTTAGGGTTAGGGTTAGCATCAGCCGTAGGATAGTGTTTGGGTTAGGGGTAGCCTCAGTCCTAAGATAGTGTTAGAGTTAGGGTTAGGGTTAGCATCAGCCCTAGGATAGTGTTAGGGTTAGGGTTAGGGTTAGCATCTGCCCTAGGATAGTGTTAGTGTTAGGGTTAGCATCAGCCCTAGGATAGTGTTAGGGTTAGGGTTAGGGTTAGCATCCGCACTAGGACAGTGTTAGGGTTAGGGTTAGGGTTAGCATCAGGCCTAGCATAGTGTTAGTGTTAGGGTTAGGGTTATCATCAGGCCTAGGATAGTGTGAGGGCTAGGGTTAGCATCAGACTTAGGATAGTGTTAGGGTTAGGGTTAGGGTTAGCATCAGCCCTAGGATAGTGTTAGGGTTAGGTTTAGCATCAGCCCTAGGATAGTGTTGGGGTTAGGGTTAACATAAACCCTAGGATAGTGTTAGGGTTAGGGTTAGGGTTATCATCAGGCCTAGGATAGTGTTAGGGTTAGGGTTAGGGTTAGCATCAGTTAACGGATAGTGTTAGGGTTAGCGTTAGGGTTAGCATCAGCCCTAGGATAGTGTTATGGTTAGGGTTAGGGTTAGCATCAGCCCTAGGATAGTGTTAGGGTTAGGGTTAACATCAGCCCTAGGATAGTGTTAGGGTTAGGGTTAGGGTTAGCATCAGCCCTAGGATAGTGTTAGGGTTACGGTTAGCATCAACCCTAGGATAGTGTTAGGGTTAGGGTTAGGGTTAGCATCAGCCCTAGGATACTGTTATGGTTAGGGTTAGCCTCAGCCCTAGGAGAGTGTTAGGGCTAGGGTTAGCCTCAGCCCTAGGAGAGTGTTAGGGTTAGGGATAGGGTTAGCATCAGGCCTAGGATAGTGTTAGGGTTAGGGTTAGGGTTAACATCAGCCCTAGGATAGTGTTAGGGTTAGCGTTAGGGTTAGCATCAGCCGTAGGATAGTGTTAGGGTTAGGATTAGCCTCAGCCCTAGGATAGTGTTAGAGTTAGGGGTTAGGGTTAGCATCAGCCCTAGGATAGTGTTAGGGTTAGGGTTAGGGTTAGCATCAGCCCTAGGATAGTGTTAGTGTTAGGGTTAGAATCAGCCCTAGGATAGTGTTAGGGTTAGGGTTAGGGATAGCAGCAGCCCTAGGATAGTATTAGGGTTAGGGTTAGGGTTAGGGTTAGCGTTAGCATCAGCTCTAGGATAGTCTTAGGGTTAGGGTAAGGGTTAGCATCAGCCCTAGGATAGTGTTAGGGTTAGGGTTAGGGTTAGCATCAGCCCTACGATAGTGTTAGGGTTAGGGTTAGCATCAGCCCTAGGATAGTGTTAGGGTTAGGGTTAGGGTTAGCATCAGCCCTAGGACAGTGTTATGGTTAGGGTTAGGGTTAGCATCAGCCCTAGGATAGTGTTAGGGTTAGGGTTAACATCAGCCCTAGGATAGTGTTAGGGTTAGGGTTAGGGTTAGCATCAGCCCTAGGATAGTGTTAGGGTTAGGGATAGCATCAACCCTAGGATAGTGTTAGGGTTAGGGTTAGGGTTAGCATCAGCCCTAGGATACTGTTAGGGTTAGGGTTAGCCACAGCCCTAGGAGAGTGTTAGGGCTAGGGTTAGCCTCAGCCCTAGGAGAGTGTTAGGGTTAGGGATAGGGTTAGCATCAGGCCTAGGATAGTGTTAGGGTTAGGGTTAGGGTTAGCATCAGCCCTAGGATAGTGTTAGGGTTAGGGTTAGCATCAGACCTAGGATAGTGTTAGGGTTAAGGTTAGCATCAGCCCTAGGAGAGTGTTAGGGTTAGGGTTAGGGTTAGCATCATCCCTAGGATAGTGTTAGGGTTAGGGTTAACATCAGCCCTAGGATAGTGTTAGGGTGAGGGTTAGGGTTAGCATCAGCCCTAGGATAGTGTTAGGTTTAGGGTTAGCATCACACCTAGGATAGTGTTAGGGTTAGGATTAGGGACAGCATCAGCCCTAGGATAGTGTAAGTGTTAGGGTTAGGGTTAGCATCAGGCCTAGGATAGTGTTAGGGTTAGGGTTAGCATCAGCCCTAGTATAGTGTTAGGGTTAGGGTTAGGGTTAGCATCAGCCCTAGGATAGTCTTAGAGTTAGGGTTAGGGTTAGCATCAGCCCTAGGATAGTATTAGGGTTAGGGTTAGCATGAGACCTAGGATAGTGTTAGGGTTAGGGTTAGGGTTAGCATCAGCCGTAGGATAGTGTTAGGGTTAGGGTTAGCCTCAGCCCTAGGATAGTGTTAGAGTTAGGGTTAGGGTTAGCATCAGCCCTAGGATAGTGTTAGGGTTAGGGTTAGGGTTAGCATCAGCCCTAGGATAGTATTAGGGTTACGGTTAGCATGAGCCCTAGGATAGTGTTAGGGTTAGGGTTAGGGTTAGCATCAGCCCTAGGATAGTGTTAGGGTTAGGGTTAGCATCAGCCCTAGGATAGTGTTAGGGTTAGGGTTAGGGTTAGCATCAGCCCTAGGATAGTGTTAGGGTTAGGGTTAGTGTTAGCATCAGCCGTAGGATAGTGTTAGGGTTAGGGTTAGCCTCAGCCCTAGGATAGTGTTAGGGTTAGGGTTAGGGATAGCAGCAGCCCTAGGATAGTATTAGGGTTAGGGTTAGGGTTAGGGATAGCGTTAGCATCAGCTCTAGGATAGTGTTAGGGTTAGGGTAAGGGTTAGCATCAGCCCTAGGATAGTGTTAGGGTTAGGGTTAGGGTTAGCATCAGCCCTACGATAGTGTTAGGGTTAGGGTTAGCTTCAGCCCTAGGATAGTGTTAGGGTTAGGGTTAGGGTTAGCATCAGCCCTAGGATAGTGTTAGGGTTAGGGTTAGGGTTAGCATCAGCCCTAGGATAGTGTTAGGGTTAGGGTTAACATCAGCCCTAGGATAGTGTTAGGGTTAGGGTTAGGGTTAGCATCAGCCCTAGGATAGTGTTAGGGTTAGGGTTAGCATCAACCCTAGGATAGTGTTAGGGTTAGGGTTAGGGTTAGCATCAGCCCTAGGATACTGTTAGGGTTAGGGTTAGCCTCAGCCCTAGGAGAGTGTTAGGGCTAGGGTTAGCCTCAGACCTAGGAGAGTGTTAGGGTTAGGGATAGGGTTAGCATCAGGCCTAGGATAGTGTTAGGGTTAGGGTTAGGGTTAGCATCAGCCCTAGGATACTGTTAGGGTTAGGGTTAGCATCAGACCTAGGATAGTGTTAGGGTTAAGGTTAGCATCAGCCCTAGGAGAGTGTTAGGGTTAGGGTTAGGGTTAGCATCAGCCCTATGATAGTGTTAGGGTTAGGGTTAACATCAGCCCTAGGATAGTGTTAGGGTTAGGGTTAGGGTTAGCATCAGCCCTAGGATAGTGTTAGGTTTAGGGTTAGCATCAGACCTAGGATAGTGTTAGGGTTAGGGTTAGGGTTAGCATCAGCCCTAGGATAGTTTAAGTGTTAGGGTTAGGGTTAGCATCAGGCCTAGGATAGTGTTAGGGTTAGGGTTAGCATCAGCCCTAGGATAGTGTTAGGGTTAGGGTTAGAGTTAGCATCAGCCCTAGGATAGTGTTAGGGTTAGGGTTAGGGTTAGCATCAGCCTAGGATTGTATTAGGGTTAGGGTTAGCATCATCCCTGGGATAGTGTTAGGGTTAGTGTTAGGGTTAGCATCAGCCCTAGGATAGTGTTAGGTTTAGGGTTAGCATCAGACCTAGGATAGTGTTACGGTTAGGGTTAGGGTTAGCATCAGCCCTAGGATAGTGTAAGTGTTAGGGTTAGGGTTAGCATCAGGCCTAGGATAGTGTTAGGGTTAGGGTTAGCATCAGCCCTAGGATAGTGTTAGGGTTAGGGTTAGAGTTAGCATCAGCCCTAGGATAGTGTTAGGGTTAGGGTTAGGGTTAGCATCAGCCTAGGATTGTATTAGGGTTAGGGTTAGCATCATCCCTGGGATAGTGTTAGGGTTAGTGTTAGGGTTAGCACCAGGCCCAGGATAGTGTTAGTGTTAGGGTTAGCATCATCCTTAGGATAGTGTTAGGGTTAGGGTTAGGGTTAGCATCAGCCGTAGGATAGTGTTTGGGTTAGGCTTAGCCTCAGCCCTAAGATAGTGTTAGAGTTAGGGTTAGGGTTAGCATCAGCCCTAGGATAGTGTTATGGTTAGGGTTAGGGTTAGCATCAGCCCTAGGATAGTGTTAGGGTTAGGGTTAGCATCAGGCCTAGGAGAGTGTTAGGGTTAAGGTTAGCATCAGCCCTAGGAGAGTGTTAGGGTTAGGGTTAGGGTTAGCATCAGCCATAGGATAGTGTTACGGTTAGGGTTAACATCAGCCCTAGGATAGTGTTAGGGTTAGGGTTAGGGATAGCATCAGCCCTAGGATAGTGTTAGGTTTAGGGTTAGCATCAGACCTAGTATAGTGTTAGGGTTAGGGTTAGGGTTAGCATCAGCCCTAGGATAGTGTAAGTGTTAGGGTTAGGGTTAGCATCAGGCCTAGGATACTGTTAGGGTTAGGGTTAGGGTTGGATCAGCCCTAGGATAGTGTTATGGTTAGGGTTAGGGTTAGCATCAGCCCTAGGATAGTCTTAGGGTTAGGGTAAGGGTTAGCATCAGCCCTAGGATAGTATTAGGGTTAGGGTTAGCATGAGCCCTAGGATAGTGTTAGCGTTAGGGTTAGGGTTAGCATCAGCCCTAGGATAGTGTTAGGGTTAGGGTTAGCATCAGCCCTAGGATAGTGTTAGGGTTAGGGTTAGGGATAGCAGCAGCCCTAGGATAGTATTAGGGTTAGGGTTAGGGTTAGGGATAGCGTTAGCATCAGCTCTAGGATAGTGTTAGGGTTAGGGTAAGGGTTAGCATCAGCCCTAGGATAGTGTTAGGGTTAGGGTTAGGGTTAGCATCAGCCCTACGATAGTGTTAGGGTTAGGGTTAGCATCAGCCCTAGGATAGTGTTAGGGTTAGGGTTAGGGTTAGCATCAGCCCTAGGATAGTGTTAGGGTTAGGGTTAGGGTTAGCATCAGCCCTAGGATAGTGTTAGGGTTAGGGTTAACATCAGCCCTAGGATAGTGTTAGGGTTAGGGTTAGGGTTAGCATCAGCCCTAGGATAGTGTTAGGGTTAGGGTTAGCATCAACCCTAGGATAGTGTTAGGGTTAGGGTTAGGGTTAGCATCAGCCCTAGGATACTGTTAGGGTTAGGGTTAGCCTCAGCCCTAGGAGAGTGTTAGGGCTAGGGTTAGCCTCAGACCTAGGAGAGTGTTAGGGTTAGGGATAGGGTTATCATCAGGCCTAGGATAGTGTTAGGGTTAGGGTTAGGGTTAGCATCAGCCCTAGGATACTGTTAGGGTTAGGGTTAGCATCAGACCTAGGATAGTGTTAGGGTTAAGGTTAGCATCAGCCCTAGGAGAGTGTTAGGGTTAGGGTTAGGGTTAGCATCAGCCCTAGGAGAGTGTTAGGGTTAGGGTTAACATCAGCCCTAGGATAGTGTTAGGGTTAGGGTTAGGGTTAGCATCAGCCCTAGGATAGTGTTAGGTTTAGGGTTAGCATCAGACCTAGGATAGTGTTAGGGTTAGGGTTAGGGTTAGCATCAGCCCTAGGATAGTTTAAGTGTTAGGGTTAGGGTTAGCATCAGGCCTAGGATAGTGTTAGGGTTAGGGTTAGCATCAGCCCTAGTATAGTGTTAGGGTTAGGGTTAGGGTTAGCATCAGCCCTAGGATAGTGTTAGGGTTAGGGTTAACATCAGCCCTAGGATAGTGTTAGGGTTAGGGTTAGGGTTAGCATCAGCCCTAGGATAGTGTTAGGTTTAGGGTTAGCATCAGACCTAGGATAGTGTTACGGTTAGGGTTAGGGTTAGCATCAGCCCTAGGATAGTGTAAGTGTTAGGGTTAGGGTTAGCATCAGGCCTAGGATAGTGTTAGGGTTAGGGTTAGCATCAGCCCTAGGATAGTGTTAGGGTTAGGGTTAGAGTTAGCATCAGCCCTAGGATAGTGTTAGGGTTAGGGTTAGGGTTAGCATCAGCCTAGGATTGTATTAGGGTTAGGGTTAGCATCATCCCTGGGATAGTGTTAGGGTTAGTGTTAGGGTTAGCACCAGGCCCAGGATAGTGTTAGTGTGAGGGTTAGCATCAGCCTTAGGATAGTGTTAGGGTTAGGGTTAGGGTTAGCATCAGCCGTAGGATAGTGTTTGGGTTAGGCTTAGCCTCAGCCCTAAGATAGTGTTAGAGTTAGGGTTAGGGTTAGCATCAGCCCTAGGATAGTGTTATGGTTAGGGTTAGGGTTAGCATCAGCCCTAGGATAGTGTTAGGGTTAGAGTTAGCATCAGGCCTAGGAGAGTGTTAGGGTTAAGGTTAGCATCAGCCCTAGGAGAGTGTTAGGGTTAGGGTTAGGGTTAGCATCAGCCATAGGATAGTGTTAGGGTTAGGGTTAACATCAGCCCTAGGATAGTGTTAGGGTTAGGGTTAGGGATAGCATCAGCCCTAGGATCGTGTTAGGTTTAGGGTTAGCATCAGACCTAGTATAGTGTTAGGGTTAGGGTTAGGGTTAGCATCAGCCCTAGGATAGTGTAAGTGTTAGGGTTAGGGTTAGCATCAGGCCTAGGATACTGTTAGGGTTAGGGTTAGGGTTGGATCAGCCCTAGGATAGTGTTATGGTTAGGGTTAGGGTTAGCATCAGCCCTAGGATAGTCTTAGGGTTAGGGTAAGGGTTAGCATCAGCCCTAGGATAGTATTAGGGTTAGGGTTAGCATGAGCCCTAGGATAGTGTTAGCGTTAGGGTTAGGGTTAGCATCAGCCCTAGGATAGTGTTAGGGTTAGGGTTAGCATTCGCCCTAGGATAGTGTTAGGGTTAGGGTTAGGGTTAGCATCAGCCCTAGGATAGTGTTAGGGTTAGGGTTAGCATCAGCCCTAGGATAGTGTTAGGGTTAGTGTTAGGGTTAGCATCAGCCCTAGGATAGTGTTAGGGTTAGGGTTAGCATCAACCCTAGGATAGTGTTAGGGTTAGGGTTAACATCAGCCCTAGGATAGTGTTATTGTGAGGGTTAGGGTTAGCATCAGCCCTAGGATACTGTTAGGTTTAGGGTTAGCATCACACCTAGGATAGTGTTAGGGTTAGGATTAGGGACAGCATCAGCCCTAGGATAGTGTAAGTGTTAGGGTTAGGGTTAGCATCAGGCCTAGGATAGTGTTAGGGTTAGGGTTAGCATCAGCCCTAGTATAGTGTTAGGGTTAGGGTTAGGGTTAGCATCAGCCCTAGGATAGTCTTAGAGTTAGGGTTAGGGTTAGCATCAGCCCTAGGATAGTATTAGGGTTAGGGTTAGCATGAGCCCTAGGATAGTGTTAGGGTTAGGGTTAGGGTTAGCATCAGCCGTAGGATAGTGTTAGGGTTAGGGTTAGCCTCAGCCCTAGGATAGTGTTAGAGTTAGGGTTAGGGTTAGCATCAGCCCTAGGATAGTGTTAGGGTTAGGGTTAGGGTTAGCATCAGCCCTAGGATAGTATTAGGGTTACGGTTAGCATGAGCCCTAGGATAGTGTTAGGGTTAGGGTTAGGGTTAGCATCAGCCCTAGGATAGTGTTAGGGTTAGGGTTAGCATCAGCCCTAGGATAGTGTTAGGGTTAGGGTTAGGGTTAGCATCAGCCCTAGGATAGTGTTAGGGTTAGGGTTAGGGTTAGCATCAGCCGTAGGATAGTGTTAGGGTTAGGGTTAGCCTCAGCCCTAGGATAGTGTTAGGGTTAGGGTTAGGGATAGCAGCAGCCCTAGGATAGTATTAGGGTTAGGGTTAGGGTTAGGGATAGCGTTAGCATCAGCTCTAGGATAGTGTTAGGGTTAGGGTAAGGGTTAGCATCAGCCCTAGGATAGTGTTAGGGTTAGGGTTAGGGTTAGCATCAGCCTAGGATTGTATTAGGGTTAGGGTTAGCATCATCCCTGGGATAGTGTTAGGGTTAGTGTTAGGGTTAGCATCAGCCCTAGGATAGTGTTAGGTTTAGGGTTAGCATCAGACCTAGGATAGTGTTAGGGTTAGGGTTAGGGTTAGCATCAGCCTAGGATTGTATTAGGGTTAGGGTTAGCATCATCCCTGGGATAGTGTTAGGGTTAGTGTTAGGGTTAGCACCAGGCCCAGGATAGTGTTAGTGTTAGGGTTAGCATCAGCCTTAGGATAGTGTTAGGGTTAGGGTTAGGGTTAGCATCAGCCGTAGGATAGTGTTTGGGTTAGGCTTAGCCTCAGCCCTAAGATAGTGTTAGAGTTAGGGTTAGGGTTAGCATCAGCCCTAGGATAGTGTTATGGTTAGGGTTAGGGTTAGCATCAGCCCTAGGATAGTGTTAGGGTTAGAGTTAGCATCAGGCCTAGGAGAGTGTTAGGGTTAAGGTTAGCATCAGCCCTAGGAGAGTGTTAGGGTTAGGGTTAGGGTTAGCATCAGCCATAGGATAGTGTTAGGGTTAGGGTTAACATCAGCCCTAGGATAGTGTTAGGGTTAGGGTTAGGGATAGCATCAGCCCTAGGATCGTGTTAGGTTTAGGGTTTGCATCAGACCTAGTATAGTGTTAGGGTTAGGGTTAGGGTTAGCATCAGCCCTAGGATAGTGTAAGTGTTAGGGTTAGGGTTAGCATCAGGCCTAGGATACTGTTAGGGTTAGGGTTAGGGTTGGATCAGCCCTAGGATAGTGTTATGGTTAGGGTTAGGGTTAGCATCAGCCCTAGGATAGTCTTAGGGTTAGGGTAAGGGTTAGCATCAGCCCTAGGATAGTATTAGGGTTAGGGTTAGCATGAGCCCTAGGATAGTGTTAGCGTTAGGGTTAGGGTTAGCATCACCCCTAGGATAGTGTTAGGGTTAGGGTTAGCATCAGCCCTAGGATAGTGTTAGGGTTAGGGTTAGGGTTAGCATCAGCCCTAGGATAGTGTTAGGGTTAGGGTTAGCATCAGCCCTAGGATAGTGTTAGGGTTACTGTTAGGGTTAGCATCAGCCCTATGATAGTGTTAGGGTTAGGGTTAGCATCAACCCTAGGATAGTGTTAGGGTTAGGGTTAACATCAGCCCTAGGATAGTGTTAGGGTGAGGGTTAGGGTTAGCATCAGCCCTAGGATACTGTTAGGTTTAGGGTTAGCATCACACCTAGGATAGTGTTAGGGTTAGGATTAGGGACAGCATCAGCCCTAGGATAGTGTAAGTGTTAGGGTTAGGGTTAGCATCAGGCCTAGGATAGTGTTAGGGTTAGGGTTAGCATCAGCCCTAGTATAGTGTTAGGGTTAGGGTTAGGGTTAGCATCAGCCCTAGGATAGTCTTAGAGTTAGGGTTAGGGTTAGCATCAGCCCTAGGATAGTATTAGGGTTAGGGTTAGCATGAGCCCTAGGATAGTGTTAGGGTTAGGGTTAGGGTTAGCATCAGCCGTAGGATAGTGTTAGGGTTAGGGTTAGCCTCAGCCCTAGGATAGTGTTAGAGTTAGGGTTAGGGTTAGCATCAGCCCTAGGATAGTGTTAGGGTTAGGGTTAGGGTTAGCATCAGCCCTAGGATAGTATTAGGGTTACGGTTAGCATGAGCCCTAGGATAGTGTTAGGGTTAGGGTTAGGGTTAGCATCAGCCCTAGGATAGTGTTAGGGTTAGGGTTAGCATCAGCCCTAGGATAGTGTTAGGGTTAGGGTTAGGGTTAGCATCAGCCCTAGGATAGTGTTAGGGTTAGGGTTAGGGTTAGCATCAGCCGTAGGATAGTGTTAGGGTTAGGGTTAGCCTCAGCCCTAGGATAGTGTTAGGGTTAGGGTTAGGGATAGCAGCAGCCCTAGGATAGTATTAGGGTTAGGGTTAGGGTTAGGGATAGCGTTAGCATCAGCTCTAGGATAGTGTTAGGGTTAGGGTAAGGGTTAGCATCAGCCCTAGGATAGTGTTAGGGTTAGGGTTAGGGTTAGCATCAGCCCTACGATAGTGTTAGGGTTAGGGTTAGCTTCAGCCCTAGGATAGTGTTAGGGTTAGGGTTAGGGTTAGCATCAGCCCTAGGATAGTGTTAGGGTTAGGGTTAGGGTTAGCATCAGCCCTAGGATAGTGTTAGGGTTAGGGTTAACATCAGCCCTAGGATAGTGTTAGGGTTAGGGTTAGGGTTAGCATCAGCCCTAGGATAGTGTTAGGGTTAGGGTTAGCATCAACCCTAGGATAGTGTTAGGGTTAGGGTTAGGGTTAGCATCAGCCCTAGGATACTGTTAGGGTTAGGGTTAGCCTCAGCCCTAGGAGAGTGTTAGGGCTAGGGTTAGCCTCAGACCTAGGAGAGTGTTAGGGTTAGGGATAGGGTTAGCATCAGGCCTAGGATAGTGTTAGGGTTAGGGTTAGGGTTAGCATCAGCCCTAGGATACTGTTAGGGTTAGGGTTAGCATCAGACCTAGGATAGTGTTAGGGTTAAGGTTAGCATCAGCCCTAGGAGAGTGTTAGGGTTAGGGTTAGGGTTAGCATCAGCCCTAGGATAGTGTTAGGGTTAGGGTTAACATCAGCCCTAGGATAGTGTTAGGGTTAGGGTTAGGGTTAGCATCAGCCCTAGGATAGTGTTAGGTTTAGGGTTAGCATCAGACCTAGGATAGTGTTAGGGTTAGGGTTAGGGTTAGCATCAGCCCTAGGATAGTTTAAGTGTTAGGGTTAGGGTTAGCATCAGGCCTAGGATAGTGTTAGGGTTAGGGTTAGCATCAGCCCTAGTATAGTGTTAGGGTTAGGGTTAGGGTTAGCATCAGCCCTAGGATAGTGTTAGGGTTAGGGTTAACATCAGCCCTAGGATAGTGTTAGGGTTAGGGTTAGGGTTAGCATCAGCCCTAGGATAGTGTTAGGTTTAGGGTTAGCATCAGACCTAGGATAGTGTTACAGTTAGGGTTAGGGTTAGCATCAGCCCTAGGATAGTGTAAGTGTTAGGGTTAGGGTTAGCATCAGGCCTAGGATAGTGTTAGGGTTAGGGTTAGCATCAGCCCTAGGATAGTGTTAGGGTTAGGGTTAGGGTTAGCATCAGCCTAGGATTGTATTAGGGTTAGGGTTAGCATCATCCCTGGGATAGTGTTAGGGTTAGTGTTAGGGTTAGCATCAGCCCTAGGATAGTGTTAGGTTTAGGGTTAGCATCAGACCTAGGATAGTGTTACGGTTAGGGTTAGGGTTAGCATCAGCCCTAGGATAGTGTAAGTGTTAGGGTTAGGGTTAGCATCAGGCCTAGGATAGTGTTAGGGTTAGGGTTAGCATCAGCCCTAGGATAGTGTTAGGGTTAGGGTTAGAGTTAGCATCAGCCCTAGGATAGTGTTAGGGTTAGGGTTAGGGTTAGCATCAGCCTAGGATTGTATTAGGGTTAGGGTTAGCATCATCCCTGGGATAGTGTTAGGGTTAGTGTTAGGGTTAGCACCAGGCCCAGGATAGTGTTAGTGTTAGGGTTAGCATCATCCTTAGGATAGTGTTAGGGTTAGGGTTAGGGTTAGCATCAGCCGTAGGATAGTGTTTGGGTTAGGCTTAGCCTCAGCCCTAAGATAGTGTTAGAGTTAGGGTTAGGGTTAGCATCAGCCCTAGGATAGTGTTATGGTTAGGGTTAGGGTTAGCATCAGCCCTAGGATAGTGTTAGGGTTAGGGTTAGCATCAGGCCTAGGAGAGTGTTAGGGTTAAGGTTAGCATCAGCCCTAGGAGAGTGTTAGGGTTAGGGTTAGGGTTAGCATCAGCCATAGGATAGTGTTAGGGTTAGGGTTAACATCAGCCCTAGGATAGTGTTAGGGTTAGGGTTAGGGATAGCATCAGCCCTAGGATAGTGTTAGGTTTAGGGTTAGCATCAGACCTAGTATAGTGTTAGGGTTAGGGTTAGGGTTAGCATCAGCCCTAGGATAGTGTAAGTGTTAGGGTTAGGGTTAGCATCAGGCCTAGGATACTGTTAGGGTTAGGGTTAGGGTTGGATCAGCCCTAGGATAGTGTTATGGTTAGGGTTAGGGTTAGCATCAGCCCTAGGATAGTCTTAGGGTTAGGGTAAGGGTTAGCATCAGCCCTAGGATAGTATTAGGGTTAGGGTTAGCATGAGCCCTAGGATAGTGTTAGCGTTAGGGTTAGGGTTAGCATCAGCCCTAGGATAGTGTTAGGGTTAGGGTTAGCATCAGCCCTAGGATAGTGTTAGGGTTAGGGTTAGGGATAGCAGCAGCCCTAGGATAGTATTAGGGTTAGGGTTAGGGTTAGGGATAGCGTTAGCATCAGCTCTAGGATAGTGTTAGGGTTAGGGTAAGGGTTAGCATCAGCCCTAGGATAGTGTTAGGGTTAGGGTTAGGGTTAGCATCAGCCCTACGATAGTGTTAGGGTTAGGGTTAGCATCAGCCCTAGGATAGTGTTAGGGTTAGGGTTAGGGTTAGCATCAGCCCTAGGATAGTGTTAGGGTTAGGGTTAGGGTTAGCATCAGCCCTAGGATAGTGTTAGGGTTAGGGTTAACATCAGCCCTAGGATAGTGTTAGGGTTAGGGTTAGGGTTAGCATCAGCCCTAGGATAGTGTTAGGGTTAGGGTTAGCATCAACCCTAGGATAGTGTTAGGGTTAGGGTTAGGGTTAGCATCAGCCCTAGGATACTGTTAGGGTTAGGGTTAGCCTCAGCCCTAGGAGAGTGTTAGGGCTAGGGTTAGCCTCAGACCTAGGAGAGTGTTAGGGTTAGGGATAGGGTTAGCATCAGGCCTAGGATAGTGTTAGGGTTAGGGTTAGGGTTAGCATCAGCCCTAGGATACTGTTAGGGTTAGGGTTAGCATCAGACCTAGGATAGTGTTAGGGTTAAGGTTAGCATCAGCCCTAGGAGAGTGTTAGGGTTAGGGTTAGGGTTAGCATCAGCCCTAGGATAGTGTTAGGGTTAGGGTTAACATCAGCCCTAGGATAGTGTTAGGGTTAGGGTTAGGGTTAGCATCAGCCCTAGGATAGTGTTAGGTTTAGGGTTAGCATCAGACCTAGGATAGTGTTAGGGTTAGGGTTAGGGTTAGCATCAGCCCTAGGATAGTTTAAGTGTTAGGGTTAGGGTTAGCATCAGGCCTAGGATAGTGTTAGGGTTAGGGTTAGCATCAGCCCTAGTATAGTGTTAGGGTTAGGGTTAGGGTTAGCATCAGCCCTAGGATAGTGTTAGGGTTAGGGTTAACATCAGCCCTAGGATAGTGTTAGGGTTAGGGTTAGGGTTAGCATCAGCCCTAGGATAGTGTTAGGTTTAGGGTTAGCATCAGACCTAGGATAGTGTTACGGTTAGGGTTAGGGTTAGCATCAGCCCTAGGATAGTGTAAGTGTTAGGGTTAGGGTTAGCATCAGGCCTAGGATAGTGTTAGGGTTAGGGTTAGCATCAGCCCTAGGATAGTGTTAGGGTTAGGGTTAGAGTTAGCATCAGCCCTAGGATAGTGTTAGGGTTAGGGTTAGGGTTAGCATCAGCCTAGGATTGTATTAGGGTTAGGGTTAGCATCATCCCTGGGATAGTGTTAGGGTTAGTGTTAGGGTTAGCATCAGCCCTAGGATAGTGTTAGGTTTAGGGTTAGCATCAGACCTAGGATAGTGTTAGGGTTAGGGTTAGGGTTAGCATCAGCCTAGGATTGTATTAGGGTTAGGGTTAGCATCATCCCTGGGATAGTGTTAGGGTTAGTGTTAGGGTTAGCACCAGGCCCAGGATAGTGTTAGTGTTAGGGTTAGCATCAGCCTTAGGATAGTGTTAGGGTTAGGGTTAGGGTTAGCATCAGCCGTAGGATAGTGTTTGGGTTAGGCTTAGCCTCAGCCCTAAGATAGTGTTAGAGTTAGGGTTAGGGTTAGCATCAGCCCTAGGATAGTGTTATGGTTAGGGTTAGGGTTAGCATCAGCCCTAGGATAGTGTTAGGGTTAGGGTTAGCATCAGGCCTAGGAGAGTGTTAGGGTTAAGGTTAGCATCAGCCCTAGGAGAGTGTTAGGGTTAGGGTTAGGGTTAGCATCAGCCATAGGATAGTGTTAGGGTTAGGGTTAACATCAGCCCTAGGATAGTGTTAGGGTTAGGGTTAGGGATAGCATCAGCCCTAGGATCGTGTTAGGTTTAGGGTTAGCATCAGACCTAGTATAGTGTTAGGGTTAGGGTTAGGGTTAGCATCAGCCCTAGGATAGTGTAAGTGTTAGGGTTAGGGTTAGCATCAGGCCTAGGATACTGTTAGGGTTAGGGTTAGGGTTGGATCAGCCCTAGGATAGTGTTATGGTTAGGGTTAGGGTTAGCATCAGCCCTAGGATAGTCTTAGGGTTAGGGTAAGGGTTAGCATCAGCCCTATGATAGTATTAGGGTTAGGGTTAGCATGAGCCCTAGGATAGTGTTAGGGTTAGGGTTAGGGTTAGCATCAGCCCTAGGATAGTGTTAGGGTTAGGGTTAGCATCAGCCCTAGGATAGTGTTAGGGTTAGGGTTAGGGTTAGCATCAGCCCTAGGATAGTGTTAGGGTTAGGGTTAGCATCAGCCCTAGGATAGTGTTAGGGTTAGTGTTAGGGTTAGCATCAGCCCTAGGATAGTGTTAGGGTTAGGGTTAGCATCAACCCTAGGATAGTGTTAGGGTTAGGGTTAGGGTTAGCATCAGCCCTAGGATAGTGTTAGGGTTAGGGTTAGCCTAAGCCCTAGGAGAGTGTTAGGGTTAGGGATAGGGTTAGCATCAGGCCTAGGATAGTGTTAGGGTTAGGGTTAGGGTTAGCATCAGCCTTAGGATAGTGTTAGGGTTAGGGTTAGCATCAGGCCTAGGATAGTGTTAGGGTTAGGGTTAGCATCAGCCCTAGGAGAGTGTTAGGGTTAGGGTTAGGGTTAGCATCAGCCCTAGGATAGTGTTAGGGTTAGGGTTAACATCAGCCCTAGGATAGTGTTAGGGTTAGGGTTAGGGTTAGCATCAGCCCTAGGATAGTGTTAGGTTTAGGGTTAGCATCAGACCTAGGATAGTGTTAGGGTTAGGGTTAGGGTTAGCATCAGCCCTAGGATAGTGTAAGTGTTAGGGTTAGGGTTAGCATCAGCCCTAGGATAGTGTTAGGGTTAGGGTTAGCATCAGTCCTAGGATAGTGTTAGGGTTAGGGTTAGAGTTAGCATCAACCCTAGGATAGTGTTAGGGTTAGGGTTAGGGTTAGCATCAGCCCTAGGATTGTATTAGGGTTAGGGTTAGCATCAGCCCTAGGATAGTGTTAGGGTTAGGGTTAGGGTTAGCACCAGTCCCAGGATAGTGTTAGTGTTAGGGTTAGCATCAGCCTTAGGATAGTGTTAGGGTTAGGGTTAGGGATAGCATCAGCCCTAGGATAGTGTTAAGGTTAGGGTTAGGGTTATCATCAGGCCTAGGATAGTGTGAGGGCTAGGGTTAGCATCAGACTTAGGATAGTATTAGGGTTAGGGTTAGGGTTAGCATCAGCCGTAGGATAGTGTTAGGGTTAGGGTTAGCATCAGCCCTAGGATAGTGTTAGGGTTAGGGTTAGGGTTAGCATCAGCCCTAGGATAGTGTTAGTGTTAGTGTTAGGGTTAGCATCAGCCCTAGGATAGTGTTAGGGTTAGGGTTAGCCTCAGCCCTAGGAGAGTGTTAGGGTTAGGGATAGGTTTAGCATCAGGCCTAGGATAGTGTTAGTGTTAGGGTTAGGGATAGCATCAGCCCTAGGATAGTGTTAGGTTTAGGGTTAGCATCAGGCCTAGGATAGTGTTAGGGTTAGGGTTAGCATCAGCCCTAGGAGAGTGTTAGGTTTAGGGTTAGTGTTAGCATCAGCCCTAGGATAGTGTTACGGTTAGGGTTAACATCAGCCCTAGGATAGTGTTAGGGTTAGGGTTAGGGTTAGCATCAGCCCTAGGATAGTGTTAGTGTTAGGGTTAGAATCAGCCCTAGGATAGTGTTAGTGTTAGGGTTAGGGTTAGGGTTAGCGTTAGCATCAGCTCTAGGATAGTGTTAGGGTTAGGGTAAGGGTTAGCATCAGCCCTAGGAGAGTGTTAGGGTTAGGGTTAGGGATAGCATCAGCCCTACGATAGTGTTAGGGTTAGGGTTAGCATCAGCCCTAGGACAGTGTTAGGGTTAGGGTTAGGGTTAGCATCAGCCCTAGGATAATGTTAGGGTTAGGGTTAGGGTTAGCATCAGCCCTAGGATAGTGTTAGGGTTAGGGTTAACATCAGCCCTAGGATAGTGTTAGGGTTAGGGTTAGGGTTATCATCAGCCCTAGGATAGTGCTAGGGTTAGGGTTAGCATCAACCCTAGGATAGTGTTAGGGTTAGGGTTAGGGTTAGCATCAGCCCTAGGATACTGTTAGGGTTAGGGTTAGCATCAGCCCTAGGAGAGTGTTAGGGATAGGGTTAGCCTCAGCCCTAGGAGAGTGTTAGGGTTAGGGATAGGATTAGCATCAGCCCTAGGAGAGTGTTAGGGTTAGGGTTAGGGATAGCATCAGCCCTAGGATAGTGTTAGGTTTAGGGTTAGCATCAGCCATAGGATAGTGTTAGGGTTAGGGTTAGGGTTAGCATCAGCCCTAGGAGAGTGTTAGGGTTAGGGTTAGGGATAGCATCAGCCCTAGGATAGTGTTAGGTTTAGGGTTAGCATCAGACCTAGGATAGTGTTAGGGTTAGGGTTAGGGTTAGCATCAGCCCTAGGATAGTGTAAGTGTTAGGGTTAGGGTTAGCATCAGGCCTAGGATACTGTTAGGGTTAGGGTTAGGGTTAGCATCAGCCCTAGGATAGTGTTAGGGTTAGGGTTAGCATCAGCCCTAGGATAGTCTTAGGGTTAGGGTTAGGGTTAGCGTCAGCCCTAGGATAGTATTAGGGTTAGGGTTAGCATGAGCCCTAGGATAGTGTTAGCGTTAGGGTTAGGGTTAGCATCAGCCCTAGGATAGTGTTAGGGTTAGGGTTAGCATCAGCCTTAGGATAATGTTAGGGTTAGGGTTAGGGTTAGCATCAGCCCTAGGATAGTGTTAGGGTTAGGGTTAGCATCAGCCCTAGGATAGTGTTAGGGTTAGTGTTAGGGTTAGCATCAGCCCTAGGATAGTGTTAGGGTTAGGGTTAGCATCAACCCTAGGATAGTGTTAGGGTTAGGGTTAGGGTTAGCATCAGCCCTAGGATAGTGTTAGGGTTAGGGTTAGCCTCAGCCCTAGGAGAGTGTTAGGGTTAGGGATAGGGTTAGCATCAGGCCTAGGATAGTGTTAGGGTTAGGGTTAGGGTTAGCATCAGCCCTAGGATAGTGTTAGGGTTAGGGTTAGCATCAGGCCTAGGATACTGTTAGGGTTAGGGTTAGCATCAGCCCTAGGAGAGTGTTAGGGTTAGGGTTAGGGTTAGCATCAGCCCTAGGATAGTGTTAAGGTTAGGGTTAACATCAGCCCTAGGATAGTGTTAGGGTTAGGGTTAGGGTTACCATCAGCCAAAGGATAGTGTTAGGTTTAGGGTTAGCATCAGACCTAGGATAGTGTTAGGGTTAGGGTTAGGGTTAGAATCAGCCCTAGGATAGTGTAAGTGTTAGGGTTAGGGTTAGCATCAGGCCTAGGATAGTGTTAGGGTTAGGGTTAGCATCAGCCCTAGGATAGTGTTAGGGTTAGGGTTAGAGTTAGCATCAGCCCTAGGATAGTGTTAGGGTTAGGGTTAGGGTTACCATCAGCCCTAGGATTGTATTAGGGTTAGGGTTAGCATCAGCCCTAGGATAGTGTTAGGGTTAGGGTTAGGGTTAGCACCAGGCCCAGGATAGTGTTAGTGTTAGGGTTAGCATCAGCCTTAGGATAGTGTTAGGGTTATGGTTAGGGTTAGCATCAGCCGTAGGATAGTGTTTGGGTTAGGGTTAGCCTCAGCCCTAAGATAGTGTTAGAGTTAGGGTTAGGGTTAGCATCAGCCCCAGGATAGTGTTAGGGTTAGGGTTAGGGTTAGCATCAGCCCTAGGATAGTGTTAGTGTTAGGGTTAGAATCAGCCCTAGGATAGTGTTAGGGTTAGGGTTAACATAAACCCTAGGATAGTGTTAGGGTTAGGGTTAGGGTTATCATCAGGCCTAGGATAGTGTTAGGGTTAGGGTTAGGGTTAGCATCAGTTGAAGGATAGTGTTAGGCTTAGCGTTAGGGTTAGCATCAGCCCTAGGATAGTGTTAGGGTTAGGGTTAGGGTTAGCATCAGCCCTAGGATAGTGTTAGGGTTAGGGTTAGGGTTATCATCAGGCCTAGGATAGTGTTAGGGTTAGGGTTAGCATCAGCTCTAGGATAGTGTTAGGGTTAGGGTTAACATAAACCCTAGGATAGTGTTAGGGTTAGGGTTAGGGTTATCATCAGGCCTAGGATAATGTTAGGGTTAGGGTTAGGGTTAGCATCAGTTCAAGGATAGTGTTAGGCTTAGCGTTAGGGTTAGCATCAGCCCTAGGATAGTGTTAGGGTTAGGGTTAGGGTTAGCATCAGCCCTAGGATAGCGTTAGGGTTAGGGTTAGGGTTATCATCAGGCCTAGGATAGTGTTAGGGTTAGGGTTAGCATCAGCTCTAGGATAGTGTTAGGGTTAGGGTTAGGGATAGCATCAGCCCTAGGATACTGTTCAGGTTAGGGTTAGGGTTATCATCAGGCCTAGGATAGTGTGAGGGCTAGGGTTAGCATCAGACTTAGGATAGTATTAGGGTTAGGGTTAGGGTTAGCATCAGCCGTAGGATAGTGTTAGGGTTAGGGTTAGCATCAGCCCTAGGATAGTGTTAGGGTTAGGGTTAGGGTTAGCATCAGCCCTAGGATAGTGTTAGGGTAAGGGATAGCATCAGCCCTAGGATAGTGTTAGGGTTAGGGTTAGCATCAACCCTAGGATAGTGTTAGTGTTAGGGTTAGGGTTAGCATCAGCCCTAGGATAGTGTTAGGGTTAGGGTTAGCCTCAGCCCTAGGAGAGTGTTAGGGTTAGGGATAGGTTTAGCATCAGGCCTAGGATAGTGTTAGTGTTAGGGTTAGGGTTAGCATCAGCCCTAGGATAGTGTTAGGTTTAGGGTTAGCATCAGGCCTAGGATAGTGTTAGGGTTAGGGTTAGCATCAGCCCTAAGAGAGTGTTAGGTTTAGGGTTAGTGTTAGCATCAGCCCTAGGATAGTGTTAGGGTTAGGGTTAGGGTTAGCATCAGCCCTAGGATAGTGTTAGGGTTAGGGTTAGCATCAGCCCTAGGATAGTGTTAGGGTTAGTGTTAGGGTTAGCATCAGCCCTAGGATAGTGTTAGGGTTAGGGTTAGCATCAACCCTAGGATAGTGTTATGGTTAGGGTTACGGTTAGCATCAGCCCTAGGATAGTGTTAGGGTTAGGGTTAGCCTCAGCCCTAGGAGAGTGTTAGGGTTAGGGATAGGGTTAGCATCAGGCCTAGGATAGTGTTAGGGTTAGGGTTAGGGTTAGCATCAGCCCTAGGATAGTGTTAGGGTTAGGGTTAGCATCAGGCCTAGGATACTGTTAGGGTTAGGGTTAGCATCAGCCCTAGGAGAGTGTTAGGGTTAGGGTTAGGGTTAGCATCAGCCCTAGGATAGTGTTAAGGTTAGGGTTAACATCAGCCCTAGGATAGTGTTAGGGTTAGGGTTAGGGTTACCATCAGCCCTAGGATAGTGTTAGGTTTAGGGTTAGCATCAGAACTAGGATAGTGTTAGGGTTAGGGTTAGGGTTAGAATCAGCCCTAGGATAGTGTAATTGTTAGGGTTAGGGTTAGCATCAGGCCTAGGATAGTGTTAGGGTTAGGGTTAGCATCAGCCCTAGGATAGTGTTAGGGTTAGGGTTAGAGTTAGCATCAGCCCTAGGATAGTGTTAGGGTTAGGGTTAGGGTTACCATCAGCCCTAGGATTGTATTAGGGTTAGGGTTAGCATCAGCCCTAGGATAGTGTTAGGGTTAGGGTTAGGGTTAGCACCAGGCCCAGGATAGTGTTAGTGTTAGGGTTAGCATCAGCCTTAGGATAGTGTTAGGGTTATGGTTAGGGTTAGCATCAGCCGTAGGATAGTGTTTGGGTTAGGGTTAGCCTCAGCCCTAAGATAGTGTTAGAGTTAGGGTTAGGGTTAGCATCAGCCCCAGGATAGTGTTAGGGTTAGGGTTAGGGTTAGCATCAGCCGTAGGATAGTGTTAGTGTTAGGGTTAGAATCAGCCCTAGGATAGTGTTAGGGTTAGGGTTAACATAAACCCTAGGATAGTGTTAGGGTTAGGGTTAGGGTTATCATCAGGCCTAGGATAGTGTTAGGGTTAGGGTTAGGGTTAGCATCAGTTCAAGGATAGTGTTAGGCTTAGCGTTAGGGTTAGCATCAGCCCTAGGATAGTGTTAGGGTTAGGGTTAGGGTTAGCATCAGCCCTAGGATAGTGTTAGGGTTAGGGTTAGGGTTATCATCAGGCCTAGGATAGTGTTAGGGTTAGGGTTAGCATCAGCTCTAGGATAGTGTTAGGGTTAGGGTTAGGGATAGCATCAGCCCTAGGATACTGTTCAGGTTAGGGTTAGGGTTATCATCAGGCCTAGGATAGTGTGAGGGCTAGGGTTAGCATCAGACTTAGGATAGTATTAGGGTTAGGGTTAGGGTTAGCATCAGCCGTAGGATAGTGTTAGGGTTAGGGTTAGCATCAGCCCTAGGATAGTGTTAGGGTTAGGGTTAGGGTTAGCATCAGCCCTAGGATAGTGTTAGGGTTAGGGATAGCATCAGCCCTAGGATAGTGTTAGGGTTAGGGTTAGCATCAACCCTAGGATAGTGTTAGTGTTAGGGTTAGGGTTAGCATCAGCCCTAGGATAGTGTTAGGGTTAGGGTTAGCCTCAGCCCTAGGAGAGTGTTAGGGTTAGGGATAGGTTTAGCATCAGGCCTAGGATAGTGTTAGTGTTAGGGTTAGGGTTAGCATCAGCCCTAGGATAGTGTTAGGTTTAGGGTTAGCATCAGGCCTAGGATAGTGTTAGGGTTAGGGTTAGCATCAGCCCTAAGAGAGTGTTAGGTTTAGAGTTAGTGTTAGCATCAGCCCTAGGATAGTGTTACGGTTTGGGTTAACATCAGCCCTAGGATAGTGTTAGGGTTAGGGTTAGGGTTAGCATCAGCCCTAGGATAGTGTTAGGTTTATGGTTAGCATCAGACCTAGGATAGTGTTAGGGTTAGGGTTAGGGTTAGCATCAGCCCTAGGATAGTGTAAGTGTTAGGGTTAGGGTTAGCATCAGGCCTAGGATAGTGTTAGGGTTAGGGTTAGCATCAGCCCTAGGATAGTGTTAGGGTTAGGGATAGGGATAGCATCAGCCCTAGGATAATGTTACGGTTAGGGTTAGGGTTAGCATCAGCCCTAGGATAGTATTAGGATTAGGGTTAGCATCAGCCCTAGGATAGTGTTAGGGTTAGGGTTAGGGTTAGCACCAGGCCTAGGATAGTGTTAGTGTTAGGGTTAGCTTCAGCCTTAGGATAGTGTTAGGGTTAGGGTTAGGGTTAGGGTTAGCATCAGCCGTAGGATAGTGTTTGGGTTAGGGTTAGCCTCAGCCCTAAGATAGTGTTAGAGTTAGGGTTAGGGTTAGCATCAGCCCTAGGATAGTGTTAGGGTTAGGGTTAGGGTTAGCATCAGCCCTAGGACAGTGTTAGGGTTAGGGTTAGGGTTAGCATCAGCCCTAGGATAGTGTTAGGTTTAGTGTTAACATAAACCCTAGGATAGTGTTAGAGTTAGGGTTAGGGTTATCATCAGGCCTAGGATAGTGTTAGGGTTAGGGTTAGGGTTAGCATCAGTTCAAGGATAGTGTTAGGGTTAGCGTTAGGGTTAGCATCAACCCTAGGATAGTGTTAGGGTTAGGGTTAGGGTTAGCATCAGCCCTAGGATAGTGTTAAGGTTAGGGTTATTATCAGCCCTAGGATAGTGTTAGGGTTAGGGTTAGGGTTATCATCAGGCCTAGGATAGTTTTAGGGTTAGGGTTAGCATCAGCTCTAGGATAGTGTTAGCGTTAGGGTTAGGGTTAGCATCAGCCCTGGGATAGTGTTAAGGTTAGCGTTAGGGTTATCATCAGGCCTAGGATAGTGTGAGGGCTAGGGTTAGCATCAGACTTAGGATAGTGTTAGGGTTAGGGTTAGGGTTAGCATTAGCCCTAGGATAGTGTTAGGGTTAGGTTTCGCATCAGCCCTAGGATAGTGTTAGGGTTAGGGTTAACATAAACCCTAGGATAGTTTTAGGGTTAGGGTTAGGGTTATCGTCAGGCCTAGGATAGTGTTAGGGTTAGGGTTAGGGTTAGCATCAGTTAAAGGATAGTGTTAGGGTTAGCGTTAGGGTTAGCATCAATCCTAGGATAATGTTAGGGTTAGGGTTAGGGTTAGCATCAGCCCTAGGATAGTGTTAGTGTTAGGGTTAGCATCAGCCCTAGGATAGTGTTAGGGTTAGGGTTAGGGTTATCATCAGGGCTAGGATAGTGTTAGGGTTAGGGTTAGCATCAGCCCTAGGATAGTGTTAGGGTTAGGGTTAGGGTTAGCATCGGCCCTAGGATAGTGTTAGGGTTAGGGTTAGGGTTAGCATCAGGTCTAGGATAGTGTTAGGGTTAGGGTTAGCATCAGCCCTAGTATAGTGTTAGGGTTAGGGTTAGGGTTAGCATCAGCCCTAGGATAGTCTTAGGGTTAGGGTTAGGGTTAGCATCAGCCCTAGGATAGTATTAGCGTTAGGGTTAGCTTGAGCCCTAGGATAGTGTTAGGGTTAGGGTTAGGGTTAGCATCAGCCCTAGGATAGTGTTAGGGTTAGGGTTAGCATCAGCCCTAGGATAGTGTTAGGGTTAGGGTTAGGGTAAGCATCAGCCCTAGGATAGTGTTAGGGTTAGGGTTAGCATCAGCCCTAGGATAGTGTTATGGTTAGGGTTAGGTTTAGCATCAGCCCTAGGATAGTGTTAGGGTTAGGGTTAGCATCAACCCTAGGATAGTGTTCGGGTTAGGGTTAGGGTTAGCATCAGCCCTAGGATAGTGTTAGGGTTAGGGTTAGCCTCAGCCCTAGGAGAGTGTTAGGGTTAGGGATAGGGTTAGCATCAGGCCTAGGATAGTGTTAGGGTTAGGGTTAGGGTTAGCATCAGCCCTAGGATAGTGTTAGGGTTAGGGTTAGCATCAGGCCGAGGATAGTGTTAGGGTTAGGGTTAGCATCAGCCCTAGGAGAGTGTTAGGGTTAGGGTTACGGTTAGCATCAGCCCTAGGATAGTGTTAGGGTTAGGGTTAACATCAGCCCTAGGATAGTGTTAGGGTTAGGGTTAGGGTTAGCATCATCCCTAGGATAGTGTTAGGTTTAGGGTTAGCATCAGACCTAGGATAGTGTTAGGGTTAGGGTTAGGGTTAGCATCAGCCCTAGGATTGTATTAGGGTTAGGGTTAGCATCAGCTCTAGGATAGTGTTAGGGTTAGGGTTAGGGTTAGCACCAGGCCCAGGATAGTGTTAGTGTTAGGGTTAGCATCAGCCTTAGGATAGTGTTAGGGTTAGGGTTAGGGTTAGCATCAGCCGTAGGATAGTGTTTGGGTTAGGGTTAGCCTCAGCCCTAAGATAGTGTTAGAGTTAGGGTTAGGGTTAGCATCAGCCCTAGGATAGTGTTAGGGTTAGGGTTAGGGTTAGCATCAGCCCTAGGATAGTGTTAGTGTTAGGGTTAGAATCAGCCCTAGGATAGTGTTAGGGTTAGGGTTAGCATCAGCCCTAGGATAGTGTTAGGGTTAGGGTTAGGGTTATCATCAGGCCTAGGATAGTGTTAGGGTTAGGGTTAGGGTTAGCATCAGTTCAAGGATAGTGTTAGTCTTAGCGTTAGGGTTAGCATCAGCCCTGGGATAGTGTTAGGGTTAGGGTTAGGGTTAGCATCAGCCCTAGGATAGTGTTAGGGTTAGGGTTAGGGTTATCATCAGGCCTAGGATAGTGTTAGGGTTAGGGTTAGCATCAGCTCTAGGATAGTGTTAGGGTTAGGGTTAGGGATAGGATCAGCCCTAGGATAGTGTTAAGGTTAGGGTTAGGGTTATCATCAGGCCTAGGATAGTGTGAGGGCTAGGGTTAGCATCAGACTTAGGATAGTTTTAGGGTTAGGGTTAGGGTTAGCATCAGCCGTAGGATAGTTTTAGTGTTAGGGATAGCATCAGCCCTAGGATAGTGTTAGGGTTAGGGTTAGGGTTAGCATCAGCCCTAGGATAGTGTTAGGGTTAGGGTTAGCATCAGCCCTAGGATAGTGTTAGGGTTAGGGTTAGCATCAACCCTAGGATAGTGTTAGGGTTAGTGTTAGGGTTAGCATCAGCCCTAGGATAGTGTTAGGGTTAGGGTTAGCCTCAGCCCTAGGAGAGTGTTATGGTTAGGGATAGGTTTAGCATCAGGCCTAGGATAGTGTTAGGGTTAGGGTTAGCATCAGCCCTAGGAGAGTGTTAGGTTAAGGGTTAGTGTTAGCATCAGCCCTAGGATAGTGTTAGGGTTAGGGTTAACATCAGCCCTAGGATAGTTTTAGAGTTAGGGTTAGGGTTAGCATCAGCCCTAGGATAGTGTTAGGTTTAGGGTTAGCATCAGACCTAGGATAGTGTTAGGGTTAGGGTTAGGGTTAGCATCAGCCCTAGGATAGTGTAAGTGTTAGGGTTAGGGTTAGCATCAGGCCTAGGATAGTGTTAGGGTTAGGGTTAGCTTCAGCCCTAGGATAGTGTTAGGGTTAGGGACAGGGTTAGCATCAGCCCTAGGATAATGTTAGGGTTAGGGTTAGGGTTAGCATCAGCCCTAGGATAGTATTAGGGTTAGGGTTAGCATCAGCCCTAGGATAGTGTTAGGGTTAGGGTTAGGGTTAGCACCAGGCCTAGGATAGTGTTAGTGTTAGGGTTAGCTTCAGCCTTAGGATAGTGTTAGGGTTAGGGTTAGGGTTAGCATCAGCCGTAGGATAGTGTTTGGGTTAGGGTTAGCCTCAGCCCTATGATAGGGTTAGAGTTAGGGTTAGGGTTAGCATCAGCCCTAGGGTGGTGTTAGGGTTAGTGTTAGGGTTAGCATCAGCCCTAGGATAGTGTTAGTGTTAGTGTTAGCATCAGCCCTAGGATAGTGTTAGGGTTAGGGTTAGGGTTAGCATCCGCCCTAGGACAGTGTTAGGGTTAGGGTTAGGGTTAGCATCAGCCCTAGGATAGTGTTAGGTTTAGGGTTAACAAAAACCCTAGGATAGTGTTAGAGTTAGGGTTAGGGTTATCATCAGGCCTAAGATAGTGTTAGGGTTAGGGTTAGGGTTAGCATCAGTTCAAGGATAGTGTTAGGGTTAGCGTTAGGGTTAGCATCAGCCCTAGGATAGTGTTAGGGTTAGGGTTAGGGTTAGCATAAGCCCTAGGATAGTGTTAAGGTTAGGGTTAGCATCATCCCTAGGATAGTGTTAGGGTTAGGGTTAGGGTTATCATCAGGCCTAGGATAGTGTTAGGGTTGGGGTTAGCATCAGCTCTAGGATAGTGTTAGGGTTAGGGTTAGGGTTAGCATCTGCCCTAGGATAGTGTTA
Source organism: Lemur catta (assembly GCF_020740605.2). NCBI lineage: Eukaryota > Metazoa > Chordata > Mammalia > Primates > Lemuridae > Lemur > Lemur catta. The sequence continues at coordinate 139,445 of NW_025423852.1, read as the reverse complement.
AGGTTAGGGTTAGGGTTATCATCAGGCCTAGGATAATGTGAGGGCTAGGGTTAGCATCAGACTTAGGATAGTGTTAGGGTTAGGGTTAGGGTTAGCATCAGCCCTAGGATAGTGTTAGGGTTAGGGTTAGCATCAGCCCTAGGATAGTGTTAGGGTTAGGGTTAACATAAACCCTAGGATAGTGGTAGGGTTAGTGTTAGGGTTATCATCAGGCCTAGGATAGTGTTAGGGTTAGGGTTAGGGTTAGCATCAGTTAAAGGATAGTGTTAGGGTTAGCGTTAGGGTTAGCATCAGCCCTAGGATAGTGTTAGGGTTAGGGTTAGGGTTAGCATCAGCCCTAGGATAGTGTTAGGGTTAGGGTTAGCATCAGCCCTAGGATAGTGTTAGGGTTAGAGTTAGGGTTATCATCAGGGCTAGGATAGTGTTAGGGTTAGGGTTAGCATCAGCCCTAGGATAGTGTTAGTGTTAGGGTTAGAATCAGCCCTAGGATAGTGTTAGGGTTAGGGTTAGGGTTAGCATCAGCCCTAGGATAGTATTAGGGTTAGGGTTAGGGTTAGGGTTAGCGTTAGCATCAGCTCTAGGATAGTGTTAGGGTTAGGGTAAGGGTTAGCATCAGCCCTAGGATAGTGTTAGGGTTAGGGTTAGGGTTAGCATCAGCCCTACGATAGTGTTAGGGTTAGGGTTAGCATCAGCCCTAGGATAGTGTTAGGGTTAGGGTTAGGGTTAGCATCAGCCCTAGGATAGTGTTAGGGTTAGGGTTAGGGTTAGCATCAGCCCTAGGATAGTGTTACGGTTAGGGTTAGGGTTAGCATCAGCCCTAGGATAGTGTTAGGTTCAGGGTTAACATCAGCCCTAGGATAGTGTTAGGGTTAGGGTTAGGATTAGCATCAGCCCTAGGATAGTGTTAGGGTTAGGGTTAGCATCAACCCTAGGATAGTGTTAGGGTTAGGGTTAGGGTTAGCATCAGCCCTAGGATACTGTTAGGGTTAGGTTTAGCCTCAGCCCTAGGAGAGTGTTAGGGCTAGGGTTAGCCTCAGCACTAGGAGAGTGTTAGGGTTTGGGATAGGGTTAGCATCATGCCTAGGATACTGTTAGGGTTAGGGTTAGGGTTAGCATCAGCCCTAGGATAGTGTTAGGGTTAGGGTTAGCATCAGGCCTAGGATAGTGTTAGGGTTAAGGTTAGCATCAGCCCTAGGATAGTGTAAGTTTTAGGGTTAGGGTTAGCATCAGGCCTAGGATAGTGTTAGGGTTAGGGTTAGCATCAGCCCTAGTATAGTGTTAGGGTTAGGGTTAGGGTTAGCATCAGCCCTAGGATAGTCTTAGGGTTAGGGTTAGGGTTAGCATGAGCCCTAGGATAGTATTAGGGTTAGGGTTAGCATGAGCCCTAGGATAGTGTTAGGGTTAGGGTTAGGGTTAGCATCAGCCCTAGGATAGTGTTAGGGTTAGGGTTAGCGTCAGCCCTAGGATAGTGTTAAGGTTAGGGTTAGGGTTAGCATCAGCCCTAGGATAGTGTTAGGGTTAGGGTTAGCATCAGCCCTAGGATAGTGTTAGGGTTAAGGTTAGGGTTAGCATCAGCCCTAGGATATGTTAGGGTTAGGGTTAGCATCAAGGCTAGGATAGTGTTAGGGTTAGGGTTAGGGTTAGCATCAGCCCTAGGATAGTGTTAGGGTTAGGGTTAGCCTCAGCCCTAGGAGAGTGTTAGGGTTAGGGATAGGGTTAGCATCAGGCCTAGGATAGTGTTAGGGATAGGGTTAGGGTTAGCATCAGCCCTAGGAGAGTGTTAGGGTTAGGGTTAGGGTTAGCATGAGCCCTAGGATAGTGTTACGGTTAGGGTTAGCATCAGCCCTAGGATAGTGTTAGGGTTAGGGTTAACATAAACCCTAGGATAGTGTTAGGGTTAGGGTTAGGGTTATCATCAGGGCTAGGATAGTGTTAGGGTTAGGGTTAGCATCAGCCCTAGGATAGTGTTAGGGTTAGGGTTAGGGTTAGCATCAACCCTAGGATAGTGTTAGGGTTAGGGTTAGGGTTAGCATCAGCCGTAGGATAGTGTTAGGGTTAGGGTTAGCCTCAGCCCTAGGATAGTGTTAGAGTTAGGGTTAGGGTTAGCATCAGCCCTAGGATAGTGTTAGGGTTAGGGTTAGGGTTAGCATCAGCCCTAGGATAGTGTTAGGGTTAGGGTTAGAATCAGCCCTAGGATAGTGTTAGGGTTAGGGTTAGGGTTAGGGTTAGCGTTAGCATCAGCTCTAGGATACTGTTAGGGTTAGGGTAAGGGTTAGCATCAGCCCTAGGATAGTGTTAGCGTTAGGGTTAGTGTTAGCATCAGCCCTACGATAGTGTTAGGGTTAGGGTTAGCATCAGCCCTAGGACAGTGTTAGGGTTAGGGTTAGGGTTAGCATCAGCCCTAGGATAATGTTAGGGTTAGGGTTAGGGTTAGCATCAGCCCTAGGATAGTGTTAGGGTTAGGGTTAACATCAGCCCTAGGATAGTGTTAGGGTTAGGGTTAGGGTTAGCATCAGCCCTAGGATAGTGTTAGGGTTAGGGTTAGCATCAACCCTAGGATAGTGTTAGGGTTAGGGTTAGGGTTAGCATCAGCCCTAGGATACTGTTAGGGTTAGGGTTAGGGTTAGCATCAGCCCTAGGATAGTGTAAGTGTTAGGGTTAGGGTTAGCATCAGGCCTAGGATAGTGTTAGGGTTAGGGTTAGCATCAGCCCTAGGATAGTGTTAGGGTTAGGGATAGGGTTAGCATCAGCCCTAGGATAATGTTAGGGTTAGGGTTAGGGTTAGCATCAGCCCTAGGATAGTATTAGGGTTAGGGTTAGCATCAGCCCTAGGATAGTGTTAGGGTTAGGGTTAGGGTTAGCACCAGGCCTAGGATAGTGTTAGTGTTAGGGTTAGCTTCAGCCTTAGGATAGTGTTAGGGTTAGGGTTAGGGTTAGGGTTAGCATCAGCCGTAGGATAGTGTTTGGGTTAGGGTTAGCCTCAGCCCTAAGATAGTGTTAGAGTTAGGGTTAGGGTTAGCATCAGCCCTAGGAGAGTGTTAGGGTTAGGGTTAGGGTTAGCATCAGCCCTAGGACAGTGTTAGGGTTAGGGTTAGGGTTAGCATCAGCCCTAGGATAGTGTTAGGTTTAGTGTTAACATAAACCCTAGGATAGTGTTAGAGTTAGGGTTAGGGTTATCATCAGGCCTAGGATAGTGTTAGGGTTAGGGTTAGGGTTAGCATCAGTTCAAGGATAGTGTTAGGGTTAGCGTTAGGGTTAGCATCAACCCTAGGATAGTGTTAGGGTTAGGGTTAGGGTTAGCATCAGCCCTAGGATAGTGTTAAGGTTAGGGTTATTATCAGCCCTAGGATAGTGTTAGGGTTAGGGTTAGGGTTATCATCAGGCCTAGGATAGTTTTAGGGTTAGGGTTAGCATCAGCCCTGGGATAGTGTTAAGGTTAGCGTTAGGGTTATCATCAGGCCTAGGATAGTGTGAGGGCTAGGGTTAGCATCAGACTTAGGATAGTGTTAGGGTTAGGGTTAGGGTTAGCATTAGCCCTAGGATAGTGTTAGGGTTAGGTTTCGCATCAGCCCTAGGATAGTGTTAGGGTTAGGGTTAACATAAACCCTAGGATAGTTTTAGGGTTAGGGTTAGGGTTATCATCAGGCCTAGGATAGTGTTAGGGTTAGGGTTAGGGTTAGCATAAGTTAAAGGATAGTGTTAGGGTTAGCGTTAGGGTTAGCATCAATCCTAGGATAATGTTAGGGTTAGGGTTAGGGTTAGCATCAGCCCTAGGATAGTGTTAGTGTTAGGGTTAGCATCAGCCCTAGGATAGTGTTAGGGTTAGGGTTAGGGTTATCATCAGGGCTAGGATAGTGTTAGGGTTAGGGTTAGCATCAGCCCTAGTATAGTGTTAGGGTTAGGGTTAGGGTTAGCATCAGCCCTAGGATAGTCTTAGGGTTAGGGTTAGCTTGAGCCCTAGGATAGTGTTAGGGTTAGGGTTAGGGTTAGCATCAGCCCTAGGATAGTGTTAGGGTTAGGGTTAGCATCAGCCCTAGGATAGTGTTAGGGTTAGGGTTAGGGTTAGCATCAGCCCTAGGATAGTGTTAGGGTTAGGGTTAGCATCAGCCCTAGCATAGTGTTATGGTTAGGGTTAGGGTTAGCATCAGCCCTAGGATAGTGTTAGGGTTAGGGTTAGCATCAACCCTAGGATAGTGTTAGGGTTAGTGTTAGGGTTAGCATCAGCCCTAGGATAGTGTTAGGGTTAGGGTTAGCCTCAGCCCTAGGAGAGTGTTAGGGTTAGGGATAGGGTTAGCATCAGGCCTAGGATAGTGTTAGGGTTAGGGTTAGGGTTAGCATCAGCCCTAGGATAGTGTTAGGGTTAGGGTTAGCATCAGGCCGAGGATAGTGTTAGGGTTAGGGTTAGCATCAGCCCTAGGAGAGTGTTAGGGTTAGGGTTATGGTTAGCATCAGCCCTAGGATAGTGTTAGGTTTAGGGTTAGCATCAGACCTAGGATAGTGTTAGGGTTAGGGTTAGGGTTAGCATCAGCCCTAGTATTGTATTAGGGTTAGGGTTAGCATCAGCCCTAGGATAGTGTTAGGGTTAGGGTTAGCACCAGGCCCAGGACAGTGTTAGTGTTAGGGTTAGCATCAGCCTTAGGATAGTGTTAGGGTTAGGGTTAGGGTTAGCATCAGCCGTAGGATAGTGTTTGGGTTAGGGTTAGCCTCAGCCCTAAGATAGTGTTAGAGTTAGGGTTAGGGTTAGCATCAGCCCTAGGATAGTGTTAGGGTTAGGGTTAGGGTTAGCATCAGCCCTAGGATAGTGTTAGTGTTAGGGTTAGAATCAGCCCTAGGATAGTGTTAGGGTTAGGGTTAACATAAACCCTAGGATAGTGTTAGGGTTAGGGTTAGGGTTATCATCAGGCCTAGGATAGTGTTAGGGTTAGGGTTAGGGTTAGCATCAGTTCAAGGATAGTGTTAGTCTTAGCGTTAGGGTTAGCATCAGCCCTGGGATAGTGTTAGGGTTAGGGTTAGGGTTAGCATCAGGCCTAGGATAGTGTTAGGGTTAGGGTTAGCATCAGCTCTAGGATAGTGTTAGGGTTAGGGTTAGGGATAGGATCAGCCCTAGGATAGTGTTAAGGTTAGGGTTAGGGTTATCATCAGGCCTAGGATAGTGTGAGGGCTAGGGTTAGCATCAGACTTAGGATAGTTTTAGGGTTAGGGTTAGGGTTAGCATCAGCCGTAGGATAGTTTTAGTGTTAGGGATAGCATCAGCCCTAGGATAGTGTTAGGGTTAGGGTTAGGGTTAGCATCAGCCCTAGGATAGTGTTAGGGTTAGGGTTAGCATCAGCCCTAGGATAGTGTTAGGGTTAGGGTTAGCATCAACCCTAGGATAGTGTTAGGGTTAGTGTTAGGGTTAGCATCAGCCCTAGGATAGTGTTAGGGTTAGGGTTAGCCTCAGCCCTAGGAGAGTGTTATGGTTAGGGATAGGTTTAGCATCAGGCCTAGGATAGTGTTAGGGTTAGGGTTAGGGTTAGCATCAGCCCTAGGATAGTGTTAGGGTTAGGGTTAGCATCAGGCCTAGGATAGTGTTAGGGTTAGGGTTAGCATCAGCCCTAGGAGAGTGTTAGGTTAAGGGTTAGTGTTAGCATCAGCCCTAGGATAGTGTTAGGGTTAGGGTTAACATCAGCCCTAGGATAGTGTTAGAGTTAGGGTTAGGGTTAGCATCAGCCCTAGGATAGTGTTAGGTTTAGGGTTAGCATCAGACCTAGGATAGTGTTAGGGTTAGGGTTAGGGTTAGCATCAGCCCTAGGATAGTGTAAGTGTTAGGGTTAGGGTTAGCATCAGGCCTAGGATAGTGTTAGGGTTAGGGTTAGCTTCAGCCCTAGGATAGTGTTAGGGTTAGGGATAGGGTTAGCATCAGCCCTAGGATAATGTTAGGGTTAGGGTTAGGGTTAGCATCAGCCCTAGGATAGTATTAGGGTTAGGGTTAGCATCAGCCCTAGGATAGTGTTAGGGTTAGGGTTAGGGTTAGCACCAGGCCTAGGATAGTGTTAGTGTTAGGGTTAGCTTCAGCCTTAGGATAGTGTTAGGGTTAGGGTTAGGGTTAGCATCAGCCGTAGGATAGTGTTTGGGTTAGGGTTAGCCTCAGCCCTATGATAGGGTTAGAGTTAGGGTTAGGGTTAGCATCAGCCCTAGGATGGTGTTAGGGTTAGGGTTAGGGTTAGCATCAGCCCTAGGATAGTGTTAGGGTTAGGGTTAGGGTTAGCATCAGCCGTAGGATAGTGTTAGGGTTAGGGTTAGCTTCAGCCCTAGGATAGTGTTAGAGTTAGGGTTAGGGTTAGCATCAGCCCTAGGATAGTGTTAGGGTTAGGGTTAGGGTTAGCATCAGCCCTAGGATAGTGTTAGTGTTAGGGTTAGAATCAGCCCTAGGATAGTGTTAGGGTTAGGGTTAGGGTTAGCATCAGCCCTAGGATAGTATTAGGGTTAGGGTTAGGGTTAGGGTTAGCGTTAGCATCAGCTCTAGGATAGTGTTAGGGTTAGGGTAAGGGTTAGCATCAGCCCTAGGATAGTGTTAGGGTTAGGGTTAGGGTTAGCATCAGCCCTACGATAGTGTTAGGGTTAGGGTTAGCATCAGCCCTAGGATAGTGTTAGGGTTAGGGTTAGGGTTAGCATCAGCCCTAGGATAGTGTTAGGGTTAGGGTTAAGGTTAGCATCAGCCCTAGGACAGTGTTAGGGTTAGGGTTAGGGTTAGCATCAGCCCTAGGATAGTGTTAGGTTCAGGGTTAACATCAGCCCTAGGATAGTGTTAGGGTTAGGGTTAGGGTTAGCATCAGCCCTAGGATAGTGTTAGGGTTAGGGTTAGCATCAACCCTAGGATAGTGTTAGGGTTAGGGTTAGGGTTAGCATCAGCCCTAGGATACTGTTAGGGTTAGGGTTAGCCTCAGCCCTAGGAGAGTGTTAGGGCTAGGGTTAGCCTCAGCACTAGGAGAGTGTTAGGGTTAGGGATAGGGTTAGCATCAGGCCTAGGATACTGTTAGGGTTAGGGTTAGGGTTAGCATCAGCCCTAGGATAGTGTTAGGGTTAGGGTTAGCATCAGGCCTAGGATAGTGTTAGGGTTAAGGTTAGCATCAGCCCTAGGAGAGTGTTAGGGTTAGGGTTAGGGTTAGCATCAGCCCTAGGATAGTGTTAGGGTTAGGGTTAACATCAGCCCTAGGATAGTGTTAGGGTTAGGGTTAGGGTTAGCATCAGCCCTAGGATAGTGTTAGGTTTAGGGTTAGCATCAGCCCTAGGATAGTGTTAGGGTTAGGGTTAGGGTTAGCATCAGCCCTAGGATAGTGTAAGTTTTAGGGTTAGGGTTAGCATCAGGCCTAGGATAGTGTTAGTGTTAGGGTTAGCATCAGCCCTAGTATAGTGTTAGGGTTAGGGTTAGGGTTAGCATCAGCCCTAGGATAGTCTTAGGGTTAGGGTTAGGGTTAGCATCAGCCCTAGGATAGTATTAGGGTTAGGGTTAGCATGAGCCCTAGGATAGTGTTAGGGTTAGGGTTAGGGTTAGCATCAGCCCTAGGATAGTGTTAGGGTTAGGGTTAGCATCAGCCCTAGGATAGTGTTAAGGTTAGGGTTAGGGTTAGCATCAGCCCTAGGATAGTGTTAGGGTTAGGGTTAGCATCAGCCCTAGGATAGTGTTAGGGTTAAGGTTAGGGTTAGCATCAGCCCTAGGATAGTGTTAGGGTGAGGGTTAGCATCAAGGCTAGGATAGTGTTAGGGTTAGGGTTAGGGTTAGCATCAGCCCTAGGATAGTGTTAGGGTTAGGGTTAGCCTCAGCCCTAGGAGAGTGTTAGGGTTAGGGATAGGGTTAGCATCAGGCCTAGGATAGTGTTAGGGATAGGGTTAGGGTTAGCATCAGCCCTAGGATAGTGTTAGGGTTAGGGTTAGCATCAGGCCTAGGATAGTGTTAGGGTTAGGGTTAGCATCAGCCCTAGGAGAGTGTTAGGGTTAGGGTTAGGGTTAGCATGAGCCCTAGGATAGTGTTACGGTTAGGGTTAGCATCATCCCTAGGATAGTGTTAGGGTTAGGGTTAACATAAACCCTAGGATAGTGTTAGGGTTAGGGTTAGGGTTATCATCAGGGCTAGGATAGTGTTAGGGTTAGGGTTAGCATCAGCCCTAGGATAGTGTTAGGGTTAGGGTTAGGGTTAGCATCAGCCCTAGGATAGTGTTAGGGTTAGGGTTAGGGTTAGCATCAGCCGTAGGATAGTGTTAGGGTTAGGGTTAGCCTCAGCCCTAGGATAGTGTTAGAGTTAGGGTTAGGGTTAGCATCAGCCCTAGGATAGTGTTAGGGTTAGGGTTAGGGTTAGCATCAGCCCTAGGATAGTGTTAGGGTTAGGGTTAGAATCAGCCCTAGGATAGTGTTAGGGTTAGGGTTAGGGTTAGGGTTAGCGTTAGCATCAGCTCTAGGATAGTGTTAGGGTTAGGGTAAGGGTTAGCATCAGCCCTAGGATAGTGTTAGCGTTAGGGTTAGGGTTAGCATCAGCCCTACGATAGTGTTAGGGTTAGGGTTAGCATCAGCCCTAGGACAGTGTTAGGGTTAGGGTTAGGGTTAGCATCAGCTCTAGGATAATGTTAGGGTTAGGGTTAGGGTTAGCATCAGCCCTAGGATAGTGTTAGGGTTAGGGTTAACATCAGCCCTAGGATAGTGTTAGGGTTAGGGTTAGGGTTAGCATCAGCCCTAGGATAGTGTTAGGGTTAGGGTTAGCATCAACCCTAGGATAGTGTTAGGGTTAGGGTTAGGGTTAGCATCAGCCCTAGGATACTGTTAGGGTTAGGGTTAGCATCAGCCCTAGGAGAGTGTTAGGGCTAGGGTTAGCCTCAGCCCTAGGAGAGTGTTAGGGTTAGGGATAGGGTTAGCATCAGGCCTAGGATAGTGTTATGGTTAGGGTTAGGGTTAGCATCAGCCCTAGGATAGTGTTAGGGTTAGGGTTAGCATCAGGCCTAGGAGAGTGTTAGGGTTAAGGTTAGCATCAGCCCTAGGAGAGTGTTAGGGTTAGGGTTAGGGTTAGCATCAGCCATAGGATAGTGTTAGGGTTAGGGTTAACATCAGCCCTAGGATAGTGTTAGGGTTAGGGTTAGGGATAGCATCAGCCCTAGGATAGTGTTAGGTTTAGGGTTAGCATCAGACCTAGTATAGTGTTAGGGTTAGGGTTAGGGTTAGCATCAGCCCTAGGATAGTGTAAGTGTTAGGGTTAGGGTTAGCATCAGGCCTAGGATACTGTTAGGGTTAGGGTTAGGGTTGGATCAGCCCTAGGATAGTGTTATGGTTAGGGTTAGGGTTAGCATCAGCCCTAGGATAGTCTTAGGGTTAGGGTAAGGGTTAGCATCAGCCCTAGGATAGTATTAGGGTTAGGGTTAGCATGAGCCCTAGGATAGTGTTAGCGTTAGGGTTAGGGTTAGCATCAGCCCTAGGATAGTGTTAGGGTTAGGGTTAGCATCAGCCCTAGGATAGTGTTAGGGTTAGTGTTAGGGTTAGCATCAGCCCTAGGATAGTGTTAGGGTTAGGGTTAGCATCAACCCTAGGATAGTGTTAGGGTTAGGGTTAGGGTTAGCATCAGCCCTAGGATAGTGTTAGGGTTAGGGTTAGCCTCAGCCCTAGGAGAGTGTTAGGGTTAGGGATAGGGTTAGCATCAGGCCTAGTATAGTGTTAGGGTTAGGGTTAGGGTTAGCATCAGCCTTAGGATAGTGTTAGGGTTAGGGTTAGCATCAGGCCTAGGATAGTGTTAGGGTTAGGGTTAGCATCAGCCCTAGGAGAGTGTCAGGGTTAGGGTTAGGGTTAGCATCAGGCCTAGGATAGTGTTAGGGTTAGGGTTAACATCAGCCCTAGGATAGTGTTAGGGTTAGGGTTAGGGTTAGCATCAGCCCTAGGATAGTGTTAGGTTTAGGGTTAGCATCAGACCTAGGATAGTGTTAGGGTTAGGGTTAGGGTTAGCATCAGCCCTAGGATAGTGTTAGGGTTAGGGTTAGGGTTAGCATCAGGCCTAGGATAGTGTTAGGGTTAGGGTTAGCATCAGTCCTAGGATAGTGTTAGGGTTAGGGTTAGAGTTAGCATCAACCCTAGGATAGTGTTAGGGTTAGGGTTAGGGTTAGCATCAGCCCTAGGATTGTATTAGGGTTAGGGTTAGCATCAGCCCTAGGATAGTGTTAGGGTTAGGGTTAGGGTTAGCACCAGGCCCAGGATAGTGTTAGTGTTAGGGTTAGCATCAGCCCTAGGATAGTGTTAGGGTTAGGGTTAGGGTTAGCATCAGCCCTAGGATAGTGTTAGGGTTAGGGTTAGCATCAGCCCTAGGATAGTGTTAGGGTTAGGGTTAGCATCAACCCTAGGATAGTGTTAGTGTTAGGGTTAGGGTTAGCATCAGCCCTAGGATAGTGTTAGGGTTAGGGTTAGCCTCAGCCCTAGGAGAGTGTTAGGGTTAGGGATAGGTTTAGCATCAGGCCTAGGATAGTGTTAGTGTTAGGGTTAGGGTTAGCATCAGCCCTAGGATAGTGTTAGGTTTAGGGTTAGCATCAGGCCTAGGATAGTGTTAGGGTTAGGGTTAGCATCAGCCCTAGGAGAGTGTTAGGTTTAGGGTTAGTGTTAGCATCAGCCCTAGGATAGTGTTACGGTTAGGGTTAACATCAGCCCTAGGATAGTGTTAGGGTTAGGGTTAGGGTTAGCATCAGCCCTAGGATAGTGTTAGGTTTATGGTTAGCATCAGACCTAGGATAGTGTTAGGGTTAGGGTTAGGGTTAGCATCAGCCCTAGGATAGTGTAAGTGTTAGGGTTAGGGTTAGCATCAGGCCTAGGATAGTGTTAGGGTTAGGGTTAGCATCAGCCCTAGGATAATGTTAGGGTTAGGGATAGGGTTAGCATCAGCCCTAGGATAATGTTAGGGTTAGGGTTAGGGTTAGCATCAGCCCTAGGATAGTATTAGGGTTAGGGTTAGCATCAGCCCTAGGATAGTGTTAGGGTTAGGGTTAGGGTTAGCACCAGGCCTAGGATAGTGTTAGTGTTAGGGTTAGCTTCAGCCTTAGGATAGTGTTAGTGTTAGGGTGAGGGTTAGCATCAGCCGTAGGATAGTGTTTGGGTTAGGGTTAGCCTCAGCCCTAAGATAGTGTTAGGGTTAGGGTTAGCATCAGCCCTAGGACAGTGTTAGGGTTAGGGTTAGGTTTAGCATCAGCCCTAGGATAGTGTTAGGTTTAGGGTTAACATAAACCCTAGGATAGTGTTAGGGTTAGGGTTAGGGTTATCATCAGGCCTAGGATAGTGTTAGGGTTAGGGTTAGGGTTAGCATCAGTTAAAGGATAGTGTTAGGGTTAGCGTTAGCATCAGCCCTAGGATAGTGTTAGGGTTTGGGTTAGGGTTATCATCAGGGCTAGGATAGTGTTAGGGTTAGGGTTAGCATCAGCCCTAGGATAGTGTTAGGGTTAGGGTTAGGGTTAGCATCGGCCCTAGGATAGTGTTAGGGTTAGGGTTAGGGTTAGCATCAGGTCTAGGATAGTGTTAGGGTTAGGGTTAGCATCAGCCCTAGTATAGTGTTAGGGTTAGGGTTAGGGTTAGCATCAGCCCTAGGATAGTCTTAGGGTTAGGGTTAGGGTTAGCATCAGCCCTAGGATAGTATTAGGGTTAGGGTTAGCTTGAGCCCTAGGATAGTGTTAGGGTTAGGGTTAGGGTTAGCATCTGCCCTAGGATAGTGTTAGGGTTAGGGTTAGCATCAGCCCTAGGATAGTGTTAGGGTTAGGGTTAGGGTTAGCATCAGCCCTAGGATAGTGTTATGGTTAGGGTTAGCATCAGCCCTAGGATAGTGTTATGGTTAGGGTTAGGGTTAGCATCAGCCCTAGGATAGTGTTAGGGTTAGGGTTAGCATCAACCCTAGGATAGTGTTAGGGTTAGGGTTAGGGTTAGCATCAGCCCTAGGATAGTGTTAGGGTTAGGGTTAGCCTCAGCCCTAGGAGAGTGTTAGGGTTAGGGATAGGGTTAGCATCAGGCCTAGGATAGTGTTAGGGTTAGGGTTAGGGTTAGCATCAGCCCTAGGATAGTGTTAGGGTTAGGGTTAGCATCAGGCCTAGGATAGTGTTAGGGTTAGGGTTAGCATCAGCCCTAGGAGAGTGTTAGGGTTAGGGTTAGGGTTAGCATCAGGCCTAGGATAGTGTTAAGGTTAGGGTTAACATCAGCCCTAGGATAGTGTTAGGGTTAGGGTTAGGGTTAGCATCAGCCCTAGGATAGTGTTAGGTTTAGGGTTAGCATCAGACCTAGGATAGTGTTAGGGTTAGGGTTAGGGTTAGCATCAGCCCTAGGATAGTGTTAGGTTTAGGGTTAGCATCAGACCTAGGATAGTGTTAGGGTTAGGGTTAGGGTTAGCATCAGCCCTAGGATTGTATTAGGGTTAGGGTTAGCATCAGCCCTAGGATAGTGTTAGGGTTAGGGTTAGGGTTAGCACCAGGCCCAGGATAGTGTTAATGTTAGGGTTAGCATCAGCCTTAGGATAGTGTTAGGGTTAGGGTTAGGGTTAGCATCAGCCGTAGGATAGGGTTTGGGTTAGGGTTAGCCTCAGCCCTAAGATAGTGTTAGAGTTAGGGTTAGGGTTAGCATCAGCCCTAGGATAGTGTTAGGGTTAGGGTTAGGGTTAGCATCAGCCCTAGGATAGTGTTAGTGTTAGGGTTAGAATCATCCCTAGGATAGTGTTAGGGTTAGGGTTAACATAAACCCTAGGATAGTGTTAGGGTTAGGGTTAGGGTTATCATCAGGCCTAGTATAGTGTTAGGGTTAGGGTTAGGGTTAGCATCAGTTCAAGGATAGTGTTAGGCTTAGCGTTAGGGTTAGCATCAGCCCTAGGATAGTGTTAGGGTTAGGGTTAGGGTTAGCATCAGCCCTAGGATAGTGTTAGGGTTAGGGTTATCATCAGGCCTAGGATAGTATTAGGGTTAGGGTTAGCATCAGCTCTAGGATAGTGTTAGGGTTAGGCTTAGGGATAGCATCAGCCCTAGGATAGTGTTAAGGTTAGGGTTAGGGTTATCATCAGGCCTAGGATAGAGTGAGGGCTAGGGTTAGCATCAGACTTAGGATAGTTTTAGGGTTAGGGTTAGGGTTAGCATCAGCCGTAGGATAGTGTTAGTGTTAGGGATAGCATCAGCCCTAGGATAGTGTTAGGGTTAGGGTTAGGGTTAGCATCAGCCCTAGGATAGTGTTAGGGTTAGGGTTAGCATCAGCCCTAGGATAGTGTTAGGGTTAGGGTTAGCATCAACCCTAGGATAGTGTTAGGGTTAGTGTTAGGATTAGCATCAGCCCTAGGATAGTGTTAGGGTTAGGGTTAGCCTCAGCCCTAGGAGAGTGTTAGGGTTAGGGATAGGTTTAGCATCAGGCCTAGGATAGTGTTAGGGTTAGGGTTAGGGTTAGCTTCAGCCCTAGGATAGTGTTATGGTTAGGGTTAGCATCAGGCCTAGGATAGTGTTAGGGTTAGGGTTAGCATCAGCCCTAGGAGAGTGTTAGGTTAAGGGTTAGTGTTAGCATCAGCCCTAGGATAGTGTTAGGGTTAGGGTTAACATCAGCCCTAGGATAGTGTTAGAGTTAGGGTTAGGGTTAGCATCAGCCCTAGGATAGTGTTAGGGTTAGGGTTAGGGTTAGCATCAGCCATAGGGTAGTGTAAGTGTTAGGGTTAGGGTTAGCATCAGGCCTAGGATAGTGTTAGGGTTAGGGTTAGCATCAGCCCTAGGATAGTGTTAGGGTTAGGGATAGGGTTAGCATCAGCCCTAGGATAATGTTAGGGTTAGGGTTAGGGTTAGCATCAGCCCTAGGATAGTATAAGGGTTAGGGTTAGCATCAGCCCTAGGATAGTGTTAGGGTTAGGGTTAGGGTTAGCACCAGGCCTAGGATAGTGTTAGTGTTAGGGTTAGCTTCAGCCTTAGGATAGTGTTAGGGTTAGGGTTAGGGTTAGCATCAGCCGTAGGATAGTGTTTGGGTTAGGGTTAGCCTCAGCCCTAAGATAGTGTTAGAGTTAGGGTTAGGGTTAGCATCAGCCCTAGGATGGTGTTAGGGTTAGTGTTAGGGTTAGCATCAGCCCTAGGATAGTGTTAGGGTTAGGGTTAGCATCAACCCTAGGATAGTGTTAGGGTTAGGGTTAGGGTTAGCATCAGCCCTAGGATAGTGTTAGGGTTAGGGTTAGCCTCAGCCCTAGGAGAGTGTTAGGGTTAGGGATAGGGTTAGCATCAGGCCTAGGATAGTGTTAGTGTTAGGGTTAGGGTTAGCATCAGCCCTAGGATAGTGTTAGGGTTAGGGTTAGCATCAGGCCTAGGATAGTGTTAGGGTTAGGGTTAGCATCAGCCCTAGGAGAGTCTTAGGGTTAGGGTTAGGGTTAGCATCAGCCCTAGGATAGTGTTAGGGTTAGGGTTAGTGTTAGCATCAGCCCTAGGATAGTGTTAGGTTTAGGGTTAGCATCAGACCTAGGATAGTGTTAGGGTTAGGGTTAGGGTTAGCATCAGCCCTAGGATAGTGTAAGTGTTAGGCTTAGGGTTAGCATCAGGCCTAGGATAGTGTTAGGGTTAGGGTTAGCATCAGCCCTAGGATAGTGTTAGGGTTAGGGTTAGAGTTAGCATCAACCCTAGGATAGTGTTAGGGTTAGGGTTAGGGTTAGCATCAGCCCTGGGATTGTATTAGGGTTAGGGTTAGCATCAGCCCTAGGATAGTGTTAGGGTTAGGGTTAGGGTTAGCACCAGGCCCAGGATAGTGTTAGTGTTAGGGTTAGCATCAGCCTTAGGATAGTGTTAGGGTTATGGTTAGGGTTAGCATCAGCCGTAGGATAGTGTTTGGGTTAGGGTTAGCCTCAGCCCTAGGATAGTGTTAGGGTTAGGGATAGGGTTAGCATCAGCCCTAGGATAATGTTAGGGTTAGGGTTAGGGTTAGCATCAGCCCTAGGATAGTATTAGGGTTAGGGATAGGGTTAGCATCAGCCGTAGGATAGTGTTTGGGTTAGGGTTAGCCTCAGCCCTAGGATAGTGTTAGGGTTAGGGATAGGGTTAGCATCAGCCCTAGGATAATGTTAGGGTTAGGGTTATGGTTAGCATCAGCCCTAGGATAGTGTTAGGGTTAGAGATAGGGTTAGCATCAGCCCTAGGATAATGTTAGGGTTAGGGTTAGGGTTAGCATCAGCCCTAGGATAGTATTAGGGTTAGGGTTAGCATCAGCCCTAGGATAGTGTTAGGGTTAGGGTTAGGGTTAGCACCAGGCCTAGGATAGTGTTAGTGTTAGGGTTAGCATCAGCCCTAGGATAATGTTAGGGTTAGGGTTAGGGTTAGCATCAGCCCTAGGATAGTATTAGGGTTAGGGTTAGCATCAGCCCTAGGATAGTGTTAGGGTTAGGGTTAGGGTTAGCACCAGGCCTAGGATAGTGTTAGTGTTAGGGTTAGCTTCAGCCTTAGGATAGTGTTAGGGTTAGGGTTAGGGTTAGCATCAGCCGTAGGATAGTGTTTTGGTTAGGGTTAGCCTCAGCCTAAGATAGTGTTAGAGTTAGGGTTAGGGTTAGCATCAGCCCTAGGATGGTGTTAGGGTTAGTGTTAGGGTTAGCATCAGCCCTAGGATAGTGTTAGGGTTAGGGTTAGCATCAACCCTAGGATAGTGTTAGGGTTAGGGTTAGGGTTAGCATCAGCCCTAGGATAGTGTTAGGGTTAGGGTTAGCCTCAGCCCTAGGAGAGTGTTAGGGTTAGGGATAGGGTTAGCATCAGGCCTAGGATAGTGTTAGTGTTAGGGTTAGGGTTAGCATCAGCCCTAGGATAGTGTTAGGGTTAGGGTTAGCATCAGGCCTAGGATAGTGTTAGGGTTAGGGTTAGCATCAGCCCTAGGAGAGTCTTAGGGTTAGGGTTAGGGTTAGCATCAGCCCTAGGATAGTGTTAGGGTTAGGGTTAACATCAGCCCTAGGATAGTGTTAGGGTTAGGGTTAGGGTTAGCATCAGCCCTAGGATAGTGTTAGGTTTAGGGTTAGCATCAGACCTAGGATAGTGTTAGGGTTAGGGTTAGAGTTAGCATCAGCCCTAGGATAGTGTAAGTGTTAGGGTTAGGGTTAGCATCAGGCCTAGGATAGTGTTAGGGTTAGGGTTAGCATCAGCCCTAGGATAGTGTTAGGGTTAGGGTTAGAGTTAGCATCAACCCTAGGATAGTGTTAGGGTTAGGGTTAGGGTTAGCATCAGCCCTGGGATTGTATTAGGGTTAGGGTTAGCATCAGCCCTAGGATAGTGTTAGGGTTAGGGTTAGGGTTAGCACCAGGCCCAGGATAGTGTTAGTGTTAGGGTTAGCATCAGCCTTAGGATAGTGTTAGGGTTATGGTTAGGGTTAGCATCAGCCGTAGGATAGTGTTTGGGTTAGGGTTAGCCTCAGCCCTAGGATAGTGTTAGGGTTAGGGATAGGGTTAGCATCAGCCCTAGGATAATGTTAGGGTTAGGGTTAGGGTTAGCATCAGCCCTAGGATAGTATTAGGGTTAGGGATAGGGTTAGCATCAGCCGTAGGATAGTGTTTGGGTTAGGGTTAGCCTCAGCCCTAGGATAGTGTTAGGGTTAGGGATAGGGTTAGCATCAGCCCTAGGATAATGTTAGGGTTAGGGTTATGGTTAGCATCAGCCCTAGGATAGTGTTAGGGTTAGAGATAGGGTTAGCATCAGCCCTAGGATAATGTTAGGGTTAGGGTTAGGGTTAGCATCAGCCCTAGGATAGTATTAGGGTTAGGGTTAGCATCAGCCCTAGGATAGTGTTAGGGTTAGGGTTAGGGTTAGCACCAGGCCTAGGATAGTGTTAGTGTTAGGGTTAGCATCAGCCCTAGGATAATGTTAGGGTTAGGGTTAGGGTTAGCATCAGCCCTAGGATAGTATTAGGGTTAGGGTTAGCATCAGCCCTAGGATAGTGTTAGGGTTAGGGTTAGGGTTAGCACCAGGCCTAGGATAGTGTTAGTGTTAGGGTTAGCTTCAGCCTTAGGATAGTGTTAGGGTTAGGGTTAGGGTTAGCATCAGCCGTAGGATAGTGTTTGGGTTAGGGTTAGCCTCAGCCCTAAGATAGTGTTAGAGTTAGGGTTAGGGTTAGCATCAGCCCTAGGATGGTGTTAGGGTTAGTGTTAGGGTTAGCATCAGCCCTAGGATAGTGTTAGGGTTAGGGTTAGCATCAACCCTAGGATACTGTTAGGGTTAGGGTTAGGGTTAGCATCAGCCCTATGATAGTGTTAGGGTTAGGGTTAGCCTCAGCCCTAGGAGAGTGTTAGGGTTAGGGATAGGGTTAGCATCAGGCCTAGGATAGTGTTAGGGTTAGGGTTAGGGTTAGCATCAGCCCTAGGATAGTGTTAGGGTTAGGGTTAGCATCAGGCCTAGGATAGTGTTAGGGTTAGGGTTAGCATCAGCCCTAGGAGAGTCTTAGGGTTAGGGTTAGGGTTAGCATCAGCCCTAGGATAGTGTTAGGGTTAGGGTTAACATCAGCCCTAGGATAGTGTTAGGGTTAGGGTTAGGGTTAGCATCAGCCCTAGGATAGTGTTAGGTTTAGGGTTAGCATCAGACCTAGGATAGTGTTAGGGTTAGGGTTAGGGTTAGCATCAGCCCTAGGATAGTGTAAGTGTTAGGGTTAGGGTTAGCATCAGGCCTAGGATAGTGTTAGGGTTAGGGTTAGCATCAGCCCTAGGATAGTTTTAGGGTTAGGGTTAGAGTTAGCATCAACCCTAGGATAGTGTTAGGGTTAGGGTTAGGGTTAGCATCAGCCCTGGGATTGTATTAGGGTTACGGTTAGCATCAGCCCTAGGATAGTGTTAGGGTTAGGGTTAGGGTTAGCACCAGGCCCAGGATAGTGTTAGGGGTAGGGTTAGGGTTAGCATCAGCCCTAGGATAGTGTTAGTGTTAGGGTTAGAATCAGCCCTAGGATAGTGTTAGGGTTAGGGTTAACATAAACCCTAGGATAGTGTTAGGGTTAGGGTTAGGGTTATCATCAGGCCTAGGATAGTGTTAGGGTTAGGGTTAGGGTTAGCATCAGTTCAAGGATAGTGTTAGGCTTAGCGTTAGGGTTAGCATCAGCCCTAGGATAGTGTTAGGGTTAGGGTTAGGGTTAGCATCAGCCCTAGGATAGTGTTAGGGTTAGGGTTAGGGTTATCATCAGGCCTAGGATAGTGTTAGGGTTAGGGTTAGCATCAGCTCTAGGATAGTGTTAGCGTTAGGGTTAGGGATAGCATCAGCCCTAGGATAGTGTTAAGGTTAGGGTTAGGGTTATCATCAGGCCTAGGATAGTGTGAGGGCTAGGGTTAGCATCAGACTTAGGATAGTATTAGGGTTAGGGTTAGGGTTAGCATCAGTCGTAGGATAGTGTTAGGGTTAGGGTTAGCATCAGCCCTAGGATAGTGTTAGGGTTAGGGTTAGGGTTAGCATCAGCCCTAGGATAGTGTTAGGGTTAGGGTTAGCATCAGCCCTAGGATAGTGTTAGGGTTAGGGTTAGCATCAACCCTAGGATAGTGTTAGTGTTAGGGTTAGGGTTAGCATCAGCCCTAGGATAGTGTTAGGGTTAGGGTTAGCCTCAGCCCTAGGAGAGTGTTAGGGTTAGGGATAGGTTTAGCATCAGGCCTAGGATAGTGTTAGTGTTAGGGTTAGGGTTAGCATGAGCCCTAGGATAGTGTTAGGTTTAGGGTTAGCATCAGGCCTAGGATAGTGTTAGGGTTAGGGTTAGCATCAGCCCTAGGAGAGTGTTAGGTTTAGGGTTAGTGTTAGCATCAGCCCTAGGATAGTGTTACGGTTAGGGTTAACATCAGCCCTAGGATAGTGTTAGGGTTAGGGTTAGGGTTAGCATCAGCCCTAGGATAGTGTTAGGTTTATGGTTAGCATCAGACCTAGGATAGTGTTAGGGTTAGGGTTAGGGTTAGCATCAGCCCTAGGATAGTGTAAGTGTTAGGGTTAGGGTTAGCATCAGGCCTAGGATAGTGTTAGGGTTAGGGTTAGCATCAGCCCTAGGATAGTGTTAGGGTTAGGGATAGGGTTAACATCAGCCCTAGGATAATGTTAGGGTTAGGGTTAGGGTTAGCATCAGCCCTAGGATAGTATTAGGGTTAGGGTTAGCATCAGCCCTAGGATAGTGTTAGGGTTAGGGTTAGGGTTAGCACCAGGCCTAGGATAGTGTTAGTGTTAGGGTTAGCTTCAGCCTTAGGATAGTGTTAGGGTTAGGGTTAGGGTTAGCATCAGCCGTAGGATAGTGTTTGGGTTAGGGTTAGCCTCAGCCCTAAGATAGTGTTAGGGTTAGGGTTAGGGTTAGCATCAGCCCTAGGACAGTGTTAGGGTTAGGGTTAGGGTTAGCATCAGCCCTAGGATAGTGTTAGGTTTAGGGTTAACATAAACCCTAGGATAGTGTTAGAGTTAGGGTTAGGGTTATCATCAGGCCTAGGATAGTGTTAGGGTTAGGGTTAGGGTTAGCATCAGTTCAAGGATAGTGTTAGGGTTAGCGTTAGGGTTAGCATCAGCCCTAGGATAGTGTTAGGGTTAGGGTTAGGGTTAGCATCAGCCCTAGGATCGTGTTAAGTTTAGGGTTAGCATCAGCCCTAGGATAGTGTTAGGGTTAGGGTTAGGGTTATCATCAGGCCTAGGATAGTGTTAGGGTTAGGGTTAGCATCAGCTCTAGGATAGTGTTAGGGTTAGGGTTAGGGTTAGCATCAGCCCTGGGATAGTGTTAAGGTTAGCGTTAGGGTTATCATCAGGCCTAGGATAGTGTGAGGGCTAGGGTTAGCATCAGACTTAGGATAGTGTTAGGGTTAGGGTTAGGGTTAGCATTAGCCCTAGGATAGTGTTAGGGTTAGGTTTCGCATCAGCCCTAGGATAGTGTTAGGGTTAGGGTTAACATAAACCCTAGGATAGTGTTAGGGTTAGGGTTAGGGTTATCATCAGGCCTAGGATAGTGTTAGGGTTAGGATTAGGGTTAGCATCAGTTAAAGGATAGTGTTAGGGTTAGCGTTAGGGTTAGCATCAGCCCTAGGATAGTGTTAGGGTTAGGGTTAGGGTTAGCATCAGCCCTAGGATAGTGTTAGTGTTAGGGTTAGCATCAGCCCTAGGATAGTGTTAGGGTTAGGGTTAGGGTTATCATCAGGGCTAGGATAGTGTTAGGGTTAGGGTTAGCATCAGCCCTAGGATAGTGTTAGGGCTAGGGTTAGGGTTAGCATCGGCCCTAGGATAGTGTTAGGGCTAGGGTTAGGGTTAGCATCAGGTCTAGGATAGTGTTAGGGTTAGGGTTAGCATCAGCCCTAGTATAGTGTTAGGGTTAGGGTTAGGGTTAGCATCAGCCCTAGGATAGTCTTAGGGTTAGGGTTAGGGTTAGCATCAGCCCTAGGATAGTATTAGGGTTAGGGTTAGCTTGAGCCCTAGGATAGTGTTAGGGTTAGGGTTAGGGTTAGCATCAGCCCTAGGATAGTGTTAGGGTTAGGGTTAGCATCAGCCCTAGGATAGTGTTAGGGTTAGGGTTAGGGTTAGCATCAGCCCTAGGATAGTGTTATGGTTAGGGTTAGCATCAGCCCTAGGATAGTGATATGGTTAGGGTTAGGGTTAGCATCAGCCCTAGGATAGTGTTAGGGTTAGGGTTAGCATCAACCTTAGGATAGTGTTAGGGTTAGGGTTAGGGTTAGCATCAGCCCTAGGATAGTGTTAGGGTTAGGGTTAGCCTCAGCCCTAGGAGAGTGTTAGGGTTAGGGATAGGGTTAGCATCAGGCCTAGGATAGTGTTAGGGTTAGGGTTAGGGTTAGCATCAGCCCTAGGATAGTGTTAGGGTTAGGGTTAGCATCAGGCCTAGGATAGTGTTAGGGTTAGGGTTAGCATCAGCCCTAGGAGAGTGTTATGGTTAGGGTTAATGTTAGCTTCAGGCCTAGGATAGTGTTAGGGTTAGGGTTAACATCAGCCCTAGGATAGTGTTAGGGTTAGGGTTAGGGTTAGCATCAGCCCTAGGATAGTGTTAGATTTAGGGTTAGCATCAGCCCTAGGATAGTGTTAGGGTTAGGGTTACGGTTAGCATCAGCCCTAGGATAGTGTTAGGTTTAGGGTTAGCATCAGACCTAGGATAGTGTTAGGGTTAGGGTTAGGGTTAGCATCAGCCCTAGGATTGTATTAGGGTTAGGGTTAGCATCAGCCCTAGGATAGTGTTAGGGTTAGGGTTAGGGTTAGCACCAGGCCCAGGATAGTGTTAGTGTTAGGGTTAGCATCAGCCTTAGGATAGTGTTAGGGTTAGGGTTAGGGTTAGCATCAGCCGTAGGATAGTGTTTGGGTTAGGGTTAGCCTCAGCCCTAAGATAGTGTTAGAGTTAGGGTTAGGGTTAGCATCAGCCCTAGGATAGTGTTAGGGTTAGGGTTAGGGTTAGCATCAGCCCTAGGATAGTGTTAGTGTTAGGGTTAGAATCAGCCCTAGGATAGTGTTAGGGTTAGGGTTAACATAAACCCTAGGATAGTGTTAGGGTTAGGGTTAGGGTTAT
This sequence comes from Lemur catta, assembly GCF_020740605.2. Classification (NCBI taxonomy): domain Eukaryota; kingdom Metazoa; phylum Chordata; class Mammalia; order Primates; family Lemuridae; genus Lemur; species Lemur catta. The sequence continues at coordinate 117,989 of NW_025423852.1, read as the reverse complement.
CATCAGGCCTAGGATAGTGTTAGGGTTAGGGTTAGGGTTAGCATCAGTTCAAGGATACTGTTAGGCTTAGCGTGAGGGTTAGCATCAGCCCTAGGATAGTGTTAGGGTTAGGGATAGGGTTAGCATCAGCCCTAGGATAGTGTTAGGGTTAGGATTAGGGTTATCATCAGGCCTAGGATAGTATTAGGGTTAGGGTTAGCATCAGCTCTAGGATAGTGTTAGGGTTAGGGTTAGGGATAGCATCAGCCCTAGGATAGTGTTAAGGTTAGGGTTAGGGTTATCATCAGGCCTAGGATAGTGTGAGGGCTAGGGTTAGCATCAGACTTAGGATAGTTTTAGGGTTAGGGTTAGGGTTAGCATCAGCCGTAGGATAGTGTTAGTGTTAGGGATAGCATCAGCCCTAGGATAGTGTTAGGGTTAGGGTTAGGGTTAGCATCAGCCCTAGGATAGTGTTAGGGTTAGGGTTAGCATCAGCCCTAGGATAGTGTTAGGGTTAGGGTTAGCATCAACCCTAGGATAGTGTTAGGGTTAGTGTTAGGGTTAGCATCAGCCCTAGGATAGTGTTAGGGTTAGGGTTAGCCTCAGCCCTAGGAGAGTGTTAGGGTTAGGGATAGGTTTAGCATCAGGCCTAGGATAGTGTTAGGGTTAGGGTTAGCATCAGCCCTAGGAGAGTGTTAGGTTAAGGGTTAGTGTTAGCATCAGCCCTAGGATAGTGTTAGGGTTAGGGTTAACATCAGCCCTAGGATAGTGTTAGAGTTAGGGTTAGGGTTAGCATCAGCCCTAGGATAGTGTTAGGGTTAGGGTTAGGGTTAGCATCAGCCATAGGATAGTGTCAGTGTTAGGGTTAGGGTTAGCATCAGGCCTAGGATAGTGTTAGGGTTAGGGTTAGCATCAGCCCTATGATAGTGTTAGGGTTAGGGATAGGGTTAGCATCAGCCCTAGGATAATGTTAGGGTTAGGGTTAGGGTTAGCATCAGCCCTAGGATAGTATTAGGGTTAGGGTTAGCATCAGCCCTAGGATAGTGTTAGGGTTAGGGTTAGGGTTAGCACCAGGCCTAGGATAGTGTTAGCGTTAGGGTTAGCTTCAGCCTTAGGATAGTGTTAGGGTTAGGGTTAGGGTTAGCATCAGCCGTAGGATAGTGTTTGGGTTAGGGTTAGCCTCAGCCCTAAGATAGGGTTAGAGTTAGGGTTAGGGTTAGCATCAGCCCTAGGATGGTGTTAGGGTTAGTGTTAGGGTTAGCTTCTGCCCTAGGATAGTGTTAGTGTTAGGGTTAGCATCAGCCCTAGGATAGTGTTAGGGTTAGGGTTAGGGTTAGCATCCGCCCTAGGACAGTGTTAGGGTTAGGGTTAGGGTTAGCATCAGCCCTAGGATAGTGTTAGGTTTAGGGTTAACATAAACCCTAGGATAGTGTTAGAGTTAGGGTTAGGGTTATCATCAGGCCTAAGATAGTGTTAGGGTTAGGGTTAGGGTTAGCATCTGCCCTAGGATAGTGTTAGGGTTAGGGTTAGGGTTATCATCAGGCCTAGGATAGTGTTAGGGTTAGGGTTAGCATCAGCTCTAGGATAGTGTTAGGGTTAGGGTTAGGGTTAGCATCTGCCCTAGGATAGTGTTAAGGTTAGGGTTAGGGTTATCATCAGGCCTAGGATAATGTGAGGGCTAGGGTTAGCATCAGACTTAGGATAGTGTTAGTGTTAGGGTTAGGGTTAGCATCAACCCTAGGATAGTGTTAGGGTTAGGGTTAGCATCAGCCCTAGGATAGTGTTAGGGTTAGGGTTAACATAAACCCTAGGATAGTGGTAGGGTTAGGGTTAGGGTTATCATCAGGCCTAGGATAGTGTTAGGGTTAGGGTTAGGGTTAGCATCAGTTAAAGGATAGTGTTAGGGTTAGCGTTAGGGTCAGCATCAGCCCTAGGATAGTGTTAGGGTTAGGGTTAGGGTTAGCATCAGCCCTAGGATAGTGTTAGGGTTAGGGTTAGCATCAGCCCTAGGATAGTGTTAGGGTTAGGGTTAGGGTTATCATCAGGGCTAGGATAGTGTTAGGGTTAGGGTTAGCATCAGCCCTAGGATAGTGTTAGGGTTAGGGTTAGGGTTAGCATCAGCCGTAGGATAGTGTTAGGGTTAGGGTTAGCCTCAGCCCTAGGATAGTGTTAGAGTTAGGGTTAGGGTTAGCATCAGCCCTAGGATAGTGTTAGGGTTAGGGTTAGGGTTAGCATCTGCCCTAGGATAGTGTTAGTGTTAGGGTTAGAATCAGCCCTAGGATAGTGTTAGGGTTAGGGTTAGGGTTAGCATCAGCCCTACGATAGTGTTAGGGTTAGGGTTAGCATCAGCCCTAGGATAGTGTTAGGGTTAGGGTTAGGGTTAGCATCAGCCCTAGGATAGTGTTAGGGTTAGGGTTAGGGTTAGCATCAGCCCTAGGATAGTGTTAGGGTTAGGGTTAGAGTTAGCATCAGCCCTAGGATAGTGTTAGGGTTAGGGTTAGGGTTAGCATCAGCCCTAGGATTGTATTAGGGTTAGGGTTAGCATCAGCCCTAGGATAGTGTTTGGGTTAGGGTTATGGTTAGCACCAGGCCCAGGATAGTGTTAGTGTTAGGGTTAGCATCAGCCTTAGGATAGTGTTAGGGTTAGGGTTAGGGTTAGCATCAGCCGTAGGATAGTGTTAGGGTTAGGGTTAGCATCAGCCCTAGGATAGTGTTAGGGTTAGGTTTAGCATCAACCCTAGGATAGTGTTAGGGTTAGGGTTAGGGTTAGCATCAGGCCTAGGATAGTGTTAGGATTAGGGTTAGCATCAGCCCTAGGATAGTGTTAGGGTTAGGGAGAGGGTTAGCATCAGCCCTAGGATAATGTTAGGGTTAGGATTAGGGTTAGCATCAGCCCTAGGATAGTATTAGGGTTAGGGTTAGCATCAGCCCTAGGATAGTGTTAGGGTTAGGGTTAGGGTTAGCACCAGGCCTAGGATAGAGTTAGTGTTAGGGTTAGCTTCAGCCTTAGGATAGTGTTAGGGTTAGGGTTAGGGTTAGCATCAGCCGTAGGATAGTGTTTGGGTTAGGGTTAGCCTCAGCCCTAAGATAGTGTTAGAGTTAGGGTTAGGGTTAGCATCAGCCCTAGGATAGTGTTAGGGTTAGTGTTAGGGTTAGCATCAGCCCTAGGATAGTGTTAGTGTTAGGGTTAGCATCAGCCCTAGGATAGTGTTAGGGTTAGGGTTAGGGTTAGCATCCGCCCTAGGACAGTGTTAGGGTTAGGGTTAGGGTTAGCATCAGTTCAAGGATAGTGTTAGGGTTAGCGTTAGGGTTAGCATCAGCCCTAGGATAGTGTTAGGGTTAGGGTTAGCATCAGCCCTAGGATAGTGTTAAGGTTAGGGTTAGCATCAGCCCTAGGATAGTGTTAGGGTTAGGGTTAGGGTTATCATCAGGCCTAGGATAGTGTTAGTGTTAGGGTTAGCATCAGCTCTAGGATAGTGTTAGGGTTAGGGTTAGGGTTAGCATCAGTTAACGGATAGTGTTAGGGTTAGCGTTAGGGTTAGCATCAGCCCTAGGATAGTGTTAGGGTTAGGGTTACGGTTAGCATCAGCCCTAGGATAGTGTTAGGGTTAGCGTTAGCATCAGCCCTAGGATAGTGTTAGGGTTAGGGTTAGGGTTATCATCAGGGCTAGGATAGTGTTAGGGTTAGGGTTAGCATCAGCCCTAGGATAGTGTTAGGGTTAGGGTTAGGGTTAGCATCAGCCCTAGGATAGTGTTAGGGTTAGGGTTAGGGTTAGCATCAGCCCTAGGATAGTGTTAGTGTTAGGGTTATAATCAGCCCTAGGATAGTGTTAGGGTTAGGGTTAGGGTTAGCATCAGCCCTAGGATAGTATTAGGGTTAGGGTTAGGGTTAGGGTTAGCGTTAGCATCAGCTCTAGGATAGTGTTAGGGTTAGGGTAAGGGTTAGCATCAGCCCTAGGATAGTGTTAGGGTTAGGGTTAGGGTTAGCATCAGCCCTACGATAGTGTTAGTGTTAGGGTTAGCATCAGCCCTAGGGTAGTGTTAGGGTTAGGGTTAGGGTTAGCATCAGCCCTAGGATAGTGTTAGGGTTAGGGTTAGGGTTAGCATCAGCCCTAGGATAGTGTTAGGGTTAGGGTTAACATCAGCCCTAGGATAGTGTTAGGGTTAGGGTTAGGGTTAGCATCAGCCCTAGGATAGTGTTAGGGTTAGGGTTAGCCTCAGCCCTAGGAGAGTGTTAGGGTTAGGGATAGGGTTAGCATCAGGCCTAGGATAGTGTTAGGGATAGGGTTAGGGTTAGCATCAGCCCTAGGATAGTGTTAGGGTTAGGGTTAGCATCAGGCCTAGGATAGTGTTAGGGTTAGGGTTAGCATCAGCCCTAGTATAGTGTTAATGTTAGGGTTAGGGTTAGCATCAGCCCTAGGATAGTCTTAGGGTTAGGGTTAGGTTTAGCATCAGCCCTAGGATAGTATTAGGGTTAGGGTTAGCATGAGCCCTAGGATAGTGTTAGGGTTAGGGTTAGGGTTAGCATCAGCCCTAGGATAGTGTTAGGGTTAGGGTTAGCATCAGCCCTAGGATAGTGTTAGGGTTAGGGTTAGGGTTAGCATCAGCCCTAGGATAGTGTTAGGGTTAGGGTTAGCATCAGCCCTAGGATAGTGTTAGGGTTAGGGTTAGGGTTAACATCAGCCCTACGATAGTGTTAGGGTTAGGGTTAGCATCAACCCTAGGGTAGTGTTAGGGTTAGGGTTAGGGTTAGCATCAGCCCTAGGATAGTGTTAGGGTTAGGGTTAGCCTCAGCGCTAGGAGAGTGTTAGGGTTAGGGATAGGGTTAGCATCAGGCCTAGGATAGCGTTAGGGATAGGGTTAGGGTTAGCATCAGCCCTAGGATAGTGTTAGGGTTAGGGTTAGCATCAGCCCTAGGATAGTGTTAGGGTTAGGGTTAGCATCAGTCCTAGGAGAGTGTTAGGGTTAGGGGTAGGGTTAGCATCAGCCCTAGGATAGTGTTACGGTTAGGGTTAGCATCAGCCCTAGGATAGTGTTAGGGTTAGGGTTAACATAAACCCTAGGATAGTGTTAGGGTTAGGGTTAGGGTTATCATCAGGCCTAGGATAGTGTTAGGGTTAGGATTAGGGTTAGCATCAGTTAAAGGATAGTGTTAGGGTTAGCGTTAGGGTTAGCATCAGCCCTAGGATAGTGTTAGGGTTAGGGTTAGGGTTAGCATCAGCCCTAGGATAGTGTTAGGTTTAGGGTTAGCATCAGCCCTAGGATAGTGTTAGGGTTAGGGTTAGGGTTATCATCAGGGCTAGGATAGTGTTAGGGTTAGGGTTAGCATCAGCCCTAGGATAGTGTTAGGGTTAGGGTTAGGGTTAGCATCAGCCCTAGGATAGTGTTAGGGTTAGGGTTAGGGTTAGCATCAGCCCTAGGATAGTGTTAGGGTTAGGGTTAGCATCAGCCCTAGGATAGTGTTAGGGTTAGGGTTAGCATCAACCCTAGGATAGTGTTAGGGTTAGGGTTAGGGTTAGCATCAGGCCTAGGATAGTGTTAGGTTTAGGGTTAGCATCAGCCCTAGGATAGTGTTAGGTTTAGGGATAGGGTTAGCATCAGCCCTAGGATAATGTTAGGGTTAGGGTTAGGGTTAGCATCAGCCCTAGGATAGTATTAGGGTTAGGGTTAGCATCAGCCCTAGGATAGTGTTAGGGTTAGGGTTAGGGTTAGCACCAGGCCTAGGATAGTGTTAGTGTTAGGGTTAGCTTCAGCCTTAGGATAGTGTTAGGGTTAGGGTTAGGGTTAGCATCAGCCGTAGGATAGTGTTTGGGTTAGGGTTAGCCTCAGCCCTAAGATAGTGTTAGAGTTAGGGTTAGGGTTAGCATCAGCCCTAGGATAATGTTAGGGTTAGTGTTAGGGTTAGCATCAGCCCTAGGATAGTGTTAGTGTTAGGGTTAGCATCAGACCTAGGATAGTGTTAGGGTTAGGGTTAGGGTTAGCATCCGCCCTAGGACAGTGTTAGGGTTAGGGTTAGGGTTAGCATCAGCCCTAGGATAGTGTTAGGGTTAGGGTTAGGGTTAGCATCAGCCCTAGGATAGTGTTAGTGTTAGGGTTAGAATCAGCCCTAGGATAGTGTTAGGGTTAAGGTTAGGGTTAGCATCAGCCCTAGGATAGTATTAGGGTTAGGGTTAGGGTTAGGGTTAGCGTTAGCATCAGCTCTAGGATAGTGTTAGGGTTAGGGTAAGGGTTAGCATCAGCCCTAGGATAGTGTTAGGGTTAGGGTTAGGGTTAGCATCAGCCCTACGATAGTGTTAGGGTTAGGGTTAGCATCAGCCCTAGGATAGTGTTAGGGTTAGGGTTAGGGTTAGCATCAGCCCTAGGATAGTGTTAGGGTTAGGGTTAGGGTTAGCATCAGCCCTAGGATAGTGTTAGGGTTAGGGTTAACATCAGCCCTAGGATAGTGTTAGGGTTAGGGTTAGGGTTAGCATCAGCCCTAGGATAGTGTTAGGGTTAGGGTTAGCCTCAGCCCTAGGAGAGTGTTAGGGTTAGGGATAGGGTTAGCATCAGGCCTAGGATAGTGTTAGGGATAGGGTTAGGGTTAGCATCAGCCCTAGGATAGTGTTAGGGTTAGGGTTAGCATCAGGCCTAGGATAGTGTTAGGGTTAGGGTTAGCATCAGCCCTAGTATAGTGTTAATGTTAGGGTTAGGGTTAGCATCAGCCCTAGGATAGTCTTAGGGTTAGGGTTAGGTTTAGCATCAGCCCTAGGATAGTATTAGGGTTAGGGTTAGCATGAGCCCTAGGATAGTGTTAGGGTTAGGGTTAGGGTTAGCATCAGCCCTAGGATAGTGTTAGGGTTAGGGTTAGCATCAGCCCTAGGATAGTGTTAGGGTTAGGGTTAGGGTTAGCATCAGCCCTAGGATAGTGTTAGGGTTAGGGTTAGCATCAGCCCTAGGATAGTGTTAGGGTTAGGGTTAGGGTTAGCATCAGCCCTAGGATAGTGTTAGGGTTAGGGTTAGCATCAACCCTAGGATAGTGTTAGGGTTAGGGTTAGGGTTAGCATCAGCCCTAGGATAGTGTTAGGGTTAGGGTTAGCCTCAGCGCTAGGAGAGTGTTAGGTTTAGGGATAGGGTTAGCATCAGGCCTAGGATAGCGTTAGGGATAGGGTTAGGGTTAGCATCAGCCCTAGGATAGTGTTAGGGTTAGAGTTAGCATCAGCCCTAGGATAGTGTTAGGGTTAGGGTTAGCATCAGTCCTAGGAGAGTGTTAGGGTTAGGGGTAGGGTTAGCATCAGCCCTAGGATAGTGTTACGGTTAGGGTTAGCATCAGCCCTAGGATAGTGTTAGGGTTAGGGTTAACATAAACCCTAGGATAGTGTTAGGGTTAGGGTTAGGGTTATCATCAGGCCTAGGATAGTGTTAGGGTTAGGATTAGGGTTAGCATCAGTTAAAGGATAGTGTTAGGGTTAGCGTTAGGGTTAGCATCAGCCCTAGGATAGTGTTAGGGTTAGGGTTAGGGTTAGCATCAGCCCTAGGATAGTGTTAGGTTTAGGGTTAGCATCAGCCATAGGATAGTGTTAGGGTTAGGGTTACGGTTATCATCAGGGCTAGGATAGTGTTAGGGTTAGGGTTAGCATCAGCCCTAGGATAGTGTTAGGGTTAGGGTTAGGGTTAGCATCAGCCCTAGGATAGTGTTAGGGTTAGGGTTAGGGTTAGCATCAGCCCTAGGATAGTGTTAGGGTTAGGGTTAGCATCAGCCCTAGGATAGTGTTAGGGTTAGGGTTAGCATCAACCCTAGGATAGTGTTAGGGTTAGGGTTAGGGTTAGCATCAGGCCTAGGATAGTGTTAGGGTTAGGGTTAGCATCAGCCCTAGGATAGTTTTAGGGTTAGGGATAGGGTTAGCATCAGCCCTAGGATAATGTTAGGGTTAGGGTTAGGGTTAGCATCAGCCCTAGGATAGTATTAGGGTTAGGGTTAGCATCAGCCCTAGGATAGTGTTAGGGTTAGGGTTAGGGTTAGCACCAGGCCTAGGATAGTGTTAGTGTTAGGGTTAGCTTCAGCCTTAGGATAGTGTTAGGGTTAGGGTTAGGGTTAGCATCAGCCGTAGGATAGTGTTTGGGTTAGGGTTAGCCTCAGCCCTAAGATAGTGTTAGAGTTAGGGTTAGGGTTAGCATCAGCCCTAGGATAATGTTAGGGTTAGTGTTAGGGTTAGCATCAGCCCTAGGATAGTGTTAGTGTTAGGGTTAGCATCAGGCCTAGGATAGTGTTAGGGTTAGGGTTAGCATCAGCCCTAGTATAGTGTTAGGGTTAGGGTTAGGGTTAGCATCAGCCCTAGGATAGTGTAAGTGTTAGGGTTAGGGTTAGCATCAGGCCTAGGATAGTGTTAGGGTTAGGGTTAGCATCAGCCCTAGGATAGTGTTAGGGTTAGGGATAGGGTTAGCATCAGCCCTAGGATAATGTTAGGGTTAGGGTTAGGGTTAGCATCAGCCCTAGGATAGTATTAGGGTTAGGGTTAGCATCAGCCCTAGGATAGTGTTAGGGTTAGGGTTAGGGTTAGCACCAGGCCTAGGATAGTGTTAGTGTTAGGGTTAGCTTCAGCCTTAGGATAGTGTTAGGGTTAGGGTTAGGGTTAGCATCAGCCGTAGGATAGTGTTTGGGTTAGGGTTAGCCTCAGCCCTAAGATAGTGTTAGGGTTAGGGTTAGGGTTAGCATCAGCCCTAGGACAGTGTTAGGGTTAGGGTTAGGGTTAGCATAAGCCCTAGGATAGTGTTAGGTTTAGGGTTAACATAAACCCTAGGATAGTGTTAGAGTTAGGTTTAGGGTTATCATCAGGCCTAGGATAGTGTTAGGGTTAGGGTTAGGGTTAGCATCAGTTCAAGGATAGTGTTAGGGTTAGCGTTAGGGTTAGCATCAGCCCTAGGATAGTGTTAGGGTTAGGGTTAGGGTTAGCATCAGCCCTAGGATCGTGTTAAGGTTAGGGTTAGCATCAGCCCTAGGATAGTGTTAGGGTTAGGGTTAGGGTTATCTTCAGGCCTAGGATAGTGTTAGGGTTAGGGTTAGCATCAGCTCTAGGATAGTGTTAGGGTTAGGGTTAGGGTTAGCATCAGCCCTGGGATAGTGTTAAGGTTAGCGTTAGGGTTATCATCAGGCCTAGGATAGTGTGAGGGCTAGGGTTAGCATCAGACTTAGGATAGTGTTAGGGTTAGGGTTAGGGTTAGCATTAGCCCTAGGATAGTGTTAGGGTTAGGTTTCGCATCAGCCCTAGGATAGTGTTAGGGTTAGGGTTAACATAAACCCTAGGATAGTGTTAGGGTTAGGGTTAGGGTTATCATCAGGCCTAGGATAGTGTTAGGGTTAGGATTAGGGTTAGCATCAGTTAAAGGATAGTGTTAGGGTTAGCGTTAGGGTTAGCATCAGCCCTAGGATAGTGTTAGGGTTAGGGTTAGGGTTAGCATCAGCCCTAGGATAGTGTTAGTGTTAGGGTTAGCATCAGCCCTAGGATAGTGTTAGGGTTAGGGTTAGGGTTATCATCAGGGCTAGGATAGTGTTAGGGTTAGGGTTAGCATCAGCCCTAGGATAGTGTTAGGGCTAGGGTTAGGGTTAGCATCGGCCCTAGGATAGTGTTAGGGCTAGGGTTAGGGTTAGCATCAGGTCTAGGATAGTGTTAGGGTTAGGGTTAGCATCAGCCCTAGTATAGTGTTAGGGTTAGGGTTAGGGTTAGCATCAGCCCTAGGATAGTCTTAGGGTTAGGGTTAGGGTTAGCATCAGCCCTAGGATAGTATTAGGGTTAGGGTTAGCTTGAGCCCTAGGATAGTGTTAGGGTTAGGGTTAGGGTTAGCATCAGCCCTAGGATAGTGTTAGGGTTAGGGTTAGCATCAGCCCTAGGATAGTGTTAGGGTTAGGGTTAGGGTTAGCATCAGCCCTAGGATAGTGTTATGGTTAGGGTTAGCATCAGCCCTAGGATAGTGATATGGTTAGGGTTAGGGTTAGCATCAGCCCTAGGATAGTGTTAGGGTTAGGGTTAGCATCAACCCTAGGATAGTGTTAGGGTTAGGGTTAGGGTTAGCATCAGCCCTAGGATAGTGTTAGGGTTAGGGTTAGCCTCAGCCCTAGGAGAGTGTTAGGGTTAGGGATAGGGTTAGCATCAGGCCTAGGATAGTGTTAGGGTTAGGGTTAGGGTTAGCATCAGCCCTAGGATAGTGTTAGGGTTAGGGTTAGCATCAGGCCTAGGATAGTGTTAGGGTTAGGGTTAGCATCAGCCCTAGGAGAGTGTTATGGTTAGGGTTAGGGTTAGCTTCAGGCCTAGGATAGTGTTAGGGTTAGGGTTAACATCAGCCCTAGGATAGTGTTAGGGTTAGGGTTAGGGTTAGCATCAGCCCTAGGATAGTGTTAGGTTTAGGGTTAGCATCAGCCCTAGGATAGTGTTAGGGTTAGTGTTAGGGTTAGCATCAGCCCTAGGATAGTGTTAGGTTTAGGGTTAGCATCAGACCTAGGATAGTGTTAGGGTTAGGGTTAGGGTTAGCATCAGCCCTAGGATTGTATTAGGGTTAGGGTTAGCATCAGCCCTAGGATAGTGTTAGGGTTAGGGTTAGGGTTAGCACCAGGCCCAGGATAGTGTTAGTGTTAGGGTTAGCATCAGCCTTAGGATAGTGTTAGGGTTAGGGTTAGGGTTAGCATCAGCCGTAGGATAGTGTTTGGGTTAGGGTTAGCCTCAGCCCTAAGATAGTGTTAGAGTTAGGGTTAGGGTTAGCATCAGCCCTAGGATAGTGTTAGGGTTAGGGTTAGGGTTAGCATCAGCCCTAGGATAGTGTTAGTGTTAGGGTTAGAATCAGCCCTAGGATAGTGTTAGGGTTAGGGTTAACATAAACCCTAGGATAGTGTTCGGGTTAGGGTTAGGGTTATCATCAGGCCTAGGATAGTGTTAGGGTTAGGGTTAGGGTTAGCATCAGTTCAAGGATAGTGTTAGGCTTAGCGTGAGGGTTAGCATCAGCCCTAGGATAGTGTTAGGGTTAGGGATAGGGTTAGCATCAGCCCTAGGATAGTGTTAGGGTTAGGGTTAGGGTTATCATCAGGCCTAGGATAGTATTAGGGTTAGGGTTAGCATCAGCTCTAGGATAGTGTTAGGGTTAGGGTTAGGGATAGCATCAGCCCTAGGATAGTGTTAAGGTTAGGGTTAGGTTATCATCAGGCCTAGGATAGTGTGAGGGCTAGGGTTAGCATCAGACTTAGGATAGTTTTAGGGTTAGGGTTAGGGTTAGCATCAGCCGTAGGATAGTGTTAGTGTTAGGGATAGCATCAGCCCTAGGATAGTGTTAGGGTTAGGGTTAGGGTTAGCATCAGCCCTAGGATAGTGTTAGGGTTAGGGTTAGCATCAGCCCTAGGATAGTGTTAGGGTTAGGGTTAGCATCAACCCTAGGATAGTGTTAGGGTTAGTGTTAGGGTTAGCATCAGCCCTAGGATAGTGTTAGGGTTAGGGTTAGCCTCAGCCCTAGGAGAGTGTTAGGGTTAGGGATAGGTTTAGCATCAGGCCTAGGATAGTGTTAGGGTTAGGGTTAGCATCAGCCCTAGGAGAGTGTTAGGTTAAGGGTTAGTGTTAGCATCAGCCCTAGGATAGTGTTAGGGTTAGGGTTAACATCAGCCCTAGGATAGTGTTAGAGTTAGGGTTAGGGTTAGCATCAGCCCTAGGATAGTGTTAGGGTTAGGGTTAGGGTTAGCATCAGCCATAGGATAGTGTAAGTGTTAGGGTTAGGGTTAGCATCAGGCCTAGGATAGTGTTAGGGTTAGGGTTAGCATCAGCCCTATGATAGTGTTAGGGTTAGGGATAGGGTTAGCATCAGCCCTAGGATAATGTTAGGGTTAGGGTTAGGGTTAGCATCAGCCCTAGGATAGTATTAGGGTTAGGGTTAGCATCAGCCCTAGGATAGTGTTAGGGTTAGGGTTAGGGTTAGCACCAGGCCTAGGATAGTGTTAGTGTTAGGGTTAGCTTCAGCCTTAGGATAGTGTTAGGGTTAGGGTTAGGGTTAGCATCAGCCGTAGGATAGTGTTTGGGTTAGGGTTAGCCTCAGCCCTAAGATAGTGTTAGAGTTAGGGTTAGGGTTAGCATCAGCCCTAGGATGGTGTTAGGGTTAGTGTTAGGGTTAGCATCTGCCCTAGGATAGTGTTAGTGTTAGGGTTAGCATCAGCCCTAGGATAGTGTTAGGGTTAGGGTTAGGGTTAGCATCCGCCCTAGGACAGTGTTAGGGTTAGGGTTAGGGTTAGCATCAGCCCTAGGATAGTGTTAGGTTTAGGGTTAACATAAACCCTAGGATAGTGTTAGAGTTAGGGTTAGGGTTATCATCAGGCCTAAGATAGTGTTAGGGTTAGGGTTAGGGTTAGCATCAGTTCAAGGATAGTGTTAGGGTTAGCGTTAGGGTTAGCATCAGCCCTAGGATAGTGTTAGGGTTAGGGTTAGGGTTAGCATAAGCCCTAGGATAGTGTTAAGTTTAGGGTTAGCATCAGCCCTAAGATAGTGTTAGGGTTAGGGTTAGGGTTATCATCAGGCCTAGGATAGTGTTAGGGTTAGGGTTAGCATCAGCTCTAGGATAGTGTTAGGGTTAGGGTTAGGGTTAGCATCAGCCCTAGGATAGTGTTAGGGTTAGGGTTAACATAAACCCTAGGATAGTGGTAGGGTTAGGGTTAGGGTTATCATCAGGCCTAGGATAGTGTTAGGGTTAGGGTTAGGGTTAGCATCAGTTAAAGGATAGTGTTAGGGTTAGCGTTAGGGTCAGCATCAGCCCTAGGATAGTGTTAGGGTTAGGGTTAGGGTTAGCATCAGCCCTAGGATAGTGTTAGGGTTAGGGTTAGCATCAGCCCTAGGATAGTGTTAGGGTTAGGGTTAGGGTTATCATCAGGGCTAGGATAGTGTTAGGGTTAGGGTTAGCATCAGCCCTAGGATAGTGTTAGGGTTAGGGTTAGGGTTAGCATCAGCCGTAGGATAGTGTTAGGGTTAGGGTTAGCCTCAGCCCTAGGATAGTGTTAGAGTTAGGGTTAGGGTTAGCATCAGCCCTAGGATAGTGTTAGGGTTAGGGTTAGGGTTAGCATCTGCCCTAGGATAGTGTTACTGTTAGGGTTAGAATCAGCCCTAGGATAGTGTTAGGGTTAGGGTTAGGGTTAGCATCAGCCCTACGATAGTGTTAGGGTTAGGGTTAGCATCAGCCCTAGGATAGTGTTAGGGTTAGTGTTAGGGTTAGCATCAGCCCTAGGATAGTGTTAGGGTTAGGGTTAGGGTTAGCATCAGCCCTAGGATAGTGTTAGGGTTAGGGTTAGAGTTAGCATCAGCCCTAGGATAGTGTTAGGGTTAGGGTTAGGGTTAGCATCAGCCCTAGGATTGTATTAGGGTTAGGGTTAGCATCAGCCCTAGGATAGTGTTTGGGTTAGGGTTATGGTTAGCACCAGGCCCAGGATAGTGTTAGTGTTAGGGTTAGCATCAGCCTTAGGATAGTGTTAGGGTTAGGGTTAGGGTTAGCATCAGCCGTAGGATAGTGTTTGGGTTAGGGTTAGCCTCAGCCCTAAGATAGTGTTAGAGTTAGGGTTAGGGTTAGCATCAGCCCTAGGATAGTGTTAGGGTTAGGGTTAGGGTTAGCATCAGCCCTAGGATAGTGTTAGTGTTAGGGTTAGAATCAGCCCTAGGATAGTGTTAGGGTTAGGGTTAACATAAACCCTAGGATAGTGTTAGGGTTAGGGTTAGGGTTATCATCAGGCCTAGGATAGTGTTAGGGTTAGGGTTAGGGTTAGCATCAGTTCAAGGATAGTGTTAGGCTTAGCGTTAGGGTTAGCATCAGCCCTAGGATAGTGTTAGGGTTACGGTTAGGGTTAGCATCAGCCCTAGGATAGTGTTAGGGTTAGGGTTAGGGTTATCTTCAGGCCTAGGATAGTGTTAGGGTTAGGGTTAGCATCAGCTCTAGGATAGTGTTAGGGTTAGGGTTAGGGATAGCATCAGCCCTAGGATAGTGTTAAGGTTAGGGTTAGGGTTATCATCAGGCCTAGGATAGTGTGAGGGCTAGGGTTAGCATCAGACTTAGGATAGTTTTAGGGTTAGGGTTAGGGTTAGCATCAGCCGTAGGATAGTGTTAGGGTTAGGGTTAGCATCAGCCCTAGGATAGTGTTAGGGTTAGGGTTAGGGTTAGCATCAGCCCTAGGATAGTGTTAGGGTTAGGGTTAGCATCAGCCCTAGGATAGTGTTAGGGTTAGGGTTAGCATCAACCCTAGGATAGTGTTAGGGTTAGGGTTAGGGTTAGCATCAGGCCTAGGATAGTGTTAGGATTAGGGTTAGCATCAGCCCTAGGATAGTGTTAGGGTTAGGGAGAGGGTTAGCATCAGCCCTAGGATAATGTTAGGGTTAGGATTAGGGTTAGCATCAGCCCTAGGATAGTATTAGGGTTAGGGTTAGCATCAGCCCTAGGATAGTGTTAGGGTTAGGGTTAGGGTTAGCACCAGGCCTAGGATAGAGTTAGTGTTAGGGTTAGCTTCAGCCTTAGGATAGTGTTAGGGTTAGGGTTAGGGTTAGCATCAGCCGTAGGATAGTGTTTGGGTTAGGGTTAGCCTCAGCCCTAAGATAGTGTTAGAGTTAGGGTTAGGGTTAGCATCAGCCCTAGGATAGTTTTAGGGTTAGTGTTAGGGTTAGCATCAGCCCTAGGATAGTGTTAGAGTTAGGGTTAGCATCAGCCCTAGGATAGTGTTAGGGTTAGGGTTAGGGTTAGCATCCGCCCTAGGACAGTGTTAGGGTTAGGGTTAGGGTTAGCATCAGCCCTAGAATAGTGTTAGGTTTAGGGTTAACATAAACCCTAGGATAGTGTTAGAGTTAGGGTTAGGGTTATCATCAGGCCTAAGATAGTGTTAGGGTTAGGGTTAGGGTTAGCATCAGTTCAAGGATAGTGTTAGGGTTAGCGTTAGGGTTAGCATCAGCCCTAGGATAGTGTTAGGGTTAGGGTTAGCATCAGCCCTAGGATAGTGTTAAGGTTAGGGTTAGCATCAGCCCTAGGATAGTGTTAGGGTTAGGGTTAGGGTTATCATCAGGCCTAGGATAGTGTTAGGGTTAGGGTTAGCATCAGCTCTAGGATAGTGTTAGGGTTAGGGTTAGGGTTAGCA
The DNA here is from genome assembly GCF_020740605.2 of Lemur catta. Classification (NCBI taxonomy): domain Eukaryota; kingdom Metazoa; phylum Chordata; class Mammalia; order Primates; family Lemuridae; genus Lemur; species Lemur catta. Next base: position 102,904 of record NW_025423852.1, on the reverse strand, counting down.
TCAGTTAACGGATAGTGTTAGGGTTAGGGTTACGGTTAGCATCAGCCCTAGGATAGTGTTAGGGTTAGCGTTAGCATCAGCCCTAGGATAGTGTTAGGGTTAGGGTTAGGGTTATCATCAGGGCTAGGATAGTGTTAGGGTTAGGGTTAGCATCAGCCCTAGGATAGTGTTAGGGTTAGGGTTAGGGTTAGCATCAGCCCTAGGATAGTGTTAGGGTTAGGGTTAGGGTTAGCATCAGCCCTAGGATAGTGTTAGTGTTAGGGTTAGAATCAGCCCTAGGATAGTGTTAGGGTTAGGGTTAGGGTTAGCATCAGCCCTAGGATAGTATTAGGGTTAGGGTTAGGGTTAGGGTTAGCGTTAGCATCAGCTCTAGGATAGTGTTAGGGTTAGGGTAAGGGTTAGCATCAGCCCTAGGATAGTGTTAGGGTTAGGGTTAGGGTTAGCATCAGCCCTACGATAGTGTTAGGGTTAGGGTTAGCATCAGCCCTAGGATAGTGTTAGGGTTAGGGTTAGGGTTAGCATCAGCCCTAGGATAGTGTTAGGGTTAGGGTTAGGTTTAGCATCAGCCCTAGGATAGTGTTAGGGTTAGGGTTAACATCAGCCCTAGGATAGTGTTAGGGTTAGGGTTAGGGTTAGCATCAGCCCTAGGATAGTGTTAGGGTTAGGGTTAGCCTCAGCCCTAGGAGAGTGTTAGGGTTAGGGATAGGGTTAGCATCAGGCCTAGGATAGTGTTAGGGATAGGGTTAGGGTTAGCATCAGCCCTAGGATAGTGTTAGGGTTAGGGTTAGCATCAGGCCTAGGATAGTGTTAGGGTTAGGGTTAGCATCAGCCCTAGTATAGTGTTAATGTTAGGGTTAGGGTTAGCATCAGCCCTAGGATAGTCTTAGGGTTAGGGTTAGGTTTAGCATCAGCCCTAGGATAGTATTAGGGTTAGGGTTAGCATGAGCCCTAGGATAGTGTTAGGGTTAGGGTTAGGGTTAGCATCAGCCCTAGGATAGTGTTAGGGTTAGGGTTAGCATCAGCCCTAGGATAGTGTTAGGGTTAGAGTTAGGGTTAGCATCAGCCCTAGGATAGTGTTATGGTTAGGGTTAGCATCAGCCCTAGGATAGTGTTAGGGTTAGGGTTAGGGTTAACATCAGCCCTAGGATAGTGTTAGGGTTAGGGTTAGCATCAACCCTAGGATAGTGTTAGGGTTAGGGTTAGGGTTAGCATCAGCCCTAGGATAGTGTTAGGGTTAGGGTTAGCCTCAGCGCTAGGAGAGTGTTAGGGTTAGGGATAGGGTTAGCATCAGGCCTAGGATAGCGTTAGGGATAGGGTTAGGGTTAGCATCAGCCCTAGGATAGTGTTAGGGTTAGGGTTAGCATCAGCCCTAGGATAGTGTTAGGGTTAGGGTTAGCATCAGTCCTAGGAGAGTGTTAGGGTTAGGGGTAGGGTTAGCATCAGCCCTAGGATAGTGTTACGGTTAGGGTTAGCATCAGCCCTAGGATAGTGTTAGGGTTAGGGTTAACATAAACCCTAGGATAGTGTTAGGGTTAGGGTTAGGGTTATCATCAGGCCTAGGATAGTGTTAGGGTTAGGATTAGGGTTAGCATCAGTTAAAGGATAGTGTTAGGGTTAGCGTTAGGGTTAGCATCAGCCCTAGGATAGTGTTAGGGTTAGGGTTAGGGTTAGCATCAGCCCTAGGATAGTGTTAGGTTTAGGGTTAGCATCAGCCCTAGGATAGTGTTAGGGTTAGGGTTAGGGTTATCATCAGGGTTAGGATAGTGTTAGGGTTAGGGTTAGCATCAGCCCTAGGATAGTGTTAGGGTTAGGGTTAGGGTTAGCATCAGCCCTAGGATAGTGTTAGGGTTAGGGTTAGGGTTAGCATCAGCCCTAGGATAGTGTTAGGGTTAGGGTTAGCATCAGCCCTAGGATAGTGTTAGGGTTAGGGTTAGCATCAACCCTAGGATAGTGTTAGGGTTAGGGTTAGGGTTAGCATCAGGCCTAGGATAGTGTTAGGGTTAGGGTTAGCATCAGCCCTAGGATAGTGTTAGGGTTAGGGATAGGGTTAGCATCAGCCCTAGGATAATGTTAGGGTTAGGGTTAGGGTTAGCATCAGCCCTAGGATAGTATTAGGGTTAGGGTTAGCATCAGCCCTAGGATAGTGTTAGGGTTAGGGTTAGGGTTAGCACCAGGCCTAGGATAGTGTTAGTGTTAGGGTTAGCTTCAGCCTTAGGATAGTGTTAGGGTTAGGGTTAGGGTTAGCATCAGCCGTAGGATAGTGTTTGGGTTAGGGTTAGCCTCAGCCCTAAGATAGTGTTAGAGTTAGGGTTAGGGTTAGCATCAGCCCTAGGATAATGTTAGGGTTAGTGTTAGGGTTAGCATCAGCCCTAGGATAGTGTTAGTGTTAGGGTTAGCATCAGACCTAGGATAGTGTTAGGGTTAGGGTTAGGGTTAGCATCCGCCCTAGGACAGTGTTAGGGTTAGGGTTAGGGTTAGCATCAGCCCTAGGATAGTGTTAGGGTTAGGGTTAGGGTTAGCATTAGCCCTAGGATAGTGTTAGTGTTAGGGTTAGAATCAGCCCTAGGATAGTGTTAGTGTTAAGGTTAGGGTTAGCATCAGCCCTAGGATAGTATTAGGGTTAGGGTTAGGGTTAGGGTTAGCGTTAGCATCAGCTCTAGGATAGTGTTAGGGTTAGGGTAAGGGTTAGCATCAGCCCTAGGATAGTGTTAGGGTTAGGGTTAGGGTTAGCATCAGCCCTACGATAGTGTTAGGGTTAGGGTTAGCATCAGCCCTAGGATAGTGTTAGGGTTAGGGTTAGGGTTAGCATCAGCCCTAGGATAGTGTTAGGGTTAGGGTTAGGGTTAGCATCAGCCCTAGGATAGTGTTAGGGTTAGGGTTAACATCAGCCCTAGGATAGTGTTAGGGTTAGGGTTAGGGTTAGCATCAGCCCTAGGATAGTGTTAGGGTTAGGGTTAGCCTCAGCCCTAGGAGAGTGTTAGGGGTAGGGATAGGGTTAGCATCAGGCCTAGGATAGTGTTAGGGATAGGGTTAGGGTTAGCATCAGCCCTAGGATAGTGTTAGGGTTAGGGTTAGCATCAGGCCTAGGATAGTGTTAGGGTTAGGGTTAGCATCAGCCCTAGTATAGTGTTAATGTTAGGGTTAGGGTTAGCATCAGCCCTAGGATAGTCTTAGGGTTAGGGTTAGGTTTAGCATCAGCCCTAGGATAGTATTAGGGTTAGGGTTAGCATGAGCCCTAGGATAGTGTTAGGGTTAGGGTTAGGGTTAGCATCAGCCCTAGGATAGTGTTAGGGTTAGGGTTAGCATCAGCCCTAGGATAGTGTTAGGGTTAGGGTTAGGGTTAGCATCAGCCCTAGGATAGTGTTAGGGTTAGGGTTAGCATCAGCCCTAGGATAGTGTTAGGGTTAGGGTTAGGGTTAGCATCAGCCCTAGGATAGTGTTAGGGTTAGGGTTAGCATCAACCCTAGGATAGTGTTAGGGTTAGGGTTAGGGTTAGCATCAGCCCTAGGATAGTGTTAGGGTTAGGGTTAGCCTCAGCGCTAGGAGAGTGTTAGGGTTAGGGATAGGGTTAGCATCAGGCCTAGGATAGCGTTAGGGATAGGGTTAGGGTTAGCATCAGCCCTAGGATAGTGTTAGGGTTAGAGTTAGCATCAGCCCTAGGATAGTGTTAGGGTTAGGGTTAGCATCAGTCCTAGGAGAGTGTTAGGGTTAGGGGTAGGGTTAGCATCAGCCCTAGGATAGTGTTACGGTTAGGGTTAGCATCAGCCCTAGGATAGTGTTAGGGTTATGGTTAACAGAAACCCTAGGATAGTGTTAGGGTTAGGGTTAGGGTTATCATCAGGCCTAGGATAGTGTTAGGGTTAGGATTAGGGTTAGCATCAGTTAAAGGATAGTGTTAGGGTTAGCGTTAGGGTTAGCATCAGCCCTAGGATAGTGTTAGGGTTAGGGTTAGGGTTAGCATCAGCCCTAGGATAGTGTTAGGTTTAGGGTTAGCATCAGCCCTAGGATAGTGTTAGGGTTAGGGTTACGGTTATCATCAGGGCTAGGATAGTGTTAGGGTTAGGGTTAGCATCAGCCCTAGGATAGTGTTAGGGTTAGGGTTAGGGTTAGCATCAGCCCTAGGATAGTGTTAGGGTTAGGGTTAGGGTTAGCATCAGCCCTAGGATAGTGTTAGGGTTAGGGTTAGCATCAGCCCTAGGATAGTGTTAGGGTTAGGGTTAGCATCAACCCTAGGATAGTGTTAGGGTTAGGGTTAGGGTTAGCATCAGGCCTAGGATAGTGTTAGGGTTAGGGTTAGCATCAGCCCTAGGATAGTGTTAGGGTTAGGGATAGGGTTAGCATCAGCCCTAGGATAATGTTAGGGTTAGGGTTAGGGTTAGCATCAGCCCTAGGATAGTATTAGGGTTAGGGTTAGCATCAGCCCTAGGATAGTGTTAGGGTTAGGGTTAGGGTTAGCACCAGGCCTAGGATAGTGTTAGTGTTAGGGTTAGCTTCAGCCTTAGGATAGTGTTAGGGTTAGGGTTAGGGTTAGCATCAGCCGTAGGATAGTGTTTGGGTTAGGGTTAGCCTCAGCCCTAAGATAGTGTTAGAGTTAGGGTTAGGGTTAGCATCAGCCCTAGGATAATGTTAGGGTTAGTGTTAGGGTTAGCATCAGCCCTAGGATAGTGTTAGTGTTAGGGTTAGCATCAGACCTAGGATAGTGTTAGGGTTAGGGTTAGGGTTAGCATCCGCCCTAGGACAGTGTTAGGGTTAGGGTTAGGGTTAGCATCAGCCCTAGGATAGTGTTAGGGTTAGGGTTAGGGTTAGCATTAGCCCTAGGATAGTGTTAGTGTTAGGGTTAGAATCAGCCCTAGGATAGTGTTAGGGTTAAGGTTAGGGTTAGCATCAGCCCTAGGATAGTATTAGGGTTAGGGTTAGGGTTAGGGTTAGCGTTAGCATCAGCTCTAGGACAGTGTTAGGGTTAGGGTAAGGGTTAGCATCAGCCCTAGGATAGTGTTAGGGTTAGGGTTAGGGTTAGCATCAGCCCTACGATAGTGTTAGGGTTAGGGTTAGCATCAGCCCTAGGATAGTGTTAGGGTTAGGGTTAGGGTTAGCATCAGCCCTAGGATAGTGTTAGGGTTAGGGTTACGGTTAGCATCAGCCCTAGGATAGTGTTAGGGTTAGGGTTAACATCAGCCCTAGGATACTGTTAGAGTTAGGGTTAGGGTTAGCATCAGCCCTAGGATAGTGTTAGGTTTAGGGTTAGCCTCAGCCCTAGGAGAGTGTTAGGGTTAGGGATAGGGTTAGCATCAGGCCTAGGATAGTGTTAGGGATAGGGTTAGGGTTAGCATCAGCCCTAGGATAGTGTTAGGGTTAGGGTTAGCATCAGGCCTAGGATAGTGTTAGGGTTAGGGTTAGCATCAGCCCTAGTATAGTGTTAATGTTAGGGTTAGGGTTAGCATCAGCCCTAGGATAGTCTTAGGGTTAGGGTTAGGTTTAGCATCAGCCCTAGGATAGTATTAGGGTTAGGGTTAGCATGAGCCCTAGGATAGTGTTAGGGTTAGGGTTAGGGTTAGCATCAGCCCTAGGATAGTGTTAGGGTTAGGGTTAGCATCAGCCCTAGGATAGTGTTAGGGTTAGGGTTAGGGTTAGCATCAGCCCTAGGATAGTATTAGGGTTAGGGTTAGCATCAGCCCTAGGATAGTGTTAGGGTTAGGGTTAGGGTTAGCATCAGCCCTAGGATAGTGTTAGGGTTAGGGTTAGCATCAACCCTAGGATAGTGTTAGGGTTAGGGTTAGGGTTAGCATCAGCCCTAGGATAGTGTTAGGGTTAGGGTTAGCCTCAGCGCTAGGAGAGTGTTAGGGTTAGGGATAGGGTTAGCATCAGGCCTAGGATAGCGTTAGGGATAGGGTTAGGGTTAGCATCAGCCCTAGGATAGTGTTAGGGTTAGAGTTAGCATCAGCCCTAGGATAGTGTTAGGGTTAGGGTTAGCATCAGTCCTAGGAGAGTGTTAGGGTTAGGGGTAGGGTTAGCATCAGCCCTAGGATAGTGTTACGGTTAGGGTTAGCATCAGCCCTAGGATAGTGTTAGGGTTAGGGTTAACATAAACCCTAGGATAGTGTTAGGGTTAGGGTTAGGGTTATCATCAGGCCTAGGATAGTGTTAGGGTTAGGATTAGGGTTAGCATCAGTTAAAGGATAGTGTTAGGGTTAGCGTTAGGGTTAGCATCAGCCCTAGGATAGTGTTAGGGTTAGGGTTAGGGTTAGCATCAGCCCTAGGATAGTGTTAGGTTTAGGGTTAGCATCAGCCATAGGATAGTGTTAGGGTTAGGGTTACGGTTATCATCAGGGCTAGGATAGTGTTAGGGTTAGGGTTAGCATCAGCCCTAGGATAGTGTTAGGGTTAGGGTTAGGGTTAGCATCAGCCCTAGGATAGTGTTAGGGTTAGGGTTAGGGTTAGCATCAGCCCTAGGATAGTGTTAGGGTTAGGGTTAGCATCAGCCCTAGGATAGTGTTAGGGTTAGGGTTAGCATCAACCCTAGGATAGTGTTAGGGTTAGGGTTAGGGTTAGCATCAGGCCTAGGATAGTGTTAGGGTTAGGGTTAGCATCAGCCCTAGGATAGTGTTAGGGTTAGGGATAGGGTTAGCATCAGCCCTAGGATAATGTTAGGGTTAGGGTTAGGGTTAGCATCAGCCCTAGGATAGTATTAGGGTTAGGGTTAGCATCAGCCCTAGGATAGTGTTAGGGTTAGGGTTAGGGTTAGCACCAGGCCTAGGATAGTGTTAGTGTTAGGGTTAGCTTCAGCCTTAGGATAGTGTTAGGGTTAGGGTTAGGGTTAGCATCAGCCGTAGGATAGTGTTTGGGTTAGGGTTAGCCTCAGCCCTAAGATAGTGTTAGAGTTAGGGTTAGGGTTAGCATCAGTCCTAGGATAATGTTAGGGTTAGTGTTAGGGTTAGCATCAGCCCTAGGATAGTGTTAGTGTTAGGGTTAGCATCAGACCTAGGATAGTGTTAGGGTTAGGGTTAGGGTTAGCATCCGCCCTAGGACAGTGTTAGGGTTAGGGTTAGGGTTAGCATCAGCCCTAGGATAGTGTTAGGGTTAGGGTTAGGGTTAGCATCAGCCTAGGATAGTGTTAGGGTTAGGGTTAGCATCAGCCCTAGGATAGTGTTAGGGTTAGGGTTAGCATTAGCCCTAGGATAGTGTTAGGGTTAGGGTTAGGGTTATCATCAGGGCTAGGATAGTGTTAGGGTTAGGGTTAGCATCAGCCCTAGGATAGTGTTAGGGTTAGGGTTAGGGTTATCATCAGGGCTAGGATAGTGTTAGGGTTAGGGTTAGCATCAGCCCTAGGATAGTGTTACGGTTAGGGTTAGGGTTAGCATCAGCCCTAGGATAGTGTTAGGGTTAGGGTTAGGGTTAGCATCAGCCCTAGGATAGTGTTAGTGTTAGGGTTAGAATCAGCCCTAGGATAGTGTTAGGGTTAGGGTTAGGGTTAGCATCAGCCCTAGGATAGTATTAGGGTTAGGGTTAGGGTTAGGGTTAGCGTTAGCATCAGCTCTAGGATAGTGTTAGGGTTAGGGTAAGGGTTAGCATCAGCCCTAGGATAGTGTTAGGGGTAGGGTTAGGGTTAGCATCAGCCCTACGATAGTGTTAGGGTTAGGGTTAGCATCAGCCCTAGGATAGTGTTAGGGTTAGGGTTAGGGTTAGCATCAGCCCTAGGATAGTGTTAGGGTTAGGGTTAGGGTTAGCATCAGCCCTAGGATAGTGTTAGGGTTAGGGTTAACATCAGCCCTAGGATAGTGTTAGGGTTAGGGTTAGCCTCAGCCCTAGGAGAGTGTTAGGGTTAGGGTTACGGTTAGCCTCAGCCCTAGGAGAGTGTTAGGGTTAGGGTTAGGGTTAGCATCAGCCCTAGGATAGTGTTAGGGTTAGGGTTAGCCTCAGCCCTAGGAGAGTGTTAGGGTTAGGGATAGGGTTAGCATCAGGCCTAGGATAGTGTTAGGGATAGGGTTAGGGTTAGCATCAGCCCTACGATAGTGTTAGGGTTAGGGTTAGCATCAGGCCTAGGATAGTGTTAGGGTTAGGGTTAGCATCAGCCCTAGTATAGTTTTAGGGTTAGGGTTAGGGTTAGCATCAGCCCTAGGATTGTCTTAGGGTTAGGGTTAGGTTTAGCATCAGCCCTAGGATAGTATTAGGGTTAGGGTTAGCATGAGCCCTAGGATAGTGTTAGGGTTAGGGTTAGGGTTAGCATCAGCCCTAGGATAGTGTTAGGGTTAGGGTTAGCATCAGCCCTAGGATAGTGTTAGGGTTAGGGTTACGGTTAGCATCAGCCCTAGGATAGTGTTAGGGTTAGGGTTAGCATCAGCCCTAGGATAGTGTTGGGTTAGGGTTAGCATCAACCCTAGGATAGTGTTAGGGTTAGGGTTAGGGTTAGCATCAGCCCTAGGATAGTGTTAGTGTTAGGGTTAGCATCAGCCCTAGGATAGTGTTAGGGTTAGGGTTAGCATCAGTCCTAGGAGAGTGTTAGGGTTAGGGGTAGGGTTAGCATCAGGCCTAGGATAGCGTTAGGGATAGGGTTAGGGTTAGCATCAGCCCTAGGATAGTGTTAGGGTTAGGGTTAGCATCAGCCCTAGGATAGTGTTAGGGTTAGGGTTAGCATCAGTCCTAGGAGAGTGTTAGGGTTAGGGGTAGGGTTAGCATCAGCCATAGGAGAGTGTTCCGGTTAGGGTTAGCATCAGCCCTAGGATAGTGTTAGGGTTAGGGTTAACATAAACCCTAGGATAGTGTTACGGTTAGGGTTAGGGTTATCATCAGGCCTAGGATAGTGTTAGGGTTAGGGTTAGGGTTAGCATCAGTTAAAGGATAGTGTTAGGGTTAGCGTTAGGTTTAGCATCAGCCCTAGGATAGTGTTAGGCTTAGGGTTAGGGTTAGCATCAGCCCTAGGATAGTGTTAGGTTTAGGGTTAGCATCAGCCCTAGGATAGTGTTAGGGTTAGGGTTAGGGTTATCATCAGGGCTAGGATAGTGTTAGGGTTAGGGTTAGCATCAGCCCTAGGATAGTGTTAGGGTTAAGGTTAGGGTTAGCATCAGCCCTAGGATAGTGTTAGGGTTAGTGTTAGGGTTAGCATCAGCCCTAGGATAGTGTTAGTGTTAGGGTTAGCATCAGACCTAGGATAGTGTTAGGGTTAGGGTTAGGGTTAGCATCCGCCCTAGGACAGTGTTAGGGTTAGGGTTAGGGTTAGCATCAGCCCTGGGATAGTGTTAGGGTTAGGGTTAGGGTTAGCATTAGCCCTAGGATAGTGTTAGTGTTAGGGTTAGAATCAGCCCTAGGATAGTGTTAGGGTTAAGGTTAGGGTTAGCATCAGCCCTAGGATAGTATTAGGGTTAGGGTTAGGGTTAGGGTTAGCGTTAGCATCAGCTCTAGGACAGTGTTAGGGTTAGGGTAAGGGTTAGCATCAGCCCTAGGATAGTGTTAGGGTTAGGGTTAGGGTTAGCATCAGCCCTACGATAGTGTTAGGGTTAGGGTTAGCATCAGCCCTAGGATAGTGTTAGGGTTAGGGTTAGGGTTAGCATCAGCCCTAGGATAGTGTTAGGGTTAGGGTTACGGTTAGCATCAGCCCTAGGATAGTGTTAGGGTTAGGGTTAACATCAGCCCTAGGATACTGTTAGGGTTAGGGTTAGGGTTAGCATCAGCCCTAGAATAGTGTTAGGTTTAGGGTTAGCCTCAGCCCTAGGAGAGTGTTAGGGTTAGGGATAGGGTTAGCATCAGGCCTAGGATAGTGTTAGGGATAGGGTTAGGGTTAGCATCAGCCCTAGGATAGTGTTAGGGTTAGGGTTAGCATCAGGCCTAGGATAGTGTTAGGGTTAGGGTTAGCATCATCCCTAGTATAGTGTTAATGTTAGGGTTAGGGTTAGCATCAGCCCTAGGATAGTCTTAGGGTTAGGGTTAGGTTTAGCATCAGCCCTAGGATAGTATTAGGGTTAGGGTTAGCATGAGCCCTAGGATAGTGTTAGGGTTAGGGTTAGGGTTAGCATCAGCCCTAGGATAGTGTTAGGGTTAGGGTTAGCATCAGCCCTAGGATAGTGTTAGGGTTAGGGTTAGGGTTAGCATCAGCCCTAGGATAGTGTTAGGGTTAGGGTTAGCATCAGCCCTAGGATAGTGTTAGGGTTAGGGTTAGGGTTAGCATCAGCCCTAGGATAGTGTTAGGGTTAGGGTTAGCATCAACCCTAGGATAGTGTTAGGGTTAGGGTTAGGGTTAGCATCAGCCCTAGGATAGTGTTAGGGTTAGGGTTAGCCTCAGCGCTAGGAGAGTGTTAGGGTTAGGGATAGGGTTAGCATCAGGCCTAGGATAGCGTTAGGGATAGGGTTAGGGTTAGCATCAGCCCTAGGATAGTGTTAGGGTTAGAGTTAGCATCAGCCCTAGGATAGTGTTAGGGTTAGGGTTAGCATCAGTCCTAGGAGAGTGTTAGGGTTAGGGGTAGGGTTAGCATCAGCCCTAGGATAGTGTTACGGTTAGGGTTAGCATCAGCCCTAGGATAGTGTTAGGGTTAGGGTTAACATAAACCCTAGGATAGTGTTAGGGTTAGGGTTAGGGTTATCATCAGGCCTAGGATAGCGTTAGGGTTAGGATTAGGGTTAGCATCAGTTAAAGGATAGTGTTAGGGTTAGCGTTAGGGTTAGCATCAGCCCTAGGATAGTGTTAGGGTTAGGGTTAGGGTTAGCATCAGCCCTAGGATAGTGTTAGGTTTAGGGTTAGCATCAGCCATAGGATAGTGTTAGGGTTAGGGTTACGGTTATCATCAGGGCTAGGATAGTGTTAGGGTTAGGGTTAGCATCAGCCCTAGGATAGTGTTAGGGTTAAGGTTAGGGTTAGCATCAGCCCTAGGATAGTGTTAGGGTTAGGGTTAGGGTTAGCATCAGCCCTAGGATAGTGTTAGGGTTAGGGTTAGCATCAGCCCTAGGATAGTGTTAGGGTTAGGGTTAGCATCAACCCTAGGATAGTGTTAGGGTTAGGGTTAGGGTTAGCATCAGGCCTAGGATAGTGTTAGGGTTAGGGTTAGCATCAGCCCTAGGATAGTGTTAGGGTTAGGGATAGGGTTAGCATCAGCCCTAGGATAATGTTAGGGTTAGGGTTAGGGTTAGCATCAGCCCTAGGATAGTATTAGGGTTAGGGTTAGCATCAGCCCTAGGATAGTGTTAGGGTTAAGGTTAGGGTTAGCACCAGGCCTAGGATAGTGTTAGTGTTAGGGTTAGCTTCAGCCTTAGGATAGTGTTAGGGTTAGGGTTAGGGTTAGCATCAGCCGTAGGATAGTGTTTGGGTTAGGGTTAGCCTCAGCCCTAAGATAGTGTTAGAGTTAGGGTTAGGGTTAGCATCAGTCCTAGGATAATTTTAGGGTTAGTGTTAGGGTTAGCATCAGCCCTAGGATAGTGTTAGTGTTAGGGTTAGCATCAGACCTAGGATAGTGTTAGGGTTAGGGTTAGGGTTAGCATCCGCCCTAGGACAGTGTTAGGGTTAGGGTTAGGGTTAGCATCAGCCCTAGGATAGTGTTAGGGTTAGGGTTAGGGTTAGCATCAGCCTAGGATAGTGTTAGGGTTAGGGTTAGCATCAGCCCTAGGATAGTGTTAGGGTTAGGGTTAGCATTAGCCCTAGGATAGTGTTAGGGTTAGGGTTAGGGTTATCATCAGGGCTAGGATAGTGTTAGGGTTAGGGTTAGTATCAGCCCTAGGATAGTGTTAGGGTTAGGGTTAGGGTTATCATCAGGGCTAGGATAGTGTTAGGGTTAGGGTTAGCATCAGCCCTAGGATAGTGTTACGGTTAGGGTTAGGGTTAGCATCAGCCCTAGGATAGTGTTAGGGTTAGGGTTAACATAAACCCTAGGATAGTGTTAGGGTTAGGGTTAGGGTTATCATCAGGCCTAGGATAGTGTTAGGGTTAGGATTAGGGTTAGCATCAGTTAAAGGATAGTGTTAGGGTTAGCGTTAGGGTTAGCATCAGCCCTAGGATAGTGTTAGGGTTAGAGTTAGGGTTAGCATCAGCCCTAGGATAGTGTTAGGTTTAGGGTTAGCATCAGCCATAGGATAGTGTTAGGGTTAGGGTTACGGTTATCATCAGGGCTAGGATAGTGTTAGGGTTAGGGTTAGCATCAGCCCTAGGATAGTGTTAGGGTTAGGGTTAGGGTTAGCATCAGCCCTAGGATAGTGTTAGGGTTAGGGTTAGGGTTAGCATCAGCCCTAGGATAGTGTTAGGGTTAGGGTTAGCATCAGCCCTAGGATAGTGTTAGGGTTAGGGTTAGCATCAACCCTAGGATAGTGTTAGGGTTAGGGTTAGGGTTAGCATCAGGCCTAGGATAGTGTTAGGGTTAGGGTTAGCATCAGCCCTAGGATAGTGTTAGGGTTAGGGATAGGGTTAGCATCAGCCCTAGGATAATGTTAGGGTTAGGGTTAGGGTTAGCATCAGCCCTAGGATAGTATTAGGGTTAGGGTTAGCATCAGCCCTAGGATAGTGTTAGGGTTAAGGTTAGGGTTAGCACCAGGCCTAGGATAGTGTTAGTGTTAGGGTTAGCTTCAGCCTTAGGATAGTGTTAGGGTTAGGGTTAGGGTTAGCATCAGCCGTAGGATAGTGTTTGGGTTAGGGTTAGCCTCAGCCCTAAGATAGTGTTAGAGTTAGGGTTAGGGTTAGCATCAGTCCTAGGATAATGTTAGGGTTAGTGTTAGGGTTAGCATCAGCCCTAGGATAGTGTTAGTGTTAGGGTTAGCATCAGACCTAGGATAGTGTTAGGGTTAGGGTTAGGGTTAGCATCCGCCCTAGGACAGTGTTAGGGTTAGGGTTAGGGTTAGCATCAGCCCTAGGATAGTGTTAGGGTTAGGGTTAGGGTTAGCATCAGCCTAGGATAGTGTTAGGGTTAGGGTTAGCATCAGCCCTAGGATAGTGTTAGGGTTAGGGTTAGCATTAGCCCTAGGATAGTGTTAGGGTTAGGGTTAGGGTTATCATCAGGGCTAGGATAGTGTTAGGGTTAGGGTTAGCATCAGCCCTAGGATAGTGTTAGGGTTAGGGTTAGGGTTATCATCAGGGCTAGGATAGTGTTAGGGTTAGGGTTAGCATCAGCCCTAGGATAGTGTTACGGTTAGGGTTAGGGTTAGCATCAGCCCTAGGATAGTGTTAGGGTTAGGGTTAGGGTTAGCATCAGCCCTAGGATAGTGTTAGTGTTAGGGTTAGAATCAGCCCTAGGATAGTGTTAGGGTTAGGGTTAGGGTTAGCATCAGCCCTAGGATAGTATTAGGGTTAGGGTTAGGGTTAGGGTTAGCGTTAGCATCAGCTCTAGGATAGTGTTAGGGTTAGGGTAAGGGTTAGCATCAGCCCTAGGATAGTGTTAGGGGTAGGGTTAGGGTTAGCATCAGCCCTACGATAGTGTTAGGGTTAGGGTTAGCATCAGCCCTAGGATAGTGTTAGGGTTAGGGTTAGGGTTAGCATCAGCCCTAGGATAGTGTTAGGGTTAGGGTTAGGGTTAGCATCAGCCCTAGGATAGTGTTAGGGTTAGGGTTAACATCAGCCCTAGGATAGTGTTAGGGTTAGGGTTAGGGTTAGCATCAGCCCTAGGATAGTGTTAGGGTTAGGGTTAGCCTCAGCCCTAGGAGAGTGTTAGGGTTAGGGATAGGGTTAGCATCAGGCCTAGGATAGTGTTAGGGATAGGGTTAGGGTTAGCATCAGCCCTACGATAGTGTTAGGGTTAGGGTTAGCATCAGGCCTAGGATAGTGTTAGGGTTAGGGTTAGCATCAGCCCTAGTATAGTTTTAGGGTTAGGGTTAGGGTTAGCATCAGCCCTAGGATTGTCTTAGGGTTAGGGTTAGGTTTAGCATCAGCCCTAGGATAGTATTAGGGTTAGGGTTAGCATGAGCCCGAGGATAGTGTTAGGGTTAGGGTTAGGGTTAGCATCAGCCCTAGGATAGTGTTAGGGTTAGGGTTAGCATCAGCCCTAGGATAGTGTTAGGGTTAGGGTTACGGTTAGCATCAGCCCTAGGATAGTGTTAGGGTTAGGGTTAGCATCAGCCCTAGGATAGTGTTAGGGTTAGGGTTAGGGTTAGCATCAGCCCTAGGATAGTGTTGGGTTAGGGTTAGCATCAACCCTAGGATAGTGTTAGGGTTAGGGTTAGGGTTAGCATCAGCCCTAGGATAGTGTTAGTGTTAGGGTTAGCCTCAGCGCTAGGAGAGTGTTAGGGTTAGGGATAGGGTTAGCATCAGGCCTAGGATAGCGTTAGGGATAGGGTTAGGGTTAGCATCAGCCCTAGGATAGTGTTAGGGTTAGGGTTAGCATCAGCCCTAGGATAGTGTTAGGGTTAGGGTTAGCATCAGTCCTAGGAGAGTGTTAGGGTTAGGGGTAGGGTTAGCATCAGCCATAGGAGAGTGTTCCGGTTAGGGTTAGCATCAGCCCTAGGATAGTGTTAGGGTTAGGGTTAACATAAACCCTAGGATAGTGTTACGGTTAGGGTTAGGGTTATCATCAGGCCTAGGATAGTGTTAGGGTTAGGGTTAGGGTTAGCATCAGTTAAAGGATAGTGTTAGGGTTAGCGTTAGGGTTAGCATCAGCCCTAGGATAGTGTTAGGCTTAGGGTTAGGGTTAGCATCAGCCCTAGGATAGTGTTAGGTTTAGGGTTAGCATCAGCCCTAGGATAGTGTTAGGGTTAGGGTTAGGGTTATCATCAGGGCTAGGATAGTGTTAGGGTTAGGGTTAGCATCAGCCCTAGGATAGTGTTAGGGTTAAGGTTAGGGTTAGCATCAGCCCTAGGATAGTGTTAGGGTTAGGGTTAGGGTTAGCATCAGCCGTAGGATAGTGTTAGGGTTAGGGTTAGCCTCAGCCCTACGATAGTGTTAGAGTTAGGGTTAGGGTTAGCATCAGCCCTAGGATAGTGTTAGGGTTAGGGTTAGGGTTAGCTTCAGCCCTAGGATAGTGTTAGTGTTAGGGTTAGAATCAGCCCTAGGATAGTGTTAGGGTTAGGGTTAGGGTTAGGGTTAGCGTTAGCATCAGCTCTAGGATAGTGTTAGGGTTAGGGTAAGGGTTAGCATCAGCCCTAGGATAGTGTTAGGGTTAGGGTTAGGGTTAGCATCAGCCCTACGATAGTGTTAGGGTTAGGGTTAGCATGAGCCCTAGGACAGTGTTAGGGTTAGGGTTAGGGTTAGCATCAGCCCTAGGATAGTGTTAGGGTTAGGGTTAACATCAGCCCTAGGATAGTGTTATGGTTAGGGTTAGGGTTATCCTCAGCCCTAGGATAGTGTTAGGGTTAGGGTTAGCATCAACCCTAGGATAGTGTTAAGGTTAGGGTTAGGGTTAGCATCAGCCCTAGGATACTGTTAGGGTTCGAGTTAGCCTCAGCCCTAGGAGAATGTTAGGGCTAGGTTTAGCCTCAGCCCTAGGAGAGTGTTAGGGTTAGGGATAGGGTTAGCATCAGGCCTAGGATAGTGTTAGGGTTGGGGTTAGGGTTAGCATCAGCCCTAGGATAGTGTTAGGGTTAGGGTTAGCATCAGGCCTAGGATAGTGTTAGGGTTAAGGTTAGCATCAGCTCTAGGAGAGTGTTAGGGTTAGGGTTAGGGTTAGCATCAGCCCTAGGATAGTGTTAGGGTTAGGGTTAGCGTCAGCCCTAGGATAGTGTTAGGGTTAGGGTTAGGGTTAGCATCAGCCCTAGGATAGTGTTAGGTTTAGGGTTAGCATCAGCCCTAGGATAGTGTTAAGGTTAGGGTTAGCATCAGCCCTAGGATAGTGTTAGGGTTAGGGTTAGGGTTAGCATCAGCCCTAGGATAGTGTTAGGGTTAGGGTTAGCATCAGCCCTAGGATAGTGTTAGGGTTAGGGTTAGGGTTAGCATCAGCCCTAGGATAGTGTTAGGGTTAGGGTTAGCATCAACCCTAGGATAGTGTTAGGGTTAGGGTTAGGGTGAGCATCAGCCCTAGGATAGTGTTAAGGTTAGGGTTAGCATCAGCCCTAGGATAGTGTTAGGGTTAGGGTTAGGGTTATCATCAGGCCTAGGATAGTGTTAGGGTTAGGGTTAGGGTTAGCATCAGTTAAAGGATAGTGTTAGGGTTAGCGTTAGGGTTAGCATCAGCCCTAGGATAGTGTTAGGGTTAGGGTTAGGGTTAGCATCAGCCCTAGGATAGTGTTAGGGTTAGGGTTAGGGTTAGCATCAGCCGTAGGATAGTGTTAGGGTTAGGGTTAGCCTCAGCCCTAGGATAGTGTTAGAGTTAGGGTTAGGGTTAGCATCAGCCCTAGGATAGTGTTAGGGTTAGGGTTAGGGTTAGCATCAGCCCTAGGATAGTGTTAGTGTTAGGGTTAGAATCAGCCCTAGGATAGTGTTAGGGTTAGGGTTAGGGTTAGCATCAGCCCTAGGATAGTATTAGGGTTAGGGTTAGGGTTAGGGTTAGCGTTAGCATCAGCTCTAGGATAGTGTTAGGGTTAGGGTAAGGGTTAGCATCAGCCCTAGGATAGTGTTAGGGTTAGGGTTAGGGTTAGCATCAGCCCTACGATAGTGTTAGGGTTAGGGTTAGCATCAGCCCTAGGATAGTGTTAGGGTTAGGGTTAGGGTTAGCATCAGCCCTAGGATAGTGTTAGGGTTAGGGTTAGGGTTAGCATCAGCCCTAGGATAGTGTTAGGGTTAGGGATAGGGTTAACATCAGCCCTAGGATAGTGTTAGGGTTAGGGTTAGAGTGAGCATCAGCCCTAGGATTGTATTAGGGTTAGGGTTAGCATCAGCCCTAGGATAGTGTTAGGGTTAGGGTTAGGGTTAGCACCAGGCCCACGATAGTGTTAGTGTTAGGGTTAGGATCAGCCTTAGGATAGTGTTAGGGTCAGGGTTAGGGGTAGCATCAGCCGTAGGATAGTGTTTGGGTTAGGGTTAGCCTCAGCCCTAAGATAGTGTTAGAGTTAGGGTTAGGGTTAGCATCAGCTCTAGGATAGTGTTAGGGTTAGGGTTAGAGTTAGCATCAGCCCTAGGATAGTGTTAGTGTTAGGGTTAGAATCAGCCCTAGGATAGTGTTAGGGTTAGGGTTAACATAAACCCTAGGATAGTGTTAGGGTTAGGGTTAGGGTTATCATCAGGCCTAGGATAGTGTTAGGGTTAGGGTTAGCGTTAGCATCAGTTCAAGGATAGTGTTAGGCTTAGCGTTAGGGTTAGCATCAGCCCTAGGATAGTGTTAGGGTTAGGGTTAGGGTTAGCATCAGCCCTAGGATAGTGTTAGGGTTAGGGTTAGGGTTATCATCATGCCTAGGATAGTGTTAGGGTTAGGGTTAGCATCAGCCCTAGCATAGTGTTAGGGTTAGGGTTAGGGTTAGCATCCGCCCTAGGACAGTGTTAGGGTTAGGGTTAGGGTTAGCATCAGCCCTAGGATAGTGTTAGGGTTAGGGTTAGGGTTATCATCAGGGCTAGGATAGTGTTAGGGTTAGGGTTAGCATCAGCCCTAGGATAGTGTTAGGGTTAGGGTTAGGGTTAGCATCAGCCCTAGGATAGTGTTAGGGTTAGGGTTAGGGTTAGCATCAGCCGTAGGATAGTGTTAGGCTTAGGGTTAGCCTCAGCCCTAGGATAGTGTTAGAGATCGGGTTAGGGTTAGCATCAGCCCTAGGATAGTGTTAGGGTTAGGGTTAGGGTTAGCATCAGCCCTAGGATAGTGTTAGTGTTAGGGTTAGAATCAGCCCTAGGATAGTGTTAGGGTTAGGGTTAGGGTTAGCATCAGCCCTAGGATAGTATTAGGGTTAGTGTTAGGGTTAGGGTTAGCGTTAGCATCAGCTCTAGGAGAGTGTTAGGGTTAGGGTAAGGGTTAGCATCAGCCCTAGGATAGTGTTAGGGTTAGGGTTAGGGTTAGCATCAGCCCTACTATAGTGTTAGGGTTAGGGTTAGCATCAGCCCTAGGATAGTGTTAGGGTTAGGGTTAGCATCAGCCCTAGGATAGTGTTAGGGTTAGGTTTAGGGTTAGCATCAGCCCTAGGATAGTGTTAGGGTTAGGGTTAGAGTTAGCATCAGCCCTAGGATAGTGTTAGGGTTAGGGTTAGGGTTAGCATCAGCCCTAGGATTGTATTAGGGTTAGGGTTAGCATCAGCCCTAGGATAGTGTTAGGTTTAGGGTTAGCATCAGCCATAGGATAGTGTTAGGGTTAGGGTTACGGTTATCATCAGGGCTAGGATAGTGTTAGGGTTAGGGTTAGCATCAGCCCTAGGATAGTGTTAGGGTTAGGGTTAGGGTTAGCATCAGCCCTAGGATAGTGTTAGGGTTAGGGTTAGGGTTAGCATCAGCCCTAGGATAGTGTTAGGGTTAGGGTTAGCATCAGCCCTAGGATAGTGTTAGGGTTAGGGTTAGCATCAACCCTAGGATAGTGTTAGGGTTAGGGTTAGGGTTAGCATCAGGCCTAGGATAGTGTTAGGGTTAGGGTTAGCATCAGCCCTAGGATAGTGTTAGGGTTAGGGATAGGGTTAGCATCAGCCCTAGGATAATGTTAGGGTTAGGGTTAGGGTTAGCATCAGCCCTAGGATAGTATTAGGGTTAGGGTTAGCATCAGCCCTAGGATAGTGTTAGGGTTAAGGTTAGGGTTAGCACCAGGCCTAGGATAGTGTTAGTGTTAGGGTTAGCTTCAGCCTTAGGATAGTGTTAGGGTTAGGGTTAGGGTTAGCATCAGCCGTAGGATAGTGTTTGGGTTAGGGTTAGCCTCAGCCCTAAGATAGTGTTAGAGTTAGGGTTAGGGTTAGCATCAGTCCTAGGATAATGTTAGGGTTAGTGTTAGGGTTAGCATCAGCCCTAGGATAGTGTTAGTGTTAGGGTTAGCATCAGACCTAGGATAGTGTTAGGGTTAGGGTTAGGGTTAGCATCCGCCCTAGGACAGTGTTAGGGTTAGGGTTAGGGTTAGCATCAGCCCTAGGATAGTGTTAGGGTTAGGGTTAGGGTTAGCATCAGCCTAGGATAGTGTTAGGGTTAGGGTTAGCATCAGCCCTAGGATAGTGTTAGGGTTAGGGTTAGCATTAGCCCTAGGATAGTGTTAGGGTTAGGGTTAGGGTTATCATCAGGGCTAGGATAGTGTTAGGGTTAGGGTTAGCATCAGCCCTAGGATAGTGTTAGGGTTAGGGTTAGGGTTATCATCAGGGCTAGGATAGTGTTAGGGTTAGGGTTAGCATCAGCCCTAGGATAGTGTTACGGTTAGGGTTAGGGTTAGCATCAGCCCTAGGATAGTGTTAGGGTTAGGGTTAGGGTTAGCATCAGCCCTAGGATAGTGTTAGTGTTAGGGTTAGAATCAGCCCTAGGATAGTGTTAGGGTTAGGGTTAGGGTTAGCATCAGCCCTAGGATAGTATTAGGGTTAGGGTTAGGGTTAGGGTTAGCGTTAGCATCAGCTCTAGGATAGTGTTAGGGTTAGGGTAAGGGTTAGCATCAGCCCTAGGATAGTGTTAGGGGTAGGGTTAGGGTTAGCATCAGCCCTACGATAGTGTTAGGGTTAGGGTTAGCATCAGCCCTAGGATAGTGTTAGGGTTAGGGTTAGGGTTAGCATCAGCCCTAGGATAGTGTTAGGGTTAGGGTTAGGGTTAGCATCAGCCCTAGGATAGTGTTAGGGTTAGGGTTAACATCAGCCCTAGGATAGTGTTAGGGTTAGGGTTAGGGTTAGCATCAGCCCTAGGATAGTGTTAGGGTTAGGGTTAGCCTCAGCCCTAGGAGAGTGTTAGGGTTAGGGATAGGGTTAGCATCAGGCCTAGGATAGTGTTAGGGATAGGGTTAGGGTTAGCATCAGCCCTACGATAGTGTTAGGGTTAGGGTTAGCATCAGGCCTAGGATAGTGTTAGGGTTAGGGTTAGCATCAGCCCTAGTATAGTTTTAGGGTTAGGGTTAGGGTTAGCATCAGCCCTAGGATTGTCTTAGGGTTAGGGTTAGGTTTAGCATCAGCCCTAGGATAGTATTAGGGTTAGGGTTAGCATGAGCCCGAGGATAGTGTTAGGGTTAGGGTTAGGGTTAGCATCAGCCCTAGGATAGTGTTAGGGTTAGGGTTAGCATCAGCCCTAGGATAGTGTTAGGGTTAGGGTTACGGTTAGCATCAGCCCTAGGATAGTGTTAGGGTTAGGGTTAGCATCAGCCCTAGGATAGTGTTAGGGTTAGGGTTAGGGTTAGCATCAGCCCTAGGATAGTGTTGGGTTAGGGTTAGCTTCAGCCTTAGGATAGTGTTAGGGTTAGGGTTAGGGTTAGCATCAGCCGTAGGATAGTGTTTGGGTTAGGGTTAGCCTCAGCCCTAAGATAGTGTTAGAGTTAGGGTTAGGGTTAGCATCAGCCCTAGGATAATGTTAGGGTTAGTGTTAGGGTTAGCATCAGCCCTAGGATAGTGTTAGTGTTAGGGTTAGCATCAGACCTAGGATAGTGTTAGGGTTAGGGTTAGGGTTAGCATCCGCCCTAGGACAGTGTTAGGGTTAGGGGTAGGGTTAGCATCAGCCCAGGATAGTGTTAGGGTTAGGGTTAGGGTTAGCATCAGCCCTAGGATAGTGTTAGGGTTAGGGTTAGAATCAGCCCTAGGATAGTGTTAGGGTTAGGGTTAGGGTTAGCATCAGCCCTAGGATAGTATTAGGGTTAGGGTTAGGGTTAGCATCAGCTCTACGATAGTGTTAGGGTTAGGGTTAGCATCAGCCCTAGGATAGTGTTAGGGTTAGGGTTAGGGTTAGCATCAGCCCTAGGATAGTGTTAGGGTTAGGGTTAGGGTTAGCATCAGCCCTAGGATAGTGTTAGGGTTAGGGTTAACATCAGCCCTAGGATAGTGTTAGGGTTAGGGTTAGGGTTAGCATCAGCCCTAGGATAGTGTTAGGGTTAGGGTTAGCCTCAGCCCTAGGAGAGTGTTAGGGTTAGGGTTAGGGTTAGCATCAGCCCTAGGATAGTGTTAGTGTTAGGGTTAGCCTCAGCGCTAGGAGAGTGTTAGGGTTAGGGATAGGGTTAGCATCAGGCCTAGGATAGCGTTAGGGATAGGGTTAGGGTTAGCATCAGCCCTAGGATAGTGTTAGGGTTAGGGTTAGCATCAGCCCTAGGATAGTGTTAGGGTTAGGGTTAGCATCAGTCCTAGGAGAGTGTTAGGGTTAGGGGTAGGGTTAGCATCAGCCATAGGAGAGTGTTCCGGTTAGGGTTAGCATCAGCCCTAGGATAGTGTTAGGGTTAGGGTTAACATAAACCCTAGGATAGTGTTACGGTTAGGGTTAGGGTTATCATCAGGCCTAGGATAGTGTTAGGGTTAGGGTTAGGGTTAGCATCAGTTAAAGGATAGTGTTAGGGTTAGCGTTAGGGTTAGCATCAGCCCTAGGATAGTGTTAGGCTTAGGGTTAGGGTTAGCATCAGCCCTAGGATAGTGTTAGGTTTAGGGTTAGCATCAGCCCTAGGATAGTGTTAGGGTTAGGGTTAGGGTTATCATCAGGGCTAGGATAGTGTTAGGGTTAGGGTTAGCATCAGCCCTAGGATAGTGTTAGGGTTAAGGTTAGGGTTAGCATCAGCCCTAGGATAGTGTTAGGGTTAGGGTTAGGGTTAGCATCAGCCGTAGGATAGTGTTAGGGTTAGGGTTAGCCTCAGCCCTACGATAGTGTTAGAGTTAGGGTTAGGGTTAGCATCAGCCCTAGGATAGTGTTAGGGTTAGGGTTAGGGTTAGCTTCAGCCCTAGGATAGTGTTAGTGTTAGGGTTAGAATCAGCCCTAGGATAGTGTTAGGGTTAGGGTTAGGGTTAGGGTTAGCGTTAGCATCAGCTCTAGGATAGTGTTAGGGTTAGGGTAAGGGTTAGCATCAGCCCTAGGATAGTGTTAGGGTTAGGGTTAGGGTTAGCATCAGCCCTACGATAGTGTTAGGGTTAGGGTTAGCATGAGCCCTAGGACAGTGTTAGGGTTAGGGTTAGGGTTAGCATCAGCCCTAGGATAGTGTTAGGGTTAGGGTTAACATCAGCCCTAGGATAGTGTTATGGTTAGGGTTAGGGTTATCCTCAGCCCTAGGATAGTGTTAGGGTTAGGGTTAGCATCAACCCTAGGATAGTGTTAAGGTTAGGGTTAGGGTTAGCATCAGCCCTAGGATACTGTTAGGGTTCGAGTTAGCCTCAGCCCTAGGAGAATGTTAGGGCTAGGTTTAGCCTCAGCCCTAGGAGAGTGTTAGGGTTAGGGATAGGGTTAGCATCAGGCCTAGGATAGTGTTAGGGTTGGGGTTAGGGTTAGCATCAGCCCTAGGATAGTGTTAGGGTTAGGGTTAGCATCAGGCCTAGGATAGTGTTAGGGTTAAGGTTAGCATCAGCTCTAGGAGAGTGTTAGGGTTAGGGTTAGGGTTAGCATCAGCCCTAGGATAGTGTTAGGGTTAGGGTTAGCGTCAGCCCTAGGATAGTGTTAGGGTTAGGGTTAGGGTTAGCATCAGCCCTAGGATAGTGTTAGGTTTAGGGTTAGCATCAGCCCTAGGATAGTGTTAAGGTTAGGGTTAGCATCAGCCCTAGGATAGTGTTAGGGTTAGGGTTAGGGTTAGCATCAGCCCTAGGATAGTGTTAGGGTTAGGGTTAGCATCAGCCCTAGGATAGTGTTAGGGTTAGGGTTAGGGTTAGCATCAGCCCTAGGATAGTGTTAGGGTTAGGGTTAGCATCAACCCTAGGATAGTGTTAGGGTTAGGGTTAGGGTGAGCATCAGCCCTAGGATAGTGTTAAGGTTAGGGTTAGCATCAGCCCTAGGATAGTGTTAGGGTTAGGGTTAGGGTTATCATCAGGCCTAGGATAGTGTTAGGGTTAGGGTTAGGGTTAGCATCAGTTAAAGGATAGTGTTAGGGTTAGCGTTAGGGTTAGCATCAGCCCTAGGATAGTGTTAGGGTTAGGGTTAGGGTTAGCATCAGCCCTAGGATAGTGTTAGGGTTAGGGTTAGGGTTAGCATCAGCCGTAGGATAGTGTTAGGGTTAGGGTTAGCCTCAGCCCTAGGATAGTGTTAGAGTTAGGGTTAGGGTTAGCATCAGCCCTAGGATAGTGTTAGGGTTAGGGTTAGGGTTAGCATCAGCCCTAGGATAGTGTTAGTGTTAGGGTTAGAATCAGCCCTAGGATAGTGTTAGGGTTAGGGTTAGGGTTAGCATCAGCCCTAGGATAGTATTAGGGTTAGGGTTAGGGTTAGGGTTAGCGTTAGCATCAGCTCTAGGATAGTGTTAGGGTTAGGGTAAGGGTTAGCATCAGCCCTAGGATAGTGTTAGGGTTAGGGTTAGGGTTAGCATCAGCCCTACGATAGTGTTAGGGTTAGGGTTAGCATCAGCCCTAGGATAGTGTTAGGGTTAGGGTTAGGGTTAGCATCAGCCCTAGGATAGTGTTAGGGTTAGGGTTAGGGTTAGCATCAGCCCTAGGATAGTGTTAGGGTTAGGGATAGGGTTAACATCAGCCCTAGGATAGTGTTAGGGTTAGGGTTAGGGTGAGCATCAGCCCTAGGATTGTATTAGGGTTAGGGTTAGCATCAGCCCTAGGATAGTGTTAGGGTTAGGGTTAGGGTTAGCACCAGGCCCACGATAGTGTTAGTGTTAGGGTTAGGATCAGCCTTAGGATAGTGTTAGGGTCAGGGTTAGGGGTAGCATCAGCCGTAGGATAGTGTTTGGGTTAGGGTTAGCCTCAGCCCTAAGATAGTGTTAGAGTTAGGGTTAGGGTTAGCATCAGCTCTAGGATAGTGTTAGGGTTAGGGTTAGAGTTAGCATCAGCCCTAGGATAGTGTTAGTGTTAGGGTTAGAATCAGCCCTAGGATAGTGTTAGGGTTAGGGTTAACATAAACCCTAGGATAGTGTTAGGGTTAGGGTTAGGGTTATCATCAGGCCTAGGATAGTGTTAGGGTTAGGGTTAGCGTTAGCATCAGTTCAAGGATAGTGTTAGGCTTAGCGTTAGGGTTAGCATCAGCCCTAGGATAGTGTTAGGGTTAGGGTTAGGGTTAGCATCAGCCCTAGGATAGTGTTAGGGTTAGGGTTAGGGTTATCATCATGCCTAGGATAGTGTTAGGGTTAGGGTTAGCATCAGCCCTAGCATAGTGTTAGGGTTAGGGTTAGGGTTAGCATCCGCCCTAGGACAGTGTTAGGGTTAGGGTTAGGGTTAGCATCAGCCCTAGGATAGTGTTAGGGTTAGGGTTAGGGTTATCATCAGGGCTAGGATAGTGTTAGGGTTAGGGTTAGCATCAGCCCTAGGATAGTGTTAGGGTTAGGGTTAGGGTTAGCATCAGCCCTAGGATAGTGTTAGGGTTAGGGTTAGGGTTAGCATCAGCCGTAGGATAGTGTTAGGCTTAGGGTTAGCCTCAGCCCTAGGATAGTGTTAGAGATCGGGTTAGGGTTAGCATCAGCCCTAGGATAGTGTTAGGGTTAGGGTTAGGGTTAGCATCAGCCCTAGGATAGTGTTAGTGTTAGGGTTAGAATCAGCCCTAGGATAGTGTTAGGGTTAGGGTTAGGGTTAGCATCAGCCCTAGGATAGTATTAGGGTTAGTGTTAGGGTTAGGGTTAGCGTTAGCATCAGCTCTAGGAGAGTGTTAGGGTTAGGGTAAGGGTTAGCATCAGCCCTAGGATAGTGTTAGGGTTAGGGTTAGGGTTAGCATCAGCCCTACTATAGTGTTAGGGTTAGGGTTAGCATCAGCCCTAGGATAGTGTTAGGGTTAGGGTTAGCATCAGCCCTAGGATAGTGTTAGGGTTAGGTTTAGGGTTAGCATCAGCCCTAGGATAGTGTTAGGGTTAGGGTTAGAGTTAGCATCAGCCCTAGGATAGTGTTAGGGTTAGGGTTAGGGTTAGCATCAGCCCTAGGATTGTATTAGGGTTAGGGTTAGCATCAGCCCTAGGATAGTGTTAGGGTTAGGGTTAGGGTTAGCACCAGGCCCAGGATAGTGTTAGTGTTAGGGTTAGCATCAGCCTTAGGATAGTGTTAGGGTTAGGGTTAGGGTTAGCATCAGCCGTAGGATAGTGTTTGGGTTAGGGTTAGCCTCAGCCCTAAGATAGTGTTAGAGTTAGGGTTAGGGTTAGCATCAGCCCTAGGATAGTGTTAGGGTTAGGGTTAGGGTTAGCATCAGCCCTAGGATAGTGTTAGTGTTAGGGTTAGAATCAGCCCTAGGATAGTGTTAGGGTTAGGGTTAACATAAACCCTAGGATAGTGTTAGGGTTAGGGTTAGGGTTATCATCAGGCCTAGGATAGTGTTAGGGTTAGGGTTAGGGTTAGCATCAGTTCAAGGATAGTGTTAGGCTTAGCGTTAGGGTTAGCATCAGCCCTAGGATAGTGTTAGGGTTAGGGTTAGGGTTAGCATCAGCCCTAGGATAGTGTTAGGGTTAGGGTTAGGGTTATCATCAGGCCTAGGATAGTGTTAGGGTTAGGGTTAGCATCAGCCCTAGGATAGTGTTAGGGTTAGGGTTAGGGTTAGCATCCGCCCTAGGACAGTGTTAGGGTTAGGGTTAGGGTTAGCATCAGCCCTAGGATAGTGTTAGGTTTAGGGTTAACATAAACCCTAGGATAGTGTTAGAGTTAGGGTTAGGGTTATCATCAGGCCTAAGATAGTGTTAGGGTTAGGGATAGGGTTAGCATCAGTTCAAGGATAGTGTTAGGGTTAGCGTTAGGGTTAGCATCAGCCCTAGGATAGTGTTAGGGTTAGGGTTAGGGTTAGCATCAGCCCTAGGATAGTGTTAAGGTTAGGGTTAGCATGAGCCCTAGGATAGTGTTAGGGTTAGGGTTATGGTTATCATAAGGCATAGGATAGTGTTAGGGTTAGGGTTAGCATCAGCTCTAGGATACTGTTAGGGTTAGGGTTAATGTTAGCATCAGCCCTAGGATAGTGTTAGGGTTAGGGTTAGCATCAGCCCTAGGATAGTGTTAGGGTTAGGGTTAGCATCAGTCCTAGGAGAGTGTTAGGGTTAGGGGTAGGGTTAGCATCAGCCCTAGGATAGTGTTACGGTTAGGGTTAGCATCAGCCCTAGGATAGTATTAGGGTTAGGGTTAGCATGAGCCCTAGGATAGTGTTAGGGTTAGGGTTAGGGTTAGCATCAGCCCTAGGATAGTGTTAGGGTTAGGGTTAGCATCAGCCCTAGGATAGTGTTAGGGTTAGGGTTAGGGTTAGCATCAGCCCTAGGATAGTGTTAGGGTTAGGGTTAGCATCAGCCCTAGGATAGTGTTAGGGTTAGGGTTAGGGTTAGCATCAGCCTTAGGATAGTGTTAGGGTTAGGGTTAGCATCAACCCTAGGATAGTGTTAGGGTTAGGGTTAGGGTTAGCATCAGCCCTAGGATAGTGTTAGGGTTAGGGTTAGCCTCAGCGCTAGGAGAGTGTTAGGGTTAGGGATAGGGTTAGCATCAGGCCTAGGATAGCGTTAGGGATAGGGTTAGGGTTAGCATCAGCCCTAGGATAGTGTTAGGGTTAGGGTTAGCATCAGCCCTAGGATAGTGTTAGGGTTAGGGTTAGCATCAGTCCTAGGAGAGTGTTATGGTTAGGGGTAGGGTTAGCATCAGCCCTAGGATAGTGTTACGGTTAGGGTTAGCATCAGCCCTAGGATAGTGTTAGGGTTAGGGTTAACATAAACCCTAGGATAGTGTTAGGGTTAGGGTTAGGGTTAGCATCAGGCCTAGGATAGCGTTAGGGATAGGGTTAGGGTTAGCATCAGCCCTAGGATAGTGTTAAGGTTAGGGTTAGGGTTAGCATCAGCCCTAGGATAGTGTTAGGTTTAGGGTTAGCATCAGCCCTAGGATAGTGTTAGGGTTAGGGTTAGGGTTATCATCAGGGCTAGGATAGTGTTAGGGTTAGGGTTAGCATCAGCCCTAGGATAGTGTTAGGGTTAGGGTTAGAGTTAGCATCAGCCCTAGGATAGTGTTAGGGTTAGGGTTAGGGTTAGCATCAGCCCTATGATAGTGTTAGGGTTAGGGTTAGCATCAGCCCTAGGATAGTGTTAGGGTTACGGTTAGCATCAACCCTAGGATAGTGTTAGGGTTAGGGTTAGGGTTAGCATCAGGCCTAGGATAGTGTTAGGGTTAGGGTTAGCATCAGCCCTAGGATAGTGTTAGGGTTAGGGATAGGGTTAGCATCAGCCCTAGGATAATGTTAGGGTTAGGGTTAGGGTTAGCATCAGCCCTAGGATAGTATTAGGGTTAGGGTTAGCATCAGCCCTAGGATAGTGTTAGGGTTAGGGTTAGGGTTAGCACCAGGCCTAGGATAGTGTTAGTGTTAGGGTTAGCTTCAGCCTTAGGATAGTGTTAGGGTTAGGGTTAGGGTTAGCATCAGCCGTAGGATAGTGTTTGGGTTAGGGTTAGCCTCAGCCCTAAGATAGTGTTAGAGTTAGGGTTAGGGTTAGCATCAGCCCTAGGATAATGTTAGGGTTAGTGTTAGGGTTAGCATCAGCCCTAGGATAGTGTTAGTGTTAGGGTTAGCATCAGACCTAGGATAGTGTTAGGGTTAGGGTTAGGGTTAGCATCCGCCCTAGGACAGTGTTAGGGTTAGGGGTAGGGTTAGCATCAGCCCAGGATAGTGTTAGGGTTAGGGTTAGGGTTAGCATCAGCCCTAGGATAGTGTTAGGGTTAGGGTTAGAATCAGCCCTAGGATAGTGTTAGGGTTAGGGTTAGGGTTAGCATCAGCCCTAGGATAGTATTAGGGTTAGGGTTAGGGTTAGCATCAGCTCTACGATAGTGTTAGGGTTAGGGTTAGCATCAGCCCTAGGATAGTGTTAGGGTTAGGGTTAGGGTTAGCATCAGCCCTAGGATAGTGTTAGGGTTAGGGTTAGGGTTAGCATCAGCCCTAGGATAGTGTTAGGGTTAGGGTTAACATCAGCCCTAGGATAGTGTTAGGGTTAGGGTTAGGGTTAGCATCAGCCCTAGGATAGTGTTAGGGTTAGGGTTAGCCTCAGCCCTAGGAGAGTGTTAGGGTTAGGGATAGGGTTAGCATCAGGCCTAGGATAGTGTTAGGGATAGGGTTAGGGTTAGCATCAGCCCTAGGATAGTGTTAGGGTTAGGGTTAGCATCAGGCCTAGGATAGTGTTAGGGTTAGGGTTAGCATCAGCCCTAGTATAGTGTTAATGTTAGGGTTAGGGTTAGCATCAGCCCTAGGATAGTCTTAGGGTTAGGGTTAGGTTTAGCATCAGCCCTAGGACAGTATTAGGGTTAGGGTTAGCATGAGCCCTAGGATAGTGTTAGGGTTAGGGTTAGGGTTAGCATCAGCCCTAGGATAGTGTTAGGGTTAGGGTTAGCATCAGCCCTAGGATAGTGTTAGGGTTAGGGTTAGGGTTAGCATCAGCCCTAGGATAGTGTTAGGGTTAGGGTATGCATCAACCCTAGGATAGTGTTAGGGTTAGGGTTAGGGTTAGCATCAGCCCTAGGATAGTGTTAGGGTTAGGGTTAGCCTCAGCGCTAGGAGAGTGTTAGGGTTAGGGATAGGGTTAGCATCAGGACTAGGATAGCGTTAGGGATAGGGTTAGGGTTAGCATCAGCCCTAGGATAGTGTTAGGGTTAGAGTTAGCATCAGCCCTAGGATAGTGTTAAGGTTAGGGTTAGCATCAGCCCTAGGATAGTGTTAGGGTTAGGGTTAGGGTTAGCATCAGCCCTAGGATAGTGTTAGGGTTAGGGTTAGCATCAGCCCTAGGATAGTGTTAGGGTTAGGGTTAGGGTTAGCATCAGCCCTAGGATAGTGTTAGGGTTAGGGTTAGCATCAACCCTAGGATAGTGTTAGGGTTAGGGTTAGGGTGAGCATCAGCCCTAGGATAGTGTTAAGGTTAGGGTTAGCATCAGCCCTAGGATAGTGTTAGGGTTAGGGTTAGGGTTATCATCATGCCTAGGATAGTGTTAGGGTTAGGGTTAGGGTTAGCATCAGTTAAAGGATAGTGTTAGGGTTAGCGTTAGGGTTAGCATCAGCCCTAGGATAGTGTTAGGGTTAGGGTTAGGGTTAGCATCAGCCCTAGGATAGTGTTAGGGTTAGGGTTAGGGTTAGCATCAGCCGTAGGATAGTGTTAGGGTTAGGGTTAGCCTCAGCCCTAGGATAGTGTTAGAGTTAGGGTTAGGGTTAGCATCAGCCCTAGGATAGTGTTAGGGTTAGGGTTAGGGTTAGCATCAGCCCTAGGATAGTGTTAGTGTTAGGGTTAGAATCAGCCCTAGGATAGTGTTAGGGTTAGGGTTAGGGTTAGCATCAGCCCTAGGATAGTATTAGGGTTAGGGTTAAGGTTAGGGTTAGCGTTAGCATCAGCTCTAGGATAGTGTTAGGGTTAGGGTAAGGGTTAGCATCAGCCCTAGGATAGTGTTAGGGTTAGGGTTAGGGTTAGCATCAGCCCTACGATAGTGTTAGGGTTAGGGTTAGCATCAGCCCTAGGATAGTGTTAGGGTTAGGGTTAGGGTTAGCATCAGCCCTAGGATAGTGTTAGGGTTAGGGTTAGGGTTAGCATCAGCCCTAGGATAGTGTTAGGGTTAGGGATAGGGTTAGCATCAGCCCTAGGATAGTGTTAGGGTTAGGGTTAGGGTTAGCATCAGCCCTAGGATTGTATTAGGGTTAGGGTTAGCATCAGCCCTAGGATAGTGTTAGGGTTAGGGTTAGGGTTAGCACCAGGCCCACGATAGTGTTAGTGTTAGGGTTAGGATCAGCCTTAGGATAGTGTTAGGGTCAGGGTTAGGGGTAGCATCAGCCGTAGGATAGTGTTTGGGTTAGGGTTAGCCTCAGCCCTAAGATAGTGTTAGAGTTAGGGTTAGGGTTAGCATCAGCTCTAGGATAGTGTTAGGGTTAGGGTTAGAGTTAGCATCAGCCCTAGGATAGTGTTAGTGTTAGGGTTAGAATCAGCCCTAGGATAGTGTTAGGGTTAGGGTTAACATAAACCCTAGGATAGTGTTAGGGTTAGGGTTAGGGTTATCATCAGGCCTAGGATAGTGTTAGGGTTAGGGTTAGCGTTAGCATCAGTTCAAGGATAGTGTTAGGCTTAGCGTTAGGGTTAGCATCAGCCCTAGGATAGTGTTAGGGTTAGGGTTAGGGTTAGCATCAGCCCTAGGATAGTGTTAGGGTTAGGGATAGGGTTATCATCATGCCTAGGATAGTGTTAGGGTTAGGGTTAGCATCAGCCCTAGCATAGTGTTAGGGTTAGGGTTAGGGTTAGCATCCGCCCTAGGACAGTGTTAGGGTTAGGGTTAGGGTTAGCATCAGCCCTAGGATAGTGTTAGGGTTAGGGTTAGGGTTATCATCAGGGCTAGGATAGTGTTAGGGTTAGGGTTAGCATCAGCCCTAGGATAGTGTTAGGGTTAGGGTTAGGGTTAGCATCAGCCCTAGGATAGTGTTAGGGTTAGGGTTAGGGTTAGCATCAGCAGTAGGATAGTGTTAGGCTTAGGGTTAGCCTCAGCCCTAGGATAGTGTTAGAGATCGGGTTAGGGTTAGCATCAGCCCTAGGATAGTGTTAGGGTTAGGGTTAGGGTTAGCATCAGCCCTAGGATAGTGTTAGTGTTAGGGTTAGAATCAGCCCTAGGATAGTGTTAGGGTTAGGGTTAGGGTTAGCATCAGCCCTGGGATAGTATTAGGGTTAGTGTTAGGGTTAGGGTTAGCGTTAGCATCAGCTCTAGGAGAGTGTTAGGCTTAGGGTAAGGGTTAGCATCAGCCCTAGGATAGTGTTAGGGTTAGGGTTAGGGTTAGCATCAGCCCTACTATAGTGTTAGGGTTAGGGTTAGCATCAGCCCTAGGATAGTGTTAGGGTTAGGGTTAGCATCAGCCCTAGGATAGTGTTAGGGTTAGGTTTAGGGTTAGCATCAGCCCTAGGATAGTGTTAGGGTTAGGGTTAGAGTTAGCATCAGCCCTAGGATAGTGTTAGGGTTAGGGTTAGGGTTAGCATCAGCCCTAGGATTGTATTAGGGTTAGGGTTAGCATCAGCCCTAGGATAGTGTTAGGGTTAGGGTTAGGGTTAGCACCAGGCCCAGGATAGTGTTAGTGTTAGGGTTAGCATCAGCCTTAGGATAGTGTTAGGGTTAGGGTTAGGGTTAGCATCAGCCGTAGGATAGTGTTTGGGTTAGGGTTAGCCTCAGCCCTAAGATAGTGTTAGAGTTAGGGTTAGGGTTAGCATCAGCCCTAGGATAGTGTTAGGGTTAGGGTTAGGGTTAGCATCAGCCCTAGGATAGTGTTAGTGTTAGGGTTAGAATCAGCCCTAGGATAGTGTTAGGGTTAGGGTTAACATAAACCCTAGGATAGTGTTAGGGTTAGGGTTAGGGTTATCATCAGGCCTAGGATAGTGTTAGGGTTAGGGTTAGGGTTAGCATCAGTTCAAGGATAGTGTTAGGCTTAGCGTTAGGGTTAGCATCAGCCCTAGGATAGTGTTAGGGTTAGGGTTAGGGTTAGCATCAGCCCTAGGATAGTGTTAGGGTTAGGGTTAGGGTTATCATCAGGCCTAGGATAGTGTTAGGGTTAGGGTTAGCATCAGCCCTAGGATAGTGTTAGGGTTAGGGTTAGGGTTAGCATCCGCCCTAGGACAGTGTTAGGGTTAGGGTTAGGGTTAGCATCAGCCCTAGGATAGTGTTAGGTTTAGGGTTAACATAAACCCTAGGATAGTGTTAGAGTTAGGGTTAGGGTTATCATCAGGCCTAAGATAGTGTTAGGGTTAGGGATAGGGTTAGCATCAGTTCAAGGATAGTGTTAGGGTTAGCGTTAGGGTTAGCATCAGCCCTAGGATAGTGTTAGGGTTAGGGTTAGGGTTAGCATCAGCCCTAGGATAGTGTTAAGGTTAGGGTTAGCATGAGCCCTAGGATAGTGTTAGGGTTAGGGTTATGGTTATCATAAGGCATAGGATAGTGTTAGGGTTAGGGTTAGCATCAGCTCTAGGATACTGTTAGGGTTAGGGTTAATGTTAGCATCAGCCCTAGGATAGTGTTAGGGTTAGGGTTAGCATCAGCCCTAGGATAGTGTTAGGGTTAGGGTTAGCATCAGTCCTAGGAGAGTGTTAGGGTTAGGGGTAGGGTTAGCATCAGCCCTAGGATAGTGTTACGGTTAGGGTTAGCATCAGCCCTAGGATAGTATTAGGGTTAGGGTTAGCATGAGCCCTAGGATAGTGTTAGGGTTAGGGTTAGGGTTAGCATCAGCCCTAGGATAGTGTTAGGGTTAGGGTTAGCATCAGCCCTAGGATAGTGTTAGGGTTAGGGTTAGGGTTAGCATCAGCCCTAGGATAGTGTTAGGGTTAGGGTTAGCATCAGCCCTAGGATAGTGTTAGGGTTAGGGTTAGGGTTAGCATCAGCCTTAGGATAGTGTTAGGGTTAGGGTTAGCATCAACCCTAGGATAGTGTTAGGGTTAGGGTTAGGGTTAGCATCAGCCCTAGGATAGTGTTAGGGTTAGGGTTAGCCTCAGCGCTAGGAGAGTGTTAGGGTTAGGGATAGGGTTAGCATCAGGCCTAGGATAGCGTTAGGGATAGGGTTAGGGTTAGCATCAGCCCTAGGATAGTGTTAGGGTTAGGGTTAGCATCAGCCCTAGGATAGTGTTAGGGTTAGGGTTAGCATCAGTCCTAGGAGAGTGTTATGGTTAGGGGTAGGGTTAGCATCAGCCCTAGGATAGTGTTACGGTTAGGGTTAGCATCAGCCCTAGGATAGTGTTAGGGTTAGGGTTAACATAAACCCTAGGATAGTGTTAGGGTTAGGGTTAGGGTTAGCATCAGGCCTAGGATAGCGTTAGGGATAGGGTTAGGGTTAGCATCAGCCCTAGGATAGTGTTAAGGTTAGGGTTAGGGTTAGCATCAGCCCTAGGATAGTGTTAGGTTTAGGGTTAGCATCAGCCCTAGGATAGTGTTAGGGTTAGGGTTAGAGTTAGCATCAGCCCTAGGATAGTGTTAGGGTTAGGGTTAGAGTTAGCATCAGCCCTAGGATAGTGTTAGGGTTAGGGTTAGGGTTAGCATCAGCCCTATGATAGTGTTAGGGTTAGGGTTAGCATCAGCCCTAGAATAGTGTTAGGGTTACGGTTAGCATCAACCCTAGGATAGTGTTAGGGTTAGGGTTAGGGTTAGCATCAGGCCTAGCATAGTGTTAGGGTTAGGGTTAGCATCAGCCCTAGGATAGTGTTAGGGTTAGGGATAGGGTTAGCATCAGCCCTAGGATAATGTTAGGGTTAGGGTTAGGGTTAGCATCAGCCCTAGGATAGTATTAGGGTTAGGGTTAGCATCAGCCCTAGGATAGTGTTAGGGTTAGGGTTAGGGTTAGCACCAGGCCTAGGATAGTGTTAGTGTTAGGGTTAGCTTCAGCCTTAGGATAGTGTTAGGGTTAGGGTTAGGGTTAGCATCAGCCGTAGGATAGTGTTTGGGTTAGGGTTAGCCTCAGCCCTAAGATAGTGTTAGAGTTAGGGTTAGGGTTAGCATCAGCCCTAGGATAATGTTAGGGTTAGTGTTAGGGTTAGCATCAGCCCTAGGATAGTGTTAGTGTTAGGGTTAGCATCAGACCTAGGATAGTGTTAGGGTTAGGGTTAGGGTTAGCATCCGCCCTAGGACAGTGTTAGGGTTAGGGTTAGGGTTAGCATCAGCCCAGGATAGTGTTAGGGTTAGGGTTAGGGTTAGCATCAGCCCTAGGATAGTGTTAGGGTTAGGGTTAGAATCAGCCCTAGGATAGTGTTAGGGTTAGGGTTAGGGTTAGCATCAGCCCTAGGATAGTATTAGGGTTAGGGTTAGGGTTAGCATCAGCTCTACGATAGTGTTAGGGTTAGGGTTAGCATCAGCCCTAGGATAGTGTTAGGGTTAGGGTTAGGGTTAGCATCAGCCCTAGGATAGTGTTAGGGTTAGGGTTAGTGTTAGCATCAGCCCTAGGATAGTGTTAGGGTTAGGGTTAACATCAGCCCTAGGATAGTGTTAGGGTTAGGGTTAGGGTTAGCATCAGCCCTAGGATAGTGTTAGGGTTAGGGTTAGCCTCAGCCCTAGGAGAGTGTTAGGGTTAGGGATAGGGTTAGCATCAGGCCTAGGATAGTGTTAGGGATAGGGTTAGGGTTAGCATCAGCCCTAGGATAGTGTTAGGGTTAGGGTTAGCATCAGGCCTAGGATAGTGTTAGGGTTAGGGTTAGCATCAGCCCTAGTATAGTGTTAATGTTAGGGTTAGGGTTAGCATCAGCCCTAGGATAGTCTTAGGGTTAGGGTTAGGTTTAGCATCAGCCCTAGGACAGTATTAGGGTTAGGGTTAGCATGAGCCCTAGGATAGTGTTAGGGTTAGGGTTAGGGTTAGCATCAGCCCTAGGATAGTGTTAGGGTTAGGGTTAGCATCAGCCCTAGGATAGTGTTAGGGTTAGGGTTAGGGTTAGCATCAGCCCTAGGATAGTGTTAGGGTTAGGGTTAGCATCAGCCCTAGGATAGTGTTAGGGTTAGGGTTAGGGTTAGCATCAGCCCTAGGATAGTGTTAGGGTTAGGGTATGCATCAACCCTAGGATAGTGTTAGGGTTAGGGTTAGGGTTAGCATCAGCCCTAGGATAGTGTTAGGGTTAGGGTTAGCCTCAGCGCTAGGAGAGTGTTAGGGTTAGGGATAGGGTTAGCATCAGGACTAGGATAGCGTTAGGGATAGGGTTAGGGTTAGCATCAGCCCTAGGATAGTGTTAGGGTTAGAGTTAGCATCAGCCCTAGGATAGTGTTAGGGTTAGGGTTAGCATCAGCCCTAGGATAGTGTTAGGGTTAGGGTTAGGGTTATCATCAGGCCTAGGATAGTGTTAGGGTTAGGATTATGGTTAGCATCAGTTAAAGGATAGTGTTAGGGTTAGCGTTAGGGTTAGCATCAGCCCTAGGATAGTGTTAGGGTTAGGGTTAGGGTTAGCATCAGCCCTAGGATAGTGTTAGGTTTAGGGTTAGCATCAGCCCTAGGATAGTGTTAGGGTTAGGGTTAGGGTTATCATCAGGCCTAGGATAGTGTTAGGGTTAGGGTTAGCATCAGCCCTAGGATAGTGTTAGGGTTAGGGTTAGGGTTAGCATCCGCCCTAGGACAGTGTTAGGGTTAGGGTTAGGGTTAGCATCAGCCCTAGGATAGTGTTAGGTTTAGGGTTAACATAAACCCTAGGATAGTGTTAGAGTTAGGGTTAGGGTTATCATCAGGCCTAAGATAGTGTTAGGGTTAGGGATAGGGTTAGCATCAGTTCAAGGATAGTGTTAGGGTTAGCGTTAGGGTTAGCATCAGCCCTAGGATAGTGTTAGGGTTAGGGTTAGGGTTAGCATCAGCCGTAGGATAGTGTTAGGGTTAGGGTTAGCCTCAGCCCTAGGATAGTGTTAGAGTTAGGGTTAGGGTTAGCATCAGCCCTAGGATAGTGTTAGGGTTAGGGTTAGGGTTAGCATCAGCCCTAGGATAGTGTTAGTGTTAGGGTTAGAATCAGCCCTAGGATAGTGTTAGGGTTAGGGTTAGGGTTAGCATCAGCCCTAGGATAGTATTAGGGTTAGGGTTAAGGTTAGGGTTAGCGTTAGCATCAGCTCTAGGATAGTGTTAGGGTTAGGGTAAGGGTTAGCATCAGCCCTAGGATAGTGTTAGGGTTAGGGTTAGGGTTAGCATCAGCCCTACGATAGTGTTAGGGTTAGGGTTAGCATCAGCCCTAGGATAGTGTTAGGGTTAGGGTTAGGGTTAGCATCAGCCCTAGGATAGTGTTAGGGTTAGGGTTAGGGTTAGCATCAGCCCTAGGATAGTGTTAGGGTTAGGGATAGGGTTAGCATCAGCCCTAGGATAGTGTTAGGGTTAGGGTTAGGGTTAGCATCAGCCCTAGGATTGTATTAGGGTTAGGGTTAGCATCAGCCCTAGGATAGTGTTAGGGTTAGGGTTAGGGTTAGCACCAGGCCCACGATAGTGTTAGTGTTAGGGTTAGGATCAGCCTTAGGATAGTGTTAGGGTCAGGGTTAGGGGTAGCATCAGCCGTAGGATAGTGTTTGGGTTAGGGTTAGCCTCAGCCCTAAGATAGTGTTAGAGTTAGGGTTAGGGTTAGCATCAGCTCTAGGATAGTGTTAGGGTTAGGGTTAGAGTTAGCATCAGCCCTAGGATAGTGTTAGTGTTAGGGTTAGAATCAGCCCTAGGATAGTGTTAGGGTTAGGGTTAACATAAACCCTAGGATAGTGTTAGGGTTAGGGTTAGGGTTATCATCAGGCCTAGGATAGTGTTAGGGTTAGGGTTAGCGTTAGCATCAGTTCAAGGATAGTGTTAGGCTTAGCGTTAGGGTTAGCATCAGCCCTAGGATAGTGTTAGGGTTAGGGTTAGGGTTAGCATCAGCCCTAGGATAGTGTTAGGGTTAGGGATAGGGTTATCATCATGCCTAGGATAGTGTTAGGGTTAGGGTTAGCATCAGCCCTAGCATAGTGTTAGGGTTAGGGTTAGGGTTAGCATCCGCCCTAGGACAGTGTTAGGGTTAGGGTTAGGGTTAGCATCAGCCCTAGGATAGTGTTAGGGTTAGGGTTAGGGTTATCATCAGGGCTAGGATAGTGTTAGGGTTAGGGTTAGCATCAGCCCTAGGATAGTGTTAGGGTTAGGGTTAGGGTTAGCATCAGCCCTAGGATAGTGTTAGGGTTAGGGTTAGGGTTAGCATCAGCAGTAGGATAGTGTTAGGCTTAGGGTTAGCCTCAGCCCTAGGATAGTGTTAGAGATCGGGTTAGGGTTAGCATCAGCCCTAGGATAGTGTTAGGGTTAGGGTTAGGGTTAGCATCAGCCCTAGGATAGTGTTAGTGTTAGGGTTAGAATCAGCCCTAGGATAGTGTTAGGGTTAGGGTTAGGGTTAGCATCAGCCCTGGGATAGTATTAGGGTTAGTGTTAGGGTTAGGGTTAGCGTTAGCATCAGCTCTAGGAGAGTGTTAGGCTTAGGGTAAGGGTTAGCATCAGCCCTAGGATAGTGTTAGGGTTAGGGTTAGGGTTAGCATCAGCCCTACTATAGTGTTAGGGTTAGGGTTAGCATCAGCCCTAGGATAGTGTTAGGGTTAGGGTTAGCATCAGCCCTAGGATAGTGTTAGGGTTAGGTTTAGGGTTAGCATCAGCCCTAGGATAGTGTTAGGGTTAGGGTTAGAGTTAGCATCAGCCCTAGGATAGTGTTAGGGTTAGGGTTAGGGTTAGCATCAGCCCTAGGATTGTATTAGGGTTAGGGTTAGCATCAGCCCTAGGATAGTGTTAGGGTTAGGGTTAGGGTTAGCACCAGGCCCAGGATAGTGTTAGTGTTAGGGTTAGCATCAGCCTTAGGATAGTGTTAGGGTTAGGGTTAGGGTTAGCATCAGCCGTAGGATAGTGTTTGGGTTAGGGTTAGCCTCAGCCCTAAGATAGTGTTAGAGTTAGGGT
Organism: Lemur catta; assembly: GCF_020740605.2. Lineage (NCBI taxonomy): Eukaryota > Metazoa > Chordata > Mammalia > Primates > Lemuridae > Lemur > Lemur catta. The sequence continues at coordinate 65,763 of NW_025423852.1, read as the reverse complement.
TAGGGTTAGCATCAGCCCTAGGATAGTGTTAGGGTTAGGGTTAGGGTTAGCATCAGCCCTAGGATAGTGTTAGTGTTAGGGTTAGAATCAGCCCTAGGATAGTGTTAGGGTTAGGGTTAACATAAACCCTAGGATAGTGTTAGGGTTAGGGTTAGGGTTATCATCAGGCCTAGGATAGTGTTAGGGTTAGGGTTAGGGTTAGCATCAGTTCAAGGATAGTGTTAGGCTTAGCGTTAGGGTTAGCATCAGCCCTAGGATAGTGTTAGGGTTAGGGTTAGGGTTAGCATCAGCCCTAGGATAGTGTTAGGGTTAGGGTTAGGGTTATCATCAGGCCTAGGATAGTGTTAGGGTTAGGGTTAGCATCAGCCCTAGGATAGTGTTAGGGTTAGGGTTAGGGTTAGCATCCGCCCTAGGACAGTGTTAGGGTTAGGGTTAGGGTTAGCATCAGCCCTAGGATAGTGTTAGGTTTAGGGTTAACATAAACCCTAGGATAGTGTTAGAGTTAGGGTTAGGGTTATCATCAGGCCTAAGATAGTGTTAGGGTTAGGGATAGGGTTAGCATCAGTTCAAGGATAGTGTTAGGGTTAGCGTTAGGGTTAGCATCAGCCCTAGGATAGTGTTAGGGTTAGGGTTAGGGTTAGCATCAGCCCTAGGATAGTGTTAAGGTTAGGGTTAGCATGAGCCCTAGGATAGTGTTAGGGTTAGGGTTATGGTTATCATAAGGCATAGGATAGTGTTAGGGTTAGGGTTAGCATCAGCTCTAGGATACTGTTAGGGTTAGGGTTAATGTTAGCATCAGCCCTAGGATAGTGTTAGGGTTAGGGTTAGCATCAGCCCTAGGATAGTGTTAGGGTTAGGGTTAGCATCAGTCCTAGGAGAGTGTTAGGGTTAGGGGTAGGGTTAGCATCAGCCCTAGGATAGTGTTACGGTTAGGGTTAGCATCAGCCCTAGGATAGTATTAGGGTTAGGGTTAGCATGAGCCCTAGGATAGTGTTAGGGTTAGGGTTAGGGTTAGCATCAGCCCTAGGATAGTGTTAGGGTTAGGGTTAGCATCAGCCCTAGGATAGTGTTAGGGTTAGGGTTAGGGTTAGCATCAGCCCTAGGATAGTGTTAGGGTTAGGGTTAGCATCAGCCCTAGGATAGTGTTAGGGTTAGGGTTAGGGTTAGCATCAGCCTTAGGATAGTGTTAGGGTTAGGGTTAGCATCAACCCTAGGATAGTGTTAGGGTTAGGGTTAGGGTTAGCATCAGCCCTAGGATAGTGTTAGGGTTAGGGTTAGCCTCAGCGCTAGGAGAGTGTTAGGGTTAGGGATAGGGTTAGCATCAGGCCTAGGATAGCGTTAGGGATAGGGTTAGGGTTAGCATCAGCCCTAGGATAGTGTTAGGGTTAGGGTTAGCATCAGCCCTAGGATAGTGTTAGGGTTAGGGTTAGCATCAGTCCTAGGAGAGTGTTATGGTTAGGGGTAGGGTTAGCATCAGCCCTAGGATAGTGTTACGGTTAGGGTTAGCATCAGCCCTAGGATAGTGTTAGGGTTAGGGTTAACATAAACCCTAGGATAGTGTTAGGGTTAGGGTTAGGGTTAGCATCAGGCCTAGGATAGCGTTAGGGATAGGGTTAGGGTTAGCATCAGCCCTAGGATAGTGTTAAGGTTAGGGTTAGGGTTAGCATCAGCCCTAGGATAGTGTTAGGTTTAGGGTTAGCATCAGCCCTAGGATAGTGTTAGGGTTAGGGTTAGAGTTAGCATCAGCCCTAGGATAGTGTTAGGGTTAGGGTTAGAGTTAGCATCAGCCCTAGGATAGTGTTAGGGTTAGGGTTAGGGTTAGCATCAGCCCTATGATAGTGTTAGGGTTAGGGTTAGCATCAGCCCTAGAATAGTGTTAGGGTTACGGTTAGCATCAACCCTAGGATAGTGTTAGGGTTAGGGTTAGGGTTAGCATCAGGCCTAGCATAGTGTTAGGGTTAGGGTTAGCATCAGCCCTAGGATAGTGTTAGGGTTAGGGATAGGGTTAGCATCAGCCCTAGGATAATGTTAGGGTTAGGGTTAGGGTTAGCATCAGCCCTAGGATAGTATTAGGGTTAGGGTTAGCATCAGCCCTAGGATAGTGTTAGGGTTAGGGTTAGGGTTAGCACCAGGCCTAGGATAGTGTTAGTGTTAGGGTTAGCTTCAGCCTTAGGATAGTGTTAGGGTTAGGGTTAGGGTTAGCATCAGCCGTAGGATAGTGTTTGGGTTAGGGTTAGCCTCAGCCCTAAGATAGTGTTAGAGTTAGGGTTAGGGTTAGCATCAGCCCTAGGATAATGTTAGGGTTAGTGTTAGGGTTAGCATCAGCCCTAGGATAGTGTTAGTGTTAGGGTTAGCATCAGACCTAGGATAGTGTTAGGGTTAGGGTTAGGGTTAGCATCCGCCCTAGGACAGTGTTAGGGTTAGGGTTAGGGTTAGCATCAGCCCAGGATAGTGTTAGGGTTAGGGTTAGGGTTAGCATCAGCCCTAGGATAGTGTTAGGGTTAGGGTTAGAATCAGCCCTAGGATAGTGTTAGGGTTAGGGTTAGGGTTAGCATCAGCCCTAGGATAGTATTAGGGTTAGGGTTAGGGTTAGCATCAGCTCTACGATAGTGTTAGGGTTAGGGTTAGCATCAGCCCTAGGATAGTGTTAGGGTTAGGGTTAGGGTTAGCATCAGCCCTAGGATAGTGTTAGGGTTAGGGTTAGTGTTAGCATCAGCCCTAGGATAGTGTTAGGGTTAGGGTTAACATCAGCCCTAGGATAGTGTTAGGGTTAGGGTTAGGGTTAGCATCAGCCCTAGGATAGTGTTAGGGTTAGGGTTAGCCTCAGCCCTAGGAGAGTGTTAGGGTTAGGGATAGGGTTAGCATCAGGCCTAGGATAGTGTTAGGGATAGGGTTAGGGTTAGCATCAGCCCTAGGATAGTGTTAGGGTTAGGGTTAGCATCAGGCCTAGGATAGTGTTAGGGTTAGGGTTAGCATCAGCCCTAGTATAGTGTTAATGTTAGGGTTAGGGTTAGCATCAGCCCTAGGATAGTCTTAGGGTTAGGGTTAGGTTTAGCATCAGCCCTAGGACAGTATTAGGGTTAGGGTTAGCATGAGCCCTAGGATAGTGTTAGGGTTAGGGTTAGGGTTAGCATCAGCCCTAGGATAGTGTTAGGGTTAGGGTTAGCATCAGCCCTAGGATAGTGTTAGGGTTAGGGTTAGGGTTAGCATCAGCCCTAGGATAGTGTTAGGGTTAGGGTTAGCATCAGCCCTAGGATAGTGTTAGGGTTAGGGTTAGGGTTAGCATCAGCCCTAGGATAGTGTTAGGGTTAGGGTATGCATCAACCCTAGGATAGTGTTAGGGTTAGGGTTAGGGTTAGCATCAGCCCTAGGATAGTGTTAGGGTTAGGGTTAGCCTCAGCGCTAGGAGAGTGTTAGGGTTAGGGATAGGGTTAGCATCAGGACTAGGATAGCGTTAGGGATAGGGTTAGGGTTAGCATCAGCCCTAGGATAGTGTTAGGGTTAGAGTTAGCATCAGCCCTAGGATAGTGTTAGGGTTAGGGTTAGCATCAGCCCTAGGATAGTGTTAGGGTTAGGGTTAGGGTTATCATCAGGCCTAGGATAGTGTTAGGGTTAGGATTATGGTTAGCATCTGTTAAAGGATAGTGTTAGGGTTAGCGTTAGGGTTAGCATCAGCCCTAGGATAGTGTTAGGGTTAGGGTTAGGGTTAGCATCAGCCCTAGGATAGTGTTAGGTTTAGGGTTAGCATCAGCCCTAGGATAGTGTTAGGGTTAGGGTTAGGGTTATCATCAGGCCTAGGATAGTGTTAGGGTTAGGGTTAGCATCAGCCCTAGGATAGTGTTAGGGTTAGGGTTAGGGTTAGCATCCGCCCTAGGACAGTGTTAGGGTTAGGGTTAGGGTTAGCATCAGCCCTAGGATAGTGTTAGGTTTAGGGTTAACATAAACCCTAGGATAGTGTTAGAGTTAGGGTTAGGGTTATCATCAGGCCTAAGATAGTGTTAGGGTTAGGGATAGGGTTAGCATCAGTTCAAGGATAGTGTTAGGGTTAGCGTTAGGGTTAGCATCAGCCCTAGGATAGTGTTAGGGTTAGGGTTAGGGTTAGCATCAGCCCTAGGATAGTGTTAAGGTTAGGGTTAGCATGAGCCCTAGGATAGTGTTAGGGTTAGGGTTATGGTTATCATAAGGCATAGGATAGTGTTAGGGTTAGGGTTAGCATCAGCTCTAGGATACTGTTAGGGTTAGGGTTAATGTTAGCATCAGCCCTAGGATAGTGTTAGGGTTAGGGTTAGCATCAGCCCTAGGATAGTGTTAGGGTTAGGGTTAGCATCAGTCCTAGGAGAGTGTTAGGGTTAGGGGTAGGGTTAGCATCAGCCCTAGGATAGTGTTACGGTTAGGGTTAGCATCAGCCCTAGGATAGTATTAGGGTTAGGGTTAGCATGAGCCCTAGGATAGTGTTAGGGTTAGGGTTAGGGTTAGCATCAGCCCTAGGATAGTGTTAGGGTTAGGGTTAGCATCAGCCCTAGGATAGTGTTAGGGTTAGGGTTAGGGTTAGCATCAGCCCTAGGATAGTGTTAGGGTTAGGGTTAGCATCAGCCCTAGGATAGTGTTAGGGTTAGGGTTAGGGTTAGCATCAGCCTTAGGATAGTGTTAGGGTTAGGGTTAGCATCAACCCTAGGATAGTGTTAGGGTTAGGGTTAGGGTTAGCATCAGCCCTAGGATAGTGTTAGGGTTAGGGTTAGCCTCAGCGCTAGGAGAGTGTTAGGGTTAGGGATAGGGTTAGCATCAGGCCTAGGATAGCGTTAGGGATAGGGTTAGGGTTAGCATCAGCCCTAGGATAGTGTTAGGGTTAGGGTTAGCATCAGCCCTAGGATAGTGTTAGGGTTAGGGTTAGCATCAGTCCTAGGAGAGTGTTATGGTTAGGGGTAGGGTTAGCATCAGCCCTAGGATAGTGTTACGGTTAGGGTTAGCATCAGCCCTAGGATAGTGTTAGGGTTAGGGTTAACATAAACCCTAGGATAGTGTTAGGGTTAGGGTTAGGGTTAGCATCAGGCCTAGGATAGCGTTAGGGATAGGGTTAGGGTTAGCATCAGCCCTAGGATAGTGTTAAGGTTAGGGTTAGGGTTAGCATCAGCCCTAGGATAGTGTTAGGTTTAGGGTTAGCATCAGCCCTAGGATAGTGTTAGGGTTAGGGTTAGAGTTAGCATCAGCCCTAGGATAGTGTTAGGGTTAGGGTTAGAGTTAGCATCAGCCCTAGGATAGTGTTAGGGTTAGGGTTAGGGTTAGCATCAGCCCTATGATAGTGTTAGGGTTAGGGTTAGCATCAGCCCTAGAATAGTGTTAGGGTTACGGTTAGCATCAACCCTAGGATAGTGTTAGGGTTAGGGTTAGGGTTAGCATCAGGCCTAGGATAGTGTTAGGGTTAGGGTTAGCATCAGCCCTAGGATAGTGTTAGGGTTAGGGATAGGGTTAGCATCAGCCCTAGGACAATGTTAGGGTTAGGGTTAGGGTTAGCATCAGCCCTAGGATAGTATTAGGGTTAGGGTTAGCATCAGCCCTAGGATAGTGTTAGGGTTAGGGTTAGGGTTAGCACCAGGCCTAGGATAGTGTTAGTGTTAGGGTTAGCTTCAGCCTTAGGATAGTGTTAGGGTTAGGGTTAGGGTTAGCATCAGCCGTAGGATAGTGTTTGGGTTAGGGTTAGCCTCAGCCCTAAGATAGTGTTAGAGTTAGGGTTAGGGTTAGCATCAGCCCTAGGATAATGTTAGGGTTAGTGTTAGGGTTAGCATCAGCCCTAGGATAGTGTTAGTGTTAGGGTTAGCATCAGACCTAGGATAGTGTTAGGGTTAGGGTTAGGGTTAGCATCCGCCCTAGGACAGTGTTAGGGTTAGGGTTAGGGTTAGCATCAGCCCAGGATAGTGTTAGGGTTAGGGTTAGGGTTAGCATCAGCCCTAGGATAGTGTTAGGGTTAGGGTTAGAATCAGCCCTAGGATAGTGTTAGGGTTAGGGTTAGGGTTAGCATCAGCCCTAGGATAGTATTAGGGTTAGGGTTAGGGTTAGCATCAGCTCTACGATAGTGTTAGGGTTAGGGTTAGCATCAGCCCTAGGATAGTGTTAGGGTTAGGGTTAGGGTTAGCATCAGCCCTAGGATAGTGTTAGGGTTAGGGTTAGTGTTAGCATCAGCCCTAGGATAGTGTTAGGGTTAGGGTTAACATCAGCCCTAGGATAGTGTTAGGGTTAGGGTTAGGGTTAGCATCAGCCCTAGGATAGTGTTAGGGTTAGGGTTAGCCTCAGCCCTAGGAGAGTGTTAGGGTTAGGGATAGGGTTAGCATCAGGCCTAGGATAGTGTTAGGGATAGGGTTAGGGTTAGCATCAGCCCTAGGATAGTGTTAGGGTTAGGGTTAGCATCAGGCCTAGGATAGTGTTAGGGTTAGGGTTAGCATCAGCCCTAGTATAGTGTTAATGTTAGGGTTAGGGTTAGCATCAGCCCTAGGATAGTCTTAGGGTTAGGGTTAGGTTTAGCATCAGCCCTAGGACAGTATTAGGGTTAGGGTTAGCATGAGCCCTAGGATAGTGTTAGGGTTAGGGTTAGGGTTAGCATCAGCCCTAGGATAGTGTTAGGGTTAGGGTTAGCATCAGCCCTAGGATAGTGTTAGGGTTAGGGTTAGGGTTAGCATCAGCCCTAGGATAGTGTTAGGGTTAGGGTTAGCATCAGCCCTAGGATAGTGTTAGGGTTAGGGTTAGGGTTAGCATCAGCCCTAGGATAGTGTTAGGGTTAGGGTATGCATCAACCCTAGGATAGTGTTAGGGTTAGGGTTAGGGTTAGCATCAGCCCTAGGATAGTGTTAGGGTTAGGGTTAGCCTCAGCGCTAGGAGAGTGTTAGGGTTAGGGATAGGGTTAGCATCAGGACTAGGATAGCGTTAGGGATAGGGTTAGGGTTAGCATCAGCCCTAGGATAGTGTTAGGGTTAGAGTTAGCATCAGCCCTAGGATAGTGTTAGGGTTAGGGTTAGCATCAGCCCTAGGATAGTGTTAGGGTTAGGGTTAGGGTTATCATCAGGCCTAGGATAGTGTTAGGGTTAGGATTATGGTTAGCATCAGTTAAAGGATAGTGTTAGGGTTAGCGTTAGGGTTAGCATCAGCCCTAGGATAGTGTTAGGGTTAGGGTTAGGGTTAGCATCAGCCCTAGGATAGTGTTAGGTTTAGGGTTAGCATCAGCCCTAGGATAGTGTTAGGGTTAGGGTTACGGTTATCATCAGGGCTAGGATAGTGTTAGGGTTAGGGTTAGCATCAGCCCTAGGATAGTGTTAGGGTTAGGGTTAGGGTTAGCATCAGCCCTAGGATAGTGTTAGGGTTAGGGTTAGGGTTAGCATCAGCCCTAGGATAGTGTTAGGGTTAGGGTTAGCATCAGCCCTAGGATAGTGTTAGGGTTAGGGTTAGCATCAACCCTAGGATAGTGTTAGGGTTAGGGTTAGGGTTAGCATCAGGCCTAGGATAGTGTTAGGGTTAGGGTTAGCATCAGCCCTAGGATAGTGTTAGGGTTAGGGTTAGAGTTAGCATCAGCCCTAGGATAGTGTTAGGGTTAGGGTTAGGGTTAGCATCAGCCCTATGATAGTGTTAGGGTTAGGGTTAGCATCAGCCCTAGGATAGTGTTAGGGTTAGGGTTAGCATCAACCCTAGGATAGTGTTAGGGTTAGGGTTAGGGTTAGCATCAGGCCTAGGATAGTGTTAGGGTTAGGGTTAGCATCAGCCCTAGGATAGTGTTAGGGTTAGGGATAGGGTTAGCATCAGCCCTAGGATAATGTTAGGGTTAGGGTTAGGGTTAGCATCAGCCCTAGGATAGTATTAGGGTTAGGGTTAGCATCAGCCCTAGGATAGTGTTAGGGTTAGGGTTAGGGTTAGCACCAGGCCTAGGATAGTGTTAGTGTTAGGGTTAGCTTCAGCCTTAGGATAGTGTTAGGGTTAGGGTTAGGGTTAGCATCAGCCGTAGGATAGTGTTTGGGTTAGGGTTAGCCTCAGCCCTAAGATAGTGTTAGAGTTAGGGTTAGGGTTAGCATCAGCCCTAGGATAATGTTAGGGTTAGTGTTAGGGTTAGCATCAGCCCTAGGATAGTGTTAGTGTTAGGGTTAGCATCAGACCTAGGATAGTGTTAGGGTTAGGGTTAGGGTTAGCATCCGCCCTAGGACAGTGTTAGGGTTAGGGTTAGGGTTAGCATCAGCCCAGGATAGTGTTAGGGTTAGGGTTAGGGTTAGCATCAGCCCTAGGATAGTGTTAGGGTTAGGGTTAGAATCAGCCCTAGGATAGTGTTAGGGTTAGGGTTAGGGTTAGCATCAGCCCTAGGATAGTATTAGGGTTAGGGTTAGGGTTAGGGTTAGCGTTAGCATCAGCTCTAGGATAGTGTTAGGGTTAGGGTAAGGGTTAGCATCAGCCCTAGGATAGTGTTAGGGTTAGGGTTAGGGTTAGCATCAGCTCTACGATAGTGTTAGGGTTAGGGTTAGCATCAGCCCTAGGATAGTGTTAGGGTTAGTGTTAGGGTTAGCATCAGCCCTAGGATAGTGTTAGGGTTAGGGTTAGGGTTAGCATCAGCCCTAGGATAGTGTTAGGGTTAGGGTTAACATCAGCCCTAGGATAGTGTTAGGGTTAGGGTTAGGGTTAGCATCAGCCCTAGGATAGTGTTAGGGTTAGGGTTAGCCTCAGCCCTAGGAGAGTGTTAGGGTTAGGGATAGGGTTAGCATCAGGCCTAGGATAGTGTTAGGGATAGGGTTAGGGTTAGCATCAGCCCTAGGATAGTGTTAGGGTTAGGGTTAGCATCAGGCCTAGGATAGTGTTAGGGTTAGGGTTAGCATCAGCCCTAGTATAGTGTTAATGTTAGGGTTAGGGTTAGCATCAGCCCTAGGATAGTCTTAGGGTTAGGATTAGGTTTAGCATCAGCCCTAGGATAGTATTAGGGTTAGGGTTAGCATGAGCCCTAGGATAGTGTTAGGGTTAGGGTTAGGGTTAGCATCAGCCCTAGGATAGTGTTAGGGTTAGGGTTAGCATGAGCCCTAGGATAGTGTTAGGGTTAGGGTTAGGGTTAGCATCAGCCCTAGGATAGTGTTAGGGTTAGGGTTAGCATCAGCCCTAGGATAGTGTTAGGGTTAGGGTTAGGGTTAGCATCAGCCCTAGGATAGTGTTAGGGTTAGGGTTAGCATCAACCCTAGGATAGTGTTAGGGTTAGGGTTAGGGTTAGCATCAGCCCTAGGATAGTGTTAGGGTTAGGGTTAGCCTCAGCGCTAGGAGAGTGTTAGGGTTAGGGATAGGGTTAGCATCAGGACTAGGATAGCGTTAGGGATAGGGTTAGGGTTAGCATCAGCCCTAGGATAGTGTTAGGGTTAGAGTTAGCATCAGCCCTAGGATAGTGTTAGGGTTAGGGTTAGGGTTAGCATCAGCCCTAGGATAGTGTTAGGGTTAGGGTTAGGGTTATCATCAGGCCTAGGATAGTGTTAGGGTTAGGATTATGGTTAGCATCAGTTAAAGGATAGTGTTAGGGTTAGCGTTAGGGTTAGCATCAGCCCTAGGATAGTGTTAGGGTTAGGGTTAGGGGTAGCATCAGCCCTAGGATAGTGTTAGGTTTAGGGTTAGCATCAGCCCTAGGATAGTGTTAGGGTTAGGGTTACAGTTATCATCAGGGCTAGGATAGTGTTAGGGTTAGGGTTAGCATCAGCCCTAGGATAGTGTTAGGGTTAGGGTTAGGGTTAGCATCAGCCCTAGGATAGTGTTAGGGTTAGGGTTAGGGTTAGCATCAGCCCTAGGATAGTGTTACGGTTAGGGTTAGCATCAGCCCTAGGATAGTGTTAGGGTTAGGGTTAGCATCAACCCTAGGATAGTGTTAGGGTTAGGGTTAGGGTTAGCATCAGGCCTAGGATAGTGTTAGGGTTAGGGTTAGCATCAGCCCTAGGATAGTGTTAGGGTTAGGGATAGGGTTAGCATCAGCCCTAGGATAATGTTAGGGTTAGGGTTAGGGTTAGCATCAGCCCTAGGATAGTATTAGGGTTAGGGTTAGCATCAGCCCTAGGATAGTGTTAGGGTTAGGGTTAGGGTTAGCACCAGGCCTAGGATAGTGTTAGTGTTAGGGTTAGCTTCAGCCCTAAGATAGTGTTAGAGTTAGGGTTAGGGTTAGCATCAGCCCTAGGATAATGTTAGGGATAGTGTTAGGGTTAGCATCAGCCCTAGGATAGTGTTAGTGTTAGGGTTAGCATCAGACCTAGGATAGTGTTAGGGTTAGGGTTAGGGTTAGCATCCGCCCTAGGACAGTGTTAGGGTTAGGGTTAGGGTTAGCATCAGCCCTAGGATAGTGTTAGGGTTAGGGTTAGGGTTAGCATCAGCCTAGGATAGTGTTAGGGTTAGGGTTAGCATCAGCCCTAGGATAGTGTTAGGGTTAGGGTTAGCATTAGCCCTAGGATAGTGTTAGGGTTAGGGTTAGGGTTATCATCAGGGCTAGGATAGTGTTAGGGTTAGGGTTAGCATCAGCCCTAGGATAGTGTTAGGGTTAGGGTTAGGGTTATCATCAGGGCTAGGATAGTGTTAGGGTTAGGGTTAGCATCAGCCCTAGGATAGTGTTAGGGTTAGGGTTAGGGTTAGCATCAGCCCTAGGATAGTGTTAGGGTTAGGGTTAGGGTTAGCATCAGCCCTAGGATAGTGTTAGTGTTAGGGTTAGAATCAGCCCTAGGATAGTGTTAGGGTTAGGGTTAGGGTTAGCATCAGCCCTAGGATAGTATTAGGGTTAGGGTTAGGGTTAGGGTTAGCGTTAGCATCAGCTCTAGGATAGTGTTAGGGTTAGGGTAAGGGTTAGCATCAGCCCTAGGATAGTGTTAGGGTTAGGGTTAGGGTTAGCATCAGCCCTACGATAGTGTTAGGGTTAGGGTTAGCATCAGCCCTATGATAGTGTTAGGGTTAGGGTTAGGGTTAGCATCAGCCCTAGGATAGTGTTAGGGTTAGGGTTAGGGTTAGCATCAGCCCTAGGATAGTGTTAGGGTTAGGGTTAACATCAGCCCTAGGATAGTGTTAGGGTTAGGGTTAGTGTTAGCATCAGCCCTAGGATAGTGTTAGGGTTAGGGTTAGCCTCAGCCCTAGGAGAGTGTTAGGGTTAAGGATAGGGTTAGCATCAGGCCTAGGATAGTGTTAGGGATAGGGTTAGGGTTAGCATCAGCCCTAGGATAGTGTTAGGGTTAGGGTTAGCATCAGGCCTAGGATAGTGTTAGGGTTACGGTTAGCATCAGCCCTAGTATAGTGTTAGGGTTAGGGTTAGGGTTAGGGTTATCATCAGGCCTAGGATAGTGTTAGGGTTAGGGTTAGGGTTAGCATCAGTTAAAGGATAGTGTTAGGGTTAGCGTTAGGGTTAGCATCAGCCCTAGGATAGTGTTAGGGTTAGGGTTAGGGTTAGCATCAGCCCTAGGATAGTGTTAGGGTTAGGGTTAGCATCAGCCCTAGGATAGTGTTAGGGTTAGGGTTAGGGTTATCATCAGGGCTAGGATAGTGTTAGGGTTAGGGTTAGCATCAGCCCTAGGATAGTGTTAGGGTTAGGGTTAGGGTTAGCATCAGCCCTAGGATAGTGTTAGGGTTAGGGTTAGGGTTAGCATCAGCCGTAGGATAGTGTTAGGGTTAGGGTTAGCCTCAGCCCTAGGATAGTGTTAGAGTTAGGGTTAGGGTTAGCATCAGCCCTAGGATAGTGTTGGTGTTAGGGTTAGAATCAGCCCTAGGATAGTGTTAGGGTTAGGGTTAGGGTTAGCATCAGCCCTAGGATAGTATTAGGGTTAGGGTTAGGGTTAGGGTTAGCGTTAGCATCAGCTCTAGGATAGTGTTAGGGTTAGGGTAAGGGTTAGCATCAGCCCTAGGATAGTGTTAGGGTTAGGGTTAGGGTTAGCATCAGCCCTACGATAGTGTTAGGGTTAGGGTTAGCATCAGCCCTAGGATAGTGTTAGGGTTAGGGTTAGGGTTAGCATCAGCCCTAGGATAGTGTTAGGGTTAGGGTTAGGGTTAGCATCAGCCCTAGGATAGTGTTAGGGTTAGGGATAGGGTTAGCATCAGCCCTAGGATAGTGTTAGGGTTAGGGTTAGGGTTAGCATCAGCCCTAGGATTGTATTAGGGTTAGGGTTAGCATCAGCCCTAGGATAGTGTTAGGGTTAGGGTTAGGGTTAGCACCAGGCCCACGATAGTGTTAGTGTTAGGGTTAGCATCAGCCTTAGGATAGTGTTAGGGTCAGGGTTAGGGTTAGCATCAGCCGTAGGATAGTGTTTGGGTTAGGGTTAGCCTCAGCCCTAAGATAGTGTTAGAGTTAGGGTTAGGGTTAGCATCAGCCCTAGGATAGTGTTAGGGTTAGGGTTAGGGTTAGCATCAGCCCTAGGATAGTGTTAGTGTTAGGGTTAGAATCAGCCCTAGGATAGTGTTAGGGTTAGGGTTAACATAAACCCTAGGATAGTGTTAGGGTTAGGGTTAGGGTTATCATCAGGCCTAGGATAGTGTTAGGGTTAGGGTTAGGGTTAGCATCAGTTCAAGGATAGTGTTAGGCTTAGCGTTAGGGTTAGCATCAGCCCTAGGATAGTGTTAGGGTTAGGGTTAGGGTTAGCATCAGCCCTAGGATAGTGTTAGGGTTAGGGTTAGGGTTATCATCATGCCTAGGATAGTGTTAGGGTTAGGGTTAGCATCAGCCCTAGCATAGTGTTAGGGTTAGGGTTAGGGTTAGCATCCGCCCTAGGACAGTGTTAGGGTTAGGGTTAGGGTTAGCATCAGCCCTAGGATAGTGTTAGGGTTAGGGTTAGGGTTATCATCAGGGCTAGGATAGTGTTAGGGTTAGGGTTAGCATCAGCCCTAGGATAGTGTTAGGGTTAGGGTTAGGGTTAGCATCAGCCCTAGGATAGTGTTAGGGTTAGGGTTAGGGTTAGCATCAGCCGTAGGATAGTGTTAGGCTTAGGGTTAGCCTCAGCCCTAGGATAGTGTTAGAGATAGGGTTAGGGTTAGCATCAGCCCTAGGATAGTGCTAGGGTTAGGGTTAGGGTTAGCATCAGCCCTAGGATAGTGTTAGTGTTAGGGTTAGAATCAGCCCTAGGATAGTGTTAGGGTTAGGGTTAGGGTTAGCATCAGCCCTAGGATAGTATTAGGGTTAGTGTTAGGGTTAGGGTTAGCGTTAGCATCAGCTCTAGGAGAGTGTTAGGGTTAGGGTAAGGGTTAGCATCAGCCCTAGGATAGTGTTAGGGTTAGGGTTAGGGTTAGCATCAGCCCTACTATAGTGTTAGGGTTAGGGTTAGCATCAGCCCTAGGATAGTGTTAGGGTTAGGGTTAGGGTTAGCATCAGCCCTAGGATAGTGTTAGGGTTAGGTTTAGGGTTAGCATCAGCCCTAGGATAGTGTTAGGGTTAGGGTTAGAGTTAGCATCAGCCCTAGGATAGTGTTAGGGTTAGGGTTAGGGTTAGCATCAGCCCTAGGATTGTATTAGGGTTAGGGTTAGCATCAGCCCTAGGATAGTGTTAGGGTTAGGGTTAGGGTTAGCACCAGGCCCAGGATAGTGTTAGTGTTAGGGTTAGCATCAGCCTTAGGATAGTGTTAGGGTTAGGGTTAGGGTTAGCATCAGCCGTAGGATTGTGTTTGGGTTAGGGTTAGCCTCAGCCCTAAGATAGTGTTAGAGTTAGGGTTAGGGTTAGCATCAGCCCTAGGATAGTGTTAGGGTTAGGGTTAGGGTTAGCATCAGCCCTAGGATAGTGTTAGTGTTAGGGTTAGAATCAGCCCTAGGATAGTGTTAGGGTTAGGGTTAACATAAACCCTAGGATAGTGTTAGGGTTAGGGTTAGGGTTATCATCAGGCCTAGGATAGTGTTAGGGTTAGGGTTAGGGTTAGCATCAGTTCAAGGATAGTGTTAGGCTTAGCGTTAGGGTTAGCATCAGCCCTAGGATAGTGTTAGGGTTAGGGTTAGGGTTAGCATCAGCCCTAGGATAGTGTTAGGGTTAGGGTTGGGGTTATCATCAGGCCTAGGATAGTGTTAGGGATAGGGTTAGCATCAGCCCTAGGATAGTGTTAGGGTTAGGGTTAGGGTTAGCATCCGCCCTAGGACAGTGTTAGGGTTAGGGTTAGGGTTAGCATCAGCCCTAAAATAGTGTTAGGTTTAGGGTTAACATAAACCCTAGGATAGTGTTAGAGTTAGGGTTAGGGTTATCATCAGGCCTAAGATAGTGTTAGGGTTAGGGATAGGGTTAGCATCAGTTCAAGGATAGTGTTAGGGTTAGCGTTAGGGTTAGCATCAGCCCTAGGATAGTGTTAGGGTTAGGGTTAGGGTTAGCATCATCCCTAGGATAGTGTTAAGGTTAGGGTTAGCATCAGCCCTAGGATAGTGTTAGGGTTAGGGTTATGGTTATCATAAGGCATAGGATAGTGTTAGGGTTAGGGTTAGCATCAGCTCTAGGATACTGTTAGGGTTAGGGTTAATGTTAGCATCAGCCCTAGGATAGTGTTAAGGTTAGGGTTAGGGTTATCATCAGGCCTAGGATAGTGTGAGGGCTAGGGTTAGCATCAGCCCTAGGATAGTGTTAGGGTTAGGGTTAACATAAACCCTAGGATAGTGTTAGGGTTAGGGTTAGGGTTATCATCAGGCCTAGGATACTGTTAGGGTTAGGGTTAGGGTTAGCATCAGTTAAAGGATAGTGTTAGGGTTAGCGTTAGGGTTAGCATCAGCCCTAGGATAGTGTTAGGGTTAGGGTTAGGGTTAGCATCAGCCCTAGGATAGTGTTACGGTTAGGGTTAGCATCAGCCCTAGGATAGTGTTATGGTTAGGGTTAGGGTTATCATCAGGGCTAGGATAGTGTTAGGGTTAGGGTTAGCATCAGCCGTAGGATAGTGTTAGGGTTAGGGTTAGCATCAGCCCTAGGATAGTGTTAGGGTTAGGGTTAGGGTTAGCATCAGCCGTAGGATAGTGTTAGGGTTAGGGTTAGCCTCAGCCCTAGGATAGTGTTAGAGTTAGGGTTAGGGTTAGCATCAGCCCTAGGATAGTGTTAGGGTTAGGGTTAGGGTTAGCATCAGCCCTAGGATAGTGTTAGTGTTAGGGTTAGAATCAGCCCTAGGATAGTGTTAGGGTTAGGGTTAGGGTTAGCATCAGCCCTAGGATAGTATTATTGTTAGGGTTAGGGTTAGGGTTAGCGTTAGCATCAGCTCTAGGATAGTGTTAGGGTTAGGGTAAGGGTTAGCATCCGCCCTAGGATTGTGTTAGGGTTAGGGTTAGGGTTAGCATCAACCCTACGATAGTATTAGGGTTAGGGTTAGCATCAGCCCTAGGATAGTGTTAGGGTTAGGGTTAGGGTTAGCATCAGCCCTAGGATGGTGTTAGGGTTAGGGTTAGGGTTAGCATCAGCCCTAGGATAGTGTTAGGGTTAGGGTTAGGGTTAGCATCAGCCCTAGGATAGTGTTAGGGTTAGGGTTAGGGTTAGCATCAGCCCTAGGATAGTGTTAGGGTTAGGGTTAGGGATAGCATCAGCCCTAGGATAGTGTCAAGGTTAGGGTTAGGGTTATCATCAGGCCTAGGATAGTGTGAGGGCTAGGGTTAGCATCAGACTTAGGATAGTTTTAGGGTTAGGGTTAGGGTTAGCATCAGCCGTAGGATAGTGTTAGGGTTAGGGTTAGCTTCAGCCCTAGGATAGTGTTAGGGTTAGTGTTAGGGTTAGCATCAGCCCTAGGATAGTGTTAGGGTTAGGGTTAGCATCAGCCCTAGGATAGTGTTAGGGTTAGGATTAGCATCAACCCTAGGATAGTGTTAGGGTTAGGGTTAGGGTTAGCATCAGGCCTAGGATAGTGTTATGGTTAGGGTTAGCATCAGCCCTAGGATAGTGTTAGGGTTAGGGACAGGGTTAGCATCAGCCCTAGGATAACGTTAGGGTTAGGGTTAGGGTTAGCATCAGCCCTAGGATAGTATTAGGGTTAGGGTTAGCATCAGTCCTAGGATAGTGTTAGGGTTAGGGTTAGGGTTAGCACCAGGCCTAGGATAGTGTTAGTGTTAGGGTTAGCTTCAGCCTTAGGATAGTGTTAGTGTTAGGGTTAGGGTTAGCATCAGCCGTAGGATAGTGTTTGGGTTAGGGTTAGCATCAGCCCTAGGATAGTGTTAGGGTTAGGGTTAGGGTTAGCATCAGCCCTAGGATAGTGTTAGGGTTAGGGTTAGGGTTAGCATCAGCCCTAGGATAGTGTTAGGGTTAGGGATAAGGATAGCATCAGCCCTAGGATAGTGTTAAGGTTAGGTTTAGGGTTATCATCAGGCCTAGGATATTGTGAGGGCTAGGGTTAGCATCAGACTTAGGATAGTTTTAGGGTTAGGGTTAGGGTTAGCATCAACCGTAGGATAGTGTTAGGGTTAGGGTTAGCATCAGCCCTAGGATAGTGTTAGGGTTAGGGTTAGGGTTAGCATCAGCCCTAGGATAGTGTTAGGGTTAGGGTTAGCATCAGCCCTAGGATAGTGTTAGGGTTAGGGTTAGCATCAACCCTAGGATAGTGTTAGGGTTAGGGTTAGGGTTAGCATCAGGCCTAGGATAGTGTTAGGGTTAGGGTTAGCATTAGCCCTAGGATAGTGTTAGGGTTAGGGATAGGGTTAGCATCAGCCCTAGGATAATGTTAGGGTTAGGGTTAGGGTTAGCATCAGCCCTAGGATAGTATTAGGGTTAGGGTTAGCATCAGTCCTAGGATAGTGTTAGGGTTAGGGTTACGGTTAGCACCAGGCCTAGGATAGTGTTAGTGTTAGGGTTAGCTTCAGCCTTAGGATAGTGTTAGGGTTAGGGTAAGGGTTAGCATCAGCCCTAGGACAGTGTTAGGGTTAGGTTTAGGGTTAGCATCAGCCCTAGGATAGTGTTAGGGTTAGGGTTAGCATCAGGCCTAGGATAGTGTTAGGGTTAGGGTTAACATAAACCCTAGGATAGTGTTAGGGTTAGGGTTAGGGTTATCATCAGGCCTGGGATAGTGTTATGGTTAGGGTTAGGGTTAGCATCAGTTAAAGGATAGTGTTAGGGTTAGCGTTAGGGTTAGCATCAGCCCTAGGATAGTGTTAGGGTTAGGGTTAGGGTTAGCATCAGCCCTAGGATAGTGTTAGGGTTAGGGTTAGCATCAGCCCTAGGATTGTGTTAGGGTTAGGGTTAGGGTTAGCATCAGCCCTAGGATAGTATTAGGGTTAGGGTTAGGGTTAGGGTTAGCGTTAGCATCAGCTCTAGGATAGTGTTAGGGTTAGGGTAAGGGTTAGCATCAGCCCTAGGATAGTGTTAGGGTTAGGGTTAGGGTTAGCATCAGCCGTAGGATAGTGTTAGGGTTAGGGTTAGCCTCAGCCCTAGGATAGTGTTAGAGTTAGGGTTAGGGTTAACATCAGCCCTAGGATAGTGTTAGGGTTAGGGTTAGGGTTAGCATCAGCCCTAGGATAGTGTTAGTGTTAGGGTTAGAATCAGCCCTAGGATATGGTTAGGGTTAGGGTTAGGGTTAGCATCAGCCCTAGGATAGTATTAGGGTTAGGGTTAGGGTTAGGGTTAGCGTTAGCATCAGCTCTAGGATAGTGTTAGGGTTAGGGTAAGGGTTAGCATCAGCCCTAGGATAGTATTAGGGTTAGGGTTAGGGTTAGCGTTAGCATCAGCTCTAGGATAGTGTTAGGGTTAGGGTAAGGGTTAGCATCAGCCCTAGGATAGTGTTAGGGTTAGGGTTAGGGTTATCATCAGGGCTAGGATAGTGTTAGGGTTAGGGTTAGCATCAGCCCTAGGATAGTGTTAGGGTTAGGGTTAGGGTTAGCATCAGCCCTAGGATAGTGTTAGGGTTAGGGTTAGGGTTAGCATCAGCCGTAGGATAGTGTTAGGGTTAGGGTTAGCCTCAGCCCTAGGATAGTGTTAGAGTTAGGGTTAGGGTTAGCATCAGCCCTAGGATAGTGTTAGGGTTAGGGTTAGGGTTAGCATCAGCCCTAGGATAGTGTTAGTGTTAGGGTTAGAATCAGCCCTAGGATAGTGTTAGGGTTAGAGTTAGGGTTAGCATCAGCCCTAGGATAGTATTAGGGTTAGGGTTAGGGTTAGGGTTAGCGTTAGCATCAGCTCTAGGATAGTGTTAGGGTTAGGGTTAGGGTTAGCATCAGCCCTAGGATAGTGTTAGGGTTAGGGTTAGCATCAGCCCTAGGATAGTGTTAGGGTTAGGGTTAGGGTTAGCATCAGCCCTAGGATAGTGTTAGGGTTAGGGTTAGCATCAGGCCTAGGATAGTGTTAGGGTTAGGGTTAGCATCAACCCTAGGATAGTGTTAGGGTTAGGGTTAGGGTTAGCATCAGGTCTAGGATAGTGTTAGGGTTAGGGTTAGCATCAGCCCTAGGATAGTGTTAGGGTTAGGGATAGGGTTAGCATCACCCCTAGGATAATGTTAGGGTTAGGGTTAGGGTTAGCATCAGCCCTAGGATAGTATTACGGTTAGGGTTAGCATCAGTGTTAGGATAGTGTTAGGGTTAGGGTTAGGGTTAGCACCAGGCCAAGGTTAGTGTTAGTGTTAGGGTTAGCTTCAGCCTTAGGATAGTGTTAGGGTTAGGGTTAGGGTTAGCATCAGCCGTAGGATAGTGTTTGGGTTAGGGTTAGCCTCAGCCCTAAGATAGTGTTAGAGTTAGGGTTAGGGTTAGCATCAGCCGTAGGATAGTGTTAGTGTTAGGGTTAGCATCAGCCCTAGGATAGTGTTAGGGTTAGGGTTAGGGTTAGCATCCGCCCTAGGACAGTGTTAGGGCTAGGGTTAGGGTTAGCATCAGCCCTAGGATAGTGTTAGGTTTAGGGTTAACATAAACCCTAGGATAGTGTTAGAGTTAGGGTTAGGGTTATCATCAGGCCTAAGATAGTGTTAGGGTTAGGGTTAACATAAACCCTAGGATAGTGTTAGGGTTAGGGTTAGGGTTATCATTAGGCCTGGGATAGTGTTAGGGTTAGGGTTAGGGTTAGCATCAGTTAAAGGATAGTGTTAGGGTTAGCGTTAGGGTTAGCATCAGCCCTAGGATAGTGTTAGGGTTAGGGTTAGGGTTAGCATCAGCCCTAGGATAGTGTTAGGGTTAGGGTTAGCATCAGCCCTAGGATAGTGTTAGGGTTAGGGTTAGGGTTAGCATCAGCCGTAGGATAGTATTAGGGTTAGGGTTAGGGTTAGGGTTAGCGTTAGCATCAGCTCTAGGATAGTGTTAGGGTTAGGGTAAGGGTTAGCATCAGCCCTAGGATAGTGTTAGGGTTAGGGTTAGGGTTAGCATCAGCCGTAGGATAGTGTTAGGGTTAGGGTTAGCCTCAGCCCTAGGATAGTGTTAGAGTTAGGGTTAGGGTTAACATCAGCCCTAGGATAGTGTTAGGGTTAGGGTTAGGGTTAGCATCAGCCCTAGGATAGTGTTAGTGTTAGGGTTAGAATCAGCCCTAGGATATGGTTAGGGTTAGGGTTAGGGTTAGCATCAGCCCTAGGATAGTATTAGGGTTAGGGTTAGGGTTAGGGTTAGCGTTAGCATCAGCTCTAGGATAGTGTTAGGGTTAGGGTAAGGGTTAGCATCAGCCCTAGGATAGTATTAGGGTTAGGGTTAGGGTTAGCGTTAGCATCAGCTCTAGGATAGTGTTAGGGTTAGGGTAAGGGTTAGCATCAGCCCTAGGATAGTGTTAGGGTTAGGGTTAGGGTTATCATCAGGGCTAGGATAGTGTTAGGGTTAGGGTTAGCATCAGCCCTAGGATAGTGTTAGGGTTAGGGTTAGGGTTAGCATCAGCCCTAGGATAGTGTTAGGGTTAGGGTTAGGGTTAGCATCAGCCGTAGGATAGTGTTAGGGTTAGGGTTAGCCTCAGCCCTAGGATAGTGTTAGAGTTAGGGTTAGGGTTAGCATCAGCCCTAGGATAGTGTTAGGGTTAGGGTTAGGGTTAGCATCAGCCCTGGGATAGTGTTAGTGTTAGGGTTAGAATCAGCCCTAGGATAGTGTTAGGGTTAGAGTTAGGGTTAGCATCAGCCCTAGGATAGTATTAGGGTTAGGGTTAGTGTTAGGGTTAGCGTTAGCATCAGCTCTAGGATAGTGTTAGGGTTAGGGTTAGGGTTAGCATCAGCCCTAGGATAGTGTTAGGGTTAGGGTTAGCATCAGCCCTAGGATAGTGTTAGGGTTAGGGTTAGGGTTAGCCTCAGCCCTAGGATAGTGTTAGGGTTAGGGTTAGCATCAGCCCTAGGATAGTGTTAGGGTTAGGGTTAGCATCAACCCTAGGATAGTGTTAGGGTTAGGGTTAGGGTTAGCATCAGGTCTAGGATAGTGTTAGGGTTAGGGTTAGCATCAGCCCTAGGATAGTGTTAGGGTTAGGGATAGGGTTAGCATCACCCCTAGGATAATGTTAGGGTTAGCGTTAGGGTTAGCATCAGCCCTAGGATAGTATTACGGTTAGGGTTAGCATCAGTCCTAGGATAGGGTTAGGGTTAGGGTTAGGGTTAGCACCAGGCCTAGGTTAGTGTTAGTGTTAGGGTTAGCTTCAGCCTTAGGATAGTGTTAGGGTTAGGGTTAGGGTTAGCATCAGCCGTAGGATAGTGTTTGGGTTAGGGTTAGCCTCAGCCCTAAGATAGTGTTAGAGTTAGGGTTAGGGTTAGCATCAGCCGTAGGATAGTGTTAGTGTTAGGGTTAGCATCAGCCCTAGGATAGTGTTAGGGTTAGGGTTAGGGTTAGCATCCGCCCTAGGACAGTGTTAGGGTTAGGGTTAGGGTTAGCATCAGCCCTAGGATAGTGTTAGGTTTAGGGTTAACATAAACCCTAGGATAGTGTTAGAGTTAGGGTTAGGGTTATCATCAGGCCTAAGATAGTGTTAGGGTTAGGGTTAGGGTTAGCATCAGTTCAAGGATAGTGTTAGGGTTAGCGTTACGGTTAGCATCAGCCCTAGGATAGTGTTAGGGTTAGGGTTAGGGTTAGCATCAGCCCTAGGATAGTGTTAAGGTTAGGGTTAGCATCAGCCCTAGGATAGTGTTAGGTTTAGGGTTAGGGTTATCATCAGGCCTAGGATAGTGTTAGGGTTAGGGTTAGCATCAGCTCTAGGATAGTGTTAGGGTTAGGGTTAGGGTTAGCATCAGCCCTAGGATAGTGTTAAGGTTAGGGTTAGGGTTATCATCAGGCCTAGGATAGTGTGAGGGCTAGGGTTAGCATCAGACTTAGGATAGTGTTAGGGTTAGGGTTAGGGTTAGCATCAGCCCTAGGATAGTGTTAGGGTTAGGGTTAGCATCAGCCATAGGATAGTATTAGGGTTAGGGTTAGGGTTAGGGTTAGCGTTAGCATCAGCTCTAGGATAGTGTTAGGGTTAGGGTAAGGGTTAGCATCAGCCCTAGGATAGTGTTAGGGTTAGGGTTAGGGTTAGCATCAGCCGTAGGATAGTGTTAGGGTTAGGGTTAGCCTCAGCCCTAGGATAGTGTTAGAGTTAGGGTTAGGGTTAGCATAAGCCCTAGGATAGTGTTAGGGTTAGGGTTAGGGTTAGCATCAGCCCTAGGATAGTGTTAGTGTTAGGGTTAGAATCAGCCCTAGGATAGTGTTAGGGTTAGGGTTAGGGTTAGCATCAGCCCTAGGATAGTATTAGGGTTAGGGTTAGGGTTAGGGTTAGCGTTAGCATCAGCTCTAGGATAGTGTTAGGGTTAGGGTAAGGGTTAGCATCAGCCCTAGGATAGTGTTAGGGTTAGGGTTAGGGTTAGCATCAGCCCTACGATAGTGTTAGGGTTAGGGTTAGCATCAGCCCTAGGATAGTGTTAGGGTTAGGGTTAGGGTTAGCATCAGCCCTAGGATAGTGTTAGGGTTAGGGTTAGGGTTAGCATCAGCCCTAGGATAGTGTTAGGGTTAGGGTTAGGGATAGCATCAGCCCTAGGATAGTGTTAAGGTTAGGGTTAGGGTTATCATCAGGCCTAGGATAGTGTGAGGGCTAGGGTTAGCATCAGACTTAGGATAGTTTTAGGGTTAGGGTTAGGGTTAGCATCAGCCGTAGGATAGTGTTAGGGTTAGGGTTAGCATCAGCCCTAGGATAGTGTTAGGGTTAGGGTTAGGGTTAGCATCAGCCCTAGGATAGTGTTAGGGTTAGGGTTAGCATCAGCCCTAGGATAGTGTTAGGGTTAGGGTTAGCATCAACCCTAGGATAGTGTTAGGGTTAGGGTTAGGGTTAGCATCAGGCCTAGGATAATGTTAGGGTTAGGGTTAGCATCAGCCCTAGGATAGTGTTAGGGTTAGAGATAGGGTGAGCATCAGCCCTAGGATAATGTTAGGGTTAGGGTTAGGGTTAGCATCAGCCCTAGGATAGTATTAGGGTTAGGGTTAGCATCAGTCCTAGGATAGTGTTAGGGTTAGGGTTAGGGTTAGCACCAGGCCTAGGATAGTGTTAGTGTTAGGGTTAGCTTCAGCCTTAGGATAGTGTTAGGGTTAGGGTTAGGGTTAGCATCAGCCGTAGGATAGTGTTTGGGTTAGGGTTAGCATCAGCCCTAGGATAGTGTTAGGGTTAGGGTTAGGGTTAGCATCAGCCCTAGGATAGTGTTAGGGTTAGGGTTAGGGTTAGCATCAGCCCTAGGATAGTGTTAGGGTTAGGGTTAGGGATAGCATGAGCCCTAGGATAGTGTTAAGGTTAGGGTTAGGGTTATCATCAGGCCTAGGATAGTGTGAGGGCTAGGGTTAGCATCAGACTTAGGATAGTTTTAGGGTTAGGGTTAGGGTTAGCATCAGCCGTAGGATAGTGTTAGGGTTAGGGTTAGCATCAGCCCTAGGATAGTGTTAGGGTTAGGTTTAGGGTTAGCATCAGCCCTAGGATAGTGTTAGGGTTAGGGTTAGCATCAGCCCTAGGATAGTGTTAGGGTTAGGGTTAGCATCAACCCTAGGATAGTGTTAGGGTTAGGGTTAGGGTTAGCATCAGGCCTAGGATAGTGTTAGGGTTAGGGTTAGGGTTAGCATCAGCCCTAGGATAGTGTTAGGGTTAGGGTTAGGGTTAGCACCAGGCCTAGGATAGTGTTAGTGTTAGGGTTAGCTTCAGCATTAGGATAGTGTTAGGGTTAGGGTTAGGGTTAGCATCAGCCGTAGGATAGTGTTTGGGTTAGGGTTAGCCTCAGCCCTAAGATAGTGTTAGAGTTAGGGTTAGGGTTAGCATCAGCCCTAGGATAGTGTTAGGGTTAGTGTTAGGGTTAGCATCAGCCCTAGGATAGTGTTAGTGTTAGGGTTAGCATCAGCCCTAGGATAGTGTTAGGGTTAGGGTTAGGGTTAGCATCCGCCCTAGGACAGTGTTAGGGTTAGGGTTAGGGTTAGCATCAGCCCTAGGATAGTGTTAGGTTTAGGGTTAACATAAACCCCAGGATAGTGTTAGAGTTAGGGTTAGGGTTATCATCAGGCCTAAGATAGTGTTAGGGTTAGGGTTAGGGTTAGCATCAGTTCAAGGATAGTGTTAGGGTTAGCGTTAGGGTTAGCATCAGCCCTAGGATAGTGTTAGGGTTAGGGTTAGGGTTAGCATCAGCCCTAGGATAGTGTTAAGGTTAGGGTTAGCATCAGCCCTAGGATAGTGTTAGGGTTAGGGTTAGGGTTATCATCAGGCCTAGGATAGTGTTAAGGTTAGGGTTAGCATCATCTCTAGGATAGTGTTAGGGTTAGGGTTAGGGTTAGCATCAGTCCTAGGATAGTGTTAAGGTTAGGGTTAGCGTTATCATCAGGCCTAGGATAGTGTGAGGGCTAGGGTTAGCATCAGACTTAGGATAGTGTTAGGGTTAGGGTTAGGGTTAGCATCAGCCCTAGGATAGTGTTAGGGTTAGGGTTAGCATCAGCCCTAGGATAGTGTTAGTGTTAGGGTTAACATAAACCCTAGGATAGTGTTAGGGTTAGGGTTAGGGTTATCATCAGGCCTAGGATAGTGTTAGGGTTAGGGTTAGGGTTAGCATCAGTTAAAGGATAGTGTTAGGGTTAGCGTTAGGGTTAGCATCAGCCCTAGGATAGTGTTAGGGTTAGGGTTAGGGTTAGCATCAGCCCTAGGATAGTGTTAGGGTTAGGGTTAGCATCAGCCCTAGGATAGTGTTAGGGTTAGGGTTAGGGTTATCATCAGGGCTAGGATAGTGTTAGGGTTAGGGTTAGCATCAGCCCTAGGATAGTGTTAGGGTTAGGGTTAGGGTTAGCATCAGCCCTAGGATAGTGTTAGGGTTAGGGTTAGGGTTAGCATCAGCCGTAGGATAGTGTTAGGGTTAGGGTTAGCCTCAGCCCTAGGATAGTGTTAGAGTTAGGGTTAGGGTTAGCATCAGCCCTAGGATAGTGTTAGGGTTAGGGTTAGGGTTAGCATCAGCCCTAGGATAGTGTTAGTGTTAGGGTTAGAATCAGCCCTAGGATAGTGTTAGGGTTAGGGTTAGGGTTAGCATCAGCCCTAGGATAGTATTAGGGTTAGGGTTAGGGTTAGGGTTAGCGTTAGCATCAGCTCAAGGATAGTGTTAGGGTTAGGGTAAGGGTTAGCATCAGCCCTAGGATAGTGTTAGGGTTAGGGTTAGGGTTAGCATCAGCCCTACGATAGTGTTAGGGTTAGGGTTAGCATCAGCCCTAGGATAGTGTTAGGGTTAGGGTTAGGGTTAGCATCAGCCCTAGGATAGTGTTATGGTTAGGGTTAGGGTTAGCATCATCCCTAGGATAGTGTTAGGGTTAGGGTTAACATCAGCCCTAGGATAGTGTTAGGGTTAGGGTTAGGGTTAGCATCAGCCCTAGGATAATGTTAGGGTTAGGGTTAGCCTCAGCCCTAGGAGAGTGTTAGGGTTAGGGATAGGGTTAGCATCAGGCCTAGGACAGTGTTAGGGATAGGGTTAGGGTTAGCATCAGCCCTAGGATAGTGTTAGGGTTAGGGTTAGCATCACGCCTAGGATAGTGTTAGGGTTAGGGTTAGCATCAGCCCTAGTATAGTGTTAGGGTTAGGGTTAGGGTTATCATCAGGGCTAGGATAGTGTTAGGGTTAGGGTTAGCATCAGCCCTAGGATAGTGTTAGGGTTAGGGTTAGGGTTAGCATCAGCCCTAGGATAGTGTTAAGGTTAGGGTTAGCATCAGCCCTAGGATAGTGTTAGGGTTAGAGTT
This sequence comes from Lemur catta, assembly GCF_020740605.2. Taxonomy (NCBI): domain Eukaryota; kingdom Metazoa; phylum Chordata; class Mammalia; order Primates; family Lemuridae; genus Lemur; species Lemur catta. The sequence goes on along the minus strand of NW_025423852.1, from coordinate 40,727 downwards.
AGGGTTATCATCAGGCCTAGGATAGTGTTAGGGTTAGGGTTAGCATCATCTCTAGGATAGTGTTAGGGGTAGGGTTAGGGTTAGCATCAGCCCTAGGATAGTGTTAAGGTTAGGGTTACGGTTATCATCAGGCCTAGGATAGTGTTAGGGTTAGGGTTAGCATCATCTCTAGGATAGTGTTAGGGTTAGGGTTAGGGTTAGCATCAGCCCTAGGATAGTGTTAAGGTTAGGGTTAGGGTTATCATCAGGCCTAGGAGAGTGTTAGGGTTAGGGTTAGGGTTAGCATCAGTTAAAGGATAGTGTTAGGGTTAGCGTTAGGGTTAGCATCAGCCCTAGGATAGTGTTAGGGTTAGGGTTAGGGTTAGCATAAGCCCTAGGATAGTGTTAGGGTTAGGGTTAGCATCAGCCCTAGGATAGTGTTAGGGTTAGGGTTAGGGTTATCATCAGGGCTAGGATAGTGTTAGGGTTAGGGTTAGCATCAGCCCTAGGATAGTGTTAGGTTTAGGGTTAGAGTTAGCATCAGCCCTAGGATACTGTTAGGGTTAGGATTAGGGTTAGCATCAGCCGTAGGATAGTGTTAGGGTTAGGGTTAGCCTCAGCCCTAGGATAGTGTTAGAGTTAGGGTTAGGGTTAGCATCAGCCCTAGGATAGTGTTAGGGTTAGGGTTAGGGTTAGCATCAGCCCTGGGATAGTGTTAGTGTTAGGGTTAGAATCAGCCCTAGGATAGTGTTAGGGTTAGGGTTAGGGTTAGCATCAGCCCTGGGATAGTATTAGGGTTAGGGTTAGGGTTAGGGTTAGCGTTAGCATCAGCTCTAGGATAGTGTTAGGGTTAGGGTAAGGGTTAGCATCAGCCCTAGGATAGTGTTAGGGTTAGGGTTAGGGTTAGCATCAGCCCTACGATAGTGTTAGGGGTAGGGTTAGGATCAGCCCTAGGATAGTGTTAGGGTTAGGGTTAGGGTTAGCATCAGCCCTAGGATAGTGTTAGGGTTAGGGTTAGGGTTAGCATCAGCCCTAGGATAGTGTTAGGGTTAGGGTTAACATCAGCCCTAGGATAGTGTTAGGGTTAGGGTTAGGGTTAGCATCAGCCCTAGGATAATGTTAGGGTTAGGGTTAGCCTCAGCCCTAGGAGAGTGTTAGGGTTAGGGATAGGGTTAGCATCAGGCCTAGGATAGTGTTAGGGATAGGGTTAGGGTTAGCATCAGCCCTAGGATAGTGTTAGGGTTAGGGTTAGCATCAGGCCTAGGATAGTGTTAGGGTTAGGGTTAACATAAACCCTAGGATAGTGTTAGGGTTAGGGTTGGGGTTATCATCAGGCCTAGGATAGTGTTAGGGTTAGGGTTAGGGTTAGCATCAGCCCTAGGATAGTGTTAAGGTTAGGGTTAGGGTTATCATCAGGCCTAGGATAGTGTGAGGGCTAGGGTTGGCATCAGACTTAGGATAGTGTTAGGGTTAGGGTTAGGGTTAGCATCAGCCCTAGGATAGTGTTAGGGTTAGGGTTAGCATCAGCCCTAGGATAGTGTTAGGGTTAGGGTTAACATAAACCCTAGGATAGTGTTAGGGTTAGGGATAGGGTTATCATCAGGCCTAGGATAGTGTTAGGGTTAGGGTTAGGGTTAGCATCAGTTAAAGGATAGTGTTAGGGTTAGCGTTAGGGTTAGCATCAGCCCTAGGATAGTGTTAGGGTTAGGGTTAGGGTTAGCATCCGCCCTAGGATAGCGTTAGGGTTAGGGTTAGCATCAGCCCTAGGATAGTGTTAGGGTTAGGGTTAGGGTTATAATCAGGGCTAGGATAGTGTTAGGGTTAGGGTTAGCATCAGCCCTAGGATAGTGTTAGGGTTAGGGTTAGGGTTAGCATCAGCCGTAGGATAGTGTTAGGGTTAGGGTTAGGGTTAGCATCAGCCGTAGGATAGTGTTAGGGTTAGGGTTAGCCTCAGCCCTAGGATAGTGTTAGAGTTAGGGTTAGGGTTAGCATCAGCCCTAGGATAGTGTTAGGGTTAGGGTTAGGGTTTGCATCAGCCCTAGGATAGTGTTAGTGTTAGGGTTAGAATCAGCCCTAGGATAGTGTTAGGGTTAGGGTTAGGGTTAGCATCAGCCCTAGGATAGTATTAGGGTTAGGGTTAGGGTTAGGGTTAGGGTTAGCGTTAGCATCAGCTCTAGGATTGTGTTAGCGTTAGGGTAAGGGTTAGCATCAGCCCTAGGATAGTGTTAGGGTTAGGGTTAGGGTTAGCATCAGCCCTACGATAGTGTTAGGGTTAGGGTTAGCATCAGCCCTAGGATAGTGTTAGGGTTAGGGTTAGGGTTAGCATCAGCCCTAGGATAGTGTTAGGGTTAGGGTTAGGGTTAGCATCAGCCCTAGGATAGTGTTAGGGTTAGGGTTAGGGATAGCATCAGCCCTAGGATAGTGTTAAGGTTAGGGTTAGGGTTATCATCAGGCCTAGGATAGTGTGAGGGCTAGGGTTAGCATCAGACTTAGGATAGTTGTAGGGTTAGGGTTAGGGTTAGCATCAGCCGTAGGATAGTGTTAGGGTTAGGGTCAGCATCAGCCCTAGGATAGTGTTAGGGTTAGGGTTAGCATCAGCCCTAGGATAGTGTTAGGGTTAGGGTTAGCCTCAACCCTAGGATAGTGTTAGGGTTAGGGTTAGGGTTAGCATCAGGCCTGGGATAGTGTTAGGGTTAGGGTTAGCATCAGCCCTAGGATAGTGTTAGGGTTAGGGATAGGGTTAGCATCAGCCCTAGGATAATGTTAGGGTTAGGGTTAGGGTTAGCATCAGCCCTAGGATAGTGTTAGGGTTAGGGTTAGCATCAGTCCTAGGTTAGTGTTAGGGTTAGGGTTAGGGTTAGCACCAGGCCTAGGATAGTGTTAGTGTTAGGGTTAGCTTCAGCCTTAGGATAGTGTTACGGTTAGGGTTAGGGTTAGCATCAGCCGTAGGATAGTGTTTGGGTTAGGGTTAGCCTCAGCCCTAAGATAGTGTTAGAGTTAGGGTTAGGGTTAGCATCAGCCCTAGGATAGTGTTAGGGTTAATGTTAGGGTTAGCATCAGCCCTAGGATAGTGTTAGTGTTAGGGTTAGCATCAGCCCTAGGATAGTGTTATGGTTAGGGTTAGGGTTAGCATCCGCCCTAGGACAGTGTTAGGGTTAGGGTTCGGGTTAGCATCAGCCCTAGGATAGTGTTAGGTTTAGGGTTAACATGAACCCTAGGATAGTGTTAGAGTTAGGGTTAGGGTTATCATCAGGCCTAAGATAGTGTTAGGGTTAGGGTTAGGGTTAGCATCAGTTCAAGGATAGTGTTAGGGTTAGCGTTAGGGTTAGCATCAGCCCTAGGATAGTGTTAGGGTTAGGGTTAGGGTTAGCATCAGCCCTAGGATAGTGTTAAGGTTAGGGTTAGCATCAGCCCTAGGATAGTGTTAGGGTTAGGGTTAGGGTTATCATCAGGCCTAGGATAGTGTTAGGGTTAGGGTTCGCATCAGCTCTAGGATAGTGTTAGGGTTAGGGTTAGGGTTAGCATCAGCCCTAGGATAGTGTTAAGGTTAGGGTTAGGGTTATCATCAGGCCTAGGATAGTGTGAGGGCTAGGGTTAGCATCAGACTTAGGATAGTGTTAGGGTTAGCGTTAGGGTTAGCATCAGCCCTAGGATAGTGTTAGGGTTAGGGTTAGCATCAGCCCTAGGATGGTGTTAGGGTTAGGGTTAACATAAACCATAGGATAGTGTTAGGGTTAGGGTTACGGTTATTATCAGGCCTAGGATAGTGTTAGGGTTAGGGTTAGGGTTAGCATCTGCTAAAGGATAGTGTTAGGGTTAGCGTTAGGGTTAGCATCAGCCCTAGGATAGTGTTAGGGTTAGGGTTAGGGTTAGCATCAGCCCTAGGATAGTGTTAGGGTTAGGGTTAGGGTTAGCATCAGCCCTAGGATAGTGTTAGGGTTAGGGTTAGGGATAGCATCAGCCCTAGGATAGTGTTAAGGTTAGGGTTAGGGTTATCATCAGGCCTAGGATAGTGTGAGGGCTAGGGTTAGCATCAGACTTAGGATAGTTTTAGGGTTAGGGTTAGGGTTAGCATCAGCCGTAGGATAGTGTTAGGGTTAGGGTTAGCATCAGCCCTAGGATAGTGTTAGGGTTAGGGTTAGGGTTAGCATCAGCCCTAGGATAGTGTTAGGGTTAGGGTTAGCATCAGCCCTAGGATAGTGTTAGGGTTAGTGTTAGCATCAACCCTAGGATAGTGTTAGGGTTATGGTTAGGGTTAGCATCAGGCCTAGGATAGTGTTAGGGTTAGGGTTAGGGTTAGCATCAGCCCTAGGATAGTGTTAGGGTTAGGGTTAGGGTTAGCACCAGGCCTAGGATAGTGTTAGTGTTAGGGTTAGCTTCAGCATTAGGATAGTGTTAGGGTTAGGGTTAGGGTTAGCATCAGCCGTAGGATAGTGTTTGGGTTAGGGTTAGCCTCAGCCCTAAGATAGTGTTAGAGTTAGGGTTAGGGTTAGCATCAGCCCTAGGATAGTGTTAGGGTTAGTGTTAGGGTTAGCATCAGCCCTAGGATAGTGTTAGTGTTAGGGTTAGCATCAGCCCTAGGATAGTGTTAGGGTTAGGGTTAGGGTTAGCATCCGCCCTAGGACAGTGTTAGGGTTAGGGTTAGGGTTAGCATCAGCCCTAGGATAGTGTTAGGTTTAGGGTTAACATAAACCCCAGGATAGTGTTAGAGTTAGGGTTAGGGTTATCATCAGGCCTAAGATAGTGTTAGGGTTAGGGTTAGGGTTAGCATCAGTTCAAGGATAGTGTTAGGGTTAGCGTTAGGGTTAGCATCAGCCCTAGGATAGTGTTAGGGTTAGGGTTAGGGTTAGCATCAGCCCTAGGATAGTGTTAAGGTTAGGGTTAGCATCAGCCCTAGGATAGTGTTAGGGTTAGGGTTAGGGTTATCATCAGGCCTAGGATAGTGTTAGGGTTAGGGTTAGCATCATCTCTAGGATAGTGTTAGGGTTAGGGTTAGGGTTAGCATCAGCCCTAGGATAGTGTTAAGGTTAGGGTTAGGGTTATCATCAGGCCTAGGATAGTGTGAGGGCTAGGGTTAGCATCAGACTTAGGATAGTGTTAGGGTTAGGGTTAGGGTTAGCATCAGCCCTAGGATAGTGTTAGGGTTAGGGTTAGCATCAGCCCTAGGATAGTGTTAGTGTTAGGGTTAACATAAACCCTAGGATAGTGTTAGGGTTAGGGTTAGGGTTATCATCAGGCCTAGGATAGTGTTAGGGTTAGGGTTAGGGTTAGCATCAGTTAAAGGATAGTGTTAGGGTTAGCGTTAGGGTTAGCATCAGCCCTAGGATAGTGTTATGGTTAGGGTTAGGGTTAGCATCAGCCCTAGGATAGTGTTAGGGTTAGGGTTAGCATCAGCCCTAGGATAGTGTTAGGGTTAGGGTTAGGGTTATCATCAGGGCTAGGATAGTGTTAGGGTTAGGGTTAGCATCAGACCTAGGATAGTGTTAGGGTTAGGGTTAGGGTTAGCATCAGCCCTAGGATAGTGTTAGGGTTAGGGTTAGGGTTAGCATGAGCCGTAGGATAGTGTTAGGGTTAGGGTTAGCCTCAGCCCTAGGATAGTGTTAGAGTTAGGGTTAGGGTTAGCATCAGCCCTAGGATAGTGTTAGGGTTAGGGTTAGGGTTAGCATCAGCCCTAGGATAGTGTTAGTGTTAGGGTTAGAATCAGCCCTAGGATAGTGTTAGGGTTAGGGTTAGGGTTAGCATCAGCCCTAGGATAGTATTAGGGTTAGGGTTAGGGTTAGGGTTAGCGTTAGCATCAGCTCAAGGATAGTGTTAGGGTTAGGGTAAGGGTTAGCATCAGCCCTAGGATAGTGTTAGGGTTAGGGTTAGGGTTAGCATCAGCCCTACGATAGTGTTAGGGTTAGGGTTAGCATCAGCCCTAGGATAGTGTTAGGGTTAGGGTTAGGGTTAGCATCAGCCCTAGGATAGTGTTAGGGTTAGGGTTAGGGTTAGCATCATCCCTAGGATAGTGTTAGGGTTAGGGTTAACATCAGCCCTAGAATAGTGTTAGGGTTAGGGTTAGGGTTAGCATCTGCCCTAGGATAATGTTAGGGTTAGGGTTAGCCTCAGCCCTAGGAGAGTGCTAGGGTTAGGGATAGGGTTAGCATCAGGCCTAGGATAGTGTTAGGGATAGGGTTAGGGTTAGCATCAGCCCTAGGATAGTGTTAGGGTTAGGATTAGCATCAGGCCTAGGATAGTGTTAGGGTTAGGGTTAGCATCAGCCCTAGTATAGTGTTAGGGTTAGGGTTAGGGTTATCATCAGGGCTAGGATAGTGTTAGGGTTAGGGTTAGCATCAGCCCTAGGATAGTGTTAGGGTTAGGGTTAGGGTTATCATCAGGCCTAGGATAGTGTTAGGGTTAGGGTTAGGGTTAGCGTCAGTTAAAGGATAGTGTTAGGGTTAGCGTTAGGGTTAGCATCAGCCCTAGGATAGTGTTAGGGTTAGGGTTAGCATCAGCCCTAGGATAGTGTTAGCGTTAGGGTTAGGGTTAGCATCCGCCCTAGGACAGTGTTAGGGTTAGGGTTAGGGTTAGCATCAGCCCTAGGATAGTGTTAGGTTTAGGGTTAACATAAACCCTAGGATAGTGTTAGAGTTAGGGTTAGGGTTATCATCAGGCCTAAGATAGTGTTAGGGTTAGGGTTAACATAAACCCTAGGATAGTGTTAGGGTTAGGGTTAGGGTTATCATTAGGCCTGGGATAGTGTTAGGGTTAGGGTTAGGGTTAGCATCAGTTAAAGGATAGTGTTAGGGTTAGCGTTAGGGTTAGCATCAGCCCTAGGATAGTGTTAGGGTTAGGGTTAGGGTTAGCATCAGCCCTAGGATAGTGTTAGGGTTAGGGTTAGCATCAGCCCTAGGATAGTGTTAGGGTTAGGGTTAGGGTTAGCATCAGCCGTAGGATAGTATTAGGGTTAGGGTTAGGGTTAGGGTTAGCGTTAGCATCAGCTCTAGGATAGTGTTAGGGTTAGGGTAAGGGTTAGCATCAGCCCTAGGATAGTGTTAGGGTTAGGGTTAGGGTTAGCATCAGCCGTAGGATAGTGTTAGGGTTAGGGTTAGCCTCAGCCCTAGGATAGTGTTAGAGTTAGGGTTAGGGTTAACATCAGCCCTAGGATAGTGTTAGGGTTAGGGTTAGGGTTAGCATCAGCCCTAGGATAGTGTTAGTGTTAGGGTTAGAATCAGCCCTAGGATATGGTTAGGGTTAGGGTTAGGGTTAGCATCAGCCCTAGGATAGTATTAGGGTTAGGGTTAGGGTTAGGGTTAGCGTTAGCATCAGCTCTAGGATAGTGTTAGGGTTAGGGTAAGGGTTAGCATCAGCCCTAGGATAGTATTAGGGTTAGGGTTAGGGTTAGCGTTAGCATCAGCTCTAGGATAGTGTTAGGGTTAGGGTAAGGGTTAGCATCAGCCCTAGGATAGTGTTAGGGTTAAGGTTAGGGTTATCATCAGGGCTAGGATAGTGTTAGGGTTAGGGTTAGCATCAGCCCTAGGATAGTGTTAGGGTTAGGGTTAGGGTTAGCATCAGCCCTAGGATAGTGTTAGGGTTAGGGTTAGGGTTAGCATCAGCCGTAGGATAGTGTTAGGGTTAGGGTTAGCCTCAGCCCTAGGATAGTGTTAGAGTTAGGGTTAGGGTTAGCATCAGCCCTAGGATAGTGTTAGGGTTAGGGTTAGTGTTAGCATCAGCCCTGGGATAGTGTTAGTGTTAGGGTTAGAATCAGCCCTAGGATAGTGTTAGGGTTAGAGTTAGGGTTAGCATCAGCCCTAGGATAGTATTAGGGTTAGGGTTAGTGTTAGGGTTAGCGTTAGCATCAGCTCTAGGATAGTGTTAGGGTTAGGGTTAGGGTTAGCATCAGCCCTAGGATAGTGTTAGGGTTAGGGTTAGCATCAGCCCTAGGATAGTGTTAGGGTTAGGGTTAGGGTTAGCATCAGCCCTAGGATAGTGTTAGGGTTAGGGTTAGCATCAGCCCTAGGATAGTGTTAGGGTTAGGGTTAGCATCAACCCTAGGATAGTGTTAGGGTTAGGTTAGGGTTAGCATCAGGTCTAGGATAGTGTTAGGGTTAGGGTTAGCATCAGCCCTAGGATAGTGTTAGGGTTAGGGATAGGGTTAGCATCACCCCTAGGATAATGTTAGGGTTAGCGTTAGGGTTAGCATCAGCCCTAGGATAGTATTACGGTTAGGGTTAGCATCAGTCCTAGGATAGGGTTAGGGTTAGGGTTAGGGTTAGCACCAGGCCTAGGTTAGTGTTAGTGTTAGGGTTAGCTTCAGCCTTAGGATAGTGTTAGGGTTAGGGTTAGGGTTAGCATCAGCCGTAGGATAGTGTTTGGGTTAGGGTTAGCCTCAGCCCTAAGATAGTGTTAGAGTTAGGGTTAGGGTTAGCATCAGCCGTAGGATAGTGTTAGTGTTAGGGTTAGCATCAGCCCTAGGATAGTGTTAGGGTTAGGGTTAGGGTTAGCATCTGCCCTAGGACAGTGTTAGGGTTAGGGTTAGGGTTAGCATCAGCCCTAGGATAGTGTTAGGTTTAGGGTTAACATAAACCCTAGGATAGTGTTAGAGTTAGGGTTAGGGTTATCATCAGGCCTAAGATAGTGTTAGGGTTAGGGTTAGGGTTAGCATCAGTTCAAGGATAGTGTTAGGGTTAGCGTTACGGTTAGCATCAGCCCTAGGATAGTGTTAGGGTTAGGGTTAGGGTTAGCATCAGCCCTAGGATAGTGTTAAGGTTAGGGTTAGCATCAGCCCTAGGATAGTGTTAGGTTTAGGGTTAGGGTTATCATCAGGCCTAGGATAGTGTTAGGGTTAGGGTTAGCATCAGCTCTAGGATAGTGTTAGGGTTAGGGTTAGGGGTAGCATCAGCCCTAGGATAGTGTTAAGGTTAGGGTTAGGGTTATCATCAGGCCTAGGATAGTGTGAGGGCTAGGGTTAGCATCAGACTTAGGATAGTGTTAGGGTTAGGGTTAGGGTTAGCATCAGCCCTAGGATAGTGTTAGGGTTAGGGTTAGCATCAGCCATAGGATAGTATTAGGGTTAGGGTTAGGGTTAGGGTTAGCGTTAGCATCAGCTCTAGGATAGTGTTAGGGTTAGGGTAAGGGTTAGCATCAGCCCTAGGATAGTGTTAGGGTTAGGGTTAGGGTTAGCATCAGCCGTAGGATAGTGTTAGGGTTAGGGTTAGCCTCAGCCCTAGGATAGTGTTAGAGTTAGGGTTAGGGTTAGCATCAGCCCTAGGATAGTGTTAGGGTTAGGGTTAGGGTTAGCATCAGCCCTAGGATAGTGTTAGTGTTAGGGTTAGAATCAGCCCTAGGATAGTGTTAGGGTTAGGGTTAGGGTTAGCATCAGCCCTAGGATAGTATTAGGGTTAGGGTTAGGGTTAGGGTTAGCGTTAGCATCAGCTCTAGGATAGTGTTAGGGTTAGGGTAAGGGTTAGCATCAGCCCTAGGATAGTGTTAGGGTTAGGGTTATGGTTAGCATCAGCCCTACGATAGTGTTAGGGTTAGGGTTAGCATCAGCCCTAGGATAGTGTTAGGGTTAGGGTTAGGGTTAGCATCAGCCCTAGGATAGTGTTAGGGTTAGGGTTAGGGTTAGCATCAGCCCTAGGATAGTGTTAGGGTTAGGGTTAGGGATAGCATCAGCCCTAGGATAGTGTTAAGGTTAGGGTTAGGGTTATCATCAGGCCTAGGATAGTGTGAGGGCTAGGGTTAGCATCAGACTTAGGATAGTTTTAGGGTTAGGGTTAGGGTTAGCATCAGCCGTAGGATAGTGTTAGGGTTAGGGTTAGCATCAGCCCTAGGATAGTGTTAGGGTTAGGGTTAGGGTTAGCATCAGCCCTAGGATAGTGTTAGGGTTAGGGTTAGCATCAGCCCTAGGATAGTGTTAGGGTTAGGGTTAGCATCAACCCTAGGATAGTGTTAGGGTTAGGGTTAGGGTTAGCATCAGGCCTAGGATAATGTTAGGGTTAGGGTTAGCATCAGCCCTAGGATAGTGTTAGGGTTAGAGATAGGGTTAGCATCAGCCCTAGGATAATGTTAGGGTTAGGGTTAGGGTTAGCATCAGCCCTAGGATAGTATTAGGGTTAGGGTTAGCATCAGTCCTAGGATAGTGTTAGGGTTAGGGTTAGGGTTAGCACCAGGCCTAGGATAGTGTTAGTGTTAGGGTTAGCTTCAGCCTTAGGATAGTGTTAGGGTTAGGGTTAGGGTTAGCATCAGCCGTAGGATAGTGTTTGGGTTAGGGTTAGCATCAGCCCTAGGATAGTGTTAGGGTTAGGGTTAGGGTTAGCATCAGCCCTAGGATAGTGTTAGGGTTAGGGTTAGGGTTAGCATCAGCCCTAGGATAGTGTTAGGGTTAGGGTTAGGGATAGCATGAGCCCTAGGATAGTGTTAAGGTTAGGGTTAGGGTTATCATCAGGCCTAGGATAGTGTGAGGGCTAGGGTTAGCATCAGACTTAGGATAGTTTTAGGGTTAGGGTTAGGGTTAGCATCAGCCGTAGGATAGTGTTAGGGTTAGGGTTAGCATCAGCCCTAGGATAGTGTTAGGGTTAGGTTTAGGGTTAGCATCAGCCCTAGGATAGTGTTAGGGTTAGGGTTAGCATCAGCCCTAGGATAGTGTTAGGGTTAGGGTTAGCATCAACCCTAGGATAGTGTTAGGGTTAGGGTTAGGGTTAGCATCAGGCCTAGGATAGTGTTAGGGTTAGGGTTAGGGTTAGCATCAGCCCTAGGATAGTGTTAGGGTTAGGGTTAGGGTTAGCACCAGGCCTAGGATAGTGTTAGTGTTAGGGTTAGCTTCAGCATTAGGATAGTGTTAGGGTTAGGGTTAGGGTTAGCATCAGCCGTAGGATAGTGTTTGGGTTAGGGTTAGCCTCAGCCCTAAGATAGTGTTAGAGTTAGGGTTAGGGTTAGCATCAGCCCTAGGATAGTGTTAGGGTTAGTGTTAGGGTTAGCATCAGCCCTAGGATAGTGTTAGTGTTAGGGTTAGCATCAGCCCTAGGATAGTGTTAGGGTTAGGGTTAGGGTTAGCATCCGCCCTAGGACAGTGTTAGGGTTAGGGTTAGGGTTAGCATCAGCCCTAGGATAGTGTTAGGTTTAGGGTTAACATAAACCCCAGGATAGTGTTAGAGTTAGGGTTAGGGTTATCATCAGGCCTAAGATAGTGTTAGGGTTAGGGTTAGGGTTAGCATCAGTTCAAGGATAGTGTTAGGGTTAGCGTTAGGGTTAGCATCAGCCCTAGGATAGTGTTAGGGTTAGGGTTAGGGTTAGCATCAGCCCTAGGATAGTGTTAAGGTTAGGGTTAGCATCAGCCCTAGGATAGTGTTAGGGTTAGGGTTAGGGTTATCATCAGGCCTAGGATAGTGTTAGGGTTAGGGTTAGCATCATCTCTAGGATAGTGTTAGGGTTAGGGTTAGGGTTAGCATCAGTCCTAGGATAGTGTTAAGGTTAGGGTTAGCGTTATCATCAGGCCTAGGATAGTGTGAGGGCTAGGGTTAGCATCAGACTTAGGATAGTGTTAGGGTTAGGGTTAGGGTTAGCATCAGCCCTAGGATAGTGTTAGGGTTAGGGTTAGCATCAGCCCTAGGATAGTGTTAGTGTTAGGGTTAACATAAACCCTAGGATAGTGTTAGGGTTAGGGTTAGGGTTATCATCAGGCCTAGGATAGTGTTAGGGTTAGGGTTAGGGTTAGCATCAGTTAAAGGATAGTGTTAGGGTTAGCGTTAGGGTTAGCATCAGCCCTAGGATAGTGTTAGGGTTAGGGTTAGGGTTAGCATCAGCCCTAGGATAGTGTTAGGGTTAGGGTTAGCATCAGCCCTAGGATAGTGTTAGGGTTAGGGTTAGGGTTATCATCAGGGCTAGGATAGTGTTAGGGTTAGGGTTAGCATCAGCCCTAGGATAGTGTTAGGGTTAGGGTTAGGGTTAGCATCAGCCCTAGGATAGTGTTAGGGTTAGGGTTAGGGTTAGCATCAGCCGTAGGATAGTGTTAGGGTTAGGGTTAGCCTCAGCCCTAGGATAGTGTTAGAGTTAGGGTTAGGGTTAGCATCAGCCCTAGGATAGTGTTAGGGTTAGGGTTAGGGTTAGCATCAGCCCTAGGATAGTGTTAGTGTTAGGGTTAGAATCAGCCCTAGGATAGTGTTAGGGTTAGGGTTAGGGTTAGCATCAGCCCTAGGATAGTATTAGGGTTAGGGTTAGGGTTAGGGTTAGCGTTAGCATCAGCTCAAGGATAGTGTTAGGGTTAGGGTAAGGGTTAGCATCAGCCCTAGGATAGTGTTAGGGTTAGGGTTAGGGTTAGCATCAGCCCTACGATAGTGTTAGGGTTAGGGTTAGCATCAGCCCTAGGATAGTGTTAGGGTTAGGGTTAGGGTTACCATCAGCCCTAGGATAGTGTTATGGTTAGGGTTAGGGTTAGCATCATCCCTAGGATAGTGTTAGGGTTAGGGTTAACATCAGCCCTAGGATAGTGTTAGGGTTAGGGTTAGGGTTAGCATCAGCCCTAGGATAATGTTAGGGTTAGGGTTAGCCTCAGCCCTAGGAGAGTGTTAGGGTTAGGGATAGGGTTAGCATCAGGCCTAGGACAGTGTTAGGGATAGGGTTAGGGTTAGCATCAGCCCTAGGATAGTGTTAGGGTTAGGGTTAGCATCAGGCCTAGGATAGTGTTAGGGTTAGGGTTAGCATCAGCCCTAGTATAGTGTTAGGGTTAGGGTTAGGGTTATCATCAGGGCTAGGATAGTGTTAGGGTTAGGGTTAGCATCAGCCCTAGGATAGTGTTAGGGTTAGGGTTAGGGTTAGCATCAGCCCTAGGATAGTGTTAAGGTTAGGGTTAGCATCAGCCCTATGATAGTGTTAGGGTTAGAGTTAGGGTTATCATCAGGCCTAGGATAGTGTTAGGGTTAGGGTTAGCATCATCTCTAGGATAGTGTTAGGGGTAGGGTTAGGGTTAGCATCAGCCCTAGGATAGTGTTAAGGTTAGGGTTACGGTTATCATCAGGCCTAGGATAGTGTTAGGGTTAGGGTTAGCATCATCTCTAGGATAGTGTTAGGGTTAGGGTTAGGGTTAGCATCAGCCCTAGGATAGTGTTAAGGTTAGGGTTAGGGTTATCATCAGGCCTAGGAGAGTGTTAGGGTTAGGGTTAGGGTTAGCATCAGTTAAAGGATAGTGTTAGGGTTAGCGTTAGGGTTAGCATCAGCCCTAGGATAGTGTTAGGGTTAGGGTTAGGGTTAGCATAAGCCCTAGGATAGTGTTAGGGTTAGGGTTAGCATCAGCCCTAGGATAGTGTTAGGGTTAGGGTTAGGGTTATCATCAGGGCTAGGATAGTGTTAGGGTTAGGGTTAGCATCAGCCCTAGGATAGTGTTAGGTTTAGGGTTAGGGTTAGCATCAGCCCTAGGATACTGTTAGGGTTAGGATTAGGGTTAGCATCAGCCGTAGGATAGTGTTAGGGTTAGGGTTAGCCTCAGCCCTAGGATAGTGTTAGAGTTAGGGTTAGGGTTAGCATCAGCCCTAGGATAGTGTTAGGGTTAGGGTTAGGGTTAGCATCAGCCCTGGGATAGTGTTAGTGTTAGGGTTAGAATCAGCCCTAGGATAGTGTTAGGGTTAGGGTTAGGGTTAGCATCAGCCCTGGGATAGTATTAGGGTTAGGGTTAGGGTTAGGGTTAGCGTTAGCATCAGCTCTAGGATAGTGTTAGGGTTAGGGTAAGGGTTAGCATCAGCCCTAGGATAGTGTTAGGGTTAGGGTTAGGGTTAGCATCAGCCCTACGATAGTGTTAGGGGTAGGGTTAGGATCAGCCCTAGGATAGTGTTAGGGTTAGGGTTAGGGTTAGCATCAGCCCTAGGATAGTGTTAGGGTTAGGGTTAGGGTTAGCATCAGCCCTAGGATAGTGTTAGGGTTAGGGTTAACATCAGCCCTAGGATAGTGTTTGGGTTAGGGTTAGGGTTAGCATCAGCCCTAGGATAATGTTAGGGTTAGGGTTAGCCTCAGCCCTAGGAGAGTGTTAGGGTTAGGGATAGGGTTAGCATCAGGCCTAGGATAGTGTTAGGGATAGGGTTAGGGTTAGCATCAGCCCTAGGATAGTGTTAGGGTTAGGGTTAGCATCAGGCCTAGGATAGTGTTAGGGTTAGGGTTAACATAAACCCTAGGATAGTGTTAGGGTTAGGGTTGGGGTTATCATCAGGCCTAGGATAGTGTTAGGGTTAGGGTTAGGGTTAGCATCAGCCCTAGGATAGTGTTAAGGTTAGGGTTAGGGTTATCATCAGGCCTAGGATAGTGTGAGGGCTAGGGTTGGCATCAGACTTAGGATAGTGTTAGGGTTAGGGTTAGGGTTAGCATCAGCCCTAGGATAGTGTTAGGGTTAGGGTTAGCATCAGCCCTAGGATAGTGTTAGGGTTAGGGTTAACATAAACCCTAGGATAGTGTTAGGGTTAGGGATAGGGTTATCATCAGGCCTAGGATAGTGTTAGGGTTAGGGTTAGGGTTAGCATCAGTTAAAGGATAGTGTTAGGGTTAGCGTTAGGGTTAGCATCAGCCCTAGGATAGTGTTAGGGTTAGGGTTAGGGTTAGCATCAGCCCTAGGATAGCGTTAGGGTTAGGGTTAGCATCAGCCCTAGGATAGTGTTAGGGTTAGGGTTAGGGTTATAATCAGGGCTAGGATAGTGTTAGGGTTAGGGTTAGCATCAGCCCTAGGATAGTGTTAGGGTTAGGGTTAGGGTTAGCATCAGCCCTAGGATAGTGTTAGGGTTAGGGTTAGGGTTAGCATCAGCCGTAGGATAGTGTTAGGGTTAGGGTTAGCCTCAGCCCTAGGATAGTGTTAGAGTTAGGGTTAGGGTTAGCATCAGCCCTAGGATAGTGTTAGGGTTAGGGTTAGGGTTTGCATCAGCCCTAGGATAGTGTTAGTGTTAGGGTTAGAATCAGCCCTAGGATAGTGTTAGGGTTAGGGTTAGGGTTAGCATCAGCCCTAGGATAGTATTAGGGTTAGGGTTAGGGTTAGGGTTAGGGTTAGCGTTAGCATCAGCTCTAGGATAGTGTTAGGGTTAGGGTAAGGGTTAGCATCAGCCCTAGGATAGTGTTAGGGTTAGGGTTAGGGTTAGCATCAGCCCTACGATAGTGTTAGGGTTAGGGTTAGCATCAGCCCTAGGATAGTGTTAGGGTTAGGGTTAGGGTTAGCATCAGCCCTAGGATAGTGTTAGGGTTAGGGTTAGGGTTAGCATCAGCCCTAGGATAGTGTTAGGGTTAGGGTTAGGGATAGCATCAGCCCTAGGATAGTGTTAAGGTTAGGGTTAGGGTTATCATCAGGCCTAGGATAGTGTGAGGGCTAGGGTTAGCATCAGACTTAGGATAGTTGTAGGGTTAGGGTTAGGGTTAGCATCAGCCGTAGGATAGTGTTAGGGTTAGGGTCAGCATCAGCCCTAGGATAGTGTTAGGGTTAGGGTTAGCATCAGCCCTAGGATAGTGTTAGGGTTAGGGTTAGCCTCAACCCTAGGATAGTGTTAGGGTTAGGGTTAGGGTTAGCATCAGGCCTGGGATAGTGTTAGGGTTAGGGTTAGCATCAGCCCTAGGATAGTGTTAGGGTTAGGGATAGGGTTAGCATCAGCCCTAGGATAATGTTAGGGTTAGGGTTAGGGTTAGCATCAGCCCTAGGATAGTGTTAGGGTTAGGGTTAGCATCAGTCCTAGGTTAGTGTTAGGGTTAGGGTTAGGGTTAGCACCAGGCCTAGGATAGTGTTAGTGTTAGGGTTAGCTTCAGCCTTAGGATAGTGTTACGGTTAGGGTTAGGGTTAGCATCAGCCGTAGGATAGTGTTTGGGTTAGGGTTAGCCTCAGCCCTAAGATAGTGTTAGAGTTAGGGTTAGGGTTAGCATCAGCCCTAGGATAGTGTTAGGGTTAGTGTTAGGGTTAGCATCAGCCCTAGGATAGTGTTAGTGTTAGGGTTAGCATCAGCCCTAGGATAGTGTTATGTTTAGGGTTAGGGTTAGCATCCGCCCTAGGACAGTGTTAGGGTTAGGGTTCGGGTTAGCATCAGCCCTAGGATAGTGTTAGGTTTAGGGTTAACATGAACCCTAGGATAGTGTTAGAGTTAGGGTTAGGGTTATCATCAGGCCTAAGATAGTGTTAGGGTTAGGGTTAGGGTTAGCATCAGTTCAAGGATAGTGTTAGGGTTAGCGTTAGGGTTAGCATCAGCCCTAGGATAGTGTTAGGGTTATGGTTAGGGTTAGCATCAGCCCTAGGATAGTGTTAAGGTTAGGGTTAGCATCAGCCCTAGGATAGTGTTAGGGTTAGGGTTAGGGTTATCATCAGGCCTAGGATAGTGTTAGGGTTAGGGTTCGCATCAGCTCTAGGATAGTGTTAGGGTTAGGGTTAGGGTTAGCATCAGCCCTAGGATAGTGTTAAGGTTAGGGTTAGGGTTATCATCAGGCCTAGGATAGTGTGAGGGCTAGGGTTAGCATCAGACTTAGGATAGTGTTAGGGTTAGCGTTAGGGTTAGCATCAGCCCTAGGATAGTGTTAGGGTTAGGGTTAGCATCAGCCCTAGGATGGTGTTAGGGTTAGGGTTAACATAAACCCTAGGATAGTGTTAGGGTTAGGGTTAGGGTTATTATCAGGCCTAGGATAGTGTTAGGGTTAGGGTTAGGGTTAGCATCTGCTAAAGGATAGTGTTAGGGTTAGCGTTAGGGTTAGCATCAGCCCTAGGATAGTGTTAGGGTTAGGGTTAGGGTTAGCATCAGCCCTAGGATAGTGTTAGGGTTAGGGTTAGGGTTAGCATCAGCCTTAGGATAGTGTTAGGGTTAGGGTTAGGGATAGCATCAGCCCTAGGATAGTGTTAAGGTTAGGGTTAGGGTTATCATCAGGCCTAGGATAGTGTGAGGGCTAGGGTTAGCATCAGACTTAGGATAGTTTTAGGGTTAGGGTTAGGGTTAGCATCAGCCGTAGGATAGTGTTAGGGTTAGGGTTAGCATCAGCCCTAGGATAGTGTTAGGGTTAGGGTTAGGGTTAGCATCAGCCCTAGGATAGTGTTAGGGTTAGGGTTAGCATCAGCCCTAGGATAGTGTTAGGGTTAGGGTTAGCATCAACCCTAGGATAGTGTTAGGGTTATGGTTAGGGTTAGCATCAGGCCTAGGATAGTGTTAGGGTTAGGGTTAGGGTTAGCATCAGCCCTAGGATAGTGTTAGGGTTAGGGTTAGGGTTAGCACCAGGCCTAGGATAGTGTTAGTGTTAGGGTTAGCTTCAGCATTAGGATAGTGTTAGGGTTAGGGTTAGGGTTAGCATCAGCCGTAGGATAGTGTTTGGGTTAGGGTTAGCCTCAGCCCTAAGATAGTGTTAGAGTTAGGGTTAGGGTTAGCATCAGCCCTAGGATAGTGTTAGGGTTAGTGTTAGGGTTAGCATCAGCCCTAGGATAGTGTTAGTGTTAGGGTTAGCATCAGCCCTAGGATAGTGTTAGGGTTAGGGTTAGGGTTAGCATCCGCCCTAGGACAGTGTTAGGGTTAGGGTTAGGGTTAGCATCAGCCCTAGGATAGTGTTAGGTTTAGGGTTAACATAAACCCCAGGATAGTGTTAGAGTTAGGGTTAGGGTTATCATCAGGCCTAAGATAGTGTTAGGGTTAGGGTTAGGGTTAGCATCAGTTCAAGGATAGTGTTAGGGTTAGCGTTAGGGTTAGCATCAGCCCTAGGATAGTGTTAGGGTTAGGGTTAGGGTTAGCATCAGCCCTAGGATAGTGTTAAGGTTAGGGTTAGCATCAGCCCTAGGATAGTGTTAGGGTTAGGGTTAGGGTTATCATCAGGCCTAGGATAGTGTTAGGGTTAGGGTTAGCATCATCTCTAGGATAGTGTTAGGGTTAGGGTTAGGGTTAGCATCAGCCCTAGGATAGTGTTAAGGTTAGGGTTAGGGTTATCATCAGGCCTAGGATAGTGTGAGGGCTAGGGTTAGCATCAGACTTAGGATAGTGTTAGGGTTAGGGTTAGGGTTAGCATCAGCCCTAGGATAGTGTTAGGGTTAGGGTTAGCATCAGCCCTAGGATAGTGTTAGTGTTAGGGTTAACATAAACCCTAGGATAGTGTTAGGGTTAGGGTTAGGGTTATCATCAGGCCTAGGATAGTGTTAGGGTTAGGGTTAGGGTTAGCATCAGTTAAAGGATAGTGTTAGGGTTAGCGTTAGGGTTAGCATCAGCCCTAGGATAGTGTTATGGTTAGGGTTAGGGTTAGCATCAGCCCTAGGATAGTGTTAGGGTTAGGGTTAGCATCAGCCCTAGGATAGTGTTAGGGTTAGGGTTAGGGTTATCATCAGGGCTAGGATAGTGTTAGGGTTAGGGTTAGCCTCAGACCTAGGATAGTGTTAGGGTTAGGGTTAGGGTTAGCATCAGCCCTAGGATAGTGTTAGGGTTAGGGTTAGGGTTAGCATGAGCCGTAGGATAGTGTTAGGGTTAGGGTTAGCCTCAGCCCTAGGATAGTGTTAGAGTTAGGGTTAGGGTTAGCATCAGCCCTAGGATAGTGTTAGGGTTAGGGTTAGGGTTAGCATCAGCCCTAGGATAGTGTTAGTGTTAGGGTTAGAATCAGCCCTAGGATAGTGTTAGGGTTAGGGTTAGGGTTAGCATCAGCCCTAGGATAGTATTAGGGTTAGGGTTAGGGTTAGGGTTAGCGTTAGCATCAGCTCAAGGATAGTGTTAGGGTTAGGGTAAGGGTTAGCATCAGCCCTAGGATATTGTTAGGGTTAGTTTTAGGGTTAGCATCAGCCCTACGATAGTGTTAGGGTTAGGGTTAGCATCAGCCCTAGGATAGTGTTAGGGTTAGGGTTAGGGTTAGCATCAGCCCTAGGATAGTGTTAGGGTTAGGGTTAGGGTTAGCATCATCCCTAGGATAGTGTTAGGGTTAGGGTTAACATCAGCCCTAGAATAGTGTTAGGGTTAGGGTTAGGGTTAGCATCAGCCCTAGGATAATGTTAGGGTTAGGGTTAGCCTCAGCCCTAGGAGAGTGTTAGGGTTAGGGATAGGGTTAGCATCAGGCCTAGGATAGTGTTAGGGATAGGGTTAGGGTTAGCATCAGCCCTAGGATAGTGTTAGGGTTAGGATTAGCATCAGGCCTAGGATAGTGTTAGGGTTAGGGTTAGCATCAGCCCTAGTATAGTGTTAGGGTTAGGGTTAGGGTTATCATCAGGGCTAGGATAGTGTTAGGGTTAGGGTTAGCATCAGCCCTAGGATAGTGTTAGGGTTAGGGTTAGGGTTATCATCAGGCCTAGGATAGTGTTAGGGTTAGGGTTAGGGTTAGCGTCAGTTAAAGGATAGTGTTAGGGTTAGCGTTAGGGTTAGCATCAGCCCTAGGATAGTGTTAGGGTTAGGGATAGGGTTAGCATCAGCCCTAGGATAGTGTTAGGGTTAGGGTTAGCATCAGCCCTAGGATAGTGTTAGGGTTAGGGATAGGGTTATCATCAGGGCTAGGATAGTGTTAGGGTTAGGGTTAGCATCAGCCCTAGGATAGTGTTAGGTTTAGGGTTAGGGTTAGCATCAGCCCTAGGATAGTGTTAGGGTTAGGGTTAGGGTTAGCATCAGCCGTAGGATAGTGTTAGGGTTAGGGTTAGCCTCAGCCCTAGGATAGTGTTAGAGTTAGGGTTAGGGTTAGCATCAGCCCTAGGATAGTGTTAGGGTTAGGGTTAGGGTTAGCATCAGCCCTAGGATAGTGTTAGTGTTAGGGTTAGAATCAGCCCTAGGATAGTGTTAGGGTTAGGGTTAGGGTTAGCATCAGCCCTGGGATAGTATTAGGGTTAGGGTTAGGGTTAGGGTTAGCGTTAGCATCAGCTCTAGGATAGTGTTAGGGTTAGGGTAAGGGTTAGCATCAGCCCTAGGATAGTGTTAGGGTTAGGGTTAGGGTTAGCATCAGCCCTACGATAGTGTTAGGGTTAGGGTTATCATCAGCCCTAGGATAGTGTTAGGGTTAGGGTTAGGGTTAGCATCACCCCTAGGATAGTGTTAGGGTTAGGGTTAGGGTTAGCATCAGCCCTAGGATAGTGTTAGGGTTAGGGTTAACATCAGCCCTAGGATAGTGTTAGGGTTAGGGTTAGGGTTAGCATCAGCCCTAGGATAATGTTAGGGTTAGGGTTAGCCTCAGCCCTAGGAGAGTGTTAGTGTTAGGGATAGGGTTAGCATCAGGCCTAGGATAGTGTTAGGGATAGGGTTAGGGTTACCATCAGCCCTAGGATAGTGTTAGGGTTAGGGTTAGCATCAGGCCTAGGATAGTGTTAGGGTTAGGGTTAACATAAACCCTAGGATAGTGTTAGGGTTAGGGTTGGGGTTATCATCAGGCCTAGGATAGTGTTAGGGTTAGGGTTAGGGTTAGCATCAGCCCTAGGATAGTGTTAAGGTTAGGGTTAGGGTTATCATCAGGCCTAGGATAGTGTGAGGGCTAGGGTTAGCATCAGACTTAGGATAGTGTTAGGGTTAGGGTTAGGGTTAGCATCAGCCCTAGGATAGTGTTAGGGTTAGGGTTAGCATCAGCCCTAGGATAGTGTTAGGGTTAGGGTTAACATAAACCCTAGGATAGTGTTAGGGTTAGGGTTAGGGTTATCATCAGGCCTAGGATAGTGTTAGGGTTAGGGTTAGGGTTAGCATCAGTTAAAGGATAGTGTTAGGGTTAGCGTTAGGGTTAGCATCAGCCCTAGGATAGTGTTAGGGTTAGGGTTAGGGTTAGCATCAGCCCTAGGATAGCGTTAGGGTTAGGGTTAGCATCAGCCCTAGGATAGTGTTAGGGTTAGGGTTAGGGTTATAATCAGGGCTAGGATAGTGTTAGGGTTAGGGTTAGCATCAGCCCTAGGATAGTGTTAGGGTTAGGGTTAGGGTTAGCATCAGCCCTAGGATAGTGTTAGGGTTAGGGTTAGGGTTAGCATCAGCCGTAGGATAGTGTTAGGGTTAGGGTTAGCCTCAGCCCTAGGATAGTGTTAGAGTTAGGGTTAGGGTTAGCATCAGCCCTAGGATAGTGTTAGGGTTAGGGTTAGGGTTAGCATCAGCCCTAGGATAGTGTTAGTGTTAGGGTTAGAATCAGCCCTAGGATAGTGTTAGGGTTAGGGTTAGGGTTAGCATCAGCCCTAGGATAGTATTAGGGTTAGGGTTAGGGTTAGGGTTAGGGTTAGCGTTAGCATCAGCTCTAGGATAGTGTTAGCGTTAGGGTAAGGGTTAGCATCA
Source organism: Lemur catta (assembly GCF_020740605.2). Taxonomy (NCBI): domain Eukaryota; kingdom Metazoa; phylum Chordata; class Mammalia; order Primates; family Lemuridae; genus Lemur; species Lemur catta. The sequence goes on along the minus strand of NW_025423852.1, from coordinate 19,587 downwards.
GCCCTAGGATAGTGTTAGGGTTAGGGTTAGGGTTAGCATCAGCCCTACGATAGTGTTAGGGTTAGGGTTAGCATCAGCCCTAGGATAGTGTTAGGGTTAGGGTTAGGGTTAGCATCAGCCCTAGGATAGTGTTAGGGTTAGGGTTAGGGTTAGCATCAGCCCTAGGATAGTGTTAGGGTTAGGGTTAGGGATAGCATCAGCCCTAGGATAGTGTTAAGGTTAGGGTTAGGGTTATCATCAGGCCTAGGATAGTGTGAGGGCTAGGGTTAGCATCAGACTTAGGATAGTTTTAGGGTTAGGGTTAGGGTTAGCATCAGCCGTAGGATAGTGTTAGGGTTAGGGTCAGCATCAGCCCTAGGATAGTGTTAGGGTTAGGGTTAGCATCAGCCCTAGGATAGTGTTAGGGTTAGGGTTAGCCTCAACCCTAGGATAGTGTTAGGGTTAGGGTTAGGGTTAGCATCAGGCCTGGGATAGTGTTAGGGTTAGGGTTAGCATCAGCCCTAGGATAGTGTTAGGGTTAGGGATAGGGTTAGCATCAGCCCTAGGATAATGTTAGGGTTAGGGTTAGGGTTAGCATCAGCCCTAGGATAGTATTAGGGTTAGGGTTAGCATCAGTCCTAGGATAGTGTTAGGGTTAGGGTTAGGGTTAGCACCAGGCCTAGGATAGTGTTAGTGTTAGGGTTAGCTTCAGCCTTAGGATAGTGTTACGGTTAGGGTTAGGGTTAGCATCAGCCGTAGGATAGTGTTTGTGTTAGGGTTAGCCTCAGCCCTAAGATAGTGTTAGAGTTAGGGTTAGGGTTAGCATCAGCCCTAGGATAGTGTTAGGGTTAGTGTTAGGGTTAGCATCAGCCCTAGGATAGTGTTAGTGTTAGGGTTAGCATCAGCCCTAGGATAGTGTTATGGTTAGGGTTAGGGTTAGCATCCGCCCTAGGACAGTGTTAGGGTTAGGGTTCGGGTTAGCATCAGCCCTAGGATAGTGTTAGGTTTAGGGTTAACATGAACCCTAGGATAGTGTTAGAGTTAGGGTTAGGGTTATCATCAGGCCTAAGATAGTGTTAGGGTTAGGGTTAGGGTTAGCATCAGTTCAAGGATAGTGTTAGGGTTAGCGTTAGGGTTAGCATCAGCCCTAGGATAGTGTTAGGGTTAGGGTTAGGGTTAGGGTTAGCATCAGCCCTAGGATAGTGTTAAGGTTAGGGTTAGCATCAGCCCTAGGATAGTGTTAGGGTTAGGGTTAGGGTTATCATCAGGCCTAGGATAGTGTTAGGGTTAGGGTTAGCATCAGCTCTAGGATAGTGTTAGGGTTAGGGTTAGGGTTAGCATCAGCCCTAGGATAGTGTTAGGGTTAGGGTTAGGGTTATCATCAGGCCTAGGATAGTGTGAGGGCTAGGGTTAGCATCAGACTTAGGATAGTGTTAGGGTTAGCGTTAGGGTTAGCATCAGCCCTAGGATAGTGTTAGGGTTAGGGTTAGCATCAGCCCTAGGATGGTGTTAGGGTTAGGGTTAACATAAACCCTAGGATAGTGTTAGGGTTAGGGTTAGGGTTAGCATCTGCTAAAGGATAGTGTTAGGGTTAGCGTTAGGGTTAGCATCAGCCCTAGGATAGTGTTAGGGTTAGGGTTAGGGTTAGCATCAGCCCTAGGATAGTGTTAGGGTTAGGGTTAGCATCAGCCCTAGGATAGTGTTAGGGTTAGGTTTAGGGTTATCATCAGGGCTAGGATAGTGTTAGGGTTAGGGTTAGCATCAGCCCTAGGATAGTGTTAGGGTTAGGGTTAGGGTTAGCATCAGCCCTAGGATAGTGTTAGGGTTAGGGTTAGGGTTAGCATCAGCCGTAGGATAGTGTTAGGGTTAGGGTTAGCCTCAGCCCTAGGATAGTGTTAGAGTTAGGGTTAGGGTTAGCATCAGCCCTAGGATAGTGTTAAGGTTAGGGTTAGCATCAGCCCTAGGATAGTGTTAGGGTTAGGGTTAGGGTTATCATCAGGCCTAGGATAGTGTTAGGGTTAGGGTTCGCATCAGCTCTAGGATAGTGTTAGGGTTAGGGTTAGGGTTAGCATCAGCCCTAGGATAGTGTTAAGGTTAGGGTTAGGGTTATCATCAGGCCTAGGATAGTGTGAGGGCTAGGGTTAGCATCAGACTTAGGATAGTGTTAGGGTTAGCGTTAGGGTTAGCATCAGCCCTAGGATAGTGTTAGGGTTAGGGTTAGCATCAGCCCTAGGATGGCGTTAGGGTTAGGGTTAACATAAACCCTAGGATAGTGTTAGGGTTAGGGTTAGGGTTATCATCAGGCCTAGGATAGTGTTAGGGTTAGGGTTAGGGTTAGCATCTGCTAAAGGATAGTGTTAGGGTTAGCGTTAGGGTTAGCATCAGCCCTAGGATAGTGTTAGGGTTACGGTTAGGGTTAGCATCAGCCCTAGGATAGTGTTAGGGTTAGGGTTAGGGTTAGCATCAGCCCTAGGATAGTGTTAGGGTTAGGGTTAGGGATAGCATCAGCCCTAGGATAGTGTTAAGGTTAGGGTTAGGGTTATCATCAGGCATAGGATAGTGTGAGGGCTAGGGTTAGCATCAGACTTAGGATAGTTTTAGGGTTAGGGTTAGGGTTAGCATCAGCCGTAGGATAGTGTTAGGGTTAGGGTTAGCATCAGCCCTAGGATACTGTTAGGGTTAGGGTTAGGGTTAGCATCAGCCCTAGGATAGTGTTAGGGTTAGGGTTAGCATCAGCCCTAGGATAGTGTTAGGGTTAGGGTTAGCATCAACCCTAGGATAGTGTTAGGGTTATGGTTAGGGTTAGCATCAGGCCTAGGATAGTGTTAGGGTTAGGGTTAGGGTTAGCATCAGCCCTAGGATAGTGTTAGGGTTAGGGTTAGGGTTAGCACCAGGCCTAGGATAGTGTTAGTGTTAGGGTTAGCTTCAGCATTAGGATAGTGTTAGGGTTAGGGTTAGGGTTAGCATCAGCCGTAGGATAGTGTTTGGGTTAGGGTTAGCCTCAGCCCTAAGATAGTGTTAGAGTTAGGGTTAGGGTTAGCATCAGCCCTAGGATAGTGTTAGGGTTAGTGTTAGGGTTAGCATCAGCCCTAGGATAGTGTTAGTGTTAGGGTTAGCATCAGCCCTAGGATAGTGTTAGGGTTAGGGTTATTGTTAGCATCCGCCCTAGGACAGTGTTAGGGTTAGGGTTAGGGTTAGCATCAGCCCTAGGATAGTGTTAGGTTTAGGGTTAACATAAACCCCAGGATAGTGTTAGAGTTAGGGTTAGGGTTATCATCAGGCCTAAGATAGTGTTAGGGTTAGGGTTAGGGTTAGCATCAGTTCAAGGATAGTGTTAGGTTTAGCGTTAGGGTTAGCATCAGCCCTAGGATAGTGTTAGGGTTAGGGTTAGGGTTAGCATCAGCCCTAGGATAGTGTTAAGGTTAGGGTTAGCATCAGCCCTAGGATAGTGTTAGGGTTAGGGTTAGGGTTATCATCAGGCCTAGGATAGTGTTAGGGTTAGGGTTAGCATCATCTCTAGGATAGTGTTAGGGTTAGGGTTAGGGTTAGCATCAGCCCTAGGATAGTGTTAAGGTTAGGGTTAGGGTTATCATCAGGCCTAGGATAGTGTGAGGGCTAGGGTTAGCATCAGACTTAGGATAGTGTTAGGGTTAGGGTTAGGGTTAGCATCAGCCCTAGGATAGTGTTAGGGTTAGGGTTATCATCAGCCCTAGGATAGTGTTAGTGTTAGGGTTAACATAAACCCTAGGATAGTGTTAGGGTTAGGGTTAGGGTTATTATCAGGCCTAGGATAGTGTTAGGGTTAGGGTTAGGGTTAGCATCAGTTAAAGGATAGTGTTAGGGTTAGCGTTAGGGTTAGCATCAGCCCTAGGATAGTGTTAGGGTTAGGGTTAGGGTTAGCATCAGCCCTAGGATAGTGTTAGGGTTAGGGTTAGCATCAGCCCTAGGATAGTGTTAGGGTTAGGGTTAGGGTTATCATCAGGGCTAGGATAGTGTTAGGGTTAGGGTTAGCATCAGACCTAGGATAGTGTTAGGGTTAGGGTTAGGGTTAGCATCAGCCCTAGGATAGTGTTAGGGTTAGGGTTAGGGTTAGCATCAGCCGTAGGATAGTGTTAGGGTTAGGGTTAGCCTCAGCCCTAGGATAGTGTTAGGGTTAGGGTTAGGGTTAGCATCAGCCGTAGGATAGTGTTAGGGTTAGGGTTAGCATCAGCCCTAGGATAGTGTTAGGGTTAGGGTTAGGGTTAGCATCAGCCCTAGGATAGTGTTAGCGTTAGGGTTAGAATCAGCCCTAGGATAGTGTTAGGGTTAGGGTTAGGGTTAGCATCAGCCCTAGGATAGTATTAGGGTTAGGGTTAGGGTTAGGGTTAGCATTAGCATCAGCTCAAGGATAGTGTTAGGGTTAGGGTAAGGGTTAGCATCAGCCCTAGGATAGTGTTAGGGTTAGGGTTAGGGTTAGCATCAGCCCTACGATAGTGTTAGGGTTAGGGTTAGCATCAGCCCTAGGATAGTGTTAGGGTTAGGGTTAGGGTTAGCATCAGCCCTAGGATAGTGTTAGGGTTAGGGTTAGGGTTAGCATCATCCCTAGGATAGTGTTAGGGTTAGGGTTAACATCAGCCCTAGAATAGTGTTAGGGTTAGGGTTAGGGTTAGCATCAGCCCTAGGATAATGTTAGGGTTAGGGTTAGCCTCAGCCCTAGGAGAGTGTTAGGGTTAGGGATAGGGTTAGCATCAGGCCTAGGATAGTGTTAGGGATAGGGTTAGGGTTAGCATCAGCCCTAGGATAGTGTTAGGGTTAGGGTTAGCATCAGGCCTAGGATAGTGTTAGGGTTAGGGTTAGCATCAGCCCTAGTATAGTGTTAGGGTTAGTGTTAGGGTTATCATCAGGGCTAGGATAGTGTTAGGGTTAGGGTTAGCATCAGCCCTAGGATAGTGTTAGGGTTAGGGTTAGGGTTATCATCAGGCCTAGGATAGTGTTAGGGTTAGGGTTAGGGTTAGCGTCAGTTAAAGGATAGTGTTAGGGTTAGCGTTAGGGTTAGCATCAGCCCTAGGATAGTGTTAGGGTTAGGGTTAGGGTTAGCATCAGCCCTAGGATAGTGTTAGGGTTAGGGTTAGCATCAGCCCTAGGATAGTGTTAGGGTTAGGGATAGGGTTATCATCAGGGCTAGGATAGTGTTAGGGTTAGGGTTAGCATCAGCCCTAGGATAGTGTTAGGGTTAGGGTTAGGGTTAGCATCAGCCGTAGGATAGTGTTAGGGTTAGGGTTAGCCTCAGCCCTAGGATAGTGTTAGAGTTAGGGTTAGGGTTAGCATCAGCCCTAGGATAGTCTTAGGGTTAGGGTTAGGGTTAGCATCAGCCCTAGGATAGTGTTAGTGTTAGGGTTAGAATCAGCCCTAGGATAGTGTTAGGGTTAGGGTTAGGGTTAGCATCAGCCCTGGGATAGTATTAGGGTTAGGGTTAGGGTTAGGGTTAGCGTTAGCATCAGCTCTAGGATAGTGTTAGGGTTAGGGTAAGGGTTAGCATCAGCCCTAGGATAGTGTTAGGGTTAGGGTTAGGGTTAGCATCAGCCCTACGATAGTGTTAGGGTTAGGGTTAGCATCAGCCCTAGGATAGTGTTAGGGTTAGGGTTAGGGTTAGCATCACCCCTAGGATAGTGTTAGGGTTAGGGTTAGGGTTAGCATCAGCCCTAGGATAGTGTTAGGGTTAGGGTTAACATCAGCCCTAGGATAGTGTTAGGGTTAGGGTTAGGGTTAGCATCAGCCCTAGGATAATGTTAGGGTTAGGGTTAGCCTCAGCCCTAGGAGAGTGTTAGTGTTAGGGATAGGGTTAGCATCAGGCCTAGGATAGTGTTAGGGATAGGGTTAGGGTTACCATCAGCCCTAGGATAGTGTTAGGGTTAGGGTTAGCATCAGGCCTAGGATAGTGTTAGGGTTAGGGTTAACATAAACCCTAGGATAGTGTTAGGGTTAGGGTTGGGGTTATCATCAGGCCTAGGATAGTGTTAGGGTTAGGGTTAGGGTTAGCATCAGCCCTAGGATAGTGTTAAGGTTAGGGTTAGGGTTATCATCAGGCCTAGGATAGTGTGAGGGCTAGGGTTAGCATCAGACTTAGGATAGTGTTAGGGTTAGGGTTAGGGTTAGCATCAGCCCTAGGATAGTGTTAGGGTTAGGGTTAGCATCAGCCCTAGGATAGTGTTAGGGTTAGGGTTAACATAAACCCTAGGATAGTGTTAGGGTTAGGGTTAGGGTTATCATTAGGCCTAGGATAGTGTTAGGGTTAGGGTTAGGGTTAGCATCAGTTAAAGGATAGTGTTAGGGTTAGCGTTAGGGTTAGCATCAGCCCTAGGATAGTGTTAGGGTTAGGGTTAGGGTTAGCATCAGCCCTAGGATAGCGTTAGGGTTAGGGTTAGCATCAGCCCTAGGATAGTGTTAGGGTTAGGGTTAGGGTTATAATCAGGGCTAGGATAGTGTTAGGGTTAGGGTTAGCATCAGCCCTAGGATAGTGTTAGGGTTAGGGTTAGGGTTAGCATCAGCCCTAGGATAGTGTTAGGGTTAGGGTTAGGGTTAGCATCAGCCGTAGGATAGTGTTAGGGTTAGGGTTAGCCTCAGCCCTAGGATAGTGTTAGAGTTAGGGTTAGGGTTAGCATCAGCCCTAGGATAGTGTTAGGGTTAGGGTTAGGGTTAGCATCAGCCCTAGGATAGTGTTAGTGTTAGGGTTAGAATCAGCCCTAGGATAGTGTTAGGGTTAGGGTTAGGGTTAGCATCAGCCCTAGGATAGTATTAGGGTTAGGGTTAGGGTTAGGGTTAGGGTTAGCGTTAGCATCAGCTCTAGGATAGTGTTAGCGTTAGGGTAAGGGTTAGCATCAGCCCTAGGATAGTGTTAGGGTTAGGGTTAGGGTTAGCATCAGCCCTACGATAGTGTTAGGGTTAGGGTTAGCATCAGCCCTAGGATAGTGTTAGGGTTAGGGTTAGGGTTAGCATCAGCCCTAGGATAGTGTTAGGGTTAGGGTTAGGGTTAGCATAAGCCCTAGGATAGTGTTAGGGTTAGGGTTAGGGATAGCATCAGCCCTAGGATAGTGTTAAGTTTAGGGTTAGGGTTATCATCAGGCCTAGGATAGTGTGAGGGCTAGGGTTAGCATCAGACTTAGGATAGTTTTAGGGTTAGGGTTAGGGTTAGCATCATCCGTAGGATAGTGTTAGGGTTAGGGTCAGCATCAGCCCTAGGATAGTGTTAGGGTTAGGGTTAGCATCAGCCCTAGGATAGTGTTAGGGTTAGGGTTAGCCTCAACCCTAGGATAGTGTTAGGGTTAGGGTTAGGGTTAGCATCAGGCCTGGGAAAGTGTTAGGGTTAGGGTTAGCATCAGCCCTAGGATAGTGTTAGGGTTAGGGATAGGGTTAGCATCAGCCCTAGGATAATGTTAGGGTTAGGGTTAGGGTTAGCATCAGCCCTAGGATAGTATTAGGGTTAGGGTTAGCATGAGTCCTAGGATAGTGTTAGGGTTAGGGTTAGGGTTAGCACCAGGCCTAGGATAGTGTTAGTGTTAGGGTTAGCTTCAGCCTTAGGATAGTGTTACGGTTAGGGTTAGGGTTAGCATCAGCCGTAGGATAGTGTTTGTGTTAGGGTTAGCCTCAGCCCTAAGATAGTGTTAGAGTTAGGGTTAGGGTTAGCATCAGCCCTAGGATAGTGTTAGGGTTAGTGTTAGGGTTAGCATCAGCCCTAGGATAGTGTTAGTGTTAGGGTTAGCATCAGCCCTAGGATAGTGTTATGGTTAGGGTTAGGGTTAGCATCCGCCCTAGGACAGTGTTAGGGTTAGGGTTCGGGTTAGCATCAGCCCTAGGATAGTGTTAGGTTTAGGGTTAACATGAACCCTAGGATAGTGTTAGAGTTAGGGTTAGGGTTATCATCAGGCCTAAGATAGTGTTAGGGTTAGGGTTAGGGTTAGCATCAGTTCAAGGATAGTGTTAGGGTTAGCGTTAGGGTTAGCATCAGCCCTAGGATAGTGTTAGGGTTAGGGTTAGGGTTAGCATCAGCCCTAGGATAGTGTTAAGGTTAGGGTTAGCATCAGCCCTAGGATAGTGTTAGGGTTAGGGTTAGGGTTATCATCAGGCCTAGGATAGTGTTAGGGTTAGGGTTAGCATCAGCTCTAGGATAGTGTTAGGGTTAGGGTTAGGGTTAGCATCAGCCCTAGGATAGTGTTAGGGTTAGGGTTAGGGTTATCATCAGGCCTAGGATAGTGTGAGGGCTAGGGTTAGCATCAGACTTAGGATAGTGTTAGGGTTAGCGTTAGGGTTAGCATCAGCCCTAGGATAGTGTTAGGGTTAGGGTTAGCATCAGCCCTAGGATGGTGTTAGGGTTAGGGTTAACATAAACCCTAGGATAGTGTTAGGGTTAGGGTTAGGGTTAGCATCTGCTAAAGGATAGTGTTAGGGTTAGCGTTAGGGTTAGCATCAGCCCTAGGATAGTGTTAGGGTTAGGGTTAGGGTTAGCATCAGCCCTAGGATAGTGTTAGGGTTAGGGTTAGCATCAGCCCTAGGATAGTGTTAGGGTTAGGTTTAGGGTTATCATCAGGGCTAGGATAGTGTTAGGGTTAGGGTTAGCATCAGCCCTAGGATAGTGTTAGGGTTAGGGTTAGGGTTAGCATCAGCCCTAGGATAGTGTTAGGGTTAGGGTTAGGGTTAGCATCAGCCGTAGGATAGTGTTAGGGTTAGGGTTAGCCTCAGCCCTAGGATAGTGTTAGAGTTAGGGTTAGGGTTAGCATCAGCCCTACGATAGTGTTAGGGTTAGGGTTAGGGTTAGCATCAGCCCTAGGATAGTGTTAGTGTTAGGGTTAGAATCAGCCCTAGGATAGTGTTAGGGTTAGGGATAGGGTTAGCATCAGCCCTAGGATAGTATTAGGGTTAGGGTTAGGGTTAGGGTTAGCGTTAGCATCAGCTCTAGGATAGTGTTAGGGTTAGGGTAAGGGTTAGCATCAGCCCTAGGATAGTGTTAGGGTTAGGGTTAGGGTTAGTATCAGCCCTACGATAGTGTTATGGTTAAGGTTAGCATCAGCCCTAGGATAGTGTTAGGGTTAGGGTTAGGGTTAGCATCAGCCCTAGGATAGTGTTAGGGTTAGGGTTAGGGTTAGCATCAGCCCTAGGATAGTGTTAGGGTTAGGGTTAACATCAGCCCTAGGATAGTGTTAGGGTTAGGGTTAGGGTTAGCATCAGCCCTAGGATAGTGTTAGGGTTAGGGTTAGCCTCAGCGCTAGGAGAGTGTTAGGGTTAGGGATAGGGTTAGCATCAGGCCTAGGATAGCGTTAGGGATAGGGTTAGGGTTAGCATCAGCCCTAGGATAGTGTTAGGGTTAGGGTTAGCATCAGGCCTAGGATAGTGTTAGGGTTAGGGTTAGCATCAATCCTAGGAGAGTCTTAGGGTTAGGGTTAGGGTTAGCATCAGCCCTAGGATAGTGTTACGGTTAGGGTTAGCATCAGCCCTAGGATAGTGTTAGGGTTAGGGTTAACATAAACCCTAGGATAGTGTTAGGGTTATGGTTAGGGTTATCATCAGCCCTAGGATAGTGTTAGGGTTAGGGTTAGGGTTAGCATCAGCCCTACGATAGTGTTAGGGTTAGGTTTAGGGTTAGCATCAGCCCTAGGATAGTGTTAGGGTTAGGGTTAACATCAGCCCTAGGATAGTGTTAGGGTTAGGGTTAGGGTTATCATCAGCCCTAGGATAGTGTTAGGGTTAGGGTTAGCATCAACCCTAGGATAGTGTTAGGGTTAGGGTTAGGGTTAGCATCAGCCCTAGGATACTGTTAGGGTTAGGGTTAGCCTCATCCCTAGGAGAGTGTTAGGGCTAGGGTTAGCCTAAGCCCTAGGAGAGTATAGGGTTAGGGATAGGGTTAGCATCAGGCCTAGGATAGTGTTAGAGTTAGGGTTAGGGTTAGCATCAGCCCTAGGATAGTGTTAGGGTTAGGGTTAGCATCAGGCCTAGGATAGTGTTAGGGTTAAGGTTAGCATCAGCTCTAGGAGAGTGTTAGGGTTAGGGTTAGGGTTAGCATCAGCCCTAGGATAGTGTTAGGGTTAGGGTTAACATCAGCCCTAGGATAGTGTTAGGGTTAGGGTTAGGGATAGCATCAGCCCTAGGATAGTGTTAGTTTTAGGGTTAGCATCAGACCTAGGATAGAGTTAGGGTTAGGGTTAGGGTTAGCATCAGCCCTAGGATAGTGTAAGTGTTTGGGTTAGGGTTAGCATCAGGCCTAGGATAGAGTTAGGATTAGGGTTAGCATCAGCCCTAGTATAGTGTTAGGGTTAGGGTTAGTGTTAGCATCAGCCCTAGGATAGTCTTGGGGTTAGGGTTAAGGTTAGCATCAGCCCTAGGATAGTATTAGGGTTAGGGTTAGCATGAGCCCTAGGATAGTGTTAGGGTTAGGGTTAGGGTTAGCATCAGCCCTAGGATAGTGTTAGGGTTAGGGTTAGCATCAGCCCTAGGATAGTGTTAGGGTTAGGGTTAGGGTTAGCATCAGCCCTAGGATAGTGTTAGGGTTAGGGTTAGCATCAGCCCTAGGATAGTGTTAGGGTTAGGGTTAGGGTTAGCATCAGCCCTAGGATAGTGTTAGGGTTAGGGTTAGCATCAACCCTAGGATAGTGTTAGGGTTAGGGTTAGGGTTAGCATCAGCCCTAGGATAGTGTTAGGGTTAGGGTTAGCCTCAGCCCTAGGAGAGTGTTAGGGTTAGGGATAGGGTTAGCATCAGGCCCAGGATAGTGTTAGGGTTAGGGTTAACATAAACCCTAGGATAGTGTTAGGGTTAGGGTTGGGGTTATCATCAGGCCTAGGATAGTGTTAGGGTTAGGGTTAGGGTTAGCATCAGCCCTAGGATAGTGTTAAGGTTAGGGTTAGGGTTATCATCAGCCCTAGGATAGTGTGAGGGCTAGGGTTAGCATCAGACTTAGGATAGTGTTAGGGTTAGGGTTAGGGTTAGCATCAGCCCTAGGATAGTGTTAGGGTTAGGGTTAGCATCAGCCCTAGGATAGTGTTAGGGTTAGGGTTAACATAAACCCTAGGATAGTGTTAGGGTTAGGGTTAGGGTTATCATTAGGCCTAGGATAGTGTTAGGGTTAGGGTTAGGGTTAGCATCAGTTAAAGGATAGTGTTAGGGTTAGCGTTAGGGTTAGTATCAGCCCTAGGATAGTGTTAGGGTTAGGGTTAGGGTTAGCATCAGCCCTAGGATAGCGTTAGGGTTAGGGTTAGCATCAGCCCTAGGATTGTGTTAGGGTTAGGGTTAGGGTTATAATCAGGGCTAGGATAGTGTTAGGGTTAGGGTTAGCATCAGCCCTAGGATAGTGTTAGGGTTAGGGTTAGGGTTAGCATCAGCCCTAGGATAGTGTTAGGGTTAGGGTTAGGGTTAGCATCAGCCGTAGGATAGTGTTAGGGTTAGGGTTAGCCTCAGCCCTAGGATAGTGTTAGAGTTAGGGTTAGGGTTAGCATCAGCCCTAGGATAGTGTTAGGGTTAGGGTTAGGGTTAGCATCAGCCCTAGGATAGTGTTAGTGTTAGGGTTAGAATCAGCCCTAGGATAGTGTTAGGGTTAGGGTTAGGGTTAGCATCAGCCCTAGGATAGTATTAGGGTTAGGGTTAGGGTTAGGGTTAGGGTTAGCGTTAGCATCAGCTCTAGGATAGTGTTAGCGTTAGGGTAAGGGTTAGCATCAGCCCTAGGATAGTGTTAGGGTTAAGGTTAGGGTTAGCATCAGCCCTACGATAGTGTTAGGGTTAGGGTTAGCATCAGCCCTAGGATAGTGTTAGGGTTAGGGTTAGGGTTAGCATCAGCCCTAGGATAGTGTTAGGGTTAGGGTTAGGGTTAGCATAAGCCCTAGGATAGTGTTAGGGTTAGGGTTAGGGATAGCATCAGCCCTAGGATAGTGTTAAGTTTAGGGTTAGGGTTATCATCAGGCCTAGGATAGTGTGAGGGCTAGGGTTAGCATCAGACTTAGGATAGTTTTAGGGTTAGGGTTAGGGTTAGCATCAGCCGTAGGATAGTGTTAGGGTTAGGGTCAGCATCAGCCCTAGGATAGTGTTAGGGTTAGGGTTAGCATCAGCCCTAGGATAGTGTTAGGGTTAGGGTTAGCCTCAACCCTAGGATAGTGTTAGGGTTAGGGTTAGGGTTAGCATCAGGCCTGGGATAGTGTTAGGGTTAGGGTTAGCATCAGCCCTAGGATAGTGTTAGGGTTAGGGATAGGGTTAGCATCAGCCCTAGGATAATGTTAGGGTTAGGGTTAGGGTTAGCATCAGCCCTAGGATAGTATTAGGGTTAGGGTTAGCATCAGTCCTAGGATAGTGTTAGGGTTAGGGTTAGGGTTAGCACCAGGCCTAGGATAGTGTTAGTGTTAGGGTTAGCTTCAGCCTTAGGATAGTGTTACGGTTAGGGTTAGGGTTAGCATCAGCCGTAGGATAGTGTTTGTGTTAGGGTTAGCCTCAGCCCTAAGATAGTGTTAGAGTTAGGGTTAGGGTTAGCATCAGCCCTAGGATAGTGTTAGGGTTAGTGTTAGGGTTAGCATCAGCCCTAGGATAGTGTTAGTGTTAGGGTTAGCATCAGCCCTAGGATAGTGTTATGGTTAGGGTTAGGGTTAGCATCCGCCCTAGGACAGTGTTAGGGTTAGGGTTCGGGTTAGCATCAGCCCTAGGATAGTGTTAGGTTTAGGGTTAACATGAACCCTAGGATAGTGTTAGAGTTTGGGTTAGGGTTATCATCAGGCCTAAGATAGTGTTAGGGTTAGGGTTAGGGTTAGCATCAGTTCAAGGATAGTGTTAGGGTTAGCGTTAGGGTTAGCATCAGCCCTAGGATAGTGTTAGGGTTAGGGTTAGGGTTAGCATCAGCCCTAGGATAGTGTTAAGGTTAGGGTTAGCATCAGCCCTAGGATAGTGTTAGGGTTAGGGTTAGGGTTATCATCAGGCCTAGGATAGTGTTAGGGTTAGGGTTAGCATCAGCTCTAGGATAGTGTTAGGGTTAGGGTTAGGGTTAGCATCAGCCCTAGGATAGTGTTAGGGTTAGGGTTAGGGTTATCATCAGGCCTAGGATAGTGTGAGGGCTAGGGTTAGCATCAGACTTAGGATAGTGTTAGGGTTAGCGTTAGGGTTAGCATCAGCCCTAGGATAGTGTTAGGGTTAGGGTTAGCATCAGCCCTAGGATGGTGTTAGGGTTAGGGTTAACATAAACCCTAGGATAGTGTTAGGGTTAGGGTTAGGGTTAGCATCTGCTAAAGGATAGTGTTAGGGTTAGCGTTAGGGTTAGCATCAGCCCTAGGATAGTGTTACGGTTAGGGTTAGGGTTAGCATCAGCCCTAGGATAGTGTTAGGGTTAGGGTTAGCATCAGCCCTAGGATAGTGTTAGGGTTAGGTTTAGGGTTATCATCAGGGCTAGGATAGTGTTAGGGTTAGGGTTAGCATCAGCCCTAGGATAGTGTTAGGGTTAGGGTTAGGGTTAGCATCAGCCCTAGGATAGTGTTAGGGTTAGGGTTAGGGTTAGCATCAGCCGTAGGATAGTGTTAGGGTTAGGGTTAGCCTCAGCCCTAGGATAGTGTTAGAGTTAGGGTTAGGGTTAGCATCAGCCCTAGGATAGTGTTAGGGTTAGGGTTAGGGTTAGCATCAGCCCTAGGATAGTGTTAGTGTTAGGGTTAGAATCAGCCCTAGGATAGTGTTAGGGTTAGGGATAGGGTTAGCATCAGCCCTAGGATAGTATTAGGGTTAGGGTTAGGGTTAGGGTTAGCGTTAGCATCAGCTCTAGGATAGTGTTAGGGTTAGGGTAAGGGTTAGCATCAGCCCTAGGATAGTGTTAGGGTTAGGGTTAGGGTTAGTATCAGCCCTACGATAGTGTTAGGGTTAAGGTTAGCATCAGCCCTAGGATAGTGTTAGGGTTAGGGTTAGGGTTAGCATCAGCCCTAGGATAGTGTTAGGGTTAGGGTTAGGGTTAGCATCAGCCCTAGGATAGTGTTAGGGTTAGGGTTAACATCAGCCCTAGGATAGTGTTAGGGTTAGGGTTAGGGTTAGCATCAGCCCTAGGATAGTGTTAGGGTTAGGGTTAGCCTCAGCGCTAGGAGAGTGTTAGGGTTAGGGATAGGGTTAGCATCAGGCCTAGGATAGCGTTAGGGATAGGGTTAGGGTTAGCATCAGCCCTAGGATAGTGTTAGGGTTAGGGTTAGCATCAGGCCTAGGATAGTGTTAGGGTTAGGGTTAGCATCAATCCTAGGAGAGTGTTAGGGTTAGGGTTAGGGTTAGGGTTAGCATCAGCCCTAGGATAGTGTTACGGTTAGGGTTAGCATCAGCCCTAGGATAGTGTTAGGGTTAGGGTTAACATAAACCCTAGGATAGTGTTAGGGTTATGGTTAGGGTTATCATCAGCCCTAGGATAGTGTTAGGGTTAGGGTTAGGGTTAGCATCAGCCCTACGATAGTGTTAGGGTTAGGTTTAGGGTTAGCATCAGCCCTAGGATAGTGTTAGGGTTAGGGTTAACATCAGCCCTAGGATAGTGTTAGGGTTAGGGTTAGGGTTATCATCAGCCCTAGGATAGTGTTAGGGTTAGGGTTATCATCAACCCTAGGATAGTGTTAGGGTTAGGGTTAGGGTTAGCATCAGCCCTAGGATACTGTTAGGGTTAGGGTTAGCCTCATCCCTAGGAGAGTGTTAGGGCTAGGGTTAGCCTAAGCCCTAGGAGAGTATAGGGTTAGGGATAGGTTAGCATCAGGCCTAGGATAGTGTTAGAGTTAGGGTTAGGGTTAGCATCAGCCCTAGGATAGTGTTAGGGTTAGGGTTAGCATCAGGCCTAGGATAGTGTTAGGGTTAAGGTTAGCATCAGCTCTAGGAGAGTGTTAGGGTTAGGGTTAGGGTTAGCATCAGCCCTAGGATAGTGTTAGGGTTAGGGTTAACATCAGCCCCTAGGATAGTGTTAGGGTTAGGGTTAGGGATAGCATCAGCCCTAGGATAGTGTTAGTTTTAGGGTTAGCATCAGACCTAGGATAGAGTTAGGGTTAGGGTTAGGGTTAGCATCAGCCCTAGGATAGTGTAAGTGTTTGGGTTAGGGTTAGCATCAGGCCTAGGATAGTGTTAGGATTAGGGTTAGCATCAGCCCTAGTATAGTGTTAGGGTTAGGGTTAGTGTTAGCATCAGCCCTAGGATAGTCTTGGGGTTAGGGTTAAGGTTAGCATCAGCCCTAGGATAGTATTAGGGTTAGGGTTAGCATGAGCCCTAGGATAGTGTTAGGGTTAGGGTTAGGGTTAGCATCAGCCCTAGGATAGTGTTAGGGTTAGGGTTAGCATCAGCCCTAGGATAGTGTTAGGGTTAGGGTTAGGGTTAGCATCAGCCCTAGGATAGTGTTAGGGGTTAGGGTTAGCATCAGCCCTAGGATAGTGTTAGGGTTAGGGTTAGGGTTAGCATCAGCCCTAGGATAGTGTTAGGGTTAGGTTAGCATCAACCCTAGGATAGTGTTAGGGTTAGGGTTAGGGTTAGCATCAGCCCTAGGATAGTGTTAGGGTTAGGGTTAGCCTCAGCCCTAGGAGAGTGTTAGGGTTAGGGATAGGGTTAGCATCAGGCCCAGGATAGTGTTAGGGTTAGGGTTAGTGTTAGCATCAGCCCTAGGATAGTGTTAGGGTTAGGGTTAGCATCAGGCCTAGGATAGTGTTAGGGTTAGGTTAGAATCAGCCCTAGGAGAGTGTTAGGGTTAGGGTTAGGTTTAGCATCAGCCCTAGGATAGTGTTAGGGTTAGGGTTAACATCAGCCCTAGGATAGTGTTAGGGTTAGGGTTAGGGTTAGCATCAGCCCTAGGATAGTGTAAGTGTTAGGGTTAGGGTTAGCATCAGGCCTAGGATAGTGTTAGGGTTAGGGTTAGCATCAGCCCTAGGATAGTGTTAGGGATAGGGTTAGGGTTAGCATCAGCCCTAGGATTGTATTAGGGTTAGGGTTAGCATCAGCCCTAGGATAGTGTTAGGGTTAGGGTTAGGGTTAGCACCAGGCCCAGGATAGTGTTAGTGTTAGGGTTAACATCAGCCTTAGGATAGTGTTAGTGTTAGGGTTAGGGTTAGCATCAGCCGTAGGATAGTGTTTGGGTTAGGGTTAGCCTCAGCCCTAAGATAGTGTTAGAGTTAGGGTTAGGGTTAGCATCAGCCCTAGGATAGTGTTAGGGTTAGGGTTAGGGGTTAGCATCAGCCCTAGGATAGTGTTAGTGTTAGGGTTAGAATCAGCCCTAGGGATAGTGTTAGGGTTAGGGTTAACATAAACCCTAGGATAGTGTTAGGGTTAGGGTTAGGGTTATCATCAGGCCTAGGATAGTGTTAGGGTTAGGGTTAGGGTTAGCATCAGTTCATGGATAGTGTTAGGGTTAGCGTTAGGGTTAGCATCAGCCCTAGGATAGTGTTAGGGTTAGGGTTAGGGTTAGCATCAGCCCTAGGATAGTGTTAAGGTTAGGGTTAACATCAGCCCTAGGATAGTGTTAGGTTTAGGGTTAGGGTTATCATCAGGCCTAGGATAGTGTTAGGGTTAGGGTTAGCATCAGCTCTACGATAGTGTTAGGGTTAGGGTTAGGGGTTAGCAACAGCCCCTAGGATAGTGTTAAGGTTAGGGTTAGGGTTATCATCAGGCCTAGGATAGTGTGAGGGCTAGGGATAGCATCAGACTTAGGATAGTGTTAGGGTTAGGGTTAGGGTTAGCATCAGCCCTAGGATAGTGTTAGGGTTAGGGTTAGCATCAGCCCTAGGATAGTGTTAGTGTTAGGGTTAACATAAACCCTAGGATAGTGTTAGGGTTAGGGTTAGGGTTATCATCAGGCCTAGGATAGTGTTAGGGTTAGGGTTAGGGTTAGCATCAGTTAAAGGATAGTGTTAGGGTTAGCGTTAGGGTTAGCATCAGCCCTAGGATAGTGTTAGGGTTAGGTTTAGGGTTAGCATCAGCCCTAGGATAGTGTTAGGGTTAGGGTTAGCATCAGCCCTAGGATAGTGTTAGGGTTAGGGTTAGGGTTATCATCAGGGCTAGGATAGTGTTAGGGTTAGGGTTAGCATCAGCCCTAGGATAGTGTTAGGGTTGGGGTTAGGGTTAGCATCAGCACTAGGATAGTGTTAGGGTTAGGGTTAGCATCAGCCCTAGGATAGTGTTAGGGTTAGGGTTAGGGTTAGCATCAGGCCTATGATAGTGTTAGGGTTAGGGTTAGCATCAGCCCTAGGATAGTGTTAGGGTTAGGGTTAGGGTTAGCATCAGCCCTAGGATAGTGTTAGGGTTAGGGTTAGCATCAGCCCTAGGATAGTGTTAGGGTTAGATTTAGGGTTAGCATCAAGCCTAGGATAGTGTTAGGGTTAGGGTTAGCATTACCCCTAGGATAGTGTTAGGGTTAGGGTTAGGGTAAGCATCAGCCGTAGGATAGTGTTAGGGTTAGGGTTAGCCTCAGCCCTAAGATAGTGTTAGAGTTAGGGTTAGGGTTAGCATCCGCCCTAGGATAGTGTTAGGGTTAGGGTTAGGGTTAGCATCAGCCCTAGGATAGTGTTAGTGTTAGGGTTAGCATCAGCCCTAGGATAGTGTTAGGGTTAGGGTTAGGGTTAGCATCCGGCCTAGGGTAGTGTTAGGGTTAGGGATAGGGTTAGCATCAGCACTAGGTTAGTGTTAGGGTTATGGTTAGGTTTAGCATCACCCCTAGGATAGTGTTAGGGTAAGGGTTAGGGTTAGAATCAGGCCTAGGATAGTGTTAGGGTTAGGGTTAGGGTTAGCATCAGCCCTAGGATAGTGTTAGGGTTAGGGTTAGCCTCAGCCCTAGGAGAGTGTTAGGGTTAGGGATAGGGTTAGCATCAGGCCCAGGATAGTGTTAGGGTTAGGGTTAGTGTTAGCATCAGCCCTAGGATAGTGTTAGGGTTAGGGGTTAGCATCAGGCCTAGGATAGTGTTAGGGTTAGGGTTAGAATCAGCCCTAGGAGAGTGTTAGGGTTAGGGTTAGGTTTAGCATCAGCCCTAGGATAGTGTTAGGGTTAGGGTTAACATCAGCCCTAGGATAGTGTTAGGGTTAGGGTTAGGGTTAGCATCAGCCCTAGGATAGTGTAAGTGTTAGGGTTAGGGTTAGCATCAGGCCTAGGATAGTGTTAGGGTTAGGGTTAGCATCAGGCCTAGGATAGTGTTAGGGTTAGGGTTAGAGTTAGCATCAGCCCTAGGATAGTGTTAGGGTTAGGGTTAGGGTTAGCATCAGCCCTAGGATTGTATTAGGGTTAGGGTTAGCATCAGCCCTAGGATAGTGTTAGGGTTAGGGTTAGGGTTAGCACCAGGCCCAGGATAGTGTTAGTGTTAGGGTTAACATCAGCCTTAGGATAGTGTTAGGGTTAGGGTTAGGGTTAGGCATCAGCCGTAGGATAGTGTTTGGGTTAGGGTTAGCCTCAGCCCTAAGATAGTGTTAGAGTTAGGGTTAGGGTTAGCATCAGCCCTAGGATAGTGTTAGGGTTAGGGTTAGGGTTAGCATCAGCCCTAGGATAGTGTTAGTGTTAGGGTTAGAATCAGCCCTAGGATAGTGTTAGGGTTAGGGTTAACATAAACCCTAGGATAGTGTTAGGGTTAGGGTTAGGGTTATCATCAGGCCTAGGATAGTGTTAGGGTTAGGGTTAGGGTTAGCATCAGTTCATGGATAGTGTTAGGGTTAGCGTTAGGGTTAGCATCAGCCCTAGGATAGTGTTAGGGTTAGGGTTAGGGTTAGCATCAGCCCTAGGATAGTGTTAAGGTTAGGGTTAACATCAGCCCTAGGATAGTGTTAGGTTTAGGGTTAGGGTTATCATCAGGCCTAGGATAGTGTTAGGGTTAGGGTTAGCATCAGCTCTAGGATAGTGTTAGGGTTAGGGTTAGGGTTAGCAACAGCCCTAGGATAGTGTTAAGGTTAGGGTTAGGGTTATCATCAGGCCTAGGATAGTGTGAGGGCTAGGGATAGCATCAGACTTAGGATAGTGTTAGGGTTAGGGTTAGGGTTAGCATCAGCCCTAGGATAGTGTTAGGGGTTAGGGTTAGCATCAGCCCTAGGATAGTGTTAGTGTTAGGGTTAACATAAACCCTAGGATAGTGTTAGGGTTAGGGTTAGGGTTATCATCAGGCCTAGGATAGTGTTAGGGTTAGGGTTAGGGTTAGCATCAGTTAAAGGATAGTGTTAGGGTTAGCGTTAGGGTTAGCATCAGCCCTAGGATAGTGTTAGGGTTAGGTTTAGGGTTAGCATCAGCCCTAGGATAGTGTTAGGGTTAGGGTTAGCATCAGCCCTAGGATAGTGTTAGGGTTAGGGTTAGGGTTATCATCAGGGCTAGGATAGTGTTAGGGTTAGGGTTAGCATCAGCCCTAGGATAGTGTTAGGGTTGGGGTTAGGGTTAGCATCAGCACTAGGATAGTGTTAGGGTTAGGGTTAGCATCAGCCCTAGGATAGTGTTAGGGTTAGGGTTAGGGTTAGCATCAGGCCTATGATAGTGTTAGGGTTAGGGTTAGCATCAGCCCTAGGATAGTGTTAGGGTTAGGGTTAGGGTTAGCATCAGCCCTAGGATAGTGTTAGGGTTAGGGTTAGCATCAGCCCTAGGATAGTGTTAGGGTTAGATTTAGGGTTAGCATCAAGCCTAGGATAGTGTTAGGGTTAGGGTTAGCATTACCCCT